>NC_069677.1:50375000-51625000 GCF_023699985.2 Odocoileus virginianus | reverse complement strand
TGTTTTAGACTTAGTGAATTTCTTCCTAGCTTATTATGATTGTTTTTAAGTTTTAGCTTTTAATGGCATTGCAACCTTTTTCCTTTGCTGTCATAGCAAGTTAACTGGAAGCTGTTAGACAATTTTTATTTGTAATAGAAGTCTCTGCTACTGTGTCTTCCTTTAAAAAAAAACCCAACTAAAATCCCTTATTAAAGTTCCAGATGTGTATGATTCTGAAATACACAGTAACTGTTTATTTAGTGCTATTCATCTATCTGCCTAGAGTCAGAGAGCTGATTCTTAGAAAAATAAGCCAAGTTGTGGTTTGTCTTTCAGGAGGGAAAATTTTTTGCAATCAAGTCCCAGTTTCCTACTCATTTGTAGTCTACTATTTTGATTATGAGTTCCAAAAAGCTCTATTCCAAAAAAGCTTCTTTTAAATTATTCTGAATTATCAAGCAAGAGCCATTATTTCTCATCTGATCAGACAAACAGACTTGTTCTCAGGAGGCTGCTTGATATTAGAACTCAGGAAAGACTCAATTTTCTAAGAAATAGAAGGTTGTGACTGAATACAACCCTACCATCACTGACTAATTCCAAGCTCCACAGGGTAGGAATTCAGGAAGATGTGTTTCAACAGCATGGTGATCTGGGGCAAATATTTGAGACTGTTGTTCTTGGACATTGAGAATCTTGTCGTCTTGTGTCTTGTCCCATTGATGTTGAACCCAACAGCCATGCCCCTACCCCATTTTCTACACTGACAGAGCCTGCTTCTCATGAGAGAGGCTGAAAACTGCAAATGCTTTCTTTGTCAGGCTCACCTGCAGCTATAGGAGGCCACGTGAGCCAGTTCTGGGAAGTCTGTTATAAAGAAAGATGTCTTCCCTGGTTGGAATGAGAGGGGGAATTGAGAGAGAGGCCCCACTCTACCTGATAAAGAAGCAAGGAGATCTCACCCTTCTCTTCCTGCCTTTGGATACTGACATGAGAGGATGTGACATTCTGGAGCTGCTCTAGTCATTTGTGACAAAACAACGTCCCTGAAAATCAGGGATGCCAAATCGGGAAGACGGGAAGTGCCAGAGTCTTCAATGATTGCAAAGTCTCCGAAACAACCATGAGACTACCTACCTCCAGATTCACTAATGGAGAGAAAAATAAACCCTTGAGAGGACCTTTACCTCTGGCTGCAAATGTCCTGTTCTCTACTTCTGGACCCCAGCAGCACAGCACTCTCCTTCACTAAAGCATGGCTCTGTGACTTGAAATGATGGGTGACCGGAGTGTCGTGTTTTGTGTTCAGTGATTGACTCCAGCCACTCTTTCCTACAGTGGTAATCATGCAAACATGCACATTTGTAGAGCTGCCAACGATTCAAGCAGTCTGGAATGATAAGCCAATGCCTAAAAAATCAGCTGCTGTGGACAGCTGCCTGAACTCTCAGCTGATTTTGCTTGTGTAAGAAACTTCTGCTGTGTGAAGCTACTGATGAGCAATTGTTACCACACTATAATGCAGACACAATCTCTATTCTTTTAGCCACTTGTATTTTGATATGCTCCTACTTGTAGCTGAAAGTATCCTAACTGATACAACATATACAACAATTTGACCTGCAGACAACTCTTTCTGTAAAATGAGAGGATTGTACTGGTTGGGAAATGAATATTTACCATTTTCTCCTGCTCATACTTTAGTCTCCACCTTCTAGTAACAACATCTCAATTGTGTTCTCTTAAGGAAACCATTCCAGCAGATGTATTCATTCCCTGACTGTGTCTTCCTAGCACTTGCTTCTACTCACAAAAAGCTGCTCACTTCAAATTCCTATGACTCCTTGCCTGAAAACTTCTGTCTAATTGTAATAACATGCTGGATACCTGCAGAGGACAGGCCAGAATTAACCAAGAGTTAACGTTCCAAACTTTATTTTTTTGGGCTCCGAAATCACTGCAGATGGCAACCGTGGTCATGAAATTAAGGGACACTTGCTCCTTGGAAGTAAATCTATAACAAACCCTAGACCATGTATTAAAAAGCAGAGACATCACTTTACCAACAAAGGTCCATATAGTCAAAGCTAGTAAAGTAATGCTCAAAATTCTCCAAGCCAGACTTCAGCAATACATGAACCATGAACTTCCAGATGTTCAAGCTGGTTTTAGAAAAGGCAGAGGAACCAGAGATCTAATTGCCAACATCTGCTGGATCATTGAAAAAGCAAGAGAGTTTCAGAAAAACATCTATTTCTGCTTTATTGACTATGCCAAAGCCTTTGACTGTGTGGATCACAATGAACTGTGGAAAATTCTTAAGGAGATGGGAATACCATACCACCTGACCTGCCTCTTGAGAAATCTGTATGCAGGTCAGGAAGCAACAGTTAGAACTGGACATGGAACAACAGACTGGTTCCAAATTGGGAAAGGAGTACGTCAAGGCTGTATATTGTCACCCTGCTTATTTAACTTATATGCAGAATACATTGTGAGAAATGCTGGGCTGGAGGAAGCACAAGCTGGAATCAAGATTGCCAGGAGAAATATCAATAACCTCAGATATGCAGATGACACCATCCTTATGGCAGGAAGTGAAGAGGAACTAAAGAACCTCTTGATGAAAGTGAAAGAGAAGAGTGACAAAGTTGGCTTAAAGCTCAACATTCAGAAAACTAAGATCATGGCATCTGGTCCCATCACTTCATGACAAATAGATGGGGAAACAGTGGAAACAGTGGCTGACTTTATTTTTGGGGGGGCTCCAAAATCACTGCAGATGGTGATTGCAGCCATGAAATTAAAAGACGCTTACTCCTTGGAAGGAAAGTTATGACCAGCCTAGACAGCATATTAAAAAGCATTACTTTCTCAACAAAGGTACATCTAGTCAAGGCTATGGTTTTTCCAGTAGTCATGTATGGGTGTAAGAGTTGGACTATAAAGAAAGCTGAGCACCAAAGAATTGATGCTTTGACCTGTGGTGTTGGAGAAGACTCTTGAGAATCCCTTGGACTGCAGGGAGATCCAACCAGTCCCTCCTAAAGGAGATCAGTCCTGGGTGTCCATTGGAAGGGCTGATCTTGAAGCTGAAGCTCCAATACTTTGCCCACCTGATGCGAAGAGCTGACTCATTTGAAAAGACTCTGATGCTGGGAAAGGTTGAGGGCAGGAGGAAAAGGGGACAACAGAGGATGAGATGGTTGGATGGCATCACTGACTCGATGGACATGGGTTTGGGTAGACTCCGGCAGTTGGTGATGGACAGGGAGGCCTGGCATGCAGCAGTTCATGGTGTTGCAAAGAGTCAGACACGACCGAGCGACTGAACTGACTGGTGGTTTTTCCAGTAGTCATGTATGGATGTGAGAGTTGGACCATAAAGAAAGCTGAACACCAAAGAATTGATGTTTTTGAACTGTGGTGCTAGAGAAGACTCTTGAGAGCCCCTTGGACTGCAAGGAATTTCAACCAGTCAACCCTAAAAGAAGTCAGTCCTGAATATTCATTGGAAGGACTGATGCTGAAGCTGAAGTTCTAATACTTTGGCCACCTGATGCAACGAGTCAATTCACTGGAAAAGACCCTGATGCTGGGAGAGATTGAAAGCAGGAGGAAAAAAGGGCAAAGAGGATAACATGGTTGGATGGCAACACTGACTCAATGGACATGAGCTTGAGCAAACCCCAGGAGATAGTGAAAGACAGGAAAGTCTGCCATGCTACAGTCCATGGGGTTGCAAGAGTTGGATGAAACTGAGCAACTGAACAACAGCAACATAATGTCCCAGAAGCTTTCAACCAATCATGTAAAGAGAAATGGTTGGAAAATATCCTCACTTCCTCATCGTTCAGTTGAAATAACTCTGATGTGTGTTCTAGACTCTCTCGCTGTGAGAGTAAACCTCAGGTGCCAAGCATGGAAACTGCTTTGATAACACATGTTTTATTGACTTCTTCCCCTTCCTTGCCTTTCTTCCCCACTCTTGAGTAAACCTCCTTGGGGGCAGCTCCCAAATGAAGTGCTTGCTCTTCTCTCAGACTCTTTGGGAGCCCAAACAGACACTATCCCTCCCCATGTGGACCCAATCCTTCTGGGATCATCAGTAAAGGTGCATTACTTGCTCTGTCTTTTATATTTAAACCTAACTAGAATCACACAATAAGTACCTTCAAGAAGGTAGAGACTGTTCAAAAGGTCTACTCATTAGTTCCTTCTTTATAGATTCTTGCAGGCCTACTGACAACTGTCTTTTTTGAGCCAATATCTTAGTTGTTTCCCCTGGTTCTATGAGTTAAGCCATATCCTTTCAATAGATTCATGTTGGGATGAGCAGCTAAAATTGATTTCTGTGACTTGCAGTCAAAGAAATCAATGAACATGTATGACATATTAGACTTCTTTTGGCTATAAAGACTTCATAGTAAAAATGAATGAGTTATAAAAAATATAAGACCACTAAATGCTGTATGGTATTCATAAAGTCAGATCATAGAAATCACTTTAAAATGTCAGTGTTTTCATGTTTCTTCACATTTTACTTGAACTAACATCTCTAGCTTGTGAGAAAGCCTTTCTAATATTTCAGCACAATTCTCACAAATAGTTATTCATCTGAAAGAGAAAGATAACTTTGTAGGGAGAGGTCGTTGTGGTTGTTGCTGTTTTGTTTTTATCTGGGTGGCTATTAGGACTTCCAGGTGGCGCTAGTGCTAAGGAACCTGCCTGCCAATGTAGCAGACTTACGAGACTCTGTTTCAACCCCTAGATTGAGACGGTCCCCTGGAGGAGGGCATGGCAACCCACTCCATTGTTCTTGCCTGGAGAATCCCATGGACGAAGGAGCCTGGTGGGCTACAGTCCTTAGGCTCACACAGAGTCGGACATGACTGGCAACTTAGCATGCACGGGTGATTGATTATTCAGTTCCCACTGTAGGGAGTAGAACCTTTCAAGACATTTTTAAGAATAACAAGTTCTTAAGAGGTTTTTTGTAAAGAAATCTAATGCTAAAGTCATAGAGAAACCCTATTTATTTACATTAGTCTTACATGCCTGAACATGAGAACTCACAGAGAAAAAGCATGTCTGAAAATATCAGACAGACCAACGCAAAGGAACATTCTACAAAATAACTGGCCAGTACTCCTCAAAAGTGTTAAGGTCATGAAAGACAAAGGCTAAGTAACATCACAGATGGGGGGAGACCAAGAAGACATGGCAACTGGATGCAATCTGGGATCACTGACTGGAGTCTGGTCCCCCAAAAAGGTCATTTGTGGGATAGTTAATAAAATTTGAATAAGACTATAGATTAGCTAATAGTGTACCATATCAATATTAACTTCCTGTTTCTGATCATTATACTATGGTTATGTAAGACGTTAACATTTTGGGAAGCTGGGTGAAGTGTATGTAGGAATTCTTCATGCTATTTTTACAACAATTTTATCCATCTTATCTAATCTCAGAATGAAAAATTCCAAAATAAGAAATAAGTTCAAAGCATAATTTAAAGTGAATTATACAAACATGTATTGAAATAGCAACTGGAGACAGAATATACTGAGGGAGTAATTGGAAAAAAAAATTCAGGATATTGATTAGGCTCTCTGAAATCATACTGTGTTGAAAACACCCTGTGGTATCACTGTGAAAAGCAAAATGGAAATGAAATGATGTAAAAAAAAAAACAAACAAAAAACCATGAAACAGCATGAGGAACAAGGCAAAATGACCACTTATTCAACACAGGAATGGAAAGGAATTCAGAGCAGAGAACTGACTGAAGAGGGGTTTGGAAGATTTAAGAAAAATGAGACGACCCAAGTGAAGAATTTTGACATCTGAGTTATTCCCCTCCTTGACTGTTTCTGTTTAGAAATTGTATGTATTTATAGACAAATATATTCAATTTCTTCTACTAAGCATGCGTCCATAAATTATAAAGAGAAATTTCTCATTGTCTCTGTCAGTAGGAAAGGATGACATATAGAATTGTGTATAAATTAGAAAATTCTGATCCCCCCACCAAAAACTGGATTGTACTTCAGGGAGAAAGAAACTGATCAACTCAGTGGTTACATAATAACTAAGTGGAAAGATCAAACAGTATGCCATAAGGTAACAATCAGCATGATGATAATTCCAGTACAGCAGCAAAAATTTGAACATTTACCAAATACCAACCACTACTAATCAAGGACTTTACATGTCAATTCACAGAATCCTCACAACATATGAGATTAGTCTACTATTATTCCCATTTTACAGATAATGGTAAAATGTACATGGGGCAAAAATGAAATTTGAATGCAAGCAGTTTGGCCCAGAGATAAGTTTTTAATCACAAACTTATAACCACTGCTGTGAATTTGCAAAAGACTTGACTCAACAGACTGGTCTTCCCTCCTCCTGGGAGATGAAACTTCTAATTTACAATACAGTTTTATGCCTTAATATGATCAGAGCTCAGGACTGGAATCTTCCCGTCACCAGGAGGTGATGCGTTAGGGCACGTGTGGCAAGATGAAGAGATGAAGGGGGGGAAAGGGTGACAAGAAGGCTCAGACCACAGGATGTAGAGCCCACAACCCTCACCCCAGCACTGCGGCTCCCCGTAGCTCCGTACTAGCCAGGACTCTTGAAGGGACCAGAGTGAACTCCTCCTGCCATACAGACAGTCTTGTTGATTAGAAAATGGTCTATGGGGTAGGACTTGAACTGGTGATGTCAGGCCTTGTCACACATACCTCTAGCTCCCAATTGGCAGCTGGGAAGACAGCCAGCAAAGGACAGTGGACAAATGCTCCTAAGTGTGAATTTAGATTTGAGAAACATCCTCAGTCAGTTCATATTTTCTGTGTTCAGACAATATGGACACCAACAGGACCCACTGAGGTTAATTAAATATGAAAAATGACATGATGAAACATTTGAGAAATATTTTTTTTTTGGAAACAGAATTTGCAAATGAATTTAAAATGGGGTCAACTCAAAAGCCTGCAGAAGACATGGAGGTAGTGGATTATAATCGAGTGAAACAGAGCTGTTTCTTTTGAAGAGGCTTTATTTTCTCATTAAACACATAGACTATTCATCACTTCCTCACAGAAATATGCTCCCTCCAACTTTGCTTTTAAAACACACAGCTCTTTGGGGCTATCTTTTGTTTTCCTGGCTTTGATGGGGAGACAGAGAAATAGTCCTCTCCTGTGGGACTTTCAGTAATGTAAGCATGATGATAAATGCAGACTGACAAGTCCTGATAGTCGGGGAGACCGGAGGCAGTGGCTGGGAGACGGCGAAGATGCACAGCACATGCGCACTCATGAGCTCGGGCTCTGGCGGCCGGTAGCCAGTTTTTACCAAGCAGACTGTGAGTCCTGTGTTTTCAGACTTGCCGATTGTTCGTGAAAGACTGAAGACCTACATTTTTATGTGAAGTATCTTGACCTTCCAGTATTTACTTAAAACTTTCAAACTAGGTACAGACCTCCTTCTTAAAACACTTGCATCATCATCTCCATGACATTCTCCCAAGTTTCTTCCTCCTGTATCCGATGTTCCTCATCTCCTTTTCTGGGTCCTCCTTTTCCCCACATCATCTAAAATAAGGGTATCCCTGATTCCCTTCTCTGCTCTATCTACTTTCTCTACCTGGACAACCTCACCCATCCCATGGCTTTCAGTCACCTGTACCAGATTCCCAAACCCATACCCTGAGCTCTGCCTGTCACTCCAGACACTGTCACCTTGACACCTCCATCTGATAGGAATCTCAAATTAACTTGGCCAAGGGGGAGCTCTCCCCTCACCCATGAATGCCTTCACCTTCCCATCTCAGGGATAGAACACCATCCACCAAGATGTTCAAATACAGGAAATTAAAAAAAAAGCAGCAGCAGCATTTCCAGCTCTGTGTATCTATGTGTGGTACAATTTCATGCTTCACACACTTGTTCATGCTGTTCCCTCTTTCTTGGAGACTCTTTCAGCCCCTTCCTTGCCCTTTATATCAGGAAAATTCCTATTTACCCTTCAAGAATCAGTTCCAGCATCATCACCCCCACGCAGGCTGATCACATAATTTTCTGAGCCCAGTGCAAAATGAAAAAGTGGGCTAGTCAGTCACTCATCACACATTTGGCCACCCAAGCCAAGGAACTGGAGCCTCTGCACAGGGCATATCTGGAACCTCATTGAGGGTGAAAGAGAGGCCCCCATGAGCTGCCTAGACAAGGAGACTATGGAACTGCCAACCCAGGCTGGGAACAAGTGCCATCTTGCCCCACCCCAGACACAGTGGAGCACAAGCCCACCCTTGCTCCCACACCTGGTCTCTGCTAGGGACGGAGGGTGATGGCAGTGTGCAGGCCTCTCCCTGCCGGGCTCACTGCTGCCTGGCTCCACCGGCCGAGGGTGGGCCGCTGAGAACCCCTCCTGGGGAGACAGGGAGGCAGCAGGTGGGACTGCACCGGGCGGGGACGCCAAGCCCCAGGCGTGTGCCCCCTTGACCTTCATACAGAACACACGTGTCAAAGGTGAAGCCACCGTATCAAAAATGTCAAAAGGGGACCACACAGCATTAAACCCCAAGCGTGAGCACTTCTCAGTGTGAGAACCTGAGACACTGGTCGTGTGTCCTTGAAACTGGTCCTGCCTCCAAGAAATTTTCTCTGACCTGTCCCCCCAAATCAAACGAGCTGCCGCTTTCTGTGCACCTTGCCTACCCCATGTTTGCGTGGACCACTCCATTTAGCCCACTGTGTCCCTTTATCTACTTTTATGTCTGTTTCACAGAATATTTTGTAAGCTTCATAAGGTCAAGGAATTTGGCTAAATCCTTTTTTTCTTTTTAATTTCTAGGTCTCAGCATTGAAATTGCTTATCAGTAGACCTTTGATGAGGAGGGCATGGTAACCCACTCTAGTAGTCTTGCCTGGAGAATCCCATGGACAGAGTAGCCTGGCAGGCTACAGTCCATAGGGTCACAAAGAGTCAGACATGACCGAAGTGACTTAGAACACAATCACGTAGACCTTTGATAGGTGTTCAGATGACCAGACACCTATGCCAACTGGCTGAGTAAAGGCCAATTTATACATGAACCTTGCGTGGCCCTGCCAACACCCGCACCATGGCTGTCTCCCTTGCACCCCAGCCCCACAACCCCAGCCACGGATCACAGCTGATTCACATTTTTACATTCCAACTACGATGGCCACTGCCACCACCATGAACCAGGAAGTTTCCACACACAGCTTCTACCGACACGTAGAGATGACTACATCTGAACACTTGCCAGATGAGACCCAAGAGCTCTGGCTTCCTCAGGGAAGCTGCTAAAGGCTGGGTAACATAGCTGGAGAGCTGAGAAAGTTAACACCCTAAGGAGGCAGAATTCAACAAACAAAGGCAAGCAACAGAAAATAGTCAGCAGACAGCAGTCTCTCCTTCCCCTCCTGGACTGTTCTGAAGGGCAGTCATTTTATTATTTGGCCTCTTTGGGGTTGTCTCACAAGGTCAGGCAACCAGCTATGTTCTGACATCACAGCCAGCCTGCTATCCTCGTCTTCATAGTTTCTTTCCCTACTTCCTTACCTCTCTTTCCTTTTCTTCTCACTCTAGCTTCCCTAGGACCAGGCCCCAATAAAACATGAGCACAAAAGCCATCCCCTCTGACAGTCCTCTCTAAGAACCCCAGCCTGAGACAACTGTATCAGAAGCAGGGCAGTAATATCAGGTGGCATGCTGTGGCATGTGAATTACTAATGCTCTCACTTAGGGTTGATCGGGACGAGTGGAGGCTTAGGGTAAGATTGGGGGTATCAAGTAGCTCTAACAACTGAATAAATGGGGGTAATGGTAATTATAGTACTTCTGTAGTGGTTGGCTACTTATGATGGCACTGAAATCCTAGATAGGTTCTGGCCAGCAACTGTCATTTTAAGGCATTTTGTGAAAGCCATAGATGCCTTTTTTTTTCATAGATGCTTTTAAGGCAGGGAGTAATACCATATCATGAACACATCAAGCAAGAACCAGAGAAACATCTGTAGCAGTAGATCTTGAGGGTGTTGGGCCCTCAAGTGGACCTGGAACATACCACTGAACAGGAGAGATTTGTTGAAATGGGCAACTCATCCATAAGTTGGAATTTAAAGTCTAGCAAGTCTTAATAATGCCCTAGTAAAATTTAATGTCTACCAGTCCTAATAGTTAGCTAAGATGACTCCATTAAGCCTGGATTCACAATGGCTCAGTAAGTTGAGGTGAGTTTATGGTAACTTACTTGGCAGAGTAGTGAGAAAGGAATCAGAAGGCTCAGGAAAAAGAGAATATTAGAATGAAGACGTGCAAACCCACCACGTGAGTGTACTCTCTAGGAGGGAACATACCAGCTATGTGGGAAAGCAAACATCACTGAGAAACTCACTGTTGGTTGTCTTCTTCAAGTCGGATTGGTGGTGGAAGATCCTGGCAGAGCACTGGGCTCTATATCAAAGGAGATAACGGGATTCTGAAAAGGCAGAGGCCAGGAGGGATATAATTACCATACTAAGTAGTATGGCCAGAATGGCAAAGTGTCCTGGCCCAAAGTGATTATTACCTCTAGCTGATGATGGTTTTTCCAAAGGTAACCACCATCTAAGAGTACTAGTTAAAGTGCTCTTAGTGGTCCCAAGATCAGCAGCTTTAGCATCACCTAGGAACTTCTCTCGGAGAAGGCAATGGCAACCCACTCCAGTACTCTTGCCTGGAAAATCCAATGGGCAGAGGAGCCTGGTAGGCTGCAGTCCATGGGGTTGCTAAGAGTTGGACACGACTGAGCAACTTCACTTTCACTTTCCACTTTCATGCACTGGAGAAGGAAATGGCAACCCACTCCAATGTTCTTGCCTGGAGAATCCCAGGGACAGGGGAGCCTGGTGGGCTGCCGTCTATGGGGTCGCCCAGAGTCGGACACGACTGAAGTGACTTAGCAGCAGCAGCAGGAGCTTCTTTGAAATGAAAATTCTCAAGCCCCACTCCAGATCTACTAATGCAGAAATTCTGGGGATATGGGCCAACAATCTATTACCTCTAGGTAATTTGGGTGTATGCTAAAGTTTGAAGACCACTGACTAGTCTTTTGTTTGATTTATACAACCAAAAAGAATTGAAAACTGATGACCATAATGCTGCTGTCAGACACTGATGGAAAACTGCAATCTTCACTTACTAGATCTCAGTCAGTTCACAGAGCCAGAGCCCATTGATTAAAGGGAATGTTGGGTTCCCACAATGCCCCCAGAGCATGGCAAGTTTCTCTCTAACCTTTCCTCAAACTTGCCAGAGTAACTGTGCACTGCAGAAAAGGGAATTCCCAGAAATCTTTTTTCTTTTTTGCTGCACCATGCAGGACCTTCATTCCCCAGTCATAGATTGAACCAGTGCCTGCTGCAATGGAAGTACAGATTCTTAACCACTGGACAACCAGGGAAGTCCTAGACATCTTGAGGATGGTTAGAATGAGATCACAGCTGACAATATTAGAGAACCCACATCACCACCATGGTCTTCCAATTAAAAGGGAGACTTACAGACACCAGATTGTAAATGGTGTTTGGGTTCATCTTGCAATGGAGCCAATAGTTCCAAGGACCCACTCTGTTGCCCTGTCTCTTGTCTCTGAATGCCTTATGGGATAGATACACTTAGAAGTTGGCCCTTGGTTTCCTGACCTATGAATTAAGGAATATTATGATTTAAAAAGGTACAATGCACCTTCCATCCAGGCCAAGATAGTAAAATCAGAAGCCATACCTGCCAGGACAAATTGCAGAAATCAGTACCAAAGACTTAAAAGATTCAGTGATGGTGATTCCCATAATACATCTGTCCATTTCACCTACCGGGCCTTCCCCCCAAAACCATGTTGATCATGATGGGTGCCAGTGAACTACTATAAATTTAAAATACTATTCCAATTATAGCTTTGATGCTAGATAGGAATTTTATGGGAGGAAATCAACTCAACCTCTGGCACTTCATTTGTGACTATTGTTTTGCTGAATGCTTTATGTCTGATTCTCGTCAACAGAGAGGATCAAAAGCAGTTCATCTTCATGTTGCAAGGACAGCAGTAAGTCTTCACTGTCTCGCTCTAGGTCTGGATCAGTTTTCTGCTGTCTCTCAGGGTCTAGTCCATACTGATCTCCATCATCTTGCTTTTCTTCAGTGCATTGTGCCAGGCTTCTACATTGATTGACATTTTACTAATTGGACCTAATAAGGAGAACAGGGCAAGTAATTTAAATGTCCTATTAAAACACAAATGTGTCAGGGGGAAGGCAGCAAGTCGTTGATGATCAAGGGGCCTGCGACATCAGTAAAATTGTTAGAGGTCCAGTGGTCTGGAATAGGAAGGGCCATACCCTCTGAAGTGAAGAGGGAGAGCCTAACAATGGCACATCAAGCAACTGTGCAGTTGGAGCTGCCCATCATGAGCTCGGTGTTAACAGAAACTCCCAGGAAAGGGTTGAGTGGACAAAAATGATTACATGAAAGAAACAGTAGACTTAAGAAGGCTCAAGTACTCCAGAAGATGCAAAAAATATGACTGTTGGCCTTGATCTCCATATCACCTGCCTCTGTCGCATCAATGCCACTCTCTCAGCCACACCTATTCCCGGGAACCAGCTGATGGAGAGAGAAAGACCCTGAACTCAAGTCAAAGACAGTTTGTGATCATGGCCACATTACAGTCTCTCAAGAGTGACTCTGAAAGAATAGGCATAGCCACAAAGAGACTTTTAATAACCAGGGAGACAGAATGACCAATTTTCTGAGTGCCGGTCAGTTTCTCTCCTTGCTAGATTCACTGCTTGTGCAATGGACTAATGAGCAAAGTGGCCATGGTGGTAGGCTCAGATCCTGTACGCGATTCCAGAAGCAGGAACTCCACGGAGTGCTGGCGTAGGAGTGAGAAGCAGCTGTGGTGCCAAGAGGTGGCGGCAGGAATTGAAGGTGAGCAGGAGCTGGGTGGGCACCTGGCTGGGATCACCACCATCGAGCTGGTGAAGCACAGGGTCCAGGTTCTGCAGCAGCAGGCTGAAGACAGAAAGCAGGATCCAACTGCTTTCCTCCCCAGTCTCCCGCCACACAGCAAAGCTTCAGGTGGTCTAATTCGTCAAACACAGCCTCTTGCCGGCATTGCCTGCTTACCAACTCCACTCCTGCCATGGGCAGGATTTGGGAAGGGTTTTTAAACTTGCAACATCATCACCAAATGCAAAGCAACTCATTACATTTCCATTTCTTCTCAAGTCACCTTGCAAATACCGTCTTGAAAGCAGAATGAAAACACTCAAGGACATAAAATGCTGCTTAAAACTGTCCCCATAGAAGTGATCTCTTCTACTGCAAAGAGATGAAAAGGCAAGTATTTTCAAGAGCTCTGGGTTCCCCCTACTCAACAGTCACCACATGAATTTCAATTTGGGAAAAAAAAAACTTCACCAAGTGTTTAAAAATCTCCTTTAATTATATTTTCATGAATTCCAAGAAGAACATCATTGCAGTTAACATTACAAAAAAGCAAAGAGGGACATCTGAACATGCAATAAAAAATGGATTCACAGTGAAAATAATGTATGTTGGTACTAAAATAGAGTTACTCGGCTCCCTGAAGGGAAAAGGTTTCTTCTAATTATCTATATTCACTTGGGTTTTAGCATGAGAAAATATTTTTTTTTCTTGAAAGCTTTGGGAAGTTTTCAATTTGTGCTACTGTCATTGTTAGCATCTGCTGGAAGTCCTTCATTCTGAAAGCCATTATTTGCAGCCTATAATTTAATCAGAAAGTTCAAAAATACAACAAATAGCTTGGCAACTGTGTTCTTGTTACATACAAAGCCATTAGCAAAAATATGTAACAAAATTTATGTAAAACAAACAATTTTGTCCTTATATACAGAAGTTTGCTTTATTCCTCAGACCCTCACCCCCGGCTCTAAAATGAGAAGGTATGGTGGGGTGGTGGGGTTGGGGGGCGGGGCGGCTACCCATCTCCTCTGAACTCTCCTTCTGGGTGGGGTAGAGAAATCTTGAAAGGTAAGGTAGGTAACTTTTTAAATCTTCTTTTAACTGTGTTGTAAAAATGCATCTGAGCTTCTCAATAAAGAAGGAAAACTAGGAAAGATGGTAATGGCTTTAAAATAAAGAATTCATCCCTTTGTCCTTTGTAAAAACCTCTTAGCAGAGAGTAAAAATGACTACATTTGTGACTGTGAGCTGAGGGCACAGAGTAAAGAGCATCTTGGTGAAACATAGAACCCAAACTGCTGAGAAGTTTCACATCTAGGGCATGCACATATATCATACCAATAGAGTTCACACCTCAGGGAGGAAAGATCCGAGGTACACAGGAAATGTCACCTGGGTCTATATACAAACGCAAAAAGAACACACGGACTCAAAAGGAGGCTGTAACACGAGTTTAAAAATACATCTGAAAATCATCTCAAAGCCAAGGACCATATTTACTGAAAACTCAGACATTCGACAGAGTATCTTATTAACAGTGAAAACGTAGCTTTATGTAATTCACAGTCTCAAAAGAAAATAAATTTCTGGTTTATCATCACTGCTGGGTTCGGTCTGCAGAACAGAGTGATGGGAACAGAACCGGTCGGCGTGGCCGGCGCGCAGGGCTGCGCATGCGCCCTCGGGGATGCCGCGGCCCTCCAGGCCGCCGCCCTTGGCGCTCCGCAGGTAGCCCGCGATGTAGGAGCCGGTGGAGTGCCGGTTCCCGGTGGGCGCGGGCGCGCACGGCTTGCTTCGAAGAACCACTCCTCCCACAGCGCTGGGGGTCACACTCTTCTGCCTGTTGGCTTCCTGCTTCTCCTTGGCACGACTGGCAATATTGCGCACTCTGCTCTGACTTCGGGATGACAGCTTTCTGACCAAGGCCCTGGGGAACTGATTGGCATCCTGCTTGGAGTGCAGCACTTGGCAGCCGTCTTCCTGCTCAAAGGACACAAGCTTCCGCAGCTGCTCGGTCAGGGCATCCATAGGCTCTAACGACTTTGTTTTCACAGCCATGCCCTTCTTGTCTCTGATGCCAGTGCTAACGAAGCTCTTGCTAATACACTGGTACTTGCTTTCAAAATTACAGGCGATGTCCTCTGATGTTAAGTCCCCCAGACTTTTGGATTTGCAAGGACTGGACAGCTTCAGAGCAGAGTGTGTGGACTGCTCCGGGGCAGGGGCATGCATGTCATGAGCACAAGACAGGGGCCCGGAGGTCTGGTTCATTTTTGCATCTGAATTTGAGAAGTGGTTATGCATAAAGCCAGCACCCTGATAGGCTAGACGAGAAATATTTTGATTTTTGACATCTTGAGTATTGTTGAATATTTCAGAGACAGAAGGGTGGAGAGTCTCTTTACAGTAGCCATTTCTCAAGCCTCTTTGAAAATGTTCCACTGCATCTGGACTGTATTTCACTTTTAAAGGAGAAGTGAGGTGACTTGTGCCCTCTCTCCTAAATTCACAGGTTGTTAGGGACAGATTTTCTGAGTCTCCTTCCAATTCCACGAGACTGCTCTCCCCAGAATTTAAACTGAGAGTAGGAGCAGCTATTATATCTTCCAGTGTCAAGTCAGTGGAAGTGGCAGGGCTGGGGTTCTTCAGGAATTCCCAGTCTTTTCCCTGGGTGGGACTTTCTGGTAACCAGCAGTGAGAGGTATTAGAGGACCGAGGCAGTTTACTTTCTATGGCCCCAGTCGTAGCCTTCCCAGAAAGGTCATTATCTGGTTTAGTTTTGGAGACAGGAGTGCAGATAGTTTCACCAACAGCTGTGTGTGCTGAACCTTCAGAGGTCTCGTGCCCAGAGAATGCAATCTGCTCGGGAGAGGAGCACAGGAAGGGTGACTTGGGTTTTCCATTGGGAAAGCCATGCTTGAAGGGCATCTTTAGGTCCATGGTGGGCACAGGAGGATGGCCCAACGCCACACTGGGGCTCTGAAGATGAGAAGCAACTGTAGGGCTAGCCTGGTCGCTGGGCTCATCAAACTGGCCAATCAGCGCCGAGATGGAACTGCCAGGCTCGTTCTCATTTGTCAAAGTGACACTGTCAATAAGGTGGGAAATTTCACTCTCCTGGAGAATTGCAGTGGAATGTAAGTCAGGTGCATCAGAACAGAGTGTCGAGACGTCTGACAAAGAAAAGGATGTTGCAGCTCTGCCCTTGTCCCAGTGACCTTCCAGCTTCTTAATCTCCAGATTGCTCTGAGAAAGGATGCTTCCTGACAACGTGCTTTTCCCTACTGTGAAGCCCCCAGCATTCCCATTTTCCTTGGTTTTCATACCACATAGATCTTTTGACGGGCTAACTGCAGGATCACGAGCCAAATGCTGCCTTGGAGAAAGGGATCTGCTGAGGCACTCTTCCCGGCAGTCACTTAACACGTTTGATTTGGTTCTCCCACCCTTTGGACCCGGCACTAACTGTTCTGTGGTTGACAAGTTGGCAGTAGAAACAGCAGAGTTCCCTTGGCTGATGTCTTTGTGGATGAGAGCGCTGGAGGAAGAGGATAACTTTCTGTTGAAATTTGGGAAATGCTGGTCTTTTACACTTGCCTTCCCATCTCTTCTGGCATCCTTATCTTCTGCTGAATGAAACAAACAATATTTTAAGTGGCATATATCACTTTATATAGGACCTGCAAACACTCATGTTTGCCTTCAGACAGACAAATGGAAAATGTAAATCTGTTACAGTGTGACAGAATCATGGATTGTAGAGATTTGCAACAAAGTGTCTGTGTGATGGATAAATGGTAAAATATATTTATATAGTTTCACTGGAGCCTCCCTTTGAATAGCTATTACATCAGCTAAGGATGTAATATTCATTGTAAAAAAAAATGTCAATGAGTTACCATACTTTTACAGTGAAGATTACCTTAGGTTGTTTCCTATTCAGATTTGTACTACACAGAAGCATGGCAATAAAAACAGAACAAGACAGCTCTGTTAAACAAAGGATTGTGGCACCTGTAAGCAAGACACTGTAAACTTTCAAAGTCATACATGTGCTAGTAAAAAGCAAACCAAAAAAACCACAAATCATTTTGAAAAACATTTTGGCAAAAGACTTAATTTGACCAATTAATTTTTGAAACAAATTGGAAAGTGCAATAACTGCATTAGAATAGCAATATCTGTTGACTTTAAAATGTAAAAATAAAGACTTGGTCACCAATTCTATGCCATTGCTAATGTCTAATTTCCCATTGATCATATTTTTTTGAGTTTTAATACATAAATTTCATATTTCATTCTCCCCTAAAAGAGGCAGCAAGATCTTAGGCACAAGAAGGAAAACTTAAAAAAAATACACAATTTAAATTAATTCAGGGTACCCCATCCTATTTAGTATAATGTTAAGACAATATTAGGTGTGCTAATATTCTTAATCACATTATTTTAACAGCATTTTATGCTTTCAGTTATGAAAATTGAAAAAGAATATGTTTATTAACTATTTTCCTAACTAAAAAGTTCATCATAAAAACTTGATTAGCCCAAAAATTATAAGGAAAAATATAAATATTATATGATGTTACCACTCAGATACTATAAGCTTCTATAAAATTATGTATACAATTTTGTATTCTGAATTTTTTCCACCTAATTTTTCTTCTACATGGTAACTTGAATCATTGCATGGTTATATATTGCTCTATATTTACAAGTTTTATATTTATGTACTACTAAATATATTATGCTATATATATATATATGAATAACTTATATAACTTGCATGGTTATGTATTGCTCTATATTTACAAACTTTATATTTATGTATTACTAAATATATTATGCTATATATATATGAATAACATATATAAAGTTCCTGTTTTTTAAATGCAGGAAAGAAATATCAACTATTGCTTTCTAACTCACCTAAATAGTATTAGCATCTTAATTGTGGTTTTAACAGGATTAATTATTACCATTTTTTGCTTTATTTCCCTCCCAAAATGGAGTTTATATTTATTTATAGTTTACTTCCCCCAAGGTGGAGATTAAAATAAATTTTAAAGCATGTATTTCATCTCTTCTCCAATACTACTCTTAGCAAAATTTCAAACATTAAACTCCCCCTTTCTCCTTCAAAGAAGCCATTGAAAAATTGATTTGTCCTCCTATCATATCTGACAATAAAAATCAATATAAATTGGTATTAATGAGAAAAGAGATTACTGGAATAGACTGCATGATGAAAGAATTTTGCTAAAAGAAACAGGGATTATCTTCTACTGTCTGAGGTGATTCTGATTTAATTAAAACTTGTCTGTTGCAGAGACATCAAATGCATACAGTTTTGGCACTTGAATTATCTAAAATAGGGTGGGGGAGGAGTCACTGATAAAGGACAGAGCTCTTTGGTTCCCAGTAAAACAGATAACCACTCTTTATCAAGTTCTCGCTATGAGTGAACCATTATGCCCAAATTAGAGGAAAAGGCAGGTAACACCTGGTCCCTGTGCCTGAGTTTATAACTGGACAGGAGCTGCAGACATGCGGCCTTCCCTGCCCTCATCCAGGGAAGGGACACGGAGGCCCCAGGAAAACAGCAAATAAGCTCCCTCTTGAGGAAGCAGAGATGTCTCAAGTGAAGACAGTGGCTTACTTTTAACAGCTGGGGTTTCCTCTTTCCCCATAAACATTTCCAATTGTGGAAACATGTTGCATAGTGAGAAAGAAATACAACTGAACTACACCTCAGAAAAGTCAATATAATTCTGTTCCTCTCAGAAAATCAGTAACTATGGTACCCACTAAGAAAAAACCATGACCTCTGCTCATATTTTGCCGGTTTCATCTCCCTCTGGAGTACCTCATAGGCCCACAGGCTCTCCACCATCATCCCTGGTCCCTCACAGTCAACTTCAGATGTCAATGTTATTTTGAGGCTGTAGGTGACTGGGAAATTGCTCTTCCAGCACCCTCTTGCCTAAGTTTAAAATCTGGCCTAAAAGGTAACACTGTAACGTAATTACCTATTTTTCAGAATATTTTACTTTGACTACAAAATGCCAACCATGTCATTGTAGTAATTAGGGACACCAAAATGTGTCTTTAAAAAAAAAATGTGTCTTAAAATGGTGTATTCTCAGAGAAACTGAAAGCATCTTACCCTGAGAGTTTTCCTTTCCTTCAGGGTCTTTTGCGGTTTCAGATACAGGCAGCGACAGAGCCCCAAGAAGACTTCTGTCAACGGGCATAGAGACAGGGCGCGCTTGCAGACTCCGCGTGGTCCTTCTCAGGACCCCATCTTGATCTCTTGCAACCTCAGAAACAGAATCCTTCATCTCTACCATTTCTTGGAAGCCCATCTTGCTCTTTTTTCTGCCTTTGGCCGGAGCGCTGGCTGTGCGTCGCAGAATCTTGTCTCCAATCGATCGCTTCCGAATGTAATAGCAAGTGTTTTCTGAAGAATTGTGTCTGGGATTCTTATTGAACAGCCCCTTCAAACCTTGGAGCTGTCTGTTCTGAAGACACAAAAGGACCAAGCAGAAGTTAAGCAAGTACCACTGTGTCAACCGCTTGCCTCTCACGTGATGGCTGCGTGAAAAATGGATAGAAAACGAACTCTCACAGCCACTGAATATTCAAACTGAGAAAACGACAACACACAGCACGTTTGCACTACGCCATGCATGTCTCATCAACCTGACTTTGGGAGGAAGGCAGCCTCCCATTTTCACCACCAAGCTTGCCCATGAGTTTCCTGCCCAAAGAAGGTAGGACAAGGTGGTAGGAAGTTTCCACAGTGAACAGACTGTTATGAACTTGAGCCGCCTTAAAGCAACAGACGCACGTTTCAAAGTGGTAAGCAGGATGATGGAGCGAGGTGAGAGCATGCTGCCATGACCACTGATAGAAACGCGCCCGCCAGAACCAAACACCATGCTGAGAAACTACCTTTGTAGCTCCTAGAAAGTGCAATATAGTGTAACTGGGGTTGAGTATTAAAGGGCTCCACTGCAAGGGGGGGAAAAAGCACAACAAAACACAATTGGGGCTCATTCAAGAAGGTTGCACAAGTAAAAACAGACGGTGATACAACACATATGCTCTGTAAACCCTTTCTCCCACTTTGAACTTTTAGTTGCAGGTTTCATTCATTGCTCAGTTCACTACCACCGCACTGTGGTTTATGCATCTCAACCCAAACACACCTTGAAGGTAATAAATGACTTACACTACACATGGACATTTACTTAGGAGAGAGAACACAAGGCCTACAGAACACATTCTCTTTCCTGTTATTTCTGGCTCAAGTTTTAAACAAATTCCGAATTTTATTATTTCCTTCAAGCATGTGAAATGCTTGAGATGCTGCTTAGTTCACCTGGGATTCCTGAGAACTTCAAGAATCACTTTTTGATCATTAACATTTGTGTATGTTTAGGCCAGAGGAGAGATCTCAGCAAGCAGCGCAATGCAGGACTGAACACAGAAGACATAAAACTTTACCACTCTTAGGAATTAGGATCCTTACCCCTCCCAACTGACGGATGTGAGAATAAACACATACTTCCTATTTCAGAGCAAATTGGTCCACTCCCTACCAGTCACTGTCATCTTTTTAATATTAATATTAGCTGACATTTCTGAGCATTTACTATGTGCCAGGCAGCTTTTTAAAGATAAAGTTTTTGTTTATGAAGAAGGTACAGATAAGGAAGCAGAAGCACAGAGAATGTATAAACCTCTGGAGGAGGAGTCCCAGACTATGCTGACCTTCTGATAAAGAGCACTGGACACCCCTGGGCCCGAGCCCCTCCAAATCACATCTAGTCCTGAAAATTGTTCCGGTCACTAAATCCCCAGTGACTTGGCATTACCAGACGAGAGCCTATTGATATGTAAACCTCAAGTGAGCTCCGCAGTGAAGAAACTGTCACTGGGAGAGAGCCAGAAGACACTGGTACGATCTCTTCCTTTTAAGTTCAGTGGGCGGCTTTTCATTCATTCATGATTTTTAGGTCTCCAGTTAAATACATGACACTTGAATGAATGCATCCTGCCTAGAACTGGCTGGGATCACAGCCCAGTTAGGACAGGTAATTCAAACATCGGAGACTACATTTCCTACTGCAGCCAGCTTGAGTCTTTTTTTAAGGATTATAATAAAATTCAGACATGTAACTGCAGCTTTACTGTTTTAGTCAAACAAATGATTGCCTGGGACAGTAACAGTTTTGTCAGTTCTGTTAAGCCCAGCAAGGGCCACTGGGTGGAGGGGACATGTACACCCCTAAACAGAGGAAGGAGCACATGAATGAGGACCCCAGGGCAGGTGAGCACATGGAGCATGGTGTAGGCTGGCCTTCCTAGAGTTGCCTGTCAGAACATGTTGTCGAGGTTTATGTCCCTTTTATGCAATGAATTAAAAACTTTGTTAGGGACCATATTATTGTTGCATGTGACTTTAAGCCTTGTGATCATTCTCACCTTCCCATAGATTTCATTGATTGTTATGTGGACAAATATAGATGCTTCTGTCAGTCCTTCCAAGTAGACATGGCGGTAGCCTGATAAAAGAGGAGAAGTAGTTACCTTTTCGTTGAACTCATGTTTGGCTTTTCCATGGGTGAAATAGAATTAAATACCTGACTTCACAATAGTTATATTAACACTCACATGATCATATAATACATACTTTCTATATCATATATGCCGTGTATCCTGTATATTGCATATCACATCTTCCAAAGAACAAGGAACAGTCTAGAGAGAAAAGTTCAGCCAGAATTACCAGGCACCAAGCTGCTGAAGGTCACAGTTCTCTGCCCAACAAAGTCTCGTCCAATTGGATCATGATCCCACACGAGGAACCGGACCAAAGCTAGTTCTGGCATATGTACTGTAAATGTCAGGGTTTCTTCCCATACAGGGTTAAATCCTGAGAGAAACAGGAAAAGACAAATTAAAAAAGCAAAAGGGATTGGCTAAAAATGATTTAGCGGCAACATCTGCAAAGCAGACAGTGAAAATTGCTTGCAATGGTTATTAAACTGGTGAAGACAAGAGCCACCCCAGGATGCCTTACTGAAATAAAGCCTTGGAACTTACCCCCATTGCTAGAAAATAATTGGTAAGAAAATTGCCTGTAAATTATTACATCAATTCTAATAATCCTTGAAGCAAAACTGCATTGTGGAGAAGGCTCTTTTAGACAGTCAGTTAGCTCAAAAAGTATCTATAGTAGTGAGCTGAGAATAATGTTTTAGCAAAAACAATAAAGAATGATTCCTCTTCCCCACCCCCATCCCACCCCACCCCAATAAAGCGATGCTTCTCACCCACCAAAATGTTTGCTGTTATCATCACCAGCAAGCATTCTGTAAGGTTTCAGTGTTACTGTACAAATGTTGTTGTTGTTATTTAATCATGTCCAACTCTTTCGTGACCCTGTAGACTGTAGCCCGCAGGCTCCTCTGTCCATGGGATTTCCCAGGCAAGAATACCGGAGTAGTTGCCATCTCCTTCTCCAGGGGATCTTCCCGACCCAGGGGTTGAACCTGTGTCTCCTGCATTGCAGGCGTACTCTTTACCACTAAGCCACCAAGGAGGACCCACTGTACATATACCATCCTATTTAATTCTTATGGCAATCCTCTAAGGGTGGTAGGGCAGGGATTCTTTCCCTAATTAAGAAAAATATATATATTACTGACTTTCAAAAATATGTAACTCAAAAAAATATACAAGTAATCCATGCTCATTTTTTAACACAGGAAATATAATGCTCATGTTATAGTTGAAAAAACAGATATTCAGAGAAAATAATGTGCCTAATGTCATACAACTGGTGACAGAGCCAAGTGAGATGAGGCAGTGTTGATTCTCAGTGGCATCTCATGAAGCAAGACCTTAATACAAGAAAGATGATATATTTTCATAGGTACTGAAAATAAATAGGAAAAGCATATAATTTAACTCAAATTCTATAAGCCAAAAACATTTATTTCTTGGTAAAATTCTCTCAGATAAATTAATAGATAAAAATGCAAGTACTCTATAAGTTTTTCTTTTCTAAAAATGAAAATTAATGTTATTAAACGTATGTATTAAGGAGGCATCAGCCACTTAACCCTAATGCCTTAGCTAATGAAATAATTATGGACTGAAAATCATTGAGATGTCCCTCCTGAATGGGAGAAAACATACTTTTTGTTGACTTAGTGATGACATCTCAGTTACTTCTGTGACTAAAAAAATTCATTGAGCATTTATTAGTAGGAAAATGCAGTATGGGAACCTTATTACTTTAAGCATGTTATTTCCTAAGTAACAAGTTTCTGCTACTCTTGAATCCTTAAATCCCTTTCTTTAAACTCCTCTGAAAGCCAATCTAGGAACCTCTAATTTCCACAAATGTTTTGAGGACTGAAGTTTAGTTTTTGTTTTTTTTAGAGTATTAATGACTAGGGATTGAGGAAAAACAGGCATGCAATAAGGTCTGTCATGCGTGCATGCTAAGTTGCTTCAGTCGTATCCAACTCTTTGCGACCCCATGGGTGGTAGCCCTCCAACTTCCTCTGTCCATGGGATTCTCCCAGCAAAAATACTGGAGTGGGTTACCATGCTGTCCTCTAGGGGATCTTCCTGACCCAGAAATCAAACCGAAGTCTCTTATGTCTCCTGCATTGGCAGGCGGGTTCCTTACATTAGCACCACTTGGGAAGCCCAATGTTTGTCATATGTATAAATAAGTACAACTTTAGAAGACTGTTAAGAGGCTTGAGTAAAGAAAGCTTTCTTTACATTATGGCCAAAATAAGAGAAGAGTGAAGCTGCCTCACCACAAGTACATATTCAAGAATAAACTTGCCAGAGTGTGCTGCCCCTGTCTTTACAATTTTCACGCTCCAGAGAAAATAAGAAATCATTAGGATGTAGGTTTCACAAATGAGAGCTTTGAGGCAACTCATACCATAAAAACAACATAAATAAGTAATGGGTCATTTTTCTCATTGTAACCCAGTTACAAAGTTGTAACCCAGCCGATTAAAATATTATTCATTTCAATAGAAAAAACATTTGCTTCAAAAGCAGAAGTCTTGAGAGCCTAGATTACAACATCCATCAAAACATACCATGCATCAGTCCACAATTACTTAGTTTTATGTGTTGAAAAGTCTTCACAAAACTCAGATGGCAGTTCTAGATTTTAAAGATTGGTTTATCTTCTACATAGACACATTTTACTTTTTCGGTGCAAATTCCATCTCTGTGCCGTGCTTAGTTGCTCAGTCTGATTCTTTGTGACCCCATGGACTACAGCCCACCAGGTTCCTCTGTCCATGGGGATTCTCCAGGCAAGAATACTGGAGTGGGTTGCCATGCCCTTCTCCAGGCGATCTTCCCAACACAGGGATTGAACCCAGGTCTCCCGCATTGCAGGCAGATTCTTTATTATCTGAGCCACCAGGGAAGCTCACACAAGACACGTTTTTCCTTTTCGGTGCAAATTCTACCTCTAGAGCATCTTTATTAAAAGTGAACAGAGACCTTACCATTGTCATCTACCACACGAGTTTGATCTTTAGAACAATCTACTGGCAATCCAATAATTTCAACTTCAACAAAAGGATCGATGATCTATAAAGAGATTAAAAGCATTAGTTATTACCACTGATACATTTCTACACATTAATTGAAGAATATTGGCCAAAATATTGGCCAAAAGTCACATATCAACATCAATCCACTTAGGTGCTTACTAACAAAGAGAAACTGTATCAGGTGTAACAGAGTCAGATCTGAGGCATGAAAGAAAAAAGATTACATTATTATTTACCAATATCTACTAATGCTACAAAAACTTTATCCAAAGAATCTGTGACTCTAGTTGAGGGTATGTACCCAACAGAAATGAGAGCTTCTGTCTATGCAAAAATGCTCAGAGCAGGTGAATTCATAATAGCCACGCACTGGAAACAAACTAAATGTCCATAATGAGTAAGATGGATAAATGGTGGAATATTCATTTAATAAAACAACACAACAATAAAAAGATAACAAAGTTCTCTACATAACCAAAATGTGAAACAAGTCATAAAAGGGTATATATACATTTCAATATATAAGTGAAGAAGAACTAAAGAGTGTCTTTCTGAAGTGAAACAGGAGAGGGAAAAGCTGACTTAAAGCTCAACATTCAGAAAACTAAGATCATGGCATCCGGTCCCATCACTTCATAGCAAATAGATGGGGAAACAGTGGAAACAGTGGCTGACTTTATTTTGGGGGGGCTCCAAAATCACTGCAGATGGTGATTGCAGCCATGAAATTAAAAGACGCTTACTCCTTGGAAGGAAAGTTATGACCAGCCTAGACAGCATATTAAAAAGCAGAGACATTACTTTGCCAACAAAGGTCCATCTAATCAAGGCTATGGTTTTTCCAGTAGTCATGTATGGATGTGAGAGGTGGACTCTAAAGAAAGCTGAGTGTTGAAGAATTGATGCTTTTGAACTGTGGTGTTGGATAAGACTCCTGAGAGTCCCTTGGGCTGCAAGGGGATCCAACCAGTCCATTCTAAAGGAGATCAGTCCTGGGTGTCCATTGGAAGGACTGATGTTGAAGCTGAAGCTCCAATACTTTGGCCACCTGATGCGAAGAGCTGACTCATTTGAAAAGACCTTGATGCTGGGAAGGATTAGGGGCAGGAGGAGAAGAGGACAACGAAGGATGAGATGGTTGGATGGCATCACTGACTCAATGGACACGGGTTTGGGTGGACTGCAGGAGTTGGTGATAGATAGGGAGGCCTGACATGCTGCGATTCATGGGGTCGCAAAGAGTTGGACACGACTGAGCAACTGAACTGACCTGAACTGATGTATATATGAGTTTATTTACATATACGTCAGAGTCTATTTACATAACGTTTAAGCACAGACTAAATCAATCTATTGTGATTGGGCTGGTATTTGATGGAAGGAGTGGAGGCGTAGGAGTAGATATTGACTGGGAAGGTGTACGGAAGCCTCTGGAGGTGCTGGATATGTTCTATCTTGACCTGGGTACATAATAATTGATCATCAAGTTATCCACACTGGACTTGTGCAATTTAACATAGTTAAATCAATTGAGTACTAGGTGCGAAGTTTAAAGTATTTAAAAAGGTGAAAAATATGAGGGAATTCTCTTGTGGTCCAGTGGTACCACTGCAGGGAACTAAGGTCCCACATGCCAGGTGGCACAGCCAAAAAAAACCTTTACCTCCAGCACATCCCTGTCCTCCGGGGGAGCAATCTTCCTTTGTTGGCTATTTGTGAGCTCTCTTTTGTCACTCCAATACTGGATAAGGAGCAATTAAGGAATAAAATCCCAAAGGACCCAGAAGGAGGGAATTACTAAGTCTGGGAAAACACTGTTTTAGAAGTTTGGAGAGTAAGAAGAATACAGTTTGGGAAGGGAAGTGTCAGGGAATATAAGATAGAGGTCTGATGGAAAAACACTTTGAGACAGGTAGATAGACATATTTTTGGTTTACTAAAGAAGTCAGCTAAAGTTTACACATTTTGAATTAATTCTTTGAAACCAGAACTTTTTCCATAGAACAGAACTGTGTGGTAAAACTGTACCACTGGAGGTCTTGGATTTGGGGGCAGCTAATAAATAGGACTTCTGTTTTTAAGGAATTTAAGAGGTTTAATTTAATTAAATCTCAATTAAGGAATTTAAGAAGCCACCGAGAGTAGCACTGACATACATACACTATCACGTGTAAAATACACAGCTAGTGGGAGGCCGCTGCATTAGCACGGGGAGTTCAGCTTGGTGCTGTGTGATAACCTAGAGGCATGGACCAGGGGCAGGTGGGAGGGAGGCTCCAGAGGGAGGAGATAAATGGATACTTAGAGCTGATTCGCACTGCTGTGCAGCAGAAACCAACAGTGTTGTAAAGCAATCATCCTCCAATTATGAAAAAAAGCAGCAGCCACCACAGGCGTGAAGGGCCACTTCCTGCTTCAACACGGCTGGACCTGGGCAAATTGTGTCACATCTGTGCTTCAGTTTCCTCATCTATAAACCTGAGCAAACAGTGTCCGCTTCATCAAGCTGTGATCCAGGTGACATGCCAGGACAATGGAACTGAACAATGGAACTGGAGAGATTTGGGAGGCAGAATGTCCAGGAGATGGGAACTGGGTAGATGTGGAGAGCAAAGAAAAGGTGAAAATTAAAGATGACAATTTTCTGATTGGGAGCAAGAAGAGTTATTTCACTCTCAGAGATAATGAATAATGTGAGAGATCACAGGCTGAGAATTCAAGGAGCCAAGATGAGAGGAAAACTGTATTTTCATTTGTATTTCCACTTTCCATAAAACACAAATAGTAGAATATTAGTCCCATAACTTTGTGTCTGACAGAAATCACAGGTGTTTAAGTCAGATTATGGTTGTGACAGAAATCTCCATGTGTCACCCATACTCATCTAATAGTTATTCAACCCCTCTCTAGATCCTGCTATTTATTGCACACATATTTGTATGTCACAACTTGTTTCTAATATATTGATAAGTGAACTTCAATATAATCAGCTTGCTAAAGTGTCACTTTATCTGTTTATTGTATGCATTTAAAAATACTGAGAAAGTGCCCAAAGGCCTCATCTGATACCATCTTTTTCTACGGCTCAAGAAAGAGTTAAAATCTCCTGACAGAGAACCTCATGAGCCACGATAAAGAGGTTGAATTTTATTTTAATTATAAAATAAAGATACTCCTCATATATTTAGAAGATTGCTTTAATACCACAAACTATATATTACAAAGATAAAGGGATAACTATGCAATGAGAGACATCTGGAAGAAACTCCCTTTGCCAAGTAACATTATCAGTCCTGGGATAAACTAACATAACGTGGCCCCGGATATGATGCACTGAGAAGGGAACACATTGCCCCTGTAGCATTCCTGACAAACATGTTTATTCTGATTCTAATCACGCACAATTGCACTCATCCACACGCTAGCAAAGTAATACTCAACATTCTCCAAACCAGGCTTCAACAGTACGTGAACTGTGAACTTCTAGATGTTCAAGCTGGTTTTAGAAAAGGCAGAGGATCCAGAGATCAAATTGCCAACATCTGTTGGATCATCAAAAAAGCAAGAGAGTTCTAGAAAAGCATCTACTACTCCCTTATTGACCATGCCAAAGCCTTTGACTGTGTGGGTCACAACAAACTGTGGGAAATGCTTCAAGAGATGGGAATGCCAGACCACCTGACCTGCCTCCTGAGAAACCTGTATGCAGATCCAGAAGCAACAGTTAGAACTGGACATGGAACAACAGACTGGTTCCAAATCAGGAAAGGAGTACGTCAAGGCTGTATACTGTCACCCTGCTTATTTAACTTATATGCAGAGTACATCATGAGAAATGCTGGGCTGGAAGAAGCACAGGCTAGAATCAAGATTGCCAGGAGAAATATCAATAATCTCAGATATGCAGATGACACCACCCTTATGGCAGAAAGTGAAGGAGAACTAAAGAGCTTCTTGATGGATGTGAAAGAGGAGAGTGAAAAAGTTGGCTTAAAACTCAACATTCAGAAATCTAAGATTATGGGCATCCAGTCCCGTCACTTCATGGCAAATAGACGGGGAAACAATGGAAACAGTGACAGACTTTATTTTTTTGTGCTCCAAAATCAATGGAGATGGTGACTGCAGCCATGAAATTAAAAGACGCTTGCTCCTTGCAAGAAAAGCTATGACCAACATAGACAGCATATTAAAAAGCAGAGATATTACTTGCCAACAAAGGTCCATCTAGTCAAAGCTATGGTTTTTCCAAAGTCATGTATGGATGTGAGTTAAACTGTAAAGAAAACTGAGCACCGAAGAATTGATGCTTTTGAACTGTGGTGTTGGTGAAGACTCTTGAGAGTCCCTTCGACTGCAAGGAGATCCAACCAGTCCATACTAAAGGAAATCAGTCCTGAATATTCATTGGAAGGACTGATGCTGAAGCCGAAACTGTAGTACTTTGGCCACCTGATGCAAAAGACCTGATGGACATGAGTTGGAAAAGACCCTGATGGACATGAGTTTGAATAATCTCTGGGGGTTGGTGATGGACAGGGAAGCTTGGTGTGCTGTAGTCCATGGGGTCATCAAGAGTCAGACAGGACTGAGCAACTGAACTGAACTAAATCATGAACAAACAATCAGGTAAATCCAAACTGAAGGACATTATGGACACAACTGGCATTTATTTTAAAAGATATCAATATAATGACAACAAAACTGGAGAACTGTTCTACATTTTAAAAGACCAAAGAGAAATGACAACTAAGAGCAATGTGTGCCTCTTAATTGGATTCTGAATCTAAAAAGAAAAAAAAATAATGTAAGAACAATTTTGGGACAATGTGGTAAAACTAATACAGGTATTATCTTAGATAAAATTATTGTACCAACGAACTCCTGGGTGTAAGATACGGCCAAGGATGTACTTTACAACACAGACAATACAGCCAATATTTTGCAATAATTGTAAATGGAAAGTAATCTTTCAAAAGTGTATTTTAAAATTTTAAAAAGATGGATAAAGTTGTTCTGAGGGTCTAGAAGAAACAAAAAATAAAATAAAATAGCAGAAAAAAAATAAAATATCAGAAAAATATATTATTATGCCAATATCTAATGACACGAGTTATTGCAGTTATACAGAATAACGTTGTTCTTTTTTAAAAATTAATTAATGAATAAATTTGGCTGTGCTGGGTATTCACTGCAGCATGCAGGATCTTTAGTTGTGGCATGTGGGATCTAGTTCCCTGATCAGGGATTGAACCTGGACCCCTCTTATACTGAGAGCATGGAGTCTTAGCCACTGGATCACCAGGAAAGTCTCAATCTTCTTGTCCTTAAGAGAGAAATGCCTGGACTTCCCAGGTGGTCCAGTAGCTAAGATTCCTTGCACCCAATGCAGGGGACCTAGGTTCCATCTTTGGTCAGGGAACTAGATCCCACATGCTGCAACTAAAGATCCCAAAGGTTGTAACTAAGACCCGGAACAGCCAAATAAATATTAAAAATAAGTATATTGATTTATATTAAGTTTAAAAAAGAGAGAAAAATACTGAACTATTTAAGGGTCGGTGTCATGATGTTAACTTACTCTCAAATAATTCTCCAAAGGAAAGCAAAGGTATATATATGTATATGTGTGTGTTTGTGTATATATATTATTAAATACAATATAATTAAGCTTTGTTATATTTACCTCACCCTTTCAAGTGCATAACTATATATGTATATTTACCACATACTGATTTACACATGAAAGGAAGATGAAAAAAAAGTAACAAAATTTAGTAAGTTAATTGGTGAATCTAGATGCTGAAGATACAGTGTTCATTCTGCTATTCCTGTGGTTTTTCTAAGGACTGAAATTCTTCAAAGCAAAAAGTTTGGGGGAAATATAGGAAGTGAGTCTTCCCTTCTGCAGACAACAAAGAAAAAAGGGAAAGAAGAGGAAGTAAGGAGAAATTTTCTGATACTACCAACATAATTATTCTTGCTGCTGAGAGGACAGAATGGAAGCAGGGAGACTGGTGAGCTCAGAGCCTACTGCAGCAGAAATGCCAAGAGCTGATGGTGGCTGAGACTAGGCCAGGGGCATTACAGATGACACGGAAGACACGGCCCCATCTGAAGCTCTACTTCCTAAGAGGCAGGACGTGGAGCCAGGTGCTAAGGATGAGAAAGTGATGAGAATACATGTTTGAGGAGAAGAGGTTGACAATACCTACGGCGGGAAACGTGATGGAGGGCTGATCAGGTGGAGCTGGGGAAGCACTGCAGAACTCAGCAAAGATCAGATACAGAGCTGATGGTGGGACCACTCAGAGCTATGTGGTTTCCCCATCGACAGTCAAGATCCAGAAAGGACAGTTTAATAGGTGGGAGTGACAAACAGCCTGAAGTGATGGATGACTCCTGAGAGGAAGGACATGAGCAGAGGAGGGGCTGACAGATAGAGAGGAAACAGAGGCCCAGAAGGCTAAGAGCAGGTATCGTGGGAATCATGGAATGACAGCTCTGGAAAGAGCGAAGGCTGTGGCCACAGAGGGAGACATTGTAAAATCATGCAACAGAAGCGCAGCAAGGGAAGAGTGGCCTGTGGCCAGGGAGCAGGTGGCCAATGTATAGCAGAGATGAGGGTCACAGCAAATGAAAAATGCAGAGAGGGTAAGACATTCTCCTGTTCAATGTTTCTATTAATAACAAAATTGCTCCTTGCATCTCAGTTTAGCATTGCCAGTGTCCTTCTTGGATTGTGAATTGACTTGTATTACACTCACGCCTCCAAAATAGATGATGCACTGCACTCCAGAAGGAATTGTGTGTACTTTGCCAGTAAGTCAGTTAATATCTGAGAAGCTGAGGTCAGGGCTCATTTACAAACACACACACACATACACAGCACCCTCAGATGAAATGTAAACACAATACGATAATCACATAATTAACCACTTTGTCATACATGGTTTACCTCTCCTCGGTCTCCAAACATGGAATCTGGAGGTTTGGGGAGTTGTTGTCCACTGATCACTTTCAGGATGAGCTGTTTTTTGGGGTTGGCAGGAAGTGGATCACCCGAGAAAGGGTTGAAAGTACCTAAGACAAATATAGGTTAAAATCTAAGGTTGGTAGCATGGAAATTACACATACGTATGCACACATACTGAAGAAGGGAATGGCAACCCACTCCAGTATTCTTGCCTGGAGAATCCCCATGGACAGAGGAGCCTGGGATTTAAGGAATTAAATATACTGCATGAGTGGTTAAGTCACTCAATCATGTCCGACTCTTAGCAACCCCATGGACTGTAGCCTGCCAGGCTCCTCTGTCCATGGGGATTCTTCAGGCAAAAATACTGGAGTGGGTAACCATGCCCTCCTCCAGGGGATCTTCCCAACCCAGGGATCGAATCCAGGTTTCCCGCATTGCAGGCAGATTCTTCACCATCTGAGCCACCAGGGAAGCCCATGAATACTAGAGTGGGTAGCCTATCCCTTCTCCAGGGGATCTTCCTGACCCAGGAATCAAACTGGGGTCTCCTGCATTGCAGGCGGATTCTTTACCAGCTGAGCTATAGGGGAAGGCCAAACACCAGCCTACCAGGGAAGGCTACTGAATTATTAAACAGTGGTGACAAGAGTTATTTACATTCCAAGTTGATACAGCCACTATGGAAGACAGTATGGCGATTCCTTAAAAAACTAGGAATAAAATTACCATATGACCCAACAATCCCAATACTGGGCATAAACACTGAGAAAACCATAACTGAAAAAGACACATGTATCCCATTGTTCACTGCAGCACTATTTACAACAACTAGGACATGGAAGCAACCTAGATACCTGTGGACAGATGAATGGGTAAAGAATATGTGGTACATATATACAGTGGAATATTACTCAGCCATTAAAAAGGAACACATTTCAGTCAGTGCTAATGAGGTGGATGAACCTAGAGCCTATTATACAGAGTGAAGTAAGTCAGAAAGAGAAAAACAAATATATTGCATATTAACACATATATATGGAAGTCTAGAAAGATGGTACTGATCAACCTATTTATGTAGGGCAGCAGTGGAGATGCAGACATAGAGAACAGACTTATGGACAGGGTAGAGGGGTCAGGAAGGAGAGTCTGGGACGAATAGAAACAGGATCATGGAAACATATGCACTAACACATGTAAAATAGGATAACCAACAGGAATTTGCTGTTTAACTCAGGGAACGCAAACCAGGGCTCTGTGACCTCCTAGAGGGCTGGGCTGAGGTGGGAGGTGTGACGGAGGGGACATAGGTATACCTATGGCTGACCCACGTTGATGTATGGCTGGAAACCAACACAATATTGCAATTAACCTTCGATTAAAAATAAGTATTTTTTTAAAGGGTTCTTTACTTACATTCCAATACTTAATTTTTCTCGTTTTTAAAAATCATGCTGCAAAACACTGAGGCACAATGCTTTCCCGGGTGCTCCTTCAGTAAAGGTCTCTTGCATTCAGAGATACGACTGTGAAATTAACACGCACCTTTGCACATCTGCTGGGGTTTGAGAACGTAGCCACAATTGCCGTTTGTCTTGAATTTGGCTCGATTTAACTGCATCATTCGCCCTTCAGACTGGTAGTTCAGTGCCACTGTGCAAGTTCAAAGTTTAAGAGAATTAGGTAAGATAGCAGCCGAGACTTAAGACCCACGGAGAACTGCTCCGCCCAGACGTATACACACCTAGCTGGCAGCCTGCGTTCCAGTAGGGCAGAGGGTTGAAGTTACTGGAATCGATGCGGTAGGCGGAGGGATAAATCCTCGTGAGCTGCTTTTGGTTATAAACCATGAACTGCTCTGATTTCTGCTGAACCACTTGATGTGCTCTTGTTTCACTGAAGGACAACACATTTCCTGTGGTTCCTAACACAGTTTTTAACAAAGGAAACAGAAAAGTGAGACCTGCAGCAAAGAAAACATCACTCATGAAAGATCCAGTCCGATCACACCAATAACAAAAAGCAGAGCAAAAGAGCGAATTCAACCGGAAGACGCCCAGCTCCTGAGCAAGAAAGGTCTAGAAAATCCCACTCCCAGGGCTCTTGTGCCATTTCAGATCAGAGCTTTGCCTCTTGTTCAGATAACTGTCTATTTTTTAATCCCACATTGTCTCAAGAGAATTCTCTCTCATCTCCCTCCTACATGTTGATCTGGCTAGTAGGAAGAGGGCAAGAGGAAACATTTTCTAGGTGCCTGATTCAAACAGAAGAGCTTTGCCAGAAAACAAGACACCTAAGGACAAATAAAACTATCTATGCAACTCATTGCTGATAAAAGGGAGACAATCATGGAAGGCATCATTTAGAAAGCACACATGTGAAACACATTAAGTGACTGCATTTGCGCATTAAGAAAATAAAGGGGAAAGAGTAATTCCAAAGCAGGAAAATTGGGTTTTAAAGTTGATTTGAGTAGAATCTTGAAGCCAGTCAAAACCTGTTTGGGAGAAAGGAATAATAATGGAAAAAGAATTCAAAAGGATATTATAAAGAAATAAAAGTTTCAGAAATAACAACAATCATCCACCTAGGCAAGTTTATAAATAATGGGGGAAAAAATGGGAGGTAAAAAACCCCAAAGAACAGGAAGTTGACATTAAAGTTTCTGCTTGAAGCATCATCAGAAAGGGATAATCTAGGACCAACGATGCTACAGGTTAGGGGGTCACGATGGAGTAAACCTCCAAATATTTAATATCCTACCCCTTTCTCCCAATTCTTTTTGTGCCATACATCTAGAATGCCCCACCACTCCCACTCCTTCACTAAGTATCCATACCTCATCCCCAAAATGACCACCCAGTCTCATCTGGACCTGTTGGAAGAGGCCAGCCTAGATAAAGACCTAAACTTACCCAGAGTATTATGTTCATTCCAGTGTGTACTCTGAACCCAGACTGAAGGACATGGCCCACGAACCAGAGTTGAATTACTGTTTTATTGGACCTGAACTATATCCAGACTGTACAAATTGATTTGTGCACAGTCTCCCAGGGCCCCTGTGGTCCTCAGAGTTGTACGTCTTAGATATTAAATACTGGCCAAATTGACTAGCAACTACATTCTAGAGTTGGAACTTGAAACAGTCATAAATACAAGTGAGAAGCAAAGAAATTAGAGAATTTCAGTGTTTAATTTGATGATTTCCTGCATACAGACTCCTTATTGTATATATCTTATTGACATAACTTTTTAGCAGAGGTTACATATCTCAAGCATACTAAAAATGATCATACTTGTAGGAGTTGATGAGGAATACTTTCAACATAGTAAGAGAAAATATAGTCTTTTTGACAAACCACCTTCAGATGTAACAGCACTAAAATTAGTACCACTCTTTCCTCTCTCTACATAAATTAGGCACACCACATCATCAATAAGATGACCTTGCTAATTAGGCACATGTCAATTAGTATATTAATAGAGCTGAATTGTTTTCCATTAGGAGAAGCCATGCATTCATTATCTATTACTTACTTTGTGGTGTACACACACACACACACACACACACACACACACACGACAAAAATAGGTGATGTTAGCTAACGGGATTATGATTTCCTGAGGCATGCAGTAGAAATTATATTTCTATGAACCAAATATACCTCTAACTCCATTAAAATACTTCCCAAGTTTATTTTCTAGCTGTAGGCAGTTATTGGCTTCCCTTGTAGCTCAGTCGGTAAAAAAAATCTGCCTGCAATGCAGGAGACCAGGGTTCGATTTCTGGGTCGGGAAGATCCCCTGAAGAAGGAGATGGCAGCCCACTCCAGTATTCTTGCCTGGAGAATCCCACGGACAGAGGAGCCTGGCGGGCTACAGTCCACGGGGTCACAACAGTCGGACACGACTTGGCGACTAAAGCACCACCACCACCACCACACTATCGCTGGGAATGCAAATTGTAGCAGCCACTATGTTAAAAAGTGTGGAGGTTCCTTAAAAAGCTAAAAATAGAGCTACCATATGATCCAGCAATCCCACTCCTGGGCATATATCCAGAAAACACAAAAACTCTAACTCAAAAAGATACATGCATCGTGATGCTCATAGCAGCACTATTTACAATAGCTAAGACATGGGAGCAACTTAAATGTCCATCCACAGATGAATGGATAAAGAAGATATGGCTGAGAAAACTCAGCCATAAAAGAGAACAAAATAATACCATTCCAGCAATATGGATGAACCTAAAGATTATCATATTAAGTAAAGTAAGTCAGAAAAAGAAAGACAAATACTACGTGATATAATTTACAAGTGGGATCTAAAGTATGACACAAATGAACTCATTTACACCATAGAAATAGACTCACAAACACAGAAAACAAACCTATGGTTACAAAAGAGGAAAGAGGAGGGATAAATTAGGAGTTTGGGATTAATATATACAGCCATTAATGAAAACAGTGACAGAATTTATTTTCTTGGGCTCCAAAATCACTGCAGATGGTAACTGCAACCATGAAATTAAAAAACGCTTGCTCCTTGGAAGAAAGTGAAAGTGTTAGTCACTCAGTCATGTCTGACTCTTTGTGACCCTCATGGACTGTAGCCCACTAGGCTCCTCTGTCCCTGGAATTTTCCAGGCAAGAGTGCTAGAGTGGGTTGCCATGCCCTCCTCCAGGGGATTTTCCCAACCCAGGGATCAAACCCAGGTCTCCTGCATTGCAGGCAGATTCCTTACCGTCTGAGCCAGCAGGGAAGTACCTTGGAAGAAAAGCTGTGACCAACCTAGACAGCACATTAAAAAGCAGAAACATCACTTTGCCAACAAAGATCCGCATAGTCAAAGCTATGGTTTTTCCAGTAGTCATGTATGGATGTGAGAGCTGGGCCATAAAGAAGGCTGAAAACCAAAGAATTGATGCTTTTGAACTGTGGTGATGGAGAAGACTCTTGAGAGTCCCTTAGACTGCAAGGAGATCAAACCAGTCAATCCTAAAAGAAATCAGTCCTGAATATTCAATGGAAGGACTGATGCTGAAGGTTCAATACTTTGGCCACCTGATGCAAAGAGCTGACTCATCAGAAAAGACCCTGAGGCTGGGAAACATTGAAGGCAGGAGGAGAAGGAGACAACAGAGGACAAGATGGTTGGATGGCATCACCAACTCGATGGACATGAGTTTGAGCAGGTTCCAGGAGATGGTGAAGGACAGGGAAGCCTGCGGTGCTGCAGTCCATGGGGTCACAGAGTCAGACAGGACTAAGAAACTGAACAAAAACAAGAACAAAATACATAAAATAAACAACAAGGTCCTACTGTGTAGCACAAGGGACTAAATTCAACATCTTATAATAACTTATAATGGAAAATAATCTGGAAAAAAGATGTGATGTTCACTTTCTACAGGTTCTCATATTCTCACACACGAAGTTCAAATTTTTTTTAATTGTCATCATCTGAAGAAGGATTCAACACCAAAGGGAAGAAAATCTGCAGATAAAAAAGTATACACTTGTAGAATAGGGGAAGAAATAAGAAAGATCTGAGGAAAAATCCTGGAGGTTGTGAGGTCACAAGACTCAGCACAGTGTTGTTTTCGCATCACTGGTACATAAAAAAATGGGAGACTCTGATGTAATTTTCACTTCCACTGAAACTACAATTATACTGAAAACCCACATGACCATAGCCTATTTTCATAAGCACTCAATAACTGGACAAAACACCAGTGAGAAGAGAAAAGGCTAAGGAGAAAGTGCAGCCAGCAAGAAGTCAGGCTAAGAAGAGTTGTGATTAGGATTTCTCAGCTCCACATATGGCAATTGATGGGTAAAAAACTGTGAAAGAGCCAAGGCTTCTGAAATTTCTGCTCTTTTTGTTAAACTGCAATCTGTGGGTTAAATTATTTTCATCAAGGTCAAAACTCTCAGTGAGAAAATTTGGGGTGTTTCAGGATGTTATTTTCGCCAATTAATTTCCTCTTTCTTCTAGTCATTCACACTTGGAATGGCCATCTGTGATCTGACCATCAAACTAGGTCAAGTCTCCATAGTTTAAACACAGGGAAGAGCTTGCTCTAATCCATCTGCCTTTTTAATAACAAAGTCCTCCTCTGCCCTGCGGGAAACGTCTCTGACCTCTAGCCAGTTAGGCAAACAAAGTGATCAATAGAGCGCTCCCAGTGAGCTAAGTATTGTTTCAGCAATCAGTTTCCTGACACTCAAGTTGGATTCTATGCAGTTCCAGAAATGTGTGCTGATGATTCGATTAACAAAAGTTTAACAATTGATAAAGAAAGGTCAGGAGTGTTTATCCAGAAGTGAAAACACTCAAGCCTTACCATCATCCACAATGTCCTGGGCGGCCACAGAGTTTGTGTACACAACCAGATCAGAGAGCTCTCGACACAGCTTCATGGTTTTCCTTCGGCGGCCCAACCTGTAAAACACACCCAGGACTCATGACGTTTTAGAGCTGGAAGAGGTGTGGGCTTTTGGTTACTCCACCTTCCCTCCCTGCTCTGATGGAGCCAGGATTAGAATCCAAATGTGATTTTTAGTTCAGCACTGTCTCCACCACAACACTCCACTCATGTGGCGTTGTTCACCGTTCAGCCAGATTTCATCCACAGTCTCTTCTCCTGAATTTATGAGTTCTGTTGTGAAGGGTTGGATTCCTACCATTACCCAACTGTGGAGCAATACCAGAGTGTACCAGGGAATCACCCTACTTTGGCAGAAGGAGAACCAGCCTAGACTAAGAAGCAAATTATACATCTAAGAGTCCCTTGGACTGCAAGGAGATCAAACCAGTCAATCCTAAAGGAAATGAACCCTGAATATGCATTGGAAAGACTGATGCTAAAGCTGAAGCCCCAGTACTCTGGCCACCTGATGCAAAAAGCTGACTAATTGGAAAAGACCCTGTTGCTGGGAAAGATTAACGGCAGGAGGAAAAGGGGGCAACAGAGGATGAAATGCTTGGATGGCATCACCAACTCAATGAACGAGTTTGAACAAACTCCAGGAGATAGTGAAGGACAGGAAAGCCTGGTGTATGGCAGTCCATGGGGTCACAAAGACTCAGACATGACTTAGTGACTGAACAATAATACATCTAACAAGAAATACACCAGACTTTCCATAGTCATTATCTTCTAGAGATATATTTATAATGATTTTTATTTTCTTCTTTATGCTTTTTCTATTAATATATTCTTCAACTTTTTTAAGACAAACATCACTTACTCTCTCTATATAACTATACAGTATATATCCTATAAACCACTCCTAGAATTTCTTTTCCTCCACAACTTTACAAATTCTACCACTTGCTCTTTGCCTCAGTAAAATTCTCCACAGATTACCACATTCCCTTCACAGAAGCACTTTTCTCCTCCCAGAAAACATATGATCATTAAAAACTTCAGTCCTCACCAAAGATACACAAATGTCCAATAAGAACATGACAAGAAGCTCATTAGTCATTGAGGAAATGCAAACCAAACTAAAATGAGATACCACTTCATGTCTACTAGGTTGGCTATAACCAAAAGGGCAGGTAATAATGTGTGTTGGCAAGAATGAGGAGAAATTGGAATGTTCACACCCTACTGGAGAACTTTAAATGGCTCAATTGCTTTGCCAATATAGTTTGGCAGTTCAAAAAATGAAAGATACCATGTGACTCAGCAGGTCCACTTTTAACTATATACCCAAGAGAAATTAAAACCTATATTTACAGAAAAACTTAGAAATGAATGTTCATAGCAGTATTATCTATAAAAGCCAAAATGTAAAAGCAACCTAAATATCCTTCAGCTAATGAACAAAGTGCATATATTCATACAATGGAATATTATTCAACAATAAAAATGATGAAGTACTGATACATTCTACAACATGGATGAATCTTGGAAATATTATACTAAGTGAGAGAAGTCAGACAAAAATGGGCCAAATATGGTAGGATTCCATTTATAGGTAATGTTCTGAAAAGGCAAATCTATAGAGACAAAAAGCAGATTAGTTGGGAGACTTTCCCGGTGGTCCAGTGGTTAAGACTCTACACTCCCAATATAGGAGGCACAAGTTTGATCCCTGATCTTGGAACTAAGATCCCCACTGCCACAGGGTGCAGCCAAAAAACAAAAAAGAAGTAGATTAGTTGGTATCAGGGGCTGGGGGAGAGAGGGGTGGGAAATCTCTCTTAATGGTAGAGTTTCTTTTTGGTGTGGCGAAAATGTTCTGGAATTAGATAGTGATGATATAGATTTATTCACTCTGTCAATATTTACTGAGCACCTAATGGAGATAAAATAGTGAACAAATCAGACAAAAATTCTTATCATAATGATATTTATAAACATTCAACAAAAGAATTAAGGTCAAAATGTGTCATTAACTCATTTGAGAAAGAAGACATGAACACAAACAGGAATAAAAACCAATGGGAAGAAAGAGTCCATGTTCCTCCTTTACCATGTAATTAGGAAACTCTGTAGCCATAGGTGAAAAATCTGGTTTTGTGAAAGGAAATGATTATAATAGAAATGATAAATAAAGCCCCTAAGACACTGCATATTACAGAGAATCTCTACATACAATTTGCTTTTTTTAATCCTTATCTAAAAATTGAGTTAGTTTGTTGAAGTCTCAAAAGGCTACAATCATAGATGCTTGGGCCTTGATAGCTTTTATGGGCAAATTTCTAACTGATTTAAGTGAAGCATGGAACATGACTTTGTGTGATAGCTTCCCTGACTATTGGGCTTCCCAGGTGTCACTAGCAGTAAAGAACCCACTTGCCAAAATAGGAGACATAAGAAAGAGATGTGGGCTTGATCCCTGAGTTGGAAGTTGATTCAGAGTCAAGCCTTTGTCAAACTTATATTTGAGAAATTCACAGAAGAGGCCTCCTGGAAAGTGATTCTGTTCTCTCATATCCTTTAGTGTAACTATTTATACACATTAAATTTTCTGTACCCTGAGGGTAAGGACCATACACATCTCCTCTGCCCTTACTAACTAGCTACTCTCTTATATATGGACATTCTGTTGAAGTGAGGCTCAAATATAAAATTTAATTCAACACTAAGTGATTCATTCCTACAGGACCTCTATGCTTCCAATTTTGTTTTAGTCTTTCAATAAGGCCACAGGTGTGTGTATGGGCACGTTTGTATATCTGTCTATGAAGGATATAATTTATATTCCTTTGTGAGACTTACTGTATATATAATCTTCCAGAAAATCCTGTATCAAATCATGTATCACAGTTTGGGTTCTAAAATTATGGTCATTTTACTCATCCCAAATTCTACTGGCAATTATAAAGCAGGCCTCCCTGGTGGTGCAGTGGTAAAGAATCCGCCTGCCAATGCAGGAGACATGGGTTTGATCCCTGGGTCAGGAAAATCCCCTGGAGGAGGAAATGGCAGCCCAGCCCAGTATTTTTGCCTGGAGCACCCCATGGACAGAGGAGCCTGGTGGGCTACAGTCCAGGGGGTCACGAGTCAGACAAGACTTAGTGACTCAACAGCAACAAATAATAAAGCAGCAGCTGGTATTTATGAGCACTTAGTTAATTAGTGTAGGGCTCATCAGGCTAAACAGTTGAGTTCCTTTAATCCTCACAATGACCCTATGAAATAGATACAAACGAGGAGCCTATCTAGTCCCATGTTAAAGTTGGAGGAGCAAGAGTCTGAAGTCTGACTGATTTCAGATCCCCGGCTCTCCACATGTGTTTATCATCTGTCTTCTACTTCAGTCTCCTGTAAAACTCCTCTGTGCTAGCTCATGTGGTCCTTCTCTCTTCTCTGAAGATACCTTCTACCTGGCAGCTGGTACAGCCAGCATTTATTAAGAGCCCACTTTGCACCAGGCAGTAAAAGTCCCCTACATATATTATCATCTCATATCCTGATCACATGTCCCACTGCACTGAGCTCTTTACCTTGTGACCTGATTTTCTAGACACCCAAGCTGATGGGGATAGAGAGGTCCTGGGAGCCTGAGTAAGAAACACGGGGAGCTTTCTTACCGGTATAGCTGGCCAGTCTCCTTGCCAGGATTCTGCTGTAAGTCCTCCTCATCATCAGTACTATAAGGTTTAGACCGTGATTTTGTGGTTTTCTGCCAGAAAAAAATCAGAGAAAACTTAACATAAATTCATTGCATCAGGTTCGTCTACAATATACAGAGAATGAAATGAACTTTAAGATACACGCAGACACACAAGGACAGTAACCTGGAGAAAAATAATTGACCAAATATTTCAGCTTGCCTTAGTAACAGGCATTTGTTGTTTAGGCACTAAGCCATGTCTGTCTCATTTGGGACCCTATGGTCTGTAGTCTGCCAGGCTCCTCTGTCCACGGGATTTCCCAGGCAAGAAAACCAGAGTGGTGGCCATTTCCTACTCCAGGGGATCTTCCCAATCCAGAGATAAAATCTGCATCTCCTATGGCTCCTGCATTGGCAGGCAGTTTCTTTACCACTCACCCACCTGGGAAGCCCAATGAAAAGAGTGTCTTGGCCAAAATTATCTTAAAATAATCAAGGCAAAACTGAGGGTTTCATGCTGTGAAACTGACTTCTAAGGCACATAAAATGTAGGTCTTAGACTGTTAGTCATGCATTAAAAGTTCCTATGAGGGGTAGGGTCAAGTTGTAATATTTATTTAAATGCTTATAAGGGATAAAGTATCCTCATACAGAAAGCTCATGTTCCTTTTGAATTACTCATGAAAGGCAGATTTCATTAAAAAAAAAAAAACAAACAGTAATTTTTAAAATGAATAACTATCATTCCTGCTTTTGTTCAGTATGGACTCAAAAACTCATCTAAGTCAAACTGTTCTTTTGAGATTTTGACCCATTTTAATTTCTAGAGCAGAATGAAGATTATTACCTATGGGATTCAGGCTGAAAGACTGTAGGACTAACTTGATGTCTTTGGACAGATTAGCTGTTAGACACAAAACCTCTTAGCAATGATGCAGTTTCATCCCCACAACACTGGAAATAAACCCAATATTTGGCAACACATATCTCAGCAACACAAATAATGGGGAGGGGCTCTAGTAACTGTAGAAAACCATGTCACCAAAAACTCAGCTTCTGCAAACAAAGGTAAAACTTCTAGACAAGTACCCTGGACATCCAGGGAACATGTCTTAGAAAAGGGAAGGGACTCCATCCCCACATTACTATGGAACTAAATTGCCTTCCAGATTTTCTCATTCACAATCAACAAAAAAAGCAAGCTACGCTACTGGCATAAATGCAGTCCAATCTACTGCACTGACAGCAGGGCACCAATTTAGTCTGGAACCTTATTAGGTCTTGGCTATGCCTTGAGGACCACAGTGTACAGAGTCCAAGCATCTGATGAGCTCATGTTTCAGACTGGCCTCTCACCATACTGATAAATCAGTTAATCTCTCAAGTTTCCTATTGTATTTTTCTAAAGGGCAGAAAAATAACACCTATCTTAAAGGATTATTATTTTTGTGATGATTAAATAAGATGGCATGGAAAGTTGTATAAACTTTGTATAAACTTTCAGGTTAAAATACCCTTAACTTTTAAAAAAAGTAATCTATAAAGTCTTGAGGACATTCATTCTTATGACTTAAGGCATAATAAAGTCCAATTCTGTAGCAGCTGAAGTAATCCCTAAAAGCTTTACTTTGGAAAATAATTTTAATTTAAATGAGTAGTTGTAATCAAGAAATGAAATATTCTTCAATTCCATATATAGTTAGTAATTTGAAGAGTTACAAAATTAATAAATCTATTTCTCAGGTTCATCTTAAAATATAAAATGCAAAAAGCAGAAATAAGTAATAATCATCAATGATGTATTTGGAGAAACGATGATATATTTTCTTTATATAAAGTTTTGACACACCATCATTAGCATACCATATAATCAGTTTTCACCTTTTTTAAGGTTTTGCATGTTGAGCTCTTTAGAGAGCTGCATAATTGTCTCAATGGCTGCATAATTGTCCACTGTGTGAATGAATCATAATTTACTTAAGCAGTCTATATGGGAGAACATTTTTATTGATTTCAGTATATTATGACTATTTCATCCAAACTTTTAATAAATTATCCTACTGATGGGCAGGAAATTCTAGATACAACGTTCTTTAAAGTACAAGAAATGGCCTCGGGAAACCTCACGCATAAAGTTCATCACTTAATAACTGATTTCTTATTTAACATGTTTTACCTTTTTATTGACATATCACATATACTTAGAAAAGTAGAAGAACCGTAAGTATACAGCATGATGGCTTTCCACACGTGAAACCACCCAAATGAGGAAATGGAATGTTATCTGCCCCAAAGTCTTCAGATTCTCCCATTTGGTCATCACCTTCTCCCCAGAAGTAACTACTATCCTGACTTTAACCCCACAGTTGTTTGGGTTTTTTTTGCCAATTTTTGATGTTCACATAAATGGACTCAAAGTATACACACTCTTCTGGCTCTGGCTTCTTTTGCTCAATGTCTTATTTACAAAGATCACACTATTGCATGTAGTTGTAGTTTTGTCATTCTCATTGCTGATATTCTCTTACACAAATACACCATCATTTTTATTCATTCTATTGTTCATAGACATTTGAACTGTTTCCTATTTGTACTATTACAAATAAGGCCCCTATAAATATCATTGCTTCAGTCTCATGACACACACCTCACAATAGAGCTGATAAGCCGCTCATGGTTCATAGAGCAGTTGAGTAGATACTGTGAGGGTGTTATTGTGGAGGATGTATGCAGAATCTCAACATCATTCTAATTTACATTTCCCAGGACTGATCAGGGGAGCACCTTTTCCATATCAGTCACTTGGATATCTTCTCTTGTGAAGCACAGTTAAGTCTTCTGCTCATTTTTTAAAAATTAGGGTGCTTTCTATTGATTTGTAGAGATTTTTAAAAATATATTCAGGATGTACGTTCTTTGTGTGATACGTGTAGTGAAAATATTATTTCCCAGTATGCTATTTGCTCTTTCATACTTTTGATGAACAGAAGTTCTTAAATTTTAAAGTAGTTTCACTGTCAATCTTTTCCTTTTCTGGGGTTCTGTTTAAGGAATCTACCATTATTCCAAGGTCATGATGATATTCTCCTGTTCCCTTCTAGACTCTTTAAATTAACTGAGTTATGCACACTTATCACTCTTAATTCGTTTACCTTATGCTTTCCGAAGTTGGTCATGAGGGATCGTCCATGTGCTTTCTTTCCACTTTCCTTTGCATCTGGATGCTGAGTAAATAAAGCATAAAATGATTGTTTTTCTTCTTTGTTTTTGTTTCTTCCTCAATTCTGGTGGGAGGGCATGGGGCGCCTCTCTCCTTCTGCCTCCACGTGGGCAGCAAGCAGTGCTGCTCATTTCTTCCTGCTCTGCCCTCCACTTCCCTGCAGGTATTGTCTTCAGAGAGGGGGACACTCACAGGCTAGAGGTCTCCGCTCCAGGGGACAGAAAGCCACCCTGCTAAAAGGGTTTAGACTCTGATCCAATTGCCATCCCTACAAATATGTATTAGGTGATTCACATGATCTAAGGGGAGACCTATAGGCCCTCCCTGCCCTCCCAGGACTTCCAGCTGAACAGAGATCATCTCATAAAAGGGAAGATGTGGGTGAGCAAAACCACCCCAAACCAAAAGGTCAGGGAGAGCATCTACATATATCTATAGAAACTAATTAAAGATGCAGTTCAGAAGCAGGAGGCTGGGTTGGGGAAAGAGGCAGTTCAGAAAATGCTGGAGAAGGGTGGGTAGCAGGTTTACGGGTTTATACGTATTGGCTGGTTTATATGTATTGACTGCCTTTGAAGATCTATTAAAGCTGATCATTAACTCTTCAAAAACCCTGGAATTAAGAAAGTAGTTCAGATGTGGTATAGAAGTAACTCTGCTCTCCAAGTTAGAAGACACAATTGTGCCACCAAGCAGTCACAGAGGCTTTGGCAAAACTCTCTCTTGACCTCAGTTCTCTTATCTGTGAGTTGGGGGGAGGAATACACCAGTTAACCTCTGAGTTCCTTTCTAGTTCTAGTAGCTCATCCCTCAGTAGGAGAACATGTCATCTGTTGTCCAAAACAGGACTCTGAAGAGTAAAATGGGGTACATTTAGTAATGACACTGGGGCAACAGGTATGAAGCGGGGCAGTCTCAGGCAGGTTGAGGTATAAGGTCATGTATTTAACAGGCACCTAGTATGCCCCAAGGACTATACCAAGTATATTACATATATCCTCTAATTCTAATATATACAACCATCCCTAGAGACAACTGTAATTAAAATTCCAGTTTTTGCAGATAATAAAAACTAAAGTATAGCAAAGTTAGATAACACGCCCAAAGTTGCAAAGCCAGTTGATGATAAAACAACTGTATAATTCTAAGTCTCCTGTCTGACTTGCTACCTCTCCCCTACTCTATATTCCCTCTTTATGTAGAAGTATATACAAACATCTCTCCCCAACTTGACCTCTCCTTGAGCATCAACACCATACCGTTAATTGAATTAATGGATCAAACATCATGCTAAGAACTTGATGTGCATACAAGGGAGACAGCAAGCAAGAGCGGTGCAGGCCCTGTTTCTCCCTGGGCTTGCACTCTAACGATGGACACAAATGATCATAACACACTTGAACAAGACTATGAATGGTGAAGGTTCAGCATGCTGCCTCATGACAGAGAAGGCGGATCAAGAAGGACTTCTAAGGGGACATGTTACAAAAGCTGAAGCCAGAGATAGGTAGACATTGTCTACATGATGTGAAAAAGAAGGGTGCTGTGGCCAAGGAAAGTGCGAACACAAAGGCCAAATGCTGTAAACTTGGTACCTTCCAGGAAACCAAGTAGGGGGTGTGTGTTTATATCATACACATGCATTAGTTGATCAGTCAGAGCTGGGGTTGGATCATCTTTTGGGCTATAGCTTGCAATGTGAACTTTATCCTCCAAGCTATGAACAGCATTTGAATGGTTTACAATAGAAAAATAACGGTCAGACACGCATTTCTGAAATGTCATTATGGTAGTAGTTGTATAAATGAGAGAATGGAGGGAGTGGGACCTCAGGAGAGCTGAAAAAGTCTTTTTAAGGACCAATTAAGGCTACCCAGATGACTGAAACTGGGATGTAAAAAGGGGGTGGATTCAAGGACTCAAGGTAGGCATCCTTCCTGTATATACTAAGTTCTTCCAGTGTGAAGGATGAGATTTCATTGTTCTTTTATGTCAGGGATCTCCAGGAAAAAGATGGCACAGGAGCACACACTACTGCACTGCTGGGCACTGATCCAGGGGGGGCAGGGAGCTGGAGTGAGTGTTGTCCTGAACCCCACAGCACATTCTCAGGCTTGGCTTCACATATGCATATGTATCTGACACAGATGGACTTCTCTCAACAGTAACTTGCCTTTGCTTGCCCATTGAGTCAAAACCATATTTGAAAAACTAACACAATAGCAGGGTTAAAAAATCTTAACACTTTGTAGTCAGTTTAAGTCACAGGCTTCATTTACTTTATGCAAGTCTAATGCATTCTTGCAGTCACCCAGATTTAAGGGAGAGTAAAAAATAAGAAAAAGGAGGATGAGCTTTGTCCTACCACATATCTGAAATCTAAAGTCCCTTGCCATCTTACTTGATGAGGAAATTAGCATTCGGATCTCTTCCATGAAAGAAAGATGAACCTGTTTGTCTCTTCAAAAATCTCTAAGACCTGCTGTTGCCTTTCCAGTTGAGATGATCTAAATGGAGCAAAGACTTCTCCAAAAGCATAAGGGGAAGTGATTGGTCCAGATTAGCCACAGGAACAAGGAGCAAAAATCAAGCTGGGCAAACCAAATGTGATTTGACAGACATTTGTGTGGTTGAAAATAGAGGATGGAGGCCAGGGAGGAAGGGGTGAGGCTTACAGCTGTTTACAGAAATGTTTAAAAAAATGCAAAACTGTATGGTAAACTGTAGGGCAGTGATGCTGTAATTGACATTCTGTTTGTCTCCCAACAATTCGTTCTGCCCATCCAGCATGGAGTTTCAGAAGTACCAGTTCCAGGGATAGGTGGTCACTGACATCAGCAAGCCAATGTTATCCTATATCCACGCTGATCTACTGTTTCAGGGAGAACATATACACAGGGTCACGGGGATCAGCTCAGGGGTCATCACATGAGCTAAGCTGCCCATCCAGAACTCAGTACAAATTCTGGTTTGTTAGATGAGGCACATTGACTGTCTTACTCTCTCTGGGCCTGGACCAAGAAATGCGTAGGTCAGGGGCCTGCTGGCAGTCACCCTGCAACCACCAGGAGAGGGGAAACCAGACAGGGGATGATGCTAATTACATGGTAGCTAGAACAGAAAGACATGTCTTTGATGACCCCGCTTAGCCTCTGAATTAAGCCCACCTTGAAGGCCATTCTGCAAATGAACTTGCCACTTACCTAACCCAATACCTTTCTTTATTATTTAAGCCACTTTGAATGAGGTTTTCTATGTTTGGAGGCAAAACAGACCTGAGAAGCAGCAAGGTGTTTGAATGGCTGGACTCCTGTAGGGTCTAGAAAATACCCGCCAATGCTGAGCGGCCATTCAGATCCAAGGGTAATGATCTTCCCTCCGCTGGGGCAGGCTGCGCCCTGGAGGACAGGGAGCAGTAGCAGGGGAAGGTGCTGTCAGCTAAGCTAGAGACCACATGGATCTCCTTTGCGCCAGAATAAATGCCCTCCATGTCCTACCATGATAGCATCAGTGAACCCACCATCTCTCTCCCTTGCCCATTTGTGCTTCATCAGAAGGCAGAATACAAATCTCACCCAGAGCCTAAACCATTCATTCATTCAACAACTATGTCCCAAGCACTAGACAAGTCCCAGGCACGAGACAAGTCAGAAAAATAATAGTTATCAAGACTGACATGGTTCCTGCCTTCATGAGATCATATAGTCTAGTTGAGAAGATAGATATTGAACAAGTAATTGCAAATAAACTTGTTTAAAAAGAAGATACAACAGACTACCATCAACAATATAAAAGGGATAACTAATGTAATCTAGGGGTCAGGGCAAGACTCATTCAGAATACCACATAGATGCTGGAATTTAAAAGCCTAGGTAGAAGTTAGCTAGAGTAGATATGGGAATGGAGTGTTTCAAGTAGAGAAAATGGAAAGGGAGGAAGACCAAGGCAGTTAGATCATTGTGGCTGGTGTGACAATCGTGGATGGTGGTGTGACAGGGGAAATGGGGAGATATGAGACTGGAGAGGTAGGTGGGAATGCAATTATGTGGGTTCTTAAAAGCCCAGTTAAGCAGTCTGTCATTTATCCCAAGCATAACAGGAAGCCACTGAAAAATTCTGAATAGTGGAGTGACATGATCAGATTTGTGTTTTTAAAATCTCTTGCTGATTTCAGAGAGGAGGTTAGATTGAAAGAGGGCAAGAGAAGTCTAAGTGAGAGTTGACATTGGCCTGAATGAGGACATGCCATGGAGAAGAGAGGTAGACAGAGACACATTTAGGAGGTGTGATCACAGGGCACAGAGGCCGCCTGAAGGAGCCCTCAACCTCCCCTGAGCATTCACCGGGAGGGTGACTGCATGGACAGAGGGCTTTGTCCCAGGGATCCCAGTGAAGCAGGTCCACCCCACCCATGCACTTTAATCTATTATTCACTATTTCTAACATAATTTTGCAGGAGGAGACTTTCATTTTTCCAGCAATATAAGGGCAGAAATGGAAGAAACTGGAGAAGCATTCCAAAAGAGAGATGATCAGAAACAAAGCATAAGGTGCTTTCTTTTTCCTGCCGAACACAAGTAACAAAGCATAAGGTGCTTTCTTTTTCCTGCCGAAGACAAGTACAAGAGGGAGTTGTATACCTGCTTCAGCTGTGCATTTAAGCCTTCATGCGTGGCCTTCAGGAGAGCCCTCACTGTGAAACTATCAGGATCTTCCTTGTCTCGAATTTGAGATTCTTTTAACAGCGACTCCAGTTTTTTCCTTATGAAAGATTCCACCTGATGCTCAGTGGTCCCATTATTCTGCAAAGAATTAAGCAATGGAAATCATGTCTCTTAAGAAACACAGAGTCACTTAGAACACACCCTTCAGTCAAACCAGCATTGCTGCTGTAACTTCTCTCTCAATTACCTGTAAGGAGTTAAGCTTCTTGTACCAGTTTTGTCCATCTCCCACCAGCCCTCCACCAATCCCATAAAATAATGATGACTATGGCTGCATTCAACTTTCAGCAACCTTATAGTGTTATCATCATTTCCATTTCAGAGATATAGAATCTGATGCTTAGAGAAGTTAAAGAAGTTGCTCCAGGTTACAAAGCTAGTAAGTAACTGAGGCAGGATTCAAACTCGGGTCTTTTGGAGACTAAGTTTTCTATATCTATTGGGTTGACTGAAAAGCTAGTTTGGATTTTTCCATATGATGTTCTGGAAAAACCTGAACAAACATTTTGGCCAACCTAATACACAGGTAAATTTGAGCAAGAATATGCTACTTAAATCACTTCTTTCACTGAGGGGAAAAGAGTGCTGTAGAAATCTCTGGAAGCAAGGATTATTCTGAGATAAAATTTCTTTCCTATCTCTGCACAACTGTGTAATTGGAGGGAACTCACTACTGACCTGGGCGGTGACTAGGCACTGTAATTACTTTAAGATGACAACTAACTTCAACTGTTTTGGATAAAAAAGATCTGCTTGTGTCCAGATGATCACTTGAACAATCTTCAGATGATCAAGGGACCCAGATTTCCTAGAAGTCCACTGAGCAGCACAGCTTTTTGGTCCCCTGTTCTACCTGAAACCAATGGCCCCAGCCCTGCTCACCTCTCTGCCTCTCAGCTCCTGACCCCTCTCCCAGGGTCCAACATTCTTCTGTGAACTCTTCAACCACTTGTTAGAGGTAAGGAACACTCCTCCGCCAGAACAATTCCCCTAGTCCTCACTAAAAGTTTAAGACTCATTTTTTTGCTTGCAAATTTGTTACTAAGCGCTTATCATACTTAAAATACAGAACAGGCAGTTTTTCAGTAATACATTCTTTTTCACAAAATCTTGTAAGGGCAAGGCAGTATAAATACAAAGGGAAATTGGGGGGGGGGGGGGGGAGCCTACATCAGGAGAGGTTATTGAATTTCCCTGTATTAACATCATGTGTGAATATCTTTAATATACCCAGTGAATGAGGCACTGGAGGCCCTCAGGCCCTGCAGGAGATGCAGAGATGGAAAAGAGCTGGCCCTTGACATCAGCAAAGACCCCATTAGGCTAACAAAGGCATGTCTTCAGATAACCTACCCTGGTCTGCACCGTTGCCTGCAAAAAGCAGAAATGACCACACAACAGTGGTTCTGAGAAGAACATGGCATTTCTGCCTGAGTGACAGCAAAGACCTCACAGAAGGGGGGGATAGCGGGGAACTCTGTATGGCAACTAAAATTTCAACAGTGATGAAGAGATGGGCGTTCCTATCACCCATCATTTTAGTAAAGACTTTATATTAGCAAAGTGTGTTTTATGAACACAGGAATGGATTTGTTTTCATGGAGCAGAAGTTCATGAAGGAGGGTATAAAGTGACAGTCGCTCAGTCGTGTCCAACTCTTTGAGACCCCATGGACTATACAGTCCATGGAATTCTCCAGGCCAGGATACCAGAGTGGGTAGCCATTCCCTTCTCCAGGGGATCTTCCCAACCCAAGGATTGGACCCAGGTCTCCCACATTGTAGGTGGATTCTTTACCAACTGAGCTATCAGGGAAATCCCCATGAAGGAGGGTAATGGTGGATAAAATTGAAATAAAACTGAAAAAGTACGTTGGGGCCAGGCTGTGAGACACCTGAAAGCCAGCAGTCAAGAGATGTGGAGTTGCTGAGAGACTCTAAGTAGACAAGTATCTGGATCACATTGTAGAAGTAATATTAACCAGGCAGCATGTGCAGAAAGAGGAAAGATACCTACAGGTGAAAAGCCAGGCACATCAGTTCCCACTACGAGCATTAAGGCCAATGTGCTGGCGGGGGATTTCATAAAGATGACAGAGCCTGAGAGCATTTTGCATAAAACAAACACATACTGAGCTGTTACATGCAAGATGAAAGCATTGATAAGGCACAATCCCACTGTCACAGAACTCTCAGTGTCACCGAGGAGACAGACACATCAGTGGATAATTACATAACAGGTGCAAGTAGGGTGACAGATGTAAGGGGTTTCAGGGGTGTGTGGAGGAGGGGCACCACCCCCAGCCTTGGGAATGCAGCAGAGACTTCCAGGGACAGAGGACACAAGCCAGGTCTTAAAAGATGTGTGTGCCTGTGGCTATTTCATGATGAGATACGGCAGAAGCCAGCACAACGTTGTAAAGCAATTATCCTCCAATACAACTTTTTTTAAAAATGCAAAAAAATAAAAAAGAAGAGTGAATTAGGTTCCTGTGGCTGCTATAATAAATTACCACAATCCTGGTAGCTTAGAGTCAAGAGATGTTTATTTTCTCACAGCATCAGAGGCCAGAACTATGAAAGCAAGCTGTTGTCAGGGCTACATTCAGCCTCTCAGAGGCTCTAAGGGCAAAATCCTTCCCTGCTTTTTCCATTTTACGGTGGTGCCAAGCTTTCCTCGGCCTGTGGCAGCAGAACTCTAGTCTCTTCCTCTGTCTTCACATAGCCTTTGGTGTGCCCCCACTCCTAACATTACTAAAAGGTGGCTGCTCCCACAAAAAAAGATAGTTGTCACTGCATCGAAGACTCACTGAGTTAATCCAGAATGATCTCATTTCTAGATTCTTAACCTAGTTGCATCTACAAAGACTCTTTTTCCAATTAAGGTCATGGTCATAGGTACCAGACAGTAGGACTTAGACACATCTTTTGGTGGCCACCAATCAACCCACTACGATGAATAGGAGTTGATAATATGGCAAAGAGTAGGGTGATAGCATTCCAATGTGAGCAAAAGCCTAGAGAAAACAGTATCAGTGAGAACTAGTAACCACATGAACATGGAGAAAAGAATACTGGGGACACCAATAAAGCAACTAAGACTTTATACGTTGTATTGCGGCTCACAAATCATGGTCATATGACAATGCTTCCTTTGAGCTGTGCAAGACCCTTTAAGGCTGTGTAGGTCTAGTCCAGTTTTACTCATAAGAGTACAGAGGCAGAAAGATTCAATGACTTGTCCAAACACACATGAAGTGTGTGAGTTGGAGTCTAAGACTTCCAATTCAAAATTCTGTGTGTATTTCACTACATGGTGCTGCAGAAAAAGATTAAGTTTTACTGTTACAGAAAGATAAATTTCTGAGTGAATTAATCATGAACAGGCTCATATTTTAGATAATCTTTACTCCTATGTGACACCTGGGAAATAGATCATCACAAACCTACTGGAGAAAAACAGTAGGTTTCACTTAAGGTCAGAAATGAATCTGAGAAAGGAAGTCCAGGTCTCAAAGTCCCAACACGTTTCATCAAGTGACCCAGAGTCTGCAGGGAACACATGTGTTGGAAGGTCCAAAGGAGAAAGTGTGTAAGAGCATGAGTGTGCCCAGCGTCACATAAAAACCCCCCCAATAAGCATCAGCTTCCTTCCCTGGCTCAGGGCCATGTGAGGAGTTGGAGACAATGAGGAGATGAACTGTGGCAGTTATGCCCAAACACTTCCACCAGCAGCAAAACAAGGCTAAAAATACAGAGCTGGGCCGACTGGGGCTGGTGAAATAATGAATACTTAATACAAAGGCTATAATTATTCATTTCACATCCTCTCAACATTTGGAGCAGCTGAAGGAATGAAATTTCTGCCTGTTGGTCTTTTCCTTCCCTGTGATTTACGGCCCGAGAATAAACAAACGTGTGGCTGAGGTTTCAGTAGTAGATTATCATTTGACCCCGGAACTCAACAGCACTGCTGAAAGAAAGCTGAGACGGACACTTGACCTGGCGACGTGTCAGCCACCCTCGGCTGCTGCAGGGACCAGAGCAGAAAGTTAGGCCTCTTGCTCTTTTGTTCCCTGAGCCCACCAGGGAGAAAGGATGCTGCAGGAGGAACAGGGAGAGGGGAGGGCAGCCCTTCAGTATGGTCTGGGGTAGTTGTCACCTGAGCCCCAGTCGGGCTTCCTAATTGCCATTTCTGAGAAGTAAATATGGCCTAGGAATATTGACCACAAATAAATAAGTCAAACACAAAACACATTCTTGTTTCATCTCCAGCGTGATATGAAAAGTGACTGGAAAAAGAGAGGGCTGAGCACTTCCAGGCTAGGGAGCAGCCAGAAGCGGGAGGGAGTGGGGCAGAGGGCTGCCCCGTAAAGAGAGACCCCCTCAAACACTGGTGCTCACCTGGGCAGCAGACTGCCATCACCAGGGACCACAGCCCAGACCGATGACAGACTCTCTGGGCTGGGACCAGTGCACTGGGATTTCTGAAAGCTCTTCTGTCATTCCAATGTGCAGCCAAAGCTGAAGGCCTCTACTTTAAAAACAAAAAGCAAAAACACTGGAATATCTCACCATCCCCAAATGCCTTTTTCCCGCTCTGGACTAGAGCCGCAGACAGGAAGGATAATACATTAGCTGCCCTTTGTGACAGCCTTGGAGCTCTCCAAGCCTGAGTGTCTTGGGCAGAAGAGCAGCTGCCTCTTAGCCATCCGAGGCTCTGCAATGCTCCGTTAGCTACGCCTGCTCCTTTAGCTCCCATTGAAACACCTTCTTCTGCTCAGGACTTACATTAGCAATAATCATGCCGCAGCTGCTATTCCTGTCACTGATTTTAGCTAACATTTATTGAGTATAAATTATGTGCCAGGCACTGTTCTGAGTTCTTTACTGAGTATGAACTTAACTCAGCCATCATGATAATCATTTTCCTTTTTTTCCCTTCAGTTAAACAGCAATTTCATTCCTTTAGTACATAGTAAGTCAAAATTATGCAGAGGATGAGAGTGGCTTATATTTCTAACCAGGGGAAGTCACGATTCCTTTTTTTTTAAATTGAAGTATAGTTGATTTACAATATTATATTAGTTTCAGAGTAGGAAAAAATATTTGCAAATGATGCAACCAACAAGAGATTAATCTCCAAAATATACAGACAGTTCATGTAGCTCACTACCAAAAGAAAAAAAAAAACTCAAAAAATGGGCAGAAGCACTTTGGAAAATAGTATGGAAGTTCCTCAGAAAACAAAAAATAGAATTACCATATGATCCAGCAATCCCACTCCTGGGCATACATCCAGACAAAACTATAATTGAAAAAATACATGCACCCTATGTTCATAACAGCAGTATTCACAATAGCCAAGACCTGGAAGCAACCTAAATGTCCATCAACAAAGGAACAGATAAAGAAGATGTGGTACATGTATACAATGAAATACTACCTAGCTATAAAAGAGAATGAAATAATACCATTTGCAGCAACACGGATGCAATTAGAGGTTATTATACTAAGCAACGTAACAAGACAAATACCATATGATATCACTTGTTGAGATATCTGAATTATGACACAAACGAACCTATCTGTGAAACAGAATCAGGGAAAGAGAGAATAGACGGGTGGTTGCTAAGGGGGAGGAGGAGGGGAGTTTGGAATTAGTGAGCAAATTTTTGCTTTGGTGGGAACAGGAGGGAAGGATTGGGAGTTTGGAATTAGCAGATGCAAATTGATATATATATAGAATGAATAAACAACAAGATCCTAGGATTTCCCTGGCAGTCCAGTGGTTAAGACTCCATGCTTCCACTGCAGGGGACACGGATTTGATCCTCAATCAAGGAACTAAGATCCTGCACACTGCACAGCATGGCCAAAAAATTTAAGAAAGAAAAACCCAAGCTCTACTATATAGCACAGGGAACTAAGATTATCATACTAAGTAAATCAAACAGAGAAAGATGAACATCATATGATATCATACGTAACAACTGACTGATTGATACAATAGGGTCTTATCATACAGAGCCGATTGATTGATATCATGTGGGAATCTAAAAAAAAAGGATGCAAATGAATTTATTTAGTTTGGGATTAGCAGATTCAAACTGATATATGTAGATATACAACAAGGTCCTGGGGCTTTCCTGGCAGTCAAGGTCTAAACAAGTTCTGTTTCCGAAGTTATTTAGAAAACAGAAAGGGACTCACAGACAGAAAGTAAACTTGTGGTCACCAAAGGGGAAGGGTGTGCTGGGGGAGGGGTCAGTCAGGAGGCTGGGGTTCACACACACTACTGTGTATAAAACAGATAATCAACAGGGGCTATACATCTTAGCGAACTCTATGCAACACTTGGTGTGTAACCCACAAGTGAAAAAAATCTGAAAAACACAGATACATGTATAACTGAATTATACAGTACCTCTAATTTTTTATTTAAGGAACCCCTGTACTATTTTGCATAGTGGCTGCACCAATTTACAGTACGTGATCTGTGAACTTCGAGATGTTCAAGATGGTTTTAGAAAAGGCAGAGGATCCAGAGATCAAATTGCCAATATCCGTTGGATTATCGAAAAAGCAAGAGTTCCAGAAAAAAATCTATTTCTCCTTTATTGACTATGCTAAAGCCTTTGACTGTGTGGATCACCACAAACTGTGGAAAATTCTGAAAGAGATGGGAATACCAGACCACCTGACCTGCCTCTTGAGGAATCTGTATGCAGGTCAGGAAGCAACAGTTAGAACTGGACATGGAACAACAGACTGGTTCCAAATAGGAAAAAAGAGTATATCAAGACTGAATACTGTCACCCTTTCTTATTTAACTTATATGCAGAGTACATCAAGAGAAATGCTGGGCTGGAGGAAGCACAAGCTGGAACCAAAATTGCTGGGAGAAATATCAATAACCTCAGATATGCAGATGACACCACCCTTATGGCAGAAAGCAAAGAAGAACTTAAGAGTCTCATGATGAAAGTGAAAGAAGAGAGTGAAAAAGTTGGCTTAAAGCTCAACATTCAGAAAACTAAGATCATGGCATCTGGTCCCATCACTTCAAGGCAAATAGATGGGGAAATAGTGAGAGACTTTATTTTGGGGGACTCCAAAATCACTGCAGATGGTGACTGCAGCCACGAAATTAAAAGATGCTTACTCCTTAGAAGAAAAGCTATGACTGACCTAGACAGCATATTAAAAAGTAGAGACATTACTTTGCCAACAAAGGTCCGTGTAGTCAAGGCTGTGGTTTTTCCAGTGGCCAGTATGGATGTGAGAGTTGGACTATAAAGAAAGCTGAGCGCCAAAGAATTGATGCTTTTGAATTGTGGTGTTGGAGAAGACTCTTGAGAGTCCCTTGGAATGCAAGGAGATCCAACCAGTCCATCCTAAAGGAGATCAGTCCTGGGTGTTCATTGGAAGGACTAATGTTGAAGCTGAAACTGCAATACTTTGGCCACCTGATGTGAAGAACTGACTCACTGGAAAAGACCCTGATGCTGGGAAAGATTGAAGGCAGGAGAAGAAGGGGACAACAGAGGATGAGATTGTTGGATGACATCACTGACTCAATGGACACGAGTTTGAGTAATCTCCAGGAGGTTGTGATGGACAGGGAGGCCTGGCGTGCTGCAGTCCATGGGGTCGCAAAGAGTAGGATATGACTGAGTGACTGAACTGAACTGCACCAATTTACATTCCCACCAACAGTGTAGGAAAACTCCCCTTTATCCACACCCTCTCTACCATTTATTGTTTGTAGAGTTTTTTTATAATGGTCATTCTGACTGATGTGAAGTGATACCTCATTGTAGTTTTGACCTGCATTTCTCTAATAATCAGTGATGTTGAGCATCTTTTCCTGTGACTCTTGGCCATCTGTATGTCTTCTTCGGAGAAATGTCTCTTTAGACATTCTGCCCACTTTTTAATTGGGTTGTTTGTTTTTTTAACATTGAGCTACATGAGCTGTTTGTATATTTTGGAGATTAATCCCTTGTCAGTCAATTTATTTGCAAATACCTTCTCCTATTCTGTGGGTTGTGTTTTTGTTTTGTTTATGGCTTTCTTTGCTGTGCAAAAGCTTTTAAGTTTAGTTAGGTCCCATTGTTTATTTTTGCTTTTATTTTCATTACTCAAAGAGGTGGATCGAAAAGGATCTTGCTGCGACTTCTGTGAGAGAGTGTTCTGCCTATGTTCTCCTCTAAAAGTTCTATAGTATCCAGGCTTACATTTAGATATTTAATCCATTTTGAGTTAATTTTTGTGTATGGTATTAGGGAGTATTCTAATTTCGTTCTTTTACATGTATTAATAGCTGTCCAGCTTTCCAACCACTACTTATTAAAGAGACTATCTTTTCTCCATTGTATATTCTTGCTTTCTTTGTCAGACATTAGGTGACCATAGATGTGTGGTTTATCTCTGGACTTTGTATCCTGTTCTATTGACCTATATTTGAACAAAGAAATTGTATAAATGCATATACATTAGCATAGTGCTGGTACTAATAGGCTTTCAACAAACTGTTCACGTTTAAAAGCTGATTTCAGCTTAGGTATAAAAAAAATAACAGTACAATGACTGGCAAATAGCAAAAGGTAATGTTTCTTCAGACTATGAAGCATACATTTTAAAATATTATTAAAGCAACCACCCTTTATATACTTTAAGAAAAACAAAAAATACTGTTCAAAATGAGTATGTCTGGGTTCATACATCTGTACATACATGTGGGTTTATATACGAGTGTACCTTCATGCTTTGTTATCTTCCCTGTTCCAATGATAGAAAAACAAAGAGAAAAGTCGTAAGTATGTCAAAATAAAATAAACAAGATCACTGCAGATCATAAATGTGTGAGCTCCATATTCACAGAGGGCAAAGGTGACCAAGGATTGAGATCTTATAGTACAATAGAAGCTAAAGGTGCTCCACATGCTTTGGGAGATTAGAGCTGTCTCACAACGTGAAACCAAGGTGGTGAAGAAAACTGGAACGGGAGCCTTACTTACGGGCTTATGCGTGTTCAGTCGCTCAGTTGTGTCTGACTCTTTGCAACCCTATGGACTGTAGCTCTCCAGGCTTCTCTGTCCATGAGGATTCTCCAGGCAAGAATACTGGAGCGGGTTGCCATGCCCTTCTCCAGGGGATCTTTGCAACCCAGGGATTGAACCCTTATGTCTTATGTCTCCTGTAATGGCAGGCGGATTCTTTACCACTAGCACCACCTGGGAAGCCCCTCACTTATAATAGGAAGTAATAAAAAAATTACTGTGAGGAAGATTCGAAATTGAATATCAAAAGAGTTAAGAATAAGAAGACAACCAAAATGTTCACTTGTTTGGTGACTCAATGGGAAATATCTTCAACATCTCCAGTGGTAGGAAACTCCAGTCAATAAATCAATGTAAGGTCTAGTTAGGAACTTGGAGCACAGGTAGGCTGTGTTTATACGTGTGGGTGCCAGGTGGAGTGGTGCTTAGAGTTCAAGTGGAAGCAATCCCCATACCATTAGAGAAGAAGGTTAAACAGACAAAGGAGGAGAAGAGGAGGGAAAAAAAACATTCCACTGAAAACTGAACCTTCAACTCCAAATTCTAAATTCATGTGGAAAACTAAAGCCAAGACGAAGTGCCAAAAACACCAACACATGAAAAGGAAACACACTCACTTTGAATGAAGTATGTTCAGATGCTCAGAGATAAAAAAGAAATAGTCTCATAGAAACACCAAGAAACTAAGAAGCCAAATAGTAAAATAAAAACAAGTGTCTATGAAAAAACAATTAAAAAATTTTATAAATCAAGTATATAGTCACTGAAATTAAAAGAAGAGCTGGGGTAAACTTTGGATCAGACTTAGCCAAAGAGATAATTAATGAATTGGAAAATAATACTATAGCTAGTACCCAGAATCAGCAGAGACATAAAGAAAACATTAAAGAATAATTGACAGATATAAGACAGACAATAAACTAAGACTCTAACCTAAATCTAGTGGTTTCAAAAAGAGAAAAATGAGAAAAAGAGAAATGATGAAATGGCATAAAAACAATATTCAAAAAAAAATGGCTGAGATTTCTCTAGAATGAAAGAAAACCTAGGTTCTCTAGTAAGAAGTGAATACTGAGTGCTAAGAAAAATAAACTGACTCTCAGTGATTTAATAGTGAAGTCACAGAACATCTAGAATAGAAAGGGAAGATGAAGATGAATTATTCCAACAAGGAATAACTGTAGAAAACAAGGTCACCAAGGGGGAACAAGCAGGAAGGAGATAAACTTGGAGACTGGGATGGACATATACATGCTGCTATATATAAAACAGATAACTAATTACAACCTACTGTGAGCACAGGGAACTCTGCTTAAAACTCCACCCATCTCCATGGGAAGGGAATCTAAAAACCAGTGGATATATGCATATGCATAACTGATTCACTTGCTGGACAGCAGAAGCTAACACCACATTGTGAGCCAGCTGTGCTTCAATAAAAATTAAAGAAGATAAGGAATAGTTGAGTTCTCAGTAATTTTCAGAAGATAATACCTTTTAAACATACGAGAAATATCTACATACACATATAGATACCACATACTGCATGCTAGACCTTAAATGTTCATTACCTTAACTCTCTGGCAGGGCAAGGAGGAAGAAGTTGTATCATCCATTAGAAAATAACTGGAATTTTCAGCTCACCTTCCACTCCTCACCCTTTGCACCAGGATGCAACAGCAGGCCTGGCACATGGGCATTTACTAAGGAACAGGGATCTGACAATATCACGAGGGAATTCATCCCTTCCCTGAGTGCTGACAAGTCTTCAGCCAACAATATTCTTAATCCTCCCCAGAATGGCTCAAATCATACAATGAATAACATGAAAGCAGCTCAGTCTAAGGTGGTAGGAAGGGATCAGACTATGAAAGTGTTTACTGTGAGACATACACAGAGTGAACATGATTTGGGGGGAGTAATATAACACAAAACGTGGTTGCATGTTACTCTACAAATTCTCATTTAAACTTGCAGGAAAGCTTGGTATTCACAGGATGAGCTTTATGTAGGTGACAGTTTGATATTTGTGCTTAAGAAACTGGTTGAACTAAGATTCAAAGAGTGCGGGGGCGGGGGGGAGGTATCAAATAACTCAGCAGAAGAGTAAAATAATCTGTGAGGTTGAAATATGGGCTAGAGAGTCTATAAGGCACACTGACATTAGAGGACCCCAAAAAGATGAATAATGGTGAGCTGGCCTCACTGAATCACATCTATTAGATTACTGCTCTGTGGCTGAAAGGAAATTGTCCCCCGAGTCTTTGATCTGTGTGATTCCTGGGTCACTGAATGCATCAGCTTTATCTATTACATCTTATTACATTATTACATTATTTATTTTATTTACATTATTTATCTTATTACATCATAAGCCAGATTTTCTCTATGGCTGAAGCCTCAAAATTATAGGGCAGATGCCTAAAGGATTCAGTTAATTCAACAACAGAAAGCATTTATTAAAAGAGCAAAAGTTTTCAGTGTGGGTGTGGGTTTGAATTCCTTAGTTAGACAGTACACTAGGAAGAGAAAGAGGGCCAGCAGGAGGGTCCTGCCTTCCACCCTGCTTCTAACTCCAAGGTAAAGCTGGGCGAGCTGCAAATCCTGCCTCTGACCTTTGCATCTGCTGTGCCCTCTGCCTGGAACATTCCTCAGATATCAATATGGCTAACTTCACTTTCTTCAAGTCTTTGCCCATGTGTTACCTTCTCCATGAGACCTTTCCTGGCCCTCACATCTAAACCTCCCATAGCCTCTTTACACATTTCTTCTCTCCCTTTCCCCCCAATTACTTGTCACTGCCTAGTACACGTGCTACCTATTTGCTTTGTTTCTGGTCTGTCTTCCCTTCTCCCACCAAGGTACAGACTCCACAAAGGCAAAGACTCTTCTGTTTTGTTCACTGATATGTGCCCCAACATCTACAGCACACTGGCTGCATCTCCATATAAATCTGTTGAGTGTGCAAGCGAATCTTGCATAAGCCCCATGACAGCTAGTGTTCCAGTATTCCTGAATGCTAAGCTAAAAATATTTATCTATTGCAATAATTCAGATACAACTTATAAATCTAACCACATTCTGTTAACTCCAAACTGAGGTTAAGAACTTCCTCTAAAGTAATTATTGCACAGTACATCCGCTTTTGTAGAAATCTGATCACTCGGTTTAGATCAAGCAATTTACATTCAACACTCAGATAAGGCATCTGAGCCCTCTGCTGACAACTAAACTAGAAATTGACAGATTGCAGGAAGGATAATGCTTTGGCTTTCTAAATACAGCACTGCCTTTTCTCAAAAGAGCTCAAAAATAGAGAAAAAAGATCTGAAAAGGATGAGTAAAAACCTTATCTATTTCTGCTAGGATGTTGGCTTCTGCATGTATTTTCCTCTCCTAAAGTCTAACAAAGAGACACCTGTAAAACGTTATAGGTAAAGTGCTCTTCACATTCACTTAGGCCCAAATCCAAGAATCCAAGTAAAAGATCACGTCTCTCTTTATGGAATCATATTCTAAACTGTCTACCTATATGGGTGCCTAGACATCAACCAAGAGATTATGAAGCGTGAGAGGAACCCAGATGGAAAGTTTCACAAGTGAAGCAATTGATTTGCTTCCATAACACCTTAGCTAATTCTCTTTTGTAATTATTGATATTTAACTTAAAAATCTAGAAGGCTTACTGACATTAGAAGAAATTTTATACTCTTGGGTGGATTTAGAAACTAGAATAACAGGCTTCCTCAGAGCAATAAATACTATTGTAATATTAGCTAAATTTCCACCACTCATTTTCACTAAAAACTACATTCCCTAAACACATAACTTGGCTAAGACTCTTCTTTCCTTGGGACTTCCCTGGTAGTCCAGTGGCTAAGACTCAGCACTCCCAACGCAGGAAGCCTGGGTTTGATCACTGGCCAGGGAACTAGATTCCACGTGCCGCACCTAGGCGTTCACCTGCCACAATGAAGATGGAAGACCCCAAGAGCCATAACAAAGACCCAGTGTAGTCAAATAAAGAAATAAAAACAAACACTCTGTTTATTGCCTCCGAACTGTGGACCCTGAGGTTGGCAACCAAGAGAACAAGCGGAAACAAGAGGCAAAGACACTGAAATTCAGAGACAAAAATTTGGTTTATAAAATAAAGCTTAGAAAAAGAACTAAATTACCTATAATCACAAGTAATTACCAAAATGGCAAGTAGCTATAAGAACAAAAGCAAAGAAACTAAAATATTAACTGTACTTTCACTTATGTAAATCTATTTAATTTTCTGTAACCATAGCCTTATTTGTGGTATTTGAGCTAATAAAAACTATTAAAAGGCAATAGATTAACATAGATGGTAATTTTTCCTTTTCATTTCAAAGCTGAATCTTGTCCATTTCATCCCTTCTAAAATGCATTAAAGCCAAAAAAAATAAAAAATAAAATAAAATGCATTAAAGCCAAGAAAGAACTATCTGCTGAGACTTCAGTTGTCATTAAGCTCTTGCCCTCTTTGAAAATAATACCAGCTCTCTTTAATACCATTATAGGAAGCCACCACCGTTATTATTATCTTGAAGAAAGAAGACTGTTTTTAATGATGTAATAATTGAATTTAGGGAAATAATGTAAATTAGAAGATTTTGTGTAATATTTTCTTTTTTAGAAGGTAGGATAATAGTTCTGACATCTAGAGAATACTACTTTTCTGTAGAAATGAAATTGTAAACTCTACCACAAATTAATGTGAGTAGGTGCTATTCTCAGACTGTCACCTGGTCCTGGAAATCATGTGAGCTATAGAAGGTGGGGGAGGTCAAGAAGGGATGGGGGATAGGGAGGCCTTTAAGCCTTACATTTCTCCCAGGTTTGCATTTCCATTGGAGTACCTGGCTAAATGGTAAAAACAGAGCTGCTTGTTCTAGGACAGAAGTCTGAAGCAACATGCAGGTGGCAAACTGCTCTTTGCCATTGTATCTAACATGTGGCAAATTACAGTTTTAGCCAAGAGTCTCATTGTCTGGAAGAACTTGGAGATCTTGTGGTCCCAGGTGCATTCTCTCAGGGAGGGGATGAGCATTCTAGAGAAGCAGAACCTCTTACATCTGGGTTCTGTGAGCCAGCTTTGAATGGCAGCATGGTGGAGCTGCTAGCAGAAGGCAGGAAGACAATGCTAAAGCCAGTTTATTTCATCAGACAGTGACATTTCCAACTGCAGTTTGAGTTTTGACCAAGTTGTAATAGGAGGGAACTGGGCCCTGGAGAGAGGGTCAGATGGGTTAATCACTAAGATTCCTTCCAACTCTAAGACACAACAATCCTTGACTCAGTCGCTCAGTCAACATTTGGGAGTCCTGTGTGTCAGCACACAACATGATTTTCAATATATATCCTTTCTACACTACAGCCACCATATTTGTGAATATTCCAGCACAGCAGCAGTTTTTACTATAGCACACGGAGGGTAAAAATTATGGCCAAGACTGTAACTTACATAGTGGAGCTTGAACTTGCACTCATCTTCAATCTCATCTGCACTGTCTTCATCAGAAACTTCTCCTTCTTCGGCATCATCGCCAAGGTGGTAAGGCAGCTTCTTGCCCTGAAATGAGACAAAACACCCAATTTAAAAATGAAAATTCAGGGACTTTTCCTGGTGGTCCTGTGGTTAAGAATCTGCCTTCTAAGGCAGGGGAAACAGGGTCAGTTCCTGGTCTGGGAAGATCCCACGTGCTTCAGGGCACACACCTCACACCTAGAGGCTGTGCTCTGCGACATCAGAAGCGACCATGATAGGAAGCCCACAGACCACGATGAAGAGTAGTCCCCACTCACCGCAACTACAGAAAGCAACAAAGATCCAGGGCAGCCGTAAATGAATTTTTAAAAAATGAAAATTCAGCAAGATAGGGGCATGAGGATTAAGAGGTACAAAATGCTGTGTGTAAAATAAGCTACAAGGACATATTGTACAGCTCAGGGAAATAGTCATTATTTTATAGTAACTTTAAATTGAGTCTGATCTGTAAAAATATTGAATCACTATGTTATATATCTGAAGCTAGTATGTTATAAATTAACTATACTTCAGTTAAAAATAAAATACAAAATAAAAATGAAAATTCACAATGGCCCAAAAGTGGAAATAACCCAGTGTCTACTAACAGATGAATGGATAAACAAAATGTGGTACACATACACGGAAATATTTCTCAGCTTTTAAAGAGTGAGGAAATTCTGACTCTTGCTACAACATGGATGAACCCAGAGGACATTAGGCTAAAGGAATTAAGCCAGTCACAACAGAGTATTATATGATTCCATTTATATAAGGTACCCAGAGTAGCCAAATTCATAGAAACAAGAAGTAAAACAGTGGACTCCAGGAGCTGGGAAGATGGGGAGCTATTTAATGACTATGGAATTTTACTTTTGCAAGGAAAGCGCTTTCTGTACAAGGCAATGTGAAAGTACTTAACACTTCTGAACTGTACACTTAAAGAGGGTTCAGATGGTAGGTAAGTCTTACGTTGTATTTTACCACAATTAAAAATAATTTTTAAAGATTGAAAAATGAAAATAAAATGTGTTATTTCTTACTTCAGATTGACTTGAAGGCAGATTGCTTGAATTAGGGACAAAACAAAGGGGGAAGAGGCTTTAAAGAAAAGGCATTTTTATTACTTCCAAAGAAGTATGCCAAAGAATTGATGCTTTTGAACTGTGGTGCTGGAGAAGACTCTTGAGAGTCCCTTGGACTGCAAGGAGATCAAAGCAGTCAGTCTTAAAGGAGATCAACCCTGAATATTCACTGGAAGGGCTGACACTGAAGTTCCAATACTGTGGCCACGTGACTCACTGGAGAAGCCCCTGAGGCTGGGAAAGATTGAGGGCAGGAGGAGAAGGGCACGACAGAGGATGGGATGGTTGGATGGCATCACCGACTCAATGGACATGAGTTTGAGCAAGCTCCAGGAGACAGTGAAGGACAGGGAAGCCTGGGATGCTGCAGTCCATGGGGGTCACAAAGAGTTGGACATGACAGCAACTGAAAAACAACAATTAGGGGTACTACATGAACAAATGAAAGTCAGACCAGGCTTCTGTTTGAGAATATATGACCTGCCATAATAGGCATCACCCCACCCCATGTCCTGAGAGCAGTCTGTTCTCCTGCGCAGGTTCAAAGAGCCCTTCCCTCCTGCTGGCGATCCCCTCTGCACAGAGCAGGCTAGTTTTTATGACAAGTGAGTACAATGCTATGCCTGCCCAGCTGGCGCACACCCCGCACAACCAATCACTAACATACTTCAGAAATCAGCGGCTTTTGGAAAACGAGGGGGAATTCCTATGGCAAAAGGGTAGAAAACCCAAGTTATAGAATTACATGTTCATTATGATCTCAGTGATGTATAAAAACTCAAGGAAAAACTCTGGCAAGAAATATGGTCCATTATTAAGAGTACAAATCTCTGGGTAGCAGCACTATGGATGATAGCTATTTTCTCCTTTTCTACATTTCCAAATTCATATTCAGAAAAAGAAAAAGTAAATAACCAGAAGGCATGGCCCAGTGGCCTGATAAGAGCTTCTAGGGCACCTAACCATCTGTATCGGTAAAGCATCATACTTGCAAGCAGAAAGGAAAACTAATAGGAAACTGAATCCCTCCCCAAATCTTGGGGGCTTGGGGAGACAGAATCAGGCCCTGTGGCTAAGTGGCCAAGGTCACAGTGGCAGGCAGCCTCTAAAATAGCCTCAATGGCTCCCACCTCTTGGTTTTCATGCCCTTCTAGAATTCCTTCTCCTTGACTGCGGGCTGGACCCAGGGCTCCTTCTAATGAATGGAAGGCAGCAAAAGCAAAATGTCTAATAACTTTAGTTCCATGAGGGGATTCCTAAACACATAAAGGTGGGGGAGATTCTTTAAACATAGAAGGGTGTGCATATGCTTGGCAGCCAAAATTAATAATACATTTCTAAATGTCTTCCCAAACAACTAACCAGGCTGTCTTTTCTAAACTCAGGTTCCAGGGACTTCTAGTATTTCTGCTTTTCACACCATGACTGGGCCCACCTTCAGCACTCTGGATCTTTCCCTAATCCACCCTCCTACCTCCGCAAGGCCAACAGCATAGTCAGATTTTCAGAGAACTCCTCCCTCCCAGTCTTCCTGTACCTTCCCTGACACCCAAGCACTTGGCCTTGGGTGCTTGGCATGGTGATAAATTCAAAGCTGGTTAAATCATTTGTGTAATGAAAAAAAAAATCTATATTAAGAATCCAAATTCAGGGTTTGAATACCTAAATATTTTCTTCAAATTACAAAAGGATGTTTATAGGTTTAAAAAGTTGGTATTTAATTTGCCTTCATTCCACTATGTAATACAGTTCTTGTTTGTATGTGCTATTTGCGAAGTGAAAACTACATTCTTTCCCATAATATATATAATGTAGGTATAGAAATATGGGTATATATATACATTTTTACTATGATTCTAATTTAGAATAGCAAAATATTGTTTTCACATCTTCCTGTATATCTTTAATAACAAGGTAGCTTGGAATTAAGGTATTGATGTCTATATATTACTTTAAGTCTTATTGATATAAAGCCCCTATAAAATGAGTTTTATATCTCTTCATCTTAGAGAGCATTGTAGCATAGCTAAGATAATATGTATAGCAGTACCAGAAATAAGGTGCTCAATTAGGTGGCGACCAGACATATTCAGGGATATACGAACTTCCTTCATTTATTCACCACCAGTTAATTTATTCAGTCAACTTTGTTTTGAACACAATGACAAACACCAAGATGGAGCTGTACAGAAGACATGTAAAATATAGTGATAGCAATTCCCTCTTTTGAGATACCATCTTAGTCAACGTTTTTTCAACTGTTTTTAATTGGAGGATAATTGCTTCACAATGTTACGTTGGTTTCTGCCACACCACAAAGTAAATCAGCCATAAGTATATATATGCCCCCTTCCTCATGAACCTCCCTCTCTCCCCCACCCCGTCCCACCCTTCTAGGTAGTCACAGACCACAGGGCTATACATACGTCTCTGTGTTATACATATGGTTTGTATAACTAGCTATCCATTTTACATATGGTGTAGATGTTTCAATGCTACTCTCTCAATTCATCCCCCCTACTTCCCTGACTGTGTCCACAAGTCTGTTCTCTATGTCCGTGTCTCTATCCCAGCCCTACAAATAGGTTCATCAGTGTCATTTTTCTAGATTCCATATACATGTGTCAATATACAATATTTGTTTTTCTGACTTAACTTCACTCTGGATAACAGACTCTAGGTTCATCCACCTCACTAGAACTAATTCAAATTTGTTTCTTTTTATGGCTGAGTAATACTCCATTGTATATATGTGCCACAACTTCTTTATCTATTTATCTGTTGATGGGCATTCTGACTGGTGTGAGGTGATACCAAATAAGCAACAGCAATTCTGGAGTGTTGCACATGGTTCTGATACCACAAGAAAGAAAGGAAAATGTGACCACCATGAGCAGCAGTGATGGGCAGGCCCAGCAGCAGCACTCACACTTCAAAGCCCTTTCACTTAAATGTGGCAGTAGGTACAGGGTAAGGAAGGTTGCCATCTCAGAGTATTCACAAGGCATCCTCACTTTCATTCCTTTTACTATCTCATTAAAAGACAGGAGGGCCATATTTTCTGCCAGCTTTTCTAATGTTCCTGGTCCTTGAAAGATACATTTTCCAGGCAGATAGGAAGAAAAGCAACAGAACAGAATATTATCTCTTAATGCCTCTTATGAACAGAGTTACTCATAAGGAAAATTATAGAATAAACTAAGGTATTCTTGCTGGGATAATCCCATGGAAGAGGAGCTTGGTGGGCTACTGTCCAAAGGGTCGTAAAGAGTTGGACACGACTGAGCAATTAACCACACATGCAAGGTAGAATTTTATGAACGTAACAGTGGTCCTCTGTAAACAAAGAATGACCCAAAAGTCCCCCTCTGATCTACATACTGTTTCATGCAGGAGTCACACTCAAGAATTAGATTGATTCCTCCGTGGTATATGGGAGTATTTCTTGAAACTGGAACCATAGCCACCTCTTAGCTTCTAGCAGCATGGCCCTAGGAGAGTGGTTAACAACTCTGTGATATCTCTACAGAATTAAAATGCTTGGGCTAGATAAGGCTTCTTTCAGCTGTAAGCCTGTGGAAAAATTACTAAGTTTGTTATTATTTTTGTTCAAAAGCAAACTTTCATTTACTTTTCAGGAGATACACACACACACACACACACACACACACACACACACATACACCCACACAGCTGGCCCTCCATATCCAAGGGTCAATTGAATCCACAGATGCAAAGGTCTAACTCTACTAGACCATTCTTGAGGGACTTTAGCATCACAAATGGGGAAACAACCCCCTATGGATACTGAGAGATTACTGTGTATATCTGTGTGTATGTGTGTGCACATATATGTGTGTGTTTATGTGTGCATATGTGTGTGTGTGTGTGTGTGTGTTGTGCATGCAAGCATACTAAGTCACTTCAGCCATGTCCAACTCTGTGCAATCTTATGAACTGTAGCCTGCCTGGCTTCTCTGTCCAAGGGATTCTCCAGGCAAGAATATTGGTATGTATTAAATATATGGGAAGGCATGTGTGTATAATTATAATAATGAACAACTTGCCCATCTCCAAAGTAGTAAGTAGTCATTCAAATACTGCCTTTGGGATCAGAGATACTAAAGGATCTTAGCATCTAAGCAATGCTAAAGATTGCTCAGATGCTAAAGGAACTTAGGAAAATCAGTTCCCTTGTTGTTGCTTTAAATTTCTGCCCCAACAGATCTAGGAAATCTCATTAAAGTTTGGAGAAGGTTACTACCAGCAAATTGACCACCGCTGTTTTGAAATACCCACAGCCCACATCACTGCCACTCCTTTCAATAAGTGTCTTGGGTCTTTTGGCTTTGATGCATCCTGGTGCCCATCAGCCCTCGGACATTTGGTGCCCAAAGCCCAGTTATCCAGAAGGGAACTCAATGAGTTTGTATCAAATATTCCTTAGGTTCCACTGTCCAAATGGACTCATTCGGTATTTATTCTTCTGACTGCTAGGCTAAAGACATTAACATATTTACAAGGTTATAAAGGTGACAATGAGCTTTCTAACCCAACTTTCTAGCCCAGTTTTCACCACAAGAGTTTACCTTAGCAAGATTTCAGGACACTGACCTTAACATTATTTCTTGCTTTTATTCAAAATGCTTTCACACATACAAATGCCCAACGACATCTCTTTGATGGATTCAGCCTATAATTCTCATTTAACTGACAGAAAAACAGGTTTTGACCAATTTCAAAGATGAATACAACTTTTCCATTTGCTGTCCTCTCTTAACCCCCCAGTTCAAGTCTTGCTATGAAATTACACTGTCTGACTCTCCTAGGCCTTCACTGTGCTGTTTGATTTCTGTACACACCTCTTAAAGTAAAATATAACTCCATTTAAATATTAATATTCTACTGCTTCTCCTTAAGTTTTCAGTTTCAAAACAATACAACTATCCAAAATGTTTTTAGTCCAAATACACAAAAGTAACTGGGATTAAGTGAATCACATCAGCAATCTGAAATCTCAAGAAGCTGTCTTCCCGGCTATTCCTTGTATTAATAATATTCATTTCAGGAAGTAGGTTTCCTCTCTGAGAAGATCTGTTCATGAAATGTCATTCTATTCGCCTACTGCTCCTCCGCACACACGAATCCTATGGGGCGTTATGTCTGTGCCTGTGCTCCACTTTGAAGCCAGCTCTTCTCACTTACATAACCCAGGCTGATCAACCATGAAGACTGTTTTTGACAGACAGTTATTGGAGCTTGAAATGGGAGAGAAGAATCTGAAAGAAATGCTTCTGGATATGGACAGTAGAAGCCTCTCCTCCCACGGAACGCTTGTCTCCTGTACACAGGCTTCTCTCCAGCGTGACCCACCACTGACTAAAACATTCAACATTTGGCTCACAGTGTTGATGTTCTTGCTTCATAAAAACAAACCCCAAAATACATGTTCAGTCAGTAATAAGCTTTTTCTAAAGGCATGACTATAAATAAATTGGAACAGGTGCATGGACAAGTCTAGACAAGCCTTCACCCTTGACTGTATTATTGACTCTATTATTCTCTTGATAAACCCATTTTTAGTCTTTGAGAGAGGAAGGGCTTAGTAGATCACGAGTGCTTTTTGTTGCATTTCTGAGGTACTTACCTTCACTAGGATTTTGCCTTTCAAACTTTGAGGGCTTGGAAGCTGCTTGGTCTCTCCCGTGTCTATCGATGACAGGTCGAGTTTGTCTTGGAATATTCCTTTCAGGTACTGAGCAATTTTCCTTTGCTGCTGGACACTGCAGTGATTCTCAATGGACAGGATGACTGGAAACCTGAGAAAATAGCAGCACATTGTAAAGGCATCGACCACAGCAACTCACAGGGACTTTTGAAAATCATTCCGTGTTCATTATGTTCTTACAAGCCTGGTGACAGTATTTGTGAAAGAGGTGATAATTAAAATGCTTCTAAAATGAAAACAATGAGAGACACATTTTTTTAAAAAACTCCTCTGACCAAATATACCTTACCAGGCATAATGGGTAAACTCAATACCAATCCACATGGGATGACTTAGTCTAATATTTTGCCTCTTTCTCCCTCACACACATATATGCACACACATAGTACATATATTATGTCTCTTTTACAAGAAAAAACGAAAGAGAAAATTTTGAGAGATAAGAAACATAAAGAAAGAAAACTCATAATGTAATTTTGTCTTATTCATTCACATTCTAGAAACATCTAGGAGACCACTATCATTAAATGCAATATATTTACTCTACAAATATATATTTAGTACACAGCTTGAAAATTACTATTGAGGATAAAATAACATAATGGAATTTGTGTTTTATAGTGTCCTATATCAGGCATTTCAAAGTTATTTGTACATAATTATATACTAGTCTTTACTTTTAGAAAGGGAAAAAAAGGCAGGCATTCTCCTTTAGCACGCAGGTTTATGTACAGAGATGTGAGACCCCAATGAAGTGATTATCACAGACAGCCTGAGGAACCAGGAATGATTACATGACCTTACTCCTCTTTTGACTTTGTTTTTTCCTTGGAAAAACAAATTCAGGCTTATTTTTTTCCCCTCGTTTTCCATCACATATCTTCTGAAGTAATAGGCAATAGATTTTTTTCATAACATACAAACCAATATTTAAATTGCCTAATATGTCTATGTGGAGAAAAAGTTTTATTTCTGGGCTTATATAACAAACACAAGCTCCACAATACCAGGTTATGACCTTCTGAAATTACATTCTATCCTCATTAGTAAATCTCATGCCAGAGGTAATAAAAGAGATGAACCTTTGTGACTGAGGTGGGTTTGGTTACTTGACTATAATTTGCTTACTCTTGTGTCCTCACATGGGTTTCACCCAGTGTGTTGGAAAGAGAGAAAAACAACAAACTAGCAACCCTGAGATGTCTGTGCAATCACATCAGGGAATTCTAGCAATAAATTTTAAAATTATCAATCTGTTGACAAAAAGTCTGTGTCTATTAGTGTCTAATGATTCTTGGTGTATAAAGCACTGCTTCTCAACAGGGGCAGGGGTGGCTGTGTGGCACCCCTCCCAAAGGGACATTTGTCAATATCTGAAGGCATTTTTGGTGGTCACAATGTTGTGAGGGGGGACTGCCACTGGTGTTTAGCGAGTACAGTCACAAATGTACTCACTGTCCTACAATCAGGAGACAGTTCCCCATAACAAAGAATAATCTGGCCCAAAATGTCAGTAGTGCCAAGGCTTGAGAAACCCTGGTATAAAGATGCAACTAAAACTTAAGGAAAAGACTGAATTTTTTAAAGGTGTTAAACAAGCTTTCATTTGAAGTGCTTTCTCCTAAGGACCCCCAAACTTGAAGTTAGCACTGTCAAGTCACCAGAGTAATTAGGAGCAGGTCTCCTCAAGGCTCAACTTCAGGGACAAACCCTTCAGCAACCTGGCTTATACGAGGAGCAATCAGGGTAAAATGATCCGTCATAATTTAGTCCTCGAGATTCTTCCATGTGGAAGACACCAGCAACCAAGCCTGCTATGCAGCAAGTGTCTCTTATCAGAACAACATTTTAACTTCATATTCAATTAATGAGAAGACCAAACATTAGACGTTTTAAAGGCCACTAAGGTCTATAAAATTAATTTTATGCAACTGTTAATTTTAATTTGCCTCTTTTTAATGCACAAGTCATTTATTGAATGCCTGGTATATGGCAGGCACAGAATGAATAAGGGGGGAGTTTCCTGGTGGCCTAGTGGTTAGGATTCCGGGCTTTCACTGCGGCGGCCCAGGTTCCCTCCTTTCTTGTTCACTCCCTGGTCAGGGAACTGACATCCTACAAGTCACAAACAGCGCTCCTCCCCCACCAAAAAAGAAAAGTTTTGTGGGTGTTTTTTTTTAAATAAGACAGAGCCACATATTTTCAATGAGCTCATGATCCTAAAGACGTAAAAGGAGGCAAGTCACCAACAATTGCAAAAAAGTGCTGTATGATAGGACAGAAATACGCTCAGAGCGCTAAGGACAGAGAAAAGGGGCATTTAAATAAACCGTGGTATGGGGAAGTTTGCCGAAGGGACAATGCCTAAGCAGTCTGCCGGGATGAGCAAGAATGAGGGTAGTAGAATAATGGGGATGACTATTTCAGATGGAGAGAGGGGCACAGACAAGGGGGCAGGGGTGGGGGGAGGCTGTGCAAGCAATGGGACCCCCAGGGACTCCGGAAACTGTCCGTGATGGCAGAAGTCAAAGTCCCCGTGGAGCAACGGTAGACGGTGACACGGAAGAGCAGGAAGAGGCCGGCATGGAAGGCGTGGCCAGGTACCGCAGGGGGCCTCTGAAGGGCTTGAAGAAGAATTACATCACCCGCTTATACTTTCAGAAAGAAAGGTACGACTCCCGTGTGGAGGATGAACCGAAGAGAAGTGGAAATGAAGAGAAGGCGATGGAGTCAAAAGATAATCTGGCAAGTAGAACTGACAAGACTGGCTGAATCAAGAGTAACTCCCAGTTTCTATAAAACCAGTGGTAAGCAGTGCTACCTTCCGAACGAGAGCAAGAGGAAGCCTGGCAGAATGAGATGCTGAGTTCAGTTTGGGATGGAGACCCCGTACTGGCAGGAGTTTTTTCCGTGTTCAGTGCTCTGGCTCCCTACACCTATTACAGGATGCCTGGCCTAGAGTAGGCACTGTTAAATAGCTAAGTAAATGTCTGAATAAGCAATGAAATTTGTTGGTTTTCAGGTACCTATGAGCTACTCAGATGAATCTGTACTAAGAATTTTTCAATATATCTCTGAAACTTAAGAACATTCTCGATATATAATTGGCAAATAACCAAGGAGTAGACCAAAGACACATTGGGAAATAACGACTTTTTTCTTTGTTTTGTGACTACACCACTTGGCATGTAGGATCTTAGTTCCCCAACCAGGGATCCAACCTGCATCCTCTGCATTAGCAGTGCAGAGTCTCAACCACTGCACCATCAGAGAAGTCCCAGAAATAGTGACTATTAAAGGAGTGAGAAAATGGACTAGAAGACCATAGGCTGAAGAAAGGGAGTGAGAAGCAATGGCAGCAATAGAGGAGAGTGTTTTAACAGAAGACCCCCCAAAAGCAAGTACTAAGGAGAAAATGTTCACCGTCATCCAATGCCAAGGAGAGGTCAAGTGACATAAAGATTCCAGACACTGCAATATATATAGGACATCCAACAAGTCTGGAAACCAAGACATTATTATTTTATTGTATTGCCATACAATACTGATGTACGGATGTGAGAGTTGGACTATAAATAAAGCTGAGCGCTGAAGAATTGATACTTTTGAACTGTGGTGTTGGAGAAGACTCTTGAGATTCCCTTGGACTGCAAGGAGATCCAACCAGTCCATCCTAAAGGAGATCAGTCCTGGGTGTTCATTGGAAGGACTGATGTTGAAGCTGAAACTCCAATACTTTGGCCACCTGATGCGAAGAGCTGACTCAATGGAAAAGACCCTGATGCTGGGAGGGATTGGGGGCAGGAGGAGAAGGGGATGACAGAGGATGAGATGGTTGGATGGCATCACCGACTCGATGGACATGGGTTTGAGTGGACTCCAGGAGTTGGTGATGGACAGGGAGGCCTGGCGTGCTGCAGTCCATGGGGTTGCAAAGAGTTGGACACGACTGAGTAACTAAACTGAACTGAACAATACTGATAAGCTATTTATTATGTACAGTAATCTACATTTCTAAACTTCATGGACACTGTACAACCTGGGTTTAGAAACTTTGAGGTCACTGTTTGAAAGAATATGCTTCAAGGAGGCACCATATGAGAGAGAATGGGGTAAGAAATGAAGAGAGCACAAGAAAGCATGGTTGCGGGGCCCATGTTATTTGTTCACAGTGTTTCGTTGGGAAGGAGGGAGAGAACTGGGGCAGGAGAAAGGGAGATGCAGCCTCCAAGGAAGCACGTGGTTTGGTGGCCAAGTTACAGCAGGCAGCGTCCCGTGTGCCAGCTGAGCCCGACTTACTCATTCTTCACAAAGGCATGCTTGTTGATGGTCTCCACAACATCTCTGAAGAGGATCTTCGAAGTGAGCGTGTAACCGTGGTGTACCACTGGCTCTCCGTCCGGGCCATCCCAACAGTCAACTGCCAGAAAAAGAACATCACATCAACAACTCAAAGTTTCTGGTGTTACCCGATATTTCTGGACATATCGGACAAGTATTAAGTTTACTGTTTGAGATTATACACTATGATGATCATGACAGAGATGTCAGACCAAAATGAGTGTTCTGGCATATTTATCAAGATAAGGAATTAAAGATTATAAATGATTTACTGTGAATGCTTATCGTTAACAAGGAGGTCATACAATCAGCTTAGCATTTACCAAGAATTCTCATTAGAAACTGATCTAAATCCAAGAGACTCAGAGAACGAACTTATGGTTGCTGGGGTAGGGGGGAGGAGGATGGGGAGAAGGGGTGGCTAGGGAGTTTGGGATGGACATATACACACTGCTATATTTAAAATGGATAACCAATAAGGACATACTGTATAGCACAGGGCACTCTGGCCAACACTATGGGCAGCCTGGGTGGGAGGGGAGTTTAGGGAAAAATGGATATACGAGTTATGTACAGCTGGATCCCTTCATTTTTGCCTGCAACTATCATAACATTGTTAATTAGCTATACTGTAGTATAAAATAAGTTTTTCAAAGAAAAAAAGAAATTGATCTAAATCCAACTGACTATGCTTGAGGATAGCAATATTTCTTAACAGATTATTTCTCTAATTTTACTTCTTCTTATACACTTTACTGTTCTTTTATGAATTATCAATGACCCTCTCAAGTCAAAACCAGAGCTTTTCATTACTGTTCACTTAAACTCCTTATTAAACTCATTTCATTATATTTATTTCCATTTTATTAATTCTACAGTAGCTCTAAAATAGCATTGACTTCTGAAGTTCAAATCTTCAGGCCCTGCTAAGATTTACGTGAACACAGACAAATGATTTAATAATGTAAAGTATTGTTTCTCCATCCAAAAAAGGAAAACTAAGAACAAGACTTGAATCATAAGTTTGAGTGATTTATAAATAAGTACCTGTGAAGTTGATTATAATCCTGCATGGCACATAGTAATCATTATTGTTATGATACTATTGATAGTGTTATATGTATGGACAAACTCACTGGCCCCCAGCTGAGGAAACACAAAAACTTCCTAACCATCCTCCCTGACTCAAAGTTTGTCTTCCCTTGTTTTACATTCCACTACAGACTAATTTCTCCAAACACTGCTTTCTCCATGTCACTACTTTGCTTTGAAGCCTATTCAGTGCATAATATAGCATCCAGAACATATTATGTACTTAGTAGATTATGTCAAATTTATTAATAAATAGGCTATGGAAGCTGCTGTCTGCTTAACCCCATGGTCTCTCCCTATCTCTGGTGCTAGAGACTTGCCATTCAGCTAAGCCTGTCTTCTCTCTGGCCCTGGTTCAGAGCTGGACTACAATTCCCAGCTTTCCTTGCAGCAGGACATGCTACTGAAATGTGGGTAGAAGTGATGTGCACCTCCTCCATGTCTAGTCTATGAAAACCTGCCTTACACAGTCATTCATGCTCCCTCTTCTGCTGTGATTTGGAAGTTGTGCTGAAGATGGCACAGATGCTGAGGGAAAGAGCCTGCACCCCTAAATCACTGCCTGAAAGACTCCCCAATTAGGAACAGCTATTTTGGACTTCACATAAAAAATAAACTTCACTTGTTTTAAGGCACTAGGAATTTAGGCTTAACTGCTTAAAAAACTAGTTAATTAATATCCTAGCTCGTTTGACAAGTCAAAACTTTTTTTCTCCTAACAGCCAAGCTACCAGACTTCTTCCAGTTAGGCAAGCTTCCTCACATACAATCTTACTTCCATGTCTTTGCTTCTTTCATTTAAGGTCAACTGACATGTTCTCCTTCACTTTGCTCATTTCAGTCCCAATCAAGGGTCAAATCCCTAACTAAGGATTTGGATCCTAAACAAGGACCCCCCCATAGATAACCTTGCCAGCTCTCATGTCATTGCCCTTTGTTATAACAGGGGGTCACAAATTCAAATACCAGCAAGAACCTGAAAGTGAAAGCATTAGTCACTCAGTCGTGTCCAACTCTTTGCCAGCCCATGGTCTGTAGCCCTCCAGGCTCCTCTGTTCATGGGATTTCCCAGGCAAGAATATTGGAGTGGGTTGCCATTTCCATCTCAGGGGATCTTCCCAACCCAGGGATCGAACCCACGTCTCCTGTGTGGGCAGGTGGATTCTTTACCACTAAGCCACCAGGGAAGTCTTTGGGTCTGAATGAAGTCAAATATATGAAGGTATCTTCTCAGAAGAGAAGCTCCATCCATCTTTTGACATGTATTTTATATTCTTTGTCTTTAAATACAGACATGAAAAAAAATAAACAGATGTTTCAAAAATATGTAACTTAACAATATACCCCAATTTATATCCCATCTTAGAAGAAAAGGAGCACAGTAGCGTTCCTCATAAATGAGTTACTATCTTTTGAAAAAGAACGCAAAGTAGTAGGCAATGCCACACCAATTTGATTATCATATACCCATAAAAATATCTCTTCATAAGTAACCACATTAGTCTTGTGGTGTTCTTTTGCTAACATTTATAATAAGGAGAATTTGCATAGTTGAGGACGGTCTCCTGACATTCACTTTTTAGGTCTATTTTATCGCGTGTCTGTCAAATGAGGAAAACACCACCCCCAAATGGTTGCAGGCATGTGAACGACTAGCATCCATAGCTGAGTTCAAATGGCCGTGAAGACCTTTGTAAGAGCTAGTGCTGTGACGAGAATGGTTGGCAAAGTAGAAATCCTCTAACCAATTTCCTAGCCACAAAATAGCCAGGCCCATTTTTTCAATCAGACCGCACAACAGAGGCCCCCAAAAGCACCCTGACAAAGAGTTGGTCAGATCTGAGGGCCAGCTGAGAGGTTAACAGGACAGCTTTTCACAGTGGAACTTAGAAATGTTCCACCCTGATAGCGCTCCCAGAGATAACAGGGAAAGCTGTAAACCGATTATAATGGCAATGCAACATCAGTTCCATAATGAGAGTGAAAATCCCCTGGACAGAACATCCATATTTATTAAGCAACTAGGGCTGAAAACCAAGGGAAATGAAAGGCCATGTAAAAAAGAAAAAAAAAAAAGTAGTCTATGTGATTTGTTGACAAACCCACTTCATCAAAAACAAGACAGATTAGTGTTCCTCAAGACACCATATACACAAGGATATTGCTGCAACTGAACTAATAGAGATGGAAAACACAATACTAACAAGCTTGAAAGTGGAGAGATTCTTCAGGTCACAGTACCATGAAGAAACTGTCCAGAAGCATTACTCTCCATCTCTAAGTATTATGCATGCCAAGGGCTGCTTCAGAAAATTATCTGTGGGCCTGCAGTTTTTAATCCACCACCTGCTACAGTCAATAAATCAGGTTCCTTAAATCCTAGCCACAGCTGCTTAACAACAAAAACAACTTCACCCGGAACCAAGGTAGATAAAGCACTGCTGGGTGTCTATAGATTGGTGCCTCCGGACCCAAGATTGAAGTGTAAGCTAAGATCTTCAAATTACAGGGCTGACAAATTGTCAGGAGAGCATGAAAGATCAGGTTATCAAGTTCTAAAGTCTTTAGGAACATGTGGACATTTAGATGCCAAGCAAATGCCTCCTATTAAAGCCAACCTTCCCTCTGTGCTTTGTATTATGTTTTCTGGCCTTCCTTATGTGACCAGATGGCCCGCATTTGACCTCACCTTGGGCTGGTCATGTCATTCAATGCTTGTTCCTCCAAAGACCACACAGGCTTCCTGGAGAAGCAAAGTGGCGCAGTCAGACAGCTTGGGTTGAAATACCAGCTTTCCGTACCTTGAAATACCGTACCTTCCCAGCTACGGGACCTTGAGTCACCAACCCTACCCCTCTTCTTAAGGAGATCACTCCATCTTCCTTAGTGCCATAAGAATTAAATGAGAATGTATGGGAAGCAATTAACCAGAACCTAGCCCACAAAAGGGGATGAAATCATGGTGAATTCCCTGTTCCTTCCCAGTACATTAAAAGCCAAGGTGACCACCATAGTTTCAAACAGGCAGCTGAGTACGTACAAAGCTGACCAAGTCTCCCAGATAAATACACTTCTTAACAAAACCTTCCAGAAACAGCAGCGTGACTTTCGCTACCCAGTCGTAGACTATCGCAACCGTGAAAAGTTCAGGCCGAACCATAGAGGAGGAATTTGTTGATGCAGGTTTGGGGAGGGAGATAGTTGAGAGATTGTAGTCCCCTAAAGTGGTCTTGTACATTTTCACATACACTTACCCATGAAGGTCTTTGAAAGTGATCTCGTATACTACCACATAGAAAACTCAGAATTGTGGAATCTTTATCTTGTCTGGATCCTACTGTTGAGTTCACACATTGTTATTTAACTGACTGATAGGAATATCCTCGTAAATGTTACAGTTACTATAAACCCAACCCAGCGAAAGCTGAACTCATCCACGCTCTTCCTCTCAGGCCCCATCACTCCTTCCAGCTCTCCCCTGCACGCCTTACTTCGTTCACTTTTCTGGCCAGGTCCTGCAAGTTTACTTCTTTACTATCCATATAAGCCTCTTTCTCACTTAGTCTAAGCTTTCATAATCTAATCTTCTATAATCCTTCCTTTGAATCATTTCAATAGCTTTCCCAGCATTCTCCTTGTCCCAGTTTCACCTCTCTTACCCCTCTACAAATATATATCATTAAAAAAAATTATCTTCCTACACTGCTGCCCAAGCAATCTCTCTAAACTGCAAGTGTGACCGTATCACTATAGGTATTAAAACAATTCACAGGACCCTTATTACCGAAAGCTAAACCTGAAGCTCCTTATCACAGCACTCAAAACCCCTTCTTGCAGACTTTTCTATTTTCCCAGACTGACTCTTATCTCATTTTACTTCACCCCTTCACTCTCTGTACCCCCTCTCTGCCATGTATGCATCAACTGGTAGAATTCTCACACCATATTATTGTTTTTAGTGTCCACTTCTTCCATTAGACTGTGAGCTACTTAAAGACAGAAACTAGGTCTCACATCTGTGTCCTCACCCCCAGGAACCTCCTAGAAATTTAATAAAATGTTGGCCTATTGACACATCATTAAGTATCTTAAAAATAAACAGTTATTCTAAACTATTTTTGCCATTATTTAATCAAAAAACTTCCTAGGACATGGCGTCCATGTTCATCACTATTTTTCAGCACCTGAAGGTATGCCTCCCAATTGCTAGTACATATCTCTCTCCCTTCTGAACTAAAGAGGGAGACAGTTATGAATTAAGAATGACTTTACAGAGGAACTTTTCCCTGGTGGTCCAGTGGCTAAGACTCTGCACTGCCAATGCAGGGGGCCTGGGTTCAATCCCTGGTCAGGGAACTAGATTCTGCACACCACAACTAAAAAAGGACCCTGCATACTATAACTGGAAGATCCCACATGTCCAAATAAATAAATGTTTTTTAAAAAGAAAGAAGGATCACAAAGGTCCTGCTCACTCTTTAAAAGAAGAAAGAAGAAGAATGACTTTATAATAAGTGGAAAAATGGTTTTGACTAGCGTGCGTGCATTTTTCAGGTCTCCACTGTTTCCACTAGACTTTATTGACTAAAGAACATATTCACCGGCACACACTGGCGCTCGGACAAAGCACGCACCTTCCACACAGCGACAGCCCTCCTGCAGCACGCGCGCGTACATGTCCGCGTTGGACTGAGACAGGAGCTGGTCCCCGGTCAGGTACGTGTTGTGGGAGGACGCGATGTAGTAGTTACACAGAGGCTGATCCATGTCCTGGTACACTTCACGGTGCAGGGGGTTAAAGATGTCACAAGCCGGACCGCGCATGAAGTTCGTGAAGCCTTTGGAAGAGAAAGGGAAGTGCTACGGTTTCAAAGCCAGGGCCTTCCCTGGGGGTCCAGTGGTTAACACTGCCTTCCGGGGCAGAGGGTGTGGGTTCAACCCCTGGTTGGAGAATTAAGATCCCACTTGCCTCGAGGCCAAAAAACCAAAATATAAAACAGAAACAATACTGTAACAAATTCATCGAAGGCTTAAAAAATGGTCCACATTAAAAAAAAAATCTTCAAAATAAATAAGTAAATAAAGCCTATATACTTACCTGACTCCAACCTGAGCACAAAAGAGATCAAAGTTTGTCCACAGAGCTTATCTTATTTACTTTCAGGACAACCTTTTCAGGGAATACTGAGGCAATAAGGGATTGCCCAGGTCAAGTAGTGCCAAAAATTGCAATGTGACTCTGGGGAGTAGCAGTTTAAATGTAACCTAAAGAAAAACAGATTTCTTAAGAATTTTGATTAGGGGAGTGAGGGGCTTACTGCAAAGCTATTCAGTAACTTCTGAGCTCCAGCCGTGAGTATGCAGTGTGACCTACTGGGTGGCTGATGCAATGTTAAAGCCATATTTATCCAAAGTGATACACTGGTCAACAGCAATCTGATAGGCTGTTAAGCTGATTTGAAAAACAGTCTGTGTCGTAGTGTAGGTAAAGATCAGGAGTGATTATTTGACTATGAAGCTGGTTTGGGAAGATGCTGCCAATTGCTAGCACATTTGATAAAAGTGATAAAGTACTGTAAGATTATGTAGAAAACCCTATCAGTTTTTCAAAAACATAAGTGTCTGGGTAGGAGAGGCATTCATTAATACATCAACAAATATGTAAAGGTCCTACAAGTACTTAAATGATCACTAGGGTAAATCATTTCAGGTTTTCAAAAATTCTGCGGTAAAACCACCAGTAGATATCCTGGGAAACTCTGGAGAATTTCTTTACGCTTGTCCTCATGGTTATGGCCATAACTTAGAAAACATGTTTAATTCCATCTCTTAAGGCCCTACACCAAGGAAGTGATTCATTTATTGGTAAAGAAAGGTCCAAATTAGTTCATCTTCTTTCATTGTTTTTAAAATAGCTTTTAATTATATAAACATTAAATCATTTCTCTTCATTTTAATTAGTCTCTGTCCCCGGAAGTAAACATACAGTATCAAAATCCCCTTGTCCACACTGAGCCTGTTTGGGGAGTAGGCAGCCAACAATCAAAACTGGTGAGATAAACCAGGGCTTCGGATGCTCTTGTGGGCAGTGGGGTGATTTTTTTAATTAAGATTATCTGTTCTGCCTAGGACCTGTTTTCTTTTGGGTAGCAGGCTACAGTTCATTTCCCTATATATTTTAAATACATGGAACTTACAAATACATGCAGCTATATACATACCATTTCATTCATATGTAAAAACCTAGGAGCTAGATTCTGAGTATAGAACTATGGGCAAAGTACTTAATTTCTTTAAGCCTCACTTTCTTCAACTATAAAATGACATAGTTATTAACAAAATTTTCAGTTCCTACAACCTCTCTACCACTACCAACTAAGTAAAACAAGTTAGCTGCCAACATTTTAAAAGAAACATGTTTATTTAAGACCAAATTCTCCTTCCTTAGGTTGAAACTATTTCTAAAAATTAGGTATTTAAGAAAAGTCAAAATATTTCTTGGCATATATCATACATAGTGGCATCAAGCTGACTTGCTCAGAGTGGAAAATGCTGTTGTCATTGCAAAAGTAAGAGAAACACCAAAATCATGACATTTGATCTGTAGGAAATTATGTGTGTGTTGTGGATTTTGTTTGAATCATCTATAATTCCAAGGATATCTCCCGATTTCTTTTCCTAAAAATTTTGCTAGAAGGTAACTTAACAATACTGAATGGATAAATGAGAAATTAAGAATATTAATTATTTTACCTTCTATGCCAAGGACATTTTTCGCCTTATTTTCTTCAGAAACTTCAAATTTCCTTATGATGTCAATACAATAGTCTGTTGTCACATTTGTCATCTAAACAAAACAGAACAATAGTAGAGTACCTGCAATTTCATGAGATATCTTCCTCCATGCTAAAAAGGCATATGGATTTTTTAAGTATTCTTGATACAATGCAAAGTGGTGAAATGAGCAGTATTTGAGGTTACTTGTGTCATAACTACTTAATCTTTGGAAAATGATTATGAACTCAGTATTCCTCTGCATCTTTCAGATTTAATCAGTGAAAATAGTTCTTCAACTATTATACCAATGTTCTCCATGAAACAATAAGATTAATAAAACCAAGTCAATAATCAGTGCAAATGCATGACTGAAAATCCACTCACTATAAGCTAGTAGATAGCAAAAGTAATGCCTTCCATACAAACACTGAAGTTGGCTAATCATAAATCGTATGTAAAAAGAAAATGACTCCCTACCAAAACATGATGTTCTAGGTAAATCCACCTGTGTGTATATATCTACAGATCCTTCCCACCAATTCATGGGAGCAATCTGCCATAGTGATTCAGGAACATAAAGGTTAGCAAAAGAAAATAAAAAGGTAGGTGAGAACTCTGGAATGAGAATGCTTATATTCTAATCAACTGCCTCATATTAACATATAACATGTGCTGTTAATATTCAAATAAACCGCCTTACTTAAGAAGACATGTAACAGTGTGTTCTTATGTAAGTCACTCCCCTTGTCTGTGGCTACCTTATAAGGTAGCTGTGAGGATTAAATAAATTAATAATTCTAAGAAAAATGTATGGTACCCAAAAAAGCTGTATATGCCAATAGTACTGAATTAGTCTGAAGTTTGCTCCCTGACAGCTCAGCTGGTAAAGAATCCGCCTGCAATGCAGGAGACCCCGGTTCGATTCCTGGGTTGGGAAGGTCCCCTGGAGAAGGGATAGGCTACCCACTCCAGTATTCTTGGGCTTCCCTTGTGGCTCAGCTGGTAAAGAATCTCTGCTGGTGGAGACCTGGGTTCGATTCCTGGGTCAGGAAGGTCCCCTTAAGAAGGGAAAGGCTACCCACTCCAGTATTCTAATCTGGAGAACTCCATGGACTGTATAGTACATGGGGTTGCAAAGAGTCAGACATGACTGAGCACCTTTTACTTTGCTGCAAGGACATTACAAGCTAAGTGTGTTACTAGGAAAAGCAAGGAGAAGCCAATGGCAGCCCACTCCGGTACTCTTGCCTGGGAAATCCCATGGACGGAGGAGCCTGGTGGGCTGCAGTCCATGGGGTCACAGAGTCGGACACGACTGAAGCGACTTAGCAGCAGCAGCAGCAGCAGGAAAAGAAACTCTGAGAATAATCTCTTTAATACTAACAAAGGATGTGATATTCTGATCAAAAATTCATTCAGTCCCACAATTGAACAACAATATTTAAATATACTAATGAATAACAATAGAAGATAAGTTGGGAGTCAGTATTTTATACTTCTATGATATTCTCAAAAAATTCCATTACCTCTTAGGTTCAATACTTATGTTCTAATGAACTTTAATTCAAACCATCTATTTAATATCATTTAAATTTTTGCAGGGGAAAAAAAAGCTTTACAGTGCAACCATTTTTGCATGTTTGAAAGAGCACAGAATGCTTTGTTCCCCTAAGGCTAGCTGCATTCTTTGCATAAATTTTACAGTCTTTACTGCATGCAGAGGCCTCCTTAGCAGACATCACCCCAAAATACATAAATACATGATATCATGCTACCTGTGAGTAACTTGACTGAGCCAGTCTGGCTTTTGACTAGCTCATTGATTCATCTGCTATAAGCTAGAGACTTATCACATGCAGTTTAAAAGATAAATAATTTCTCACAAAATAGAAAGAAATTGATTTAAAAAATGTATGTTCCATTGGAAAACTGAGTCTACATTGCAATTATTTGGTTTATGATGCCATTTGTTCAGAGACATCGGGGCCTTGCACTAGCCTCAGATAGTCTACCAGGAGCCTGTAAGATCTAAAAACAAAATTCAAACAAACAACAAGAAAAAAAAATCCTGGCATCCTAGGATGGAGTTAATTGCCCATGAGAACACGTTACTAGCTCAAAACACAAAGAATGTGCTAACGAAAATCATCGTATTTGAAAAGTATTCATTAAATTAGTGAAAATATCAGTAGGCATTCTAGAAAGTCCACAATTTTCTGAGCACCATATAAAAATTAATGAGAGCTAATCGAAAATACAAGTATTAAGGATTAACTCATTGAAATACAGTAAAACCTCATAACAATGAGAATGGAAATGTAAGCAAATCAGTTCCCATCCTTCCTCCAGCCTTGCTTTCATTTAATTAACCTCCCAAGAGCAAACTCCTGCACTTAACACAATTGAGTTTTTCAGACCTCACTTGGAAAGTTATACTGGGATTTTACTGTATAAATGAAGGTTCAACATACGTTAATATTCTTTAGTGTCCTTCTCCCCCTTGTTTTGAGTTCTATTTGACATGACTGATAAGACGAAATAGGAACATTTTCTCCCTCTTTCCCACGGAGTTGACTTGAAAGTCTTGTTTGCTATCAATATCTGAGCCCCTCACTGTCTCAACACCAATGATTGTTTATTCTATGTAAGGCAAGTGGTGTGAAAAAGAACTTGAAGAAAACTTGATAACATGTTCATAATGTAACCAGTGCTGTGCAGTTTATTAAAAGTTCTTACATCCATAATCCTTATAGTTCTTGTAAACTTAGTATTTTTATCTTCATCTTGTAAGTAGGAAAGTGGACACAAAGAATGGTTACCTATCACAATCAATCATACAGTCATTAAAAGGCAGAACAAAGGCTCAAACTTCAACTTTCTGAATTCATTTCTGAAAAAGTCCAAAGCTTTTTCTTTTATGTTATATCTGTTGTCTGGGTGTTTTTCTTTATTTCTACTGAGAAATTGAAATACTTTCAAAAGTTTTTGTTTTTTTTTTTTTTTAGTATAGCTGAAATTCCTGGATTTTAACTTAACTTTTGAAATTGTTGTAAATTTAAAATCCATTCACTTGACTTCTTCGATGATTCCAGATTGGAATGATTCCACAAACACAAAATCATAGCATAATTTGCAAAGAATTTCAACATGGCTAAACTCTCTTCCCTCTATTTTTACCAAAGTAACATATTCATAATTAAGCCAGTCAAAACTAAGATGTTATGACTAAAAGCAAAGTTTCCCCTCTATATATAGAGCCACTGTCCAGAGGTAATAATGCCAACATCTCTAGATATTTCTCGTGGAATAAGTCTTTATCTTCCTAATTATTATGTATATGATGCTATTTCCTATTTCATACACTTTAAACATTATATCTTTTTACTGTTTAAAAAAAGACAGCTCTTTGGGGCCAGTAAAACTTTCTCCCTCTATCCATCCTCCTAGTAGAGTTATATCTTAATTTTTATTAAACTGTTAATATAATTCTCCAGAGTATGCAAATGTTAACATTGAGTCTATTGTATAATCTGGTTGCACTTCTGCTCCTATAGAATTTTTTTCTGATTTAATTGCTGAAATTCCCATCTGTTTAATTTGCAATGTTCCTATCACAAATTTTTCCCAGTGACTCTAATGGTATCTCAGTATTATTTTCCACATCAAGGCAACAGGTAATCCATGAATTTCATTTTCTCCTCTATAAAGGTCCTCCTTCTTCCAGGCTGCTTGAGTTCTCGAACTTCACTCAGATTTTTGTCCTAACTTCATTGTGTCATTCTTATCAAAGAGCACTTGAGAAATAAATTATTTATTTCCTGTACACATTTTTGTGTGTTATCTGTTTTTTTTATTCTGTGCACACATTTGGTTGACAAAGTAACCAGGCAGAAAATTCTAGGTCAGAAATCATTGCTTAATGTTTTTTTGGCTTCCAGAATTGATGTTGAGAAGTCTGAAGCCATTCCGATTCCAATTCTTTCTACAGGACCTATTTTTGTTTGTTAACTTGGTAAGGAATTTTTTTTCCCCTTTATGCAAGCTTTTAGAGGTTCACTTTAACCTTAGCATTGCAAAATTTCACCGTCTCTATGTGGATCTTTCTATATTCACTGTACTTGGCACTCAGTGGACGCCAGCAGTTTAGACACCCCTATCTTTTGGTGCTAATCATCTTTTTATTACTTGTTTGACAAATGTCCTCCCTTCTATCTCATCTTTTTCTGGAACTCCTATCATTCAGATAGCAGACCTTCAGGATTAATCTAATACTTTTTTTCTCATTTATCTATTTCTTGCTGTTTGTTCTCCTTTTGGGGAAATTTTCTCAACTTTATCTAAGACAACTAACAAATTTCGTTCCCTGCTCGTCTCTTCCTCTGAGTCTTCTTTTCTCTTAGTATCTTGCTCTTTCTTAATGGTTGGAACGTTTTTAGTTACTCTGATGCATTAATGTCAGTTTTTAAAGTTTCCTTCCCCTGCATTGTCTCTTTCCTCTAAGTTTCTTGAGTTACTTGTTTGCCTCTTTCTTTATAGCAGAGGATTTCCTCAAACGTGTGGTAAGCCCTGGTTATTTGAAGCTCATTTTTTAAATCGACTATTTAAAAACCTACTTAAAACTAAGGCAAGGAAAAATTGGTTGAAGCTCTGTGTTCTTGAGCAGAGCTTACTAACTAGTGAGCTTCACTGTAGAGTTCTCCAGTGGGACTCTTAGGAAATTTCCGATGTAAATATCTTTAGGGGGGATTTTTCCCCTTGAGTTTACTTCCTAGAGCTGGAGACACGGAGGGAGAATCCATTCTGCTTCTCTCCCTTGCTTCTGGCGCTGCTGGCAAACCCTGGCTTGAGGCTTCATAATTGCAGTCTCTGCTTCCATCTTCACACAGCCACCTTCTTCTGTGTGTGTCTCTGTCTTCTTTTCTGTTGCTTATAAGGACACTCATCACTGGATTTAGAGTACACACGAAATTTAGGATAATTTCACCTCAACACCCTTTAGTACATCTGCAAAGACCCTACGTTCAAATAAGGTCACATTTACAGATACAGGGAGTTAGGACTTGGACATATCTTTTCAAGCTACTATTTAACCTACCAAAGTTTGTAATATTCCTCTAAGGAAATTTTTCCAGTGTCCTGCTTGGAAGGGATAAACCCAAGATCTGAACATTGGAAGAGGGCTGTGGGTCTCACACTTCAGCTCACAAATGTTCACTTAATCTTTGTACTCATTATCCATTTCCAAAACTTAAGCGACTTAAAACAACCACTACTAACTTGTTCACAACTATGTAGGATGGTAAGTGGGACTGGGTCCAGCCACACAATTATTCTGTTTTCACCGGGGGGTTTCTAGGTAAAAACAGGCAGCTAGTCACATGACTACAGTCATATAGTCCAAAATGGCTTCACCGACATGACTGTGGTTGCTGTTGGCTGGGCCTCTTTATGCGGTCTCTCCTCCTCGGAGAAAGTACCCAGCTTCCTCACAAGATAGTCTCACAGCCCCAACAGGGCACGAAGGGAACTGCCAAGACTCCCTGAAACCTACCTTCCTTGTACATCAATTCTGCCACAATCCACTAGTCAAACCAAGTCACGAAGTCAGCCCAGGTTCAAGGGGCAGAAAAATAGACTCCACTTCTTGAGAGGAGGAGAAGCAAAGTCATGTTGTAAAGCAACACACATACAGTGACATGGGAACTACTGTAGCCATCTTTAAAAACCACCTGACACATAAGGCTATGGTTTTTCCAATGGTCATGTGTGGATGTGAGAGCCGGACTGTGAAGAAAGCTGAGCGCCGAAGAATTGATGCTTTTGAACTGTGGTGTTGGAGAAGACTCTTGAGAGTCCCTTGGACTGCAAGGAGATCCAACCAGTCCATCCTAAAGGAGATCAGTCCTGGGTGTCCATTGGAAGGACTGATGTTGAAGCTGAAACTCCAATACTTTGGCCACCTGAGGCAAAGAGCTGACTCATTTGAAAAGACCCTGATGCTGGGAGGGATTGGGGGCAGGAGGAGAAGGGGACGATAGAGGATGAGATGGTTGGATGGCATCACCAACTTAATGGACATGGGTCTGGGTAAGCTCTGGCAGTTGGTGATGGACAGGGAGGCCTGGCGTGCTATGGTTCATGGGGTCGCAAAGAGTTGGACATGACTGAGCGACTGAACTGAACTGACACATCTGCTACATTTCAGTGCCCTCACTCAGGTGTGCCTGGTATGACTTAATCCAGAGTCTTCTGGTCCATCCTCCTCCAGTTTTTATTTCCAGTTTCACACCAGGGTATTGAAGGGACAGCTGCCCTTCTACTACAGGGAGGGGAGAGGATTTGGAACCCGAGCAGCCTCTGGATCAGACTTCCAACCAATGCTTGTGCTTTCAACCCCTGCTCCTCTCCTGCTTTCAGAGGACTGTGTGAATTTCATTCTTGAGCTTTCTTGGGTTCTTCCAGGCAAATGAACGTGTTTTGTGGTTTCTTGCTCAGTGCGCTTGGGTTTCAGTGCTCTGAGGTCTACCTTTAGATCAGACAAGTTTCAAGATTTTGCTGTTTCTCTATCCTCTCCTATTCTCTTTATCCTTGCGGTTTTACAGGGAGCAGGGGTCTTTTTACTATATTTTTGGGCAATTTCAGGAGGGAGCAGGGAAACATCTCTAGGTGAATGGTCATTCAGTTTCCAACTGAAAAAGACAACCGCGATAACTGCTTATCTCCCCAAAATGGCTACTCTAATTCATCCTAAAATTAAGGTACAAATTTCAAAGCATTTAAACACAAAGCTATTTCATAGAAAATGTCTTTTGGGAACTGTATTCAAGAGAAAAAATATTACAAGACATAATTACTCTGAACAGTCTCTCAACTGTTTTAATTGCAAATGATTAAGAAAAATGAAACAGATTTGGGAAAGGCTCTTAATGGAATGCTTATGATGAGGAGAATGCTTTGGAAATAAAAAATGAAGGAACACTAACACCAGAAAGGGATAGTTCTCGCAGAGAATTTATAATTATTTCCCACAAGAGAGGTGATATTAGGATGACCATGACTCTCACCAAACCAGTCTGGATTCAGTAAAGGGTAATGAAGGCAGAGGGCAAAAATGACACTTATATAATTGGATCAAAAGAATCAAGGGTATATTTCAACAGAAAAAAACAAAAAAGCAGAATGAGCAACTGTTAGAACCATCACAAAGGGATAATATATAGGTCTGTGTCAAACAAAGTTCAATAAGAAGAGGGTCTTCTAGCATGGGATCACAAAAGTTCTGAAAATTCCCCTGGAATTAACCAACCACATGCATATTTCAGATAAAAAGCCATGCATAAATAGAAATCTGCTTTTGACTCATCTATGGCAGTGCCTTTGCTCTTGGTTAACAGCTAGAAGCATTTGCAAACTATAAAGATGCTTCAGTATTCCTGCCTTCTCTTCCTCACTCTTCAACAGAAGAAACAAAAGGACTTTAAAAAAGGTAGAGGCATGCTAATAAGACAGGCTGTCAAGGAGGGTAGAGGGAATGAAATCAGATCCTTACTCCTAAACCAAAATGCTGAAAAGAATCAAACACAAAATAGATTCAGCCCCAGGGAAGGAATGGAGATGCAGATGTGGAGAGTGGACTTGGGGACAGTGCGGCAGGGGGAGAGTGGGATGAATGAAGAGGGTAGCCTCAGTTATACACGATCAGGTATAAGATGGATGGCTGGGCCCTTTCTTCTCTGCTAGAGCTATCCCTTTCTGGGAGGTTCCTGAGCAGCACAGGGAGAGCACAGTCTGCTGCTCTGTGATGACCTGAAGGGATGGGACGGGGGTAGTGGGGGAGTCTAGGGAGGGAGGGGATGTATTTATAATAGTGGCTGATCGGCACTGCTGTACGGCAGAAACCAACTCAACACTGTAGAACTTAAAATATATATATATATATATGCATACATATATATTTAAATTAAAAAAATAGAAAAACTGGAAAAGGGTCTCAGCCAACCCTTGTACTCTAGAACCACAGACTAATGGATGTGTGTTATATTGATTTGTGGATGCAAGGAAGTGACGGAAGGGAAAATTCAGCCAACTGGCTTCTTTCCTAACTGGCACTTCTTCATGGATATAAAAGACAGTGAGAATTTCTCTGAGCACATCGTATTTTAAGGACGAAAGTCCTAATCAAACAGCAATTGGACTTGTCAAAGTCATCAATTCAATTTTCAAAGTGCTTCAGTGAAATAAACATGTCTGGCCTACAGGCCAATATTTGAATTCCCATAATCCTGGACAGCATATGTGGCCAGCAGTGATATTTCATTTCACAACTGAGTAAATCTGTAAAATTTGAATACGCTGGTGTCTACACCAATCTGATGCCACCAGAAATCAATGAATTACTGCCATACGGATCATCAAATTGCCTCAGATTTGTTACACTGTGAAAATCCCATTTCGAAACTCAAAACCCTACAAAACTCTGGACTAATGACTCTCCTGCTGCACACTTAGATTATGTCCAATTTTTCTCTATGTTAAAAAATGCTGAAATGCACAACTTGATTACTTTTTTCTATGCACAACTATTTCCTTAGGATGAATTATTAGAAGTAAAATGGATTGGTCAAAGCTTTATATATTATGTAAAAATTGATAAATAATAAAACTACCTTATAGAAAGACTGTATCATTTCACAACTTCACCAGAAATGTATGTATACCATGTTTCATATTGTATTTTAACCTTTATTAATTTGATGGCTGAAAAATGGTCTCTTGGTTTTACTTCACATTTTTTAATTACTAGTGAAGAACAAACATTTTTAATGTTATTGACATAAAATTTTCTATGTTTTGCACATTTTTTTTAACCAAGTATTCATTTCTCCCCCCAACAGTCTGTAGAGCACTTTCTACACTAGGGAAATTCACTATTTCTCTCTTTTGTATATTGTATTTTCCTAGTTTGAACCTGACATTCATTTTATGATGTTTGATATATTGGACCACATTTAAAAGTTTCAGGATACTAATATTTTCCTTATGGTTTATGCCTCTTGATACACGATTATTTTTAAAATTTATTTTGTGTTAAATTCACATGTAGCTTTAAGCTAGTTTAGAAAATTAAACTGGAAATGGGTAATCATCTGCCAGGAGCAGAAGTCACAGAACAGTGGTTTCTATTTTGCCCAACTAAAATTTACTGGTTGAATGTCAATTTAACAAAAAGAGGCAAAAAACACATGCCCCTTAGCAAGTGACATCCACTACTGCTATTCAGATAGATTGGGTAAATTCCGCAAGCACAAATGAATTTGAAGTATCTTTAAACATTTTAATTTTTCACACTGTTGGGCTTCCAAATATCTCTGTCAAAGGGCTTTCACATTCATCACCCCTATCAATTCTCAATCTGACACTGAGATAAGGAAGGTAGGTATTAACTCCCCTTTTTAGAGATTAGGAAACCAAGGCTCAGAAACAGTATTGATTGGCCTGTGCAAGATTCTCCAACCAATAAAGCTTACTGAAACTAACACAACACTGTAAAGCAATTATCCTCGAAGTAAAAAAAAAAACTTGCCAAGTGTGAAATGCAGAAATTCTAGACTCCTGGTCTAATGGTCTTTCCACTGTACTAGGAAGAGTTCTTCTGATGAGAAAGCGGGAGTAGTAATAATTGCAAGAAACAGGGTAATAGAGATTTAGAAAGACATATTCTCTGGGGTGGGGTGGGGGGGGGGGTGCAGAATTCTTCTATTACCCCATTCCCATCTTCTACTTGTCTTAGAGCTAACTTTGTTAATGGAGAATCTCAGCCTTTGCCAAATTATCAAACTAATTTAATAACTGATTGTGATAAAAACATTTTGCTAATACTATCTGGCTTAATCCTTAGGAAAGCAACAATGAAATTTATAAATCTGTTAAGCCTAAAATGTATGTGATGGTGGTAATGGAACAAAGCAAAATATTACCAGGTCTAGTGTCTTTTCCCTGACACCACCAAATCTCTGATTCTCTGACACCAGCTCAGTTCCAACAATGCAATTCTGTTCTGACACAGACCACCTGGAGTTAGCATTGGACCTCACAAGACTCAGGCCCACAGGCTGCCCCTATTTCAGGTGCCAGCCACAAATGAGGTGCTTAGGCTACCCCAGTTCTACCTGACCTATTAACAAATCTGGGAGTTCTGTCAAGGAATAATCAGAATTGGAAGTGGGTTAAAACTAAAAACAGATTTTAATCAGTTAACTACTGCAAAGGGGGAAAAGAGAACTCAGTATAGAACTGATTCAAGTTTGAATACAAGTAGGGATTTACAGTCCGTGGAATTCTCCAGGCCAGAATTCTGGAGTGGGTGGCCTTTCCCTTCTCCAGGGGATCTTCCCAACCCAGGGATCGAACCCAGGTCTCCTGCACTGCAGGTGGATTCTTTACCAGCTGAGCCACAACAAAAGTTTCTGAAATGCAGTACTTGGATGCAATCTCAAAAAAGACAGAATGATCTCTATTCATTTCCAAGGCAAACCATTCAATATCACGGTAATCTAAGCCTATGCCCCAACCAGTAACGCTGAAGAAGTTGAAGTTGAATGGTTCTTTGAAGACCTACAAGATCTTTTAGAACTAACACCCAAAAAAGATGTCATTTTCATTACAGGGGACTGGAATGAAAAAGTAGGAAGTCAAGAAACACCTGGAGTAACAGGCAAATTTGGCCTTGGAGTACGGAATGAAGCAGGGCAAAGGCTAATAGAGTTTTGCCAAGAGAATGCACTGGCCATAGCAAACACCCTCTTCCAGCAACACAAGAGAAGACTCTACACATGGACATCACCAGATGGTCAACACCGAAATCAGATTGATTATATTCTTTGCAGCCAAAGATAGAGAAGCTCTACACAGTCAGCAAAAACAAGACCAGGAGCTGACTGTGGCTCAGATCATGAACTCCTTATTGCCAAATTCAGACTTAAATTGAAGAAAGTAGGGAAAACCACTAGACCATTCAGGTATGGCCTAAATTAAATCCCTTATAATTATACAGTGGGAGTGAGAAATAGATTTAAGGGACTAGATCTGATAGACAGAGTGCCTGATGAACTATTGACAGAGGTTTGTGACATTGTACAGGAGACAGAGATCAAGACCATCCCCATGGAAAAGAAATGCAAAAAAGCAAAATGACTGTCTGAGGAGGCCTTACAAATAGCTGTGAAAAGAAGAGAGGTGAAAAGCAAAGGAGAAAAGGAAAGATATTACCATTTGAATGCAGAGTTCCAAAGAATAGCAAGGCGAGATAAGAAGTCTTTCTAAGTGATCAGTGCAAAGAAACAGAGGAAAACAACAGAATGGGAAAAACTAGAGATCTCTTCAAGAAAATTAGAGATACCAAGGGAATATTTTATGCAAAGATGGGCTCAATAAAGGACAGAAATGGTATGGACCTAACAGAAGCAGAAAATATTAAGAAGAGGTAGCAAGAATACACAGAAGAATTGTACAAAAAAAAGATCTTCACGACCCAGATAATCAAGATGGTGTGATCACTCACCTAGAGCCAGACATCTGGAATGTGAAGTCAAGTGGGCCTTAGAAAGCATCACTACGAACAAAGCTAGTGGAGGTGATGGAATTCCAGTTGTGCTATTTCAAATCCTGAAAGATGATGCTGTGAAAGTGCTGCACTCAATATGCCAGCAAATTTGGAAAACTCAGCAGTGGCCACAGGACTGGAAAAGCTCAGTTTTCATTCCAATCCCTAAGAAAGGCAATCCCAAAGAATGCTCAAACTACCACACAATTGAACTAATCTCACACATAGCAAAGTAATGCTCAAAATTCTCCAAGCCAGGCTTCAGCAGTATGTGAATTGTGAACCTCCAGATGTTCAAGTGGGTTTTAGAAAAGGCAGAGGAACCAGAGATCAAATTGCCAACATCCGCTGGATCATCGAAAAAGCAAGAGAGTTTCAGAAAAACATCTATTTCTGCTTTATTGACTACACCAAAGCCTTTGACTGTGTGGATCACAATAAACTGTGGAAAATTCTTCAAGAGATGGGAATACCAGACCACCTGACCTGCCTCTTGAGAAATCTGTATGCAACAGGAAGCAACAGTTAAAACTGGACATGGAACAACAGACTGTTTCCAAATAGGAAAAGGAGTATGTCAAGGCTGTATATTGTCACCCTGCTTATTTAACTTACATGCAGAGTACATCATAAGAAATGCTGGACTGGAATCAAGATTGCTGAGAGAAATATCAATAAACTCAGATATGCAGATGACACCACTCTTATGGCAGAAAGTGAAGAGGAACTAAAGAACCTCTTGATGAAAGTGAAAGAGGACAGTGGAAAAGCTGGCTTAAAGCTCAACATTCAGAAAACTAAGATCATGGCATCTGGTCCCATCACTTCATGGCAAATAGATGGGGAGACAGTGGAAACAGTGGCCGACTTTATTTTTTTGGACTCCAAAATCACTGCAGATGGTGTTGCAGCCATGAAATTAAAAGACACTTACTCCTTGGAAGGAAAGTTATGACCAACCTAGATAGCATATTAAAAAGCAGAGACATTACTTTGCCAACAAAGGTCCATCTGGTCAAGGGTATGGTTTTTCCAGTGGCCATGTATGGATGTGAGAGTTGGACGGTGAAGAAAGCTGAGTGGCGAAGAATTGATGCTTTTGAACTGTGGTGTTGGAGAAGACTCTTGAGAGTCCCTTGGACTACAAGGAGATCCAACCAGTCCATCCTAAAGGAGATAAGTCCTGGGTGTTCATTGGACGGACTGATGCTGAGGCTGAAACTCCAATACTTTGGCCACCTCATGTGAAGAGTTGACTCATTTGAAAAGACCCTGATGCTGGGAGGGATTGAGGGCAGGAGGAGAAGGGGACGACAGAGGATGAGATGGTTGGATGGCATCACCGACTCGATGGACGTGAGTTTGGGTAAACTCCAGGAGTTGGTGATGGACAGGGAGGCCTGGCATGCTGTGACTCATGGGGTCACAAAGAGTTGGACACGACTGAGCAACTGAAGTGAACTGAACTTAGGTATTTGCAGCCAAGTAGCAAGGTAGGGATCAGTGGAAGAAACACCAGGCAGAAGAGGGGATCTGGGCTAACCCAACCTAATAGGATTCTTCCTGAAACAAAGGCCAAGGTGATCAAATATCACCCAGCGAATAGTAGTAGATGAGGAATTTTATCAGACATTGAAGGTGACTAGATAGATGTCAAGGATAAAGATTCTAGTTAAACTGACTTAGAATTATTGCTACAACTGGATTCTTAAGGGCAAGGCCAAAGGATGAAACACAGTAGAAAAAAATGGCTCCAAAGAGCCTGCCTAGAGTTTGTTTAGTTAAGGAGAAAGTCTTTGTCAGTTCCAGTGACTCAGTTTCTAAGATTTATGAGAATGACTTACAGAACTCAAAAAGGTGCTTTAGTTACTATTACCAGTTTATTATAAAGTATACAACTCAGAAACAGCCATATGGAAGAGATGCATAGGGCAAGGTGTGAGGGAAGATATTTATCAATGAAGTACTATTTTGCTAGTTAAGAATTATGTTATAAGGTAGATGAATGGATAAAGAACTTGTGGTACATATATACAATGGAATATTACTTGGCCATAAACAGAATAAATATGAGTCAGTTGTAGGTGAATGAATCTAGAGCCTATTATTCAGAGTGAAGAAATCAAAGAAAAACAAATATCATGTATTAAAGCATATATATATCGAATCGAGAAAAAATGGTACTGAAGAACCTATTTGCAGGGCAAGAATAGAGACGGGGACATAAATAGACCTGTGGATCCAGTGGGGAGAGGTGAGGGTGTGATCAATTGAGAGAGTAGCATTGAAACATGTATGTTACCATATGTAAAACAGATAGCTAATGGGAAGTTGCTATATAACACAGGGAGCTCAACTGGTGTTCTGTGACAGCTGAGATGGGCTGGGCGCGGGAGGGAGGTTCACACGGGAGGAGACACGTGTATACTTATGGCTGACTCACACTGTTGTATCGCAGAAACTGAGACAACAATGTAAAGCAATTATCTTCCAACTAAAAAGAAAAGGAAAGAATTACATCATAGGAGACTTCTCTGGTGGTTCAGTGGCTCAGATGCCATGCTCCCAGTGCTGGGAGCCCAGGTTTGATCCCCAATCGGGGAACTAGATCCCACATGCTGCAACTAAGTCCTAGCACAGCCAAATAAATAATATTTAAAAAGAATTATATCATTAACAAATACCTAGCTATATTACTAACGTAAAGAAAATATAACTGTAGTACCTAGAAGGAAACACATGAGACAATAGTCACTACTCTGTGGGAAAATATGCATATTTAAGTTAAAAATTATGTATGTGTTCAATGTACTAATTCAATTTCTCTAAAGCTGCCGGGAACACATTTTTAAAACCTCATAGATAAGATTTTTTTGGAATTGTGATATTTACCCCTCTAACTTAAATTTAAATACACCTACACTCAGCCCCAAGAGAAAGCCATGTATCTTTCACAAGTATTTTTAAGTAAACATTCAGTTCAACAGTCTAATGATACCTTTTGTTCCACTTTCAAAAACTGGGCCAGTTCTTCTACAGTTAGATGATCTTTCTTGTCACTGTAGCTCAAAAGCAACAGATAAAGGTCCCGTCTCAAAGACATCATTTTGTAAAACACACAGAATTCTTCAAAAGTCAGAGTTCCCTGATTCTCATCTGTATCAGCTTCCTGAAAGAGGCATAGAAAAAATAAAGCAGTAAGAGTCTGAAATAGGAAATTCAGGAAATAATATTTACAATAAAAAGCTAATATCCATTTTGCAAATGGTAAACATGTTCTTTTCAAGAATACATGGATCAATTTAAAAATTGACTATACATTAGGCCACAATAATGCTTCAAATTATAAAGAATCAACTTTATAAAAACTAATTTCTCTGACCACAGTAAATTTATAAAGCAACAAAGAAAGCTTAAAAAACTTTGTCTGGAAGCAACCCATTTCTAAATAGGGAATTAAACAGAAGGAAACACATGTACCACATATTAAAACTTGTGTGATGACATTAAAGCAGTAGTTAGAGGGGAACTTGAAGTTTTCAGCTTATTAGAAAGCAAGGTAAATTAAAATCAGATGAGGTAACAATTCAACTCCAAAAGCTATTAAAAAGCTAAGCTAAGGAAAATAAAAGGAAATAAATTATAAACAAAAGAAGAAAGCTAGGCGAAACAGAAAACGAGAAGATATAACATCAAAGGTGAACAATTAAGCCAAAAGCTGGTCTTTTGACAAAACTAATAAAAGAAATCTTGGAGATTAATCATAAGCAAAAGAGAAAATATACTCCATATATGATGAAAATACTAGTCTCTGATCAGCTTCTAAATTGTGATTCAATCAAATATAATTTTTACCTATAAAAGAATCTCTTAATTCTACATAGAGAGCTTATTGCTCTTATAGACAGCAGCATCATTGGTTCCTCCCTGCCTGAAAAATCCATTTGCACTTATCTCTAGTTGAAATTATTTGCTCCTAGTAATTATTGAGCAAGGATCTTTTACCACATACCTGCCTTCTGACTGGCTGAATTTGTCATAAAACCATAAAACTGCTGGGAATATATAATAAATAACCAATCCATTTACATGATCTTTATTCTAAGTGAACACAGTTGTAAAACCAAACAAAAACTGACAGGGGATGAATGGCATTTTGAAATACATAGATTTTGTGACATATAGTCAGCTGGTATGTGGTTTCAAACATAGCTTTGAAAGTCAGAGTGTGTATAAAAATATATCTTTTTAAACTCTGCTAACTTTGTGTCAACTATAAACAAACATTTAGACCCATATTTACATCACACAGAGTTTCTTTTTGAGGCTGATTGCTGTTTCCTTCTGTCATTTTAAAAGCAGTGATAGATTGATCTACAGAATACCAACAATTTTGGTGTTTGACACTCTTGGCTGTAGTCTTTGCATCCTAAGAAAGTAGGTCTAATGTTCATATTTCTGCTGTAGTTTTTTTCAAAATATATAACCCTGGATAGAGAGATGATACATTTTTCAAGATTTCCTTGAAAATGCCTAAACCATTAAGAACAGTACCACTCTGAGGTTTTAAGAAATAGCCTCAAAGACTTCAAAAGAAGCTATCCAGTAAAAAGATTACTTTTTAAAAATCAGTTGAATCTTGCACTGCAACAAGAAGGCAAAGAAAATTCCAGGAAGGATTTAATGTGTTTACCAGTAATTCAGTTTTAAAAAAAAAAAAGAAAGAAAGAAAAGAGTATGCTCCTTAAAATAATACTAAGATCCTTGTTCCCATTACTCAGATCCCTGAGATACATACAAAATCTATGGTAGAAATAATCTACATTTATACTAGAAGCCCAGCTACTTCTCCAGTCACTCCTTGCTTGAGAAGTCTTTCAATCTTTAAATTCAAAGTCACAAAAAGAGACCTTAATGCTTTCTTAAAACATCTCCAAAGTAGAAGGGAATCTTCCTACACTGTAGGTGGGAATGTAAATTGGTGCAGCCGCTATGGACAGCAGTATCGAGGTTCCTTAGAAAATTAAAAATTGAGCTACCACATGACTTTGCAATCCCCCTCCTGGGCATATATCCAGAGAAAAACATGATCCAAAAGGATACATGCACCCCAATGTTCATTGCAGCACTGTTTACAATAGCTAAGACATGGAAGCAACCTGAATATCCATCAACAGAGGACTGAGTAAAGAAGATGTAGTACATATAAACAATGGAATATTACTCGACCATTAAAGAGAATGAAATAATGCCATTTGCAGTAGCATGGCATATAGAGAGTGTCACATTGAGTGAAGTCAGACAGAGAAGGAAAAATATCATATGATGCCCCTTATATGTGAAATCTAAAAAGAAATGATACAAATGAACTTACAAAACAAAGAGAATCACAGATTCAGAAAATGAACTTATGGTTGCTGGGGGGAAGGGATAGTTAGGGACTTTGGAAAAGTCATGTACACACTGCTGTATTTGTGATGGATAACAAACAAGAACCTGCTTCATAGCACATGGAGCTCTGGTCAATATTATATGCTGCTTGGATGGGAGAAGGGTTTGGGGAAAGTGGATATATGTGTATGTATGGCTGAGTCCCTTCACTCTTCACCTGAAACTACCACAATATTGTTAATTGGCTATACCCCAATACAAAAAATAAGAGTTTTAAAGTTTGGGGAAAAACAACCTCTCCGAAGTATTAACTTTGATCTCACAAGACTTTTGACATAAACATTTCATGGTTTATCCTTGAAATACTTGTGCCTTAGAGACAAAAGGTATCTGAAGAGGATTAAAAATACAGAAGTAAAAATAGGTCAAAATTTCATGTTACTTCTCTTACTTCCAAAAAGTACTCCCCAGATCATTATTTTTGCAGGTATAGACGTTGCCCCCCTCTAAAAGTGTGCCCTCTCTGATTTAATCAGGGCTCTCTCTCCAGTACTTATTGATGAACATCTATGAAAAGGAACAGATGGGAGATGGGGCTCACAATAGGACAAAAGTTAGGTGTCACAGGGACTGCCAGGAACATGGCGAACCTTTCCATGTAGTTTCCAGACAGTTTACTCTGTGACAACTCAGTTCACCTCCAAAGTTCCCTCTCTCCATCTCTAGTTCCTTTTGTAGTGTGTCTCATTCCTTTATTTTCTTTCCTTTCTCTTCAGCGCAGTGGGACCAAGTTCCCACAGTGCAAACTATCTCCAGCTTCCAAGGACAGGACCACAGGATGTGAAAGTGTAAGAGGTCACGGATCAAAGCCAGCCTCCATCTTCCATTCACTGTTGCAACTCACCCCTCATGTTTCCGCCCTTGCCACCTCTGATAACATGAGGTCAGAAAGCAAAGGGAGCAAAACCCATTAACCATAAAACACAGCCCTCTGGCTTAATTTTACACATAAAAAATATGAACTACCTACTCACTTAGCAAATTACTACAACACATGGATTATGTCTATGGCTTATTTTCAAATAAAGCCTTTCCAAAATTAATGTTCTAGTAATTACTAATAATTGAACACTGTCTTTGCACCAATCTTAATAGAACTCACTTCAGCATCTTAGACAGAAGGCTGAGTACAATCCCACCTGGGGGACACAGGATAAATTTGGGTCTAAGAATTTTCCTCCAGGACTTCCAAATGGGGAAAGAACATCTCATGTAATACCAACAAGCAGTGGAGTGAACTTCTGGAGAGCTCCCTAAACGGCAGGAGTGATACAGCACTTCTAAATCTTATGGATTCTAAAATCCTCAACTCCTCTGAAACAAAACAGAGGGCTCTTGAGGAGTTCCGCAAGTGCTATTTTTTCACACTATTTAGTCTTTATTCTGATCCTCATAACAGATCGTGAGGTTGATAGATGATCTTATTCTCTCCAAGGGACTTCATCCCATTTACCCCATTATTTATCTGTCAGGTAAAGTGCTTATGGCAACCCACTCCAGTATTCTTGCCTGGAGAATCCCATGGATGGAGGAGCCTGGTGGGCTACAGTCCATGGGGTCACAAAGAGTCAGACATGACTGAGCGACTTAACTAACTAACTAAAGTGCTTATAATCACTCTGAAAACGGCAACAACAACATACTTTAGGAAGTGAAATTGTGGATGCATGTTAAGTTTGGGAAGTTTTCTTTGATGAAATAAAATGCCTCTGTCTTCAAAGAAAAACAAAATGATAGACAGCAGGTAATATTAGCTTCCAGCAAGACAAAATAGCCTTTTGAAATATCTCAGTATACCATTACCCTCCAAAGTGTATTTTATGTAAGGTCAATCCCATTGTGAAAACATACCTGAAACATTTGTCTGACTTTTCTTCGGGGCAGATTGACATTTAGTTTGTGCATCAATTGGTGTATCTCTTCAATGTTCAATAATCCATCGCCATTTTTATCAGCTTCCTCAAAGGTCTGCTTCACCCACTTGCAGAAAAGTCAAGGAAACACTGCCACTTACACTGTCATCAAAATAAAAACTACTTCCACAGAATATGCACAAGGACATTGATCATTAACAACAAACTTGAGAAGAAATTCTTTTGAGGAGACCCCACCATCCACAGGCTCTCAGTGAGTTACTGATAGTGACAATAACAATAAGAATGGTGAGAGGAGGACACAGGAGGTGATTCCCTTCACTGGGAAACGAGGGTCAAATCATATCACCCAGGACACTGATTTATTGGGTTGGCCAAAAAAGTCTGGTCAGGTTTTTCTGTAACATCTTATGGAAAAATCCAAATGAACTTTTTAGTCAACCCTATATCTCTAAGGAGAAGTGCCAGCAAGATGGTAGGAGGGGCAAAATCCCAGTTAGAATCAAACCCCATACCCACCAGAGACGCTTAGAGGTCTCAAGCAAACCTCGTGCACACCAGGACCCAGAGACCCCACAGAGAATGAGACAGAGCTGTGTTTGAGCATCTCCTGTGCAGGGACGGGTCAGCAGTGGGCTGCAGCAGGCACAGGGGCTCTGGGTGCAGCAGACCTGGGCGTGGCATAAGCCTTCTTGGAGGAGGTCACCATTAACCCCACCATAGAGCCACCAGAACTTACACAGGACTGGGAAACAGACTCTTGGCGGCACAAACAGAACCCTGGGTGCACCAGGACCCAGGAGAAAGGGGCAGTGACCCCACAAGAGACCTCCAGACCTGCCCGTGAGAGTCTAGGAGTCTCCGGTGGAGGCGTGGGTCGGTGGTGGCCTCGCTGCAGGGTTGGGGCTCTGAGCGCAGCAGTGCATGCACGGGACCTTTAGAAGGAGGTCACCGTTATCTTCATTACCCTCACCACAGTTCGGCCTCAGGTCAAATAACAGTGAGGGAACACAGCCCCACCCATCAACAGAAAATTGGATTAAAGATTTACTGAGCATGGCCCCGCCCATCAGAACAAGACCCAGTTTCACCCTCAGTCAGTATCTTCCATCAGGAAACTTCCATAAGCCTCTTATCCTTCTCCATCACAGGGCAGACAGAATGAAAACCACAGTCACCTTCTCCATGTATGGATGTGAGAGTTAGACTGTAAAGAAAGCTGAGCGCCTAAGAATTGATGCTTTTGAACTGTGGTGTTGGAGAAGACTCTTGAGAGTTCCTTGGATTGCAAGGAGATCCAACCAGTCCATCCTAAAGGAAATCAGTCCTGAATATTCATTGGAAGGATTGATGCTGAAGCTCCAATACTTTGGCCGCCTGATGTGAAGAAATGACTCATTGGAAAAGACCCTGACACTGGGAAAGACTGAGGGCAAAAGGAGAAAGGGGTGACAAAGGATGAGATGGTTGGATGGCATCACTGACTCAATGGACGAGTTTGAGCAACTCAAGGAGATAGTGAAGGACAGGGAAGCCTGGTGTGCTGCAGTTTATGGGGTTGCAAATAGACGTGAATTAGCTATTGAACAACAACATAAAAAAAAAAAAAACCTTAAAAAAAATGGTCAGCATCAAAAAATCTTTTAAAATAAGAAGAAAGAAAAGAAAACCAAACTCATCTTCAAAATTCAAAGGATAATGAAGAGGAAATGAATGAAGGTGGGAGTAGGTCAAAGGAAGAGGTCAATGAAAAATATTCATCAAGCAGGTGACCTCAGACAGAGAGCTTTTCATTTAAGTCAAAATATTAACTGACCTCTTAGTAGTAATTCCGAACATTTATATTTTTAGGTAATTCAAATTATGATTATAGGAGATTATGCCTTAGAAAGAAAATAAAATATGATAGTCGTATTTCTCCCAAAGTTAATCAGAAGTGATTTTCAACTGTAAATATCTGTTTCACATCATGTTCCCTTTATAACATTTGAGAATAACCAGCCTGGTTCTTTCAAATTCAATTGTTCCTCATAGAGTTCAGGTAGGACCTCATTATATATGATACCTGGAAGTTAAAGGGTGACCCAGGACCCACGGGGAGAAATAACTGAAGAATCAAGAGTAAAACACTTGGACCAATTACTAGTTAGAACCTGAATCTCATCATTTCTATTTTCTGGGCATACAGTGCCCATTGCATGAGCTTTATTTCTTTTGACCATGAACACTGCTCTGTGCCCCATAAAATATTTGGTCAGAATTCAAAGAAATGATTAAATGAGTCCAAGGACAGCTGTATTTTCATCCTTCGATGCTAAACTTCTTTACCAAAGCACCTTAAAGATTTCTCCAGAGAAGAAGCAGGACAAACAAACCCTAAGCACGAATATTCTGCAGAAACAAACCATTGTGGATGAGCCTGTATCAGTAAGGCCTTCAGTGTCAACACACGAGCTGGCCTGGACTGTTGGTTTAAGGGATCTAGGGTTGGTAAGACAGAAACAGAAGTAGACTCAGACAAGTAATACACACTAGTTCTGACTTCATTCTGACCTGGCCCTATGACAGTGGGTCACTTATATTACCTTCTGGGGTTTCCATTTCTTCATCTATAATGTCAGTGAGCACAACTAGATGACCTTGAAGCCCCTTCCAACTCTAAGATTCTATGAAAGAAACACCATTCTCTCAGTAACAGTATACAAATATATAAGATACAACTGCAGGTAAAAGTATTCTGATACCACAAAGTTGTCTTTCATAATTAACACATGAGTGCCCAAGAAATCCCTGAATTAATTATTCATAGCCAATACATGATAAATTTAAGAAAAGAAATAACAATTTTACAAAGAAAAACTAGGAGAGTAAAAACTGAATGAAAATTCTGGCCTAGTATTTTTTAATCAAAAAACTTCAGGAGAATGTAAAGCATTGAACAGTATTATTTAGTTCAGGGGGAGGTAAACAGGCCTCTGAAGAGGGCCTCATAGTATATATTTTAGGTTTTGCAGGCTATTTGGCCTCAGTTGCAACTACCCAACTCTGCTACCACAGGCAATACATAAATGAATTGGCATGGTTGTGTTTCAATAAAACTTAAGGATGCTGAACTCTGAACTTCATAAAACTTCATGTGTCAAAAAATTTTTATTCTTCTTTTGATTTTTTTTCAGCCATAGAAAACCCATTCTTAGCTCAGGAGGCCATATTACAGGGAGGGCCAGATTTGCCCTACAAGCAGAACTCCAAATTTATAGGGAAGGTGTAAGGCTTCAGTTGACAACATCCATAAAGGACTACCTGGAGTCTTCTAGAGGTAATAATTTCCCTAGTGGCATCAAGAGGTAAGGTGGAGAAATCACAGAGGAGAAGATCTGATGGAGGAATATGGTGAGGCTAAGTGCCTAAGCAGCATCATCTTTATATGCTGTGGACATTGTATTTTTAGATGTTGATCTATCTGTGTAGGAAAAGCAAAAAGTCTGCCAATCCTTATCCCTCTCTAGCAATAACAGCAGCAGCTAGTATTTATAAAATGCTTAATATGAGCCAGAGAGCATTCAAAGCACTTTGTGTAGAACCAACTCATTTGATGGTCACAAAGTGAGACAGGGTGGGCATCATCATTATCATCATCACCATGTTCAAGGCTCTGAAGCAAAAGAGTTTAAGTAACTCCCCCAGTTACACAGTACATGGCAGCCTTGGAGCTGGACCCCAGACAGGGCAGCACCAGTCTCAGCCATTAACCACAACACTGTGCTGCTTCCGACAGACAGAGGTACCACATCTACCTCCATTCAACATGGCCATACTGCAGAAATAACCTGAATTTCACTTTACACTGGATGGATTTTATTCATGCAATCATTTAAGACTCATTATTCTCATTATTCATTCATGGTTGAAATTTTTAGGTCTAATTGAAATGTAATAATAATGAACTTCTCAGCTCTGTTCTCCTCAATTAATGTAATTAAATGTACATCTAATCAGGGATGTCATTCTGATAGTAAGACAGTATCTAAATCCCTATCAAATTCTGGCAAATCTCTATGAGAATGGTTCTCTGACTCAACATAAATTTCCCTATTTTTGACACCAGCTTCCTCTTCATTATTCATTAATTTCCTGTTTCTTTTTCTTTCCTCACTGACACAAACAGCAACTGTTCTATATTTCTTATAAAATAGTTCCTCTGTGTGATTCTAGGGTACGCTCACTTTCCAGATAGCATATTTTCAAAATATGTAATTCTTCAGCTGTCAATTAACACAAATATGAAAACTTTCTGCTGCTAGTAAACATGAACAAACAAATCAGGTTCAAAAAACTACTCATCTAAAGTAGTATAAATTTAAACTAGAGTATTATAACTTTAGAACATTAAATGTAATCCTCAGGATGGGGAACACATGTAAATCCATGGCTGATTCATGTCAAAGTATGGTAAAAAACCACTACAATATTGTAAAGTAATTAGCCTCCAACTAATAAAAATAAATGGAAAAAATTTTTAAAAAAATAAAATAAATGTAATCCTCAAGATAACCACAAAGAAGACAGCTATAGAATTTACATAAAAGGAAACAATGAATGAATTTATTTTGCAACCAAAAAAAGAAAAAAAAAAATCCCACATAAAAAGAAGATGGTCTCTTATTATTCTTATTATTCAAGAAATGAGATCAAAAAAAAAGACATAAGGCATAAAGAAAAAAAATAGCACAATAACATATTAATCCTTATCAATAATTATTTCCATGTAAATCAATTAAACTCCCCAAAAGACAGACTCACAGGATAGATTAAAACTCCTGACTGAACTATATGCTGTCTACAGGAAACTCACTTGAGATCCAGAGACACAAACAGGTTGAAAATGAAAGGATGAGAAAAGATATTCGATGCAAATCATAACCAAAAGAGAGCAAGGGTGGCTATACTAACATCAAACAATAGACTTTAAATCAAAATAGGCTGTAAAAGACTGTTATTATGTATTAATAGAAGTCTCAATACAACAAGAAGATACAACTATAAACATGCGTGTATCTAATGACAGACCATCAAAATATATAAAGCAAAAACTGAGAAAACTGAAGAGAGTTATACCTGGAGACTGCACTCACAATAACAGATAGAACAACCAGACAGGCCTAAGGAAATGAGTTTAAACAACACAGTAAATCAGCTAGATCTAACAGACATATATGACACTTTACCCAACAGTAATAGCATATACATTCTTCTCAAGGGCATATGAGACAGTTTAAGGATAGATTACATTTTAGGCCACCAGTGAAGTCTCAATAGATTTAAAACAATAGCAGAAAGAAGAAAATAAAAAGACAAGAACAGATATGAAGTGGAAAAACAACTCAGAAAAAAAATCAGTGAAATCAAAAGTTTTTTTTTTTTTTTAAGATTAATAAAAATCAACAAACCTTTAGTTAGATAGACAAAGAGAAAAAAAAAGATTCAGGGTACTAAAATCAGAAATGAAAGTGGGGACATTACTACTGATTCTACAGAAACATAAAGGACTATAAGATACCACTATAAGCAATTGTACACCAAAAAATTGGATAACCTAGATGAAATGGACAAATTCCTAGAAATATAAAACTACCAAGACTAAATCACAAAGAAATAGAAAAATCTGAATAAATCTATAACTAGTAAGGAGATGGAACCAGTAGTCAAAAACCTCTCAACAAAGAAAATCTCTAGACTTAATGGTTTCTTTGGTTAATTCTCAGTTCAGTTCAGTTCAGTTCAGTCGCTCAGTCGTGTCCGACTCTTTGCGAGTGGTTAATTCTACCACATATTTAAAGAACAACAAACACCAAATTGTCAAATTGTTCCCCCAAAATTAAAGTAGAGGAGACACTTTCTACCTCATTCTATGAGGATAGCATTACCCTGATACCAAAGGCAGAGAAAGACACTATAAAAAAAACTACAGACCATTATCTCTTATTTACACTGGTGGAAAAACCCTCAACAAAATACAGTTGACCCTTGAACACCATGGGTGGGAAATAGTGAACCCACAGGTTCACTTATATGTGGATTTTTTTTTCAATAATTAAGTACTATAGCACTACATGCACTGCAGCTGATTGAATCCACAGATACAGAACCTCAATACAGAGGGCCAACTATAAAGTTATACTCAGATTTTCAGCTGCTCAAGAGGTCTGCACCCCAACTCCTACATTGTTCAAGGGTCAGCTATACTAGCAAATACAATTCAGCAGCATATTAATAGGATTATACACCATGACCAAGTGGGATTTATTCCTGAATACAAGGATGATTCAAGCCATGAGAACTGATCAATGTTATATGCGGCATCAACATAATGAAGAGAAAAACCAAAATCATCTCAACTGATGCAGAAAAAGCATTTGACAAAATTCAACACCTTTTCATGATAAAAGCACTCAACAAAATAGGAATAGACGAAACCTATCCAAACATAATAAAAGTGACATGTGAAAAAAACACAGCAAATATTATACTCAATAGTTAGAGACTGAAAGTTTCCTTCTAAGATTAGGAACAAGACAAGAATGCCTGCCTTCACCACTTCTGCTCAACAAAGTACTGGAAGTTCTAGCCAGAGCAACTAGGCAAGAAAAATAAATAAAAGGCATCCAAATCAGAAGGGAAGAAGTAAAATTATGTGTTTACAGATGATGCAATCTTACATATAGAAAATCTTAACGACTTGCAGAAAAGTAAAGCAATACCTCCTTTGTTACTAAATTTGTTTTGCTTTGAAAAAGTTACTTTCCATAAAAATGTTTATATGTAATAGTTTATTATAATTTTTAATGAGCTCTTTTTTTAATTCTCAGATTTAATTTCTAATGTGATGAATATAAGTAGATGGAGTCCACATAAAAACTCTTTGGAGTCTTCAGGTTCTAAAAATACAAAAAGGGTCCTGAGATCAAAGTCCAATTATGTTAATTCCTCTTGTCAGAGTTGGTTTAGAAATGGGCCCACAATAGCATTTCTGGCCAATGATGAGAGGTAGTCTTCTGTGAAACTCCTGGGAAGTTCTTTACTCCTAAAAAAAAAAGGAGGGGGAGGTTTATGAGAAGAAACTCCGCTGCCTCTAGGCAGGGTTTCTCTGTGTTTGGAGCTGTTGCAGTTCTCTTTGACCAAAGGGTAGCCAGTTAATGGACCAAGCCAAAAAGGTGAGACTGGCAGAGCCTAGATCTCTTCTAATGACATTAATGAGCCACTGAATTAACTCTACCTCAGGACTTTTGTTCATGAGAAAATGAATATTCTTTATTGTCTGAGGCACTGTCAGTATGGTTCTGTGGCTTGCACCAGAAAGCACTCATTATTTGGTGTTTTATCAAATGTAAAGGAGTTAAGAACCAAACTAACAGAAAAGAGCATACAAAGTTAATTGTTATGTTTATGTTTTGTTCACTTATGAATCCCAGTTGGATTTACCTGCATGCTGTGAATACTGGTGAAAACATCATGGCTCATCAGCTTAGACCTTTGCACTGTCAACATCCTTTCATGGGTTGAATATTTCCTCCCTGCTTCAACAGTACCCTGGGTGAGGATTACAGCTCAAGCAGCACAAATTTACCACTGCTCTGGAAAAAAATTAGGGTGCACATTCCAATGACAGCAAGAAAGTAGTACTAATTCCTACAGGGGGAGGGGGAAACACGTACTTTAAGACCACTCAAAATGTGAAGAAGGGAGCCGAAGCAGTCAATGAGTCTAACACCCGCACTTCACAGATAAGGAAACTGAGGCCAGAAAGGCCATGCATGTCCCATGTCCAGGTGGTCCCAGCAGAAGAGGGGCCTGCAGACGAAGCACGTTAATCATTTATCCTGTCAGTGCTGCAGGACCAAAGAATGGGTTTAATCAAGAATGAGAATCAGAATTTTAATCAAGAAACTCCAGTTTCTTGAACAATTTAGACAGGGTAAATATAAATAAGTAAAAAATAACTTCCCCTTGAGGATCAGTCAGTTCAGATTCCAAACTGTAAATTAAGATGAGAGAAAAAGCAGGAAAGAGCTTAACAGCTGGTATATAATTGGAACTCAAAAAAGGGTTTTGTAATACGTATGTGCTCGGTTGCTCAGTCGTGACTGACTCTCTATCACCCCATGCACTGAAGCCACCAGGCTTCTCTATCCATGGAATTTTCCAGGCAAGAATACTGGAGCCGGTCGCCGTTTCCTTCTCCAGGGGACCTACCTGACCCAGGGATCAAACCTGTGTCTCCTGCATTGGCAGGTGGATTTTCTACCACTGCACCGCCTAGGAAGTGTGTGATAAAATTTATGAATTTGAAAACGAAAAAAAAAGGTGTGTGTTAAACTAGACTGATTCTACAACAAAGTGGGATTTCCTCTAACTCAAATAAGCATTTTGCTCGTCACTTCCTTTCTCTTAGGAAACTTTACGGTGCATTTGGAGACCTAGCAGATTATGAAGCTAAATCTAGTCTCCTCCAAAAAAGTCTGCTCCTGAGTTCACGTAAGCTTAAGTTTCTACATGTTCTACACATTTGTTTACTTGGGGTGGGGGTGAGGGAGGGGCACAAAGGTGCTACGGGTAAAGAAAAAGACAGCAAGGAAAGTGGGCTTAAGCCTCAAAATCATGGGGAAAAGTATAGTCTAATCCACATAGAGACACACAGACACATACAGAGTGCAGAATCAAAGTTCTAGGGAGGATATTGGTCGTGGGTCCTCTGCCTTTTGGCAAGGGAATCTTCATCGCTGATGCCAGCCATGAGGTACTTGAGACCTGTGATCCAGGTGCGGGCCTCCTCGGGGTTGGAGGTGATGAGGTCCAGGGACTCCATGTGGTTGCCATGGTAGATGGTGAAGCAGCAGCTGGGGTCAAAGGTCCCCTCAGCCTGCCTGTGGAATATCTCAGACTGCCGACCCTCCGTGACCTTGTAAATGGAGTCAATTAGGACTGTGAGGAAAGTGAGGAGAGTGCACAGTTACCTGCCAGGTGAAGATATGTGTGCAGATTCAGAAAAGTAAAATCATCTTAAGAGTTAAAAATAAAATTGTCTGTGAATTGTCCAGACAAGTGAAAAGCCCAGGTGTGCAATGCAAGCTTTATCGTTTCCTGCTAGCAACCTTCTCCACGGACTGCTTTACCGTCCTGGGCACTCAGACAACACCCTCCCAGGCACTGGGTCAGGAAGCGTTGAAATTTATGATAGGAAGACAGATAAGCCCAGCAGGGCAAGAAGACTGGTAGGAAAGGGGGATGTGAATATATCAGATGTATGGTTTATACATTTATGCAAGAAAAACATACAAAGACCTAGAGCCGACTCTGATGTTTTACAATATGCATAATGACAGCAGTTAAAAATTGAAGGGAAAAAACATTTGATGGCAACCAAATAGCATAGCTAAATGTGATTTGGATTCATAGAGAGAGAGCTATAAGGGTGAAGGCAGAGCGGGGCTTGACAGGTGGAGGGGAAAACAAGATGGCCAACCAGGGAAAAGAGGCATAAAGATACAGAAACATATTAGTCCCACTCCAGAGATGCTGGACTGAAAAGCCCAGGAGAGTAACGGGAGACAAGACTGGAAAGGCAGGGAGAGGCTAGATGATGAGGAGCTGGAATGACAGGGCAGAGATTAGCGTTATTGAGGTGGTGGAGCAACACTGCAGGTTCGGGTCAGGGGAACACGTGCAGAGAGGATTGCTTTGGATTAAACACTCTGTTCTGTTTGTTCGCTTGCCTGTTTGGGGGCGTGAATCAGAACGTTGTCATCTTACTGATGGCCCATACACACCATCCATGCCTCTGCTCTGCGTTAATGGCAAGTCCCAATTTTTCTTTCTTTCCACTCATGGGGAAATGAGCCTCTGACCGTTGCAGGGCAAGTCCAGTGCGGCTAAGCCATTGAGGTGGCCGCACTCCTGTCTCCTATAATGGCTTTAGGTGTGGGAACATAACCCACTTTAACCAAGGAGACATGCATTCTGTGCATCTGTTGTGCAAATTGTGAGGGAAGGGCGTGGAACGGGGCTCTTCCCTCTTGAAGAGGAAGCACTGGAAGAGAAGGTCCCTTTTCTGCATCTTCTTGAAGCCGATCAGCTGTGAAGCCACGTTGCTGCTGCCTCAGTTACAATGTCAGTGCAGAAGGGAGAAAGCCAAGAGTGCTCAGAGAGACAGAACTAGAGGCTCAACGTCCCCCATTTGGAGGCAGCCAGTCTCCAGGTTTCTTGTTAAGTGAGAATAAATTTGTATATCACGTAAGCCTAACTTAGTGGAGGTTATCTGTGACATGCAGAGGAAGGCATCTTCACTGGTCAGGGCAGAAGAAACTAGCAAATGGAGCTTGGTTAGGAGATTTTGCAGAGGCCACCAGAAAGAGAGAGACCCTGGATGAAGGAGGTCCATGTGAAAACAGGAGGAAGGAGCAGATGAGAGAGATGCTCCAGAGGACTCAGCATGGACTTGAAACTGAGTGTAGGACTGGGAGAGAGGCTTTATGGAGGAGGCAGATCAAAGCTATTTCATTTGATATCATTAAAACAATTTTGTTAATCCATTCATCAGTTAATTGTGCACAGAATATGTCAAAACAGTTTAATCCTATTGAATTTATGACTTCCTTCACTTTTTTATAGAAGATAAAAGGCCTCAAGATATAAAACCTCATATCCCAACTAAATACAACATGTCTTTAACATAGGATAAATATTACCTTCAACAGCATTAGTGGATAAGAAAACTTTTTATGGATTTAAAGTTCCTGATGAATTAACAAAAGCAAAAATGGTCATCACTTATTCTGTCTCTGCACATTCTCTAACCACTGACCCCCTAAAACTTGTAAAAATATGAAAGCTTTACCAAGCTAAAACTTCCACAGAGCCCACCCAATAGAAGCCATGTGTTAACTGGGTCAAGTCAAGTCAAGAATTCAAAAGCTAGTCTTACTTTTGGCCTTCTCACTCTTCCTAGAGGGTCTCCATCGGAGGCGGGTCCGGTGTTCATCCAGGTAAAAGAGCCGGACAAGCCCCTTGGTCCCACGCTTCAGCTTGATCATCTGCGTCCCAGACTGCATTACGCTCATGCATCTTTCAACTGCAAGGAGATTGGAGCACCATCAGTCCTCACACAGTCCATGTGCCTCCTGCTGTTCAGAGCCACTGCTGAATGAGACCTCTGATTCACACCCTAAAGCCTCCAAGAGCCAGAAGACAAATTTAGAAGAGGTAACCTGAAAACAGAGTTGTTAAAGAATTGATTTATCAGGCTTAAGCCAGAAAAAAGCCTCACTGATGGAAATAAAATTCTACTTCTAGATAAACAATGCATGGCCACTGAACAGAGTATCTTTTTTTCTAACTGGCAACATGCTTTTTGGTATAAGACCAATAATAATTTGATACTTGAATATACACTCATAAAGCAAGTTTCAGACTTTATGTTAAATCTCATGAGCTTTTACACAGCCAACTATAAAATCATCTTATGCTAATGCTTCCAAATGCAATTAACAAAAACATGAATGGCAAAATGTTTCAACAATTGCTGAAGTTGCATATGGGTTCATATTATAATTTTGTGTATGCTTGAAAACAGCTAAGTAAACATTTCAAAATGTGGTCAGAAAAAAAATCAAGTTTACACAAATATAAAATATTTGTTAAGGAATTTGGCTGCCAGGATTTCCTAAGTAGAGAAATAACTTGGTGACTGAACTCAGGTAAAATCCAACTCACTTATTATCCAAGGTAATGCTTTCGTTTAAACTCTCTGCTTTGAAATGAAACTTGATGGCAGTGAGAATCCTTTGTTGATGCCCGTTTCCTTTTCTTTGTTAACAGTACCCACATTTCCTTTGGAAATACTTATTTTCCCATCTTTTGTGCCTACGGTGACCTGTCAACCATCCCAAGAAAGAAATGGGCTTAAGCGGAGAGCAAATCTGGCTCCCTTCCAAGAAACAGAAGTCCTGGGTTCCATTCAGTGCTCAGTCATTTCAAAACGGAACTCAGTCATCTCAAAGGCCAAAACTTCAGAGATGCTCCTGGTTGGACATTCAAGATGTTACAACTGTCACAGTTACCCTTCCTAAAGCTGGCAAATTATTCAGTTTTCCCCCTTGGTTCTCCAAGTTATCCAATACTCTTCCAAATGCTCTTTTCTCATTGCATCAGCCAGAAACTGCTTCTGTTTCACTAACACACAGGCACAGACGTAACCATCAGAGAACCAGAAACAGCTAGCTCTGAGCAACTACCTTATCAAGCAGCATGCTGTTAGATAAAAGAAATACGGTAAACAAAACTCCAGTGTTAGACTTCAGCTTCTTTGGCTAACTTGTCATTATATTAAATAGGAAAGAATTTGATCCCAGAGCTTAACACAGTATGCACAGAGTTCTCAAAGTAACTTTAACATAACCAGCTTTGACCATTTCCTCCATGAAGAGTCTTTTCTTCCCCCAAAGAAATCAAGGAAAAACTGTGCAAAATTAAATATATTTCTAGGACTTGATATTGTAAGAAAGGTGAAGTACAGGTTGCTCTTACTCCTTTGATCTGACATATCAAATATGCAAGTAATAAAATATTGCTTAAGAAAAAAACATGCAAATTTAAAATGTTTACTTTGAAGCACAGAACAAAATTTGAGATTTGATTTCACACACATTAGTAAATTTACCCACCACTTAGCACCATTCATTTAGGTAATAAATGCCAGGTTAAATTCTTAACAGTCACCCTGACCATCTCCACCAACAGTTAGAGGGAGAACAGAAAACAGTCAGTTTATCAAGATAAAATCAAGTCTAACCAAGCAAGTCAAAACTCCCAGAAAAATCTATTAGAATTTCTTTGACCTCTGACATCAGGTCACATCAATAAACAGATATTGACAGAGTCACTTCCTGCTCTAGGCACAGGGTTATATAATGAGGTAAAGCAGAGAATAAAGAGACTTTGACTTAAAGAGTTAAATTTTAAAGAAGGAAACCTCTAAAAAGATAACTTACAAACAGTAGTTTAGAACTGTGGTTAAGAATACAATTTGAATCCAGACAGCCTGGGACAGAATTCCAAATCTTCCACTTGCTTGTATGAGCTTAGGCTCATTATTTTATCCCTCAATGCCTCCATGCCCCTTCATGAATTGCAGCCTTGTCATGGCAAAGGGGCGAGGGTAACTCAATGAAGCTATGAGCCGTGCTGTGCAAGACCACCAAGACGGAAGAGTCACAGTGGAGAGTTCTGACAAACTGCGGTCCACTGGAAAGTTAATGGCAACCCTCTAGCTTTCTTGCCACAGAGGACCCCATGGACAGTATGAAAAGACAAAAAGATACGATGTCAGAAGATGGGTCCTCCAGGTCAGAAGGTATCCAATATGCTACTGGAAAACAGCAGAGGGCAATTCCTAATAGCTCCAGAAAGAATGAAGAGGCTGGGCCAAAGCAGGAATGACGTTCAGTTATGGATGTGCCTGGTGGTGAAAGCAAAATCCAGTGCTGTAATGAACAATATCGCATAGGAACCTAGAATGTTAGGTCCATGAATCAAGGTAAATAGGACATGGTCAAGCAGGAGTTGGCAAGAGTGAACATCAACATCTTGGGAATCAATAAACTAAAATCGACAGGAATGGGCAAATTTAATTCAGATGTCATTATATTTACTATTCTTAAAAGAAATGGAGTAGACTTCATAGTCAAAAAAAGAGTCCGAAATGCAGTACTTGGGTGCAGTCTCAAAAATGAGAGAATGATCTGTTTGTTTCCAAGGCAAACCATTCAACATCACAGTAATCCAAGTCTACGCCCCAACCACTAGTGCTGAAGAAGCTGAAATTGACCATTTCTATGAAGACCAACAACACCTCTAGAACACCAAAAAAAAAAAAAAAAGATGTCCTTTTCAGCATAGGAGGCTGGAATGCAAAAGCAGCAAGTCAAAGAGATACCGGGAATAACAGGTAAGTTTGGCCTTGGAGTACAAAATGAAGCAGGGCAAAGGCTAACAGAGTTTTGTCAAGGGTATTTGTCATAGCAAACACCCTCTTCCAACAACACAAGAGACAACTCTACACGCAGCCATCACTAGATGGTCAGTACTGAAATCAGATTGATAATATTCTTTGTAGGCAAAAATGGAGAAGCTCCACACGATAAGTAAAAACAAGACCTGGAGCTGACTGTGGCTCAAATCACGAGCTCCCTTTTACAATTCAGACTTAAATTGAAGTAGGGAAAAGCACTAGACCATTCAGGTATGATCTAAATCAAATCCTTATCATACAGTAGAGGTGGTGAATAGATTGAAGGGATGAGATCTGGTAGACAGAGTGTCTGAAGAACTATGGATGGAGGTTCATAACTTTGTACAGGAGATGGTGACCAAAACCATCCCCAAGAAAAAGAAGTGCAACAAGGCGAAGTGGTTGTCTGAGGAGGCCTTACAAATAGCTGAGAAAAGAAGAGAAGTGAAAGCCAAGGGAGAAAGGGAAAGATAAACCCAACTTAAAGCAGAGTTCCAGAGAATAGCAACAAGAGATAAGAAGGCCTTCTTACATGAACAATGCAAAGAAATAGAGGAAAATAATAGAATGGGAAAGACTAGAGATCTCTTCAAGAAAATTAAAGATACAAAGGGAACATTTCATGCAAGGATGGGCACAATAAAGGACAGAAACAATACAGACCCATGAGAAGCAGAAGGTATTAAGAAGAGGTGACAAGAATACAGAGAAGAACTGTACAAGAAAGGTCTTGATGACCTGGATAATCACAATGGTGTGGTAACTCACCTACAGCTGGACATCCTGAAGTGTGAAATCAAGGGGACCTTAGGAAGCATTACTATGAACAAAGCTAGTGGAGGTGATGGAATTATAGCTGAGCTATTTCAAATCCTAAAAGATGATGCTATGAAAGTGCTCCACTCAGTATGCCAGCAAATTTGGAAAACACAGCAGTGGCCACAGGACTGGAAAAGGTCAGTTTTCATGCCAATCCCAAAGAAGGGCAATGCCAAAGAATATTCCAACTACTGTACAATGATGCTCATCTCACATGCTAGTGAGGTTATACTCAAAATCCTTCAACCTAAGCTTCAGCAGTACACGAAACAACTTATGGATGTGTTAGCTGAGTTTCAAAGAGGCTGAGGAACCAGAGATCAAATTGCCAACATCCACTGGATCACAGAAAAAGCAAGAGAATTCCCAAAAAACATCTACTTCTGCTTCACTGACTATGCTAAAGCCTTTGTGTGGATCATAACAAACTGTGGAAAATTCTGAAAGGGATAGCAATACCAGACCACCTTACCTGCTTCCTGAGAAACCTGGATGCAGGTCAAGAAGCAATAGTTAGAACTAGACACCAAACAACTGATTGGTTCCAAATTGGGAAGGGAGTATGTTAAGGCTGTGTATTATAACCCTGCTTATTTAAATTGTATGCAGAGTACATCATGTGAAATGCTGGACTGGATGAATCACAAGTTAGAATCAAGATTGCCAGGACAAATATCAACAACCTCAGATATGCAGATGACACCAACCTAATGGCACAAAGTGAAGAGAAACTAAAGAGCCTCTTGTTGAAGGTGAAAGAGGAGAGTGAAAAAGCTAGCCTAAAACTCAACATTCAAAAAACTAAGATCATGGCATCCAATCCCATCACTTCATAGCAAACAGATGGGGAAAAGGTGGAAACAGTGACAGATTTTCTTTTCTTGGGCTTCAAAAATCACTGCAGATGGTAACTGCAGCCATGAAATTAAAAGACACTTGCTTTTGGGAAGGAAAGCTACGACAAACCTAGATAGCCTATTAAAAAGCAAAGACATCCCTTTGAGGACAAAGGTCTGTCTAGTCAAAGCTATGGTTTTTCTACTAGTCATGTACAGATGCAAGAGTTGGACCACAAAGAAGGCTGAGCACTGAATAATTGATGCTTTCAATTTTTTTGTGGTGCTAGAGAAGACTCTTGAGAGTCCCTTGGACTGCAAGATCAAACCAGTCAATCCTAAAGGAAATCAACCCTGAATATCATTGGAAGGACAGATGCTGAAGCTCCAATGCTTTGGCCACCTGATGTGAAGAACCGACTCACTGGAAAAAACCCTGATGACCAGAAAGACTGAAGGCAGAAGAAGGGAGCAGCAGAAGATGAGATGGTTAGATAGCATCACAGATTCAGGGAACATGAATCTGAGCACACTCCGGGAGATAGTGGAAGACAGAAGAGCCTGGCATGCTGCAGTTCATGGGGGCGCAAAAGAGTTGGACATGACTTGTTCAGCAACTGAACAACAACATGCCTCCATGTTTTTGTCTATAAAATGGGAATACCCCTTGAAATGTTGCTGAAGACTGAATGAGTTAATTCATGTAAGGTACCGAAAGCCGTGCCTGGCACAAAATAAACACTATAAATGATAGCTATTATTACAGTTTTATTATTGATATTTTAAAAAATAAATGCCATGACAAAAATACACGGCAGTCCATAGCAAAAAGAGAATACAGTGTGTGGGGGCAGGGAGAATGTGGTAATAAAACAGTGTCGGTGCAGACTTGAGGACAGGAAAGAGCATGGGTATTATCAGAAAATAGGAAAGAATGGCTCACTCTCTTTGGTGCAGTGTCCTAAAAGGCAATCATAATAGGATATTTGATTTTTTGGGGTCAGATAAGACTAGATGTACAGAGGTAGGAACACCTGACCTAAAATTTAAATACAATGGCAAAAATAGATTCACTAGATATTTCTAAGCAAAGGAGAAGGGGCATAAAAGATATAATTCAGGAAGATGTCTGCTTGGGAAAGGAGAATAAAATAAACTGTTTATGCCAGAACAGAAAGTTGATTTAACTATCACCAAAGATCTAAAGCGAGGACTGTAGACCTGTAGGAAGGACTGTCTATACATCAGACACAGTGCCTTCTGCTCTGTTCACTCTGCCTCATATTTCCCTGGACTTTTCACAGTCCCATTTCTTATCCCTGAAATAAAACCATTATGGATATAATATTCTCAAATTTTTAACAGGAAGAGCACAGTGACATAAAAGTTTAATCAGTTAGTTGAACTAACACCATGTGCCACTTAGCGAGCATCGTCCAAAGAAACCCAAACATTTTAGAAAATGAGACCCAAACCCTTAGAGAGGGAGTGTGTTTGAATTGTATATTAAATATTCACTAGCTTCAAGTTTATCGCACTAGCTCAGTCATGGGCTGAAACCCTAGCATTATCCACTGCCGTGAACTAGTATATACGATCCAAACGTTCTTGGCAGAGCTAGGGTCTGAAACAAAGGGCTGCTTAAATTGTTTATGTAGCTGCTTTATGCTTTCTCTGTGATGTTCTCTAGCACACACACAAAAAACATATTGTTAGAGTCAACCTGAAAAAAACAAGTCTAGTGAACTTGCATTTAGATGAAATTTAAGCTGATGTGGCAACTCTGACTAGAAATAGAATTCTTACCGAGGGTAGGGTCCAAAGTCACAACGAACTGAGGCAGGCTCATCATGGCGCAGTACTTTCTTTCCTTTCTGGCTACTTTTCAGGCACCGGAGCCACATGATAGGCAAATCCACGAATGAGTGCTCTGATTTCTGAAATTGCTTTTTAACCGGATTGAAAGTCATCTAAACTTCTCGCTCCATCCTTCAAACCTGATAGGAGACGGTCCTTTGGAGTATACAGCTAACCAGAGGAGGAACACCCTCAATCTTTGGAACTCATTCTACTAGGTAATAATCACCCATCTTAGAGACAAAATATTATTCCAGTGCTATCTCAATTACTTAAGTATTAGTCACTCAGTCATGCCTGACTATTTGCAACCCCATGGACTGTATTTAGCCTTCCAGGTTCCCCTGTCCATGGAATTCTGCAGGCAAGAATTAGAGTGGGTCATCATGCCCTCCTCCAGGGGACCTTCCTGACCCAGGAATCAAACTCAGGTCTCCTGCATTGCAGGCAGATTCTTTACCATCTGAGCCTCCAGGGAAGCCCTAAATTACTTAAGGGTCAGCATAATTTCTTTATGTTCTGCGTTCAGTTGAGATAGGTAACAGTAGTTACTACCTGCTATAAAAGTCATTTGCCAGTCATGCTGGGTCCGTAGATTCCATAAAACAGGGTGAGAAACAAGGGAATAAAGGCAAAATTCCAGGGGAGGGTAAACAAAGGAAGAGTGTCAGAGGCATAGGATAATAGAACCTCATCACACATTTCCAGTGCTGGAAAGTATCTGGGGAAAGTGCAAATACAGGTGACAGATTCAGGAAGCTACAAACAATCTCTTTGATCTCTATCTCCCTGTGGTAGCCTTAATATTTTTAGAAAAGTAGTTGGATACAATGCTTCAATGTTCGAGAACATTAAGGGAGAAATGCCCTTTAACCCATTACATAACACACATACTATTTTTGTCTCTTATGCTTCAGACCTCAATATGAACACAAATTTGTCTTATTGGTTGCAATCATATTTAAGCCATTTGGCATGCTGCTGCTTTTTTCATTTGTATTATAAACAGCTTTCCATGTTTCTACAGAGTCTTAATAATTATCATTTTAATCACTGCCTAACAGAATAGTATAAATATTTAAAGAGGAGAACAGATGAGTCGAGGACTGCATTTCTAACTTTATTACATAATTAGAGTTTTAAAGCTCTCTGAGTCTCATCTGTAAAATAAAAGGCGTAGCAAAGTGGTCTATAAGGTCCTTTAGAGTTCAACTCTTTAGAGGGATTAAATCAATCATTTCTGCCACAGTCAGTTTAAAATATTAACTAAATTTCTTTAGGGGTTATCAGTTCACTAAGTCCCTCAAGCAGAAAATGCTGTTAAAAAATACACTTCCGATGTAAAGTATCATAGTAGAATCATTTGAGGGGAGATTCCCAACATTTCCATCTCGTCTACACAGCATTCAAATGGGTTTAATTCTTTAAGGCAAGGTCAAATTAGAGAAAATCACACTGTGTTAGGAATGACATACAGGCCGGTGGCTTTTTAATAGCTTTGAGATATAATTTATACACATTAAAATTATAAGTGAAAAAGGCAAAGTATAAACAAGCATATGTAATTTATAGTATACTACTTCTTGTGTAATAAAAATCATATGAATTTTTAGATACATAAATATTGTTCATCATTACAAAAAGAAATACAGGAAGAATAACCCAGAAAACAGTGAAGGTGGTTACCTATAAGGGTGGAAGAGAATTGAGTGATGAGGGTAAAGAAAGGAGGGAGACCTCTTGTAGCATCCTACGTGTTCAAAATTAAATCAATAGGAATGAGAGGAGTGTAAAACAAAGCAAATACAAAATGTAAACAAAATCATATACACAGAGACACAAGTATTTGTGTACGTATTTATATGTTTGTGTGTGTGTGGAGCTGCATGTATTTCCTAGCTCTGATCTCTGAAAGGCCAAGAAGCAAAATCCCCTCCAACAGTAATAAGCACACCTGGGGCTCTGCTCATTCTCTGCTCTAAAGGTCACCTTGAGACAGGCTCTCACACAGGCTCATGGCCATGTCTGTACTGAGGACACACAAAAATATCACTTGCGCTCTTTTGTAAACACGTCTATTCTGGGACACTGATCAACAAACTCTGCATTAGCAGGCCAAAAAAAAAAAGTTCAGCTCCTCTACAATAGAATCTTTTCAGCCAAAAGCTACACAAAAAATGTGAATTGATTTCTTGCCAGCTTCCACAGATCAGAGTAAAGCTGTGTGGCTGAAAGGGATTCGTTTCTGAAAACAATTTCATTTCTACGTGGAAAAGGTGCCAAATAATGCAGGTAATGCTTCTGTCAAAGGAAGGAAAAGGGAGATTTCCTAAAACCATCAGAGCAGAGGTACCAGGTATGCTTAGTTGTCAGCATAGACCCAAGACATATCTGGGGACTTGGTACACAGTGAGTCCTGAGACAGCCTGCTGCTGGGCTGGATGACACAGCTGGTCTGGGTTTAGGGGCAGAAGGAGGGCTGGCAAAAAGAGATCTGCTTTGGGTTCTGTCGCTAACTAGCTGTGTGGACTTCAGAGGCTCACTGAGTATCGCTGATTATCCTACTTCCCTCAAAATGCATTTTCCTCTAAGCTCCATGAGTCTACAAACAGCTGATCTGGCTTTCACAAATATTATTTTATCTTTCAATAAGCTGAAAGCCTAGTTCAATCCAAAAGCCTATTAGAGTAACTTTAAAAAGAAAAAAAACTGATTAACATCCAGATCTCTTACTACAGATATGAATTTTCAAAAATGATAAAAAATATAACTGCTTCAACTGGAAATGCTCTTCCTTTCCAGTAATCAGGTCTTAAATTCAAATAATATCAGCTCATGAATAAGTATGCTTACGAACAGCCATGGCGAGCTCCACTCTTATTAAGTCATGATTCTTCTCAGTGAAGAACAAACTCTTTTTTTTCATTGCCTAAATCACTCCTGTGGAGACGATAAGATTATTTGAAAGGCTTTTAGAAACTAATTGGTTAGCAGTAACATTCTGGGACTTGTTTGCAAACTCTAAATGCACAAAGTCAATCTGTTTGCAAAGCTGATAAATACATATGGGAGGATTTAGGTCAAAGAAAGGATGAAATGAATTAATCAGCAATTTTTCAAATGTCAGAACCTTGTTTCTATTTTATTAAAGCCTTTCACATGATACTTTCCTTTTCAATAAGACCTATTTTATATTCTATAATTGTTAGCCCTGGGAAACGAAATACAAACAAGAATTCATAACAAATGTTTTGTTCATTTTGTTTCAATGTTATCCCATGGGAGTTGGTGATGGACAGGGAGGCCTGGCGTGCTGTGATTCATGGGGTCGCAAAGAGTCGGACATGACTGAGCGACTGAACTGAACTGAACTGATCCCATGGGGAAGAGGGATATGAATTAATTTTAAAATTCTAAATTTAGCTCCAACTACTATGTAAACAGTTTTCTATGTCACCCACATCCCATCCAGAGTCACCTCTTTAAAAAGATACCTTGACAGGAAACTTACACTATGAGCTACACACACTGTGTTTTAATTTCATTTTAAAGGAAAGTCTGCTTTGTAGGCTAACAAATTCATAAACCCCCACCAGTTTCCAAATTCTTACACTCAAGCCTCTATATCTCTCACTAACTACTGGTTTATGGAGTCAATTATTTTTTGCCAAAAACAGAAAAAAAAAAGTCAAGAAACAGCAACTGATTTCATGCAAACTGTCCTGGTTTTGTCCGTAGAAGTCCTACTTCTGCGAACCTGTAAGGCTTTCTGTCTACAAGTCAAAGAAAGGAAACTGGAGGAAGAGATCACATTTTTCTCTAGAAAACAAAGCACCTCCCCGCCCCAAGCCTTTGCTGCTTTCAGGTCAAAGTCTCCATCTCCGGAGGGCTGAGGGGCTCAGGGAAACTACCTGCTGATCTGAAGCAGGCCTGGCACCTTCCAGCCACAGCCAGTTGGAAATCAAGTTGTAAGGCAACTAAAGCAGGCACCTTATTTCTGTGACAGGTGGTTTTGTGCGGGGAAAAAAAAAAAAATCCATGCAAAAGAAACATGCAAAAACAACAACATAAAAATAGATCTCCCTGTGGTAAAGAAAAAGCCTAGGAGTAGCCACGCAGGTCGATGTTTCAACAACTGTCTGTCCCCATTCAAACTCTGATCCTGATATCAAAAGCTTCCCTTTTTTAAAATACCATGTAAATATTGTTGAGTAACTGTCACAAATAAGTGGCATTTTGATTAGTCCATATTTCAAATCATATTCAAAATCGTTCTTTAAGTAGAAAAATCTAAAAATGGGGGGAAAATGAAAAAAACCCAAAAACTTCTTTTAAGCAAAATTTCCATATATAATTGGAGCAGATGTGCTATAAAGTTTTCTAAATAGCCAATCCCAGAAAAAAAAGGAAGGCCAGCATTAAAACCCAAGCTATCTGATTACAAGATTCCTTGAGTCTCTCTGCATTCAGAAATAACTACACACACTAACACAAGCACATTCATGAGGACACAAACATTTGCACACTTCTTCAGCAGTACAAGGGTGTCCACCAAGCAAGAACAACCAGAGCTGAGAAGTGTCCATGATTACCCTACAACTGCTGGGCTAATCTATGGGCTAAATCTATGTGCTGGGAAGCACATAGAAATTGACAAGGGGCAGAAAAAACATCAGAGAGGGCAGGGAGAGAGTCAGGATGGATCAAGAGAGTAGGAAATATTAAACACAATGGTGGCAGGAACAAGAAGGAGAAACTGGAAGCAAAGATGTTGATGGTGAAGAAGGGAGTCAGTGAGAAGTAACCAAAGGGTAAGAAAGAGCTGCAGTCCAAGAAAAAATAGGAGGTAGACAGGAAGGTTGCTGAATGCCTGACAGACATCTTAATACAGAAACACAGAACACTGCGAGTCATCCGTGACATTCGTAGGTCAGGGGAATGCAGGACCTACTCCAGCCACTGTGTGGGGAGCGGGGGGAGTGTATTAGTCGCTCAGTCGTGTCCAACTCTTTGGGATCCCATGGTCTGCAGTCCGCCAGATTCCTGTGTTCAAGGGAATTTCCCAGGCAAGAATACTGGAGTGGGTTGCCGTTCCCTTCTCCAGGGGATCTTCTTGACCCAAGTATTGACCCAGGTCTCCTGCACTGCAGGCAGATTCCATACCATCCGAGGCACTAGGGAAGTCACTATGGTCTACACAGTTTTAAGACATAAGCGTTGCCATATGACAGTCTGTCCTTATGGAAGAATTCTACACTTTCTTTAACGTTGGCAAAAGACAGAAGTCCTTATGGAAAAGGATGATACATGTAACTACATGTAAAAATATCTATATAAACCATAAACATCATTCAAAATAAGCAAAAACTTAGGAGAAAACTTTTGTAAAGAGCCATAACAGAAAAAAGGATTCATACCCATGAGCTGAAAGGGTCCCTGGCAAATCAACCAGCAAAAGGATAAGAACAGACAATTCACAGAAGAAATGACTGATAAATAGAAAAATGCTTAACAGTACCCATGGTTAAAATCTTAAAGTCAAAAGCGAAATAGTATTTCACCTGATAAGCACAAATTTTAATGTGAAAAAAAAATATTGAGGATGAAGTTGAGTGGCTAATAGTAAGATTATAAATTAGGTAAAATTAATTGAATCAACTTAGCAACATTTATCTAAATTTAAAATAAATATTCATTTTGAGCTTGTAATTACAGTACCAGGGATTTATCCTGGGTAAACACCAGCATAATAAAGCAAGAAATAGAAATTATATGGTTGATCACTACCACCTTGTTTGCAATTGTTTAAAAAACCTGAAATCATATAAATGTCTATGAGGCCTGATTAAATAAATGAGCTAACCATAAAACATTATGATGTCATTAAAAATAATATCATAGATCTGTCAAAACAGAAAGCTGTCCAAGATACATTATTAAGTGAATAAAAAGTTACAAAGCAATATTTGTAGCATGGCAATTCTATTTGAGTTTTGTAACATACAGAAAAATGTTATAGTCTTAGAAATTTTCTATAATTTGTGGAAAAGAAATGGTACTTAAACAGGAAGAGACAAGGGTACTTCAATTCCCACCTTAGAGTTTTTTGTATTGTTAAAGAATTTTTTTGTCTTTGCCATGAGCAAGCACTGCTTTGAAAAAAAATTTTAACGTGTGACATGTTGTATTTACTTTAAAATCACATGCAATTTGCAAAAGCAAATATTGCCACTCCTTTTCAACTCTGTCAATTGCAAATATGAAAGAAGAAAAAAAAAAGCCCAAAGACCTGCACTGAAATCCTGGGTTCATTTCTCAGTCACATTGTCTCCTGGCCAACTTGGCTGACTGAGCCGGTCGCCTCACATGTTAAAGACAAGAATCATGGTAAAGATTCAATGAGATAAAGTAAAAGTGTCATGCTCAATTCTCAGCATATGTCATACCTTGAACAAACATTAGTTTCTTTCCTTCTTCCTAAATGATGTCAGAGCTCAGAAAAAGCAGAAGCTCTGTACTGTCAGCAGACTCTCAATCGCTAAAAATTCTGACAGGAAAATACATATACTTCCAAATGTTGAAGGGACTTGAGTTTCTATGTCACCCTAAGTCATGTGGCCTAATCCAGGGTATTGATTCCTGTCCACACACAGATGACTCCAAAAGAAAATTTCCAGTATCATCCTCCACCTTCAGTTTTATGTACAAGTTCCAGACAACAGTGCTGTGATATCTCTGAATCAAAACATCACACAAATCTTACACTTGCTCTTGCTCTAGCCTCTACATCTCAGTAAAAGGCCCCCCACTCCCTAAATGTTTAAACCCCAAACATCACTGTTTCCTTTCTCCATCCTTCAGAAAGCCTCGACTCTTCATCCAAAACACAACCCAAATCCACTGTTTCTCTCCATCAGTATGGCAACCTTGTGATTCAAACCAACCATCATCTCTCCTGGATGTCTAAGCATTCCAGTTGACTTCTCTACTTCTCCTCATAAAAGGTCTCCACATCATAGTTACTGTGGTATTTTTTCTTTTTTGTTTAATAGGTTTTAGCTGTTATTTTATTATAGTAGTTTGTATCTGCTAATCCCAAACTCCTAATTTATCCTTCCCCTACCCCTTTTCCTCTTTGGTAATAAGTTTGTTTTCTTTGTCTATGAGTCTGTTTCTGTTTTGTGTATAAGTTTACTTATATCATATTTTTAAATTAATTTATTATTTATTTTTGGCTGCACTAAATCTTCGCTGCTGCACAGACTTTTTCTCTAGTTGCAGGGAGTGGGGACTAGTCTCCAGTTAACAGTACACTGGCTTCTTGATGCTGTGGCTTCTCTTGTTACAGAGCACAGGCTCTAGGCACAGAGGCTTCAGCAGTTGCAGCTCCCGGCTCCAAAGCACAGGCTCAGGAGTTTCGGTGCACGGGCTTAGCTGCTTCACAGCATGCAGGAGCATCCCAGGCCAGGAATCGAATCCATGTCTCCTGCATTGGCAGGCGGATTCTTTAGCACTGAGCCGATACGGAAGCCCCTTTATCATATTTTAGATTGCACATATAAGTGATAGCCTACAAGATTTGTCTTTGTCTGCCTGACTTACTTCACTTAGTATGATAATCTCTAGGTCCATCCATGTTGCTACGAGTGGCATTGTTTTATTCTTTTTTTATGACAGTAATATTTCATTACTGAAACATAACCGAAGCAGAAGAGATTAAGAAGAGGTGGCAAGAATACACAAAGGAACTATATAAGAATGGTCTTAATGACCCAGATAACCGTGATGGTGTGGCCACTCACCTAGAGCCAGTTATCCTGCAGTGTGAAGTCAGGTGGGCCTTAGGAAGCATTGCTAAAAACAAAGCTAGTTAGGTAATGGAATCCCAGATGACTTATTTCAAATTCTAAAAGATGAAGCTGTTAAAAGTGCTGCACTCAATATGCCACAAATCTGGAGAACTCACTCAGCAGTGGCCACAGGACTGGAAAAGCTCAGTTTTCATTCCAATCCCAAAGAAGGACAATGCCAAAGAACACTCAAACTACTGTACAATTGGGCTCAGTTCACACACCAGTAAGGTAATGCTCAAAATATGTCAAGCTCAGCTTCAGAAGCACATGAACTGAGATGATACAAGGCTAATGGCAGAAAATGAAGAGAAACTAAAGAGCCCCTGATGAGGGTGAAAGAGGAGAGTGAAAAGCTGGCTTAAAACCAACATTCAAAAAACTAAGATCATGGCATCCAATCTTGTCACTTCATGGTGAATAGAAAGGGAAAAATGTAGAAACAGTGATTTATTTTATTTCCTTGGGCTCCAAAATCTCTGTGGATAGTCACTGCAGCCATGAAATTAAGACTCCTGCTCCTTGAAAGGAAAGCTATGACAAATTAGACAATGTATTAAAAGCAAAGATGTCACTTCACTAACAAAGGTCTGTATAGTCAATGCTATGGTTTTTCCAGCAGTCATATATGGATGTAAGAATTGGACCATAAAGAAGTCTGAGCACCAAAGAACTGATGCTTTTGAACTGTGATGTTGGAGAAGACTTGGATTGCAAGGAGATTCAACCAGTCAATCCTAAAGGGAATCAACCGTGTATATTCATTTGAAGGACTGATGCTGAAGCTGAAGTTCCAATATTTGGCCACCTGATGTGAAGAACAGACTCAGTGGAAAAGACCCTGATGCTGGGAAAGACTGAAGGCAGGAGGAGAAGGGGGTGACAGAGGATGAGATGGTTGGATGGCATCACTGACTCAATGGACATGAGTTTGACCAGACTCTTGGAAAGTGAAGGACAGGGAAGGCTAGCGTGCTGCAATCTGATGGGTTGCAAAGAGTCAGACATGAGTGAGCAACTGAACAACAACAGTATTTCACTGTACGTGTATACCACACCTTCTTTATCCACTCATCTCCTGATGGACACTGAGGCTGCCTCCAGGTCTTGGTGATTGTACAGTGCTGCTGTGAACACTGAGGTGCATGTATCTTTTTGAATTAGACTTTTCTCCAGATATATGCCCAGAAGTAGGATTGCAAGATCAACTTGGTGTTATTGCTTGGAATCCTGCCCAACTTGTGACCCTATGGACTGAGCCTGCCAGGCTCCTCTGTCCATGGAATTTCCCAGGCAAGGATACTGGAGTGGGTTGCCATTTCCTTCTCCAGAGGATCTTCCCAACCCAGGAGTCGAACTCACATCTGCTGCATTGTTGGGCAAGTTCTTTACCACTGAGCCACGAGGGAAGCCCTTGCAAGATTATATGGCAGCTCTATTTTTAGTTTTTTAAGGAACCTTCATACTGTTCTCCATAGGAGCTGTGCCAAGTTACATTCCCATGAATAGTGTAGAAGGGTTCACTTTTCTCCATGTTCTCCAGCATTTACTATTTGTAGTGATGGCCATTCTGACCAGTATGAGGTGGCAACTCATTGCAGTTTTGATTTGCATTTCTCTAATAAGTAGCAATGTTAAGCATTTTTTTTTCACATGTCTACTGGTCATCGGTATGTCTTCTTCAAAGAAATGTCTATTTGGGTCTTCTGTTCATTTTGTGATTGGGTTGTTTTTGTTGTTAATGTGGTACTTTTTAAGGTCAAGTAGACTTTTCAGAACAATCCAATGGCCTCTCACAATAAGTATAATTAATCCCAAACTCCTTGCTACAGGCCTACACAATCTCCCTCCAGCCTACTTCTCCTACTCCTCTTCCCATGATCAGTGGGCTCCATACGGTTCCCCAGTTCCTTCTGTCTCAAATGCCCTCTCTCCAGCTTTTTGCAAGACTGACTCCTTCTTGCAATTCAGGCTGGGATTAAGTAATCCAGAGGAGTAGATACTAATCATCCAGTCTGGAGAGGCCCCCTGAAAGTGAAAGTGAAGTCACCCAGTCGTGCACGACTCTTTGGGACCCCATGGACTGTGGCCTACCAGGCTCCTCCATCCATGGGACTTTCCAGGCAAGAATACTGGAATGGGTTGCCATTTCCTTCTCCAGGAGATCATCCCAACCCAAGGACTGAACCCGGATCTCCCACATTGTATGCAGATGATTTACCATCTGAGCCACCAACAACCATTGATTTTATTTTCTGTCATTTCCCTCTAAAATGTTCGCTTCATGAAAATAGAAATGTTTTATTCACTCATGGTTCCCTGTGCCTAGAAGAGTACCTGGCACACAGTGGCAGCACCACAAGTGTTTGTTCATTGGATTAATGATTTTTGTGGTTCCTGATGAATAGAAGAGATTCAATTCTTAACTGTTGCCATAAAAAAAAAAAAAAACTTTATGAATAAAAGCTGGGGATTGATTTGTATTGATATTAATCTCAGAAACAGTGATTTTTTAGCATTTAAAACTACGGTTTGAGAAAGAATCAATATGAATGGTGAGAAATGACAACTATTAGCTTAAATGGCAATCAATATGTTGTCATTTAAGCTAATAATGGACAGTATGATTGAAAGTGTTTTTATTAGACCTTTCAGAGTATAGTAGAGTCACCAAGCTGGCCAAAGAATTCATCTAATCAAAGTTTTTCTTCTCTCAGAACTCCAAGTTCAGTATAAGTAAACTTAAAGCTGTTCATGAGTTGTCTATGAGATTTCACCATATCATAGATGAGGCAGCATTCTTAGAAGCCCTTTCAGTTCTTCTGTGATTCATCCCCTCATTTGGTATCTACCATCTATACTTGCTTTTTTTCTGACTCCTACACTCCAGTGAATCACATGAAAGTGAGGCTCCAACCTTACATTTGTAAATTGTCCATCATAGGAAAAGGAGAAAAAGCTAGAAAATGACCAAAATGCCAACTATAGTTGTTTCTGAATTACAGATGATTCATAATCTTCAGGGTTTTCCTTTTTTTTTTTTTTTTTTTGCAGTTAAACAGTATTTTTCAAATTAAAAAATAACTTTTTGTTTTAATATCTATTATGCTATTTGCCCATATGGAATAAGAATTGAAAAAAAGATTTAAAACTTAAAAGACAAATACTAAAATGCCTTAATATAATGGAGAAAATTTTCAGAATTTAAAATATTATTTTTCAGTTACCACAAAAACTAATTCTAATTTTTTAATTTTGAAGAGAAAAATATCTGCCTTATTCCTAGAAGTCATTTATCCCAACCCACAAACTTGATCCAAAATTGATTACTAAAAATTTTCTGATGCATATTTAAGTCATATTTGCCTGACTTAGAGCCATAGCAAAGCATAAGACAGAAAACAATTCTAGTAGTTTTGGTAAATTCAGAAAAGCATAGTAGTAGACCCAAAGTAGATGCTCAACAAACAAATCACAAACCTTAAAAATGGGATGGTGACCTTGCACACAAATGACTGTATCAGCCTCACACTGAGATTATGGTACAATCAAGCTAAGATCATTGCCAAATTCAAGGTATGCTATGTTTAAACATAACACATGCACCAGGAACAACATGACTTCAGTCCACAAAAAAGCATTGAAGCAGCAGCGTAAGTCAACACCCAGGAGATACATAAGCCTCCCCAGGACACCTGTTCGCCCTACCCTAGGAAACAACATTCAGTATGGAATTCAACAACCTGTAGACCCTCATCCCATAAGGCTGCTTCCCTAAAGATCTCTTCACAGGACAATCACGTCCCAGTCTGCATGCTATTTTAAATTTTTGCAACTGACTCAGCACTCCCACTGCTAATAAGTGCTGTAATCAGAAATCCTTTTCCTCTAGCAGAACAAGGGCAATTCAAACATCACTTTATCCCCACAATCCAGATCTGAAAGCTAAAAAAGCACCAACTAGGCCCACATCTTCTTTAAATCTCAGAAAACATTTGCAGCACTGTGAAAGCAGTGTGATTCTAATGAAAGAAAACTCTTTTGATGAATAATGCAAAAGCATCTGTCAGTATTTAGGAACCGTCATTACTACTGACCACCTGAACAAGTGCATTCTAGGTAAATAAAATAACCAGAAGGACTCTTCTTTAAGTATTCAATTCAGGCGCATAAAAATAATCAACAAGGTGCATTTACTGGAATCATATTTCCGACCAGTGCACCCTTCCTTTTGTTCTTGAAATTGGGGATTTGAAGTCTAAAGGCCATTCTAGCCAGCTTTACTCATCTAAAGCAGGTTTCAGCAGTTTCATAGCAATCATCAACTCTATCAGATGGCGGATGTGACTTCCGAGGGCCATCTTAGCAAATGACAACTTCTTCATCGAAAGAGCTCTTTTTGGTGGCATAAACATACAGTTACAAAAAAGCTACAAGTGGAAACCCCATGAAACCAGCTGATTTGTATTTATAAAGTATCCTATTCAAACCCACCACAAGCACACACTACTCCCTGTATCTCTATCCAAACAAAAAAAAGTCACATCTCCTTTAAATCAATTACCACGGTCTAGTCCAGAATTCAGAATTATTCAGGGCAACTGAATCAAGTATCTATTACCTTCTAGGGCAATCATCACACCCATGAACAAACCAGCCATAAAGCAGTGTGTATCACTGTTGACTAGATAGTTCCCAGTCCAAGCTGCAGTTTTATAATACAATTTTCTGCTTCTCATCTGTATTCTGAGATGACTAGACTGAAGTCAATCTGTGTCTCTATAAAGCCATGCCCATGTAGGCGCTTTAAAATGCTTGATCACAAAAGATTTTTAAAGGTTCTGCTTAAAGGAAGATCTTACAAAAGGAAAAATAAATTCCCCTGATGCAATTTACTTAAAGGGAGAAAGACCGGAAAGGAGGGAGGGAGAAATCGAGAGAGGAAGCAAGGAGGGAAAGGAAGACTTTCTTAAAGTTTTATCTGATTTATGGGAATCTTATGTAAATGGAAAAGGACAGTCAGCGGATGACCTATAATATTAAGAATCCTCACGGAAGCAGCCTCCATTTGAATTTTAATGCAAAGCTTGATCTTAATATAAAGCTCCTTTCTAACTTGCTAGATACATAGGCAGACCTCATTGCCCTAAGCCACTAAGACAATACATCAAAATTCTTTCCTGGAAAAGAAAAGTCACTTTCACTTCTAGTGCTAACACTGCCAGTGACCACAACAAGCTACCATAAAATGTTTTTTATGACCCTTTGTCTCCCCTCCCTTGAGTGTGAAGAGCTCATAAGCATCTCCTTTTTTTTTTTAAACAGTGGTCAGTTCTATTGACTGGTCCAGGGGAAAGAAAGGCCAAGAGGTGGTAGAACATGAAAAACGTCACTCTTTAGGGTTAAGAGGGGTTTGGTGGTGATACCAAGAGTTTCCTACTGTCCAGATGCCAACCTTCTCAAATGTGTCAGAGTCCAAAAACGCAAATGACCTAAGAGGCTACATATTTTAAATGTCATAATCTTCCTGTTTTCTTATTGTCTGTCTCTCCCACTAGAATGTAAGTTCCATGAAGTTAAGAATTTTTATCTGTTTTCCTAGTGCTATGTTCCCCATTTGTTGTTGCTTAGTTGCTATTTGTGTTTGATTCTTGTGACTCCATGGACTGTAGCCCAACAAGCTCCTCTGTCCATGGGATTTCCCAGGCAAGAATACTTGAATGGGTTGCCATTTCCTTCTCCAGAGGATCTTCCCAGCTCAGGGATCAAACCTGCATCTCCTGCACTGGCAGGCGAATTCTTTACCACTGAGCTACTTGGGAGGTCCATATACCTGCCAGCAAACACTCTATAAATAATAAATCAAAAGACAAATTACAGCAAAGTCTCCATGCTGGTGCATTCCTGACTTTATTTTTTTAACTTAAGGGAAATGTATATCTAGGGGGTTATGGGCTGAAAGCCATGACTTCTCCAAATTCCTGTGAATTGCCTAATCTATCAGTAGCAAGCCTTAAGCAGACCTACAACACTCTACAGCTTATCACCCTAGGGTTGTGGGAAAACTTTCAATATCAAATTAGCTGTTAAACCAATCTCACCAACCTTCCGAAATGATCAACCCAATTTCTTGCAATAAAAACAATTCAGAGAAAATGGAACATTCTTGACCAAAAAAAGGATACATAGTAAATCAAAGAGGCTCGCCAATCTCCCCTCAATTCTAGAAACACGCAGGATGGTGCGCCTGCGTTGTATGCGGAGGGAAAACGGTGCTCGTTTGTGCCACCTACTGGTGACTGGCAAATGGGCAATAGGCACGTCAGGGTGGCACTGAAAAAGGTATTAATACCTTCTTTTCTCCCAAACTTTCTGTTTTCCTGTAAGGCTTACAGTGGTGAGAGGGGCTGAAATGTTGGGGCCGCAGGTCATCAGGCCCAATAGCGGGAAGCGGAATGTTACTGAACACCGGCAGAGAAATGAGGACTAAATGAAGTCTAAAAGATTACCCTTTGTGGTCCAGAGCGGGGCTCACTGTCTGGGATGGGGCTCGGGCTACAGAAAGAAGGCTCAAGAAAATGACTTCCAGTCGCCTTCAGAACTGCTGCTTAAGTAAGTAAGCAGGACCCAGGAGGTAGGAGAAAGTAGACTCAGTCCCTCTATCCAAAAACTGCACCAAACTTCCTGCCAGAGAAAGATCACAGAAAGAGAGGGAGGGGTAGCAGGGAAACGCTCAAGGAGCAACAATATCCATAACGTAAAATCTCTCTAAAGGACAGAGCTGAGCACTGGATACCCCGGGGAGTCTTGAACCACTCTCTGTCTTGATCTGTACAGCTGAATATTCCACATGGAGAGAGTGTGGCTCAACGGTAAGAGCCTGGACGGCAGCGGCTTTAAGTCTCCAAATGACCTAACTTCTCTGGAATCCCTTCCTTTGTTGTAACAGAGAGTGAAAATAATGCTATCTGTTTTGTGGGCTTCTTGCGAGGATTAAATGAATAAGTGCTTGGACTAATACCTGCCACATAATGTCAGATTTTACAGTGCCATTTATTTCAGAATTTTAAAAATTAAAATCTCCCAGCTCTATTACCACTTCTCAAACACTCCAACTCCCCAAATGCCTGGTAATGGTTCTTTTTGCCCCACAAGGTATGTCTCCGGCTGCACAGCTTCCGTCTTCCTCCATCTGGGCATCTCAGTAAACTTTAAAGGCTGAGAGCAGAGTGGCCAGGGGCAGGGGCGAGACAGGAATGTGCAAGCCTTCAGTCAGCTTCCAGCAGTTATTGATAACCCAGATCCTACAGCCTACTCCGAGAGTACCACGTACACGGTGTGCTTTCCTTCTCACTCCAAACGAAAGATGAAGACTTGACTTTTAACCTACCCGACCCCAAGTATTAGAAATGCCCTATATCACCAAACAAAACCATCAGCTGTGGTGCCCCTTGTTTTTATGGCATGTGCCAACGCTGAAATGTCGGACTTGCAGACCAAATCTGACAGAGGTCTGTTTAGTCGTTGGGGCTTTTTTACCTGCAAGTCTAGGAGTTTCCACCTAATGGAAAAACAGGCCCAGGGGCAGAGCACTACTTGGAAAACTGATTTTTTAAACATTAATCAATTTTTGTTTTTCCTTAAAAATTAACTCATTATTAAAATCTATGCATTGAACTACTCCTAAATTACTCTGTGTAGATGCTTTGGGCTGCAAACTAGAGAAGGACCAACTACAAATTGCTTAAATAATAAAGAGGGTTTTTAAAAAAATCCTGCATAGTAAGTATGAAAGGTACTAACATGTTTAGTTCATTTAGCAGTTCAATAATTCACTATAAAATCCAAGTTTCTCCCTAAACTGATAGGTTACCAAATGTATAATAGCAGCTCCAGGCATCATGCCCTCCTATTATTTTACCATATCATTTGAATAGGAAAGAAAAGTTTCTCCAAAGTGCCCTGATTTTCTTCACATCTAATTGGCCAGAATTGTATCATATGTCCCTGCCTACAACCAATTATTCAGAGGAAACTGGAGTAACCAATCTGATCAAGATTCACCCAGACTGGGCAGATGCTCAGATTTCACTTAAATGGGATTGATTAATCTGATTGAGGCTCTCTCAGAAAAAAATGAAGTTGTTTTAGGCAACAATATTAATATAGCAAATTTAAGTCAAGATACAATTCTCAGAGATTTCCTAAATAGGAACATCTAGCCATGATGTTACCTTTTCAACTAAATAATTAGATTCAATGTCTCAAAGTAATCCCAGGACCCACGCTGGTCTGTCAACTGGTTGTGATGGGTCCAAAATGAGATAAGTGCAGAAACGGAAAGAATTTAGCACTTTAATAACATTTGGCAGATTTTATATCTGTTAAGCCTAATGAAAATTTGGAATTTGTTTTTTTATACCCTGGTTTTATTTTTAATAATTGGTTTTCATTGTATTCTGTGAAATTTTGAGTCTATGATGGCCTGAGAATTGAAAAAACAAATAACCAAAATAGTCATTCAACAGAGATAGATTGACCTATGCAACATGTCTAACTTTAAGTGTTATACCTAGAACAAGTTAAATTTTACCTTCAATTGCCATAACAAATCTCAGCAGCTTTTTCCTCTCAAGCTGATTAAGGTCTAAGACTTTGAGAGCTAAATTTGTGACCTGAACATTGTAAAATATACTTGAATGTAAAAATTGAATTAAAAAAGTAAAACTGGCTAGGACTGTTGAGCTCTAGGTCAGAGGTCCATTGCTTTGTTGACTAGTCGGTTCTAGAAGAGATGAGACCTTTAACTTTGGCCAGCCCTTGATACATCAAGTAAAAAGGGAGCGGAGGAGGGCTATGTATGAATTTGAGGTCAGTATTACCGGAAAAACCTGTTATGTCCCATCCTAACACAAGATGAAAAGAAGTCCTTAGGATAAGCAAAATGCCACTGTCAGTAAGGACTGGCTTCAAAGTTCATATCACTCCTTCCTTCAAACGAGAAAATCACCTACATTCAATTAGCACTTTAGCTCCTCTCCTATGGAAAATGTTTTGTAAATATATTATCTTATATTTATTTTTCTCAAACAGAAGTCACATTAATTAATTCTTGCACCACTCCATGAAGGACAGACCTATAGTTAATGCTGAAGGTGAGGAGACTACCTTTGCCATAATTAGGACATATCAACAGTACATTTTCCTTTTCAGCTACTTGAGTATGGTTATGCAGTATATTTAAAGCAAACTTTAAAATCACCAACCGCTGAGAAAACATTCCACCCCAAAATGTATTCAGATTGGGCTCTTGAATGGTACCTTTATGAAATTATTAACATACCATCTTCATAGGAAACGCTCCCCAACATCTTTGAGAGCCCTAACCAGGGCTCAGAGGAAACGGGTGCCCAACAGCTAAGGATTCTATTCTGGGGCCTCCCTGGCGGTCCAGTGGTTGGGATTCCGCACTTCTACTGCAGGGGCCACGGGTTCCATTCCTGGCTGGGGAACTTAAAATCCTGCACGCCACAAAGTGCAGCCAAAAGAAAAAAAGGAAGAAAAAAATTAAAAAAAGAATTCTAAACTGATTCTCGGACTGAAGCTTGAGAGCAAGGATCATTCTCAGCTTTAGCACTGATGCCATTTAGTAGGTTACACTTTCTTTCTTTCTTTTTTTTTTTTTTTTCATTTATTTTTATTAGTTGGAGGCTAATTACTTTCGGGTTACACTTTCTTCTCCCTATTTATTTCCCATTGGTGATCCTGGCACAGCTCTCCAAATGATTTTTAAGGTATTCAATTTTAAGAACACAAGAGTAAGGACACTCCCTCCCTCACTGCAGGAGAAGGCAATTTCAAATATTTAACAAATAAGTTCACCAACATGTGTCTTTGTAAGGGTTTCCTACTTTCCATCTGTCATGCTAAGAAACAGTCCCATGATATAACCCCTCAACAGTTCCCATATTGAACTTTAAAAATACAAGGTTATACCTTCAACCATGGACAAGTCCTCCCACCAGTAGGACTGTGACTTCATTTTGGACTTATGCAATGATGCTTCTGATTTTTCTCTCTGAGTGTGAGTATTTATTTATGAAGTCTTGATCTCTGAACTACCTCCAGCTCTAGAAATTATTTGGGCAAGTTGCCATGTTCGTAATCTTAAATCCTCCAGCTTCTCAGATGATACAAAGTCTCTTGTTATTGAGTTAATCTCAAACTCATAATGTCCTGCAACAAAGCTGTTGGAAATTTTCTGTTTTTCCAACATGTCTTTTCTCTTACACATACCAGAATGAATTTTAAAAAACTTCCCATATATCAGAGGCATCTGTACAGGCAAATGATTAAAGAGTCTGACTGCCTGCCACAACACTGGAACAAGGTCTGGGAGAAAACATTAATGAATAAAGGATTATAACCCTGGACATGCAAGTCATGCAAGTAAATGCAGCTTAAATATATACCATTGATTTCCTCAAAAAATAGCCTTTAAACTAGACACAATTATACTCCATGCAGCTCTATATTATAGCAATTTCAATAATCTAGATAACTGATACATCTTATTAAAATGAATACATTTTCAAAAACACAAGATATATCACCTGGTTGAAAAGGCAACTTCTTGGTGGCATTAGACTTCCCATAAATAAACTACGTACAAGGCAATCACAGTCCTCAATACCAAAGACAAAAGCCAAAGTCTATTTGAAGACATCTGAGGATAACTGGAGAAGGGACTCAAAGGTGGGATATATCAAAGAGCTCGCTGTGTTTTCATCTGGGAGCCCTTTGGACATCCCCAACCCCCAAAATGGTAGCCTGTTTTCACAGCCACTACTCCCCCTGGGACCATGCCCCAGGCTCAGCACACCAGTGAGCCCATCTTCCTCTTGTCCATTAGATTCACTTTCCCAGGAACTTGTTGTAGGGCCCAAGAAACTAGTTTCCATCTCTGCTGCACACTTGCAGTGAAGACCTAAGCTAGGAGTTGTGAGATGGCCATTTCCTCCACGTCAAAGCAGAGGAAGGCAGTCCACAGAAAAAGAGAATGAGACAGGGAGTAGGGAAAACCACAGAGATGAGAACCGGACCTCCAGGACTGCCTGTGCTCCGAGCTCCAGTCTCCTGGGACACCTAGCCATCAGTGAGATTCCTTAAGCTGACTCAACAGTCAAGTGAGTGAAGGTGCTCAGTTGTGTCCAACTTTCCACGACCTCATGGACTGTAGCCTGCCAGGCTCCTTCATCCATGGGATTTTCCAGGAAAGATTGCCATTTCCTTCTCCGAGGATCTTCCTGACCCAGGGATCGAAGCCAGGTCCCCCACATTGCAGGCAGACTCTTTACCATCTGAGCTACCAGGGAATCCCCAATAGCCAAGATGTCTACATAATAAAATGATGGGTAGAATAAGAATAAAAAAGAGAAAGGATGCAGTGATGGTCTGGACTTCCTTTGAGGGTTCTGGGAGCCACTTAAGGGCTTTAAGCAGAGTGACTCATATTTGGGAACCATCTTTACCAACACCACCCTGAGAATGGGTTCTGATGGAGCAAGACTGCAGAGAAGAGGGTTTTGTGATAGTTTAACAGCGCATGGCACCAAGGAAGTATCTGTTGCTAATGTGCAGTGCTGCCTGCTGGCATAACTTAAACAGACAGGCTACTTCTTTTCAAAGGAACATGTTTTATGTAAGCTCTCTCTAAACACAAAACTCGTTCTTTGTCACCCCAGCACAATGAGTTATTAGAATGTTAGTCTAAATCTTTATGAGTGTGTAATGAAATCATTAGCATTAGAGATTAAGCCACTAGAGCCTCCATTATTTAATAGTGCTGAATTGTGGAATCGCCCAGGAAGAATATCACTACTGCTTTTAGCGGTCGCTAACGTTTCCTCCTGAATGCTGTTGTTCTTCTCTTTCCTAAGTCTCTCAAAGTAATTTCGACATGTGAACTCATATAGAAATACTTGGTGGCAGATACTTTTACTAATTTCACAGGTTGTTTCTACATCCTTTAAGACTGGAGGCTTTGTACTCTTCTAAATATAATGATTGCTAAGGTGGCTTAGAGAAAGGGAAAACACAGATGGGATACTGAAATGGGGACCATCACGGCTCTGCAATAAAAATGAACTTCACTTTTTCTACAATTCAAGATCTACAGAAGGTGCAGCTCATGGAACACATTTTAAAACATGGATTTTCATCCTAAAAATAAATCACAAAAACAAATATTTAAAATTTTTTCACTGCCACTAACATTTATCTTTTTTAATTAAAACTGTTGAGGATTCAAGTCAATGTTTTCTATAACTTGTCCTTATAGAATTTTGTTTAGAGTTAAATGGTCAGATATGTTATACTGACTTATATTTCTACCTGTTTAACAAGCCCAAATACTCTCTAACTATGCTTGATCCATTCTGAGGTCAAAATTTGGGGCAGGGGGGATCTTCGTCAAATCTGAAGTTTAGGGCGCCTAAATCCTGCTAACAGAAAATTCATACTAAACCTTCCCCCAAAATCTGTTTTATTCTGGCAGAAAAAGTTATTAAACACTATCAGCCAAATATTTAATAAAACCACTAATTCAAAGGCCAGCTACTCAAGGGTGGTATATTAAAAAAAAATGGGTCAAGTGTAGTTCTTTCCAGTTCTAAGAATAGTGAAAATATTAATACAATAATAAAAAAAGAACAGCTAAACTTTATTGAGCAGTTAACATGTACTCACAGGACACTATTCACAGTGCTTGGCACGGCTTCCGGTTATTTAATAATCAAAATAACGCTATGAGTAGTACTATCATTATTCCTATATTATAGCAGAGGATACTGAGGCATAAATAAACCAAGTAATTTCCCCAAGGTGACACAACCAAGAAGTGCTGGAGTAGGATTACAGCATCCGTACTGAGCTATTTTCTAAGACTCACATACTCCTGGGGTTCAAAAAAAAAAAAAAAAGGCACTGAATTCTTTAGTACAACTAAAGCAGAGAGAAAAAATGTTGAGGATAAATTGCAGACCTTTCCACACTGTCTCCACCATCATTTTCTTTGAAAAAAGCCTAAGGGACTCCACTTGGCAGTAGTTTCTATAGCCAGTTTTAAATAGTCCATTTTAAAGAGACATATGTATAAATAAGTGGCAACCTCAAGACTTTATGTATTAAAATTACATTCAACAAAACATTCCTAGGGCACCCAGAGGCAAAGTGCATTTCCCAAGTAAGGATCTCCCCCAAAGCCAGGAGGTCAATAGCAGGTCACAGAGTTCTTTTGAAGACATGACCCAGGCTTTTCAAGGATACCCATACACTTAACTCCATCACACATACCAGTGACAATCACACAGCAAACAGCCAAAATGTCAAAAAAAAAACCAATCAAGTATGGTCAACTATTTGGATTTTTCCCATTAGTATTTTTGTTCCCTTAAGAATAACAAGTTAGACCATTATTTATCAATGGTGTGTATTCATGTGGAAACAGATGAAATTCCCCCAATTTTTTTTTAATGCACGAGGATATCCTTCCACTAACGAGATTCCTCTAGTTTGTGTAGTGGAGGCTGGGGAAAACTCCAGTAACCAAATGTTAACTAACTTGAATTTAGCTCACCAAAATTTTTGTTTTATGGGACTGTGGTTTAAGAATCACTGATCTAAAAAGCTCTTCTTATCCTTTGTGATTAATCTATTTATTCTAAATAACTGCCTGCCATGCTAACTAGTAGAAAATTTAGACTTTTCCCTTATCTCTTCTAGACATTAAATTTATGTTTAGCTTTTTAAATAAGCAGGGAACTAGAATTAAATGTAGAAAAAAGGCCAAACAGTCCTATTTTCTGGTTTAGGGAGATAAGGCTTTAGGCAAACAGGCAAAAAACAAAAACAAAAACAAAATTAGCTAACCCAATTACAAAATACAGAGAGAATGCACAAGTATTTTATGTCCATTTGGATGATGTCATGCACTTGAATGAACAATGGCAAAAAATTTGCAAGAAAAGCTGTTCATATACAGGAACTTTAACTATAGCATTTAATTTCTATGGGCATATTAAGTTTCTGTAGTGTAGTAGTTAGGTCTTACCCACCAGAGCAAGACCACTATTCCCCACAGCCAGTCTCTCCCATCAGGAAGCTTCCACACCTCTTATCATCATCCATTAGAGGGCAGACAGAATGAAAACCACAATCACAGAAAACTAACCAAACTGATCACATGGACCACAACCTTGTCTAACTCAATGAAACTATGAGCCATGCCGTGTAGGGCCACCCAAGACAGATGGGTCAAGCTGGAGAGCCCTGATAAAACGCGGTCCACTGGAGAAGGGAATGGCAAACCACTTCAGTATTCTTGCCATGAGAACCTCATGAACAGTATGAAAAGGCAAAAAGATAGGACACTGAAAGAGGAACTCCCCAGGTCGGTAGGTGCCCAAAATGCTACTGGGGAAGAGCTCCAGTAGGAAAAATAGCTCTAGGAGGAATGAAGAGGCTGAACCAAAGTGGAAACAATGGCCAGTTGTAGATGTGTCTGGTGATGGAAGCAACGTCTGATGCTGTAAAGAACAAATATTGCATAGGAACCTGGAATGTTAGGTGCATGAATCAAGGTACACTGGAAGTGGCGAAACAGGAGATGGCAAGAGTGAATATCGATATTTTAGGAATCAGTGTACTAAAATGGACCAGAAAGGGTGAATTTAGTTCAAATGACCATTATGTCTACTACTGTGGGCAAGAATCCCTTAGAAGAAATGGAGTAGCCATCATGGTCAACAAAATAGTCCAACATGCAGTACTTGGATGCAATCTCAAAAACAACAGAATGACGTCTGTTCGTTTCCAAGGCAAACCATTCAATATCACAGTAATCCAAGACTATGTCCCAACCACTAATGCCGAAGAAGCTGAGGTTGAACAGTTCTATGAAGTACAAGACCTTCTAGAACTAACACCAAAAAAAAGATGTCCTTTTCATCACAGGGGACAAAAATGCAAAAATTGTGAGTCAAGAGTTACCTAAATAAACAGGCAAGTTTGGCCATAGAGTACAAAATGATCAGGGCAAAGGCTAACAGTTCTGCCAAGAGAATGTAGGCAGTAGTGATAGCAAACACCCTCTTCCAAGAACACAAGAGACAACTCTACACATGGACATCACCAGATGGTCAACACTGAAATCACACTGACTACATTCTTTGCAGCCAAACATGGAGGAATTCTATACAGTCAGCAAAAACAAGACTAGGAGCTGACTGTGGCTCAGATCATGAACTCCTTATTGCCAAATTCAGACTTAAATTGAAGAAAGTAGGGAAAACCACTATGCCTTTCAGTTATGACCTAAATCAAATCCCTCACGACTATACAGTAGAAGTGACAGATAGATTCAAGGGATTAGATCTTACAGACAGAGTGACTAAAGAACTATGGATGGAGGTTCATAACATTGTACAGGAGGTGGTAATCAAAACCATCCCCAAGAAAAAGAAATGCAAGAAGGCAAAATGGTTGTCTGAGGAAGTCTTACAAATAGCTGAGAAAAGAAGAGAAGCTAACGGCAAAGGAGAAAAAGAAAGATATACCTATCTGAATGCAGAGTTCCAAAGAATATCAAGGAGAGAAAAGAAATCCTTCCTAAGTGAACAGGCCAAACAAATAAAAGAAAACAATAGAATGGGAAAGACTAGAGATCTCTTCAAGAAAGTTAGAGACACCAAGGGAACATTCCATGCAAAGATGGGCAGAATAAAGTATGGACAATAAAGGACAGAAACAGTATGGACCTAACAGAAGCAGAAGATATTAAGGAGAGGTGACAGGAATACACAGAAGAACTATACAAAAAAGATCTTAATGACCCTAACCACAATGGTGTGATCACTCACCTAAAGCCAGATATCTTGGAGTATGAAGTCAAGTGGGCCTTAGGAACCATCACTACGAACAAAGCTAGTAAAGTGATGGAATTCCAGCTGAGCTATTCCAAATCCTAAAAGATGATTCTGTGAAAGTTATGCACTCAATATGCCAGCAAATTTGGAAAACTCAGCAGTGACCACAGGACTGGAAAAGGTCAGTTTTCATTCCAGTCCCAAAGAAGGGCAATGCCAAAGAATGTTCAAACTACCACACAATTGCATTCATTGCACATGCCAGCAAAGCAGTGCTTAAAATTCTCCAAGCGAGGATTCAACTGTACGTAAACCGAAAACTTCCAGATGCTCAACCTGGATTTAGAAAAGGCAGAGGAACCAGAGATAAATTGCCAACATCTATTGGATCATAGAAAAAGCAAGAAAATTCCAGAAAAACATCTACTTCTGCTTCATTTACTACACTAATGCCTTTGACCGTGTAGATCACAACAAACTGTGGAAAATTCTGAAAGAGATAGGAATACCAGACCACCATACCTCCTCCTGAGAAATCTATATGCAGATCAAGAAGCAACAGTTGGAACCAGACATGGAACAACAGACTGGTTCAAAATTGTGAAAGGAGTATGTCAAGGCTGTATATTGTCACCCTGCTTATTTAACTTTTAGGCAGAGAACATCATGCAAAATGACAGGCTGGATGAAGCACAAGCTGGAATCAAGATTGCTTGCACAAATATCAATAACCTCAGATATGTAGATGACACCACCCTTATGGTAGAAAGTGAAGAGGAACTGAAGAGCCTCTTGATGAAGGTGAAAGAGAAGAATGAAAAAACTGGCTTAAAATTCAACATTCAATAAACAAAGATCATGGCATCAGGTCCCATAACTTCATGGCAAATAGACGGGGAAACAATGGAAACAGTGAGAGACTTCATTTTCTTGGGCTCCAAAATCACTGCAGATGGTGATTGCAGCCATGAAATTAAAAGACACTTCCTCCTTGGAAGAAAAGCTATGACCAACCTAGACAACATATTAAAAAGCAGAGACATTACTTTGCTGACAAAGTTCCATATAGTCCAAGCTATGGTTTTTCGAGTAGTCATGTATGGATGTGAGAGTTTGACCATAAAGAAAGCTGAGCACCAAAAATTGATGTTTTTGACCTGTGGTGTTGAAGAAGACTCTTGAGAGTCCCTTGGACTGCAAGGAGATCAAACCAGTCAAGCCTAAAGAAAATCAGTCCTGAATATTCGTTGGCAGGACTGATGCTGAAGCTCCAATACTTTGACCACCTGATGTGTAGAGACAATTCATTAAAAAAGACCCTGGCGGTGGGAAAGATTGAAGGCAGGAGAAGGCAGGATGACAGAAGCGAGATGGTTGGATGGCATCGCCGACTCAATGGACATGAGTTTGAGCAAGCTCTGAGAAATGGTGAAGACAGTGATGCCTGGCATGCTGCTGTCCATGAGGTTGCAAAGAGTCGGACAAGACTGAGCGACTGAACACCACCACCACCAACATCCAAGGTTATCATGTTCACCTTACACAAGAAAGTTCCCCAGTTCAAAACCGGGCAGAAACATCTTTCCTCTCTGGAGTTTGTATCTGGGCCTCCCTGGTGTCTCAGATGGTAAAGACTCTGCCTGTAATGAGGGAGACTCAAATTCAACCCCTGGGTCAGGAAGATCTCCTGAAGAAGAGAATGGCAACCCATTCCAGTATTCTTGTCTGGAGAACTCCATGGACAGAGGAGCCTGGAGGGTTATATAGTTCATGGTGTTGCAAAGAGTTGGACATGACTGAGGGACTAACTAACACACCTTGGGCATGTTAGGAAAACAAACTCTCCCGGTAAAATGGTTCTAACATTGAGGCCCTAGAAATCACCCCATTCATGAAAATATACATTTTGGCTTTATTTTGTCAGGTACTTCCCTAAAAATTATGGCCCAAGAGATCAGAAACACATTTGCAAATTGTCTGTTACTGAAAACAAGTAGGTTTGATAGTCCACAATCAATCTACACAGGAAGCAAAAGAGCACGAAATTTTTTTTTTAACTTCAGGCAGATACCGTCCATTGCTTATTCAGGCACACTTTAGCCATGTGCCTAGCTTAAAAACATTCCCCAGCCTCCTTTGCACATACAGGATACCAAAATTCATGGATTCTAAAGTATTTTATATAAAATAGTGTTGTGCAGTCATATTGCTGGTTTCTGGCCAGTGTGATATAAGTGCACGTTCATAAGTGGATTTCTATGAAAAGTGTTCTAACAGGGGACTAATTCAGTTAACAGGTACCCTTTTGTTCTTGATCCCTCCTGCTACCTGATTATAAATTATGGTGGCTTGAACTATAGCAGTCATCTTATAATTACAAGACTTCTTTGAACAAGAAACCTAGGTCTTTCCCTTCTCCCTTCTCTCTCCCACTTCTTCTCCCTTATATCACGCAGTGTAATACTTACAAAAGTCCTAACAATGTAGGGAAGCTTAGATAAAACCTGAAACCTGGAAGGGCACAGAGTTGCCATAACTCTACACTGCCTCCCCTCAAGATTTTTACATGTAAAAAAATGAATTCTTATTTAAGGTGCTGTTTTTTTAAATTTCATGTTATATACCTGGCCTTAATGGGAGTCAGCTTACAGAAGCTTACCCTGCCAGGCAGTCAAAGTAACCATGACTCCTGTATGATCTCTTCCCTCACTAAACTAGGCAGTCTACAGCATATGGCAAAAGGGACCTGTGATTTCCAAAGCTAAGTCGTAAAAGTCCTGGCAGCTTCCAACTTAGTTTCATGGATTATTCCACTCTGGGGTTAAACAGTACTAACATCATAAAGCAACTCAAGCAGCCCTGTGGTGATGTCCACATGGAAAGAAAGTGAGGTCTCCCTCAGCAAGAACTTGAGAATCACACAAGAAAAACACCCTGAAAGTGAATCATCCCATCTCAGTCAAACCTTCAGATGACTGCATTCTCATGAGACACCTCAAGCCAGAACCAGATATTCCTAAATTTCAGATTCAAAGAAACCATGAAAGATAATAAGTGGTCATTCACTCTGGGGTAATTTGTTATTGGCAATGGGCAATAAAATGTTTGTCTATTGACATTAATCCTCCAGAATGCCCTGGTATTGTAAAATCTAGTGCCCATGAAATTAACCTTGAACTGCTCAAAATTATTTCATTAGTTATACTCAGCATTCACAGGGAATTGGTGTCAGGACCCCTGATGGGTACCAAAATCCACAGATGCTCAAGTCCCTTATATAGAGTAGTGCAGTCAGCCCTCCATATCTGTGGGTCCCACATCTGCAGACTCAGCCAATCCTAACTCAAATTCCACTGGTACTGGGGGCTGACTGTATTTCTGCATTATCATTTCATTAGACCTACCAACATAAGCTCTATGAGATTAGGGATCTGTCTGACATTGCTCATCATTGAATTTCCCCAATATATGCCACCGACGTGAGTCTGAGCAAATTCTGGGAGACAGTGAAGGACAGGGAAGCCTGGTGTGCTTCAGGGGGTCACATGGGGTCACAAACAGTCAGACACAACTCAGCGACTGAACAACAACAAACGCCAGAGAACCTGGCATTTTCAATAAGTAGCCTTTGCATCATACGTGAACAACTAAATGTACGACTGGAGAATGAAGGAACAGTGCAGTCCGGCACTAAGGCTTATTTAGCTGAGTGATTTCCATTTGCTTCTCTCTTTCTTGTCTAGTCCTGTCTGACCAGTCGCCTGTTATACAGGAAAGAGCCTGTCCAGTCCTTGATTATTACCAGGCCCAGAAAAGATAATTAACTTGAGATCACATCCTGAATTGGTTTCCATTCCATTTTGTTTTGAATTCCAGATGAAAACCAGAGTCCCTGAGATGGAGCCAGCGATGTAAAGAGACAGGTATAATCATAGAGGTAGCACCTTGTAGCATAGAAGGCGACAAACACAAAGCTATGGGAAGAGGAAGGCCGTGAAGGGTGGAGTTACACGGCCCCACGCCCCAGAGTCTCTATGAGCTCTCTAATCACTCTTTGTGATCTCTGGGGCCCAGAGCTATTTAGTCCCCAATTTGAGAAAACCTTGAGGTGAATTAAATAAATCTAAAAGGACTAACTCCAAAATGTAGATATAAAAGAAACAGTTTTTTGAAGGAGAAGGAAAACTATTTCCAAGAAAGGAAATTCAGATCTTGATCTTATGCTAAATCATATTTACTTTATTCTTATTGTATACCTTCAATTACTATACCTAGATCAGAATAAAGGAAAATATAGTTGTCTCTCAGTGGACACCAAAATCTGCAGACGCTCAAGTACCATAGTTGGCCGACCCTCTGTATTTGTGGTTCTGCAACCACAGAATCAACTAACTGAGGATCATTTGTAGCATTTATTGGAAAAAACCTTTGTATAAGTCGATTCACATAGTCTTAAACCCATATTGTTCAAGGACCAACTGCATTCACTTTCAGATATCCCCCTCTTCTGTTTCTAGGACAGCTGCTCTTTTTTTAAACTTTTCATTATGTGTTGGGGTATAGCCAGTTAACAATGTTGTAATAATTTCAGGTGAAGAGTGAAAGGATTCATCCATAGATATTCATGTATCCATTCTCCCCCAAACTCCCTTCCCATCCAGGCTGCCAACATAATATTGAGCAGAGTTCATGTGCAATACAGTAGATCTTTGTTGGTTATACATTTTTGATATAAGAATGTGTGTATGTCCATCCCTAACTATCCCTTCTCCCCATCCTTCTCCCCCAACAGTAAGTTTCTTCTCTAAGTCTGTAAGTCTCTTTTGTAAGTTCCTTTGTATCATTTCTTTTTAGATTCTATATATGAGGATGTCATACAATATTTCTCCTTTTCTGTCCGACTTACTTCACTCAGTATGACAAACTCTAGGCCCATCCATGTTGCTGCAAATGGTGTTATTTCATTCTTGTTAGTGGCTGAGTAATATTCCATTGTATACAAGTACCACATCTTCTCTACCTGTTCCTCTGTTGATGGACATTTAGGTTGCTTCCACATCTTGGCTATTGTCAACAGTGTTGCAATGAACATAAGGGTCCATGTATCTTTCCAGATTGTTTTTCTCTGGATATATGCCTAGGAGTGGGATTGCAGAGTCATACAGTAGCTCCATTTTTGGTTTTTTAAGGAACCTTCATACTGTTCTCCATAGTGGCTGTACCAATTTACATTCCCACCAACAGTTTAAGAGTGTTCTCTTCTCTCCACACCCTCTCCAACGTTTATTGTTTGTGGATTTTTTTTGATGATAGCCATTCTGGTTGGCATAAGGTGATACCTCATTGTAGTTTTGATTTGCATTTCTCTAATAAGCAAGCAAGAGTGTTGAGCACCTTTTCACAAGTCTATTGGCCATCTGTATGTCTTCTCTGGGGAAATGTCTATTCAGGTCTTCTGCCCATTTTTTGAGTGGGCTGTTTGTTTTGATGCTGCCATGAGCTGTTCGTAGATTTTGGAAACTAATCCCTTATTAGTCATATCATTTGCAAATATATTCTCCCAATCTGTGGGCTGTCTTTTCACTTTGTTTATTGTTTCTTCTGCAGCTTTTGAGTTGGTAGGTCCATTTGTTTATTTTTGTTTTTATTTCCATTATTCTTAGATACAGATCAAAAAACATACTGCTGTGATTTATGTCCCAGAGTGTCCTGTCTGTGTTTTCCCCCAGAAGTTTTATAGTGTTTGGTCTCACATTTGGGGCTTATTTTTGTGTATGGTATGAAAGAGTGACCTAATTTCATTTTTTTTTTTACATGCAGCTCTCCAGTTTTCCCATTACCATTTGTTGAACAGACTGTCTTTCTGACATTGTGAAGTCTTGCCTCCTTTCTCATAGATTAATTGACCATAGGTACATGGGTTTATTTTTGGGTTTCTATCCTGTTCCATTGATCTATATTTCTATTTTTGTCAGACTGCTCTTTTTAAAAAAAAATCAAACCCAAGCCAGTATGGTGGCAGCAACATCCTGCCAAGGGAACTCCTATGAAAGCTCCTTTCTGAATAGAGATTGGCCAACAAGGGGATAAGGCAAAATTCCATTTATTCTCAGCAAGGCATACAGCCCCAGACTCTAAAGGCAAGTGATAAAATAAGAGTACTTTTTATTGACATAGCACTTCATAATTTTCAAAGGCCTCCTCCTACGTGAATCTCACCTATATCCCACAGCAACCCTAGGAGATATACTGGGGAGGAAATATCGAGACTTCTTTTCTAAAGCCCCAAATCCCTATGTCTAACAGCTCCTAGATATCTATATCCAAACATTCGAATACCCCAGACCACGTCACACTCAACAGGTTATAACACCAAACTCCCCATCAGTCCCATGGTCTTAGGAGTTCCTGGAATTCATTTTAAAATTCTAGTATGTGTGGTAAGACACATAGATATGGAAATACTGTCATACAGGAATAAATTTCATAGACAGTCAGCTCCCTGGAAACGGGAGGCAGTGTAGGGCAGGGGCACAGAGGGAAGACCAGCAGGGTCAGCCGGGGGCAGAGGGGTAGCGTGGGAGTCGGGTAATGGTGAAATGCAGGCAAGAGCCTTTACTGTGGTTTCACAGGACGATCAGGTCAGGCACGGTAAATGAATGTAAGTAATTTTTAGACTGTGAGGCTTAGGGGCTGTCCATAGTTATCTGGTATCCGTGTGTTGAGTGATTGAGGCAGGTGAAGAGTGGGTAGCAGAGACTGATACAGGAGGTGGCTGGGGTGACGGTTGGTCTGTACTGCCCACAAGCGAGTCTTTGTCTCTAGGAATTAGCCAACCCTGGGAGGGACCGTCCCCCAGGGTCAGTAAGGTCCCAGATGCGAGGCATCAGAATACAGAAAACAAAAAGGAAATGGTTAACACGCCTCCCTACCCATTGTTTCCCCTCCTGATTTCAGTCTCAGGAGTAGGTGGCATCACCAACCACCCACTGGCCCAAGCCAGACACCTGGTCACCACTGATCCCTCCACTCTCCTACACCACACACCTCCTCTTCTCCCTCCTCGGTCCCCTCGCCGCTCAGTCCTTCATCTCTAACCCTGGCTGTCACACCATACTTTCTGAACGATACCTTGGAAGCTAGCCAGCATCCCGGTCCTACCTCACCCACCCCTTCCTCAGTCCTGAAAATAGTGACCAATTCAACGTGCAGCTCTACCCACCTTGTTCCCATGTTCAAATCCTTCAAAGCCCTTTGTTTTATCTTTATAAAAAGCATGTGAAATTGTATCCTCACCTCCCAATTAAAGTTCCCCAGAATCCTTGAGTAAAACAAGCCTTCTCAGAAAAGCCCCCTTTTGCCCTGACACTCCCCCAAATGACCCAGAGGGTGAAAGTGTTCGTTGCTCAGTCATGTCCAACTCTTTGCCACCCCATGGCCTCATGACCCAGAGGGTAAAGGCCACAATTCAGGAAATGCAGGCCAAAGCAGAGACCCTAAATCAAGGCCTTCCTGGAGCAGCCTCCCAAGCAGACAGCCTCATTTCCCACACAGCCTGCTTCCTGCCCCAAGTTCACCTTTGACAGGCCACTAACTCTGAAAATGTAAACACTGAACACATCTTACCTCTAGTAGTCTTTGACCCGATTTTGCTTGTCTGGCTCTTCATAAAACAGTTCAATGAAGCAATGGGGTACAAGGGACATTACAATACACATCCATGGTGGTTTAAGACAGCCATAAATTCTTTGTCATTCCTATCACTGAGAAATCAGGTCCAGCTCCCCACCTCTTGGATATGGCCTCACCTTAGTGATTCATATCTGACAATTGGGATGCAACACCAGAACAAATACCGATATGGAACCGAGACGCTCCTGCAGCTGTGCAAAATTAATCATCACCTTCATTCTTGATTTACAACTCTTTCCAGAGAGTGAAACAATTTTATATAAATGCAGTATCATACAGGGCCAACCCCATTTGCTTTTCCTGTTCAGCAGGCTGAAGATATAAAAGCTGAGCTAATACAAAATGCATGTATTCTTAACCTGAGAGTCAATGAGGAAAATGAATGCGCTCTTCCATCCAGCATAACAACAAGCATTTGTGCTCCTAACAATTTAAATAACTCCCTGCTCACACTGTAACAGTCCCAGGGTGAAAGATGCTTGACAGCTTCATGCAAAAGTACTCTAACTAGAATGAGAATGTTCCTGGGGACGGCACTCTCAGCCAAGGTACATTTCCTAAACAGCTTTCTCCCAAACTTGCAATCTTTTAGATAGATCAAAGGACACAATTAACAGGAAACTGCATTTTCTTTGCATATCAACAAAGTGGCCAATTTAGGAGATCAGAGAGAAAAAAGATGTACACAGACTCTTAGTGAAAAAAAATACTGAATCCAAAGGCTTCTGTTAAATCAATGCCTATGTGATCTTTGACATTGAAAAGGTTTTAACTGCTGATCAGCGGACACTTTAATTCATCCCTTGCCTGCACTCTAAAATTTAATGAGAACTTTGAATGCCGTTAAAAAAAAAAAGAAAAAAATTTAAATTCCTAAGAAATGATTGTCTGAAGAATAAATATTAATTATTTTATTCACTAAGCAAGTAGTTTTAGGTATCTGTGAAATAGCTAGTCAAGTACTAAGAATTTCTGAGCCTATGTCAGAAGTAGAGTCTTAAATCCTGGGCACTTAAGCTGATCTCTTTCATTTCCTTAATACTGACCATCCTCACTATATGTAGTAGAGGAATTTTGGCAGGGTTCTTGGAAGGAGCAGTTTGTATATTCAATCTGCCAAGTTTACACAAAGGCAGTAAAAGAAGAATTTGTACATGTTATCAAAGAGAAAGTTTGAAAATTTTACTCTTGGGTCAAATGACAGAAAAAGCATAACAAATCAGTGATACAGTCATCTAAAAGTCTCCCAGCCTTAGGAGTAGAGGACAGCTCTACTATACTGGCTCAGGAGACTTTATACAGAGGAGAGAGACTTTATACAGCTCAGGAATTCAACTCTAAGGAGCAAAGGTGGTGCTCTTGGAGATTTCCTGATATCTAACTGCATCCCTCCTACATTCACCAAGTCAGATTAAAAACAAAGATGAGGCAGTGGAACCATCATTATAAGATGCTGGTAACCTTGAAAGGAAGAGAGGTCACTAAAAGGCAACTTCAGAGCAGGTGGGCCCACTTACAGCCTAGGAAAGTTTACAGGTCTCTGGTCTTGCTATCCTTCCCAGAAAAAGCAGACTTGTCCTTTGCAAAGCCCCCCACCCCTCTTCCCTCGGGGACATCAGCTTCCAACAGGGAGAAAGTCCTGGTCACATGTAAATTTCCCAAAGTGCCTCAGTTATTCATCCATTCTATCTGTCAACAAATAAACAGTGTCCACTGTGTACAAGATGTATTGTGAGGTGCTAAAGATACAATAATGTAAACGACATACAGAATTCAGCAAGAGTGATTGACAATACACAGCAAACTAGACAACAAATATTTGCCGTAAGTGCTATGAAAAGAGCAGGGTATAGAAAGCTCCTGATGGAGCCTGGACTGCCGGGAAGGCTTCTCTATGGAGGTGGCTTCCCATCTGAGCTCAGACAGAGCAGCAGGTAATGGAACAGGCAGGCGGGAGCAGCACAACTGTGGACGTGGGCAGAGCCCTAGGACGACAGGGCAGGAGGGGAAGCGGGGGTGACCTCATAGGGTCTCTTAGGTCACACTGAGGATCTCAGTTTTCATAATAAGAGCAACAGAAATCCACTGAAGGCTTTTAAGTAGGGAGATGACGTGAGGAGGTTCCTCTTCTCTCAAGATCAGGACAGTTTGGGAGGACAAGAGTGAGGCCAAGCGGACAAACAGCTACAGGAGGGGTCACTTACACAAGGGCAGACCTAGCTGTGGGGGCTCTTAATTTGGGGTCTTCTTCAACCAGCCTTCACATATGTGTCCAAAGCTGCCTTAGAGACATGTCTGCAACTGCTTGAGGAAAGCGAGGCAAAGAAGCCTGTCTTCCAGAGCCCCCAAATAATGCCCTGATCCACAGTACAAACCTGTCGCTGAGCAGGCCTTGTCCTTCTTACGGGGAGGACGGGGAGGATGAGGACCATCTCACGAGCGCATACCCTTCGGGCAGGCCTGGCCCAAGTGGTGCGCTGCTCTGCAGACTGTGTATAGCACAGTGCACATTCCGTGCAACAGTACAGAGCAGCCCTGCTGTGGGGGGCTGGGGGTGGAGACGGAAGTCTCAGCTCTTACCCCAGCATGTCGCCCAACCCATTTTCCCCATCTCATGTTTCTAGTCATATCACTCCTGTATCACAGGGCTACCCTGCTGACCCACCTTTAACCCGGATTTGATCTGGACTAGGATGACTGTATGGGAATGGAGACAAAGAGAACAATTCTAAAGTCTATTAGGAAGCAAAATCAATAAAATCAAAGACTGGGACACGGGGATAAGGCAGCATGGGAGAGGGAAGAGTCTCACTTTTACAGCTTCCGAGGGTCCCCCTCAAGCAGTTCTTTACTAGCAAAAAAAACCACTGTCACATGACTAATAAAAATTTACACAGAGCCCTTTTTAACTTAAACCAATTTATTTTGGATATCTCATGTGACTCTCACAGCAGTCCTGTGAGACATGACAGGCTTAATCCTTGTTTCAAAAGTGAAGCTCAAAGATCACACAATTAGGTACAACAGGTTAAAAAAAAAAAACCCAAACCAGGAGTCTGAACCCAAACCCACCCTCTTGCCACTAAAGCACATTGCCTGTAAGTGATACAATAATCTAATAGTGCCCCAGACAATACTCGGTGGGATTCTGTTATCTCGGAGAGGCCAGAGGAGATAAGCTGGCAAGCCTGCAGCAGAGGCTGGTATGGCCTGGAGGCTAGGGCCCTCACACGTCAAATGCTACTTAGGGAGCTTGGAACTAGAAGATATGGCAAAACACACTGAAGTCAGAATCTAAAAGAAAATGGTAAATACATTTTCAACATATGTGACAGATAGTGCATTTGCCACATTCAATGAGAAAGTCAATAAGAAAAACATATACACTACCATACGTAAAATAGCCAGTCGGAGTTAGCTATATGACTCAGGGAACTCAAACTGGGGCTCTGTGACAACCGAGGGGGTGAGAAGGGGGGTTCAACATATGTATACCTGTGGCTGATTCATGTTGATGTGTGGCAGAGACCAACACAATATTGTAAGGCAATTATCCTTCAACTAAAAATAAATTTTAAATAAAATATATTTTAAAAAAAGAAAAGATAAACCAATACAAAAATGGTTACAGGACAGACAATATATAGAAGAGGAAATTACAAAGAAACATGAAATGATGCTCAACAGTGCTAATAATTCCAGAAATGTGCATTAAAACAATGATATGCCATTGCTGGCTGATATCATCCAGTGTTGGCTAGAGTGCAGGGTAAGCAGGCACTCTCTAAGACTGGGGAAATCTAGCCATATCTAAAAATTTTCCTGTTCTTTAAACCTGACACTTCAAAGCTTAGAGTTTATACACTGCACAAGGGTACAAAGGCATGTGTAAATGAATGTTTGTCATAGTTATATTTGTAAGAACAAAAAAGTTAAACATCCATCAACATTAAGGAAACTAGTTTCTTAAAATATGGTACAGCCACAACTATTGAAAACACAGCTGTTAAACAGAATGAGGTAGATGTGTATTCAACATGAACATATATATACGTGGGGGGCGGCGGAGAGAGAAAGAAGTAAAACAAAACCAGTGAAACAATGTATAAGGTCATGCATCTTATTGTTAAGATGAAGTATGTTCTCACATGCACAGGTATACACTGTCAACTGTGAATACCTACAAAAGCTGGAATAGCCAGCGGGCAGCAAAGTAGCCCAGATCAAAAAATGACTTTTCCATTTATTTCATATACTTCGGTATCACTAAAATTTCCAGTGATAAGCATACATCAAGTTTTTAAACTAGTAAGAATAATATGAAAAGAACCTCTGGAGTTTAATGTCCTTCAGCAAGTAAATATACTCTGTCGCTATTTCTCTTTACTTCTGGGTCACTTTCTGTTTCAGTGTGAAATTACTTACCTGTTGATCTCACATGAAACATTAATAAGAAATCCCTGCTTTCTTCCTCCACTTTTATAGACAGGCAGATTAAAGTGTTCCAATTATCTTCTCTGAAGTGCTGCTATTTCTAAATCAGTCCTCAAAATGATCAATTCTTAGTTAAGATAAACTAAAAGGAGATCTGAGTATTTATTGGCCTCCATTTTTCAAGGTTCCACTTCCTAAGCTTTCCTCTCTTCAGGAATCTCTAAAAATATGTGAGTTATGCCTCAGATATCCACTGCCTGTGGATCCATGCAGTTAACCATGCAGAGCAAGCTTGTTAATTTGACTTTCTTGCAAACATAATGATCGAATCATTCTAAACGAGCAGGAAGACAGAGCGAAGTCCGAGTGGGATGTTCACGTTTATTTGACTTTACATCAAACCCTATGATCTCATTTTTCCAAGCAACCCAGGAGCGTTGAGGCCGCGAGAGCCAGTGAGCTTTAATCACTCATGCTGCTCCGTCCTTCAAACAGCTGGAATGTTTAAAAGCCCCACATTAAACTGCTTACACGAGATCATTTTACAGCTCGCTAATAATCTACATTTGCACAGCATCATGTATCTAATGTACACAAAGAAGCCAGCATGGCCTAGATGGCCAGAAACAGATGATTATCCACCAGAGCTCTGCACGGTCAGTGAGACAAATCCACACTCAAAATTCTGGGAGGCCAAAATCTCCCTTCAGATTAGCAAATGGAGTTCTGTTTCGATTTTGGCTTGGGACCCTGTTGAACACATTCACATTTTCTGAGCCCACTCTGTACAGGGCACTACATTTTCAAGATCGTGTATTCACCAAACACTTAGGACTAGACACCATCAGCCATGTGTAGAGTGCTTATTATACACAGGAAGGTCTCTTTAAGTACTTGATCCCATTTACTTCCCACTGCTGCTTTCAGACCACGCCCCCTCTCACACTGAAAACCGAAGCACACCCCTCCCCTTGTAGCACCTGCCACATCATCAGCTGCAGCCACATCTACCACCTGTTCAGGCACTTCCCTGTTGACAGTGTCTGCACCCAGCTCCACCTCCACTTCTGTCATCATTCCTGCTGACACTGGCTCAAAATTGGAAGACACACCCAACACTGGCATTTTTGTTCCTGGACTTCCTCACTTGCAAAACTCTTGTCCTTCACCCACCTCAGCCTCCCATTTCAACGGTCCCACCCTAGGCTTATAATTATACAATGACCACTGTTTCATTCGTAAAAGCCTCCATTTCGAGATTTCCACTTAGACTATCACCACCAGTCCTGTTTCATTTTGTTTCCTCCCTGCCTCTGTTTCCCAATTATTTGACCCCATTGTGAGTTTTCAGCTTTTGTCTGTGAGGTGTCCATAGTTTTCCTCATGGCCCTCTTTACCCAGCGTTGGTTAGACAGTCCTGCATCCACACGGAATTCCTTCACCCCACTCTCCCTTGCCCAGGTGAGCTCCTATCTCCACTTCTGTGCTTGCATTTGACTGGCAAGAACGAAATACAGGAACAAGATCCATTTTTAAGGTAACACTCTCAGTTTTCAAACGGACCCTCACACTTCCTCAGTTCACTCCATCACATTCCAAAATGACTTCTGTATAACTCTTCTCTTGAAATCTCCCATATCTTTCCCACTCGCAGCGAGTATCTTTGCTCCTAATTTCACCAATGCAAGAAATGGGTAGAGGAATCACCCATTTCACCCACCATCTTTATCTCGTGTCCATACACACTGCTTCCTCTCGCTTCTGCATAAATTTGTCTTCTCTGTACCAGATGACACGTAATAGTTTTCAAAGGTACCACTGAGTGTCCCTTAAATATTCCACCCCTGAGCCCACACTCCTGTCTGGTGACCACTCCAGATCTCTATATATTTTTAGTTTAAAAAAATAAAACTCCTCCCAAAAAACAGCCATCTGTCTCTCCCTCCACTTCTTTCTCTCCCACTTTTTTCTTAATCTGTTCCAACCAGACTTGTCTATCTTTCCATGGAAACCATGCTAATCAAGCATGCTGATGACCTCCATGTTGCCAAACCCAACGGCTGTTTCTTAGTATTCATTGTGCTCACCTCCATGGTGGCATCTGACCCACCGACCACACCCTTTTCCTTAAAAGGCTGCCCCACCGTGGTTCCTGCACCACCATATTCCCCTAACGTCTTTCATCTCACACTGGACAGTCCTCCCTGGGCTCTGTTGTTCGGTTCTTCCTTTCTCTGAGCTCTAAATCTAGAGAAACCCAGGGCTCAGTCTGTGCCCTTCTTTCACTCATTCCTGACAGCGCTTAGAAAGTGACTGTGATTTTAGGTTTGCTGACAATTTCAAAAATGTATTTATCTACAAAGCTACAACCTCTCACCTATCAACATCTCCACCCAGAGGTCTAACAAGCATCTCAATCTTAACATGTCTAGAGAAGAGTTACTGACACCCACCACCACCACCATTATTTGCTCTTCAGTCAAGACTTTCCACCTCAGAAAATGGCATCACCTTCACCCTATTTATCCTGGATAGTTCTCTTGCACATCCCATATCCACTCAATCAGGAAGTCCCATCCAGTAAAACTTTAAAACATATTCTGAGTCTGATCACATCTTATACAACATATCCAGTGATCACTCCAGTTTTGACACCATCAACTCATACAATAACATTGTAATTAGTCTCCCAGTTTCTCTCAACTCATTAAATTCATCTTCTGAGGTCCAAGAGGTCCATCTAAAGAGAGCTCTGTACTTCTCCCTTAACATCCTCCAATGGCTTCCAGTTACTCTTAGGAAAAAATCTAAACTCCATGGTCTGACCCACGGCTAATTCTCTCATTCCAAGTCCTAATATTCCTGTGACTCTTTTTTCTTTTTTTGTTCCTTTGACTCTTATATGGTCACTTTCTCACCTTATTCAGGATTCTGCCAAAGTGTCACCTCTTATAAAGGCCTTCTTAGAGCCTTATATCTAAAACACTCCTGTTTAGTAGCTATTTCTCTCTGATACTTGGATCATTCTTGTACTTTCAGAATCTCTGCAGATGAAGGAATCTATCCACACATCCAAAGAAGAGCAAATAATACCATCTATAACCCAATCCCAGAGCAGAAATAGGAGTCAGAGAGGATAATAGAAATTTCAATCTACATACAAGTGATCAAATACATGGCACAGCATAGCACAGCCAGTCCCAGAATCAGACATCAATTGCATGAAAAAAAGAACAGGGCAGCAGTAGGGACCTAGGGTTAGTGGGAAGCAGACAAAAATCTCTCTCAGAAAGAAAAGAAACCATCTGAGAGGCTAGCAAACCCTAACAGAAAAGAAAGGAAAGAAAAAAATTTTTCAGTAAGATTACTAAATAAATTTAAGAATGCAGATGCCATGGTAGAAAATGCCAACAAAATAGACCAAAACTCACTCAACAAAAAGAAAAACAAGAAACCATAAATAAACAAAAAACTATAAAAGGAAAAGAACATCGAAACAGGTTATGTTTAAAATGCTAAAAAACAATCTTTTACCAACTCTAAGCAAATAAATCTGAAAACCTGGATAAAAGAGATAATTTTCTTAAAAAATGTACCTTCTGCATATTGACCCCAATACAGATAGTAAGCATCAATTTTCATAAAAGAAATAGAATTATTCCCCCAAATAAACTACTGCTGAGGGTGAGATGTCTGGAGAGAGTAACATGGAAACTTATATTACCATGTGTAAAATAGATAGCCAACGGGAATTTGCTGTATGTCTCAGGAAACTCAAACAGGGGCTCTGTATCAACCTAGTGGGGTGGGATGGGGAGGGAGATGGGAAAGAGGTTTAAAAGCAAGGGGACATATGTATACCTGTGGCTGACTCATGTTAAGGTTTGACAGAAAACAACAAAATTCTGTAAAGCAATTATCCTTCAATTAAAATAAATTTTCAAAAAAACTACTGCCAATAAAACATCACAGAAATGTGATTTTATGGGGGAAATGCTATCAAACCTTCAAGGAATGGATAATTCCTATGTTAATAAAATTGCTCCTATGTTAATAAAAAGTGCAAACAAAAAGAAGAATAAATTGCCAACTTCTTTTTATGAAGAAGCTATAATACTGATACCTAAATTTAACTTCTAAAAAAACTGCAAAAAAAACCCCTATAAACCTCACTTATGAATATGGATGTAAAATCATATATATAAATTGAATAACAAAAAATATAAATTGTTTTAACAAGTGGAATTCTTTCCTAGGAATGCAAGACTGTTTCACTTTATTTTTTTTTTTTTCAATTTATTTTGGAGTATAGTCCATTAACAATATTGTGATAGCTTCATGAAATGATTCACTTTTAGACATTACACATTCATTAATATAATTTACCATCTTAACAGATTTAAGGAGAAAAACCATACGATTATCTCCAGAAACACTAAAAGCACCCTCCAATAGAATTCAATACCATTCCCAATTTCAAAAAAGAAAAAAAACACTCAGAAATTATGGATATGTGTGTGTGTCCCTCAATCCTAAAGTCAGCATCTTATTTAATAGGGAAACACTGGAATCATTTGACTAATGTCTGAAATGAGGCAAGGATGCTCATTATCTTTATGTACTATTACATTATAAGAGGCATTAGCCAATATAATCGGATAAGAGAAAAGCAACTAAAAACATGAAAATTAGATATAATTGCATTTCCTTTCTATTTGTAGATTATGCAGCAGTTGGACATGAATTTGAGTAAACTCCGGGAGGTAGTGAAGGACAGGGAAGCCTGGCATGCTGCAGCCCATGGAGTTGCAAAGAGTTGGACATGACTTAGCAACTAAACAACCACACACCTATAAAACCAAGGCAATCAAAGAGAAAACTTTAAATAACTTAGTAAAACAGAAACTTAGGAGATTAAGAAATAAAATAGCATAACCTGTATATAGTCATACAATAACCCGTTAGAAGATAAAAATGGGAAAGAAAATCCTATACATAAGCAAAAGCAAAAAAAATCTTCTTTTTTCAGTGTTTCTGCAGATAAATAAATTGATTCTTAGTGCAAAGAAAAATAAACAAGCAGAAGCTCAGAAAAAGGAATTCGGCTTCTGACCAAGATGGAGTAACCTACTTAAAAAAGAAAATGAACAAAATACATGAAACAAAAGTTTTCAAGACTTTAGCATAAAGGAGGAAAAGTATCTTTTTCTTCTACGCATGTGAATAGTGTTTTAATGCAGGTCTTATGAAGAATGGAAAGTCATGGAGCAGTATGAAGATAAGACAAAGTATGAGGCAACTTCGTTTAATTCGAGAAACCTGGCGAGGCCTGCTTGTTACGATATCCTTCTGCGCCCCTTTGTCTTTAGAAATGAAGTAACCCTTTTCCTCTGGTTATATGGGCACCCCGTACATAAAAATTTTATTAACCTTCTTCAGAGGAAGGTCAGACAGTCCTTCTTAGGAAACACTTTCGAATTCATTTTAAAAGACCAGCATTACCCTGATATTAAAGCTAGAGACTATAAAAAATAAAACTATAGACCAATATCCCTAATAAATATAAACACAAAAACTCTCAACAAAATATTAGGAAACCAAATTCAACAGCATATTACAAGGATCATACACCACAATCAAGAGGGATTTATCCATGGGATGCAAGGATGATTTAACATACACAAATGTGATACATCACATTTAATAGAATGAACAATAAAAAAATAATCATATGATCGTTCCAATAGATGGATAAAAAGCAGTCAATAAAATGCAAGATCCTTTTAAGATAAAAAAAAAGGCTCAACAAATTGGGTATACAAGGAATCTCAACACAATAAAAGCCATATATGACAAAACTACAGCCAACATCAAACTCAATGGTGAAATGTTGAAAGCTTTTATTCTAAGACCATGAAAAAGACAAGAACGTACACTCTCACTACCCCTATTCAGAACAGTTCTATAGGCCCTAGCGAGCGCAATCACACAAGAAATAAAAGACATCCAAATCAGAAAGGAAGAACTAAAACTGTTTGCAGATGACATAACCCCACACATAAAAAAGTCCTAAAGATGCCACCAAAAAGTGGTTAGAACGAAACAATTAGTTAAGTAAAGATGCAGGATACAAAATCAACTATAGAAATTAGTTGTGTTTCTATACACCAAGAAAAAAATTTTGAGAAAGAAATATTAATAACAATTCCATTCACAATATCATCAAAAACAATAAAATATCCAGGAATACTTTAATGAAGGAAGTGAAAAATCTGTACATTGAATACTATAAAATGTTGATGAAATAAACTGAAAAACACACAAACAAATGGAAAGACATCCCATATTCATTGATTAGAATAATTCATATTATTAAGATAGCTATATTACCCAAAAAAGTCTACAGATTCAATTTAATCTTTCAGTTCAGTTGCTCAGTCGTGTCCGACTCTTTGTGACCCCATGGACTGCCACACCAGACATCCCTGTCCATCATCAACTCCCAGAGCTTACTCAAATTCATGTCCATTGAGTTGGTGATGCCTTCCAACCATCTCTTCCTTTGTCATCCCCTTCTCCTCCCATCTTCAATCTTTCCCAGCATCAGGGTCTTTTCAAATGAGTCAGTTCTTTGCATCAGGTGATCAAAGTACTGGAGCTTCAGCTTCAGCATCAGTCTTTCCAGTAAATATTCAGGACTGATTTCCTTTAGGAGTGACTGGTTGGATCTTCTTGCTGTCCAAGAGACTCTGAAGAGTCTTCTCCAATATCACAGTTCAAAAGCATCAATTCTTCAGCACTCAGCTTTGTTTATAGTCCAACTCTCACATCCATATATGACTATGGAAAAATTGTAGCTTTGACTAAAAAGTCCAATGATTTTTTCTCACAAACGTAGGGAAAACAATCCTAAAATGTGTATAAAAACAGAAAAGAACCGAAACAGCCAAAGCAATCTTGAGAAAATATAACAAAGCTGGATGCATCACTTTTCCTGATTTCAAAATATATTACAAAGTTACAGTAATCAAAATAGCATGGTACTGGCAGAAAAGTAGACCCATAAACCCATGGAATAGAATAGAGAGCCCAGAAATAAATCTTCTCATATATGGCTAATTAATATTTGAAAAGATGGCAAAGAATACTCAACAGAGAAAGAATATTTTTTAATAAATGGTATTGGGAAAACCAGATAACCACAGGCAGAAGAAATTGGACCCCTATGTTATGCCACTCACAAAAATTAACTCAAAATGGATTAAAGACTTAAACAAAATAATTGAAAATGTGAAACTCCTAGATCAAAACTAGGGGGCAAAGCAATAATTTTTTGGATTTAACACTAAAAGCTTAAGCAATAAAAGCAAAAACTAGTAAGCAGCACTATACTAGACTAGAAAACACAGCCAAAAAGAGAAAAATCAATGAAAAGGTAACCTACAAAAGGGGATAAAATATTCAAATAATATATCTGATACAGGGTTAATCTCCAAAATATATAAAGAACTCATTCAACATAATAGCCACCCAAAAAATCTGATTAAAAAACAGGCAATGACCAACAGGTACATGAAATCATAAGGAAAATGCAAATCAAAACACAGTGAGATATTGCCTCATATGTATTTAAAAAGCTACCACCAAAAAGTCAAAAGATAACAAGTATTGGTGAAAATGTAAAGGGGGAAAGGATCCTAGGTACTACTGGTGGGAATGAAAATTGGCTACTAGGAAAAACAGTATGGAGTTTAAGAAATTAAAAACAGGACTGCCATATGACCCAGCAATCCCATTTCTGGGTATATACCCAAAGGAAATGAAAACAGTATCTCAGAGAAATATCTGCACTCCCATATTTGCTGCAGCATTATTCACAATAGCCAAGACATGCAAACAACCTAAGTGTCCAACAATGGATGAATGGATAAAGAAGATGTGGCATGTATATCCAATGGAATATTATTTGGATGTGAGAAAGAAGGAAATCCTGCCATTTGCAACAACACAGATGAATCTTGAGGGCATCTTGCTAAGTGAAATAAGTCAGTCAGAGAAAGATGAATATTATATCATTTACATGTGGAATCTATAAAAGCTGAACTTACAGAAACAGAGTAAAGTGGTGGTTACCAGGGGATGGTTAGACAGAGGGATGCCAAGAAGAATCCAAATACACAGGTCTTGCTAAATTTCCCCCAGTTTACTACCCTCAGCTCATATCCTTTGTCCAAACATTCTTCCACTCCTCATCAAACCTAGTATAAAAATGCTCAGGTGTAACCACTTCTTCAGGTCTTCATTTCCTTATGAAGGCTGCGTCATATAAAACATAAGTACATTTGTATGATTTTTTTGTCAGTCCAATTTACAGGGCCCTCTGCTAGAGAACCTAGGAGGATTGTAGGAAATACAATTTTTCTTAGGTGTAGTATATTATTTCAAAAATATTTATTGAATTGTAAAATCTGAAACAATACTTTTGAGAAAAATCTAAGATATTTCACATAATTTTTCATTTTTACTCAAGTTTTGTTAGTACTGCATAAAATAATTCATTTAATAGACCATTGCTTAAAAACTAAAATTTGCTTTTAAAGAAGTCTGTTTCCATAGTTAATCTCTATTCATTCTTAAGTCTGTTTTTATCTTATGGTTAAATAAACCTACTGAGAAGTATGCCTTTCATATTTGGAAAGAAATAGTCACACATTTAATTATGTTCTCTTTCCCTGGCTGCCTGCCAAAAACACTCACACTTTGATGTTACAGCTTCTCCTTCAGGAGTAAATTAAGGAGTAATTAAGGAGTTAATCTTACTTAAAAAATATAACTACCTAGAATATCATAGAACTTACTTATCTACTTGTCAAAGTAATAGTACCACATTCACAAGGATGAACCCAAACTATCTCTCTAGCTATCCCATCACCATCATCTGGAGATGGGTAGAGCCCATTACTGTTGAGAGTCCCTTGGACAGCAAGGAGGTCAAACCAGTCAATCCTAAAGGAAATCAGTCCTGAATATTCACTGGAAGGACTGATGCTGAAGCGGAAGCTCCAGTACTTTGGCCACCTGATGCAAAGAGCCAACTCACTGGAAAAGACCCTGATGCTGGGAAGGATTGGGAACAGGATAAGAGGATGACAAGAGGATAAGACGGTTGGAAGGCATCACCAACTCAATGGATATGAGTCTGAGCAAACTCCGGGAGATTGGTGTGCTGCAGTCCATGAGGTCACAAAGAGTTGTACACAACTTAGTGACTGAACAACAACAATAACAGGAGTCCATTACAACCTACCAGTCCCTGGAAACCAAGCCTCTCCACCTTCTCTGAAGCATCAAGAAGCAATGGTGCTGAAGATGCTGAAGGACACTGGGCATGGGCAGTTAAGTTCCTCATCCATCAGGATAAGGGGTATGTCTCAACAACCAAGGAGACTTCCCTAACTCAAAACTGCAGAATACTTTATTGCTCCTGACCACCCGACAGAGGTGAGATGTTCACTCACCCTTAATCTTCTTCCAACATTCGTCAATCATCAGAGAATGAGGCTTTCCACTTCATTTGACACTAGTATATCAACTGCCTACTATGTGATTTCTCTTCACATGGAAAGCATTTCTATCTATAAACTTATCACTGATACCCATGAATGGGGGAGCCAGATGTCTTCTAGAAAGGAAGGATCTTTAGTCAAGTCATCCACACCTGGACTATAAAGGCACTGTTGCTTCTGCATGGCAGTTTTCAGGGTCTAACAGGTTGAACACAACTAAAGACTTTTTCTAATAGTGCAGAGCCCTTGGCCACCTGTGCACGCCATCTTCAGGGGAACTGTATTCTTTGCAGAAATCAACAGCCACTTTTACCAGCCTCTTCTAAGCTGGCTCTCAGAACCAATTCTGAAATTCTTAAGAATGCTGCAGAAGCTGAAGGCAGGTGAAATTGGGGTTGCAGCATCAGAGCAACTCCAAGGCTATTTCCAGCCAGCTATGGTTGGTCTTGCAGAACAAGATTTCAACAGTTAGTAACCTTTGGAAACCCAGTATGTGCACAATCCCTATACCAAAGAGTATAGGTATTCACAAAGGAAAACAGCACTGTTTCTGCCCCTGGAAACATACTCCATCCTCAATATCTTAATATTAGAAGTGTTAGTTATCTAACTACAGCTGCACCTGAACTTTAATTACTTCAACTACTGCAGGAACGGTGGGGTGGTAAGTAGAAGGGCATCAAATAATTCTTATACGCACTTACCCATATCAGTCTCATGGGTTTTGCTTCATCTCTTGTGCATTTTGATTTTACATTATTAAAAGAAAATCAACATGCTCCTTTGGAAAAGAAATCCCTAGTTGAAAAATGAATTGACAATTTTGCTTTTTCTATGTAACTTAGGATGAGTGGCTCCCCTAGGGTGACTTCACAGGTAATTGAATTTCATATGAAATTTACCAAATAACAAAGGTCTGCTGTGCTCTGTAGAACATTCCATATAGCCCAAATCCCTACCCTCCTGAGGCTTTCAAACATAATGCCAAGTGGAAAACTGGCATATTGAGGAACAGGGGAGTATTGTCCCCTTGGTAGGTCAGCAGAATCAATATGGAAAGCCCAACAACTGACCCAAATTGGAGCTGTCATCTCCATATCCTGGCTGGGGGCCCATCACCCACACAGTTCAACAAAAGGTCTTGAAGTTACTGCTTTGTACAAGCTCATCATGGGGACATTCACTGTAATTAGAGGAACTACCATGTATATATTTTAACCAAAAGACTGAGACTAGAAAGTAAGAGATCAGAGAGAACACAAAATTCATTGCAAACAAATATCACCAGTCCCAATGAGAACTCTGAATTATTCACTGGTTGATCTTTGCCTCTGTGATTACATAATTCTTTATAAAAGGATTATTAAATTAAAATTCCTAATATTTTATCAGTAAACAATTCTCAGGCCCCAACACGTATTAGGGTTTCTCAGGGGGCACAGAGGTAAAGAATCTGCCTGCCAAAGCAGGAGAACGAAAGAGATGTAGATTAGATCCCTAAATTGGGAAGAACCCCTGGAGTAGGAAATGGCAACCCACTCCAGTATTCTTGCCTGGAGAATCCCATGGACAGAGGAGCATGGAGGGTTACAATATATGGGGTCACAAAGAATCAGACACAGCTGAGCACATGCTCACCCCACTATACCATGTAGGACACTATTGTCGATTCTAGGTTCCAAGTGACATGAGACTCTATCCTTTCTCGGCAAATTTCTTAGGAGTAACATGTCCTAGTATTTTTAAACAGCTAAGTTCTACAAATATTATATTATAAAATATAACTGTGCAAAACAAAAATGAGAGAAAGTTGCAAAAAATGTATGTACTAAACATAGCTGTAAAAACACCTCTTTTGTAATGTGTGATTTAATTAATTTAGACAAGTGCCTTTGGTTAGATTTAGGTAACTAAGAATATGCCTAGAGAAGTAAATCTTGACCTAGTTCTAACACCAACAGATGAAACCTTGTACTTTTCCTCTTTCCTTTTCTGCCGCTCTCCCTCACTTTCCATAAGCCAAAGATTTCAACCTCCTGATTGGTCCAGTTGGAGAGACTGCTGCTCCAGATATTCATGTCTATAAAAATATTATCTCCCAGGGGAAAAAAGTGAAAGCATTAGTCATTCAGTCGTGTATAACTCTTCGTAACTCCAAGGACTGTAGCCTGGTAAGCGCCTCTGTCCATGGAATTCTCCAGGCAAGAATACTGGAGTAGGTAGCCATTCCCTTCTCCAAGGGATCTTTCCCACCCAGCGATCAAACCCGTGTCTTCCACACTGCAGGTAGATTCTTTACCGTCCTTATCTCTCAAAGGTAAGGCGGGATCTGCCAGTTCTTTCTATATCTTCTCCCACTAAGCTGTGTACCTCAAGCAAGGACTATGGCTTATTTATCTACTATTTCTTAGCACCTAGTCCAATGTGTGTGCATAACAGCTACTAGGCAGTAAATAAATATTAGCTCAATGAACTTCTCCTCTAATATCCAGCTTAATATTTCCATGTGCTGAATGTGTACTGATTGACTGATACACACTCTTAATTAGCCAATCATGAGAAGAGTTTGAATCAAATTTGCGCTACTATTACTCAGGCTGTCATGGCTTCAAACTTGCAAAAGTCAGGCTGCATACCAAGCAGAGGCAAACATTCACGAGACTGTGCACTTGTGAAATCCAAGCATTCCTCAGTCATCTATCCCTTACTCTGCCTTTTACTCCCTGCAATAACCATTCACTTAGTATTTGCCAATGATTATGAGATGAATAGTGATGCACCAGTTTGATGATTGAACCAATTATAACGACTAGAGGGGGCATTTGCTTCTGTTCAGAAAAGAACCTAGCCGAGGCTGGACAGGAGAGAGGATTCAGCGGGGCCTGCAGTCAGGGTGCCTGATTATCTTGGCTATTTGGCTATTCAAAGAGTGCAAAGGAGCCTGCAGTACTCATCCACTCTGACGGAGAGACATCTTTCCTCCTGAAATTGCCTTCCAGATGCATAATTTCTGTTACAGGGCTCTAGAAAGGGATTTTTAGCCCCTCAGTAAAAATTCCCTGAGCATCTGCTACCTCTCAGACACTACACTGAATAACAAATGAATAAGAGCTCAGACACTCCCCTCTACTCCACAGGTCAGCCAACATTTTCACATAGAGCCGTACAGTAAATGTTTTAGGCTTCGCAGGCCATTCAGGCTCTGTGGCAATCACTCAACTTGGCATGTACTGCAAAAGAAACCTTAGGAAATTATATACACTATTGAACACGGTCATGTTCCAATAAAGCTTTATTTACCAAGACAGGCAGTTGGCTCGGTTTAGCCTATAAGATGTAGTTTGCTATTCCTAATCTAACCCACATCAGATGCGTTTTTTATTCAAAATAACAAAACAAGGATATCCGTGTTAATGAAACTTCCCCCTTGTATCCATAAAACATTTTCATTAACAATGAAGCTATTTCATATATGACTGAAAGTTTAATCTTCACACCAACCCTTTACAGTGGATAGGTTTTATTATCTTCATTTTATAAATGAGAAAACTAAAGCTCAATTAAAGAACTTTAAGTCATTATACAACCAAGAGTGGAGGTAAGATTTGAGCTTCTGTGTAATAGGCAGAAATTACCACGGGTTCACCAGAGTTTCCTCATCCTCCAGGGCATATACCAGACTATATTTCCCAGGTTCCTCTGCCTTTGGGCATAACCATGTGCTTGGGTTCTGGTCAGTAGACTTTAGGCCTTGCCCCTTAAAATTTCCTCATAGAAACTTTTAAACATGATTCTCTATTTCCTTCACCCCTTTCAACTGGTTGGAAAGGAGACATCCCCTAGGGTAACCTTGCAAGTCACATGTGGACAAAAGCAGAGCCACAGGACTGAAAGAGCCTGCGTCCATGAAGCACAACCTGGAAGAAAGCCACCCAGCCACAAAGATCTGCATTATTGGACTGAAAACTCCAAGAAACTTGCATTAAGCCACTGAGATGCAGTGTTTATGTGTTACAGCAACTCCCTTACTAACAGAGCCTGTGTTCAGATTTGGTGTTGTTGGCACTCAGCTATAGAAAAAGATGTAATGGATGTGTTTACCAGCTAGATTTCAGACAAGAGATATATCAAAATGAGGAAGGGGTACATTTAAGAATGATAATGTCAAAGAATGTTCAAACTACTGCACAACTGCACTCATCTCACATGCTAGCAAGGCAAAGCTCAAAATTCTCCAAGTCAGGCTTCAACAGTATGGAAACCGAGAACTTCTGGATGTTCAAGCTGGATTTAGAAAAAAAAAAGCAGAGGAACAAGAGATCAAATTGCCAACATCAGTTGGGTGATAGAAAAAGCAAGAAAATTCCAGAAAAACATCTACTTCTGTTTCATTGACTACGCTAATGCCTTTGACTGTGTGGATCACAGCAAACTGTGGAAAATTCTGAAAGAGATGGGAATACCAGACCACCTTACCTGCCTCCTGAGAAACCTGTATGCAGGTCAAAGAGCAACGGTTAAAACCAGACATGGAACAACAGACTGGTTCCATATAGGGAAAGGAGTATGTCAAATCTGTATATTGTCACCCACCCTGCTTATTCAACTTATAGGCAGAGTACATCATGCAAAATGCCAGCCTGGATGAAGTTCAAGTTGGAATCAAGATTGCCGGGAGAAATATCAATTACCTCAGATATGCAGACAACACCACCCTAATGGCAGAAAGCAAAAAGGAACTAAAGAGCGTCCTAATGAAGGTAAAAGAGGAGAGTGGAAAAGCTGCCTTAAAACTCAACATTCAAAAAACAAAGATCATGGCATCCAGTCCCATAACTTAATGGCAAACAGATTGGGAAACAACAGAAACAGTGAGAGACTTTATTTTGGGGGGCTCCAAAATCACAGCAGATGGTGACAGCAGCCTTGAAATTAAAAGACGCTTGCTCCTTGGAAGAAAAGCTATGACAAACCTAGACAGCATATTAAAAAGCAGAGACATCACTTTACCAACAAAGGCCTGTCAAGTCAGATCTATGGTTTTTCCAGTAGTCATGTATGGATGTGAGAGTTGGACCATAAAACTGAGCACTGAAGAATTGATGTTTTTGAACTGTGGTGTTGGAGAAGACTCTTGAGAGTCCCTTGGACTCTAAGGAGATCAAACCAGTCCATCCTAAAGGAAATCACTCCTGAATATTCATTGGAAGGACTGATGCTGAAGCTGAAGCTCCAATACTCTGGCCACCTGATGCAAAGAACTGACTCACTGGAAAAGACCCTGATGCTGGGAAAGATTGAAGGTGGGAGAAGGGGATGACAGAGGATGAGATGGTTGGATGGCATCACTGACTCAGTGGACGTGAGTTTGAGCAAGCTACTGGAGTTGGTGATGGACAGGGAAGCCTGGCATTCTGCAGTCCATGGGGTCACAAAGAGTTGGACACGACTGAGCGACTGAACTGAACCCTATAGTTGAAAATAACTAGTATTACAGTTCTGACACATAAACTTCTGATCTTATTTTGCCTTTTTATGCACATAGATTTAGGCCTTAAGAAAAATGGAAATATAGTATTTTCCATTGAATATAACCATGGGGATCTTTTCATATCAAACTATATTCATATAATTGTGAGTAGCTGAATTGCCCCCACAATATAGATGTTATTTTTCACACACACAAAAAAAACCAGTTATCCCCTAGTGTACATTTAAGTTGTTCCCCTTTTCTTGCGGTTACAAAAAATTACTGCAACAAACATTCCTATTGATAGATACATCTTCGTGCAAATGTGCAAGTTCTTTTTCAGCACTAGTTCCTGGAAGTAAAGCTGATAAGCTAAAAGGTTTGTCCACTGTCAAAATGCCCTCCCAAAATACTAACTCAGTTTCCCACTAGCCATTATAAAAGTGACCAGTTTCCTACCTGGGTTGACCTGGATCTTTTCTCAAAATTCTTCACCAATCAGGTTAGAAAAATAAAAAACCCTCTCATTTACTTTTTGAGAACAGTTTTTAAATAATTTTTTTAGTCCTCTTCCTTGCATTAAAAAAAAAAAAATCCTGTTTCATCTCTAGGAGATACTAAGGACATAACGTTGAGAAGTTACCTTTAAGCTGACAGTCTGCTTAATTTATACAGTTGGTCTAAGTGACTAGCAGCAGAGCAAATTTTTTTTTCCATTTATTTTTATTAGTTGGAGGCTAATTATTTAAGACTTAGTGTGAAAAAAATCAGCAAAAGTGATCAAATATTAATTCTTCTTAGCAGATACTCTCAAGTAATCTGCATATTGTAGGTGAGCCACGACTATCAGAACTGAATGGGTAATCTGCTTCTAAATAATAAGCTGTTTTGCTATATAAAGCAACTAGAATGTGTTTGACGTACTGCTTCCTTAGGTTTTCCTTTTACACTTTTATCCATGTTTGACTTATTTTTGGGGTTTGGTTACTTAGTAGTTCAGTAAAAAGGTAAGTTTGTGAACTTCCCTGGGGGCTCAGCCGTAAGGAATCTACCTGCAATGCCGCAGGTTCGATCCCTGGGTCAGGAAGATTCCCTGGAGAAGGAAATGGCAACCCACTGCAGTCTTGTCAGGGAAATCCCATGGACTGAGGAAGCTGGTGGGCTACAGTCCATGGGGTCACAAAACAGTCAGACATGACTTAGTGACTAAAAAAACAAAACCGGTAAATACCACAAATGTGAGGGGAAATACAAATAGAAACTGATAAACAAAAATAAACAAAGGGGACCTAACTAAACTTAAAAGCTTTTGCACAGCAAAGGAAACCATCTAAAAAAAAAAAAAGATAACCCACAGAATGGGAGAAAATATTTGCAAATGAATTGACTGACAAGGGATTCATCTCCAAAATATACAAACTGCTCATGCAGCTATATCAAAAAAAAAAAAAAAAATACAACCCAATCTAAATAGGTGGAAGATCTAAACAGACAATTCTCCAAAGAAGACATACAGATGGCCAAAAGGCACATGAAAAGATGTTCAACATCACTAATTATTAGAGAAACACAAATCAAAATTAAAAAAAGGTGTCACATCAGTCAGAATGGCCAGCATCAAAAAATAATAAATAGTTTATTTAAATATTAAATACTGGATAGGTGCTGAGAGGTGAATACTAAAGAGGGTGCAGAGAGAAGAGAACCCTCCTACATTGTTGATGAAAATCTTAATTGGTTCAGCCACTATGGAGAACAGTATGGAAGTTCCATAAGAAATTAAAAATAGAGCTACCATATGACCCAGCAATTCTATTACTTAGCATATCTCTCAAGAAAACCATAATTTCAAATGATACATGCACCCAATGTTCCTTGTAGCACTATTGGGAACAGGCAGGACATGAAAGCAAACTAAATGTCCATCAACGGATGAATGGATAAAAATGTGGTACATACACACAATAAAATATTACTCAGCCATTTAAAAGAACAAAATAATGCCATCTGCAGTGACACGGAAGGACCCAGAGATTGTCATACTGAGTGAAGTAAAGCAGACAGAGAAAAACAAATATTATATGATATCGCTTACATGTGGCATCTGCAAAGAACCAACTCATTGGAAAAGACCCTGACGCTGGGAAAGACTGAAGTCAAAAGGAAGAAGGGGGCAGCATAGGATGAGATTAGATAGCATCGCTGACTCAGCAGACATGAATCTGAACACACTCCTGGAATAACGGCAGACAAAGGAGCCTGGTGTGCTGCAGGCCATAGGGTCCCAAAGAGTCGGACGCAACCTAGCGACTGGACAACAGCATATGTGGGATCTGTAAAAAATGGCACAAATGATTTATAAAATCATTTATAAAAGAGAAATAGAATTATAGATGTGGAAAATAAGCTTATGGTTACCAAGGGAGAAAGAGGGAGAGGAGGGATAAATTGGGAGATTGGGACTGACATATATACGCTATTATATATGAAACAGATGGCCAATAAGGACTTACTGTATAAGCGCAAGGGACTCTACTCAATACTCTGACCTATGTGGGAAAATAATCCTAGAGAGAGTGGATACATGTATATTTGCAACTGAGTCACTTTACTGTACTGCAGAAATGAACACAACATTGTAAGTCAACTATACTCCAACGAAAATTAGCTTAGAAAAAGAAGCTGATACAGGTTGTTAGCACCAAGCAAAAGGGAGGCAGGGACAGAGATGAGGGCTGTGTGCAGAACACAAGTACAGCAACGAGCACACGCGAATTACTGGTATCGGGGGAGGGATGCAACTTACACTGAAGGCCTAGGTACCAGCCACTGGGCAAAACCTGTGACACACACCTTCTCCTTTAACCCTCACAACTCTTCGAAGTGCACGGAATTCATATCTGTTAAGTGAGAAAAAGGGTGCCAGAGAAACTGACCTAGGTGATTACCTACAAAGGGAAGCTTCTACCGGAACTTCTGGTTGTTTGGGGGACTTCCCTGGTAGTCCAGTCGCTATGACGCCAAGCTCCCAATGCTAGCGGCCAAGGTTCAATCCCTGGTCAGGACACTAAATCCTGCTTGCTGCAACTCAGACTCAGAACAGCAAAATACATATAAAGAAATAATTTTTTTTAATAACTTTTGGTTTTGGGGGCTATTTTGTTTCAAATCCCACTTTCTCCCCCAGTGTTCCACAGCACTGGAAAAATCCTGGATTCGAACTTTCAGGGCTCTTCCTGCCACCAGTGGCCCTCATGTTTCACTGAGGGGCACAAAGAAACAAAGGCACGATGAAGTTAAAAAGAGAGCAGCCTCTATGCGAAAATGTGGGGAGGTCTCGGAAATATGAATAAAGGAACAAAGAAAATAAATTTTGTAATGAATAAATGAGACATTGAAGAAAAGTGCAAACTTGGAATTGTGTCCAGAAGAATAAAGGAAGTAGCACAAAACAATGGCATTAAAAAGTGCACATTAACATATATACACTACTCGGCGCACACACACACACACACACACACACACAGATGCTCCACAAGGACCCACTGTACAGCAAAGGAAACTCTACTCAACATTCCGTAATGATCTATATAAGAAAAGAATCTGAAAACGAATGGATGTGTGTATATTTATAACTGAATCCCTTTGCCTGTACACCTGAAACAAATACAACATTGTAGATCAACTAGACTCCAATATAAAATAATTTAAGTTTAAAAAATTGAGACTACAGAAAGAGACAAAAACACATTAGTCAAATGAAGAAATTTAAAGGTATAAAATGATAAATAGCTAGAAACAACAGAATTACAAAGCTGAATTTTTCAACCAAGAAACACTATGTTCAGCCCTTTAATCTTCACCTGTTCCTAAAAGAATCCATTTTCCATTGTAAGTATTCATATGCCAATTTTCACCCTTTTTAAATGCAGTGAGCAAAATTGAACTCTCTCTTCAAATAAGGGCCACATCCACCCAGCGAATTACAGGAGAATCTTAGTCCCAGCCTGCTGACACTGTTTGTACTAACAGTTGATAACTTCAGAACTTTCATCCGTTTGTTGCTCTCCAAGATCCTCATGGCTTCGGCCAAGTCTGCCAAAGTTTGTGCTGCTTTGTCTGTTCTTGACAATACTTCTGAGCTTAGAATGAGAGAAATCACAGAAAGTGTCTTAGAAAGATCCCCTAGCCTCACACACAGTGTAGGTTACGGCTCCAAGACATTCCAGCTGATGCATGTTTGAGTCAGAGTAATACCAACCATTGATCCATTGACTCTTACTTTCACAGACTTGCGTGTGACTTTATAAATCAAATACATTCTAAATTTTTTTCCATGGGAAAAAAAGGAAATTAGAACACTAAGGCAGGGACGTTTAAAAACCAAAAGGAAGATGCTGTGGAGGAGAGATCACAATCAACAAGAGTGAGTGCCCAGAGTAGAAAAAGAAATGTAAGCCTAAGAAGGATGGGGTGGCTTTGTTCTACGTTCATTGTATTCTTCCTTTGTTCCTTTGTGCCTGTCTTGTATCCATCTACCACTTCTTCAGGGGAAAATAGGCATAAATTTGAGACAGAAGAAAGGTAAGTAAATAGTAAAAGACAGACATGTCAACCAAAATTTTTAAATAAGGTGAAAATTAAATGGTAAATAAGAAATATGGAACATCATTCTCCCCCTCCCCCAACATCAACAAAATTTGTATATTCCTATTTATTATGTTCCTTATGCCTACCTTCTTTCATTTTCCTAATTTTCTGAACTTTTCATTTTTCAAATAATTGGTACAAACCTGAGAAAAGAAATGAGTAAATAAAAAGTGTAAAAATGAGAGAATGATGATGAAATCATCTGAATCGACCTTAAAACCTCTATATCAAGAGAATACTCACTGTATGAGAGGAATTTAGTTACTAAGTACCGGCTTAGTAACTAGGTAATACTAGCTGAATAAGTCATAGCTGAGGCCCTATCTCATGTTCACACTGGAACACAAGTAGAGATGGGAAGGTGATTTTCAGAATGGTCCATATAATTTGTATTTTCATCCTCCTTGTTGACTAAAAGTAAATAAAAATTTACTTCCCTAGGAAACCTTCCCTGCTGATGTGACCCCTTCCTGTATATGTATGCACACATATAGCACACACTCCTGGAAGGATGCAAACCTGCAACCCAGATGCCAAAATACCAAGCACAGTTATATATGAGGATTGAGAAAGGCAAGGAGTGATTTCACTTAGTACTTAATGTAAATTGATATTGCTTGTCTTTTTAAAGTCATTGAGTATAACTTCGGACATTCAAAACCAAGAATAAAGACAAGGGCAAATGATGAAAAGCTAAGACATGAGAGGAGAATATGCAATGAGAAACTATAAAAAAGAAAGTAACAAAATCATCCGTTGGAGCTGTCTTTTACATCATCCCTTTTATCTCTTCTCCTGAATTTGTACATTTGAGGGGGACCTGCCTCAGACTCCTGCTTGTATATTTTCTCAAACTTTATCTTTTTATACCCTCCTTGGGGAAAAAAACAGACAACACTGCCAACGATTTTAAAGAAAAGTGAGAAGCAACAGGTCACTGGATGAGACGAAAACCGTATGTCACACACATCAACCACCGTGACTTATTCTTTAAACAGATCAATAGAAACAATCACTCACCTTTCTTCAAAGAGACTGCTGAAGTAACTCTAGCTCACTTATGGTAGCTTCTGTTTTGTTGACAAGTAATTAGAGATAGTAACAGATCATTTGTCATACCCTCAATGACTAGAGTTCATGGCCTTGATATGCCTGAACCAATTTCTCAAGCAGTTTGAAGGCCTCTTTACCTTTGCCTGTTGAATCCATCCTTTGCAGCACTTCTTTTCTCTAGATACCCTATTTTTGCCTAAAATACCATTTCTTTTTCTTAAGATACTACTTTTATATCAATCATTCACTCAAAATCTTACCATCCCTCTCCCCTTCTTCATTAAAACCAACCCAAACTCCTCCTGGGAATATCAGAAACCTTGTGGAATTTGCTCCCACCCTAACCATTCTTACCCCTGCTGCTTCGTAGCCACTGAATCATGTACGATTCTTTGCGACCCCATGGACTGTAGCCCACCAGGCTCCTCTGTCCATGGGATTTCCCAGGCAAGAATACTGGAGTGGGTAGCCATTCCCTTCTCTAGGGTATCTTCCCAACCCAGGGATCAAACACCCATCTCCTGCATCTCCTGCTTGGCAGGCGTGTTCTTTACCACTGAGCCGCCTGGGAAGCCCTTGTTCTTACCCCACGGCTTCCCTTTACCAACCCCATGTAATCTACCACATATTCTTCTCCTTGTCTTTTACTCAGGAAGTACCCATTTGTAGGTCCATTTACTCAAGGGAATGTCTGGCCAAACTGAGGGCTGGGGGGAAGACATCTGAAGAAAGCAAAGTTAAACTGAAATGTTTGTCGAGATATAAATAGAGTTCTTTTACTCAGCATCTCAGCACCTCCAGGACAATATCAACACTAAGATGGAAGGTGACTGCAAGTCAGGCTCTGAAGTCAGCCGACCAGGTTCAAACGTCAGCTCTACCCATTACACTGTGACCTAGGGCAAGTTATTTTCTTCTCTCTGAACTTCAAACTCCTCACCCTCAAAATGGAGATACCTATACTCACCTGAGTTATAATCAAGATTGCTAGTTGTCAAATTATCAGGCATTCACTTTCGCTAATAAATTTGATGCCATCATGTGACACAGAAATCTCCAGAATCTGTCCTTTACCTCAGGTATCATTCTCTGAAATGTGTATGTTCAGTCACTTCAGTCATGTCTGACTGTTTGTGACCCCAGTCCACTGACTCTTTGTGACTGTAGATCACCATATCCCTCTGTCCATGGAATTTTCCAGGCAAGAATACTGGAGTGGGTTGTCATGAACTCCTCCAGGGGATCTTCCTGACCCAGGGATCGAACCTGCACCTCCTGCGTCTCCTGCTCTGGCAGGTGAGTTCTTTACCACTGCGCTATCTGGGGAGCTCATCCTCTGAATTAGTACCCTTAAACTTAAGCAATTACCTCTCTCTGGTGAGCATTTATATAGTCAAAATAATGTAAATGTATGTAACTAGGGTTTATAAACTTTATTACTGATAAGAAACTTTTTTCAGTTCAGTTCAGTTGCTCAGCCGTGTCCAACTCTTTGCAACCCCTTGGACTGCAGCACACTAGGCCTCCCTGTCCATCACCAACTCCTGGAGTTTACCCAAATTCATGTCCATTGAATCGGTGATGCCATCCAATCATCTCATCCTCTGTCATCCCCTTCTTCTCCTGCCCCCAATCCCTCCCAGCATCAGGGTCTTTTCCAATGAGTCAGCTCTTCACATCAGGTGGCCAAAGTATTGGAGTTTCAGCTTCAAAAATTAGTCCTTCCAATGAACACCCAGGACTGATCTCCTTTAGGATGGACTGGTTGGATCTCCTTGAAGTCCAAGGGACTCTCAAGAGCCTTCTCCAACACCACAGTTCAAAAGCATCAATTCTTCGGCCACTCAGCATTTTTTATAGTCCAACTCTCACATCCATACATGACTACTGGAAAAACCATAGCTTTAACTAGACAGACATTTGTTGGCAAAGTAATGTCTCTGCTTTTTAATATGCTGTCTAGGTTGGTCACAGCTTTTCTTCCAAGGAGCACGCATCTTTTAATTTCATGGCTGCAGTCTCTGCAGTGATTTTGGAGCCCCCAAAAATAGTCTCCCACTGTTTCCAAAAAAAACTTTTAAAATCAACTTATTATCAAAGCATGGACTGAGTATAAATACAGAAAAAGAATGGAAAAATTACTTTATGTGAGAAAAGTTAGGAGGGATAACCAAGAGAAAAGATTGGTAAAAGGGAATGCTATGATCACTGAATTGAGTATTTCTGTTCAGCAGAGCAGGAAACACAAAAGTTTACATAATTGCTGAAGTCACAAAGGTAAGCAATGGAGTAACTCGGAGATGGGGATGGTCAAAGTGAGTTAATTCCTCATCTACCATAGAATAAAATGAATAGACAATATCAAAAATTGAAAATCTGTAAGTAGTAACATAGTACATCATTTAGAGATAGGAAACTAATACTAAAACTCTACAAAAAAATAGTGAAGGAGTTTAAGAGAAAGAGGTAAAGAGGGCTAAGAGAGGGAGCGACACTTTTTATGCTAATTCTTCTATACTATTGTGTTTAAATTTTAACTGTTTTCAAAAACAAAATAATGTAACTGAAAAAGATCTATTCACAATACCAACTAAAACCACAAGAATAAACCTAACAAGAAACATGCACAATCTGCATGAAGAAAACCTTAATCCTTCACTGACATAAAAGACCTAAATACAGTGCCTGCTACTGTGTTCCTGAAAGGGAGGGACTCGATGTCTTAATAGTGATGGTTCAGATCAGTTAATTTATGAATGCAATGCAATTCCACTTAAAAAAAAAATCCCAACAAAATTATTCTTGGAACTAGACAGCCTACGTCTAATCTTTATCGGGAATAGAAAAATACATAAAAAGAGTCAACATTTTTTGAATAAGAATGATGATGGAGAACTTGCCCTAACAGATAGCTCAAGAGACACTGACAGATCTGTGGATCACAATAACGGATACAGCATCATGGACATCATCTTCTTCACTAAATAAGGAAGTAGCCCTTTTCTCCAAAAACAATATTAAGTACCAAGAAATGACCAAAGACCTCCCTACTCTAATTTTAGCTGGACTAATTATGCAAGCAACATGACAGCACCGAGACAAGTATCCTGCAACCTAAAAAATGTGGGGTTGGGGTTCTCTGAGATTCTTGGGGAAATAGTTTTTTGTTCTATGTAAAAGAAGAGCAGAGATTTCATTAGGCAGAATTCTGTCTAGTGGACTAGAGATTGTAAACTCAGTAAGAGCAGAAATATTAGATTTCTTATAAGGCAAGTACCTACTTGTAGCTAATTTAGCTCAACTACAAGACAGTGACTAGATACACAGCATATGCAGAGGGATAAGCCGTGCGAGCTCCAGGGCAGCTAAGAACAGAGCAGAGGCCCCAGTGTGGACATCAGAGTCCAGAGATTTCTCCTAAAAGAACATCTAAGCTAAGAAACCTGAGTAGGGTCCACTGTATTCTCACCTGTTTACTGCAACAGCCTTTGTGTCTCTTTTGTTCTAGTCTCATCCCTCCCAGCTTTTCTCTAAACTGTTGTCAGAGAGATCTGAAATTCAAATCAGATTAATCTCTCCCTAGCTTATAATCATCAGCTTTTTTTTTCCTCGGATAATGCCTACATTTCTTAACTTGGATTATGAGGTCTTTATTGGCCCTTGCCTACTTCATCTTCAATCCTTGCCTATTCACCTGATATAATCCTTCTTACCCGTCAAGACTCAGTTCAAATGTCACCTCCAGAAATACTTTGCTGACTTCTCCAAGCTCAAGGTACCACTGGAATGCTCCTCTATTATGTAACTAGTTACAGTGATATGAGCGTGTCTTTGCACTAGATCATGAGTTACTGGAAAATAGATTAATACTTTTATTCACTTTCATATCCACAAACAACACCTTGTATATAAAGTATATATTTGCTATATTTGGTTATTTATTAGCAGTTAAGAATTACCCAAGAAACTCTCAATTTTCCCCTTCTTACAAATGGCCTTACACAAAGAATTCAAATGACACAAGATGAGAGAGATCATAAGTATCTAAATGTCTAGCATTTGCTAAAAGCAAAAATTTGTATATTTAAAAAGAGTGGGTCTAGTCATTATCATCTGTGAATTGAGGGTCCAATTCTAGATACAGATCTGCTCCACGTTTTAGAAAAAAATTGCACAATCTATTTTCTTCTCTTTAAAAAGGAGAAAGATTGCTATAATTTCTTCCTACTCTAGGAATCTAGGACTCACTCCTACTTTGACATCAGCCCTTCCATAAGGCATTCATACCATGCATGAACACTGCGGGCATGTAGGTTACACTAAGCCAAGGGGAAAATTAGTAGCAGATGGTACCAAGGTTCTAGGTCAAAGTGCTTTCGATTTGCACTCCAGAACAAATACAAATGCTCTTCAACTAAAGTAGACAAAATATGCATTGTCCTTATGTCCATGACTATCTCATTTTCCATACCTGTGATCATTTTCCATCTTTCAAATGCTTTCAGAGACATTGTACCCATAATTCTTATAACAATTTTGTGAAGTAAGCAAGAAAGCAGTATTCTCTCTTATTACGAAAGAGGATATTGGAATTCCTAGACATATTATAAAACACTTGCCTTACATGCCCAAAGCTTGCTCTGACTTCTGTTTTTATGCTGCATATCAAGTCCCTTACATATTCAGCATTGTTTTAAGAATCAATAAGATGCCTTATAGTTTGGAGGTTTATAGAACCTGACATTAAATTATGAGGCAAAGGATAACAATAATAATAATTCCCTGAGGATATGCACAATGTAGGAGCAAACATGAGTTTTACGCTTAATAGATGTTTTTAAGACTAAGGATATACCATCAAAACTCAGGTTTCTGCTCTTTGGTCTTTCTGGCTCTGAATGAATATTTTTCAACTTTGTATCCTCATAAATTGAAATCACTTCCACTAACATTACTGTTTAATAATGCAACTCAGATTTCATAAGAATTCAGTCCATTAATTTCCACACACTTGGAAATGGAGATGATCTATACAATTTAAAAGGCTCCACTTAATAGTGATATGAAATTCAAAAGATTTATTCTTAAAAAGTCTTGCTACCCACTAAGATTATTTTAATACCAAGACGGACAGTCAATAAAGAAAATTTTTCACTCAGTAAAATAAACCATTAAAATGAATAATTGAAAATCTATTTAGTAAAATATGAAGTATATGCTCATTAGAAAAACATCTAGTAAAACCATCTGTATGTGACTATATCTGCCTTCAAACAGACACCTTACATGTGTCAATTTTAAAAGCTTATCTGACTAGAAAAATTCATTCACATTTCCATTATGTTTAAGAATGAATGCTTAACTTTAACTTTCATCTTAAAGATTACTTCATGTGATAAAAGTAATAGAAGTCATTTTAATCCTTACTTTCATGATGTATAAAGTATGACAATTCTGATAGTATGCCATACCATTCAACTGACTCCCACATTCTGCATATGAAAGTTTCCAAACATATTAAAAGATAAAACTCTCAATGAAAAACCCTTCTGATAAACTGCATACTGAATAAACCAAACCTTACCCTATTTCTGTGTAAAAGCTCTTTCTTAAGTCTTAGAAAAGTCAGTTCCACTCAGAAAAACCTCAGCCACAGTTTAATTCATATTCTGAATAAGAAGCAAGCATCCCTGTGAACACGGCACATTGAAGTTGATACCATCAACTAGCAACAACCTCGAGACAGGCTCTCAGATGGAGCATTCAAATAATAAAGTTACATTTGAGTAGCCGCACATGAATAATCTTAAATGACAGATAAATTTCAGTTTCAAGATAAGTTTAGAAGACATTTCCTGACATGTCATTTATTATGTCTGACCAGGCAGGAACATTTCTTATAATTCAAAAACAATCTCCATGTATTTCAAATTCCTGATCTCCTAACTCGTACTTTAAGATGTTTCTTTCAGCCAGGGAGCTGACAAATAGGCTCTGAAAACATGATACATGGATTCTGCCTCCATTTTATCCATGCTGAATGCTTATGCCATTTCATTCCAAAAGCTAATTATTTTCACTATTCATGACTTTCTTTAACTGATACAAATTGGGAATGATTCTGTCCAGATTATTGTAGGAAGTTGAAATAGAGCTTTATACCTCATTATTCAAACTGAAGAAGCCTACACAATATTTAAATTAAAACCAATTGTTTGTAAGTATCAGACAAATGAGATTTTTCAGTATGTTTCTTTCCTTGACTTATAACCAAAGAATACAAACAGTTTTGTCACTGACCACTTTATTATAATGATACACTTCCAATTTGTCAGCATGCAAATTCTACCATTATAAAAGCACACACTGTCAAGAAAAGACTTCTCAAAAACACTGTTATCTTTTCAGCCCACATTGAAATATAATATCTCAAATATGCTGTCAAGAGTTCAAATGAATCTTTAAACATGAAATAAAATAAGACATGTACAGCATCTTTTACTAGGACTATTATGCTTACCTTAAAATGGGTAGCATGACTTACCTTTTTCTGGACTTAAGTTTTTATACACTTCAAGGTCTGCCATTAAATTTAATATTGTTACACATTATTGGCAAGAGCAGTAGAATTTCTTTCTAAAGGCAAAGCCTTTTCCTGATACACATCTCCAAAAAGGAAAGAGGCAAAAAAAAAAAAAGGCAAAGAAATCCTTAGCAGTCCCAAGAACTTGACTCATGCAGCCCTTAATGGTATGAGGGGATCTTCACAATTCAGGCTTTACAAGGTGGAAAAATGAATCCGTGAGATGTGAGTAGAGAACTTTGTCTCAAAGTGAAAAGCACAGTCAGATAAGAACACTGCAAGCATCTGCTCAGGGCTGCCGCTAGTGTGGGGATGCAGGCGCTGTGGTTACTTTGGGTATGAGATATGCATGCTTAGTGCGGTGCTTACAGCCCTCAAGGCATCCTGCACCTTTAATGTCTGGGAAGTGTAGGTCTTTAAGCATCAAAGACACCCTCCTCACCTATAGAGGCCATTGAGAAATACTGATTACCATGGTAGTGACGCAGGCTGAATGCAGAAAATGAATGCAAACACACAGAGACACACAGAAGCACACACACAGACACACACACTCAGAAGCAAACGTCGCTCCTTTCGAGGCAGAAAAAAACACACAGTCCACTAGCAATAAGCTGCATGTGGTCCTCTACACCGCACACTGCGTTTGTGCTGCCCAGGTTAAGCACATACATACTGATGGTGTTGAAGCTTTTCCTTGATTTTTGTCCTGATTTCACAGAAGAGACTGGAATGCTTCCAACTTTGAATGAGGCTACGGTTATAAAATACTGGAGCAATGAGGGTATTTCTCAGGTAAAAAGCATATCCCTGTGGGTAAGGTAAGTAGCATGAATGGGTCTGAAAAAGCCAGTTTTTAGTGAATGAACCAGCATGTTATCAGAGGACAATTTTCCCTCAAGTATACATAAGCATCATTTGCATGTTTTAATCAACTTCTTCACAGAGATAGGTAGACTGACAGCTAGATGTTTCAAAAACAGGTTACTGCAGTCTTGTGTTTAAACTTGCAACTAGGTCTCTCCATCCTGAGGATTAACCCCCTTACTCCCAGAATCCTCTATCGAATATCAACCCCTCTTACCATTTTCTTGTCCCCAGCTTCAGATGTGGTCCCTGAGATTCCCAGCATCTCCCATGCCAGTGTCAGCCCCAAACTCCATTCCCATCAGGACCACCCAGCCCAGACTGCTAACCTACCCCTCCCTCCTCTAAGATGCTACTCTCTACCCCAGGACCTGGTCACTCCCCTCCTCTAAGATGCCACTCTCTGCCCCAGTACCCTGGTCAAACCCCTCCTCCAAGATGTCACTCTATCCCAGTACCTGGTCACCTGTTTCCCAACTGGCATAGCTTTCAGCCAATTTGCAAACCCCACTAAAAGTGAAAGTGTCTGTCACTCATTCGTGTCTGACTCTTTGCAACCCCATGAACCTAGGCCACCAGGCTCCTCTGTCTGTGGAATTCTCCAGGCAAGAATACTGGAGTGGGAAGGATCTCCACTCCAGGGGATCTTCCCAACCCAGGGATCAAACCCAGGTCCCTCACATTGCAGGCAGATTCTTTACATCTGAGCCGCCAGGGAAGCCTGCACTATTTACTCTTAGATACTCTTGAGAAATTTAAATTTCAAAGGTGTGTGGGGGTACACAGGATTCAAATATCCTTCCGGCAAGCTTTTATCTGACATATATATACACTACTATACACAACAGCAGTTAAGAGTTTAAGAGTATAGGTTTACCTAGGTTCAAATCCTGACTCTGCCACCAATTAACTGTGTGACCTTGGGCAAGTTACTTAAATTATCTGCTCCTTGGTTTCCTTATTTGTACAATAAGCATATTAATAGAATATTAATTGCAAAATGTTCATACATAAAAATGCTTAGACTCACAACTGTTTCATATTATCATTGTTATGCTACTGTTATTAGTCTTTGAAATCCTTTACATTAACCCAGTAAACCACTGGATTTCATTGTTTAATATTAACTAACCAGCACTTTGAACACATAATGCCACCCCAAAATTTGAGATATCTCAGAAATACTTCTGTCAAATAATTCAAACGATTAATTCTCCTAGATGGGCTTCCCAGGTGGTGCCGGTGGTAAAGAACCCACCTGCCAATGCAGGAGACCAGGGTTCAATCCCAGGGTCGGGAAGATTCCCTGGAGGAGGGCGTGGCACCCCACTCCAGCATTCTTGCCTGGAAAATCCCATGGACAGAGGAGCCTGGCGGGCTACTGGCAGGCTGCAGGGTTGACTAAAGCGACTTAGCACACACGCATGCACAATACTCCTAGATAATCTTCTACAAAAAGACAGTGATGTCTCCATAACACGAAACTGGCGCCGTGTGATGGATTTCTAATTCCTTTAGCTCCCTAGAACCAAAGCTATCCGAAAAGCAAAAGGCATCTTCAGGTCAATTTCCTACTCAATCCAGGAAAGAAATGGATACCAAAGTGGTCCCAAGGCAGGCTTGGAAAACCTTTCTTTTTTTCTTCCTTACAAAACCTCCCATGGCATTCTTGTGATGCCAAGAGAAGGGTGGGCCAGGAGAGGGGAGGGAGCCAACTGTCTCTCACCCTCTTCATCCACAAGGAATCTTTTTCTCCCCACATGTTCTCCGCCCCTCTCATGCTCAAAGCCCCCTAGGCTTTTCCCTAGAGAAGCTTGGGTCTATGTTAAATATGGAGCCTAACACTGCAGCAAAGGGCAGGACCCTGGGTTTATCCTGAATGGCTCTGGGGCGTCCTCAAGAGCCAAGCCAGACACTAATGTGAGTGCTCAGAGGTTTCACAAGGCAGGTAGATGGGCTTTTAAAAAACAGTCATGGCCCGTGAGTAAACATTTGATCACCAAGGAACATTTACAGATTTGAGAGCCCAGAAATATCCACTCCTTATTAAATATCAAATATTTCAGCAGCAGCAAATAACCCTCTGTTATTTGCCCATTCAAAAAATCATAAAACAAACACCTGTTCTAAGGTTAGCAGGGGTAGTGGGTGAATAATACATCACCCCTGATTAGTCCCCCTGTATTCTCCTAGCAGAAGGTCACAGATGATGTCAAGTCTAGGATAACACACCTTGGGGGTGGGGAGTGGTGCTTCCTCTGATGGACAACCTCAACAATCAGACAGCTTTAGAATCTCTAACTTCTTAACTAAAACCCTCATTTGAAAAGATCAGGGTCATTTCGACTTAGTTCTAGCACAATACTTGGCATATAGTAAGTATGTTATAAATTCTCACTAGCTTTCTCCTCTATATTTAATTTGTATTAGAGTCTAGTTGCTTTAAAGTGAATCAGCTACACATACACATATACGTGCTCTTTTTTGGATCTCCTTCCCCTTTAGGTGACCACAGGGCACTAACGTTCCCCATGCCAGGCAGTAGCTTCTCCTTGTGTGTGTCTGGTGCTCAGTCATGCCTGATTCCTGCAACCAATGGACTACAGCCCAGCAGGCTCCTCTGTGGAATTTTTCAGGCAAGAATACTGGAGAGAGTTGCCATTTCCTATTCCAGATCTTCCCAACCCAGGGATCAAACCCAAGTCTCTTGCACCTCCTGCATTGGCACATGCATTCCTCACTCCTGTGCCACCTACGAAGCCAGGTTCTCACTAGTTTTTTAGTTTATACGTAGTATCAATAGTGTATAAAATCATTCAACCGAATATAGAATTATCTCTAGCAAATCAGGTCAAAAAGAAAAGTGTCTCTGTGTTCAGCTTCTGAATTTACAAGCAGTGACAGATCTGAAGCCCCATCTGATGGCATTTTCCTCATCCTTCACACCTGAGTTTTGACTTCTTAAAGGAACATCACAGAGAAACAGGTTGATGCCCGGGCTTCAAATTCAGGTGGAGGGAAGTCCAAGTCCCAGCTTTCTCCTCTACTCACTGTGTGACCCTGGGCACAGTGCCCAGGAAGTTATGGGCATGACCAGTCAAATCTGAATTTCAGATAAACAACAAATAACTTTTTAGTATAAGTACGTCCCATGAAATATTTCCTGTATTTTATCTATTAGAATCTTATCACCCCACTGAGAAGGCCTCTCTAAGCCTCTGAGCCTAAATATCCTCTTCTGATGACTACAGTGCCCAGCTCACAGGGCATTTCTACGAAGTAGATGAGCTAGTACAGGCCAAGGGCCAAGTCCCCACACCTAAACAAATACACATTCGACAGTTACAAGTGGCCACTCCAGTCACTGGTTTAGTCTAATGTCATTTACTCGAGTCACATGCAGATGGTATGCTCTCCCTACATCACAGTCTCACAAGTTCATATAACTCTGAATCTAGACCAACTCTGGGCAAAAGCATGGCCAGTATTTGCCCTGCGACTCCCAAGTCCAACTAGAAAAACTCCGACACAAACATTGGAACCACATCACTTCGTGAGTCAATGATTATAAAAACTGTTGTTCACCAAAGACCACGACACAAACATGCCCTTCTCTAAATCTACATGAAACTTCTGCAGGGAGATAGAGAAAGACCCTGGAAACACATACAGGTTGGACAAGATGTGTTAAAACAAAAATGCAAACCCAAGCCAACTCTAGACCCAGGCCCTTCCCACCAGCTCCATGCTTCACACCTGCAAGATTTCAGACCTACCACCAGAATTCCTTGCTTTTCCCAGTTAGAAAATATTCCCACAAAATGCCAGAGTTGTATGAGCCTCTGGCATAAGAACACAGAGATGCTTAAAAAGAAAAATAGCCTATAAAACCCAAAATGAAAAGTGTCAGTCTTTCGGTCCTGTCTGACTCTTTGCGACCCCATGGACTGGAGCCCACTAGGCTCCTCTGTCCGAAGGATTCTCTAGGCAAGAATACTGGAGTAGGTTGCCATGCCCTCCACCAGGGGATCTTTCCAAGCCAGGGGTCATACCTGGGTCTCCTGCATTGCAGGCAGATTCTTTACTATCTGAGCCACTAGAGAAGCCCAAAATAATCCCAAATTACCATTCAATGTTTAAAGCCTGTTCAATTTTCTTCAAGACGCAAAGTAGCACGGAAGTAAGTGGAGAGCAGACGTGGCTTCACAGTGTAAGAGCTTCCCGGTGGTGAGCAGCCTGGGCCTTCCACAGACCCTGTCCTCCGGCCCTTCCCTCAAAGCACCGAGGCAAGATGGTGGAAAGGGGATTTCACAGAACCGTCACTCACTGCTGAGGAACCGTACCCCGACAGCACAAATCTAACGAACTGAATGAAGCGAGTCACCAGGCAAGATGCGGTGAGAGTCCTGAAAATGTCTGCACTCATTTAGCCAATAATCGTTACAGAGCTTCCCTGCTGGCTCACTGGCACAGAATCTACCTGCCAGATAGAGGATGAGACGGTTGGATGGCATCACCAACTCAATGGACATGAGTTTGAGCAAACTCCAGGAGATGGTGAAGGACAGGGAAGCCTGGCGTGCTGCAGTTCATGGGGTCGCAAAGAGTCAGACACGATTTCGTGACTGAACAACAACAATGCAGGAGACACAGGTTCGATCCCTGGTCTGGGAAGATCCCACAGGCCGCGGAGCAACTAGGCCTGTGCACCACAACTATTGAGCTTGTGCACCACGACTGCTGAAGCCCAAGTGCCCTAGAGCCCGTGCTCCACAACGAAAGAAGCCATCCCAACGAGAAGGCCACACAGCTCAGCTGAGAATAGCTCCTGCTCTCCACAGCTGCAGGATAGCCCACACAGCGACAAAGATCCAGCACAGCCAATAAATAATCATTATAGCTACAGAGCAGTCTTAAAGCAGTCACCAGAAATATAAAAACCTATGTACAAGGATATTTCCTAAGTACGAGTTATAACAGTGAATAAGTAAATCTAAATCCCTATCAACAAAAGAAGAAAGAGAAAGAAAGTGAAGTTGCTCAGTTGTGTCCGACTCTTTGTGACCCCATGGACTGTAGCCTACCAGGCTCCTCCATCCATGGAGTTTCCCAAGCAAAAAGTACTGGAGTGGGTTGCCATTTCCTTCTCCAGAGGATCTTCCTGACCCAGAGATCAAACCCAGGTCTCCCACATTGCAGCAGACACTTTACCATCTGAGCCACCAGGAAAGCTCTGCCTACCAACAAGGGAATGATCAAATATATATTCATGCTTTGGAAGACTATCTAGCCATTGACAATACTTTTAAGACACTGCTATTACCTAGAGAATGTTTGACAACCTATGTGGTAAAAGGACCCAGATATCTGAGTTTAATTATGTAAGATACATGCGTATAGAAATATAGAATAAAAGACTAGAAAAAATATGTGGAAAAGATTAACAGTAAGATTTCCAGGTGTCATTCAATGCATGAGACAGGGCGCTCAGGTCCAGAGCACTGGGATGATCACGAGGGATGAGATGGGCAGGGAGGTGGGAGGGGGGTTCAGGATTAGGGACACATGTACACCTACAGCTGATTCATGTCAATGTATGGCAACAACCGCTACAATATTGTAAAGTAATTAGCCTCCAATTAAAATAAATTAATTAATTGAAAAAAAGATTTCTAGGTGTTATTTCCTTCTAAACTTTAACTATAATTTTTTAAAGCTAGCATTTCTTTCTTTTGTTCAGAAAAAAAATAAGATTTTTTAAAGTGCAGCCAAATTAGTAGCACTCAACTGGGGGGGAGATAATCCTTTCCCACTGGTGTGTTAAACAATGGAGAACTTTGAGGATTATTAACATTTCTGAAGCACTTACTACCTTTCAGACACTGCTCCTAGCAGTGTCTTATCAAGCCTTACAATGTCCCTAGGAGTGAATTTGGTATTATCCTTTCTCTAGCTTCAGATGTGGAGACGGAGGCAGAGAGAAGCAATTTTCTGAGCTGGTACCGCAGATAAGTGATAGACATAGGCTTTGAATGCCCAGAGTCTGTCTCTAGACCCAGTAATCTTTTCCAGACAAGGTAGCATGGAGATCTTGAGCATGTCATTTACATCCTGCCGCCTGTTTTTTCATCTGGAAGCCTCATGGAACAGTAAATAGAGCTACTGGAGCCTAATTCCTTTCAGAAAATTTCACTGTGCACTCAACTACACAGGAAACCTAAAATCCTCAATATCAGTCATATGGCAGTCACATATGTAAATACACAAAGACATGAAACCTCAAAACAAGAATTCTACACATTCAGACAAACCAAAAGAGCTAGACATGGGGAAACTCCCAAGCAGATGTCTTATGGAGGTGTTCCCAGGAGGAACAAACACATTTGCTTCCACAAACCAGAGGATGCCTCCCACTCCAGCATTATCCTGTCTGAGGCCCCTGGCTTGGCCCCAGACCGTTGTTCCCAGCCATCCTGGGGACACTGGGTACCAGTACTTCATCAAAATCCCCTGACTACTCAGGGTCTTCTGTACTCAACTAGATGTCCTGAGCAGTAAATAGAGCTACTGGAGCCTAATTTCTTTCAGAAAATTTCACTGTGCACTCAACTACACAGGAAACCTAAAATCCTCAATATCAGTCATATGGCAGTCACATATGTAAATACACAAAGACATGAAACCTCAAAACAAGAATTCTACACATTCAGACAAACCAAAAGAGCTAGACATGGGGAAACTCCCAAGCAGATGTCTTATGGAGGTGTTCCCAGGAGGAACAAACACATTTGCTTCCACAAACCAGAGGATGCCTCCCACTCCAGCATTATCCTGTCTGAGGCCCCTGGCTTGGCCCCAGACCGTTGTTCCCAGCCATCCTGGGGACACTGGGTACCAGTACTTCATCAAAATCCCCTGACTACTCAGGGTCTTCTGTACTCAACTAGATGTCCTGAGCAGTGTCTGGCTTTGAAGTAGAAGCAGCACCATCCCATTTCTTGGCCTATATGAATCACAGAGACTTTAAAAAGTTAGCCAACAGAAGGATAGAGACTTTACCTCTGAGTGTCTATTAATCTAGGGGGTGGCACTGAAAACCTGCTCTCAGTTTATATTTACAATGGACTCAACTCACTAGATTAAAGCTTATGTAGTCACTGCAAATTTGGAGTTAAATGGATTAAAAGAGTAGAGATCATACATCAATTCAAACAAACCAGCACAGTATATGCCTGTGGCCTATTCATCACCATGCATTTGAGGGAGTCGCCTTTATGTAAAGGCTTAGAAAACGCTGTCAGGACTATGATGAAAAAATTGCTAGAACCTTTGCCTCCAGTCCCACCGAACAAAAGGAAATGCTACCATGAGTTCATTTTTCAAGGGAGGAGATAAGGTGCTCCAGAGACAAAGGTGTACACAAAGTACCTATGGGCTCAATAATAACGTCACGCTCTTCCTGCACACCATGGTACCTGCTTAACAGATGATTGCCAGCAATCCTTAGCTGCTAGACAACACAGTGAAACCAAAAACTTAAACTCCTAACACAGTATACAACAAAAATTTCAGCTAAGAGTAGAGAAAGACCTGCAGGTTTCCATTCAGTGCCTATTAAACTAATACTAAAAACTAATATTGAAAATGGCAGAAACAAGGGTTTTAGACATCAGGCTTAATTAACATAGCTGTTTATTCATCATTGGAGAGACTGATATAGAACATGCCCTATAGATCACACATGCTTTTCAAATAAACCAATTTGGACTTGCCGTACAGTAAAATCCTGACATACCTCGGTAGGAAGCAATTGTTACACATTTTTAAACATCTGAATTCTAACACAAACAGAGTATTACCCATATTTAATTTTGCTTTGTTTCACAGGACACAAAGAAGCCACCCTTTAGCCAACAGTTCTTTGAGATGATGCTTCCTTGGTTTATTGATCTCCTCTTAAAGACTTGGCTTTAAAAGAAAATTCTCATTTTTTTTTTTTTGAGAGACTTGACTCTTTATGGGTTATGTCACTTTAAATTTTATAGGTTAGTATAAAAATTTATAAGTACATCACTGTCAGTTTGATGACGGTGTCAATATAATTCAGGATAAAATCCCTGGTAGGCTCAAAGCTCAATTTGAGCTTGAGCTATCCATGAAAACAACTGAGACCTCATGGGCAGGATTTTATTCCCAGGCCCTGTAAGAAAGCAGCCAGTGACTGTGTGTACAGCACTGAGCTGCTTTTGGTGGAGACTCAGGAAGTGTGAAAATCCAATTGACATTTGGGTTTCATGAACTCATATCCAGATATAAATAAAGGTACCCAGACTTCATAAATCAGCATCAACTGTTTAGATATCAACCATCAGTTCTGATCAGTGCTAATTATAACATTAACAGAGGGGAGTTAACCAGAGATAGGTAGGCACATGGGAATTGCTAATGGTTGTTGACAGTGACATATATTAAAACAAATATCCACCCTGCGGGCTGACGCGTTAATTAATTCTCAAGACTGAAGTAGTGACATATTCAACCTCCCCCGTAGCACTCGCTAAGAACCTGTACCTTGAACAGAGAAGCGCCTTTACCTTCTCCCTGGGGGGAGGAGCTGGACACCTGGAATATAAAAGTCTAGAAGAAGAAACGCTAGGTGCTTATGCTCTCCAACTAACTGAGGACTGTTTTCTTATATGATGACCATGCTCGCGCATATCTGCTATTTTAAAAAAGGAAATATTGCCATGCTTCAATCTGACATCTCTGGGTCTAATAAAAGGTAATATTATCTCCCAGGCCTGGCTTGGCTTACAGCCAGCTGAAGAAGGATTACAGTTTGTGCGTGCAGATGGGAGGCACACGTGGTCATCATCATGCAACTGCCTTATGTGGTGATACCGAACCTCTGAACTCCACAGCGACAGACTGGCCCCATGAGGAAGGCAGACACAAAGACAACTCGGAGGAGAGAGGAGCAGGGGAAGGGGGGAAAGGAGATTTCAGAGTAGGAAACAACCTCCTTCAGCAAAACTGGGTCATTTGTGGAGATGTGGATGGACCTAGAGACCTCATACAGAGTGAAGTAAGTCAGAAAGAGAAAAACAAATCCTGTATAATATCACTTATATGTGGAATCTAGAAGAATGGGAGAGATGAATTTATCTGTAAAGTAGAAGTAGAATCACAGATGTAGAGAACTTACAGGTACCAAGGACAGAAGGGGAGGTGGGATGAATTGGAAGACTGGGATTGACGTATATACATGACCATGTGTAGAATAGATAACTAATGCGAACCTACTATACACCACAGGGAAACTGTACTCAATGTTCTGTGGTGACCTAAATGGGGAGAAAATCCAAAAAAGAGGGAATATATGTATATGTGGCCTTCCCTGGTAGCTTCGTGGTAAACAATCCACCTGCCAATGCAGAAGACATGGGTTCAATTCCTGGATCAGAAAGATTCCCTGGAGAAGGAAATGGCAACCCACTCCAGTATTCTTGCCTGGAGAAACCCATGGACAGAGGAGCCTGGAGGGCTACAGTCCATGGGGTTAAAAAAAGAGCCAGATGCAACTTAGCTACTAAACAACAACAACAAATATGTATAGCTATATTGTGTGGACTGTGGAAAATTCTGAAAGAGATGGGCATACCAGACCACCTGACCTGCCTCTTGAGAAACCTGTATGCAGGTCAGGAAGAAACAGAACTGGACACGGAACAACAGACTGGTTCCAAATAGGAGAAGGAGTACATCAAGGCTGTATATTGTCACCCTACTTATTTAACTTATATGCAGAGTACATCATGAGAAATACTGGGCTGGAGGAAGCACAAGCTGGAATCAAGATTGCTGGGAGAAATAACAATAACCTCAGATATGCAGATGACACCACCACCCTCAAGGCAGAAAGTGAAGAACTAAAGAGCCACTTGATGAAAGTGAAAGAGGAGAGCGAAAAAGTTGGCTTAAAGCTCAACATGCAGAAACTAAGATCATGGCACCTGGTCCCATCATTTCATGGCAGATAGATGGGGAAACAGTGGAAACAGTGGCTGACTTTATTTTTCTGGGCTCCAAAATCGCTGCAGATGGTGATTGCAGCCATGAAATTAAAAGATGCTTACTCCTTGGAAGGAAAATTATGACCAACCTAGACAGCATACTAAAAAGCAGAGACATTATTTTATCAACAAAGGTCCATCTAGTCAAGGCTATGGTTTTTCCAGTGGTCATGTATGGAGGTGAGAGGTGGACTATAAAGAAAGCTGAGCACAGAAGAATTGATGCTTCTGAACTGTGGTGTTGGAGAAGACTCTTGAGAGCCCCTTGGACTGCGAGGAGATCCAACCAGTCCATCCTAAAGGAGATCAGGCCTGGGTGTTCATTGGAAGGACTGATGCAGAAGCTGAAACTCCAATATTTTGGCCACCTGATGACTCATTGGAAAAGACCCTGATGCTGGGAAAGATTGAGGGCAGGAGGAGAAGGGGACGACAGAGGATGAGATGGTTGGATGGCATCATCGACTCGATGGACATGGGTTTGGGTGGACTCCGGGAGTTGGTGATGGACAGGGAGGCCTGGCGTGCTGCCGTTCATGGGGTCACAAAGAGTTGGACATGACTGAGTGACTGAACTGAGCTGATAACTGATTTACTTTGCTGTAGAGTAGACACTAATACCATATTGTAAAGCAACTACACTCCAATATAAATGTTTTTAAAAAAGATCAAACCCTTAAAAAAAAATGCTGACCACTGTCACAAGGAAGAATGTGATCAGCAAAAAAAGAAAAGAAACCACCTCCTCCTATACAAAGTTCTTCTTAGCACAAAGAGTTGAGAGCAACCCAGGTGCCCAGAATACAGAGTCAGTAGCCACAAAAGCTCAGGCATGAGAGACAGCAGCCACATGTCTGGAAAGTCTCTCGCAGGCCAACCCAAGCCAAGGCCGGCTCAGGAGGGGCCAGAGCCAAGGGTCCTTCAGCACAGCATGCTGGCTTCAGGGCCGTCGGCCTTTGTGCAACTGACCAGACTCTCCAGAAGCTAGTCTCTGGAGGAGCCAGATGGGCATTAAACTCCTTGAAGGACAGGAGAGGAGATGCACTGCCCTGAAAATCTAACCCTGTGATGGCTGGGGAGGGCACTTTCATAACGTGCTATCACCTGTCAGCAGAGAGACATCACCCTTCTTTCTGGAAGAAAACCAAAGTAAGAGATGGCGCTGGCTCCTCTGGTAACCATTGTCATGTTACAACACACAGCACTGTCACAAGTCTCAATTCCTAACCAAGGTGACGCCACAGAAATGAAAACTCGACTCCTTTATCTCCTTCTTGATGAGATAGAAAGTCACTGTTGTCTCAGCTTCAGCGGCACATTTTTCACACGCATTTTGCCGTCTCCCTTCGCCAGGTCATATAACTTCACTTCTTAGCCTTCTTCCTCATCTTATTTTCCTCAACAGTGATTCTAACATTATTTTTCTGCCTGATAGCCATCCTGACAGGTAGGCGGGGCGCAGCGTGGAGAGGAACATGGCGTAGGCTCCTTGGGAGCAGGAGTGGTGTCTGCCTTGCTCACTGATGCAGCCCTGGGCCTAGACTGGACCAGGCCTAACGACACCAAGGAGGTCTGAGCAGGAAGAGCCGCCTGAACATAGGAATTCAGGTCCCAACAGCTCTCCAGTTCCCAGGCAGACGTTGGGAATGAAGCAGGACCTGGACTATAGAGGATGACAGTGTGTGAGTGGAGTCGCTCAGTCGTGTCCAACTCTTCGCGACCTCATGGACTGTAGCCCACCAGGCTCCTCCGTCCATGGGATTCTCCAGGCAGAAATACTGTAGTGGGTTGCCATTCCCCTCTGCAGGGGATCTTCCCAAACCAGAGATGGGACCCAGTCTCCTGTATTGCAGGCAGATTCTTTACCGTCTGAGCCATCAAGAGGACTCTAAAAGCCGGAAGCAGGAAGGAAACCAGTTGCTGGAACTGTGATACGCAGTAAGGGTGAATGAGGAAGTGACCACAGGCAGCCTTTTTCCTACAAACATGTCAGAAGATTAGTATAGAAACTACTCATAGGCAGTTCCTTTGAGGCAAAAATTAACAACTTATTTAAGTTTCCCAAATGGCCTTCTAGTTAACACTTTACCCCAGGAACTTAGCATGAAAGAGTGAGCCTGTGGTACCAAAAAGAAAGTACAATACCTAAGGAGAAAAACAGAAAGGACAGGCCAAGTCCACATCTAGAAATATCACCATGCAGGGAGAGTTGCAGGCGTGGAGTAGTTGGAAGCAATGTGACAACCACTGGATATGGGATCAAAAAAACCTGATGCTGGAACTTCCCTGGTGGTCCAGTGGCTAAGACTGTGCTCCCAATGCAGGGTTCAAACCCTAGGCAAGGAACTAGATCCCACATGCCACAACCAAGAGTTTCCATGCCACAACCAAGATCTGACACAGCCAAACAAATAAAAATAAATATTAAAAAAAAAAAAGACCTGAGGTCAAATCTGGGTTCCACCAGGTGGTTCAGCAATCTGAGCCAAGTTATTTTGAGGCCCTCTAAGCCTCAGTTTCCTCATCTCCAACAGGACCTACAAGAACAAATGCAAAAGGTCCTAGACCAGTACAGAAGGACTCTAAGCACAACCAGCTACATAATCTACAAGTTCAGTATGAAGTGAAAATATTGGGCTTTTCCCCAAAAATAAAGGATTTCAAGACAGCCATAGCAGAGCTTTAAACTAATCCCAGGGCCCTTCTAAGGCACAGACCACATACATGTGAAGCTGGCCCTCACCCTAAGAGCCTGGAAGGTTTTATGACGCTATAACATTTTCTCCATGTCTATTATTCTCCGTCTCCCACATCTGTTTCCCTGTAGATAACAGTTGAAAAAAAATTCCTCAAAAATAAAGAACCTTAAAAAGAAGTTTATCAATGTTAAATTTACTTAGGTTGATAATTATACCCTGCTTATATAAGAGAATAATTTCCTATTCTTAGTAAATTCACACTGAGGTATTTAGGGATAAAGAAACAAGTATGCAACTTATTCTCAAATTATTCAGAAAAAGTAAGGTGTGTGTGTGTGTGTGTGTGTGTGTGTGTGTGAGAAAGAGGGGGTATGCAAACATACAATGATGAAGCAAACAGGGTAAAATTTAACAGTAAGTAAATCTGGGTAAAGGACATATGGAGGTTCTTTGCTGCACTTTTATTCTTGCAACTTTTCTCTGAGGATACATTATTTCCAAAGGAAAAGTAAACGTCCCCTGTGAGCTTTGGGGGAATGAGAGTAACAACAAAAAGAGGTGAGACAGAAGCTCTGTTTAGATGGCAGCACATTTCTTCTTCCTTAACTGCTGAATCTCTAGCACAGAGCCCAGGCCAATAAATATTTAAGACAGGAAGGAGGAAAGGGCAATATCCCACCGGGGAATGAGGGCTCGGAGCAAGGACAAATGACTGATAGTTAACAGCAGCGAACTGCCTCTGTTTAGAATGAGACCACAGGCACAAGACGTGCCATGGTGTAAACCACACTGTCCAGGGCCTTGGTTCTCACTGCTTACTGGCTTACTAAGAGTTCACTTAGACCCACCTTGGGCCCACCGCTTAACCTTCCCAGGCCTCAGGGTCCTCACTGATAAAATGTGAGAAGTTACTAACTCACTCACCAAGTAATTACTGGATGTCTCCCATATGCCAGGCCCTCAAGTCATGTTCCCTGCTCTCTAGAGCTTTCATTCTGGAAAGAACCTCACAAATGACTACACTAAATAATTTCTTGAGGTCTTTTCCAACCCTGAAAATTCTATACAAAAATTCTGGGGCTTTTTACTTCAAAAATAGGAATGAATTTAACCACTCTCAGAAGAACTCATAACAAATGCATGCTCTCTTAAAGGTGAAAATACACCCAAGATGTCCTATGTTTCATAACTTAAAAATCTGCACACACAGTCAGGGAAATGCCTGGGAGCATATATAATTAAGCCTTCTGCAAATGATCAAGGTGGTTTTAGTTGCCAAAATTCTCATTCCTTGACAAGTTACAAATAGCAAGAATTTTAAAAATCTAACTGGGCAAGGTAGCTAGAAAAAAACATTATAAAGATAGAAATACATTTTTAAAAACAATAAACTTATCAATGAGAAAAATAACTTTGAAGTGTAGATTAATGATTAGTATTAAAACTACAACATCAAAAGTATTTTAATTTTCTGCTTCATCAGTCTCCTCATTCACAGTCAACTAGCACAAAAATGGTTACAAAGGCTAATTTTGTTAAAGACCTTGGAGAAAAGAGGAAAGAATTGCTCCTTCATGAATACTAAAGATGATAAAATAGGAAACCAATAACATTTTATCACTTTATATAAATTAATCTAATTTAGAAATAATTTAGTACCATGATTTATGCAGACTTGTTATCTAGCCAAGAAAAGTTTTTATATTACTAGTATCAGAAGCATGGTACCTACGGTTGCCAGATATTAAACATCCACACTGATTTATATAATTTAGGAGAAATGGGAAGGGACAGGGGATCAAAAAATATAATTATGAGACTCAAAATGCTCAAAGTAAGGGACATTAGAGAATATTATTTCCCAGATGGGTTCTCAGGAGCTAACATAGGAACATACATCCATGAAAGATGGTTGCAATCACAGGCTACAAGTTGGAATATTGAGACTGCATATTTGTCCTTGAAAAACAACTATCCACTAACATAATTCACAAAGACCTGGACACTTTTACTTTTTTTTGGTAGATGCAAAGAGGGACCTTTTTTATTTTTAGATTTTTTGATGTGTACTATTTCAAAGTCTCTATTGATTTGTTACAATATTGTTTCTGTTTTATGCTTGGGTTCTTTGACCCGGAGGCAAGTAGGATCTTAGCTCCCCCACCAGGGATCAAGCCAGCACTCCCTGCATTGGAAGGTGAAGTCTTAACCACGGGGCTACCAGGGAAGTACTAACAAAGGACCACTTTAAAGAGTTAACTTCCATAACTAAAGGCTATTCATCTGTGGTTTCACAAAATGGTAGTTTGAAAATTTTTATCCCTAGAAATGAAAAATGTTCTAAATGTCCTTTGGATTCATAGAGTCAACACTTTACCACATAGCAAATTACCAGATAGTGAAATCATTACTTGATCTAAATGCTACATGGACTATATGACTATTAGTAAAGTTCAGCACCTGGCTCCCCACAGGGAGTTACTAACCACTTATTAGCCATGAAGACACAAAAAAGTCAGCTGGATGTCACCAGATAAGGAGAGGTCTGTCTTACGGAGCCCTGCTGCCCTCAGCGATGGAGGAACCAGGGCGATGCGCGATGCTCAGGCCCTCCTCCAGCAGCCCTGCAATGAGCACTTCACACTCACCTGGCCAACCCACAGAGGTTTTAACATGCTTTCAGGTAAAACTGATTTCATGTCACAATATTCCAATGCTATTAAAAAGATCTAACCATTTCCAATAATCAGAAAATACAGAGGTTTGCAAGATTTATCTCACAGCAAATCCACTTAGAGTTTCATAATACTCAGTTCAGATCATAAAGGCCAGTTGAGTTGGGTTGGCAGAATGTTGGCTTTTAGAATTAACCCTTCTACTAGATGGTTGAACATGAATATGCTTTCTCATCTCTGAAAGAGAGTGGTTTTAGTCAAAGGTTTACAGTGTTCAGAAGGGGCAAGGAGTAACAGATCACTTTGTAATATGATGAAAGCTAAGGACTTTGTTCATAGGAGGGCGATGAAGAAATGTATATGCATATAAACACAGAGTGTCTGGAATAATGTTTTCAGAGATTTTACAACGTCCTGAAGCCCAGCTACAGGTTCTGCTTAGAATTCCCCATGAGATGGCTTCTCAAATCCCTTCTAACTCTGCTATGCCATGCATGCTATTCTGGGGTGTTGCTTATATCCTTAACTACACACCCCTTTCCATCCTCTCAGTGTGTTGGTTGGTGGAGGTCATTCTCTTCCTCTAACCCTGCTCTTCTACCTGTTCCTTGAAGAATAAGGACTAATCCCTCACTCATGAGGATGTACACCCAAGCCCAGAGCATCTCTCAGAGCAGGGCTGCCCCCTCTTTACTGAGCACTCAAACCACCCATAGATCTGGGGAAAATGCAAATTCCAATTCAGCAGGTTCAGGCAGGGCTGTGAGTCAGCATTTCTAACAAGCTCTGGGGGACCCCTCTAGAAGATGCCTCCTCTCAACCCCCACCCCAGTTCCCTAAGCCCCCTTATCAGCCCAAGGGCAGCTCACCACGGTGTTTCTGTGAAATCCTCAAGTGACTTCTAAAAGGTCTGAAATTCTTTTAAAACATTCAAATCCTTCCCACCTGTCCCCAACCTGCAACTGCTTTAGAAGAAAAAGCTATGTGTAATACATCATCGTGTCACAACAGTAGAAAAACTCTGGATTTTAGGCTGACAAACCTGGGTTTGAACACCATAATCTAACAATGTGGTTTCTGGCACAATGTTCACCTCTGTTAGTTTCATCTCTAAAACTGTCCTGTTGAAAAACTTAAAAGAGAGAATGCTAGATGGAAATTATTATATATAGGATGGATAAATAACAAAGTCCTACTGGGAACTATATTCAATACCCTGTGATAACTATAATGGAAAAGAGTATGAAAAAAGAATATATATGTGTAACTGGAGTCACTCTGCTGTATTGTAGAAATTAATGCAACATTATAAATCAATTATACTTCAATAAAGTTTTTTTTTAAAAGATAATGCTAGTAAAGCAACCAGGATTGCCAGTCCTAATGACAACCTTGGTTCAGCATCAGCCCTAACCTTTCCTGATATAGAAATACCCCAAGAATAGTGGAATATAGAATCTACCAATTCCTCCTGACAAGGTCTAGACTGAAATATCTTAACATCCTCTTTGTGTCCCCCCATATGACTCCAATGTGCAAAGAATGAACTATCATGGAAAACAAGAATGATCTGAGAAGACAAGATTTCTTCTCCTTCACAACTCTGAACTTCTAGCGACAACACAGGGACCTTGAGAATTCGCTTTCTCACATGTGAAGTGAGGCAGAACAAACGTCTACAGGGGCTAAAAAGTTTGCCTTCTACAACAAAATGCGCCCTTAGTTTTCCAGAGTAGGTGAACACAATTCTAATAATACTCAAGATTAATCTGCTGTGCTCCAAACGACGGTACTGTTCTCCCAGTTCCTATGCTTCACTTTTATTTCTGCATCCATCCTTTAACTGGTTGTGAACGGTGCAGTCCTCGTTATAGATTAATCAAAGCAAACCATTTATACATTCTGCTTCCTGTTGTTAAGAATCTTCCCAAAGTGTTTCTGTTCACCATCAGGAGGCTATAGGTAACCTTGTGAGGCCAACTAACACTAAAGGGAATATGTGTGTATCATGCAACAACTATCTCAGCTATAATGTTAAGTCACACTAAAAGGGCACTAAGAAAGCACAGTATTAGAAGGAATATGAAATAAATCTGTTAGGAAAAAAACAACCATATGAAGGTGAGCATATCACTTGCCCCTCCCACTCCTCTGCATAAAAGAGTTTCGTGCATCCCTTTTGCTCAGACTAGCAAATAATTACATACTGTTCTCAGTCAGTAAATTAATTTAATTTACTGATTAGATCAATATTTTAGTAAATCAACAATCTTAAGGTTTCCTTGGTGGCTCAGTGGTAAACTGCCAGCTAATGCAGGAGACACAGGTTCTACCTCTGGTCTGGGAAGATCCCACATGCCTCGAAGCAACTAGGCCCATGCACCACAACTATTGCGCCTGTGCTCAAGAGACTGGGAGCCACAAGTGCTGAAGCTAGGGTGCCTAGATCCCGTGTTCTGCAACCACAGAGGCCACCTCAATGGGGAGCCCAGGCACCGCAGCTAGAGAGCAACCCCACCACTGCAATGAAGAGAAGAGCCCTCCCGGGAGCAAAGACATGGCACAGCCAAAAAGAAATAAATAATAAAGTTACCTTTTTTTTTTTTTTTTAGGAAAAAAACAAGCAAACAATTTTAGCCCAGTGAGTATCACCCCTCACAATGCATCAAAATCACCCAAAGGTAAACAGACAGAAAGACCCAGATAAAAGGAATGAAAGGATGAAGATGGAGGATTCATCCCACTCCCAGAGATAATTTAACTAGGATTGGGTAGAACCCAACCACCAGTATCTTTTAAGCACCTCAGCAGATTCTAATGTATAACTAGAGTGGAGAATCACTACTTAGTCTTCAGTTTTTAAATCACTTTAAGAAAGTACAGACTTAAAGCACATACTGGGATTATAGACTACTTCTTCCTATTTCTTTAGTCTTTCCTGAACTCTCCAACTTTTCAACAGTGAGCCTGTATGGCTATCAGGAAAAAATGTGAATAAAAATTAATAGAAAACCACAAAATGCCAAGCATAAATGACTCTTTCATATTTTCTGCTTCTATATTCAAACACACACTTGAATCCATAATCTTATGAGACGTCCCCTCTTTCCAAACCTTCAAGATTCAGTATAAAACAGGCTATCATCACATAAAATAATCATGATCAAATTCGTGAGTTCTATAGTTCCGGTGAGAGAATATGTATTTGCCACCTTAAGTCAGGGGTTTTCAACCCTCCAGAATCTAATTGGTTGCCCCCACTGGAATTATGTGCAGAGTTCTAAAAATTCCCCCAGGCCCAGGCCATAACCCAGAGCAATTAATCAGAACCTCTGGGCTGGGACCTACAGTTTTGGGGGGTTTTTTAATATTCCCAGGTGATTCCAACATGCAACCAAGGCTGGGAACCATTGACTTAAAGAATTAATTAACACAAGTCTCTAGAGATAAGCTTCTACTGGCTTGAAAGCACAATACCTTGAAACTCTGACACTGGTATAACTTCAAAAAATGGTCACTGTGGATATGCATTGATATTCAATTTCAAGTTGCCAAGGAATAAAACAGCACAGTAAATAATAAATGCATTCACTGTTCTCCTTTATAGTTGGGAATAAGTCACCATCTTCTACATTTAAATACAAGAAGTTCTGAAATCACTGTTATATGTCACTCACACATTCTGACCAAGAAAGGAATATGGACAAGACAAAATTCGACAAAAGAAAAAAAATGTTTTCACAGATTCTACATTTATTCTACCCAAGTAGGTATTATTCTTGGTATAACTTTGCTACCTAGAAGTCAGAATCATACTCTCATGTTGCCTGAGATTCTCAGATGAAAGGCCTAGATGTGAAAGGCCTAGATGCTCACCATTTTCTTGTTTGTGAATCGGAAATAAAAGTGCATCTCTTTAATTTTTAGAGAAGCTCCTTTGTGCTCGATTATTCTCACCATGCACCCCCAGGCCTCCTTTCCTCCTCCCTTACTGAGGAAACTGGTGCTTTGGTTTTGGTGCAGATCTATTCTCTGCTCTCTGGGGTAAGAATTAGCCCACAGATAACACTCACTTCTGTGCCTGAAGACTTTCCAGACCCAAGCAGCAGAGAATTTTAATAGTACACAAAACACTGCAATTAAACAGCTTTAATTAACTGTTAATTTTTACATGGACAAATCTCTATTTTCACAGTTGTACCATGCTGATGTGCTCAGTCATGGCCAACTCTTTGCAACCCCATGGACTGTAGCCCACCAGGTTCCTCTGTCCATGGAATTTTCCAGGCAAGAATACTGGAGTGCGTTGCCATTTCCTTCTCCAGGAGATCTTCCTGACACAGGGATTGAACCCTAGTCTCCTGCATTGCAGGCAGATTCTTTCCCACTGTGCCAAATGGGAAGCCAAGGAGAGATTAAATCGCCCTCCACCTGGCTGTCCACCAACTCCTCTCACATAATATACAACCAACAGGGAAATTCTGGAGGGTATTACTAAATGAATTCAAAATGTCTAAGAAATTCTTTTGAAGAAATGGATTCATCCTTTTCCACTTTGAGGCATTACACACTTGTAATCATCTTTTCTAGCGCATACTAGGATTCTCAGCAGACTGGCCTTTTCCTTCTCAGTCCCAGGAAGGAATGGTTTAGGTGTATTGGATGTATCCTTTTGTTCTCCAAGCCAAAAGCACGGGTGAAGGGGAAAAGAGAGTGTGCGGCGGGAGAACTGATGCATTCCACGGCACAAAGATTACAGGCCAAACTTAAGAGTGCAAAAAATAATGAAACAGGTGGTTCTTATCTCCCCTATTAAAATGAGTAAATTCATTCAGCAACATTTTATTAAACACCTCAGCAGTAAAGAATCCTGCAATGCAGGAGATGAGGATTCAATTCCAGGTTGGGAAGATCCCCTGGAGGAAGGCATGGCAACCCACCCCAGTATTCTTGCCTGGAGAATCCCATGGACAGAGCAGCGTAGCAGGCTACAGTCCATAGGGTCACAGAGTCAGACACGACTGAAGCGACTTAGCACACAAGCATGCACATACAATGGCACTCTGTGTACTGGAGATGCAAGTCATAACATTCTCTGCTACCCTGGGAGTCAGAATACAAGGAAGACAGAGATTAAACTGGTTATCACATAGCTGTTTTACTACAACAGTGATTATGCAACGAGGCAGCAATACAGGGTGATAGGGTAGCCTAACAGGGGGGCTGATCTGGTCTGGGAAGTCAGTATAAACTTCTCTTGAGGGGACCCTTAATCTGGGCTCTGAAGGATGGGGTGGCAGCCAGCCAAGCAAAGGAGGAGTTAGTTTTGTGGGCAAGAAATGCGAAAGTCAGCATAGCTGTGGTGCAAAGAAAGAGGGGAAGAAAGAGGAGACTGGCAAGGCAGTTAGGTACCAGTGGGAAGAGGCAGTGTTGCCCCAGACATACTGAGTGTGAGGACCGGCAGGCATCAGTGGAGCCGTCAGGTAGGAAAATGGACATCTGAGCGTGGTGCAGATGAGGAGCCATCTAAGCCAGGGACACAATGATGGGAGCTATGGATGTAGAGATGCAAACTGAAGCTGCAAGAGTGGGTGAAAAATATACCAGGCGATGGGCTTCCAATTTTCAAAAAATCTGAATATCCCTTTGAAATCAACAGTTTGCACTTATAACAACCCCAATCATATCTGCTTCAAGGAACGAGCCCTAACAAACATAAAAACTATCACCATTCAATTGGATGACTTCTCATGTACACAAAGTAAAGGACCAAACTGGAATTTTCAATCTTTGCTTGTGATTATAAGTACAATCACTAATAATTATTACTTTGGTCAAAGAAAAAAAAATCTGGATCTTTTGTATAGCTAAATTAAATAATTATGCTGCCCTGGAAGAACCCTGAATCTACTTGTGGAAAGACATTTCATCCTCCCATCAATCTCTGCACATACATTAGGCACAGAATAGGAAAGACAATGGGGAAAATGAGAGAGCAGAGGAAAATTAATTATAATTATGGAAATGCAGCTTAAAGAACAAAGGCTTAAATTTGTAACACAGCTCTAAGGGGACATAATTCTCATAAGTAACCATTTAAAACGTGAGAAGTCTGCAAATCAGAAGGTAAAGTTGACTGTTTATTAAATATATTTCTTCTTTCTAACTTAGTAAATGGAAAATTGGTATTCCTAAGCATAAAGGAATAAAACAATCAGTAGCCTGCCTACTTGGCTGGACTCCCAGTGACCAGAGGTTTGAGAGAATTTGAGAGATTATCAGGAAAGGCCAGCCAAGGATATCACTTAACCCAACAGACTCATTGCAGACAACAACTAAAGCTTCAAAGACTGAACACTGTTCACTTCTCATCCACCAGGGCTTGCCAGGTGTCCAGATCTTCAATTTGCCATTTTCGTACACACTTCACCTGGGTCTTTTCATGCCCTCCATCATTACAAAATGTGAATGACCTTGACCCGGAAAGCATGACAAAAGAGAATACAGTGGGTGCAGTCACTCCCCAGAAGCCCACTGAATCAGATTCCCAACAGGGAAAAGAGGCTGAGACATCACCCCATGGATTTTTAGAAATCTGATCGTTGTTTGGGTCTGATTAGTCCAGACACACAATCTTGCAAGAAGCAAGCACAATAAAGAACACCAGTACCTTTGGGAAAAGGACATCACTTGAATCCAAAATGTTAGTGGACATACACCAGCCTGACGTGGCTCTAGAGAGGACCAAGGAGAACTGCCAGGGGTAAGGAGGGTAGGATTCCATCTATTGAAAATCACATGACCTGAGTCCCTATTACGTGTACAGCCTAGGCACATGGAATAGCACAGACAGTATTCTGAGAATTAAAACCAGAGCACCAGTCACTCCCAGAGACAAGCTGGGGAAGAGCTCATTTCAGCTCAGTTAAGTCACTCAGTCGTGTCCGACTCCTTGCTACCCCATGGGCTGCAGCATGCCAGGCTTCCCTGTCCATCACCATCTTCCAGAGCTTACTCAAACTCATATCCATCCAGTTAGTGATGCCATCTAACCATGTCATCCTCTGTCGTCCCCTTCTCCTCCTGCCCTCAATCTTTCCCAGCGGGTCAGTTCTTTGCATCAAGTGGCCAAAGTATTGGAGTTTCAGCTTCAACATCAGAACTTCCAATGAATATTTAGGACTGATTTCCTTTAGGATAGACTGGTTTGATCTCCTTGCAGTCCAAGGGACTCTCAAGAGTCTTCTCCAACACCACAGTTAAAAATCATCAATTCTTCGGCACTCAGCTTTCTTTACAGTCCAACTCTCACATCCATACATGACTACTGGAAAAACCATAGCTTTGACTAGATGGACCTTTGTTGGCCAAGTAATGTCTCTATAAAAGAATAATGCAGGGACTTCCCTGGTGGTCCAGTGGCTAAGACTCCACACTCCCAATGTAGAGGGTCCAGGTTCGATCCCTGGTCAGGGAACTAGATCCCATATGCCCCAACTAAGAGTTCGCATGCTACAACTAAGACCCAGCACAGTCAAATAAATAAATGATAAATTTAAAAAAAAAAAGAATAATGCAGATAATTCAGAGAGGCTTCCTAAGGCTTATGGGGGTAGCGCCCATAACAGTGTGAGAAGAGACAGACAGTGGTCAGCCAGTCTGGGAGAACAGGAGCAACTTCATACCCGACCCATCCTCCAAAGCCCACAGAAATCCATGTGCAGAAACATGGAGATAAGAAAGAGGGCAGGGACCAGGCAATCACCCACGCCCCCTCACCATGAGTCCTCAGGGCAAGGGAAGCCAGGCCTCAGCTAGAGGGAATTAGATATGGACATCGTGTGGGGCTGAAGGGAGACAGCAGGTCCTCTCTGTAGAGTCCTAGGTGACAGGGTGAAACCAAACATTCACAGAAGATGGAACCAGAGTCTTGATCATCTCACCACCAACGACAAACAAACGGGAGCTGGGGTGTGGCTCAAAGGCCTTTGCTTCCCCCATCTCTCTTCCTAGTACCAAAATCTGAGGGCTTTGAATTCTTCTTCAAGGGGAAGAACTATAGCAGGGCCAGAAGAATGCCCACCCTCAGCCCTAAGCCAGGGGTAAGGGAGGAGACAGGATTTAAATGAGTTTGACTTTAACATTTCAAACTGGACTAGAACCTCAAGTCGGCTTCCCAGGTGGCACAGTGGTAAAGAACCCACCTGCCAATGCAGGAGATACAGGAGACTTGGGTTCAATCCCTGGGTCGGGAAGATCCCCTGGAGTAGGAGATGGAACCCACTCCAGTATTCTTGCCTGGAGAATTTCACAGGCAGAAGAGCCTGGCAGGCTACAGTCTATAGGGTCACAAAGAGTAGGGAGCAACTGAGCATGCATGAGCACACAGCACCTCAACAACCAAAAGTAGCCAAAACGTATTAATAGAATTTGCCCAAGATGTTGCAAAGATTATTTTTCAACATGAAAAATAAAACAATTTTGTACATGTTAGTGTTAGTCGCTCAGTCGTGTCCAACTCGCTGTGATTCCATGGTCAGTAGCCCTCCAGGCTCCTCCGTCCATGGGATTTCCCAGGCAAGAATACTGGAGTGGGTTGTCACTTCCTTCTCCAGGAGATCCTCCCAACCCAGGGATCAAACCCGGGTCTCCTGCACTGCAGGCAGGTTCTTTACCATCTGAGCCACCAGGAAAGCTGCTTTATCTTTTAGTAATTGGTGAAAAATAAAACAACTTTGTGCATATGCTACAGTAAATTGAGAATGCTCAATAAACAAGTTATAAATGGAAAGCCCATCATGAAGAAAGAAAGAAAAAACAGGGGGAAGAGGAGTAAAAATAGTGAATTTTGAATTTTGATATAAAAACCATTTTGCTGAGGCTTTGAGAATTTTCTCTGTCTCCAAGAGATGAAGGAAGACCATCACATGACCAAAAGGTTATTGAGTAAGCCTGCCTCACCAGCTCACAATAAAGTTTATGTCTAACTACACACAAGTGTCTCCTTGTTAAGGCCTGAATGGCGAACCCTGACTTGTCCCTAGCGAGGAATAAGCACGTAGACCAGTTTGGTTGCTTGCTGTTGTTGTTCAGTCCTGTTCGACTCTTTGCAACCCCATGGACTGCAGAACGCCAGGTTTCCCTGTCCCTCACATCTCCCAGAGTTTGCCCAAACTTATGTCTATTGAGTCAATAATGGTCAGTTAATTCATAGCAAATTCCTCAAACAGCCTCTATTTAAAAGTGGCCTGAGGAGGGGAGGTGGGGAAACAAGCATTTCTTGACATTTTAACACTTAGGGAGAAGTTTAGAGGTCATCTGTCCTAAATAGCAGCATTTGCTGACATGGAAACTTGGTCCAAAGCACAAAGTTTACAGCAACCCACTTGGAGGTGACCCCTGCAAGAGGCCTCGCTCTCTTTGCTGAGCCTTCACTGCCTCTGGCTATTTGCAAGATGCCCTTAACATCACAGACCTGTCCTCCATGCTTTCTGCCTGAGTATGGGGCTAAAGGGGAATCCACTGGGCAAAGCTGCTTCCAAAATTAGTTCTATTAAATTTACAACATTTATATATATTATACATTCTCTCCTTTAAGGCCTTTTTTTTTTTTAACTCTTTGTCTCAATTTGTCTTTGAAATTTTTTCCATGTAGTGTTCCTCTCCAAGAAATGATACTTTTGATCTTAATGATGCCCACAATATCTTGACTATCATTACATTAGTAGGTATTCTCTATGCACTGGTATTTTTCTGGACCCAAAAGAGTATGTTTATATAGCCATTGGCTGGAAAATGGCTAGCCTAGGCTTTTCCGGTAAATTCAGTAAAGTAACGATACTCTATTAAAAAAAATAATAATAGGTAGTAATGCCCAAAACCCCTAAAGCAGGCAGGCTGCTTAAGTCATAACTTGCTAATAAACTGGCCTAAATTAATGAGAACCCTAATTCACTTCTATATAACTTCATTCTCCTTGCATATTTACCAGGCAGGATCTGACAGTATGGAATTCCAGTGAGGTAAACCTCTCCACTCTTCTTCTGTGAATAAATGACATTTGTCCTAAAAACCTGTCAGTCCTTGCTACTGGTCTGCCTATGGTCAGGAAGGACTTAGGAACACACACACACACACACACACACCCAACCACCTCCCCCCAAAGGGACATGCTGCTTTTTGCCAGTGCAAAGGTAACTACAAATTTTACAGTCAAATAAGAATCTTACTTAGGTTGCTTTTCTAATATCACAATTATAACACGCAGTGCTAGAAATAAATATTAAGTCACCTCCAAGATGACTTGGAGAAGCTCAAATGTTTGAAAAAGTTTATGTACATTAGAAATTACATATGTTAAATGGCAAATATACTGACAATTGGTTTAAGAATCTGTGTCCTAAGTCAGAAAAAAATGAAGCAATTCATGACAGCCAAGAGAAAGAGCTGAGGATACAGGTCAGTTTCAAATGAGAACAATTTACAAAAATATAAGCCATTAAAGCAAGGTTCATACAGAACAAATAATTCTTTGCCCAAGTTTTTTCTCTACATCAAACAAATTAGAAACAAATCCAACTAGAAAAAGCCTCTAGCAATCGGCTTCTTTGATAGGCTTATAATCCCTTTGGATTCAACAGACTCACTAAAAATCGGGGCAAAGGACAGACAGGTGGGAAATTAAAATTAAAAAAAAAAACCTCATCATGATTCCTACCAGAGGTCTTCTCCTCAGCGACACAGAATTAAGTCAATTCAACCAGCTCATTACTGTTAGCCAGCACCCTCCATTTCCTACCTGTTCAAAATATTCTATTCCTAGGTCAGGACTGTTGAAAAAATGAGAATAGATAAAAGACTGGACAGAAACTGAAGGTTAGTGTTACTCTTTGGTTTGTGGGATTGTGGGTAATTTTCTGCATTGTTTCCAATGAGAACTCACCTCCTCTATATTCAGAAAAGGAGGCTCTGAATGCACTTTATGAACTGTGAAACAGTATACAAATGTTACATTTTTATTTTTACTTTTATTGACTTCTATAACCCACCTGTAAGCTATGTGAGAGCTTGCAGGCGCTCAGTGGCTTTAGAGAACTCCAGAAAAAGATCTACTTCTGTTTTATTGACTATGCCAAAGCCTTTGACTGTGTGGATCACAGCAAACTGTGGAAAATTCTTAAAGAGATGGGAATACCAGACCACCTTATCTGCCTCCTGAGAAATCTGTATGCAGGTCAAGAAGCAACAGTTAGAACCAGACATGGAACAATGGACTGGTTCCAAATTGGGAAAGGAGTACGTCAAGGATGTATATTGTCACCCTGCTTATTTAACTGATATGCAGAGTACATCACGCAAAATGCTAGGCTAGATGAAACTCAAGTTGGAATCAAGAGTGTTGGGAGAAATATCAATAACCTCAGATATGCAGATGACACCACGCTTATGGCAGAAAGTGAAGAGAAACTAAAAAGCCTCTTGATGAAAGTGAAAGAGGAGAGTGAAAAAGCTGGCTTAAAATTCAACATTCAAACAATGAAGATCATGGCATCCAGTCCCATCATTTGATGGCAAATAGATGGGAAAACAATGGAAACAGTGAGAGACTTTATTTTCTTGGGCTCCAAAATCACTGCAGATGGTAACTGCAGCCATGAAATTAAAAGACACTTGCTCCTTGGAAGAAAAGCTATGACAAACCTAGACAGCATATGAAAAAGCAGAGACATTACTTTGCCGACAAAGGTCCATCTAGTCAAGGCTATGGTTTTTCCAGTAGTCATTTATGGATGTGACAGTTGAACCATAAAGAAAGCTAAGTGCCAAAGAACTGATGTTTTTGAACTGTGGTGTTGGAGAAGACTCTTGAGAGTCCCTTGGACTGCAAGGAGATCTAACCAGTCAATCCTAAAGGAAATCAGTCCTAAATATTCACTGGAAGGACTGATGCTGAAGCTAAAACTCCAATACTTGGGCCACCTGATGCAAAGAACTGACTCACTGGAAAAGACCCTGATGCTAGGAAAGATTGAGGGCAGGAGGAGAAGGGGACGACAGAGGATGACATGGTTGGATGGCATCACTAACTGGATGGATATGAGTTTGAGTCAGTTCCAGGAGTTGGTGATGGACAGGGAAGCCTTGGCCTGCCACAGTTCATGGGGTTGCAAAGAGTTGGACATGCCTGAACTACTGAACTGAGTGCCTTTAGTCATGTCCCACTCTTTGCGACCCCATGAACAATAGCCTGCCAGGCTTCTCTGTCCCTGGGACTTTCCCAGCAAAAATACTGGAGTGGGTTACCATGCCCTCCTCCAGGAGGTCTTCCCAACCCAGATCTCCATCATTCAAGGTGGAGTCTTCATCACTGAGCCACCAGAGCAGCCCACCTCATTTTAACCTGGCTCTTTCCTCCTGGGAATACTACTTAAGTATGCATATTCTAAACATCTCTTATCTTGCAGAGGAAATGGTTCTTTTCTGTTTATAATGAATGGGGTTTTGTTTCTTTTTGTTTGCCTTGGTTATGTTAGGAGAGTTACCAGCAGACCTGGAGAAGCTCCTCTAAAAGAAATCTGACCTTTCTAACTCAACTCGTCCTGTCCCCTATCTTTTCTCAGAAATGTTTACACATTCTCTATAAAAATGATATCACGAGTGCTCCCTTGGCTTAAAATAAACTAAGAAGCCTCACAATTCTCCCTTCAGTTAAATAAACCCCTGTCTTCACAGGCATTACTTTTCCACATAGGTAAACACAGCGCAAGAGCAGAAGCATCATTCTTTCCTGAATTACACAGCCTTTGGCACAGAGATCCAAAATGATATTTTATACTATCAGAAATACTTAAGGTTACTGCTTTATTATTAATGAAGAGAATCATAATTCTAATTGGTTTTAATCCTTTTAATCTTGAGATGATTTGCTATCTCTAAATCCTCTCAAAAGAGTAATTTTTCAATGTAAGAAGGAACCAACTTATATTCTAAGTATTCTGCTGCCCCCTTGTGTATCTCATGTTTAGAGACAAGACGGCTCACGAAAAACACACACATGTCATCCTCAGAAATACTTATGGAATCTCAGAGACCAGAACTGGAAAGAATCTAAAAAATTATGGAAAACGGCACACTCGTTTCACCGAGGAGAAAACTGAGATCTGAAGGATTATATAACTTGGTCAAGATCAGATATGGTTAGTTAATAGCCGAGCAAACACTGCTGAATAGAACTTCAACCTCTCAGAATGTTAATTGCTCTATTAAAATGGAGATGGAGCCTGGAAGAAAACAGTGGGGTTCTGGAGTTAAGCAGATATGAGTTTGATTTTAGATCACCACTTTGCAACGTCCGCAAACCTCTTTCCCCTTCCATAAAATGGGATGAATATAACTATGGCAAAGGTGTTAAAAGAATTTGGTAGGACCGTGTTTCTCAAGCCATCAGCATAACTACCAACAATACAGTAATTCACTAAGTGGTAACACAACTATAAAAATCCACAGAAAATTGTTTTTAGGTTGTTAGAGCCTTAAATGTCTGGACAAAGGTATTCTAAGATAACGAATGAATAAAACCTGAACTTTTTCAAAACTTGCACAAAACTTGGAAAAAGAATGCAATTTTTCTAACTCCTGTGTTTCCTTGATTATCATTTTTTTTATTATTACAAGTAAATTTGTAACAGAAAACACCATACTTTGTAACAGCAAACAAATTTGTAAATTTTTAACAGCAAACACTGTATAGAGATGATGCTAGGAACAGGGTCCTTAGATGAGGCTCACAGGAAAACAAAGCAGAACTCAGTGCCAAAGTGTTAAGTCACAACATTTTCATCTCCTTTGCTAGGAGGTCTTCACCGATACAATGCCGAGAGAGTCAGCCTGGAAGGGTAGAGGCTAAAATTTTAGATCTGACTTTGCTAATAACTGGTTATGCCAACTTGGGCTGGTCTTTTCCTCTCTTCCTCCTTTTCTGACCTGTAAATGAAGGCATCCTCTACCGAGCAAAGTTCCATAGCAAGGTGGTATAATTAACATGAAAAAAAAAATGGTAAAGCATGCTTTGACAAAGTAAAGTTTATCTTAAAGTTCATTTAAAACAATAAAAAAAGATTATGTCTGCACTAACTTGAGGAAGAGAAACCAAACTGACAGATGGGAAGGCAGCTTAGGTTAAGGTTTCTGGTCGGCAGCATTCCACTCCTCATGAAATCTCTCTTCTTGATACAGTTCCGCTAGCTCTTGATGGAGATCATTCCCAAAATCCTGCCAACACATGCGTCTCAAGTCTTGAGTCAATTTCACCCAAGGGCATCCTGATATTAGGATTGACGGTTTATCCCTAACTGTCTATCAGCAGGGTAACAGCAATTCATCTTAGTTTGTCATGAAAATGACGAATGTTGACCATTCTGATTTACAGCCACACTCGTCCGCCCTGTTACACGAAAATGACGAATGTCGACCATTCTGATTTACAGCCCCACTCGTCCACCCTGTCCCAGTTATGTGCCGTGACCTGCTCCGTTCTATATGGTGCCTGATAGAACGCACAGACCAGGCTGGTTATAAGCCCTGATTGATGATCCACCAATATTAACTGAATACTAACTGTGGGTCTAGCCCCTCAAATTTCAAACATCAGAAAGGAAGGAATATGACTGGAGTTGACAGCACAGAAGAAGAGGAAAGGCCTGACACAAACTAACTTTCAAGGTAGAAAGTGATGATGCGGTTATGGTTGTTGCGGTGAGGCATGCCAATTCCAATTGTGGGCAGGAGTCCTGTGGGGCTTCTTGGGAAATTTTTCATCAGCAAGTTAACTCAAGCTCTTGGTTCAACCCAACAGTTATACCACATTTGCATCCGGAGTGCTGGAATAAAAGTGCTGTCGGAAACAGAAGGTCCAACTACAGGAGCAGAAAAGGCAACTGACCGTGAAACGGACTGTTGTCCACCAGAAAATGCCTGCGGTACTGCACACGACTCCTTTTCTCCAAGTTCCAGTAACTCATTGTCAGGAGATTCCTGGCACAGCATCAAAACCAAATTGCCCTGTCAAGGGAAACAGAAAGAGACAAGAAATGAAGAAAGTGGCAGCCACATGCCCACACTGGCCGCCTGATGCTTTCAGGCCCCAGGCATTCGGGGGCGGTACACAGCGCTCCCACCTCCTCCACGCGGGGAGCTGGTACCCCCCAGGCCCCAAGAAATTCCCCCAAAGTCTTCCCACCCAGGAGAAGGTCCTTTAACACACCACCGCTGGAGCTTTTTCTAATAGCGCCTTACAGGGCTCAAAGGTACCGCTGTCCTGGGGGAAAACCAATCCACCACCAGGGAGCAAGTTTCAAGACTGGACTCTGTGCTCCAGGGCTCTCCCACTCAGCCAGGACTCGAACCAGTCCAAGCTGGTCGCTTTTCAGGAAAGCTCAATTGCAGGAGGGGAGGTGATAACAGAAGGGTGACTGTCATTCCCAGTTCCTGACTTTTTAAGCCAACACCACTCCAGAGGACTACAGTTATGATCCGTCCATGGAGATCTTAGAAACCGTAACGTGTCCATGTAGCCGGGGGCCAAGCAAACATAGTAACAAAGCTTGTCTCCCTCTTCTGGACTCACTATGGATGCCACTTAGGACCACGAGGGCCTGCCTCTGGCCAGACTGAGCTTACTTGTGTAATCAGAGCCGGGTGCACAAGCAGTGGGTCTGGCTTCTCCAGAAGGTTTGCCCCTCCACGGACAGAGAAACACAGTGCTAACCAGAGCAAGGACTTGAAAGGCAGAGATCCGAGCTGATAAATTAAACCCCTCCAAAAGCTGATGTGCGTAACAAGGTTCTCTTTGTTCCCAGCATTTGGCTAAAGAAACTTTTCAGAATTCCAACTCCTTTTCTGATCACAAAATAAAGCCAGGGAAAACCAAGCAAGACTGGCACGAAGAAAACCCACAGGTGGGAAACAGTTTGTCATCTGTCCTATTAAAGCAATCTAGACTTAAAGGCAGTCAGTAAGTGCTGATGAAAATAAATGACCAGAGCTGTGCCTACTCATTAATGGAACCACAACTAGGAGAGGTTCCTAAAGCTCTTGCCAGCCGCTTCTCCTTGGCTCCTTGATGTTCATTCTTCCTCCCTCCCCTAACCACAACCTCACCTCCCTTTTCTCTGACTCCAGGCCTAACTCCCCACTTCCTCTTACCCCACCCCCACCTGACTTCTGCAAAGGCTCAGCGGGTAAAGAATCTGCCTGTAATGCAGAAGACACAGGAGACAAGAGTTCGATTCCTGGGTTGGGAAGATCCCCTGGAGGAGGAAAATGGCAACCCACTCCAGTATTCTCGCCTGAAAAATCCCATGGACAGAGGAGCCTGGCGGGCTACAGTCCAAAGGGTCACAAAAAGCAGGGCAGAACTAAAGGACTAAGCATGCGGACACTTGGCTACACCTGGCTGCTTCTCCCACTCCCTCAGGCTGAAGATGAGTCCCACCCCACCAAGATAAAATCACCCATGCAACCAACTGTAAGATGGGCCAGAAGACTAACGATTATGGAGGCAACCCTCCCTGCCCTCTCCCCACCCAATAACCCATACTACAAAGATATTTTTTTTTAAGTATTCTAGTGATATAGTTAGATATGCTCACCAATTTTAAAAAAAAAAAAACTCAATACTGAGATACATCAAAAATATTTTCATCCAAAATCCCCACTTGCCTCATTTCATGTCCCTTTCCTGGAATGATAACTTTGGCTTGGTGTGCATCATTCCAGTCTTTTTATGCATTTACTTATTTATACATATATTCATTTCTGGGATTCCCTGGTGGCTCAGATGGTAAAGAGTCCGCCTGCTATGAGGGTGACCAGGGTTTGATCCCTGGGTTGGGAAGGTCCCCTGGAGGAGGGCTTGGCAACCCACTCCAGTATTCTTACCTGGAGAATCCCCATGGACAGAGGAGCCTGGCGTGACATGGTTCACGGGGTCACAAAGTTTTGGACACGACCGAACAACTAAGCACAACATATTCATTTCTATATACATCCACGTACTCAATTTTGCATACATGTGTGCTTTATGTTTTTAGTAAGAATACCTTTTTTACAAACTAGAAATAATTTTCAGTAATACCAGTAGTAACTATTTCCTACAAAAGTATATTCATGATTTATACTAGAAATATTTTAGGTTATCCAGAATTAAGGAGAGCTCTATACTCATGCTAATTTTTCCTTACTAACTTGATCTTATGATTTGGTTTTTTATTCTTTTATTTTATTCTTTTATTTATTCTTTTATTCTTTATTTCATTCTTTATTTTGCTCTCTGTTCACTTTTAATCCAAGTCAGATTAGTGGGATGGAAAGATGAAAAAAAAAAAAAGGTGCATTTGTACATAGTTAGAACATACACACACATACCTGACCCTCATTTGGCCCTTCCTTCTAATCAGATGAAGGGAGAGATGAGGACCTTGGAGTAAGTGACTCATTTCTGCTGCTAGGGTGAGTAGCAAAGGGACTTCAAGTTGTATGTTTGGATGACAAGCTCTGCTGGGCAGGTGTTTTTAAGAGGAGAGGACTCAGTTTAAATGATTAAACTAGAACACAAAGATAAGTAATTGAACACTATGGTCTCCAGGCTGTGCGTCCCCTATTTTGATTAATTACTGGCATGTCTTAGCTCCCCTGGCATCTGCGTGCTGCCGAAGAGCAGCCAGGAAGCTGCCCTGAGCTGTGCACACACCACAGGCCCTTGGTAAACACGAGTGACGCTTCGTCACATGCCGCTTCCTGAATTCCCTCCAGCCCAAGACTGAAGGGAGGGACCGCCTGCTCTGGCTTCCAGAGTCAGAGCAAATGATTTCAAAATTGAGAGGGAGTGGAGCTGGAGGTGATGAATGGAGTCAGCGGGGCAGAGGCAGGGGGAGCAACCGCTATGCAGCAAAGCCAACCTTAGCCACAACCAGAATTAGCTGAGCCAGGGGCCGGGTGCTCACTGAGGAAGAAGAAGCAACTGAAAGGGACCTCAGAAACCAGCTCAGCCAAAGCCCATACAGTGTGCCAGAAGGACAGTAGGTGTAACGTGCAAGACGGCACTGCGAGTTACTCAAGAAAGCTAGCAGAACTCCAGGCTCAGCAGTCCCAAAGCAGGAGACTTTTGAGCGTTTTGTGATCCCATCTGTGTGAACATAATGGGTAAAAATAGATACTAAAATACACTTTCATTGATTTAATATTTGCTATTTAATATATGTTACATTTGGAACTCTACAGAACATTTAAATCTCCAATCCTTATTAAAAAATTAATAATTAATTGACAGTGACTAAGGAATATCATGTAAAGAACTGACTTATTAAAACTAGTTTCAAATTCTGCCTTTGAAACACGATTAATCTGAATTTTTTTTAGTGGATGGGAAAGTCACAGAAAATGTTTATATGTGTGTATTTATCTTTAACAAATTATTTTTATCCATTTTTAGTGCTCGAAGCAAGTAGGAAAACCAAAAAAGAACTTCTATAGTGGTATCACTTATCAGCCAAAGACAACTGCCATGGACACTGTGGTCCTTATTTTTTTTTTTTAACAAAAACTAAATTCTATTTTTTGAAGCCTTTTTTTTTCACTTGATAACTTACTAATAATATATATCGTGACATTTTAGCCATATAAACATACTTCTACAGAATTACGTATGTGATTTGAATAAGAAATTGTAATCAACTCTACTCAAAATCTCACAACTCCAAAAACTCTAATAAAGCAGCAACAAGAAATAAAAGAAGTCAAGTAAGCATGCAGACAGGATTCATGTTCAGTTCATTTCAGTAGCTCAGTCATGTCTGACCCTTTGTGACCCCATGACAGCAGCACGTCAAGCCTCCCTGTCCATCACCAACTCCCAGAGTTCACCCAAACTCATGTCCATTGAGTCAGTGACGCCATCCAACCATCTCATCCTCTGTCGTCCCCTTCTCATCAATCTTTCCCAGCATCAGGGTCTTTTCAAATGAGTCAGCTCTTTGCATCAAGTGGCCAAAGTACTGGAGTTTCAGCTTCAGTATCAGACCTTCCAATGAACACCCAGGACTGATCTCATTTAGGATGGACTGGTTGGATCTCCTTGCAGTCCAAGGGACTCTCAAGAGTCTTCTCCAACACCACACTTCAAAAGCATCAACTCTTTGGTGCTCAGCTTTCTTTACAGTCCAACTCTCACATCCATACAAGACTACTGGGAAAACCATAGCCTTGACTAGATGGACCTTTGTTGACAAAGTAATGCCTCTGCTTTTTAATATGCTGTCTCGGTTGGTCATAACTTTTCTTCCAAGGAGTAAGCATCTTTTAATTTCATGGCTGCAATCACCATCTGCAGGTATTTTGGAGCCCCCCAAAAATAAAGTCTGACACTGTTTCCACTGTTTCCCCATTTATTTCCCATGAAGTGATGGGACCGGATGCCATGATCTTAGTTTTCTGCATGTTGAGCTTTAAGCCAACTTTTTCACTCTCCTCTTTCACTTTCATCAAGAGGCTCTTTAGTTCTTCTTCACTTTCTGCCATAAGGGTGGTGTCATCTGCATATCTGAGGTTATTGATATTTCTCTCGGCAATCTTGATTCCAGCTTGTGCTTCCTCCAGCCCAGCATTTCTCATGATGTATTCTGCATATAAGTTAAATAAGCGGGGTGACAATATACAGCCTTGACCTACTCCTTTTCCTATTTGGAACCAGTCCGTTGTTCCATGTCCAGTTCTAACTGTTGCTTCCTGACCTGCATACAGGTTTCTCAAGAGGCAGGTCAGGTTGTCTGGTATTCCCATCTATTTCAGAATTTTCCACAGTTTATTGTGATCCACACAGTCAAAGGCTTTGGCATAGTCAATAAAGCAGAAATAGACATTTTTCTGGAACTCTCTTGCTTTTTCAATGATCCATTAGATGTTGGCAATTTGATCTCTGGCTTCTCTGCCTTTTCTAAAACCTGCTTGAACATCTGGAAGTTCATGGCTCACGTATTGCTGAAGCCTGGCTTGGAGAATTTTGAGCATTACTTTACTAGCGTGTGAGATGAGTGCAATTGTGCAGTAGTTTGAGCATTCTTTGGCATTGCCTTTCTTTGGGATTGGAATGAAAACTGACCTTTTCTAGTCCTGTGGCCACTAGCTTCATTTGTAGTGACACTTCCTAAGGCCCACTTGACTTCACATTCCAGGATGTCTGGCTCTAGGTGAGTGATCACACCATCGTGATTATCTGGGTCATGAAGATCTTTTTTGTACAGTTCCTCTGTGTATACTTGGAGAAGGAAATGGCAACCCACTCCAGTATTCTTGCCTGGAAAATCCTGTGGACTGAGAATCCTGGTAGGCTATAGTCCATGGGGTCACAAAGAGTCGGACACGACTGAACATCTTCACTTCACTTCACTTCTGTGTATTCTTGCCACCTCTTCTTAGTATCGTCTGCTTCTGTTAGGTCCATACCATTTCTGTCCTTTATTGAGCCCATCTTTGCAGGAAATGTTCCCTTGGTATCTCTAATTTTCTTGAAGAGATCTCTAGTCTTTCCCATTCTGTTGTTTTCTTCTATTTCTTTGCATTGATCACTGAGGAAGGCTTTCTTATCTCTCCTTGCTATTCTTCCAATTTGACCACTTCCAATTTGCCTTGATTCATGGACCTAACATTCCAGGTTCCTATGCAATATTGCTCTTCACCAGTCTCATCCACAACTGGCTGTTGTTTCTGCCTTGGATCCATCCCTTCATTCTTTCTGGAGTTATTTCTCCACTGATCTCCAGTAGCATACCAGGCACCTATCGACCTGAGGAGTTCATCTTTCAGTCTCCTATCTTTTTGCCTTTTCATACTGTTCATGGGGTTCTCAAGGCAAGAATACTGAAGTGGTTTGCCATTCCCTTCTCCAGTGGACCACTTTCTGTCAGACCTCTCCACCATGACCTGACCTTCTTGGGTGGCCCCACACGGCATGGCTTAGTTGCATTGAGTTAGACAAGGCTTTTTCCATGTGATCAGATTGGCTAGTTGTCTGTGATTGTGGTGCAGGAGCGGCAGCTGCAAGGCGCAGGAGCAGCCGAGAGGAGCTACCCCACGTCCAAGGTCAGGAGCGGTGGCCATGAGGAAATGTCCCATCTCCAAGATAAGAGAAACCCAAGTAAGACGGTAGGTGCTGAGAGAGGGCATCAGAGGGCAGACAGACTGAACCCACAATCACAGGATTCATGAGATGGATTAAAAGTATCTAATAAGTTAAAATGTTCCTAAATTCATTTTATAAATGATTAGTAACTTTTATAATCATTCTGTTAATACTTTTAATTTTGCCATTTTTCTGTATAGATACATGACCAAAGTTGCCAGCATCAAACTACAGGCCAGACATAAAACTACGAAAGAAGAGCACCACCAAGTAAGTAAACGTCAGTCACTCAGTCATGTCCAGCTCTTCTGCAACCCCATGGACTGTAGCCCATCAGACTCCTCTGTCCGTGATGATTTCCCAGGCAAGAATCCTACAGTAGGTAGCCATTCCCTTCTCCAGGGGATCTTCCCAACCCAGGGACCAACCCTGCGTCTCCTGCATTTCAGGAGCTACCAAGGAAGCCCAAGGAAACATTAGAAATTCAAGGACATTTTTCATTAAGAAAAGCAGAAACTGTTTTGATTATGAAGCATCTGTCAATGCTTTTAAAACTCCATAAAGAGAGAGAGAGAGAAACTTTTCACACCAACACCCATTCGTTTTAAAGAAAGGCCCTCCGAAAAAGCTCACAGTGACAGCCAGCTACTGGTTGTGTCTCTGCTTCCTCTGATTGTCCTCTAAGAAACGCCTTCTCCCAAGTTCTGTCCATGAGATTCAGCTGGTTTCAGCTCCATCTCAAGTCAGGTGGGGGCCTGGTTAAACCCGGCAACTCAGGGCACCGCCTCCCTCAGGCCATGAAGCAGGAGGTGCACATAGCCCAGTTTGGACCACTGAGAGTCAGTCATGGACATCTGTTTGAACTGCTGGAGAAGAGAAACTTTCTTTTCTGCTGGACTCAAAGTTGTGAGGCTATGAAGTTGTGAAGCCTGGAAACCTAGAACTCCTTGCCACTACAAGAGTAAAAAAAAAAAAAATCTATGAGACGGGATCCAACCAAGAGGAATGAAGAGAAACTTGGTCCTCCTGATATTATTTAAGGCACACCTGAAGTCAGATCTCTTCCTGTACTTTTTAGGTAAACGAGCCAGTACATTCCTTTCTATGTTATGTTTACTTGTATTTAAGCCACATTGGTTTTCTGTCACTTGCATCCAAAGAGTTCCGACTGATGAAATATGTCAGCAAAGCAAAGTATCAAGAGACACCTGGCTGGCAGTCATGAGCTTGCTCTTCTGGTTTCACCTCTAACAATTGACTCACAGCTGGCGGGAGGGGGCGGAGGAGGGGGGACCTTGGCAAATTTTTTTAGCTGGTCCTCTAAGTTTCAAAAATATGACTCCATATTTACTTGGGCTTTCCCTAAGGATATGCTGTATTCAACTTCTTTTTTCCAGTAGTAAAGGATTCCGTCAATCCCCTTGAAGTGTATTTAAGCAGAGCAAATCCTGAAATCTTTTCTTTAGAATTTCCTTAGCTAGTTTTACATGTGAGGCAAATCTATATTACGGCTTTAACATGAGTTTTATGGAACTCAACAAACATGTTCAAGCCACTGAATGGCTTAATAAAAAGCAAACCATTCAAGTTCATATATGGTAAACAGAGTTCTAACATTGTACCAAAGGAAAAGAAGGAACAGGAGAATGCTAAAAGAGAACTTTGGGGAAGGGGAATATATTTATGTTTCTATGTAGACTTATATTTTAAGCACAGGGATTTGTCTACTATATACTGACTATTCCGCCTCTTCATCTACTGTGACTGCTGCATCACAGCCCATTCTCCTCTGGCATCCCTCTTCCATAAAAACCAACACTTCTACTCCCATTCCTTTACATTCTTTCTTTCTTAAAAATATATTATTTGTAAATCATTTTATGGTTTATACAATAGTTCCATTTATATCTTGTCTTTTTAAAAAATGATCTTTATGGCAGCCCTGTAAGTCATGTATTATTAAGCATGAGTTCAAAGAGCTTAATAGGAAACAATAGGTTGCAAATCATGTCTTCTGACTCCCAAAGCCACTGACCTAATCTCAAGGTTACTGTATCCAGTCGTGTTTCCTCCCTCACCTCTGCTTCCTTATGAAAGAGTCTAGAGTTGTATTACTCATGATTAATCAGATTAATTCTTCCCACCTCCACCACTCAATCCAACTCTACTATGGGCCAGCCTGTGAAGGAGAAGAGCCAGGAGAAGGGGAGGAGATGACTAAATGAAACATTACTTACTAAAAAAATACCTACCTTGTCCCTCCATCCAGGAGCCTTTTGAGTATATAGATTGGAGGAAATCAGAGCAAAGTATCAGTCCTTTGAGAATCAAATAGTGGGAGGCTTCTTTGCAATGAAATCTGAGTGAGCTACTTGGACCAAGTTCAGAAACACCAAGGCCAAATTTTTGAGCCAGAAATCATTGTGAAAACTGTCTGAGGGGCTCATGTGTTTTCCAAATTGCTAACAACAGGGAAGAAGGCTCCAACCAGAAATTAAAACGTGTAAACACACCCTGTTGTTGGAAAAGGAGGAACTAGTCCGTGAAAGGTAGTAAGACATGAGAGACAATGGAAAAATGTCTGACTGGCTGTCAAGAGGCCAGGGTTCCAACCCAGTTGATCCTCTGACTAAACAGTGTCAGGTAAATCTCTTCACTCCCCTGTGCATGGGCTGCCTCATCCATGGAACAAAACAGGGGTGGTGATGAGTGAGATGCTCTCTCAGAGCTTCCAAACTTAATATTCTACTTAATAAGGGCTGTCGGCAACTCCCACCGCCCCCCACTAACATCCCCAGCCATACAGCTTTAATTATAAATTAAAATAGCCCTGAGAAACCACGGAGTTAATTCCCATTAGTATAGCCTTTAACTCAAATGGAGGAATGATTTCCTCCTCCTTAAGCCTTGCTGAGGGACAAAAGACATAATTAATCCGCTCTGACAGCAATATTCCTAGAACGAGAAGCCCTGAGAAACAGGAAAGCAGCAGGAAAAAGGTCCCCAAACTGTGCCTGCACCTCATAGCCTCAGACACAACACTCCTGGGAATTTCCACACCAAGGGAGAATTCAAACTCAGTCCAGTTAAAAGCTACGATTTCAGAGACAGCTCTGCTTCTCTCGTTTCTCCACTAATTTTGAGGACGCCCCCCCCAAAAAAAATCAAAAGAATTACATAGTGCAGGGGTGGTGTGGGAGGGGCCACAGCTCCTGTCCCCTGGCCAGGCCTAGACTAACAGGTTCTGAAACAGCTCAGACGCCTGGCTCAGGGGGGCCCCACTCCACAGACGAAATGTCACTGTCTTCCCCCACCCCTCAGAAGCGCCCTCCCCCACTTCCCACGGGTTTCCAAGCACTGCCAAACTGGTTGTTACAGGGCTCTGCAAACAGCCTAATTCCATAGCTAGCCCCCTCCCAGCTATGTACACACAGGGAAAGAAAGAAAAGACTACTTTGTTCATTTTGTAAGGCTCACAGGGACATCACTAAACCCCAAGTTCTCCCTCTGTTTTCTTTTCTTTGAAGCAATGAGGAGCTGCAAATGCTCTGAGCTAAGTTGAGCAGTGAGCTACAATCACTCTCCAAAGACATGGGATGCTTCATGTGAACAGACTGGTTCCAAGTATATAATATGTATCCAGTGCTTCACAGAGTTCATACCTTTTGGTTCAGGAATTCAGCTGCTGGAAATATATCAAAAAGAAATCACTAAAAATAGACAAAAATGTATATATAAGAAAATATTCATTGCATCATTTTTCATGATGCAGAAAAGATAGAACACTAAATAGCCAGCTATTAGGGTAGCATCAATATAGGATAGATATTAACACTTCTCTTTGCAAAAAACTTTGTAAGGGAGTATGGAAAATGCTCATGATGCTATGTGAAAAAATGGGATACAGTATGATATAAAGCCATCAAAAGCAATATTGCATAGAATAATGGATCTTGATCTTAACAAGATCAAGACTACTTTGTTCAAAGTACATTTAATATTTATATTTACATTTAATATTAACAAAGTTCATTTAATATTTTACCATTAAGTGTAATGTTTGCCATGTTATTTGTAAATATTCTTTATTGTGTTAAGAAAACTCCCTCTATTCTGATTTTCTGAACAACTTTTGCATAATTTGATATGAAACATTTTAAGACATTTTCTATCTACTTAATATCATGTGTCATGTCCAACTCTTTGCAACCCCATGGACTGTAACCCAACAGGCTCCTCTGTCCATGGAATTCTCAAGGCAGGAATACTGGAGTGGGTAGCCATTCCCTTCTACAGGGGAAATTCCCAACTCAGGGATCAACCCTGTGTCTCCTGCATTGCAGGCATATTCTTTACCATCTGAGCCATCAGGGAAGTCTTCATTAATCTATTAATATGAATTTTCCAATATTATATCAACCCTGCAATTCCAAGATAAAACCAAATTGTTTACCATGACAAATTTTTACGTTGAAGTTATCATAGCTTCAAAAATGCATTTCTATTCCCTGGAATGATTTACGCAAGTTTGAAATTATTTCTTTGAGTGCTTGGTAGAACTTGATCATAAACCCATCTAAATCTAGACCTTCCTTTATGGAGAAATATTTAATGAATGGCTTATTTAATTTAAAAATTAAGAACTATTCAGCCTATTTTTTCTAGTTTTGGTAAGTTATATTTGTCTAAAAATATATTCATTTCCTCTAAGCTTTCAAATGTTTTAGCAACATGTAGTTCATAATATTTTTTAATATCTACAACATCTGCTTTTCCACTCCTAGTACTGCTTAGGAATACTGTGCCTCTTTTTCCTTTTGAAATTGATCTCACCAGGTGTTAATCAACATTACTAGCTTTTACCAAGAACCGAATTGTATCATTTTTTATCCTCTCCATTGAATAATGGAATTATTTCCTTCCATCTGTTTTCTCTATTTTGCATCTTTTTTAACTCTTCAATGTCTAGCTAATTTTCAGGCTTTCTTTTTTTCTAATTTTAACATTTATACAAGCTTTAGCTGCTTACCCCACCCCACGTCTTGACCCATCATATTTTTGTCATCATCCAGTTAAAAATAGGTTCTGATTTCCATTGCAATTTCTTTGATCCAAGGGTCACTTTGAAACATATTCCTATAATTATTCATAGTCATCGTTTGTTATCAGTATCTAGTTTAACTACATTGTGGTCACAGATCTGGTCTGGATGAAACCATTCATCGTTCGCTGTTGAGACTTGCTTGATGACCAAGTTTGAGGTCACTTTTTATAAGTGTTCTTCATGTGCTTGAAAATGTGCATTCTGTGGTTTTGAGATGCAATGCTTTCACATGTCTATCAGCTCAAACTTACTAACTGTATAGCTCAAATATTGTATATGGTAGCTGATCTTTCCCCTCTTTATCAAGTACTGATGAAGTACATTACAATATCACTGGGAATGTATGTGTTTCCCATTGCAGTTCTCTCAATTTTTCTATAACATGCATAATATACATTGAGACCACGTTATAAGGTGCAGAAAAGTTTTTTCTGATGAGTTCAAACTTTTGAACCAATATCACATTCTTTTATCTCTAAAAATGCTTTTTTGATCGTCTGTTTCATCAGATGTCAGAATTGCCAGCTTTTAGTTTATAATTACCTATTTACCTTTCTGTATGCTGTTTTAGACACATCTTTTACAAATAGCAAATAGCTAAATTTTCATCTAGTCTAACAATCTTTGATTTCTTTATAGTTGCTAATACATTTCATTTTACTTCTACATCTTATTTTGTGTTTGCTACTTGTCTTGCCTATTCTATATCTCTTCTCTCAACTTTCTTGCCTTCATGTTTAATAGTTTTCTCATTTCAATTTCCCCTTAAGTTAGAAAATTATTCATTCTTTTACTAAAGTTTAGTGGTTGCCTTAGAAATTTTAACACGTACACTTTATCTATCAAAGTAAAAATTTAATCTATCTTTAACCTCCTCCCAAACTATACAGAAACTTTGGAAAGACTCCTTTTGTTTCTTCAACTTTAGTCACTTCCTTTATCTAGCTTCCACTGAAGACATCATTATCGCCTTACATACAGTCAATGTGTGTTTTACTTAAAATTTTCCTTTTCTTTGTTCTTCACTTCTTGTTTCTGAGACCTTCCATCTGGTAATAATTTTCTTCTGCCTGAAATGTATCCTTTTTGTGAGGATCTGCTAGAACTCTAGGGATTTCTTTTTTAAGTCTGAAAGTCTTTGTCTTTGCTTTTTAAAGATATCTTTAATGAAAACTGAATATTAGGCTGATAATTAACATCTATCGGGGCATAAAATTTAATATTCTACTGGTCTTCTGGCTTCTATTGCTGCACTGTCAGGATAATTTGTCATGTCTTTAAAAATAAGCTGCCTCTTCTCTCTGACCTTGCTCAATATCTTCTCTTTATCTTTTGTGTTCTGCAATTTAATTATATTTTATCTCTGTGTGGATTTTTTTCCCTTATCCTGAATGGAATTCAGATGACTTCATGAATATGTTCAAGTGATGCTTTTTACCGGTCCTTGAGAAGACTCAGTCATTACCTGTTCAAAATGTAGCCTCTCCTCATTTTCTTCCTGCTTCTGAGATTATAATTAAACTTACCTTGAGTCTGAATTCTGTATCTTCCACATTGATGAACCTTTCTTTTGGGCTTTACATTGCTTTGCCTCTCTGTTGCCACTAGAAAATTATCTTCAGATCTATCGTTCAGCTGACAATTTCCCTGTTCAGATTGGATTAATCTGTTGTTAAATCCATTCACTGAGTTCTTTTTTTTTTAATAATTTTATTTATTTTTGGCTGTGCTGGGTCTTCATTGCTGCATAGGCTTGTTGTAGTGTTGCAGCGAGCAAGCGCTATTCTCTAGTTGCGGTGTACCTGCTTCTCATTGCGGGGACTTCTCTTGCTGCGGATCATGGGCTCTAGGGTGTATGGGCTTCAGTAGTCGCTCTATAGCACAGGCTCAATAGTTAGGGCACACGGGATTAGTTGCCCCACAGCATGTGGAATCTTCCCAAACCAGGGATCAAAGCTGTGTCTCCTGCATTGGCAGGCAGATTCTTTACCACTGAGCCACCGGGGAAGTCTCCTCTGTTCTTTTCCCAAGTTCTATTTGGTCCTTTCTCAGATCAGCTTGGTTATCTTTAAAGTTTCTGCTTCTCAGCTCATACCTTGTGTTAAGCGATTTTTTTTTTCCAAACTATGAGATGCTTATTTTCCTTCTAACTTCATTGATGGGGATTCTTTGAAGTTTAGGGTAAAAATAGGTTCCTCCAAAAGAAAGGAAAAACTGGTCCCTCGGTACCAGGGACACTTGCAATGTAGGAATTCCTTAAAAGTTTTCACCTTGAGGTTTTTCTGACCACTTAGTTACTGTGATTCTGGATGCAAATCTGTTTCAGAGCTGACTCAGAAACACAAATTCTCAGGACCAAATAATCAGGATCTGCTCATAACCAAGATTATTGATAAGTGATTTTCCTTACAGACAGAGGGTTAGAAAGGTTTGTTGTTTAGTCAGTAAGTCATGCCCAGCTCTTTGCGACCCCATGAACTATACATAGCCCACCAGGCTCCTCTGTCCATGGGATTGCCCAGGGAAGAATACTGGAGTGTGTTGCCATTTCCTTCTCCAGGGGATCTTCTTGACCCAGGGATCGAACCCACGTTTCCTGCATTGGCAGGTGGGTTCTTTATCACTGAGCCATCGGGGAAGACCAGAAAGAAAAAAGGTAGATAATTGTTTTAAATTCTCATTCATCTTTCCAAAGAGTGAGAAGCCCCTTGAAGTCCTAGGTTTAAGACCAAAGGGTCCCTCCCAGATGTCTTACTTTATCTCTTGTCCCCTGTGCCTTCAGGCCATGAAAGGAGAAGTTCAAGTTAACCTGGTTTGGCAACTGTCCTCAAGGCAAAAAGCCAGCTTCTGTGCTCAGGAGACCCCTCCCCATTTAGCATCTGGCCTGAGTAATCATTACTTTCTTAGAGAGTCTTGCACTTAAGAAAATGATCTTTCTATTGTACCCAACATTTTCAAATTGTTTCATCAGGAGTATTGATGAATTCTATTGTGAGAAACAGAATTCAACCCTGGAGATTCACATTCAAAGCCACAGAACCTTGAAATCTGACAGCCAAATCAGAACCTGATCTAACCCAAAAGCATATTAGCTCAGGACCTGCTACTTTGTAATAATATCTGCTGATAATTTTAGCACTTTCTATGAGCCAAATATATTGATAAATTTTTCACAAGTATTATTTTTTTCATCTTTACAGTGATCCTAAGGGCTAGGTAAAATTATTACCCCATTTTACAGATAGAGAACCTGAAGCACAGAGAATTACCCTTAGGTAATTACCCACAGTTAAGTGACAGCATTAGTATGTGGCCTAAATAAAAACTTCAACGATTACACTCTTAAGATCTATGTAATTTTACTCAATAAATAATGAAGAGGAAGAGAGAAAAAGGCAGTAAGAGAAAGGGAGAGAATACACTACTAGGTATGGCAGAGTCAGTAATAGGATCCAGACTTTTCAATGTACGGTTCAGTTCAGTTCAGTTGCTCAGTCGTGTCCGACTCTTTGCGACCCCATGAATCATAGCACGCCAGGCCTCCCTGTCCATCACCAACTCCGGAGTTTACTCAAACCCATGTCCATCGAGTCGGTGATGCCATCCAACCATCTCATCCTCTGTCGTCCCCTTCTCCTCCTGCCCCCAATCCCTCCCAGCATCAGGGTCTTTTCCAATGAGTCAACTCTTTGCATCAGGTGGCCAAAGTATTGGAGTTTCAGCTTCAGCATCAGTCCTTCCAATGAACACCCAAGACTGATCTCCTTTAGGATGGATTGGTTGGATCTCCTTGCTCTCCAAGGGACCCTTAAGAGTCTTCTCCAACACCATAGTTGAAAAGCATCGATTCTTAGGCGCTCAGCTTTCTTCACAGTCCCTATGCTCATGTCACGGTTGAGATATTTTCATCTTTTTAAAAATAGATGCTTTAATTTTAAAAGTAGACACAAAGTACAGACTGGAAATTAAAACAACACTAAAAAAAAAAAAAAAAAAAAAACACCCAAAGGAATGACTGTTAGGTAATTAGATTTCAACTCTCAGTGGCTGCCAGTCTCAAAATTCAGCCCAATATTAATACCTTTGATCATATTTGAAGACTATTCCTGATGCCACACTAACAGCAAACATTCTTTTGGTCACAATTCTAAATTCATCTCTTCTGTCTAGGTCTAACATCAAAAAAAAAAAACAAACCTTGATTTATACTGGTTATCTCTAAACCAGTGATTTTCATAGTTTTTAAAAACTAGAGAAGGACTTCAGAATAGCTCTACTCCTAATTCCTCATATATTAGGATGTCCAAAATTTAGTCTCAGAAATGGCAATCCCTGGAGAAGAGCAGATCGCCCACCTTTCCCAAGTCCATCTCATCCTTTCTCCTATCCACTTGCCCACCCATCACTGAGAAGGAGAGCTTATCACAGAGGATGTATTGGATTCGCATCTTTGCCTGCTTTCCCTACCCCTTCCACTCAGCATTAAATACATGCAGTTCCAACAAGAGATCTGCCTTTAATTGAGCAATTAAACCTCCAGTTAACACCTTCTTTCCTTCCCGATCACACAGCAGGGGAAGTAGGGGAGGTGGCCCCTGATCTGTGCTCAAAAACAGGAGTTCAGGACCCCTTAGGGTGCAAAAAGCTACAGTCAAACCAATTTATGAATTAAATAGCCCACAAGTATGCTCTGAGCCTTACTACAGGTGCTATAAATATTGAGGGGATGGAGAGATGTCCCACTCATCAAGAAACTAATGATGAGATGGGAGAATGACACATAGATAAACCAAAAAAATTTAAAGAAAACATACACAGAAAAAAGGAGAATACATGATACCTGGCCAGTGAAGCATTCTGTAATGGTTCAAAGAAAAGAAACCAAGGGTGTCAGGAAAGAGTTCCTGTAGGGTGGGAGGATAGAGCTAGATGTCAAAAGATCAGTAGGTTTAAAAGAGGAAATATGAGAAGGGAAGGGAGTGGGAAGGGTAGTTTAGTGGGAAGGCACTGTAGATGCCCCAAATACTGCTCTCAGTTATCAAAGTAAAAATAACTAACGAACATTGTTAATATGCTGCTTAAATATAATGTGATATAACAAAGTATATACAAGGATACTGGCAAAAATAACATACCATCAAGGATGCTTAAACATAACTTATGCAGAATCTAGATCCTGAGACTGACCTCACCTCTCTTTAAAGGGCTAGTAGTGATCATAAAGGACCCTCCTGGTGGCTCAGTGGTAAAGAATCTGCCTGAAATTCAGGAGACGCCGTTTGATTCCTGGGTGAGGAAGATCCCCTGGAGAAGGAAATGGCAACCCACTCCAGTATTCTTGCCTGGAGAATCCCATGGACAGAGGCACCTAGTGGGCTACAGTCCATGGGGTTGCAAAAGAGTCAGATAAGACTTAGTGACTAAGCAATAGGACAGCAGTGATCATAAAGACTAATTTTACAAAGATTTTAGCCTAAGATAATAAGAGTAAAGACTTAGAGTTTAATTTCTCTAAAGTCAGAGATGTTAACCTTCTAGATGTTCAATAGAGAACTTATATCAATGCAAATATTAGGATATCAGAAATTGTAAAAGGAAAGGTTAAAGGTCCTCAAAGCAGTAAAGAACAAGATGGGATAGTAAACCTAATTTGATTATAAAAATTTTCAAGCTGAAAAGAACATCAAAAAATCTAGCCAAATGTTTTAAATTTTGGAAACTCAGTTTTGTTTTTCATGTGCTGAATTCTTAATTATTAAGAAGCTCTGAGGAAAAAAATCTGAAGCTGATGTAGTTAGCCCAAGTTAAATGCATCTAACATACTTCCTGGTCAAGCTTGTAAGTATTTGATTCCTTAAATCTAACTAATAAACAGCTTGTCCAAAGTTGCCCTCTGAAGAAAGGTGTCATAGAAAGCATTAACAAGACAAAATAGGGAAATAAAACCAAACAGTATTACAAATCCCTCAAATGAAATTTATAGTGTGGTGATGCTGAAGCTGAAACTCCAATACTTTGGCCACCTCATGCAAAGAGTTGACTCATTGGAAAAGACCCTGATGCTGAGAGGGGTTGGGGGCAGGAGGAGAAGGGGATGACAGGGGATGAGATGGCTGGATGGCATCACCGACTTGATGGACATGAGTTTGAGTAAACTCCGGGAGTTGGTGATGGACAGGGAGGCCTGGCATGCTGCGATTCATAAGGTCGCAAAGAGTCGGACACGACTGAACTGTTTTTTCCTTAAATTAGTACAAACAAGGTTTTAGACACAGCAACTAACTCCTGATTGTCACTGGCCTATATGTCTTCTCCTATTATATTCTCCTGCATAGTTTCCTTCCCTTGAACATATTAATGTTCACACTAAAATCATGGGAACCAGAGTGAGGCACAATATTCCTGTAGCCAGGGCTTGGTTCCCTGCCACCCTCAGAATTTTCCATCATTCCTACAGCATCTCATCCAGGGAAGAGCAGGAATCTCTTGAGTGTCCAAACAAACAGCAGCTGAACCCGCCGAAGTCTGAACGCTCACCACTTCTTCTTTGCTTCAGTAATGCTAGGACACAAGAACCTGTGCAGTCACAAACTACAATAAGGAATTCAAGTGAGCTTCCAAACCAGGGAGTGGTAACAAGCAGAGCCACTGCCGAGCCTATTGTTGACATCATCCTGCCAGGACTGGAGCTGCTCTTAGATATCGAAGATATCAACTCTCCCAGACCTGGGGAGAGGAGTGAAATTTTGCGGCTTGGAAGGAAGTGTGAAAAGCAACTAAATGCTTATCATTTAAGAAAAGTAAATGTGCTGACTCTGATCCTCTATCAGGCAGTGATCAGAAACCTATTCATTTGCTTCTTCAAAACTGACTTTTTTCATCTATAATAGGGAGAATGAAGTGACACTTTCTACTCTGAGACTCTGCTCAAAATGGAAATTTGCAAAGTCACCCATAAGTGAATATGAGAAAAGCAAGTTTTATCTATAACAAGATGGTAATTTTTTCCCTATCAGATTAGCAAAAATCAAAAAGTGTGATGACAAACTGTGCTGGTGAGCATGTGGAAAAATCATCATGTGATACATTTCTGATGAGAACAAAAACTGAGCAAATTCCATCAAAGTTGATTTGACATTATCCATCAAAGTTACAAATGTGTATACCTTTGGTTTAGCAATCCCACTTCCAAAAATATATTCTATAGCCATACGTGAGCATGCAGAGTATATACAGGGTTATTTACTACATCATTGTTTTCAAAAGTTCAGAAACAACCTAATTGTGCATTAATCTGGTTCAATTTAATATATCCATGCATTGGAAAATATGTAGCCATTAAAAAGAAATCCAGAATAGCCAACACAATACTCAACAAAGTTGGAAGGCTGAACAATCCAACTTAGGACTTACTCTAAAGCCACAGTAATTAGGACAGTGGTACTGAAGAAAGAGTAAATGAATAAATCAATGGAACAGAACAGATAGCCCAGAAACAGACCCACATAAATGGAAATCAACTGATCTTTTACAAATAAAAAAGGCAATAGCATGAAACAATTTTCAACAAATGGTGCTGAAACAACAGTTTTCCACAAATGGTGCTGGGGCAACTGAACATCCCTATGCAAAAAAAAAAAAAAAAAAAAATGAACTTAACCATACCCTTCACAGAAATTCAAAATGAATCACAAACCTAAATTTAAAACACAAAAACTAGATAGATAACATAGGGGGAAAAAATCTACATGACCTTGGGCATGGTGGTGATTCTTTAGATACAACACCAAAAGGATGCTACACGAAACAAAGAAGTGATAAGCAGAACTTCATTAAAATTTAAAACAATGCCAAACGAATTAGAAGACAAGCCACAGACTGGGAGAGAATATTTGCAAGACATTTAATAAAAGATTTATTCAAAATATACACAGAATGCTTAAAACACAAACACACACAAATGGAATTTAAAAACGGACCAGAAACCTGGACACCTCACCAAAGATACAGAGATGGCAAAGAAGCATATGAAAAGATGCTCTTTTCATCATATGTCATCAGGAAATGCAAATTAAAACAATGAGATGCCACCATACCCCTTGAGAATGGCCAAAATCCAGCTAACACACCAAATGCTGGTGAGCATGTGGAGCAATAAGAGTTCACCTTCACTGCTGGTGGGAATGAAAAATGGTACAGCCACCCTGGAAGACAGTTTGGCAGTTTCTTACAAAAATATTCTTACATACGATCCAGCAATTGTGCTCTTTGGTATTGTCAACTCTCAAAGGAGTTGACAACTTATGTCCACACAAAAACCTGCACATAAGTGTGTAGAGCAACTTTATTCATAATTACCAAAACTTGGAAGTAATCAAGATATTCTGCAATAGATGGATGGATAAACTGATACACGTATACAGTGGAATATTATTTGGCACTAAAAAGAAATGAGCTATCAAGCCTTGGAGGAATCCTTTCACATTACTAAGTGAAAAAAGGCCAATCTGAAAAGGTTACATACTGTGATACCAATTATAGGACATTCTGATAAAGGCAAAACTAGCAAGACAATGAAAAGGTCAGTGATTGGTAGGGACTGAAGGGTGGGAGAGCGCTGAACAGGCAGAGCATGAAATTTTTAGGGCAGTGAAAACACAGTGTATGATATCATAGTGATGCATAAAGCTCATTACACGTGTCCAAACCCACAGAATGCACACCACCAAGAGTTAACTATAATGTAAAGCATGTACTCTAGATGACTATGATGTCTCAGTGTAGGTTCATCAGTCATAACAGATGTACCACTCTGGTAGGATGTTGGTAACGGGGAGTCTATGCACTGGGAGGGTAGGGAATACATGGGAAAGTCTATACCTTCCCTTCAATTTTGCTGTGACCCTAAAACTGCCATTTTAAAGTATGCTATTAATAAAAAGGGGACTTCCCTGGTGGTCCAGTGGTTAAGACTCCACACTCTCAACACCAGGTGTGTGGGTTCCACCCCTGGTTGGGGAAACTAAGATCTCACATGTCATATGGTGTGGCAAAAAAATAATTAAAAGTAAGTAAAAAGAAAAAAAATTAAGAAGCCCTATATGCTGATATGGAATGACATATAATATATATTATTACAGTTAAAAAAAAAAAAAAAGCAGATTCATATGGATGGTGCATTACCATTTGATTTCTGAAAGAAGGCAAAAAGCATCCATATGCTTATATTTTTTTTTTAAATACAGAAGAAACCAATAACTATTGGTCTATTAAATAACTGGATGGCTGAAGGACAGAGGTTAGAGAATTTTCACTAAATTCCCTTTGAGGTTTAAAAAATTTAAATGTACGATCTATTCAGTTATTCTTTTCTAGCAAAAGTAACAGAATAATAAGAATTCTGTGAGGAAAGAATGTCTTATTACTTTCAGTTTTCAATGAGGAATTTTCAAAAAGTGTTGAGAACTGACCCTGACTTGAGGTTTTGCTTTTGGTTGAAACTTGGACACTAAATAATACATTTCACACTTCTCTTTTGACGAGTGAAAAAGAAGTTGGTACACAGTTTTGTGTTCTCTCTCTTCCAAGATTGTACTTTCAAGATTTATCCAGTAAACAGAAAACTACTTCCAATTCACAACCTGTTCCAAAAAGAAAAGCTGTGGTTCAGAATAAAACACTTGCATAAGCTTTTTTTCCCCCTTTTCAATTTGAGAAGAAAAGATTCCTCTAACATTCGCATTTAGACACTGATTAGGAAAATAAAATAATCACATTACAGGGATTTCTCCATGGGGGAAAAAAACAGGGCAGGGGGATGAGTGGGTTGGGGAGAGGGCTTTCTAGGCTTCATTCCATAAACACATTGCCAGCAGAAGACAGGTTTAGTGACTCAGGAATGGAACAGATTCTCATTGGCCCACTGAGTCTGGGAGCAGCCAATAGCTGATGTTTTATGAGAGGGAAGAAAACTATGAAAATTGAAAAAAAAAAAAAACCTCCCCAAGCCCTGTTATTGAAATCCAGTGTTGAAAAACACTGCTTTTAAAAATTACTAAATACAAAAGAAATTACTAAATGTGAACTCTGGTGAGCCTTAAAAAGATAGCTAAAAAAAGGAATTTTTTTCTTTAAAATCGCTTCCCAGTTTCCTACTTCTATTACTTAAGTCCCCGGAGATAGTTACTTGTTTCTTTAATATTGAAACCCAAGTTTGTTTTTTTTTCTACTTTAATTTTACTCATTAAGTTTCAAAATCCAAGGGCATAAGAAGGTATACAGTGAAGAGTTAACCTCTGGTATGTCTCCCAGCAACCAACATGATTAGTTTCTAGTGTACCCTTCCAGAGGTATTCTATATGCATAGAAGAAAACCTTCTTTTCCCATCCCTCCCTTTCTTTCTGTGTTACACAAATGGTTGTCTGGAACCAACAGTCTTTGAATTGAAATAAAAATCAAAGGATCTTTTCATAACCCTAATTCCTTTTTTTAAAAAAGAAATCATTTTTTTAAAAAATCTTTTTAATCCCATATCACTCAAAGTTAAGAAAGAGTTGTTTGGCAAAAAGAAATAGGAAGTCTAGAGAACTAAATTATATGCAATCAAACAGTAAATCCACTCGCTTCACTTCTGGTCCAGGATTGTGACCCCTGAAAAAAACAAATAGGTCAAAGTTCCCACCAGAGGTTCTTCTAGCAGTCCACAGACACCTGTTCCAAGATCCAGTGGCTCCTTCAGTCAAATTGAAGAGGGAGAGAAGAGGGAAGTAGGAAGCTGAATTCAAATGTTTGATTCTTGTGGGCTAGCAACAAGGAAGCGAAGGCAGATGAAAGAGAAACCATGATTGCCTTGGAGCAGTTAATCAGTAACTCACAAGTGAGAGCACCAAAGTATATCTTTCTACCTTCCAGTGGCAATAGAATAGCTAATACATGGGCACCTGAATGGTTAGACAGGTTCTTAAGCCCCTTGCTAAATTCTGGAACCACAGAGAAAAGAGGCTGCTAGGAGGGTAAGACACAGAGAAACAGGGAAACTCAGAACACCCCCCAGGCTCCTTTGCATTGCCTGAAGCGAGGCTGGGCTGAATTCCAAAGTGAAGTCTGGCATCCAGTCTTCTGAAATCCTCAACCTTTTCTTCTCCCCTGGAGCCAGAGATACAGGGAGAAAAAGAAGGCCCAGGAGAGAAAGGGGTGCGTTTAAGGCGAGGTGTGCTAATTAGGTCACTAGACCAGGCAGGCATCTGCTGGCAAGTCAAGGTTCAATTCCCAGCTGTTTGAGGTGGACATCCCTGAGCCTCAGTTTCTTCCTGGGTATACCCTCTGCAAATACTGCAAATTTGAATACTGCAAATCTGAAACCAGCGCAATATAGTCTCAACACCATGGCCAGAGTAGTTTCAGGAGCATCAAAACTCCAGCTTCTGGCCAAAGTTTAGAAATTTTCAGCAACTGTCCGAGGTGATTCAGGTCTCCAATTTGAAAACATTACGGAAACATGCCATCTGATTCCATCCAGCAATACGGCATTATTTCAAGAAAAATAAGTGAGCAAAGCTTACACAAGATAAAGATCAACATCTAAGTCTCGGGTTGCCAGAAAACACATATTAACATCATGAGGGGTCCTCTTAGACCCAGCATAATTTGACAACAATCTCAAAGTGATAAGTGGGCCACTTTGATGTGGAAAAGCATTTGCACAAGAGAATCTAAACACCACTCACTTCTAAACAAATAGCCAACACAGTTTATAAACAAAGCCTTGAATGTTTTTCTGGAACCAGACCTGGATTTATAACCCCCTAAACTCCATACAGGGAATGCAGCATCTCCACTCACCAGAAAGCTTATCAGAGAAACTTCTAAATGTCTGTATTTTGGATGGCATGCTGAGTTTGAAATGAAAACTCAGTATTTTTCATAAATTTAGCCTTGCTTTTCTGAATGACAACATGACATGACAGAACATGGAGGCAGGCAGACCTGGGTTCTAATTCCAAGGCTCTTTCATACTCACTCAGATTTGGGGCAAGAAACTAATCTAGCTGTTTCATTAAGTAGTATGGGATAATAATTCCTGAATCTCTTTAAGAAGTTGAAAGTTGAACTAAAGTAAATGCACAGGCTCATGACTGGACTATATCAATGCTCATTTCCTCCTTTTCTTCCAGAGCTCCTTGTTTAAGATATTTACTGGATAATAATCAGAAACGCTGCTCTCCCTTACATTGTCTTAATCATGGCAGAATTCTTCAGGCCAAAATACATATTAAGAAAGATCTCTTTCTCATTTATGCACATGACCCATACACATTCTCATGACATACACTTGCTTATAACCAAATATTTAAATCAGAAGGTGCCCACTGTCAATTCCACTCAGCGAAATTAGACTAAATCATAAAACACTCTTGGTGTTTGACCACTCTGTAACTACAACAAGTTTATATGGTTACAAACACCGAAGTCTAGAGAAAGGGTTTCATATCTGCCCTCCCTGGACTTCCTAGAAACAGTAGCATCATTGGCAATCATAACATTTTCACCCCAGTTTTTTCATTTATTAGCTGTAGAATTTTAAGAAATCCTTTGGCAACCTTGGGCTCTGGCTTCCTGAGTCATACAATAAACACAGTAGACATATTTTTCTGCTCTGTAATATGACAGATCACAAGGCACAAGCATTTGGTTTTGCATCGAAAATGCAGAACTTGTTGAGACTTTAACTTTGCTACAGAAGTTTTCTTCGCTGCCCCTTCTGTGTCCATCCTGCCCTCTTTTACTTTGAAGCACAGAAGACAGAAACCCTGAGGATAACAACACAAAGCTGTGTAAACTTCTTCACGGCTTCTTAAAATGCACTTCTAATTCGGCACACCCTACCACAGCAGTCCTGGATTTCTCCTTAAACAAAAATGGTCACGGGTATCAAAGAGATGTGAGTGAGTGTCCACTGAACTGTGTCTAAATGATTTTCCTTGTGAGCAAAGCCAGCCTGGAATAAGCCCCTACCAGTGAGGAGAGAGAACACGCTTCCCAGGCCGAGGAGGCATTGTTCAAAGAAATGAGTTCTGCACCACTTGGGCCACAATTCACAGCTGATTTTCTGAAACAAAGAGCAATAACCAAACGGCAATGCTCTTTAGCAAGCTTCTCTGAGCTGATAATGTTGAGGAGACTCATGAGGATGAAGAAAAGGAGGCTACAGTCTCCCTCATCTTCTGTGTCCCAAAGTGACCAGAGGAAACGTTTTTCAACCTTGGTTATTATTATGCCAGAGGTTTGTCATGACTATAATGGATTTCAGTGGAGTCTAAATGCATGAAAAATGCCTAGAAATTATTCCAGTTCAAAAGTTAAAATGTTCACATGCCCTATTGTATTCCTTTTAACCTTCTACCATAATTTTATATCTTTTTTTTTTTTCTCAGACAAATAATAGTCATGACCCTTCAAGCATGCAGACCAGAACTATTCTTAGAAGGGAGCTGCAGGAGGTTTATTATGTCATGAAACAGAGCCAGAACAAAGGACTAGTGAATCACTCACCTGATCTTCAGCTAAGAAACCTGAGAATTACAGGGTTTCTCTTTTCTTCCCAAACTCATGAGCTGCACTTGCCAAGACTGCAGGTTTTATGGTTGAGACTGTATTACAAAAATGTAAAAAGACAGATGCACACAATGTTTCTTACTGTATATATGACTCATCTAAAACGCTCAAAAACAAGGTTCAAGATTTTTTTAATCAAAGTTTAAGCCTTTGTTTCTGAATCTAGATGTCTGATTGCTTGGCACTTATTTAAGCCCTCTCCTTAAGAGTGCCACAGATAGCATCTTTTCCCTGAAAACCTGAAACAGGATTAAAATTATTTCAGAAGTCACAATTCTTAGTTCACTGAGAACAGAAATCTATCTTATATATCACTTTGTTGTATATCTTATATACAACTGGTTTTCAATAAATACTGTTCACTAAACGAGTAAATTAAGTAAGAAGGATTTAAGAGTTTTCCCAGTATATTATAGCACCCTAATATAAACCACTTTTATCATATTCTATTTCTGTAACTGTCTTTATAATTATTTAGAAGACTGATTCTAAAAATAAGTTTACTTGATGTTGATGATGTGGGGAAATGTATCAAACAGAAGCAATAACTGTAACAGGTTTTATGAATAATCTGGTGCAGCTGTAAATCCTGGCTCTGCCCATCAACCTTCCCTCCCTTTGTCTCATCCTATGGCCTCTACCCAGCCTTCCCCCAAGCACTCCCAGTCTCATTATCCCATGATCTGCAAAACTGCAGTTTACCTCCTGGAACCAGCAGAAACACATGTCACTGAGAATTAGGGAATTGGAGGCAGTTACAAGCCACCAAATAGGGTCACAAAGTATCTGAACCTGAAAATTAAGAGTTTTTATATTTTTAATGATAAAAAACTTAATTGGACACTTCTAAATGTTTGAGCCAGATGGATTGCATAATGTCTCGGCATTCATAATGAATGGGATGGGAAAGAGAACTTTAACAGCATGTTATTTGTTAATCATCTGAAAAGTCATATTACGGTTGACTTCATTTGCTGATGGTGGAAGGATATTGTCTGAATACTACTACTAGTAAACATTTGCTATTCTTGAAGGCAAATTACTTAAAAATAGGATATAGCAAGACAGTGCTCATGTATTACTACACTTACGGTATTTTTTATGCCGCACTTTATCCCAGAAAGAGTAATTCCATTTTCATACTTTTATTAGCAGTTAATTCTAACCAGTTTATTTAATAGCAACTAAGTATACCAATCACGCTGCCAAATACTGATGTAACTTAAGAAGAAGTGTACTACAAGAAGCTACAACTCCTTCTACATAACCCTTAAGATGTGTACCCTTGCCAAATGCTAACCTATGCGTAAACAAGGGAAACTTAAAGGGCAATGGAGTTGTCAAGACTCAAATTTTAAGAAAAGGTGACTCTCTCAACAGAAAGCTTGAGGGATCTAATTGGTTCGTGTCAAAGTTTCTTGAAACATTCCCTGCAGATGATTAACCCCAGAAGTGATCAAAAAGCCTGAGCAACTGGAAAAACAATCACCTCTTTGGAAAGCCTTTGTTTCTTTTCATTGCCATTTTACGTTGGCCCATTTCGGATCGCCTTTAGTTCTGATAAACAAGCTAAAAGGACACAGGTGGTGCTGGTTCGTACGCGCCCGCCTCTACACCTGCGGAAAAGCGGCACAGGTCTGTCCCCTTAACGCTCAAGAACACCTGACCGATTTTTTTAAACCGCTTAATTAGTAAGAATATTTTATTCGGGTCCAGTTTCAAGGGCTAAAAGGTGGGGGGGGGAGGATCTCAAACACCGTCCCAATAAGCAATTTCTCATCTCTTCTTCAGTCTGTGATTAAAGCAGTATTGCCCTAGGACATGGGAGGGGGTCTTTTAAATTTTACCTGGTTATTGTTTTAATGCTGAACTTCTAACGTCAAAATGAGATCATAAACTTATTCCGAGTTACAAATAACAAAGAAAAAGTCTGGGGGAGCGGGAGAGCGCGCCGCAGACGCTCAACGGGGAGCAGGGCTTGGGGCAAGCAGGGTAGCTTTGAGGACTCGCGGCGCCGTCGCCATGGGAACCCCGCGCAAGCGCAGAGCGCGCGGCTGTGTGTCCGGGACTAGCCTTCACCGCCCTGCCCCGCACCGCTCTGGTGCCCCGGGTTTATTCCAGGAAAAGGCGATGGAGTAAATCCTCCCAGCGCTGAGAGCACCCGGGCTTCTCTGAAAAGGTCCCGAGTGGGGTCACTGGGCGCAGGAAGAGCTCGTGAGACTCCAAATGTAATGGACACCGCACTCCCCTTGCTGGGAAAAGCGGACCTGCTCTTCGCGGCGTCGGCAGGGGTCCCGCCTAGAGGTGAAGCACCCTGCAGTGAGCGTGCGTAAACTCCCACTCACCACCACAGGAGACCTGAGAGTTAAATCCTGGCGCGGGCTCACACACTCATCCTCCTAAATTACGGGACCCCAAGACCAGCTGTGGTCCCGTTCTCCGCCAGGCGTTTGAGGGGTCCCCACGCGCACCACACCTCACACTGTCCTAAAGAGCGCGTCCCGGCAGGAACTGCACAGAGGGGCTCGAGCCACCTGCTCACCCGCACACCTCGGCTGCAGGGCCAGTCCTCTCCTCCTTTCTCGTCCCCCACCCCGACTCCCCCCAGAGCACTGACCGGATCAACTCGGAGTGCTCGAGAGGTGGATTCCTCTGAGTCCTGCGAAGTGCTGGCTTGATGAGTTATTGGTCCCTGTGACGCCACCTCCAAAACCCTGTGGAGGAGCAGGAAAGCCCCCCAGAAGGACGCTTCTGCAGCCCAGCCTGTAGAACCCAGAGACGGGCAGGACAGAATGGGTCGCCGCCGCCACAACCTGCTTTCTCATTCAAATCCTCACACTCACTCGGGAGCCCCCTCCCTGCCAGTCCCGCAGCTCCCGCGGAAATCAGGAACTGGAGCCGCGGAGAGCGGACTGGAGCTGGAGCCGCCGCCAGGGGACCCAGAGGCTGGGTGCGAGGGTCCGAGCGCTGGGCCCGGACCCCAGGGCTTACACCTCCTTGAGGGCTTCCCCGGCAAGCAACGGCCAGGAGCACTGGAAATGAATTTTTTGTTGTTGTTTTGTTTTCTCCCTCAAGTTTCAAAGGGTCCCAACCCTAGGGAAACCCCCTCGATACTCAGTTCGGGGCTGAGATACTCAAGAGCGGCGGCGGTGGGACAGTAAAGAGTCTGGCGAAGTGAAGCTGGGAAGGAAGGGAGCAGGGACTGTGTGCAGTTTGCCCCGAAGTAAAAAGTGCCAGGAGTACATCTTAAGGAAGATTCCCACCTGCTCATCTAATCTCCCCTCTTGTTGTTTTGTTTTGGTTTTATGTTTGCTTTTGTGTTTTACCATTCTACGAAAATAGCATCTTTTATGCTGTTACAACCAAGGAAACCTGCTTTGGGTAAAGTGGAGCTGAAACTGAGCCAGAGAGGGTAGTTAAACCCACTTTTATTTCCCCGTCCCCGCCCGCTCTCCCAGGTGCCTCTCCTAAGCGTTAACAGGCCAGTTATTCAATCAGATCAGTTTAGTGGCAGGGGGCTCGAGCGGCCCAAGTGCGATGAATCAGACCACGGGCCTGCGGAGGGAAGCAGCAGGCACTCAAACGGCGCTGAAACGATGCAGTCTACTGAGCATCCCGACGTGGCGAGGGACTAGGTCGCGGCGGGGGCTGGAGCCGCGCACCCAGGCAGCCGCGATGTGATCCGGCGCCGGCATTCCGGGATTTGCATTTATCAGCCTTCATTCAACCTGCCCTATTGTTAGTTCAAAGCTTGGCTGGGAGGGACTGGGAGACGCGGCTTCTCACTCACCTTCAGTTTAAAATTCTCCACCAATAAGAAGGTCCTAGAAAAGCTGGCAGCTGGGGGTTGGCAGGGATTTTCTGGGCTTAGTGACAACATAAACTAAAGTCATTTTCTTTGTCAAGCGTGAATTTGCTCAGGAAGTTACAAATGAGCGTCAGAGCTCGGAGAACAGGGGGCCTGGCTGCCGGTCAGTTTTGACGGACAGTTAGTGTGGGGGGTGGTAGCACCGTGACCTCCCAGCACAAGATCTAGGGTTTCACCTTTTCATCCCACTTAGCCGATACCATAGAAACAACCCATTTGTATTATTCAATTCAACAGAGGCAATTACAATGTCACAGCAAAGCACCATGGGCAAGAAGAAACTTCATCCCCGAAGGCGATCCTGGACTCTCAGAAAAAAGGGAAAAGCCACCTGAATAGTTACTTGGATTTCTTCCTGCCAGGAGAACCAGGAAGAAATCAGTTTGGGAAAAGATATAGAAGGTCCTTTGGCTCCTTAGAAAGACACTGTCCCAAATTTTCTGGCCCAGCTGCAAATTCCCAGCTTAGAAGAAATTAAGCAGATACTCCTTCCAACCATAGGTTGCTTTTTGGAGAGTTGTTTGACTGTTAATCTCCCTGGTGATTAGGAAGCACCCTCCCCCAAGAAAAAAAGGGGGAGAAAGATACCCAAGACAACCCCTCACACAACCATAGAAGTTATCCATGCCCCCCACCCCCAACCTCCTGTGTTTGCATCTGCAGTTTTTCAGATAGGAAAAAGACAAATGGTGAAATAAATGCATAAAAATATTCATAACAAGGGCACTTGTTTGCTATGCATCCTTTATTTTGAGAACATTACATTTTTTAAAATTATACAATATTTCAAACCTACCAAAAACAAGGCAAACAACCCAAATCATACTCTCATTCCTTCATCCCTTCGTTTTTTTTTAAATAAAGCATTCCGGATTCAGCTAAAACCCCATCTCGTGGCCCTTCTCCCTCCCTTTCACCTCAAAGGCAATCATTCTGAAGTTGGTGTGAATCATACTTCATCATGGTCTTAAGTGTATATATCCATAAATCTTTTAATGTAGCTCTTCCCTCTGAGTCTTTCTTTCACCATTAATCAGAGAAAAATTACTAACTAAAACCAAGAAAATGTGGTTGTTACACTAAGTTTTTAGAAGCAGGACAGAACTATTTTTCCCTGCTTGTGACAATCAAGGAGAACAATAACAAAGGGATTAGACAGTGGGTAGTAAACAGCCTCTCTAGGTCACACAAACCCTTCCATGGTTACCGAACAGTCCATAGGAAAACAAACCAAATAACACCCCATTCTTCCTTAACTGGTTACAAGGGGATTGGAGAAAATGGGACCTAGGTTAACACTTCTTTGGGCAGGTAAAACCTAAGTCCTATATGGTAATAAAGTACCTTTTTTGACTGGTCTCTTGGTCACGTAAGCTATAATCTTTTAGTAAGGACTTCCAAGCATAAGGAACTCCTGCTGGGAGCTCCATTCAAGGTTGAAATCAGCCTTGCTGAAAAATCTGGGGTTGAATTCTCCCTGCTTCCCCATACACAGGGACCTCCATCCTCGCAGGGAGTTACAGAAAGCCCTTTACAGCAGTCCTTTGACTTAACCTACTCACAGCAGTAAAAGGGCTATGAAAGCACCAATTTTTCTTAAATGCCATTGACTGGTGAAAGACATCCTTCCCAACCCCCACCCTCCTCTGGCTTTCAGAGCCATGACTCTCATTAATTATACTGGCACAGCACTGCCTGGCCTCCTTTCTAAATAGCTGCCAGACTCCTCCATATCACCTCTGCCTTGAGACACAGTGTGTGCTGACACCAGGATCACAGAAAATCCTGTAAAAGGTACCCGATAAACGGGAGATGATTGATGTGCCTTGCGGTGGGCCCGCTGTGCTGCAGATCTTAAGGAGTTCTTAGAAAACTGAACTGGAAATCTGTGTTGGAAATAGCTTTCTCTAGCTGTGCAAAAAATCATGCTTTCAGCTGCAAAAATAGCTGTGTTTGAGACTCAAATCAAATCTTTAAGTTATAGGCATGAAACAAGAGAGTGAAGGAGATGAATAGTCTCTCTGTTTTAATCAATGCACCAAGAAATCAAGAGGATGACCAAAGAGCTTAACATTATCAAGGAGGACCTATTGAGCTTTCAACACTTATGTCTGAAGCACCTGCCATGTACCAGGTGTTGCTGAAGTCTTAGCTGGAATATATAGATAGTACTCCTGAAATGCAGGGCAGTAGCTGTCACAGCTCTGCTCCCTGTATTGATCAAGACTTTTAGATAAAAATCCCAACTCAAACTAGCTTGAGGGCAAAAGGCACTGTGCTGACTCCTAACTTAAGACAGGAGAAAGGATAAGGGCTGCAGTAATGACTGGATCCTGGAGTTCAGTCATAATTATGCTCATTCTCACTTTTGTTCCTACTCTTTCTCTGCTTTTTTCCAAAGTTTTGACTGTATTCTCTCCTACTACGCATGAGCGTCCTCTGTAGGCTGGTGGGGGTGGAGCATGGCCAGGGACAGCTCCAGGCTTCAACCATCTCAGCTAACACCCAGGGGAGGGGGAAAGGGAGGCCTTCCTGCTTTTACCATCTGTAAATAAAATTGAAAAGATTCTAACTGACGTGCTTCAAGTCATGTGTCCATCTATAGATCAATTATTTTGGTCATCAACAGAGTATATATGTGTCCGGCTCCTGACTAAATACCCATGCCTGCCCAGGGCTGGGTGGAATATTATGAGGAACAGCCCCACCAGAACTTGGGAGAGGATTTGCTCACCATAGGAAAGGGGGTTGCTCTTCCCAAATATGGGTAGGAGGGGAATCTGGCAGATGAAAAGAGCAGGTGTCCCCTAAGTACCCTGTCCTGAATGTGCCACCAAAGAAAGCAGACGTTTGGTACAGATTCATACCCGTTTGACAGGGAGAAAAATGAGAAGAGAAACTTCCTAAGTCCATCAAGAAGGATGGGGTGGAGGGCAGTGGGCAGACCAGGCTAAGTGTCACTGGTCTTTCCCTTCCTAGCTTGAGAGACGTGGATCCACACATGTGGCCAACTGTCACATGGAGCAGGAGATGGACAGAAAGGAACATAAGCAGGACGGATGATCTTGGGTGATGGGATTGTATTGTGGGTTTCAGTTTGTGGTTTTCATTTTTTACTATGGAAAATTTCATATGTACCCAAAAGCAGAATAGTATAAGGACACTCTAGGTATTGTATTATCCAGTTTCAACAATTATTAATATTTTGGTAATCTTTTATCTATTCAGGAATGTGGAAAATTCACTGGAATACTTCAATTGATAATAAACACATTTCTGCAGTTCTACAATGTTAGTTAATGAAAGAAATGCATGCCTCCAAAATAACTAAACTGAAGACCAATACATGTGAAGCTCTTATCAAAGTGTCTAGTATAAAATTAGCTCTCAAAAATGTCAGTCATCGTTACTGTTATTATTGGCAACGCATTTCAAGCTTTTAAATGCTAAAAAACTACACACTAAAACATATTTTGCCTACAAAAGGAAAAATGTTTTAAGGGTAAACTCCTTCTTCTTCTTGTTATTGTTCATTTGCTCAGTTGTGTCTGACTCTTTGTAGCTCCATGGACTGTAACCTGCCAGGCTCCTCTGTCAATGGAATTCTCCAGGCAAGATTACTAGAATGGGTTGCCATTCCCTTCGCCAGGGGATCTTCCCAACCCAGGGATTGAACCCAGGTCTCCTGTATTGCAGGCAGATTCCTTACTGTCTGAACCATGAGGGAAGCCCCCAAACTCCTTATCAACAGACAATAAACACATTTTTAAATGATCCATTTTTAAATAGGCTATTCATATGCTTTTTCGATAACAAGCCTATATAATTATTTCCCCTCTTATATGGAAATGTCAAAAATATTACAAGCAAATGCAAATTTCACCTTAAAAATAAGGGAAAATATAGGTTAAATTGTCAAGATCAAGAATGAGTCTGGACTAGATATTTGAATTCTAAACTCTAGGTTCCCTGTTTTAATACCTTGGGAAAGAAAGTCGTCCTGTGAATGCTGGATGAAGGTAAAGTAGCCTGAGTTATGCCTGCCTAAGTCCTTCAATTCAACTAAGATTTTCTTATAACCGGTTACACATCTCAAGAGTTTCAGCACAGGATGAATACTTTTAAAAGGAAGAAAGTATGGTAATTAACATGAACTTTCCCCATCTTGTTTCTTCCCAGCTTGTGTTGTTGGGAGTTGGGGAGCAGAATGAAGTATTTTAGAGGAAACAATAGTGTCAGAGAAGGACAGAGCCCCCTTGCCTTCCTCCTACAAAGTTCACGACTCAGCTTTATGTGTTTTGTTTCCAGAAAGACCTCCCATAGAGCCAATATCTACAGCTTTCAAGATGGCCAGAGCCTGATGGGCAGGACAGACATGTAACTGAAGTACTTCGTACAACCTAAGAAATAATACTGAAATGTTGACATTACGTATTTCCCTTAGGGAATATGCTGGGATTTCCACCCCCCACCCCACCGCCATACCATTACAAATTCCTGCAGAATCCCATAATATAATCAAAAGAAAAATCCCATAATATAATCAAAATCTAATTGCAGACCAGTCATCTAATATAGGAATCATTTTTATAGTCATTGAACAGAAGTTTAGGCAAATGAGCAAATCATATTGCAGAGTCAAAAGTGAAGAAACTGGTAAGACAATACAAATTCCAAAACTTTGAAAGCTGGGGGCTGGGAAGGCAATTTACACCATGAGGAAAATTCTATTTCCAGGACTATTTGGAATCTTAATGAAGCATGCAATCTCTATTAGTAACAGCTGTTTTTTTAAACCAGACAACAAATGGTTAGGTTTTCCCACACAAACATAGTGAAAGGAAAAACAGCGTTTTAGAAACCATATGTTAGTTTTTGTTTCATTTACTTGCATATTTAAACTAAATATATACTTGGGGGCTTGATCTGTTCAAAATTTCATGTTCAAATTTGACTAGCTTAAAAAATGTTCCTTCAGACTATTTAAGGCAAATCAATTTTCTTGGTGTAAGATCATGAGAGGTACAAGGGGAAATTAGACTGGAAAAACAAGTTTTGGTCAAAATGAGAAGGCAATGCTGTAATGGTCCACTTCATTCCTTATTTGGTTCCTTTATTTTAAATGAATATTTATAGTGTTCCCGATAAGCAAGCAACTAAGCTAAATGCAGTGGAAGGAGAAGAAATGATCCAAAACTTATAAGGGATGGTCTGAGTAACAGGATGCACTATACCTCAGACCTGAAAGAAGACCCACCGGGTAGATGTCCTATATATTAATACAATGTGTCAAGTGCTAAAATAAATATGTGCGAAAAGTGTTAGTTGTCCAGTCGTGTCCAATTCTTTGTGATCCCATGGACCGTAAGCCACCAGGCTCCTCTGTCCATGAAATTTTCCAGGCAAAAATGCTGGAGTGGGTAGCCATTCCCTTCTCCAGGAGATCTTCCCAACCCAGGGATCAAACCTGAGCCTTCTGCATCACAGGCAGATTCTTGACCATCTGAGCCGTCAGGGAGTCTTTGAAATACATATGTGTAGTCGTGTTGAAGAACAGAAGAGGGCGCTAATTACTTAATTTCATTGACAAAGTCTCTACAAGCTGTGTTTTAACAACAGAACAGGAAATAGAAGTAATGATCCCAGTACCTCAATTTCTAAAAATCTCATTTCTGCCTGAATTAGCTGTAATCCTAACTTAGTTATATAAATCTACAGATTAGGATTCTTCAGAAGAGCGTGTTGGAGAATGAGAGCTTCTCTCGTGACTTTCAGTAATCCATATATTTTTGCATTCCAAGCCAGTACACACATTCAAATTTTTTCACAAAAAAAAAAAACCACTTATTTTTGCCATGTGCCATGCACTCATAAATTCTGTTCTTTTTTTTATCTTTTTTAAATGCTAGTAACAACACATTAAATTGATGTCCATCTCACTAGAGTTCATGACCTACAGCTGAAAAACGTGGTTCCACTATGTTCTTTAAAAGTGAAAAGAAGGGACTTCCCTAGCCTTCCAGTGGTTAGGACTCTGCACTCCCAATGCAGGAAGACCAGGTTCAACCCCTGGTCAGGGAACTAGATCCTGCAGGTCGCAACTAAGACCCAGAGCAGCCAAATAATTTTCTTTTAAATGAAAAGAAGGGAAAGCAGTAGTTTTCAGTACACTGATAGATCTCAAAACCATAAAGATTTAAACCTCTGGGAGGAAGAAAAAAAAAGGCATGTGATTGCTCAACCCTTTGACCACGAACCCACAGCAACAGAAAGGAGCTTCTAAAGTTGTCCAGCCCTCAAAGGGGAGATCCTCCCCCTTGTGAAGAGGCTATGAAAGGTAAAGGCAATCTTCCAGAGAGCAGAACTGGGCACCCAGACTGACTAAGAAATGTGCACACTGCCAAGACCGGGAGGCACTGTTATCCCTGTCCAGCATGTTGGAACATATGCTAGAATCTACTGACATCCTATTTTCCCTCTATGTTATAAACTGGAGGAACTGACATGTGGCCTGAGGCTTCCAGATCATGAGGAACTTCCTCAGTGAAAGTCGCTCAGTTGTGTCTGACTCTTTGTGACCCCATGGACTATACAGTCCATGGAATTCTCCAGGCCAGAATACTGGAGTGGGTAGCCGTTCCCTTCTCCAGGGGATCTTCCCAGCTCAGTGATTGAACCCAGGTTTCCCACATTGCAGGCGGATTCTTTACCAGCTGAGCCCCCAGAGAAGCCCCCCGTCAAGACCTGAGCAAAAGGAATTCACATCATTCAGAGATCCCACACGGGGGCAGGGACTTACTTCCTAGAGGGAACTCACCTTCTCTCCTCAGGAATAATAAACCCTAGAATCATCAGGGTCTCAGTCAAACTCTTTCCATCATAGTTTGCAAAACTCCAAAATATCTAGCTAATTAATGGCCTTATTAATACAGTTTTCCAACTTTGATACCATTTTTCTCCATTCTTTGATATTTTGACATAATTTGAAAAGAAGTTAAATGAGTGAGCTCAAGAACCATCTTGGAATAGAAATATGGTTCATAAGGTTTTTTTACTATTTTACTTTTAAGTATCTATTGATATTGTAATTTTTAATCCTGGGCTTTTTATTTTCTTCAGTCTTCTCATAAATTTGCATTACTTTCTTCCTGTGGTTTGCCTTCATTGAAACAGCTACCTTGGCAATATCAGAAAAGTTCCAAACCACTGCTGGGGGTCAAGACATGCTGCCCCCAAAATATGGGCTTCCCAGGTGCTAGAGTGGTAAAGAATCTCCCTGCCAATGCAGAAGATGCCAGAAACAGAGGTTTGATCCCTGGGTCGGGAAGATCCTCTGGAGAAGGAAATCGCAACCCAGTCTAGTATTCTTGCCTGGGAAATTCTATGGACAGAGAAGCCTGGCAGGCTATAGTCCATGGGGTCACAAAGAATCGGCCATGACTGAGCATACAGACACACACACGCCCCACCCCAAATATGGCACCTTAGTAAACTGAAAATTATAAGCTGAAGGAGTTTGAGAAAGTCAGCAGAGCAGCTGACTCTGACCTCCTTTCCTCCCCCTTCTTCCCTGGGGGTCCAGTGGTTATGACTCCACATTTCCAATGCAAGGGATGCAGGTTCAATCCTGTGCACTGGCTGAGCTAGCAGAGGTCATCAGAACTAAATCCAGTGATGACTGTGATGAGATCTGATATCACTTGGAGGCAAAATGAGGGGGAAAAAAGGCTCAGGAGCTTGCCACAAAACTAGCTTAACATCTCGGTAAATAAAAATCTTAACATCTCTGTAAACAAAAATAACATATCCCCTTAAAACAAAATAGAAAGCTACTGAAGCATTAGATGGAGGGAACAAAATCTACCACATCACTTCCTATCCTACCCCAAAGATGATGAAATAAAGTCACACACACAAAAAGAACTTTGGAAGATTTGAGACCTCACTAAAAATTAATGTTGTTTAATTAGAAAATGTTGGGAAATCTACTTTGGTGTGTTTTTTGTTTTGTTTGCAGGTTACATGTATTTATTTATTCACTTTGGCTGTGCTGGGTCTTCATTGCTGTTGAGGGCCTCTGGTTGCAGGTGAGTGAGGGCGCCTCTCCTGTCTCCGTCACAGGCTTCAGTAGCTGCAGCTCCCAGCGGTAGGGCACCAGTTCAGTAGTCGTGGCACAGAGGCTTAGCTGCCCCTCAGCATGTGAACCCACGTTCACCACGATGGAACCTACGTTCCCCACGATGGCAGGCAGGTTCTTAATCAGTGGACCACCTGAAAAGTGCTACTTTGCTTGGTTTATCCCGGAAGCAACAGTTTCCCGCTTTAACCAGGGAGCAGCAGTAAACTTCCCATTCTGAATCACTGATTCTGCTAGGAGTCAGAATGAAGAGGACCAGATGATTCCATGACTTTGGTTAGTATTACAACCCGTTAGGAAAAACTTCTGTGAGTGGATCATTGCTGGTGTTTTGAAAGAAGCTTATAATGTCAGGACGATTTTAGCAGCAAGGACGTGTTTTTGTATGTCACATCCTCAAAGCCACTCAAACTGGCTCTGAAAAATAAAGCAATGTATTATCTCACGTAATGAGAAATTGGGAGGCAAGAGAGTTCAAGTCCTCGGGGTCTCGACAATGTCAGGAGGCAGCCTTGTTCTTTGCCGTCTCTGTGCTGCCTCCTCAGCACATTTGCGCTTTTGTTCTCAGGATTGTCCCCCTCATCTAACAACAGGTGGAAATAAGCCACTCTGTATTACTAGAAAGGGTCTGAGTGACCTTCTCTTGTGGCTCTGCCCCAAATTCACAAGCAGTTAGAGAGCAGCGGGGAGGAAAGAGCAGCCTCAGACATGCTGCCTAAAGAGTTCTTTATTATGTCATCAAAGTTGATAAAACTGGCAAAATAAACAAATACTGTCTTTCAACAAAAGCTAAATATGGTTGCCCCAAATGACTAAAATAATACAACAGCCAACAGTTAAACTTTCTCTTCATATACTATCATTGTGTGTGTACCTCCTTCAACCTGCTTTAATTTTTTTGTTTTGGCTCGGTACGGTCATCACTGCTGCTCGGCTTTTCTCTCCTCGTGGTGTGTGGGCTTCCCGTTGTGGCGGCTTCTCGTGTGGTGGAGCGCAGGCCCCAGGGCGCAGGGATTCAGTGGTTGCAGCTCCCGACTTCACAGGCTCAGTAGTTGTGCCGGACAGGCTTAGCTGTCTTCTGCAGTGATGGGTGGATTCACCAGGGAAGCCCAACCTGTAACTTTTATGGAGTATTTCATTCTGCTTAAGACCATACTATATTAATCACAATTTATTTACATTACTCTGATAGTGCATGTGCAAAGAATCATCTCTTAAATATTTAAATACCATTAGAACGCAACTTTGATCTTCTGGGGAAATTCCCCATTTCAACTCAATGAAAAATATCCATTATAATTACATGTTTTATTCTTTTTGGAGTAGGTCACTGCCAGACCTCTTGGAATATTTCACTCTTTTCTGCGAAAGTGTATGCGACTCATAAGTTCTCTGAACTTCAGCATTAAGGAGTAGTTATTCATGTTCTCTTTCCATGTTTCATAAGACCTTTTAAATTTGTCATAATAACTTTCTTTTTTCAAGTTGAAATCTGATCCATTTTTTTTAAAATAACTGTCTTTTTTCCATATTTCTCTCCAGGAGCCTTTCAATTTTTCCAAATAACTTTCTTTTTCAGAGTCTTCCTTCCATATTCCTTCTCCTTTTTTTAAGGCTGTTAATTCAGCTTTAAGTAAATTTCTGTGAATTCTCCAATAGATTTTAGAATCATGACTTAACCCCTTAACAAGAACAGTTTTGCCAAGACCTCTTCTCAGGATTTCTTCATTCAGACTCACACTAAAAAATCTACCCTTGAATAAAAAATACAAACCAATTATTTAATAAAATTACTAATATACCCATAATACCTTATTTACTTTAAAATCAGTCAATCTGCAATTTGAGTCCTCCAGAGAAAAGTCAAAAATATAAATGATGGGACTTCCATGGTGGTACAAAGGTTAAGAATCCATGCTTCCATTGCAGGGGGCATGAGTTTGATCCCTGGTAGGGCTCCCACATGGCATGTGGCATGGCCACAAAATATACATATATATATATATTTTACACATACACATACATATACATACATATGCAAAGGGGTCCTTAAGAGCTTAAAACAGCTAATGTTAAATCCAAGAATTTCATTACTAGATGAGACCTTTGCTCAAAGACAACTGACTCTTCTATAACACATAGTTCTCCACAGGCTCACTGGTCACCTAACTCAAAAGTGTGTAGAAGCGATAAAGTATGAAAAGAGATCTTTGATCTTTTGGTTGATGTTTGAAGGGAGAATGGAGCACACACCAGTTAGGAAAAATGACAGGGGGCCACAGCAAAAGAAATTAACAAAGCTAAAAAGTAGACAAATGCAACGTGAACTGAAGCATCATAGAACTGTTAAATTATGTTCAGAATTTCAGTGTTTAGCAAGGCCTGGCATGTAAGAATGTTTTTAAAAGATGGCCCATAAAATAATGAACATAAAAATAGCCCTGGCCCTTGAATCTTCAAACTTCAGGAAATTTTAGTTATACCTCACCGCCTAGTGAAACCAGAAAAATGGGAGCTTTTCTCCCCTTACTAATTTACAGTGGAAAAGAGATCCTGCTTAGCTGTTTCCACAGTCCCTGTAGGATTTTAACTTAACAAGATTAATTTTAACAAGGTGTTAGTAATTTTATAGCTTCATTAGACAAGTAATTCACAGCTAAAATTTTTTAATGTGAAAACAAAAGGTTTAAAGTAGGAAACATTTTCTAAGATTATCTAAAAGAATAAAGGAAACTTTTGTCCCTTTAAATTCAGTAACTTTTGGCACATGATGATAAGCAGCTAATAAATACAATTTTAAAGGGTATATCATATTTGTCTCAATCTTTTAAATTTAATGAGCTGAACCAAAATCAGAATAATTAAAATTCAACCTCACACTACAGAAAAGTTGAACAGGAGAAGTAAATTACTGAAATATGCGTAAAGTATCGTCTGGTATAAGGTAAAGACAGAAAAGGTGAAGTTCCAGCTCAGAGCACCAAGGAGCTGGACTTCAGTACCAGCTCTTCTACTTGGTTACTCAGAGTCCCACCTTTAAATGGGAATTAAATTATTCCATAGCGGGGTTTGAGAATAAATAATACATACTGTGCAACTCAAAAGAGAAGTTAATATTTGAATAAGGCCTTTGGGATCTTTTATATAATATTATCAACTTAGTTAAATACAGATGCTTCAACCAATCAAAGTTGGATAATTCTTATTTTGAAAGAACTGAATGTGACCTGGACATGCAAAAATTAATGGATTTCATTAGGCATTCTATTAATTCAAAAAGCTTTTAATAATTAAAATGGTTATAATTCTAATCACTTTAATGTCAGATTATTATTTTTCTTCTCACTTGTAGTATAATAAAAAACTTTACAAGTAAGAAAAACTACCTTAGTGCTGTCATAATAATGTAAATAAGAAAAACAATTCTTAATTCTGTCACATTAACATGTCAACTACTTCATTTGTCCACGTCCTTGTTTCAGTCCCTGGGGTCATAAAGAGTTCGACAGGACTGAATGACTAACACTTTCACTTTTTACTTATGCATAAATAATAAGAATAAAACATCGCTAGTTGTTTCTTCACACTACTTACCTTATTCACTAAAAGGTAGCAAAAGAGTGCTGAATTCTCCTTTCCGAGAAGTTGGAACCACAGCACTTGGGAAGGTTTTAGCTCTTTTTGCAACCACACCTTCCCAGTTTCAGTAAGTTCTACTCCAGCCAACTTAACCAGCAAAACACCACACGGCTCTTCTAAAAAGGTTAGGTAGAAAAGAGTTTACCTTTAATACCACAATTGCAAAAGCAAATTCCAAAGTCATTTGCACTCCACAACACAACTGGATATGTTACTTATAAATACCAGACTCTCTAGATGTAGATCCATTTATTTCTATAGTCAACTTGTCTTTTAAAACAATACAAGTAGGTACCAGATGGAATAATTTCAAAAACTCATTTCAGTAAGCTCCAGAACAGGATGTGGGGTTTAACCAATTTACCTTTCTTTAAAAAAATCTTCCAGATTTATTTCTATGTACACATACACATAATGCTACAAGTCATGTAGTTCAATAATATAGGCTCCTACTATCAATAAAACCATATAAACTGCTTTTTCACTTAATTTACTGAGGCTGTTTTCCCAACTCAATATTAATATCAACATTATTTTTATACAGTTTATAAAACTGATTTCCAGATAGCATTTTATCAATTTATATTAAAAGTAATAAAGTCCATATAGTCAAAGCTATGGTTTTTCCAGCAGTCATGTATGGATGTGAGGGTTGGACTATAAAGAAGACTGAGCGCTGAAGAATTGATACTTTCAAATCGTGGTGCTGGAGAAGAGTCCCTTGGATAGCAAGGAGATCAAACCAATCAATCCTAAAGGAAATCAACCCTGAATATTCATTGGAAGGACTGATGCTGAAGCTGAAGCTGCAATACTTTGGCCACCTGATAAGAAAAGTCGACCCAGTGGAAAAGACCCTGATGCTGGGAAAGACTGAGGGCAACAGAAGAAGGGGAGAGCAGAGGATGAGATGGTTGGATAGCATCACTGACTCAATGGACATGAATTTGAGCAAATTCTGGAAGACAGTGGAGGACAGAGGAGCCTGACAGACTGAAGCCTGGACTTCAGGGGTTGCAAAGAGCCAGACACGACTGAGCAACTGAACTGAACTGAACTGAGAGGAGCCTGGCGTACTACAGTCCATAGCGTCACAGAGTCGGACATGACTGAACAACATAGCATTAAGAAAGCTTGTTTGGGCAAACTCTGGATAAAATTTTAACCAGTTAAACTTTAATAACAGGATCTTATTTTAGAAAAAGTTGACAACTTTCCAAAAAGGGAAAATGGATGGCAAAACAAAAAATGTTAATGCCTTTTTTTAAAAGAAAGTATACATTTAACATATATTAAACTCACAAAAGTATTGACAGTTGAAAGTATAAAGTTAGTCCATTTAATTGTTAGGGAAAAAGTAACACATGAGTTCAGAAAGCTATCCTAGAAGTTTGTAATGATATTATTTGATGATAGAAAACCATTTTCGGAGGGAGGCAAGGTGAAGGCCCACTGGTGAGGAACACTGGCTGAGATGCAAGATGCCTTCCTGCCTTGGAGGACAGTCAACTGTAGAAGCTGGAGAGAGGAGGAAAGCTGGGAGGAAGACCACAGGCTAGCTCCCGAGGACTCTTTCTGGCCTTTCTACAGGTGATGTTACAAGAAGCAAGTGTTGGACCTGGAGAAGGAGGGTCTATGGCCGGAACTCCTGGATAGTGGAAAGATTGAGATTTGTGTCTCTGCCTGGTGGGTAGACCAAGAAGCCTTGGTCTGTCTGTATGAGCTAACTGTCCAACTTCTAGATGCCAAGCAGGCCAAGCTACATCATTTCTCTCCTAGTCCAATCCATCAAGGTAGAACCAGTATCCCTTTTAAGACCAACCACGTGTTCTCCAACCTCAAGAAGGGCGTCCGCTTTGTGTCTCTGGAACACTGGATTTGGGACATGAGGTTCCTGCCTGAGGACTATGGAATCATCGTGCCCAAGGCCAGTGTGATTGTGCAGGTCTGTCAACTCTAGTGGAGGACTGTCCTTGTTAAACCACCTACCATGCCTTCCAGCACCATTGACTGGGCCAACTCAATAATCAAGGGCTTGTAGTTCCTGGCATCCTGGGATCTCCTGGGTCCAATCAGGGGTTCTCCCGGGCCCTGTCTTTAAATTCTACAAGAAGCTACAAGAAGAATGCTTTTACATCAGGTCTACTGGCTGCTGCTGCTCTAATACAGCCCCTGTTCTATGGAGTGGAGACACACGGGTGAACACTGGGAAATGGTGAGAGGGCTTCATTGGTCACTTCCAAGAAGCCCTCTCCTCACCTCTGAACTAGAAGCTCAATCCCTGTGGCCGAGTAATTCCAGCCCCTAAACTGTGATTTCAAACCTGGGAGCAAGACTCAAGAGCTGAAAGTGAAAACTAGCTCAAAAAATGTGTGGAGGCAGAGAGTTCTGCCCACCCTGTGAACAATGAATTGGTCCCCCAAGCCCAACCCTGCTCTGATTTGTATAGTGTATAAAATTATTTTGTTACTTTGAAATTCTTTTTAAATATGGGGAGAGTAAATTAGGAATATATCTGTTGATCATAGGTAATAAAATTTTGCCAAAGATGAATAGAAATACAGTGTTAACAGCTTGACGACTACTCAGTTCAGAGTAAGAAGTTGTTTCAGTTGAGAGAAAACTGTACAGAAGAAAACAACTGTAGTCTGGCGTGCTTCAGTCCATTGGGTCGCAAAGAGTTGGACATGTGTATATATGCCACATTAAAATAGAATATGTATGCATCAAAAAAAAAAAAAAAAGAAAACCATTTTCTTTAAGGCTTGGGTTTCTTGAGACTTGTCCTAGAGTTTCAGTCAGAGAAGTTTCAAAATGTATAAGTAGGAGGATTATGTCCTTAGAAAACTCTGTGATACAGTATATTCACAAATTAGATTAAGGCAGAACACACATAATAAAGATTAGATGAAATCAAATCACTAGTACCTAATGAGTGAAAGGAAGCCTAAAGATTCTGAGGCCTCTCTTCAATCCTTTAATGCTGCTATCAACACCAATTGTCTTTCAATAAAATATCCTCTAGTCTTTAAGACCAAATCTTTAGGACCAAAAACATGAATCTAATCAATACTATCAACCTTGAGTATTAATGTCCTAATTCTTCACTTCAACAAAGGTGATGGGATTCCTTTAAAATTAGCAAAGTCCCCATTAAGCATTTATAATATGATATGGTCAATACCAATGTAAACATAAATTTTCCAGAAACTAATCTACTGAAAAAGGTAAGTTATATCCATCAAATATTTTTGCCCAGTTGATGTTTTCTTGAAAAAGGAGAGGTTACTTTTAATATTTATGATTTCAGCTTTGTGTGAATCCCTGTCTTTCTAGCTCTTCAATAAATCTTTTACATATACACTTTAAAAAAGCCTAATTCATACTGGATAGGATGACACAATGCCAAGGATTATAAGGGTACAACAAAACGGGCTCCAGTGGGGGAGCCCAATAGCACTCCATGAAAAGTGTACAGCTTGGGTTTTGCAGAATGAACAGAGAGAGGTACTCGGAGGAATAGGAAGTGAGTATGTCAAGTAAGGGAAAGACCATGGGCACCTGGAGAAAACTGCAGACATAAGATGAATACTGACGCAAACCACCACTGAGGAGTTTGTTACATTTATGTTCTATCAGATGGGTAGAAAACTTCACAACTTTATATTCCTAAGGTTTTTAGAAAGATAGTACTTGATCCCAAAACAACTGATTCATCCCCTAGATTTACAGAATATTAAAAATCAGGAAGTTCCCTGGTGGTTTAGTGGTTAGGATTCTGCACTTTCATTATGGAAGCCTGGGTTCAGTCTCTGGCCTGGGAACTCAGATTCCACAACCTCACAACAGAAACAATAAATGACTGAATAAATAAACATTATAAATGGGTTCATGACAGTGGACAATTTCATGAGATAGGTATATCATATATATAAAAAAGACTATGTTTTACCACTAGGAACAGGAGAAGCATTGAAATAATATCACTAGACTGCAGGTTTTCTGACTACCGTAGGCTCACATCCGTTTGCCACTGTATACTGAAACTGCAGTAAAAGAGCAGGTGTTCAATAAACATCTACTGAAGAAATGAAGTGTTCTAAGAGTTTCACTTCATAAAAATGTTCAGCTTTGTGTGTGTTTGCCTCATCATATACACCAAAGATCAGATCATGGAAGGAAAGGCTATCACAGAACAGTCATGAGGAAGGAGTCTTGGAAATGTTATGATTCTCTTGTTTGATAGTGGTGGAAATCATTGGCTGAAATAGAAACAGAACACAAGCTCTCTACACCAAATATGTTCGACTACACCACGCAGACTCTACTCTGATGTAGTTATCTGAGCCCAACCATTTGGTTAGAATGGCCTCAATTTGGGGGGCCTGAATCTTAGCCCTCCTTACAATAAAATCAAAAGTCCATCTCTATCCTATAGACCAGGTAGTAAAAACAGTAAAAGGAATATAAGGAGCTTTCAAATAATAGCTATTCTTAAATGAACAAGATTATGCTCTAACATCTTATTATGCCATTCAAAATAGTGCTTGGAAAGCAACTTCTAGATTCAATAACCGTTTTATAGGTAAACAGGTTTAACCAATGTAAATGCAAATTGATCTCTTTAACATGAACAATCTGGGGACTTTTCTGGTAAGAAGCTGCCTTGCAATGCAGGGGACACGGGTTCGATCCCTGGTCAGGGAACTACGATCCCACATGACTAAGTGGGACAAACTAAGCCTGCATGCTTCAACTAGAGTCCGCATGCTGCAACTAAGACTTGACGTAGCCAAATAAATATTTTTTTTAATGAACAATTTATGTCAGTTACAAAAAGTATTAACACTATCATTACATTTATACTGGTTAGCATCTGTCGGTGTGTCTGTTTCTTTAACTTTTGCAATTCTATACACAAAGTTGTAGACTGGGTAGCAAAGAATCTGTTTTCTATCTTTAATTCCATCAACTCTTAGGGAGATGGCTGCATACATGGCCTTTAACTTCTATAGAAAATATTAAAATAAGTAGGGGAAGTAAGTTTCCTTTTAGCTTTAAAATTTTGATTGTACCAAGTTGATAAACATTATTATTTGATATATATTATTAATAATACACTAATAATATCTATGTATAGCAATTAGAGTGCTGTGGCATTGTACACCTTTCAGGACAGATGCCTGGTGAATACCAACCCTGGAGTCATGCAATGTACCACCTGAACAATCAAAAGCGATGGCCTTGCTGTCTAAGCACTAAAAAATCACCACTATTTCCGACAGAAGAAACTTAAATTACTACTGCATTATTACAACTGAGAAGTATAAACCATGCTTAAAGCTGAGATGGCCAACAAATAAACATCCCAAGTAATCTTTCTTTAGGGAACAACAGTCATTCAAAGTGTGGAAGTTCTGCTTGATTTGTTAAGAAATAAAATCAATCATGTCAGGTGTGCTTGAAGGAAAAAAATCAATCTTATTCCTTTGTAGCCATATGTCAATTGAACAGTGACAGTCATTCATCTCAGGGTAAAGAAGGTACTTTCTTTAAAACATTAAAATAATATTAAGGAGATCTTTAAATATGACTCAATTAAATCATTTGACAATTTTGCCAAGTCTCTGTTGGCTAAAAATTATTTTTCCAGGGACTGTGAATAATTAGATAAGAAAAGTTCCCTGCCCACTAGGGGCTCACAGTTCAATAGAAGGATATAAACCTAGATACGTTAATTACAGGAAAATGTGTTTTAGTACTGTAATTGCAGGATGTATAAATTGCTTGGGGCATAGGAAAGAAAGAGGCCAGTTCTGCTGGGGAGTTAAGGAGAGCTTCACAGAAGAGCTGACGTTTGAGCTAGATCCTAAAGAATCCACAGGTTGGGACTTCCCTGGTGGTCCAGTGGCTAAGACTCCATGCTTGCAGTGGAGGGGGTAGAGGTTCAATCCCTGGTTGGGGAACTAAGATGACACATGCCACGTAGTAAAGAAAAAGAGAAAAATCAAACAAAAAGAATCCACAGACGCTCAGGCACTCTGGGCAAAGATCTATGCCCAAGCATGAGAACCCAGGAAGCAGCAGGAAGGTCTGTGGCTATTTGTGGTCTTCGCTGAGAAGCAGGGAGAAAGGGGGATTGCAGCAGCAAGCTCTGGACTCTGCCCAATTCTCCAACCTCTTTGGTGTCTCCTGTCCCCTTCTTCCCTATGATGCAGCCATATGAGCCTTCACGTGCCTTACCAAAAGACCCGGGCTCATCCCCACGCATGTTCTTCCTAGCCAGCTCCTTCCCATTCTGCAGGCCTCTGATGAGGCCTTCTCTGACCACCATATATGTGGATTCCCTCTTCATAGAAGCTGCAGTAATGCTCATCCTACACCCTGATCCTTTTATTCATAGACCTCAGGACAATTTTTCATTTTTTTGTTGCCCATCTTCCACCTGAACTGTAAGCTCCAAGGGGTAGTGATCTTGTTTGTTTCACTCAGCATGTACAGCTAGCTAGAACCTAGAATATAATATGTGTTCAGTATTTGTGGAATAAATGTTTGAATGCCTGAGCAGCTAAGTGAAAAAAGGAGGGAAGGAAGAAAAGAAATTTGGAACCTAATTAAATAGTTTGTTTGTGGGGGGTGGTCCTAAGATGGCAGAGGAATAGGACAGGGAGACCACTTTCTCCCCCACAAATTCATCAAAAGATCATTTGAATGCTGAGTAAATACCACAAAACAACTTCTGAATGCTGGCAGAGGACACCAGGCATCCAGAAAGGCAACCCATTGTCTTCGCAAAGGAGGTAGGACAAAATATAAAAGATAAAGAGACAAAAGAGTTAGGGACAAAGACCCGTCCTGGGGAGGGAGTCGTAAAAGAGGAGAATTTCCCAAACACCAGGAAACCCTCTCATCGCCTGTCAGGAGTTTTGGAATCTCAGAGGGCAACATAACCGGGAGGAAAAAATAAATAAATAAAATCCACAGATGACGCCCCTAACCGCAACTCCCAACGGAGAAGTAGCCCAGATGCTTGCGTCCACCACCAGCAAGCGAGGGCTGAACAGGGAGGCACGGGCTGCATTGCTTAGGGTGAGCACTGGGCCTGAATGCCCTGAGGGCAATCTTAGGGAGCTAACGTGAGATAGCAACCCAAACTGTGGGGCAGCCAGAGAGAAAAAAAAAGAGCAGAGCGAGAGAGAGAACTTTCCCACAAAAAGCTCTAACCCAAGGCACTGCTGGGCCGCTCGCAGAGCAGAGCACTGGGCGAATACCAGAGGAGAGCTAGCCGGCAGTGGACCAGCCCAGCCCCGGCCGGAGGCAGGGAGGCAGGCGGGCGCCAGCCAGAGCCGGAAGACGGCATCCTCTACCAAACTGCGAGCAGGCTCCCAGCTGCTAACCACGTCTTCCTGAGATCCTGGACATTAGACATCCGCTAGGGGGGTCACAGCCAGACATCAGCTCCACAGAGACACACGGTACGCCTGAGACGGTGTTCCCGCTGCGCACCCAGGAAACCGAGACGGCGCTCCCGCTGCGCACCCAGGAAACCCGAGACGGCGCTCCCGCTGCGCACCCAGGAAACCGAGACGGCGCTCCCGCTGCGCACCCAGGAAACCAAGCAGCTGGGATGGGGCGGGGGGGGGGGGGGGGGGCGGGGGGCGGGGAGGCGATGAGACGCACGGCCCACATGGGGAGTGTGCGCTGGCCAAGCACCTGGCCGCCTGAGCTGCTCAGACCTGGGCAGGGCACAAAACGCTGGCCCAGCTGAGTCTGTGTCTTTGTGGAGCACCCGAGAACCTGAACCTGAGCGGCTTAGACCTGGGGAGCGCACGCAACCCAGGGCCCGCTTTAAACAGTTCCCCTGCAGAGCAACCTGGAGCCTAAGCAATGTAGACCGGGAAAGCACACACGCCGTGAGCGGGGGCAAACCCAGTGTGGCCCAGGCACTGCGAGCGCTCCCCACACACGCCAGTGATGTTTGTCTGCGGTAGTCCTCCCTCCCCACAGCACAACTGAACATGTGAGCCTAAATAAGTGACCACCTTAGCCCCCTTGTGTCAGGGCGGAAGTTAGATACTGAAGAGACTTACAAACAGAGGAAGCCAAAATAAACAAAGAAGAAGGAACCACTTTGGAAGTGACAGATGCAGCAGATTAAAACCCAGTAGTTAGCGTTGGCTACATTAGAAGCGACCTATAGACCTTGAGAAGAAGTACAAGCTGGAACAAGGACCTATCTGAAACTGAACTGACCCCATTGCCCTCAACAGCTCCAGAGAAATTCCTAGATATATTCTACTATTATCATTTTTTAATTTTTAAGTTCTTTTATTACTCCTTTAATTTTCATTTTTAAAACATACTATTACCTTACAAAAAAAAAAGACCCTATTTTTAAAGCAAACTTCATATATACATATTTTTATAACTTTTGCGATTTTGTTTTGTCTTTTTAATACTGTATTTTTTGAGTGTCTAACCTCTACTCTAGATTTTTAATCTTTGCTTTTTGGCATTTGTTATCAATGTTGTACCTTTAAGAATCCAATCTTCAGCACCCATTTTTACTTAGGAGTGTGATTACTGGCTTGATTGCTCTCTCTCCCTTTTTACTCTCCTTTTTCTCCCCCAGGTCACCTCTATCTCCTCGCTCCCCCTTCTCTTCTCTCCTTGACTCAGTGAATCTCTGGGTGTTCCAGGCTGTGGAGAACACTTAGGATGATCACTGGCTGGATCTGTCTCTCTCCTTTTGATTCCCCCTCCTCTCCTCCTGGTCACCTCTGTCTCCTTCCTCCCTCTTCTCTTCTCTATGGAACTCCGTGAACCTCTCTGGGTGTTCGAGACTGTGGAGAGCAAATAGGGAATTGATTACTGGCCAGACTGCTCCGTCCCCTTTTGATTCCCCCTCTTCCCCTCCTGGTCACCTATATCTCCCTCCCCCCTCTTCTCTTCTCCATGAAACTCTGGGAACCTCTCTGGGTGTCCCTCACTGTGGAGAATCTTTTCACCATTAACCTAGATGTTTTATCATCTGTGCTATATGGATGGAGAAGTCTTGAGGCTATTGTAAGAATAAGATTGAAAGTCAGAGGCAGGAGACTTAAATCCAAAACTTGAGGACACCAGAAAACTCCTGACTCCAGGGAACATTAATTGACAAGAGCTCATCCAAAAGACACATATTAATCAAATTAATGAAGATCAAACACGAAGAACAAATATTAAAAGCAGCAAGGGAAAAACAACAATTAACCCACAATGGGACCCCCATAAGGATAACAGCTGATCTTTCAATAGAAACTTTTCAGGCCAGTAGGGAATGGCAGGACATACTTAAAGTGATGAAAGAGAAAAACCTACAACCCAGATTACTGTACCCAGCAAGGATCTCATTCAAATATGAAGGAGAAATCAAAAGCTTTACAGACAAGCAAAAGCTGAGAGAATTCAGCACCACCAAACCAGCTCTTCAACAAATGCTAAAGGATCTTCTCTAGACAGGAAACACAGAAAGGATGTATAAACTCGAACCCAATACAACATAGTAAATGGCAACAGGATCATACTTATCAATAATTACCTTATGTGTAAATGGGTTGAATGCCCCAATCAAAAGACAAAGACTGCCTGAATGGATACAAAAACAAGACCCCTATATATGCTGTCTACAAGAGACCCACCTCGAAACAAGGGACACATACAGATTGAAAGTGAAGGGCTGGAAAAAAATATTTCACGCAAATGGAGACCAAAAGAAAGCAGGAGTAGCAATACTCATATCAGGTAAAATAGACTTTGAAACAAAGGCCGTGAAAACAGACAAAGAAGGACACAGCATAATGATCAAAGGATCAGTCCAAGAAGAAGATATAACAATTATAAATATATATGCACCCAACATAGGAGCACCGCAATATGTAAGGCGAACACTAACGAGTGTGAAAGAGGAAATTAATAGTAACACAATAATAGTGGGAGACTTTAATACCCCACTCACAACTATGGATAGATCAACTAAACAGAAAATCAACAAGGAAACACAAACTTTAAATGATATAATGGACCAGTTAGACCTAATTTATATCTATAGGACATTTTACCCCAAAACAATGAATTTCACCTTTTTCTCAAGTGCACATGGAACCTTCTCCAGGATAGATCACATCCTGGGCCATAAATCTAGCCTTGGTAAATTCAAAAAAATTGAAATCATCTCAAGCATCTTTTCTGATCACAATGTGGTAAGATTAGATATAAACTACAGGAAAAAAAACTATTAAAATACAAACATATGGAGACTAAACAACACACTTCTGAATAACCAACAAATCACAGAAGAAATCAAAATATGCATAGAAACAAATGAAAATGAAAACACAACAACCCAAAACCTATGGAATTCAGTAAAAGCAGTGCTAAGGGGAAGGTTCACAGCAATACAAGCCTACCTCAAGAAACAGGAGAAAAATCAAATAAATAACCTAACTCTACACCTAGAGCAACTAGAAAAAGAAGAAATGAAGCACCCCAGGGTTAGTAGAAGGAAAGAAGTCATAAAAACTATGGGAGAAATAAATGTAAAAGAAACAAAGGAGACCAAAGCCAAAATCAACAAAGCTAAAAGCTGGTTCTTTGAGAAGATAAATAAAATAGACAAACCATTAGCCAGACTCATCAAGAAAAAAAGGGAGAAGAATCAAATCAACAAAATTAGAAATGAAAGTGGAGCAATCACAACAGACAACGCAGAAATACAAAGGCTCATAAAAGACTCACTATCAGCAACTATATGCCAATAAAATGGACAACCTGGAAGAAATGGACAAATTCTTAGAAAAGTATAACTTTCCAAAACTGAACCAGGAAGAAATAGAAAATTTTAACAGACCTATCATAAGCACAGAAATAAAAAGCGTAATTAGAAATCTTCCAACAAACAAAAGCCCAGGACCAGATGGCTTCACAGCTGAATTCTACCAAAAATTTAGAGAAGCACTAACACCTATCCTACTCAAACTCTTCCGCAGACAAAGATGCCACAAAAAAAGAAAACTAAAGGACAGTATCACTGATGAACATAGATGCAAAAATCCTTAGCAAAATTCTAGCAAACAGAATCCAACAACATATTAAAAAGATCATACATCATGGCCAAGTGGGCTTTATCCCAGGGATGCAAGGATTCTTCAATATTTGCAAATCAATGTGATATACCACATTAACAAATTGAAAGATAAAAACCACATGATTATCTCAATAGATGCAGAGAAAGCCTTTGACAAAATTCAACATCCATTTATGATTAAAAAAAACCCTCAAGAAAGAAGGCACAGAAAGAACATACCTCAATTTAATAAAAGCCATATATAACAAACCCACAGCAAACATTATCCTCAATGGCAAAAAATTGAAAGCATTTCCCCTAAAGTCAGGAACAAGACAAGGATGCCCACTCTCACCACTACTATTCAACATAGTTTTGGAAGTTTTAGCCACAGCAATCAGAGAAGAAAAAGAAATAAAAGGAATCCAGATTGGAAAAGAAGTAAAACTCTCACTGTTTGCAGATGACATGATCCTCTACATAGAAAACCCTAAACGACTCCACCAGAAAATTACTAGAGCTAATCAATGAATATAGTAAAGTTGCAGGATATAAAATTAACACACAGAAATCCCTTACATTCCTATACACTAACAATGAGAAAACAGAAAGAGAAGTTAAGGAAACAATTCCATTCACCATTGCAGTGAAAAAAATAAAATACTTAGGAATAAAGCTATCTAAAGAAACAAAAGACCTACATATAGGAAACTATAAAACACTGATGAAAGAAATCAAAGATGACACATATAGATGAAGAAATATACCATGCGCATGGATCAGAAGAATCAATATAGTGAAAATGAGTATACTATCCAAAGCAATCTATAGATTCAGTGCAATCCCTATCAAGCTATCAACAGTGTTTTTCAGAGACTAAAACAAATAATTTCACAATTTTTATAGAAATAAAAAAAAAACTCGAATAGCCAAAGCAATCTTGAGAAAGAAGAATGAAACTGGAGGAATCAACCTGCCTGACTTCAGGCTATACTACCAAGCTACAGTCATCAAGACAGTGTGGTACTGGTACAAAGACAGAAATACAGATCAATGGAACAAAACAGAAAGCCCAGAGATAAATCCATACACCCATGGACACCTTATCTTTGACAAAGGAGGCAATAATATACAATGGAGAAAAGGCAATCTCTTTAACAAGTGGTGCTGGGAAACTGGTCAACCACTTGCAAAACAATGAAACTAGAACACTTTCTAACACCATACACAAAAATAAACTCAAAATGGATTAAAGATCTAAATGTAAGACCAGAAACTATATAACTCCTAGAGGAAAACATAGGCAAAACACTCTCTGACATAAATCATAACAGGATCATCCCACCTCCCAGAGTAATGGAAATAAAAGCAAAAATAAATAAATGGAACCTAATTAAACTTAAAAGCTTTTGCACAATGAAGGAAACCATAAGCAAGGTGAAAAGACAGTCTTCAGAATGGGAGAAAATAATAGCAAATGAAGCAACAAAGAATTAGTCTCAAAAATATACAAGCAACTCCTGCAGCTCAATTCCAGAAAAATAAATGATCCAATCAAAAAGTGGGCCAAAGAACTAAACAGACATTTCTCCAAAGAAGACATACAGATGGCTAACAAACACATGAAAAGATGCTCAACATCACTCATTATCAGAGAAATGCAAATCAAAACCACAATGAGGTACCATTACACGCCAGTCAAGATGACTGCTATCCAAAAGTCTACAAACAATAAATGCTGGAGAGGATGCAGAGAAAAAGGAACCCTCTTACACTGTTGGTGGGAATGCAAACTAGTACAGCCACTATGGAGAACAGTGTGGAGATTCCTTAAAAAACTGGAAATAGAACTGCCATATGACCCAGCGATCCCATTCCTGGGCATACACACGGAGGAAACCAGAATTGAAAGAGACATATGTACCCCAATGTTCATCGCAGCACTGTTTACAATAGCCAGGACATGGAAGCAACCTAGATGTCCATCAGCAGATGAATGGATAAGAAAGCTGTGGTACATATACACAATGGAATATTCAGTTCAGTTCAGTTCAGTCGCTGAGTCGTGTCCGACTCTTTCGACCCCATGAACCACAGCACACCAGACCTCCCTGTCCATCACCAACTCCCGGAGTCCACCCAAACCCATGTCTATTGAGTTGGTGATGCCATCCAAACATCTCATCCTCTGTCGTCCCCTTCTCCTCCTGCCTTCAATCCCTCCCAGCATCAGGGTCTTTTCAAATGAGTCATCAGGTGGCCAAAGTATTGGAGTTTCAGCTTCAACATTAGTCCTTCCAATGAACACCCAGGACTGGTCTCCTTTAGGATGGACTGGTTGGATCTCCTTGCAGTCCAAGGGACTCTCAAGAGTCTTCTCCAACACCACAGTTCAAAAGCATCAATTCTTCGGCACTTAGCTTTCTTTATAGGCCAACTCTCACATCCATAATGACTACTGGAAAAACCATAGCCTTGAGTAGACGGACCTTTGCTGGCAAAGTAATGTCTCTGCTCTTTAATATGCTGTTTAGGTTGGTCATAAGTTTCCTTCCAAGGAGCAAGCATCTTTTAATTGCATGGAATATTACTCAGCTATTAAAAACAATGCATTTGAATCAGTTTTAATGAGGTAGATGAAACGGGAGCCTATTATACAGAGTGAAGTAAGTCAGAAAGAAAAACACCAATATACCAATTCAATACTGTATTAAATACTGTATTGAATTTAGAAAGATGGTAACAATGACCATATATGCGAGACAGTAAAGGAGACACAGATGTACTGAACAGACTTTGGGACTCTGTGGGAGAAGGCGAGGGTGGGATGATTTGAGAGAATAGCATTGAAACATATATATTATCATATGTGAAATAGATCGCCAGTCCAGGTTCAATGCATGAGACAGGGTGCTCAGGGCTGGTGCACTGGGATGACCCTGAGGGATGGGATGGGGAGAGAGGTGGGAGGGGGGTTCAGGATGGGGAATACATGTACACCCATGGCTGATTCATGTGAATATATGGCAATACTTTACAATATTGTAAAGTAATTAGCCTCCAATTTAAATAAATAAATAAAATAATAAATAAATTGTTTGCGTAAGTTGAGTTTGAACTTTCTCTCATAGACAATGGAGAGTTATTAAAAGTTAAATGACTTTTTTTTGCTATTTTAAAAATAACTTCTAATAAAGGAACTTTAAAATAGTTATTTAGCGCTATTATTTTTGTACCTTACTTACTTCTCCATGAAGATATAACAGGTAAAGTAATGGGAATATGTTCAATCTCTAAACCATTCTCAGTTATTCGGCGCAGTCGTCCTCGTAGTTTAACATTCTTTCTTATAAATTCTACTGGAATATCTGAAGAATGTGTGAATTTTGATGTCTGTTGATTTACAAGGAGAAAAGTATAATATTTTATTACTATTTTCATTTTAAAATTAAGCATGTTATATTCTCTAAACATTTCAAAGAAGACATGATAACCACTAAACATTTTTAATTTGGTTCTTAATTTTATATTAGTATTTTTAAAAGACTTAACAGAAGTGTTTATAAGCACATTATTTAGAAACCTTTAGGCATTATTTTACTATTTGAGGCTACTACATAGAGAACATTAAACAGACTCCTCATTTTTAAAAAAGCTCACATTCTTAAAATGTGACACAATTTATCAAGAAGCAGTGAGCATACAGCTGTGCCTGGCACTACACAAATCTGGCTAGCTTACTATCTTACTGGTTAAGTTACTGTCTCATTCTATAAATCACCATCTATTCATACAGGTACTCTGGGAGATGGAGAAGGAAATGGCAACCCACTCCAGTATTCTTGCCTGGGAAATGCCACAGGAGCCTTGCAGGCTATAGTCCATGGGGTCGCAAAGAGCTGGACACAATTTAGCAACTAAACAGCAACAGCAGCGACTGCTGGGAGAACCCAGCCAAAACTGAGGCAATTTAAGTTAGACTGCTAATCAACAAGGTTTTTCCCCTTATTTTTCAATCTCATAGGAGAAAAACGCCCCTCCAAAAAGGCCAACATTAGGAATTTATTCAATTACCTAACACCTTGGAGTTACTCAACATTTTATACCTATGTCTTTCATATCAACAGTACTACAGAAACAAGCTTAATTCACACGCATGGCTGGGTGAGAGCCTCATACAGGCAGAAGGATAAATTAGTAACCAACTTCCTAAGACAGTAAAGTTGGTCTAAACATTTAAAAAATTTTTTCCAAACAAGAAAAAACATTATAGCAGACAAATCCAGAATGTGGAACATTAATAATGGGATAAATGACTTGGTTATTCTAAAAAAATAAATGGCTTATGGGGAAAAAAAAGGGAGTGGGGGTATAGACTGTTATAAAATAAATGAGACAGATATAACAAATACAATATATGGCCCATTAGAATCCTGCTATGAAGAGATCATCTTTTTTTTTTTTTAATGACACCATTGAGACAATCAAAGAATTCTTATATTGCCTGGATATTAGGTGATGCTAAAGTGAAGTCACTCAGTCGTGTCCTACTCTTTGTGACTCCATGGACTGTAGCCCACCAGGCTTCTCCACCCATGGGGTTTTCCAGGCAAGAATACTAGAGTGGGTTGCCATTTCCTTCTCCAGGGGATCTTCCCCACCCAGGCATCGAACCCAGGTCTCCTGCATTGAAGGCAGACGCTTTACCCTCTGAGCCACCAGGGAAGTTATTGTGTTAGATGTGACAGTGTTCTAGGACAGACAGACACTGTGAGTCTCCTGATGCAGCACAACAGGAAGCAGCATACTCCATCACATTCTTGTTCACACTAAATCTACGGAGGAAACACAAATCCAGACTGTGGGAGATTCTCTAAGACTAACTCGGCCTCTTCTAAACCACAGTGTCTTGAGAGACAAGAACTAAAGTGGGTGTAAGAGTCCAGATTAAAGACCAAAGAGGCACAACAACTAAATACAGTGCATGATCCTTGACTGAAACTTAGACTGAGAGGAAAAACAGCTACAAAGTATATTTTCAGGAGATAAATATGAATGTTCACTGGATTTTAGAAATTACTACAAAAATGTTAAATTTATTAGATGTGAAAATATTAATGTGATTATGGAGGAAAGTATTCCTGCTCTGAGCAAGTACACTACAAAGTCTTTATGGGACTAGTTATAAAATAAGTGAGTCACAGGTAAGAAGCGTACAGCATGGGAAATGCAGTCAGTAATTATGCAGAATCTCTCCAGAGTGACATACTTGTGGTGATCATTTTGACATGTATAGAAATATCAAATCACTATCAAATCCTGTTGTGTAACAGGAAGTAACATAGTGCTGTAGGTCAATTTTACTTCAAAAACAAACTCATAAAAAAAGAGATCAGATTTGCAGTTGTGAGAGGTAGGAGATGGAGGAAGGGAGAATTTGGAAGGTTATACTTCCAGTTATAAGATAAATAAATACTAGGGGTATAGTGTACAACATGAGTAATATAAGTGACACTACTGTATGTTATACATGAAAGTTGTTATAAAATCCTAAGACTTCTCATCACAAGGAAAAAAATTGTTTTCTGTTTATTTAATTTTGTATCTATATGAGATGATGGATGTTCACCGAACTTACTGGGGTAATCACTTCCTTAGGTATGTAAGTCAAATCATTATACAAGACACCTTAAACCTAGGCAGCCCTGTAGGACAATTACATCTCAGCTTAAAAAAGTGAATTCAAGGTATTAAAAAAAAAAGAAGGAAAAAAAGACAAATTGGAGTCTGGGTGTAAAGGCAACAGTTGGAAAAGATGTAGTGTGGTAATGAGGTGTACTCAATGATAATACAAAACAATATAGAGATAAGTATAGGAAATAAATATATACAGGAGCAATATATCTATTCCAGTTCATAACATGACACTGAAATGACATTCTATGACAACATTCAGGTATATTAAAAAGTACTTGTAAATCCTGAATTATCAAATAAATTCCCAAAATGTCTGTTGTTAAAATACTTTTGAAAGGGCAAGAAAAAAACCACACTAAATAAGCATAAATTATTTAGTTCAAACGGACATAATTCAATTTCAATTTAAACCTAAAACTGCTACAGAAAACACTTTTGAGACATTCTTCAACATCTGAAATGGAAATTTAGTGATTATTTACTTCAAGCTCGAAGGAAAGTCATTATAGAAAGACAGGCTGTGCAATTACATTCCATAAAATCCTGTGGATGTGTTACTTTTAAACCAACATCTTAAAGTACGTTCACTGTTCTAAAATGTTATTTAAAAGCTTCTAATATGAATAACAAAATGATACCCATGTTGAGATAAAAATCATCTGAAGTGAGAGAAATTAACTGTCTAGCGCTTATCATAATGTCTTAATTTTTAAACTTACCAGTCGAACACTTCTTAGAAGTAACATTACTCCAGCTACGGCCATTACAGTGCTGATGTTCTTTAGAAAGAGATTTTATGATTAATTCTAATTATTATTCACAATACTGAAAGTACTAAATAGAAGGCAGGAAAAAAGTCATCCCTTATACCTAACTGCTCAAATAAGGCATATCCTTCAACTAAAGGCCCATTTCTTCCAAAAAACCAACTGCCCACCAGCCCATTAATCTTCCCCTTTTTCTCCCAGACAATCTGGTACACACAGTAATTATATACATAACACTGTACTCTTTTCTATTGATTGTATTGCTTTAACCATGAGTCCCTTGAATGAATAAGTCTAATATTAATACTTTTTGTGCAAGGCCCACAGGAACTCCATAACCCTAAGTCTGCAGGTGGAATTAAAGTATTTAGTAGAAAACTTTATTACCAATACCATAATACACAGCACTTGGGAAACATATGGGTAAAACAGTCGGGAAAATCATAGCGATGTTTTTAAAGTGTTTCATTTAAACTGAAATCTATCTAAAGGAGTTTAATTAACAAGGATCCTGCAAATCCCTCACCAACAGTGGTAATCTAACGTGCTTTCCTTCAATAAATACAACTACGCATGTAAGAGATGAAAATATATACAACAGTACAGTCTGTGATTGGATTATTTGGAATAAAACATCCATCCACTAATTTAAATACAGTTTCCTTTCCCAATCCTGATGAGGTTATTTTTTTATTTGAAATTAACCAATGCATCTCTTCCTGCTTAACTGGAAGAACCAAGGCCTTGTCAATTAACATCCGTGTTTCTGTGTACACATACACACACATATATGCATACACACACATATATGTATACAATTCGTTAATGTTAAACATATTCATGTAGCACTAAGTGGCAGGCACTGTTCTCAGGACTGAGCTGCAGGTGAGGGAGCTTCACTCAGCCTCAGCACCGAGCTGCAGTCCTGGTGAGGAAAAATAGACCTGGTCCTGGCACTTTGGCCGCCAAGTATTTGCAAAGCTGATGAGCCTACTCAACATCCCAGCAGAATTCTTGCATCTGAAAACACTCTCTTCACTTGGCTTCTAGCACACTTGGTTTTCCTAATACTCCTCTTCCCCTCTGTCTGTTCCCTCCGAGTCTTTCCTGACCTTTTCACTCTCCGAATTCTAAATGGTAGAGAGGCCCTCAGCTCTCAGTCCTAGAGCTTTTCCAGGAGCTTTTCTGACTCGCTCCAAACGTCATCCAAGCTTTGAATACTAGAAGTTTTCTATAATAATTCTTAAATACTACAAGGTTTGTTTACACTTTAAATACTTAAGGTTTATGCAGCCCACTCCCAGATTCCCGTTCCGATCTCCCTTCAAGACATGACTCCTGTATCCAGTTCCCTAGAACACCTAAGCTACGCTGAGAAGGCTAAGGACCACCTTCAGGTTCACACATCTCCATTTAGAAGTCTAACTGGCATCTTCAATTTCACCTTGCAAAAAGCTCTGTAGATTTCCCCAACAAATCATTTATCCCAGCTCCTCCATTTCAGCAATTGCCACACTATCCACGAAGCAGGCAGCCCCCCTGACTCTGTTATAAAGAAAGAAACCACCACCAGGTCTCGGTCGCAATCTTCTCTCCCCTGGTCGCCTGCGATGCCCCGCCTTTTTCAAACTGCCCGCCCCTCCCCAACTGCGCCAATGGCCCCGCTGGCGGCCCGCGCTGGGCTGCGGCTTCCCCTCGGAAGCATCCCGGGGCCCAGCACCGTCAGGGCAGTGATGGGGCCGAGGCAGCCCCGCCAGGCCGCGCGCCCCCCGCGGCCCCGCACACGCTGCCCGACCCGGCGGCCCTCCGCCGCTGCCCGGGCCTCCCCCAGGACGCGTCTCCCTCAGCCCGGCGCTGCGCGGCCCGCGCCCACCACCGCCCGGCCTGCAGTACCCGGACGAGGCGCAGGTGGTCGTCGGCCCACTGCGAGATCCGCGCCACCACGTTGGGCGCTGCTCGGTCCCGGCTGGGCGGCGGTGTGGCCGGGGCCGCAGGCTGCCCCGCCATGTTCCCGGCCTCCTGGGAGCCGGCGCCGCCTCCTCGACCGGGCGACAGGGGGCGCCGCTCTCCGCGGGCGGGCGGACGGCGGGATTCAAGCTCCTCCGGCTAGAGGGGGCGCCGCGCGAGCCAGCCTTCGGGTCGGGTCCTCAGCAACCAAGAAGCGGCCGCGGGCGGTCCTCCTGACCCGTTAGGAGACGTCTTTACTGTGAACCTCCAATATTTACACGAGGTTTTCCCACAGCGCAAGAGATCTCTGTCTTTCGGGGATGCGAGCTGCAGGATTACGGAGCATGCTGACGAGAGATGATCCATTCAACTCGCTTAACTCAGAGCCGTGTAGGTAGCATGTACCACACAAGAAAGAAGTTTGAAGTAGCCCATTCTTACACCTGCTCTCAAATATATTGAAATGTGTATTCCTTATATTTGAATTGTGTTTTCAAGTTGTCACAGTTGCTTCCTAAGCTAAATATCAGATGCTCTAAATCTATGATTAAATGTAGGGAGCTGACATACTAAACTTACTGTGGTAATCGTTTTGCAATAGAGTATGCATATATTAAAGCATTATAGTGTACACCTAAAACTAAAAAATGCTATGTCAATTATATATCCGTAAAAAAAAAGCAATACAGTTAGTGTATTTAAAAAAAAGAAGTCACAGGACAGTGTAATTATATTTGTGTAAAAAAGTTGTGTCTGAGCCATGAAAAGTTGTGCAAGAAATCCGTAACAGGGATGGCCCCTGGGTGGAGGGATTGTGGTAGGAATGGGAGGGAGGTTTCACTATCTACCAGCTCTAACAGAACATTTTGCAATGACAGAAATGTTCTATGTCACACTGTCCAATTTCATAGGTAATAGCCACATGTGGCTATTGTATGCTTGAGATGTAACTAGCATAACAGAGGAACTGAATTTTTATTAATTTTAATTTGTTTAAATGGTCACATTGGCTAACTTTATTTTTCTGGGCTCCAAAATCACAGCAGATGGTGATTGCAGTCATGAAATTAAAAGACACTTAACTCCTTGGAAGGAAAGTTATGACCAACCTACACAGCATACTATAAAGCAGACATCACTTTGTCAACAAAGGTCCCTCTAGTCAAGGTTATGGTTTTTCCAGTGGTCATGTATGGATGTGAGAGGTGGACTATAAAGAAAGCTGAGCATCAAAGAATTGATGCTTTTGAACTGTGGTGTTGGGAAAGACTCTTGAGAGTCCCTTGGACTGCAAGGAGATTCAACCAGTCCATCCTAAAGGAGATCAGTCCTGGGTGTTCATTGGAAGGACTGATGTTGAAGCTGAAACTCCAATACTTTGGCCACCTGAGGCAAAGAGCTAACTTATTTAAAAAGACCCTGATGCTGGGAAAGATTGAGGGCAGGAGGAGAAGGGGTTGACGGAGGATGAGATGGTTGGATGGCATCACCGACTCAATGGACATGGGTTTGGGTGGGCTCTGGGAGTTGGTGATGGACAGGGAGGCCTGGCATGCTGTGGTTCATGGGGTCGCAAAGAGTCGGACATGACTGAGCGACTGAACTGAACTAAACTGGTAGTCTCTGTCTCAAGACGTATCTTATACCCAGTACAATATGTTGCCAGCACTTATTCTTTAAAATTTTTAATTTATTTTTATTTATTTTTTGGCTGCACTGGGTCGTTGTTACTGCTCTTGGGCTTCTCGCTAGTTGTGGTGAGCATGAGCTCCTCTCTAGTTGAGGAGCGCAGGTTTCTCATTGCGGTGCCTTCTCTTGTTGCAGAGCACAGGCTCTAGGGCGCTCACAGGCCCAGTAGTCTTGGCCACCGGACCACCAGGGAAGTCCCCTCTCTGACCATCTGTTTTCACACACATCGAGTTCATCCCTGTCTTACAGCCTCTGCAAATACTGCTCCTTCTGTCTAGAATGTCCTGATCCCTCTTTCCTCTTCACCTCCCCGGCCCATCACTACCACCAAGCTGGCTCCTTATCCTTCAGACCTCAGTTTAAAGATCATATCCACAAAGAGGTCTTTTCTAAACCCTACCTCAGATAGGCCCAAACCATATACAACATAAAATTTAATGTGTAGTTTGATGGACTGGTAAGACTTCTCTTTTTATTCTCTTCCTTCCCCATTAGCCTGCAGGTCAGGCCCTATGTCTATGTACTAGTGTGTGTCTATGACTGAATAGCCAGTGCTGAGTGTATTTCCTGATACAGAGAAGAATCTTCCAAGTATTAATTGCATAAGAGAGAATCTCTTCCATATTCTGCACAGCAAAATCTCTACCTCTCTTCTCTCCACTTCTATCTTGTCCTCATCTTCCTTCTTTCCATTCCCTCCCGTTCTCTTTCAGACCAGTTCAGTACTACAGTCACTAGGGAGTGCAGAAGTAGTAACTTGAAGAATTAAAGACCAGTAAAGGTAATTACATAAGCAAATACAAGATACGCGTACAAATATATTTTTGTTTCTAATTCTTTCCTTCTCCTGTATGAGTCAAAATACAACTGGATAAAGCAATAATACAAACTGTATTGAGGGCCTATAATATATAAAGATATTTCTGTGACAAAAAATAGCAGAAAGGAGGGAGGAAGGAACAGAATTATATTGGAGCAAAGTTTTTGTAGAATAGTGACTGAATTGTGCACTTTACTACAGGTAAATTATAACTTGATTTTTAAAAAAATAGGGTAGGAGGGAGGAGTTTGAATAGTATAATACTTCTTGTAGAAATTAGGAGCCCTGGAAACTCAATTCAGTTATTAGGCAGTGATCAGTAAATGTAGTCTAACTAGGTCTTATGTTTGGAATGCAGTTTGGGAACCAAAAAGTTGTTCAAGAACTTATACAACTCTATTGAGGCAGCCACCAACATGGTTCTCTTCTCCTCAGGATCAGAAGTTCATTAGTCTCTATGAATGTTTAATTTATCCCTAGTAACTCAGTTTCTGTCTCATTGTGTATTTCTCTTAACAGTATAACACACACTTAGTACCTCTCCCACATAACCTCCAACTGTAATTGGTCCAAGCATTATCATTCCTATCAAGAGAAGTTTTCAGGCCAAGCCACCTACTAGACTGATAGCTGGTCTATAAAGTGGCTTTCAGTCAGAGGCTCACTTCTCTAGCACAGTCAGCTGGAGTCTGTATGACAAGGTTTAGTGGTTAAAAACATGGCCACTTAAGCTTAAGAAAAAAGCCATAGTTGCTTTGCTATGCCTGGGGCTCTTGGCATAGCATTCTCCCTCAGAAGGGGATGTGGGAAACATATAAAAGATAAAAACCTCCTCTCCAGAGCATTCTCCTAAATAAAATTACTGTCTGCTCAATTTTTTCATAGCCCCTTTTTGCTCAATAAATTATGATCCTCTAAAGGAAAAGACATGTCAAGAAATTTCTATTCTTTCCACAGTGTACATTTTGAAGAAAAGATAGTAAGTTCGCTGAATCAAAGAATAAAAATAAGAATCAGGGCTTCCTTGATGGCTCAGTGGTAAAGAACCCGCCTGCCAAAGCAGGAGACACAGGTTCGATCCTTGGTCCTTGAAGACCCCACATGCGGCAGAGCAACCAAGCCCGTGGGCCTCAACTAGTCAGCCCATGCTCTAGAGACCGGAAGCCACGACTGAGATCCTGTGCTGAAACTACTGAAGGCAGAACACTTTCGAGCCTGTGCTCCACAGCAAGGGAAGCTACCTCACTTAGAAGCCCACAACTAGAGAAAAGCCCGTGCAGAAACGAAGACCCAGTACAGTCAATAAACCAAGAAATAAAGTTATTTAAAAAATAAATAAGAATTAAAGACCACAACCACCATGACAAGGACACTGTATGAATACATTTCTGCAACGTCACGTGTAATCTTTATACTACATCAAGTTCAAGAATTAAATACTCTCATGGTATTTTCCTATTTATAGAACAGTGTTCTGCCATCCCACTCTATCATGTAATAAGCTTAATTTAGACAATGAGATCGTAAAACTCTAAAATGTTTGCCTCCTGGGGTTATCACTGCAGTCCTTAGCTCTTATTAAATTTACATGCACTGTTTACTTTCACTTCTGGGCATTAATCTGGCAATTAAATCTCTAGAAGTAACTTCTGGCAGATCATTGCAAATGATATACAGATGAAATCTTTATTATATTAATATATAGCCCCAAGTTTAGCCTTTGTGGTAGGACCATATTTATTTTATTGACTTCTTGTTTAAGAAGAGAGAGTTACTTTCTCTACTTCGAATAAGAGAAACAGTCCTCCCAGTGTAAATGTTTGAGGTAGAAATGAGAGGGAAAGGAACCTCACCAAATAATCAGACTAGGAATCTCAGACACTGGAAAATAGCCCCAGTGAAGTTTTAAGAATCACATCATCAGGGGTTTGTGACTCTTTGCTAATGCTTCTATTCCTACCTGACCTTGGATTTCTCTTCTTCCATTCACACTTTCCTTCACATCATGAAATTAACTTTCTTACCCTCGTCTCTATCACTAGGGTGAACATACAATTTACGATCAAAACCATGATATTTTTCAGTATTAAAACAAAACTCTAGGAATAATTTTGCTGGCAGCTTCCCCGGTGGCTCAGTCCTAAAGAATCCACCTGCGAATGAAGGAAACACAGGTTTGATCCTTAGTCTCAAAAGATCCCACATCTCAAGGAGCAACTAAGCCCATGTGCCACAACTAGGGAGCCTGTGCACTAAAGCCCAGGAGCCACAACTACCGAAGCCCAAGCACCTAGAGCCCCTGATCCACAAGAGAAGCCTATGCACGCAACTAGAGTGTAGCTCCCACTTGCCACAACTAGAGAAACCCCGCATGCAACAAAAGAGGATCCAATGCAGTCAAAAATAAATAAAATTATAAAAAAATAAATTTTGCTGGGACAGCAAGCATAAACTTGTATTGTACAAATGCAGGAAATTAAGTAGCCTTATCATCTGCCTCACAATTTACACCTAACACAGTCTCTGTATCCTTACATCTACAGCTTACTTGCTGCAGCAAGTCTCTGGGATCTGCACAGCCTCCACTCAACGCCTCCAGGTCAATAACAAGGCCAATCTGAGCACAATCTGAGTGGAAATATACCAGACCTGCTCAGGGTGGAAAGATGTTATTCACAGAGAAAATTAGATAACTTAGGCTTTAGTATACAGCAGGAGATGGGAAAACACTTGTGAATCTTACAGATGTGGAACAAGGAAAGCAGAATATAAGGTTAGTGAGCATCCTGGGGAAGAAATCTAGAGCCAGGTTATTAAATATTATTATTTTACTTATATATATATATATATATATATATATATATATATATATATATATATATTTAGCTGTGCTAGGTCTTCATTGTGGTGCAGACTTTTTCTCTAGTTGCAGAGAGCAGGGGCCACTTGCCAATTGCGGTGCGAGGGCCTCCCATCGCACCGGCTTCTCCTGAAGCAGAGCGCGGGCTCTAGGGCGCGTGCGATTCAGTAGCTGCGGTACGTGGGTTCAGCAGTTGTGGCTCCCCGGGCTCTAGAGCATCAGCTCTAATTGTGATACAGGGGCTTAACTGCTCTCAGCATGTGGGATCTTCCTGGACCAGCGATCTAATCTGTATCGCCTACACTGGCATGCAAATTTTTACCTCTGAGCCACCAGGGAACCTCCTAGAGCCAAATCTACTACACAAGTGGGACGGATCTTTAAAGGCAAGGACACAATGGCAGCCTATAGTAAATGAAGCAGAGATGCTAAACTGCCTCGGCAGAGTGCAGAAGAATGGATTCAAAAAAGGACTAAAATGTTAGAATGGAGTTACTACACAAAACCAGAGAATCCACAATCTCAATATGTTTTCTGGATACTACTTGGAAGAAAAATAGATGCTAAACACCAATAGTCATTAGGGAAATGCAAATTAAACCACAAGAGCTTGTTGTCCAAAATTATACACATCCAAATACTCTGTGTGTGTGCGCATATGTTACACCTATATATGTATGAACTGCAACAAACAAAAAGAACAGGGACATAATTTCAAATTGAAGTCAGTTATTATTCTTACACACTACTATGTTAAGTGGAAAATAGACGGTTAAACAGCTGTCCCGTCAGGAATTAGAAATGGCAGAGGAACCAGAGATCAAATTGCCAACATGTGTTGGATCATAGAAAAAGCAGGAGAGTTCCAGAAAAACATTTACTTCTGCTTTACCGACTATGCCAAAGCCTTTGACTGTGTTCAGTTCAGTTCAGTAGCTCAGTTGTGTACAACTCTGCGACCCCATGGACTGCAGCACGCCAGGCCTCCCTGTCCATCACCAACTCCTGGAGTTTACTCAAACTAATGCCCACTGAGTCCATGATGCCACCCAACCATCTCATCCTCTGTCATCCCCTTCTCCTCCTGCTTTCAATCTTTCCCAGCATCAGGGTCTTTTCAAATGAGTCAGCTCTTCACATCAGGTGGCCGAAGTATTGGAGTTTCAGCTTCAGCATCAGTCCTTCCAGTGAATATTCAGGACTGATTTCCATTAGGATGGACTGGTTGGATCTCCTTGCTGTCCGAGGGACTCTCAAGTTCAAAAGCAGTGAAACTCTCAACACACTTCGAAAGTGTGGGGCTGGCAGGTGGCCCGGACCTGGGTTTTGGTTTCCCCTGAAATGGTGGGATTCCCCGCCCCCCATCAGGTAACCTGGAGCCAGCCAATCAACATGCGCCTAGCAAGAAAAAGGGAACCTATCAGGGGAAAGCTGAAAAGCCCTCGAACGCCCAAGTTTGAAAAAAGCCCTCCAAGGTTTGGGCCAATAAGATTACTTTGCAAACATGTAACCAATCTGCTTAAGCCAGCTCCCAACTGCTTATGCACACCTTATAAATTGGGTAACAGCTTGGGCTCAGCGCTCTCTGATCCCGTACCACTGCGTTGGACGTGCGGCGGGAGCCCTGACTCGAGTCAGCAATAAACTTCCCTTTTTTTGCGAGTTGCATTGTCTTGGAAGCCTTCTCTCTTCCTGCTCAGGGATTCGGACATCGGGCATAACAAAAAGCATCAATTCTTTGGTGCTCAGCTTTTTTTATGGTCCAACTGTCACATCCATACATGACTACTGGAAAAACCATAGTTTTGACTAGACAGACCTTTGCTGGCAAAGTAATGTCTCTGCTTTTTAATAAGCTGTCTAGGTTGGTCATAACTTTTCTTCCAAGGAGCACACGTCCTTTAATTTCATGGCTGCAGTCACCATCTGCAGTGATTTGGGAGCCCCCCAAAATGAAGTCTGTCACTGTTTCCATTGTTTCCCCATCTACTTGCCATGAAGTGATTGGACCAGACGCCATGATCTAAGTTTTCTGAATATTGACTGTGTAGATCACAACAAACTGGAAAATTCAGAAAGAGATCGGAATACTAGACCACCTTACCTACCTCCTGATAAATCTGTATGCAGGTCAAGAAGCAACAATTAGAACCAGACATGGAACAACAGACTGGTTCCAAACTGGGAAAGGAGTACGTCACAGCTGTGTGTTGTCACCCTGCTTATTTAACTTGTATGCAGGGTATATCATGTGAAATGCTGGACTGGATGAATCACTAGCTGGAATCAAGACTGCCAGGAGAAATATCAATAACCTCAGATACGCAGATGACACACCCTTATGGCAGAAAGGAAAGAGGAACTAAAGAGCATCTTCATGAAAGTGAAAGAGGAAAGTGAAAAGGCTGACTTAAAACTCAATATTCAGAAAACAAAGATCATGGTATCTGGTCTCATCGCTTCATGGCAAATAGATGGGGAAACAGTGACAGACTATTTTTCTGGTATTCCCATCTCTTTCAGAATTTTCCAGTTTGTTGTGATCCACACAGTCAAAGGCTTTGGCAAAGTCAGTAAAGCAGAAGTAGATGTTTTGCTGGAACCCTCTTGCTTTTTTGATGATTCAACAGATGTTGGCAATTTGATTTCTCGTTCCTCTGCCTTTTCCAAATCCAGCTTGAACACTGGAAAGTTCTCGGTTCATGTACTGTTGAAGCCTAGCCTGGAGAATTTTGAGCATTACTTTGCTAGCATGTGAAATAAGTGCAATTGTGAGGTAGTTTGAACATTCTTTGGCACTGTCTTTCTTTGGGATTGGAATGAAAACTGAGCTTTTCCAGTCCTATGGCCACTGCTGAGTTTTCCAAATTTGCTGGCATATTGAGTGCAGCACATTCACAGCATCATCTTTTAGGATTTGAAATAGCTCAACTGGAATTCCATCACCTCCACTAGCTTTGCTTGTAGTGATGTTTGCTAAGGCCCACTTCACTTCACACTCCAGGATGTCTGGTTTTAGTGAGTGTTCACACCACTGCGGTTATCTGGGTCATTAAGACCTTTTTTGTATACTTCTGTGTATTCCTGCCACCTTCTTAATATCTTCTGCTTCTCTTAGGTCCATACCGTTTCTGTCCTTTATTGTGCCCATTTTTGCATGAAATATTTCCGTGGTATCTCTAACAGGTCTTTAGATAGTTAGATATTTTTAGGAACTGATTTCATGATCCTAATCCTTGCATCTTTTTATATCTGTTAGTCAGTTGCTCAGTTGTGTCCAATTGTTTGCAATTCCATGGACTGTAGCCTGTCAGGCTCCTCTCTCCATGGAATTCCCCAGGCAAGAATACTGGAATGGGTTGCCATTTCCTTCTCCAGGGGATCTTCCCAACTCAGGGATCTCACATGGTAGGCAGATTCTTTACTATCTGAGCCACCAGGGAAGCCTTTCATATCAGGAAAATCACTCAATCCCTTGATGGTGACATCAGCTCCTTGTGACTAGCAGAAAACCTTTGGTGAAGCATTTGATTGCACTGACCTCCCCCTTCACTGAAAGCTTGCATACTGACCTTTCCCAACTGCCTACTTGGAGCAGCTATCTGAGGTGCTGTATCCCAGGCTGCAGTCTCATTTTGCCCCAAATAAAACTTAACCCTCAACTCTCAACTTGGGTGTCTTTTTTAGTCAATGAAATCAAAATACCTGGAAAAAGTTTGACTTCTGTCCCCACTCCAATGGATTCTAAATTTTATCTCATATCCTTTTCTCCAAGTTCAGAGAATGATATGTCTCATCTGGCTACAACTCTTATCCCTGTCAAATAATTATCCTCATTAAAGGTCACTTTTAGGAGGAAAAGTATTTAAAGAATAAGAGATAGCATGAACAAAAAACATAAAAAGGGAAATGGAATATTGGCTCAAGAATGAGGAGTTCTCTTTCATGAGGAAGTGAGTTATCATCTGGGAGGCAAAGTTCAGCAAGATTCTGCTGCTGCTAGGTCGCTTCAGTCGTGTGTCCGACTCTGTGCGACCCCATAGATGGCAGCCCACCAGGCTCCCCTGTCCCTGGGATTCTCCAGGCAAGAACACTGGAGTGGGTTGCCATTTCCTTCTCCAGTGCATGAAAGTGAAAAGTGAAAGTGAAGTCGCTCAGTCGTGTCTGACTCTTCATGACCCCATGGACTGCAGCCTACCGGGCTCCACTGTCCATGGGATTTTTCCAGGCGAGTACTGGAGTGGGGTGCCATTGCCTTAGGTGGTCTCCTAATCTGGTCCTTTAATTGTGCCTCAGGTGGTTTCCTTGCTATCCCTCCTTTGATTGGCATTAACAACTGTTCTGCCATTTGGAATGGAGAGAAGGTCATGGAGGGTGGAGTCTTGCTCTAAAAAATGAGGGACAAAAAGGCCTCTGTGCCCAGGAGCCCCACAGGGCCCTGCTCAGCATCAATTTCTTTTTTTTCAACTCATAGTCAGTTGTTTCTGCTTCTGCAGTAATTTTCATTTTCCAGTTTACAGGGTCTCATTTCTTCCACATAAACCTTACAATTTTTGCCTCAACTCATACTTCACTACTGATATACTTTTATAAATTTACAATTTCCTTTCCTCTAAAGGACTGGACTTTTATTATTTTTATTATTATTATTATTATAACCATAAATTGAATTACTTAGATAATTTGCCCCATTTAGGCTAGACAAAAACATAAAAGGAAACATTTAATCACTTGAGACTGAACCTTCTAAGACACAGGTTTTCATAACCACAGGCCTCTGACCATAATATAACCAAAAAATGTGAATTAAGCAGAATTCAATTTCAATAGAAACTTGAAAGTTTCAATTTCAAGAAACGTACATGTATGTTAAGTTATATTTATCCACATTGTACTGAATGTACTCACAAAGTTTCTGGAGCAGGACTTAATTATTACTTTTAATAACTACACCGGTTTCCCACACTCCAATTTTCAATTCTCACCTGTGGAATGACTGATAAGAGCCAGATTGATAACAGTTATAAAAGCCGACTTATAACAGGCTTAGCACTATAGAGGAGGAACTTCAAAATATGAATTCGGGGTCCTGTGAAAGACAGCTGTATGGAAGCTCTCCTCTCTTCCAGAAAAAGGAAGATATATCATATCTCCTTAATTTAACCAAATTCTCCTTGGGAAGGATCCTAGACTCTTATCCTTTGGAATGTAAATATATGTCTTTAGTGGGAAGACAAGACTTGGGTCTCCAGATTTACAGCCCAGAGCTGTCTCCACGGTCTTCATTGTCACCCCCCCCTTGAACTGTGCCTAGTAGAGATGTAAACATCTGTGTTATGGACTGAATTGTGTCTTTCCAAAGTTCTTATGTTTAAGTACTAACTTCCAGTATGACTGTATTTAGAGATAGGGCCTTTCAATTCAGTTCAGTTCAGTTCAGTCGCTCAGTCGTGTCCAACTCTTTGGGACCCCATGGACAGCAGCACACCAGGCATCCCTGTCCATCACCGACTCTGGGCTCCCAGAGCTTGGGCCTCCACAGAGGTAAATAAGGTTGTTAAGTCATGAGGGTGGGGGTCTTATTCAATAGAACTGGTGTCCTTGTCATGAGGGTGGGGGTCTTATTCAATAGAACTGGTGTCCTTGTAAGAGGAAGCGGCATCTGGGATGTTTACACACGGAGGAAAGGTCATGTGAAGACAGCAGGAAGGTGGCAGTTTCCAAACCAAGCAGAGACCGGAGGAGAAACCAAACCTACCACCACTTTGATCTTAGACTTCCAGCCTCCACAACTGTGAGAAAATTAATTTCCTTTGTTTAAGCCTGTAATCCACAGTATTTTGTTAAGGCAGCCCTAGCAAACTAATATATTCTGGATGGTTTCTATCTATTTAAGTCACGATTTAACTTTCATGACTTCTCTTTGAGCCCAGGTCCCAAGTCTGAGTAAAACTGGTTCAGAAAGCTCTAACTGCAGAAACAAAACATTTTATCTACAGTCCCACACTGTCCTTTAAAGAAATTTTCAAAACTATGACTACTAAAGAAGCCACATCCATACACAAATGTGTCAAAGGAAATTCTATATATTTTCAAACTGTCCATATATTTTACCTTCTCTTGAAGGAAAAGTGTTATGCCTCCGCCTATCTTCCACTTGCCTGGGTTACTAACAGTACAATCAACACTGCAGGCTGACTTCATAAAAACAGAGAAAAAGAAATGTGGTGTAAGTGCATATCTCTTGAAGTCACTGTATTTGCTTTTAATTATATAATGCCAAGCTAGTGTACTTTTGACATGAATGAAAGTAAACTTAGCTAATACTTAATAAAAATGAAAGCAATCTTTCATTATTTTATATTTTAGAGACTGTTAAGCAATCATTTTGAGCATTAAATCACTCTTTAAAGTATGGAGAATTTATTTCAAATGTACTATAAATATTTAAATACTGCACAAATATCTAACTTTAATGCACTTCTTTTAATAAATAAGCCAAACAAACATTTTACATGTACTTAAATAATGCTATCAAAACTAATGCTAGATCTTCCAAAAGTGATAATTAAAATGATTTTGGACCGTGCATTTTTAACTCAAAACTGTACACAGGTACAGTGATTACATAACAGCCTCGACAAAGGTGGCTTTTTCAAAACTGAGTAATTTTTTCAACTTTACACTAATCCTTGCAAAGGCACTATCAGAGGACAGTAGATACAACTTATCAATGTAACTTGACAACCGTAATCTACCAGTTATCAAATATGTTTCACTTTTTAACATATCCAAATTTTGCCCCAATTTCATATTTTCCTAATTGTATAGTTGCTTGTGATAAAAACTTTCAATTTCATTAACTATAAGGCTATAAAAAGTCACTTTGATGAAGTTAAGAATAGACTTTAATACTCATTCTATAACAGTGACTCAATTTAGGTGATATAATTATTCATATAGAATAATAATTTTTATTAATAGAATAATAATTTTATAATAGTGACTTATTTATTGAAATCAAGGTGCTAAATTTTAGATACTTAGGATAACTCCCTAAGAATTATACCAAAATCTTGTTCATTTCAAACATGCTACTTAATCATTATTCTTCACACAAAATTATTATAAAAAGTTCTACCTACATTGATAATATAAAACTATTAAAATGTGGCAACCTTTTCCTCTGTGCCTCAAGACTTCTTATAAATTATGCAAGTTAATATTGCTGATTTATTAAGATGATCTTTTAAGCATTTTTTAAAAAGAAGAACTATAATTAATCATAAAATTTTCATCCTGGGACTTCCCTGGTGGTCCAGTGATTAAAACTCCATGCTTCCACTGCAGGGGGAGTCTGTTTGATCCCTGATCAGGGAACTAAAATACCACACACTGCACAGTGTGGCCAAAAATAAATAAATAATAAACAAATACATTAATTTAAATAAATAAAATTTCATTCTGCTACATAAACCTATTTTTTCCAAAAAAAAAAGTCTGCTCCCCCCAAGGTAAAAAACAAAACAACAAACAGACCTCCTTAAAAACAATATCCAACAAAATTTCTCTTAGCTTAAGGAAGAGGACATGAGTCCTGTACATTAACTATTCTGCTCTGATATAGGATTTGCTTCTATCAAAACACAATTCCAGGAAGGAATGTTAGTATGCCCATTCTACCTTGCTAACAATTTAGAGGACTAAAATGAAGACTCTAATAGACTCTAATAGTAGTTTTAACAGGTAAAAAATGGAATGGCTCTCCATCTCAGACTAAATAGCAATTACATTATAAAATTAGCACTGTCAAATTAGGCAAAGGTTAAACTAAAGTGGAAAAGTACCTACCACACATACTTTAAATCTTCTAAGAGAAAATCGAATCATTATACCTTACTATCTACCAAAGACACTGGTTTTAAAAAAAGTAGTTACAATGTAGTATAACATCTTCCCTTCTATAACTAAAATGGCTGTTAAATACATTAATCCTATATTATGAACTATTTTCCAAGTTTACTTTCTTTAATACTAAAGTAAAAAATATTTTAGCAAAGCTAAAGTAATGCTCAAAATTCTCCAAGCTAGGCTTCAACAGTACATGAACCATGAACTTCCAGATGTTCAAGCTGGATTTATAAAAGGCAGAGGAACCAGAGATCAAATTGTCAATATCTGTTGGATCATGAAAAAAGAAAGAGAGTTCCAGGAAAATATCTACTTCTGCTTTATTGACTATGCCAAAACCTTTGACTATGTGGATCACAACAAACTGTGGAAAATTCTGAAAGAGATACGAATACCAGACCACCTTATCTGCCTCCTGATAAATCTGTATGCAGGTCAAGAAGCAACAGTTAGAATTGGACATGGAACAACAGACTGGTTCCAAACTGGGAAAAGAGTATGTCAAGCCTGTAGTATATTGTCACCCTGTTTAACTTATATGCAGAGTACATCATGCGAAATGCTGGACTGGATGAAGCACTAGCTGGAATCAAGACTGTCAGGAGAAATATCAATAACCTCAGATATGCAGATGACACCACCATTATGGCAGGAAGTGAAGAAGAACTAAAGAGCCTCTTGATGAAAGTGAAAGAGGAGAGTGAAAAAGTTGGCTTAAAATTTAACATTCAAAAAACAAAGATCATGGCATCCAGTCTCATCACTTCATGGCAAATAGATGTGGTAACAATGGAAATAGTGAGAGACTTTATTTTCTTGGTCTCCAAAATCACTGCAGATGGTGACTGCAGCCACGAAATTAAAAGACGCTTGCTCCTTGGTAGAAAAGCTATGACCAACCTAGACAGCATATTAAAAAGTAGAGACAACTTTGCCAACGAAGGTCTGTCTTAGTCAAAGCTATGGTTTCTTCAGTAGTCATGTATGGATGTGAGAGTTGGATTCTGAAGAAAGCTGAGCACCAAAGAATTGATGCTTTTGAACTGTGGTGTTGGAGAACACTCTTCAGAGTCTCTTGGACAGCAAGGAGATCCAACCAGTCAATCCTAAAGGAAATCAGTCCTGAATATTCATTGGAAGGACTGATTAAGCTAAGGCTGAAACTCCAATACTTTGGCCACCTGATGCAAAGAACTGACTCATTGGAAAAGACCCTGATGCTGGGAAAAACTGAAGGGAGGAGTGGGTACAACAGAGAATGAGATGGGTGGATGGCATCACTGACTCAATGGACATAAGTCTGAACAAGCTTTGGGAGCTAGTGAAGGAAGGGTAACCTGGAGTGCTGCATCCATACAGTCGCAGAGTTGGACACAACTGAGTGACTGAACTGAACTGAAACACATTTTGGAAATCTGCATAGAATGTTCATCAGGTTGGTTTATTTTTATTTTTTTAGCAAGGTCTGACAAATATTACTCATTATTTCAAATATGTGAAACAACATGATGTCCCAAAACACAAAGACCTGGTCTTATGTTATATTAAATAAAGATCTCAACCATTTAGTATAAAATAACATACTTTTTAGGGATTTCTGTTAACAAGGCAAAATTGTTTATAGGAAAAAAAGGATTACATGACTAAGATGTGTCTTTGGTGGAATGAATCCATCCTTATGTCCTTCTACCAGTAATATCTTGTCTGCTGTAATCCCTTCAAGATTCCAGTTCAGTACTACACAGAGACTTTCCAGGTTTTGTGCATCTTAAAAAGATGCTCAGCTCAAGAGTTGAGTTTTATTTAGGGCAAAATGAGGCCTGCAGCTCAGGAGGCAGCATCTCAGATAGCTCTGAGAGACTGCTCCAAAGCAGCAGTGGGGGAAGGTCAATCTATAAGGTTATGGTGAAGGGTGAGTTCAATACCATTAAACACTCATTTTACAAACTGTTTTTCAGTCATGAGGATATGATGTCACCCTGAAGGGATTTACTGCTTCTCTAGTTATGGGGAGATGAAAGGATTGAGATCATAAAATCTGTTCCTAAAAACATCCAACTATCTAAAGATCCCTCCCATCAGATTCCCTGGAGCACAGAGGCCTCATTCCACCCTGAACTCTCTCAGGGGTTGTTGAAGGTCAATGGCTATAGCAGCCGGAGGTTTAATCTCTGTACAGGCAGATGGCAAATGCCTTTGTTGTTCAGTCATTGGCAATGCTCTTGGTAAGTGCCAATTCGTAGCTGACATTTTCATCACAGATTTTTCTTTTAACATTATCTTCAGAATGCTTTACACAATTAGTTTTACAACTATTATCTCAAATATACGTTTAAAATCCATTGTATAGCCCATATTCAATAAGGCCATGGCTTTAACATTTTTTGGATCACAGACCATTTACAATTTTAATAAGAACTCTCTAGAAAAATTAAAAGTTACATATCCGGAGTTCTGAAGCAGTACAGGACTTTCAAGGCCCCACTGTCATCTGTTTAGGATAAAAACCTTGTCAAAACAGGATGAAATCAAACCATAGGCTTGGCTCTCAGAGTTTAACTTTTTCTTTTGCTAGCTGAGCAGTTTGCAGGATCTTGGTCCCCGACCACAGATTGTGCCCAGGGCCTCAGTAGGGAAAGCGTGGAGACCTAACTACTGGACCATCAGGGAATTCTCTCAAAGGTTAAATATTTTTTAAAATAGAAAAATCTGTTTTAAGTATTAAACAAATTTTTATGATTGAGATAAAATTAAAATACTTACAAAGGAGGAAGTTTTTAGTTTTAGTCTTATAAGAACTTTTTAAACTTTTCTTTGATTCAAACCTGTTGCAACCAATGTGCAAATGGATGTGTATATAGTATGTATTTATATACATATATATGTATTTATATCCAAGTGAAAGAGGAGAGTGACAAAGTTGGCTTAAATCTCAACATTCAGAAAACTAAGATCATGGTATCCGGTCCCATCACTTCATGGCAAATAGATGGAGAATCAGTGGAAACAGTGGCTGACTTTATTTTTCTGGGCTCCAGAATCACTGCAGATGGTGATTGCAGCCATGAAATTAAAAGACACTTACTCCTTGGAAGGAAAGTTATGACCAACCTAGACAGCTTATTAAAAAGCAGAGACATCACTTTGTCAACAAAGGTCTGCTATGGTTTTTCCAGTGGTCATGAATGGATGTGAGAGTTGGACTATAAAGAAAGCTGAACGCCGAAGAATTGATGCTTTTGAACTGTGGTGTTGGATAAGACTCTTCAGAGTCCCTCAGAGAGCAAGGAGATCCAACTGGTCCATCCTAAAGGAGATTAGTCCTGAGTGTTCATTGGAAGGACTGATGTTGAAGCTGAAACTCCAATACTTTGGCCACGTGATATGAAGAGCTGACTCATCTGAAAAGACCCTGATGCTGGGAAAGGTTGAAGGCAGGAGGAGAAGGAGACGACAGAGGATGAGATGGTCGGATGGCATCATCGACCCAATGGACATGGGTCTGAGTCAACTCCAGGAGTTGGTGATGGACAGGGAGGCCTGGCATGCTGCAGTTCATGGGGTTGCAAAGAGTTGGACACGACTGAGCGACTGAACTGATACTGATATTCAATATTAGCCAGTAAATATATAATTCATTGGAAGGATTAATGCTGAAGCTGAAACTCCAATACTTTGGCCACCTGATGTGAAGAACTGACTCACTAGAAAAGACCCTGATGCTGGGAAAGACTGAAGGTGGGAGGAGAAGGGGATGACAGAGGATAAGATGGTTGGATGGCAACACCGATTCAAGACATGAATTTGAGTAAGCTCCGGGAGTTGGTGATGGACAGGGAAGACTAGAGTTCTGCAGTCCACAGGGTCGCAAAGAGTCAGACACAACTGAGTGACTGAACTGAACTGAAATATATAATTCATTAACGGGAGGAGTTAATGGTTCATACTTGAGGATAGAGTTTATCAGGATCTATTAATCTATTAGTATGTCTCTATTAATATAAGGAAAAACACTTATACACAAAAATAGGCAGTATTTTCTAGTAGATTTACAACAAACAGATCCTCACATTCAGGTCGATCATTTATAAGATGCCATCAGTGATCAGTGTATAAACATTGATATTAACAAGTCATTTCTGACATATATTACAAGCATGTATCCAAATACCCAAATGACTATAACTCAAAGCATGAGTTCATTTACTGAGCAAATGCAAAGAATGGCTTTCACCCTATAGCTAAGGCTTAAATCACCTTATAGCTAAGGCTTAAAATACACTTTAAAACTTCAAGTCCTAACGATCTGTAAACTTAAAGTACGTTTATGTATAATTTGTAACAATATGAGGAAAAAATAAAGGTAATTATGGTGATGTGTCTTAATCCAAAAGTTAAAAATCAAAATACATTTCACATGAGGACTAAGTGAGTTTTATTCAAGTAAATATTTTGATTATAATACATGACAATGGACAACCCATGAGATAAAGTACTGTAGTCTATCGTTTGGTGTGTTTCTACGATGATTTTTCAGGTGATTCTTCAGGATCTGACATCAATGCCCAACAAAGGCTTTCCAATGGCAAGGCATGAGTTCTAGAAGCCAATGCCTCTACGTTTCTTCAGATGCTTCAGATGCCATTTCTCCTCCATTACTTACAAAAATCCTATCCTAAAACTCAATCTATGTCATTAAATCAACAAAATCAAACATTAGATGCATTTTCCCACAAAGAGAATAGTTATTAAATAAGAGTCAACTTCCTAGCTCCTTTTCTCAAACTTTTGAAAGATTTATGTACTCTCTAAAGAGTTAAAGTACCATACAACACAAAACACGCATAGAACCTTAACACCAGGTACACATAATATGCTGGAAATTGCTAAAGTACTCAAAACCTTAATTTTCCTGGGAAAGCAATTCTCCATTGGAAACTACAGTTTACAAACAGAAGGCTGTGCTTTAATAAGTGGAAAAATAGTACCTGATTTGGTATAAAGCAATTGTGAGATCTTTTCTCATTAAAGAAGTGCTTAATTAAGAAAGCTTTTCCAATACATAACCTGTCAAAAGCACAAAATGTCTTTGTCTCTCTCTTCAAAACATTAGTTTCTAAAACTACAGTATTATTAATTTAAATTTTACTTAATCAGTAAGTTTTACTTTTTTTTCCCCTATCAATAACAAAAACAAACTACTTGAAGAAAAATATCTAATTTTTATTTTCAAAACTTTGCCACGAACATACATACAACATTAAATTCGATGCCCTTGTGAGCTGTCCATGTGCCATGAAGTATTTATGACAAAAAACACGTATGCTTTAGGATAAGAGTTAAAAAGGAATCAAGATAGCTTCCAAAAAGGGGGAGGAGAAGGGGAATCAATAAATTAGAAGTCATAGCTTTCATTTTATAAAAAATAGTTTGAATAATCTTCTTATAAATCTTTAATGTTTACAAAAGCAGGAAATACATTTAAAATAGTCTTTAACACAGATTCATTAGCACAATGTGGTTATGGTCAGAAAATAACAACTAAAATGGTATTTCAGTAGTTTACATTCTCATCTCAGCAAATTCCACATAAAATTTAACCAATTTGCAATTCAAAATAAGATTTAACTGACAACAAGGCCAGACTAGTTGTGGATAGTACATGAACAACAAGCTATGTTCCATTTATCATATTTTACCAAATATTTTAACATAGCTCAATGATAGGTACTGATAACAATACTTGACTGCATGGTCATCACCCATGACTACTGCACTGCAGCTGAAAACATGCTTTGGTCAGTAAATTAAAAAGAAATATAAATCAAATAACAAGACCAGAAAAGTTGTTTTAGTACCAATTCTCTGAACTTAAGTAAACTTTAAATATATTGACAAGGTAAGGAAACAGCATATTTAAATATACAGAGAGGTTTCTATATTTTTAACCATTTGGCATTTTATATTAATAATTTCCTGTTTAAAATAATATTTTATACTCCTGTACACTGATTATCATAACTCTCTGAGTTAAAACTAAATTAGAGTTACCTTCCTAGAATGTCCAGTAGTGAATGCATTACTTGTTTCTTTTGCATTTCCATGAAGATGGTCCTTCATCTTGTAATTTTTTAAGTTTTGGACCAAGAAAGAACCACCAACCAAATCCAATCAAAACACAAATAACAGATTCCACATAATAACCATCCAGTGCAGTAACACACGAGCCACCGAGTTTTTTGCAAAGCTGTAAAAACAAAATTATAATAAATACTCCACAATTTCAAAATGGAAGTATTCAGCACTTTATATGTTTCTATTTTGTGATTTAAAGGATTAATCAAAACATTTTTGTGCTCAAATATTTCATTCAAGTGACAAAACAAGTTAATGCATCTCTTTTTAAATGTTAGATATATTTTTTACTACTACCCCCCAAAAAGAGGGGAACAGGGAACTGTTATAGAATTAAAGAGATGTAATAGGCAAAATAATAAAACACAGTAAAGGGAACTTATATGGACTCTAATTTAAACAAAACAACTATAAAAAGAAAAAAGGTACACACTCAAGAAGTATCTGAGGATACAGGGTCATGCTCATGTCACAGTGTTAAGTAAAATTTTGCTGTTGTTGTTCAGTCGCTACGTCGTATCCACCTCCTGCGACCCACGGATTGTAGCCTGCCAGGCCCCTCTGTCCATGGGATTTCCCAGGCAAGAATGTTGGAGCGGGTTGCCATTTCCTTTTCCAAAATTAACATATCTTAATCTATCTAATGCTACTAACAGTATTAGAAACAATTTTCAGCTCTTGCTGTAAACAATATTCATTTTCAAGATACAGCTTTTCATATTTGGAAGTGTGTAGAGATTTCCAGTGAGTTTACTCTAGAAGTGGGTTAATGTTACTTTGAAATAATTTACCAACAAACTACTAACCACTCAAGTTTTAGCTCCATTTGTAACATGAACAGCCAATGGAATTTCCCTTCTTCTATCATTATAAAACTTAGCTATTAATCATGTACTAATATCACATTCCTATTCTACAGGACAACGGTACACAAGGGAGCGGAGATGTTCCTTCCTTGCTAAGAAGCAACTCCAAGTGAGCTCCTTTCACTGATTTGAGTGTGTTATACCCTCAGTTATGATGGGTAAGAAACAAACTATTAGAGACTCTGGGCAGATATGATTTTAAAAAGATGAAGTACCTCTAGAGGCAAAATGAGGAAATTAGTATCTTAATATTCACTCACTATTACCTAAAAGTGCAACATACTTACCTCAACAGCATCAGGTGTTCGGCAATTCTGGTTTGATGCTCCTACACACTCTTTTACTGTGAGGGGATCTACCAGCCAAAGAGCCACCGTAGAAGGCCAGTTTCCTCCCAGGTTGGACACGGTATTTAAAAGGGTCATATATGTTCCGCCAATAAGTGGATCACTAACCTTCGCATTGAAAGCCATTATGGAAACATACATGCTGTACAATGTAACCTACAAGGGAAACATAAAACATCTTCAGGACAACTAAACTTTAGAAAGACATGGTCTAAATTAAGAACATTAAAAGCATAAATCTGAAAATTAATTTTCATGACTCTTATTAAACTCAAATCAACAAATACTTATGGAGCACCTGCTACAGGCCAGGCTTTAAGTCTGGTCATGGTAATACAAAGATGAATAAGATACAGTCCCTCTATGCCCTTGAAGAATTTATTCTAAGTTGGGAAAACAGGGAATAAATAAATACAGTTAAATGCAGTAAATACTGTAAAAAGAGGAAGTGCATACATCAGGCTATCATGGCCTAATAGGAGATTAATTCTATCACATGTATTCAAGGAAGGCTCAATTGAGAATGACAAGTGAGGTGGCACTAAAGGATGCATACAGTAATAAGCAAAACTTCTTATTTATACTATACCTAAATATAGCATATGTGTGTATATATGTATTATACATGTAAGCACTCAAATATTCAAAGGTAATATGAATATATAATTGTATATATATATAATATATATAATTATATATATAGTATATATAATAATATATAATATATAATATAATATATATTATATTATATAATAATATTATAATATATAATATAATATATATAATATATATTATATATATATAATTCTTATATATAATTAAAAATTTACATGATAAACTGAAGAGGAAGATCTCCTTGAGAGGCAAAAAGTGCTTAAGCAGCAAGAACTAACCCTCCAGTCAGGAACATGAAAACACAGGTTCGATCCCTGGGCAGGGAACTAAGATTCCACATGCCGAGGAGCAGCTACGTCCATGTGCCACTGCTACTGAGCTTGCACACTCTGCAGCCCATGCCACTACTAGAGAAGATCCCAAGTGCGACAACCAAGATCCAAGACAGCCAAATAAATATACGTGTGTGTGTGTGTGTGTGTGTGTGTATTTAAATCCACACGGTTTAAAGTTCATGAATTTCTTCAGTATCCGATTCAGGCATAAATCTTAAAATTTATTATCATTATTTTAGGCAACTGTAGAAAAACATCTTTATTTTACACAGGACAGTTTACTTCCTGGGTAAAACCGCAGCAAGCTTACCTGATGTAACGCATAACTCAGCAGCACTACAATGTAGTAATATATAGGGAATCCCCCTTGATGTTCTACTTTAGCAGTCCACCAGACCAGTAGAGCATATTCTAATCCAAACAATAATCTACAGAAAAAGAAAGAAAGGTGGAGTTGACGTCTATTTTAGGTTAAAAAAGAATAACAGAAACAGAAATCTGTGTGCCTACCATACGAAAGAAGCCTGAATCTAAAACTGGTTAGGAAGTTTAAAAGAGATTAAAGTGCATATAAATGATACAGAAGTTAAAGACGTTTTTCAAGCCTTTTTCCATATACACTCTATACACAGACACTAGTGACACTGACGGCTGTTCCTCATTTAGCCTCTCTTATTTAGCAGGGTTTCGTTTCAGTTTTACCTGTAGGGCATGGCTTTGTAGAACACGTTCAGTGGCTGGGGGCCTGCAGTGTATCTGCTGATAAGCAGAGGCAGTGCTATCTGCAAAGGAACCATGGGGACCGCCAACAAGGCTAAGTGCTCTTTGGGCACTCCCTCTTCCACCAGTTTCAGGCCTGTTACTGCGTCTGCTGCTGAAAAACCAATCTGCAACATGAAAACAAAAAAATATTTTAATTTATGACCTATGAAATATTTCCCTCCAAGTATACGTAAGTAATTTAGAAACCTCAGTCTTATTAATGACTCATGCCAGTTACAAGTAAGTATATCATATTACTATATCTGGTACAACAATCAAGTTATGGAGGCATACTTAGCTCTATGGTCTACTTACAAATCTGAAGTAAAAACAAGTGAAAATTCAGCACTCTTATGAACTGTAATTTTAATTACAATTAAATTTCCATTTCAAAAAGTTCTGTCTTACAATAAACAGTGTTCAAGTCCAAACTTATTGCTCTGTATATTTTAAGTTTAAAAGAAAAGCTTTTGACTTCAAATAAATCTGGTTAAAATGAAGTATCATTGCCACATACAGTACATATTTTTGATGATTTCTGACTGACAACAAAAAGTCATCAAGCTTTTGAAAAGTAATTCTGAGAAAACATATCTAAGAGGCTGATTTAAATGATGGGTAAAAAAGGTATACTTAGATTAATTCTTAAAAACAACAACAAAAAAAGAGTAAGAATGCTAAAATATTGTAGTGGGTGAAAGTTTGAGGTGAAACAAGATATTTAGATGGTCTCAAAAGTACTTCCCCATAAATGAATTTTTAACTACAAAAGGAAAAACAGTAATTTTGCAATGTATTAAACAAGGTAATCAAAGTTAACACAATAATTAATGGTTAAAGGAACATGATATGGCTCCTGATAAAATTCCCTGAAGATTCACAGTATTATTTCTGTGATATTTCTGACATATATTCACAGAATGGACCTAAACATGAAGAAACATTAGACAAATATAAACGGAAGGCCATTCCATAGAATAACCGCCTGTCTTCTTTAAAAGTGCCTAGGCCACTACACACCACTATATAGATAGATAACCAACAATGTACAGCACAGGAAACTCTACTCAATTTTGACAACCTATATGAAAAAAGAATCTAAAACAGAATGAATGGACCATCCCCATGGAAAAGAAATGCAAAAAGGCAAAATGGTTGTCTGAGGAGGCTTTACAAATAGCTGTGAAAAGAAGAGAAGCGAAGAGCAAAGGAGAAAAGGAAAGATATTTCCATTTGAATGCAAAGTTCCAAAGAATAGCAAGGAGAGATTAAGAAAGCCTTCCTCAGCAATCAATGCAAAGAAATAGAGGAAAACAACAGAATGGGAAAGACTAGAGATCTCTTCAAGAAAATTAGAGATACCAAGGGAACATTCTATGGAAAGATGGGTTTGACAAAGGACACAAATGGTACGGACCTAACAGAAGCAGAAGATATTAAGAAGAGGTGGCAAGAATACACAGAGGAGCTGTACAAAAAAGATCTTCAAGACCCAGATAATCACGATAGTGTGATCACTTACCTAGAACCAGACTGTTACGCCCGATGTCTGAGTCCCCGAGCGGGAAGAGAGAAGGCCTCCAAGACAATGCAACTCGCAAAAAGGGAAGTTTATTGCTGACTCGAGTCAGGGCTCCGTTGGATGCGGCAGGAGCCCTGACTCGAGTCAGCAATAAACTTCCCTTTTTGCGAGTTGCATTGTCTTGGGAGGCCTTCTCTCTTCCTGCTAGGGGATTCGGACATCGGGCATAACACAGACATCCTGGAATGTGAAGTCAAGTGGGCCTTAGGAAGCATCACTACGAACAAAGCTAGTGGAGGTGATGGAATTCCAGTTGAGCTATTTCAAATCCTGAAAGATGCTGCTGTGAAGGTGCTGCACTCAATATGCCAGCAAATTTGGAAAACTCAGCAGTGGCCATGGGACTGGAAAAGGTCAATTTTCATCCCAATCCCAAAGAAAGGCAATGCCAAAGAATGCTCAAACTACCGCACAATTGCACTCATCTCACATGCTAGTAAAGTAATGCTCAAAATTCTCCAAGCAAGTCTTCAGCAATACATGAACTGTGAACTTCCAGATGTTCAAGCTGGTGTTTAGGAAAGGCAGAGGAACCAAAGATCAACCTGCTAACATCTGCTGGATCATTGAAAAAGAGAGTCCCAGAAAAACATCTATTTCTGCTTTATTGACTATGCCAAAGCCTTTGACTGTGTGGATCAAAATAAACTGTGAAAAATTCTGAAAGAGACGGGAATACCAGACAACCTGACCTGCCTCTTGAGAAACCTATGTGCAGGTCAGGAAGCAACAGTTAGAACTGGACATGGAACAGACTGGTTCCAAATAGGAAAAGGAGTACATCAAGGCTGTATCTTGTCACCCTGCTTGTTTAACTTATATACAGAGTACATCATGAGAAATGCTGGGCTGGAAGGAGCACAAACTGGAATCAAGATTGCTGGGAGAAACATCAATAACTTCAGATATGCAGATGACACCATCCTTATGGCAGAAAGTGAAGAGAACTAAAAAGCCTCTTGATGAAAGTCAAAGAGGAGAGGAATAAAGTTGGCTTAAAAGTCAACATTCAGAAAACTAAGATCATGGGATCTGGTCCCATCACTTAATGGCAAACAGATGGAGAAACAGTGGAAACAGTGTCAGACTTATTTTTTTGGGCTCCAAAATCACTGCAGATGGTGATTGCAGCCATGAAATTAAAAGACGCTTACTCCTTGGAAGGAAAGTTATGACCAACCTAGATAGCATATTAAAAAGCAGAGACATTACTTTGCCAACAAAGGTCTCTGTAGTCAAGGCTATGGTTTTTCCAGTGGTCATGTATGGATGTGAGAGTTGGATGGTGAAGAAAGCTGAGCGCCGAAAAATTGATGCTTTTGAACTGCGGTGTTGGAGAAGACTCTTGAGAGTCCCTTGGACTGCAAGGAGATCCAACCAGTCCATCCTAAAGGAGATCAGTCCTGGGTATTCATTGGAAGGACTGATGCTGAAGCTGAAACTCCAGTACTTTAGCCACATCATGCAAAGAGTTGATTCACTGGAAAAAACCCTGATGCTGGGAGGGATTGGGGGCAGGAGGAGAAGGGGATGACAGAGAATGAAATGGTTGGATGGCATCACGGACTCGATGGATATGAGTTTGCATAAACTCCGGGAGTTGGTGATGGACAGGGAGGCCTGGCGTGCTACGATTCATGGGGTTGCAAAGAGTCGGACACGATGAGTGACTGAACTGAACTGAACTGTATAACTGATTTACTTTGCTGTATACCTGAAACTAATAAAACTTTGTAAATCAATTATGCTCTAATAAAATAAAAAAATAAAATATTTTTTAAAAGGTCCAGATCAGACTTCTCTGGTGGTCCAGTGATAAAGAATCCCCCTGCCAATGCAGCAGACACCGGTTCAATCCCTGGTCTGGGAAGATTCCACACGCCAACAGAGTAACTAAGCCCCACAGCTACTGAGCCTAAACTCTGCAGTACCGAGGCCCAGCAGCCTAGAGCCCAGGAGCTTCAATAAGAGAAGCCACCACAGTAAGAAGCCTGTGTACTCCACCTATAACACAGCCCTCACTCCGTGCAATCAGGGGAAGCCCATGCAGCATAAAAGACCCAGCACAGCCAATTACAAACAAATAATCTCAAAAAACAAAAAAAAGTGTGTCCAGCAGGTCACGAAGAACAAAGAAAGGCTCATACCAACTAAATGCAGTATGTGATCCTAAACTGGATTGCTGGCCAGGAAAAAATTAAGTTATAAAGGCCGCTCTGGGGGATAACTGGTGAAATCTGGATACGGACTGTGACTAGAAAATGGTATTGTGTTGGACTTCCTTGGTGGCAGAGTGGCTAAGAATCCACCTGCCCATGCATGGGACACGGGTTCAATCCCTGGTCCGGGAAGATCCCACATGCTGCGGAGCAACTACAGCCCATGCACTACGCCTACGCAGCCTGTGCTTTAGAGCTCGTGAGCCAAGAGCACGGAGCTGGGGTGCTGCAACTACTGAAGCCCATGCTCCACAACAAGAGAGCCAACCGCAGCGAGCAGCCCGTGCACTGCGGCGAGGAGCACCCCCACTCACTGCAGCTAGAGAAAGCCTGCATATGCAGCAATGAAGACTCAGCAGAGCAAAAAACAAATAAGTAACTTTTCAAAAGGAAAATGGTATTGCATCAATTTAAACTTCCAGATTTTTCATCAAGTTCTGGCTTTGCAAGATGAAGTCCTTACTCTTAGGAGCTACACTACATACTTCAGGCATTTATGGATAAAAGGGCATGATATGTACAAACTACTATCAAATACTTCATAAGAAATATGTAAAATAACACAACTTACAGAATAAAAAAGTAGAGCTAAATATTAACAGTTAATTATAGAATTTAGATAAACATATGGGTATTCCTTCAGTTATACAAGTGAATTTTCAGTAAGCGAAAATATACAAATAAAAAAAAATTTGTATGCTAAATATTATTCAAGTACTTTAACTTCTCAGAATGAAGCCAAACGGCAAATTTCACACAAAAAAATTAAAAGTCAAAGATATTTCATACTTTCTCTTCATAACTTAAAAGTGTAGGAGATATCTGTAACACACATATCTAACAAAACCCCTCATATCCAGGATATATAAAAAATACAAATTCTACAAATTTAAAGAAAGGGGGAACTCTGGATATTCAAATGGCCAATAACTATATGAGAAGATGCTCAATTTCTTTAGTCATCAGGGAAATGAGAAATTATAATCATAATGAGATGCTATGACATACCCACCAGAAAGGCTAAAATTAAAAAGACAATATTATGGTTTCAAGGTTGTGTAATGACTGAAATTCTCACAGTGCTTGTGGGAGGGAAAATTGGAACAATCACTTTAGAAAACTGTTTATAGTATACACTATGCATTTCTTATGGCCCAGCAATTCTACTCCTAGGTATTTATCCAGCAGAAATGTTTACCTACATTCACCAAAAGTACTGTACACAAAAGTTCACAGAAGCACTATTTATAATGGTCCAAAAGTAGAAATAACCTAAACATCTGCTGATAGAATGGGATAAATAAATTGTGGTATATTCCTGCAAAGGAATATTATAAGCAACGAGATGAACAAACTATTGCTATAAATAACAATATGGATAAATTATACAAATATGATGTTGAGTAAAATAGTGCAAGAGCCAGACATAAGAAAACATACTGGATACTCCACTTATATAAAACCGGAAAGTAGGGAAAACTAATCTATGATGTTAAAAGTTAGGAGAGATGTTACTTTTAATGAGGTTTACTTTAAAGGGGGAACATGGAATTCTAGACTCTGTATTTGAAGCAACTCCTTATATATTGCTGGTGACAGTATAAATTATAAAATCTCTTAAAAAGCAATTTAACAATCATATTCACTGAATCTATTGGAAGGAAAGAACCTAAGAATCTACTGGAAGGAAATATTCAGAACACCAAAGAATTACACACAAATATATTCACTAGTACATTTTTGTAATTAAAACACATGGCAAATTAAATATACAACAATAAAAAAATGAGTAAATTGTAGCACATTTATATACTAACAATTTAGTTATTAAAAAGTATGTTATCAAATATTAATGATACAGGAATATGGGATAAGATGATAAGATAAAAATTACATACAATTTCACTTTTAAAGTATTTGTGTGTATATAAGTATATTAACTATAGCAAATGTATTAATTATATTTATATATGTAAAGTGTGTTTATACACATGTGAATGCACATACATACATACATAGGGCAAAGTGGAAATATACCAGAAATGGTTATGTCTAAATGATGTAATTAGATAATACCATTATCATAGTATTAACTTTTTTGAACCTTTTAGCATTTTCTAAAGTTCAACCTTAAGTTTAAACCTTCCTAAAATTTCCTAAAAACTCAACCTTCCCTATCACTAGAGAGGGAAAACTCACTATTTCAAAACAATGAGACGATTTTTACTTTAGTGTTATCAAAATATAGCTATAAAAGTGTTTATGTAAAAAAAAAGTGTTTATGTAGATAGGTTTAAATATACAATCCAAAATTCCTGTAACCAATTTTATATTTTAGGAATACTAATTCCAACAGTTCATTATAACAAAGTATACTTACCTTTCTTCTAGCATAATCTCTTTAAAATGCTTTCAAACTATAAAAAATTAAGACATCTTAAAAGAAAAAACATATAGAATTGTCACTAAAACCTCTATTTGTTTGATGGTATATTTCCTTTTAACATTTTGAAACAGTTCAACTGATTTTTAAATAGACTTCTAATATTCATTTTCATATCTTTGTAAATTACATTCTAAGTAAGTAATTTCAATACCTTTGACATTAAGTATATACTCATTCTAATAGCAGAGTGCTGTTAGTTTTTCATGGCAATCATTTCCCTTCCAAGCATTAATGTCATTCATTAAAAACACTCACATTGACTAGAAGTACTTCAAATTGGCATAATTTTTTCAAGATCCTAAGACATTTAGCTTAGTTTGCAATTATGTTTGATTTGATATCATCACATCTTTTTAAATCCATATTAGCTGCTATTGTTAAATTCTAGTATTAGTGGAAAGAGACTTACGAAAAGGCAACAGAAGTATTCCACGATACTGGTACTTGTAACAGAATGGGGCATTTGCTTTATAAATCTCTTACCTTTGCTGTTAGAATCAGAAGACAAAATGTCAGAACTGCGGGCATTTTTACAATTGCAAAAAGCAGCTTGTAAGTATCTGTGATCCCTTGAGTTTCTTCTTTTCCTACTGATACTTCTTTGTTTTCTTTTTTCAGAAGGGCAACTAAAGTTGTTGTTATCAAAAATACAGTTCCCCAGAAGAAAAGGAAATCTGAAATTTAAAATGTTTTATATCTATAATTAACATGTAAAATAACATATCTTCACTGATACTAAATAATTCTGTACACAACTTTTTCTCAACTAAAATCTGTTAAAAAAAAAAAAATTCAACGCACAGGGCTTGTCATTGGCATCAGACCAGGCACAGCAGATACAAGACATTACACAGACCCAGAATAGACAGCGATACTCAACAAGGAAAAACGAAAGGGTTTACCGGTTTGAATGAAATAAAAGTTCATTGTGTCATTTTATTTAAGGGCAGATGATTTTCATATCCCGTAAGATCTATCAGTCATACTTCTGAAGCACCTAAAAATCATTTCAGTTCTTTATTAAATTGTGACAACTTAGACAACAACAGATGATCATTTACATTAAATGTTCTGCCTTTTGTTTTTAAACTTTTTTTTGATCTGTTTAAGAATAATATTCTGTTTCAATACTGTGAAACATAAACATGATACACACTTTTTTTGGTTGTTCCAGTGGAAGAGAGCTGGGCCACTGGCCAATAATTTAAACAAGGAGAGAGAGAGTGAATAATGTTCTAGAAGATTCTGCATAACAGCTAAAAATAATACTAATAAATGAGGCACTATTTCTTGAGTGCATACCATGTGCTATAAATGTACTAAGCATTTTACACATATCATTCCCTGTACTACAACAACACAATAGATGACGTTATTACCAGTCCCAATTTTCAGATGATGAAACAGGCTGAGAGAAGGCTGAAACACTGCCTGAAGTTACATTTGAAGTCAGTGCCCCATACAACCCATTTTAAAACCGCATCTCCCTAACTACCCTGAGAATGCATCTGATTTTATCTCTATGAAACTTAATGTATAACTCTCTCAGTTCCTTCATTTGTAAAGTAGGAAGACTTGCCTAGAAAATCCCAGGTGTTTTCTAGCTCTAACATTCTGGAATTGTATTCAACTTTACATGTGCTTGCTTTTTAGTTTATTGTTAATGCAACACAATCAACTAACTGCTCGTGAAGTCTAGCCATCTTTTCCCAAAAAAGCAGACCTTCCTCAAGTCAAGCTCCTCCTCTTTCAGCCTTCCCTGCTGTGCGAGGTGAAGGTTAACTACCATGGTTTAAACCTCGCTTACGATGAAGGCAGGCAGCATCACTTACTTAGATCAACTTAAAGCACGGCATAGACCAAATTCACCTTAGTATTTATATAATCCTTTCTTATATGTTGCTTTTTTAAAAAACAATATACGTATTTATTTGACCGCACCAGGTCTTAGTTGCTGCATGTGGACCTAGTTCCCTGATCAGGGATCGAACCTGGGCCCCCTGCATTGGGAACATGGAGTCTTAGCCACAGGACCATCAGGTGAGCCCCCATTTCATTTGATTTTTGTAGTCAACATGTGAGACAAGCAAAGCAGGCATTACTGCTATGAGAGACAAGGAAAAGCTCAGAATATTTAATCTTTGCCATAGGTCCAATTAAGAGGCAGAACCTAAATCTTTTTATTTGGGTTCCATTATTTCATACTGCTTATATAAAGTTTTTTTTTTAATACTGTTGAATTAAGAATCTACTAGGAGTTTCTGGTGGCCCAGTGGTTAAGAATCTGCCTACCAATGCAGGGAACATGGGTTTGATCCCTGGTCTGGGACGCTTCCGCACGCAGTGGGGCCACTAAGCCTGTGTCTCACAACTGCTGAAGCGACGTGCCCTAGAGTCTGTGCTCTGCAGCCAGAGAAGCCACGGCAGTGAGAAGCCCAGGTAACACAATAGAGAGCAGCCTCTGCTCACTGCAACCAGACACGCAGCAACAAAGTCCCAGCACAGCCAAAATTAAATAAATAAACTTTAAAAAATAAGAAAGAATCTACTGCTGCTGCTGCCGCTAAGTCGCTTCAGTCGTGTCCGATTCTGTGCGACCCCACAGGCGGCAGCCCACCAGGCTCCTCCGTCCCTGGATTCTCCAGTCAAGAACACTGGAGTGGGCTGCATTTCTTCTCCATTAGTCTCCAGAAGCGTAACCAAAAATGAGGCTCTGCTATTCAAATTATGCAAATAAAAAAGCTAAGTCTTCTCAAACACACACGGAAATTTGTATTCTGAGGTGAATTCTTCTCTCCATAACAGGAATTTACACAGACGGACCCCAACTTATGAGGGTCTCCCTTGAGATTTTTCAATTTTCTGATAGTGTGAAAGCAACATGCATTCAGTAGAAATTGCACTTCAAATTTTGATCTTTTCCCAGGCTAGCAATGTTCATTACGAGCCTCTGCTGTGAAGTTGGGGAGCACCCGAAAGTTACGGCTCTCGGTCAGCTACACAATCACAATGGTAAACACACAACCATTCTGCACCCAGACTACCACTGTGCTTTTCACTTTCAGTCCAGTTTCAATAATTACATGATATTCAACACCTTACTATAAGACAGGCTTTGTGTTAGATGATTTTGCCTCACTGTGGGCTAATATAAGTGTTCTAAGCATGTTTAAGGTAGGCAAGACTAAGTTAAATGCATTTTTGACTTAAAAATTTTCAACTTATACTGGGCTTACTAGACATAACCCCATCAAAAGTTGAAAAGGAGCTATCATTAATTTTAGACATCAGAAGAAAAACAGGAAAAACTAAGATTCCTAAACACAAAGGTATTCACTTTAAAATGCATTAATACACATCTTATGATTAAATTTCATTAAAATAATATAGTTTGTATTAACATAGTCTTGAAATCTAGTTCAAAAACAATGAACAATAATTTAAGATTATTCTTATAATTGAGACTAATGTTCATTATTTTTGCATTCCTAATTTCATCTGTGAAACTGACAAATAAGGTCACCTATGGAATGTCATCTATAATATTTATTCTCATAGGTAAAGTTCTTGTTCATTATTTGATTTAAATTAGCTATTCAAGAAACCCTGAAAATAACTTTCACTGTCACCAGAAATTTCAATTAATGGGCTTTATAAAAATGTTAACTGAAAATTTAAAGTTTTAAATGATATACTACTTTCAGCAAAAATTTTCTTAGTATTTTTTGTTTAGTATATTCTCCCAGTTTTAATGAACAAAATCTTCATCTAATTTTAAACTCTTTGATCCCAGTGCAGAGAGAGAAAAGAAAAAATTAATAAGAACAAGTTAAACAGGTTTCAGTACTGTTTGCAGATAAGATTATGCAACAATTCACCAGTATTCAAAAAGGAGGTAACAGTCAACTCCTGAGTGTCCATTATGCCAAGGCCAAACACAGGACAGTGCAATAAACCTCAAAACCACTCTCTAAGACAAGCATTATTATTCCCACCTTATACTCAGTGAAAGAGAATTACAAACCAGAAACTACCAGAGGGGGGATTCAAACTCAGACCTGATTCTGAAACAAAATGTATCCCATTACACTACCCAGATGCTCAGATGCACCTACTGCAAGTAAGCTCTCTTCCAATCAAACAGATAGGCTTGAGGAAAAAGGTACTTATTTTAGCTCCAATTATGAAGTCTGGAACATACAGATACTTGAGCAAACCTCTTTTAAATTGGTTAGTTGTATTCACCCCTATCAACCTTTATCTCCCCATATGGGTGGTATGTTATAAGGTACGTAGACCAAACATGGTGCATCTTCCTGAACAGTTCATTTACTCAATAACTTAGAAATATTTTCATGAAAAATGAATATTAAAGAAAAGGTAAAATCTCTAAGAATTTTTAAGATAAAACATTAGATTTCCAAAAAATTTCAACCTTTGAGGCTTTGGACCAGGCCTCCAGAACCTTTGTGGTGTAGGTTCATTCTCTTCCACCATCAGAAAAGGTAGAAAAATTAAGCACAATCTGATAACAACCATCCTTGGATCAGAACAGCTTCTCTCTAACTCTCACACTATGGGAATTAACTTGAGTCCTTCAGAAGTCAGTGGCAGGAAAAGAAACTTTCAGTTTCTGTTTTACATTACCATCAGGCCTTCCTTTTATCTTGCTTTCAGCACAGCTTTCCCTGCTCACAAGCCAGAATATGAAGGGACTTTAGATAGCTATCATCAGTCCACTGCTTTCACTTTCACCATGGAAGAAACTGAAACAGAAATACTATGTATCTGGCCCTGGGTCACCAGCTAAGTCTCAACAAGAAATAGAACTTTCTTCTATGTCACAAACCACTCCCTTAAGCATTTGCTCAAAACATCTATGCCAAAGAGCACTCCCAGAAAATGCTGTTTTGGTTATACAATATAATATATCTTATTTGAGGATTAGAATTTTTTAAAGACAGCATGCAATGGAAAATTTGACTAAACACAAAGCTAATTTTGAAATCTTCACAATCCTTTAGTTTTCCTAAGCCCTTAGAGAGGTGCCATGTTTGAGATCACATACTTTTTCATTAACTCCAACAATGTTAGGCTCTCCTCTGGGGCAGAAGAAATGGTTTCTTCAATCAAGCACCAGATTAAGCAGCTGTCTGGTTATGAAGAGCCCTATTGTCCCAAAACATTAAACTCAGCCCAGGATGCAAAACTGAAGCTGAGACCAATAGATGCAATGCTTCCATCTCATGCTAACTCCAGAGCATGTATCACTGAATAGAAGGAAATGAACCACTCTTTCCATGTTTTTAGGACTTCCCTTGTGGCTCAGCTGGTAAAGAATCTGCCTGTAGTGCGGGAGACCTGGGTTCAATCCCTGGGTTGGGAAGATCCCCTGGAGAAGGGAAAGGCTACCCACTCCAGTATTCTGGCCTGGAGAATTCCATGGACTGTATAGTCCAGGGGGTCACAAAGAGTTGGACACAACTGAGCAACTTTCACTTTTACTTTTCCATGTTTTAAAATACGTTCAGGTCAAGCACAAAATCCATATTAATTAAACATACATATATATCTCTACTCTGATGCTATGATAGTAGGTTCTTGCATTCAGTTTTTGTACAACCTATATCCTGACACCCCAAAATCACTTTTTTTAAGACGAAAGCTGAATTCTGACTTTTTAAAGAGTTGACAGTGAGCATTCCAAACTATCACATGAAGATGTGCAGGGTACATCAGAATAGCTAAAATGAAAAATGATGATAACATGAAATGCTGGCGAGGGTGCAGAGAAACTGAATCACTCATATATTGCTGGTAAGGAGATAACATTAAACAGCCACTCTAGAAAAAAATTTGGTCAGTTCCTTTCAAAACTAAAAATGCACTTACAAATAAACCAGCATTTATTCTCCTGGGCACTTATCTGAGAGAAATGAAGACTTATTTTCACATAGTAATTATCGAAAAACTACAAACTACTCAAATCACCTTCAACAAATGAGTGGTAAAACAAAGTGTGGTATGTCAAAAAAGATGGAATATTTCTCAGCAACAAGACAGAACAAATCACTGATCCATGTAACAACTTGGATAAACCTCAAAGAAATTATCCTAAGTGAAAAGAGCCAATCACCAAAGGATATATGCTGAATGATTTCACTTATGTAACATTTCTGAAATAACATAATTATAAAGATGGAAAACAGATTAGGGGCTGACAGGGATTAGGGATGGAGAGGAGGAAATGGGCATAGCTGTAAAGAAACAACAGAAGAGTGTATTGTGGTGAAAGCACAGTTGAGTATTTTGATAGTGGCATTGGAGGTTATATAAGCTTAAATGTGATAAAACTGCATAAAACAATACACACATAAATGAGTATATGTATAACTGTTGAAATCTGAATAAACTCTATGGATTGTACCAATGTCAATTTCTTGGTTTTGATACTGTACTATAGTTAATAAGATTTTAACAGTGGAGGCTAGGGAAAGGGTGCATAGGACTTCCCTAAACATTTCTCTGCAAGCTCCTGTGAATCTATAATTATTTTAAAATACAGTTTTTAAAAACTAGTGGGAAATTTAAGCAAGAAAAATTTCTACCACAAGTTCTATGACTGTGCTAGGGATAAGAAATACAGGTCTCAACACAACACTGTAAATCAACTATACTCCAATAAAAATTTTAAAAGTAAATTAAAAAATGTAGGTCTCAAACATAAGACAATATAAAATATCTAAAAGGAAAGAAATCCTTAGATGTGCTGAAATCAAGTATTCTATAGCTTTAACTGATGACAACTGAAATTCAGCTATCATGTTCAAAAGTAAAGGGAAAAAAGTGAAATTTTAAAAGTTTTTCTTACTTAACACCAAACCAAGAAATAGAAATTCTAGAAGGTAACAAACATCTTGCTTTCTGAATATGCACCCTATTCTTAATAAATATTTCAGCATGCACACTGACATATAAAACACATATTTGTGATCTCCCATACCAAGATATGAGTATGGGAGATCCAAGGCAACCCACTCCGGTATTCTTGCCTGGAGAATCCCATGGACAGAGAAACCTGGTAGCTACAGTCCATAGAGTCACAAAGAGTCGGACACCACTAAAGCAACATGGCATGCATGCACATGCATGTGTAAGATATACAGTGTAAGATATAAACTCCACAGTAAAAAATTTAAAATAATGAAGAGAACATGAATAAAATGCAAGATTTATCCCAAATTATATTTAAAAGAACAGATGAAATCAGGGGTTTTATATTTTTCATTTTTAATTTTCTAGGAGAGTATCTTGTATTAAGTATTTTATTTTTCTTTCTCCAGTAAAGAGTTTTTAGGAACACTATAAATGAAAGTAGAAGACTGTAATTAGTGAGGTTCTATAATTCTTTTATTGATAAATTTACATACTAAAGGCTAATTCAACTGGCCTTCAAGTATATTTCGATGAAATTAGAAGTGAAATTCAACATATACCAAATAAGGCATATACCAAATAAAATCAAATGCGTTTTTACTTTACAGTGTATTTTGTAAATTGGCTTTTATGCACCCCATCCACGAAACTCCACAGTTCTTTACTGGACAAAGAAAGCTTATAGTACCATTTCTCCTTTGCTTTGTTTTAAAAAAGAAAAAAGGCTTCGGACCTCCTTTCTGGGGTACGGTCTCCAGCTTTTAATGTTTAATCTCTCCTGAATCTAGCAGCCCCAGCTGTTGTGTTGTTTAGTCACCACGTCATGTTGGACTCTTTTGCAACTCCATGGCTGTAGCCCACCAGGCTCCTCTGTCCATGGGATTTCAGCGGCAAGAATACTGGAGTGGGCTGCCATTTCCTTCTCCAGATCTTCCTGACCCAGGGATTGAATGTGTCTCTTGCATCTCCTGCACTGGCAGGTTCTTTACCACTAGTGCCTCCTGAGAAGCCCAGACCTGAGGCTACCTACCTGCCTTTAAAAGAGCATGAGTTTTTCAGCTCATCATTGTCCTCTCCAATAACTACAGTCCTGCACTAACTCATTTTAGTTGGCAAAACTCCACTATAAATTACTTGTGGGCAGAGAATGGCCAGGTTTTAGTCATCAAATTATAACACCTGTCATATTACCAGTACCAAAAAGGGAGTCTATGCTGAGTAAATAAAAAGATATGGATCACTTTAAAAACAAAACAACAAAAAAAACCCTTAATCTGTCACTTTTGAGCATCTGGCATTCTGGGAGCATGCTGATATTTTTTTTTAGATATCAGCAGCCAGACTGCTGATTTCTCTGGTAGAAAAGCCCAATCAGCATGTATTATATTTAGGTTTTGAAGCTTTCCTTGAAGTTTTTCCAAAGTTTCTGACAACTGAAGCAAAAACACCGAATAAAGAGTCAGGAAATCTAAAGTTAGTTAAGTCGCTCAGTCGTGTCCGACTCTTTGCGACCCTGTGGACTGTAGCCCACCAGGCTCCTCCATGAGATTCTCCAGGCAAGAATACTGGAGTGGGTTGCCATTTCCCTCTCCAAAGCCATAAGTAAATCTCTCTAACTAGCCAGTTAAGAGTTTCCATATCAGTTTCCTCATCTATAAGAATGAAAGGATGGAAATATATCTTTTCAAGTCATAAAACTTTATGTTGTAATCTCTGTGTTCTTCTGGGTTACTCTCACATTTCTTGAAGCTTAAAAGGTTGCCTCTTTTTGCTACTAAAGATCCTTGAAAACCAAGGGGGCAGGATCAAAAGGAGGTTACCTCTGGGTTAAGGACTGTTCTGTATTCCTAAGGAACCAAAAGCCAATCTCAGTATAATTAAGTTTTTCTTTCTAAGGGATTCTATTAAATACTTTCATCCTATCCTTTCATTCTAAATTTACTATTTAATTACTGCTTTCTTGATGTAAAAACTGTTCTTTCTGAATGTATTCTATCTCTATGTATCTGTAGCTCAAAACAAAGTGCTAATCACAGAATATATTTCAGAATTTTAAAAAAATAATTATGCCTCTTTTAAAGTTTCTCATTTTGTAAACAGCACCTCAGTGTTTGCCTCTTCTATTACCTAAGCAACTGTAATCCCTCCATGATTCTCTCTGTGCTCTCTAAATTCCTCAAAGCCACTGGTTCTTCTCAGTTATACTAAGATCCCCCACCCGCACAAAAAAAAAAACCAAAACTATAAATGTGGTATGTACAGTTGTACAAAGAAGAATGAAAAAAGCAGGAATTCCTCAACTCTTATTAAAATGCTTGAACCCAAAACAGCTATACACTACGGATATAAAAGTTCAATTAAAAAGTAAGCCATTTTTACAGTTTCCTGGAGAACACAGTTCAAATTCCAAAAAAAACAGCTATTCAAAATAATAAACCAGTGTCAATAAAAATCTAGTGGTACATTTCTGATCTTCCCAAAGGGGCATGGTTGTGGCTGAGGGAGGATATAGCTATAATGGTTCTTGAAAGTATAACAGCATTCACTGGAATGATATTGTATTAGTCACTTGTTTAACACATAAGAAAGCTCTAATTTATTCAGTAATTTAGCTTCTATAGCCTCTTCAATCTTGATCTGTCTACTGAGGCTTTCCCATAATAAAGGAACACACCATCCTATTAGCACTTTTTGGTGATATGAACACTCCCAATAAAAAACAAAAGCAAAACATATAAAAAGCAACAAGGTGCTGATATGATGCATTCACAACGTATTTCTGAGCAGAAAATTATCCATGGAGCAGGAGTGCTACCCCAGAACACTAAGAGACAAATCTGTCTAGGTGCATAGCAGTATCACTCAACCATCTTCAGCCTTAAACCGACTGAGGAAAAGTAGAACTATTATTTCATCAGTAATAGTGGCTCACTAGCAGTTTGAAGAAGTAGAAAGGGGGTCCCTTACAGGACGTAGGGGTGTGGTGAGGGTGTATACAATTTCAGAAATACAGTTGTGAATCCCTTCCTCCCTTCCCTGAATGTTAAAATTTAAATCTTTAAAATTCCCTCACCACTCACCTTGTTGTTGTTTACTCACTAAGTCGTGTCCAACTCTTTTGTGCCCCATGGACTGTAGCCTGCCAGGCTCCTCTGTCCATTCCCAGGCAAGAATGCTGGAGTAGGTTGCCATTTCCTTCTCAAGGGGATCATCCTGACCCAGAGATTGAACCCTCATCTCCTGCATTGGTAGGCAGATCCTTTACCACTGAGCCAGCAAGGAAGCCCCCACCATACATCATACCCTGACATTTACCTTTTGGGAATCTCCTGATGCTAGGAAGAGGAGTGAAAGTAGCTGTTTAAACTTCAAAAGCCAATCATCCTAAATTCATCATCACTACCAGAATTTAGAACTCTATTACAGTCCCAGTGTTGTTCTTGATATTGGTAATTTTACAGTTTCTTAGTTTTTAGGACAGTTGAAAAAAAACAAAACCCCAAAACAAAAAACCAGAAAATATTACCGGGCCATGTATTATGCTCATGTAGAAAGAGGTGGAAATCTGTAGAATTCACAACTTCCTATAGGACAAACTTTAAACTCTTACTGGTAGCAACTAAACAATTCAGTCAACAACCTTTCGCCACCATTTCCCAAAATCAGATGCCACAAACTAGTGCTTCAGGCATTTAGAACACTGTATGGTCCTGTATCTTTTGGTACTTTGCTGCTTCACTGCATTTTCAGCTGGTGTTTGGTGGCTTCTGGAACTTTACTTACCCACATCATAAAATCTTATTCAACAAGGGCAAATGTAAAGCCTGACTCTCACAAGTTCTTTTTGAGGGCTGGAATTAGCTTCAATCACAGAAGGCCCTTTGAACTCTGTCACTTAGCCCTCTCACTAATGTTTCAATGGATTAACCCTGCTCCATTCATCAGAAGACTAGATGAGATAGAAAGGGGGTCTTGGTATAAGAGTAAGGGTAGGAATGGACTAGAAAACATGGAGCTAGAAATCTCAATCTACAAAAGACAAAAGGAAAATTATAGTCTCAGGCTGGGTTCATGTGTTCACACCAGCCAGACTTTTAAAAAACGTGCACCTGAGTATTATTATGCAAGCGCCAAGGTATCCCTAGACTCAGAGTTTTGTTTGCTCTTACACAACAATGTTTGTTGGATGAGTTGCCTTTCCCTGCTCACTTCAGAATACCGATCAATTATGACTGCTTTAATGTAATCATTCTGGCCGAAGCTCATATTAACAGAACAGATAACTTACCTCGGATCATCTCCCATAATATGATTTCCAGTTCATTAAATAATGGTTCTAACACGCACTGTCACACACACTGTAGAAAGGACTTATAAACGTACAATAAACCTAACAGCATAATAAATACACTACCTGAAAGAGTGACGATTCCCCTGGGTTGAGGCTCAAAACGCAAGTATTTGTTACAAAAGTCGGCAGATTCAAGAGCCAAAAACAAAACATTGCCCAAAAAGTAGCCGGCTGTTTGGCCCACTGAATTGCAGGTAGAAGCATAACCCACGTTTTCCCGGGATAACATAGTTAACGCCCAACCATCCACAGCGATGTCCTGGGTGGCTGCCAGGAACTCAAACAAAAAGAATGTCACAGTGAGCGAAACTACGTCGGGGGTTCTGCCATCCGTATTTCCGAGCAAATGGTCCACTTGAGTGGAGAGATATATCATGAAGAATCCCAATATATACTGTGTTGGGACAAGCCAAGATTTGCGACGACCGAAGTTCTTAAAGTAAACCGCATCAACCAATGGGGCCCAGAGCAATTTGAGACTGAAGGGCCAAAAGACAAAACTGAAGAACGCTTGATCTGTATAGCTAACATTTTTGCTCTGCAAAATGAGTGGGATGCTTCCCGCCAAGCCCAGTGGAATGCCCTGAAGTACGTAAAGAAAGAGCAACAGCAAAATGCTGCTCAATTCCGCCCGGCAGCTCCGTTGGCTTTTTGAGAAATCAACAGTGCTGATATCCCGAAGAAGAGCTTCTTTGTCCCCTTCCCCGCCCACCACCTCCGGAAGACTATCATCCCAGGAGCCCGGCGGCAGAGGACCACTCTTCAAATCTAGAGAGTGGTTGAAGGTCCCTGGCCGTCGTTGACGACTGCTGTCCTTGTGAGAGACGGTGGGTGACATATCAGAGACGATGCAGAGCCCCGTTTGAGGGGGGCCGGGGCTGAGCGTCTTGGATCCGTCTAGTCCCAGGTCCAAGGCTGTCGCTCTGGACCGGGGTTTCTATGGCTCAGGGAGGGGGGCAGGGCGCGGGTTGATAAGGGCACTTCTTACTGTGGCCCGCAGAGCTGAAACCGGGAGCCAGTCCGCTGGCTGGAGGTCCAGGCAAAGCCCAGGTAGGTGCCCCTTGGAGCGGCGTCAAGGAGCCTGAAGAAGCCCCCCGGGCAGCCGCGCCGGGGTCTGGGCTGGAGGACGGGGCCGTGGTGCTGCTGTGGAAACGGGCCCCTAGCTCCGGCGAGGCCAAACTGCCAGTCCAGCCGGCCCACGGTCTTCTCTCGCCGTCACCGATGCAGCCGACAGCACTTTCTCCACCGGACACCACAGACATCTGATAACTTCCTGTCTGGAGCTTCAGGAAGTGGTCCTAGTCTCAAATAAGTCCTGAACCCGCCTCCGGGGCAAGCCAATCAGGACACGCTCTCTTGGCCGAGTTCGGAAACAATGCTCGGTAGGAACCTGAAGCCCCAGTGGCCGAGACCTCTTGGGAGGATTAACGCGAACGCACCGTGCGGCCGGGGCGGGGCCTCGCTCGAGCCCCGGCACTGTGAGCGCATGCGACTGTATGGAAAGCGTGGGTCTCGGTCATTGGGTCCCTGCAGGCACGTGAGGGCGGATTCAGCTGGGCCTGTGCCGACAGCCAAAGGTTCTACGGTGCAGCCTCTGATTCCCGGCGACTCAGTGAGGGCTTGTCACTAAGCTCAGTTCACTTTAGTGGCTCAGTCGTGTCCGCCTCTTCGCGACCCCATGGACTGCAGAACGCCAGGCCTCTGTCCGTCACCAACTCCCGGGGCTTGCTCAAACTCCTGTCCATCCAGTCGGTGATGCGATCCAACCATCTCGTCCTCTGTCGTCCCCTTTTGCCTTCGACCTTTCCCAGCATCAGGGTCTCTTCCAGTGAACCGGTTCTTCGCATCATGTGGCCAAAGTATTGGAGCTTCAGCATCAGTCAGTCCTTCCAATGAATATTCAGGACTGATTTAGTCACTCGGCTGGAGGTGGGCGAAGCCCAAACAATGGCTAGGTATTTTGTGATGCTCCTGCTTTCGTGGGCCGGGTAGAAACAGTGAGTGACTGAGTTTATGGAATTTACTTAGCAGGCAGAGACGCTCTGTGCCCTCCAAAGGATATAAAAGAGTGCTGGCTAAAAGGCGAAGCGCCTTCCTTACAGTACCTCCTTATTCCTGAAATGAATGAAACTGCTCAAGGCGCGCTAGCTTTCTTCGTAGTCTGTTTTTCAAAGTGGGAGAAGAAGTGTAGGGGAACTGATGTCTGGATAACTAGTTAAATTGGATAGATTGGAATGATAAGATTCCTTATCGTTCTATTTTTTAGTTACTGTAAAAGATCTAGTAAAAACCAAATATTAAAATTTTGTTTCTTGTTAACAGGTGTGCGTTATTGATATGATCACGGAGAACTTAAATCTTGAGCAGCCTGTTTGCAGGGCAGCACTAGAAACGCAGACGGAACACTGGTGGTAGCCACAGCGGGCTCCCACAGGGGAGGGTGGGATAAATTGGGAGATTAAGTTTTACGTAAATACACTATCATGTGAAGTGGAAACCTGGTGTATAGTACAGGGAACTCTGCTCACTGCTCCCTAAAGACTAAGGTGGGTGGGATGGTGTGGGGGGAGGGAGATCCAAGAAGAAGAGGGTATATGTATACATATAGCTGATTCATATCATCCTACAGTGGTAACGTAACACAACGTTGTAAAGCAATTATACTCCAATAAAAAAGTAGGTTACATATACAAAAAAAAACCCCACAAAACTTAAATCCTAAAGTTAAAGAGGGATTTCCCTGGTGGTCTAGTGGTTAAGCCCCATGGCTTGGCCAAAAAGAAAAACGCATAATTCAAGATAAACATACTAAACCTTACACCATTTAACAGATAAAGCTTCTTATTGTTGTCCTCTTCCATATACAAATGTTGAAATTTTGGTAACTGTTTATCTCAAAATTATTCAGGGAAAAAAGATTGGCTTCCTGAAGATGGACCTTAAATTTGATTTAAAAAGTTACACATTTATTAAATGTAACCTAGAGTTTACACGTGAAACCAAGCTATACAAACAATGCATTTCTGAAAACTAACATTCTGCAATGTTTTGGTAAAGTTTTTGGGAAAGTTTTGGCAGAGAGGTAGTTCTTAGGTGAAATTCCATTTATGAGCATCAAAGGTCTATGTACTTGCTGAGAATTCTTTTAAAGTACTTAGGCATATTAAGTTAAAAGTAAATACTTGCTGAATAATGAATTATGTAATAGAAAGTTTAATACTAAGCTAGTAAGTATGTGAGTGGAAATTATTTCTATTTCGAGACTAATTTTATAACATATTACAAATTCCCATTCATATTGTCAGCATCCATTTAGATTTACATATTGCAGAATAGCTATCTGTGTGTATGCTTTTTATCTTGCCCATAAGTTCTTGGTATAGTCATGATTAAATTTTATTCAATTTTTCTATGGTTAGAGAATTTTTCATTATTTTTAAAAAACAGGATGTATAGGTAAACTGAATCCTTGCATGTTAAAAAAATGTGGTTGTTGACTTCCAACTTCTACTGTTACTAATAAGGAAGAAATATTCACCTGATTTTATTTCTTTTGTAAATAGCTTGTTCTTTCTGTCTGATACTAAAGATTTTTTTCTTAATTTCTAGATGTGCCTTTCAAAAAATAAATCATAATCCTTTCTGGTTATATTCGTTATCTATTACTGAGTAACATATTACTTCAAAACTTAGCACTTTAAGAGAGTAAACATTTTATCTCACAGTTGTTGACTAGGAGTTCAGAAATGGTTTACCTGGGTGTTTCCAGCTTGGTATCTCTCACGAGGTTGCAATGAGATGTCAGCTGGACCTTCAGTCATCTGAATGCTTGACTGGGGCTGGAGAATCCATTTCCAAGAAGGCACACTCATATGGCCGGTGGAAGGAGGCCCCAGTTCCTTGCCATGTGAAGCTCCCCAAAACTGTTCAGATAGTTTTCCAACATGGTGGTTGGCCTCCTGCAGAGCAGGTGATCTAAGAGAAAGAGGGAGGAAGAAGTTACAATGCTTTTATGACTCTGTCTCAAGTGTCACGTACTGTCACTTTTTTTTAGATCTACATTATATTCCATTCATCAGAAGCAAGTCATAAAGTCCAGCCAACACTCAAGGGAAGGAGAATAAAGCTCCACCTCTTGAAGGGAGGCTTCCCTGTGGCTCAGGCAGTAAAGTGTTTTTGAAGGGAAGAATGTCAAAGGATTTGTAAATAGAGTTTAATCTGTCACATTGGGAGTCAGTGAATCATTTCAATCTGAAGATAAAAATATTCCTCCAGTTCAGTGAAGTTTTCTTGTATTATGAAAAAAAATTACATGTAATAATTTATCTATAGATTTTTAAGGGTTTTAAAAATTGAGACATTCTCATGAAGGAAAGGTGCAATTTTGGCTTAATTCAGGTGCAGGTGCCAATAGAAGGACTTTGATGTATTATAAATCATTTGAATTCTAATTTGCTATTGTATTTGTCATCTAACCCCTAAATCCTATACGTTGCAGTGTTAATATTAACTATAGTTACATATATTAAATACTTATATATTAACTTATAATTCTACTTATTATTGTTAATATAACTAACCTCAACATACCTACTCTGTAATACCTACACCTACTCTGATACTGTATTCAGTACCACTGATACAGATATTGTTACTGTTACTGATGTTTCCTAAAGCCTCAAGGAAACCCCAGGAACATCAAGTTTAAAAAAGAACATAGACTACTGAAATATGCTATAGGCCAATTATTTTCTTAGATATTCAGATGCCATTACAAAATATACTGGTCCATTAGGCCAAGTAAATTCAATAGCAATCGGTACTAGTAGGTCATTATAAACAAAAAATTTGTGTCTTGTTAAGGTAAGCCCTCAGAACTATTATTGTATGTACAGATGGCCTTCATGTACTTATTATATCAACTGTGACCTGTAGTGTGGACAAGTTATCCTGCATTTCTAAGTAGTCAAAACAAATCTCTTAGTAATATATTGGTTTTTTAAACTCCAGTAAACTTATCAGGAGGAATTCAGACATAGGTGTCTGCACTGACTAGAAGTTTCTAATCTAAAACTTGTGGTCATACTGACTATGACTTAACTGCACACACAAGCACAAACCAAGAAGTTCAACAACTAATATTAATTTGTTATCTAAAATAATCCAAAATAATACAATTGCTCTTGACTATTTTCAGGCCAACCAATAGAGCCATACAATAGCTAATACATCTTGAACCCATCAAAAAGAAAAGATGAAATGATTACTCTTTTTTTAAAAGGCCACTTGGTTGCCTAAAGTTGATCAAACTGATCTTTGATACTTAGTCCCCTGATTAGGTACAGGCTAGCTAAAAAATTAAATATAAAATAGTTTCCAAATGTCTCATGATATTTATGATTGTCCTCATTATTCCATTCTCCACAATCTGCCAGAGGTTTAAACGCTGTGGTATGGCTATCCAGATCTGACTTTCAAATGATAATACTGAATCAAAGAGTCCAAAGTCATCTTGGTCATCTCCTTTCATTTAGAAGCTGAATTCTGACCAAAAGCATGTTGGGGGTGAGGGATGGGACAGGAAATTCTGATATAGGATATGGTGCAATCTTGGTGTAAGTAAGGTGTAATATAATGCCAGATATTTTGTATAGTAAGCCAGCTGGTCATACATATTGTATACTTCACATTAAGAATCTAAACTCTTGAGGCTTTTAGAGGTTCCAACCCTAATCCTAAAAACATTTATTGTCTTCCCTCAACTTGATATGGCAGTTTTGAAACATAGCTTCCAAATTCTTTATCACTTCTCCCTTTGAGAAGTAGAATCTATGTCCCTTTGCTTGAATCTAGGCTCTGTGAAAAATAGAATGCAGGTTAAGTGATGCTGGAATAATTCCCAGGCGCAAGTCTTAAGAAACCGATAGTTTTTACTTTCTGTCTCTTGAGATAGTCACTCTTAGAACTGAATTCCATGCACTAAGGAAAGGGCCACCTGGAAGGGAACTGAGGCTCCTGGCTCCCGCTCAGCAGCATCAACTCAACAGCTCTGTGTGTGAGCCATCTTGAGCGTGAATCTTCCAGCCCCAGGATGGGCTGCCCTTGCTGCCATCACGTGAGACAGAGGAAAGTCTTCCCCGCTAAAGTGAAAAGAGTGAAAGTGTTAGTTGCTCAGTCGTTCTGACTCTTGGCGACCCAACGGACTGTACCCTGCGTCTGCTGCAGCGCAGGTGGATTCTTTAATGTCTGAGCCTCCAGGGGTGTCCCCAGCCAAGTCATGCCCAAAGGGCTGTCTGCTCACCATCCGGCCTTGTGGTCGTCTTCCTGCCTGACACATTGAGACATTTTCCTACACATCTGGGGGCACTCCCCCGCCAGGCTCAGCACGTGTGGAACGGCTGTCCCCACTACTATGAAAATAAGGCCACTGCTGCGGGGCACTCTCAGCCAATACTGTCGAGAGCAGCTGCTCTTTTTACATACTGAGGGCCCTTACGCACTTCTGTTAAGTGGGTGAAGGGAGTGAAAGGGAGCAAGACTCCCTTTTCTTTGGGAAACTGGCCTTCCTTGATTGGTGTGTTCTGATAAAACGAGTGAAACTGCCAATGTAAAACCCTCCCGGAGGTAGCCATAATCCTTTATTGCTTTCAATTGCCCCACTCCATCCTCCATTACTTACACTTGAATAATCTTAAACGTGAACACAGGGTCTACACTAGGCCTGTCAGAGTCTATTGTGTGGATTTGCTGAAATTTACCAACCAGGCTCATGCTTAAAACACTGATGACCATTTAGCTTCTTTCTGGTTTGATGATTTGTTTTCTCAAAACTCCCCCAAATACACATGTAAAATATAAAATATATATCAATATTATCAGTGGGTATAAATATAAAACACACACATATATTTTAGAAGTTAAATTTCTGGGTCAAAATATACATTTAAAATGTAAAATGTAATATTGCCAAATGGTCCTCCAAAAAGTTTTATACTAATGTATAATGTTTATCTGTGACTAATTGCATCTGCTTACCCCTCATCAACCTTTGTATTTCAGACTTGTCGGTGTACACCAATATGAGAGCACCAAAATATGATGCTATTTTAATTGTTTTCTATTAATGATAAAAGCATATGTTCACCTTGGAAACTCCCTGGAAGTCTAGTGAATTGAACCCCCCCAAAGGTCAGGCTTCAATCTGTGGTCAAGGAAGTCAAAGCAAAGAACAACAAAAATACATATTTTTATATTGATTTTTAAAAAATTTTTATTTCTTTTTTCCTATGACTTAGGGCTGACATTCTCAAAAACAAGATATTAATTACACCAAAAAAGTTACTTATTATATTATTGATATTTACTTTAAAAATTATTTATTTATTTAGTTGCAGCATGTGGGATCTAGTTCCCTGACCAGGGATTGAACCCAGGCCCCCTGCATTGGGAGTGAGGAGTCTTAGCCACTGGACCACCAGGGAAATTCCCTGTTATTTACTTTTACCAACAAAAAAATGTCACTCACCATCTGGTTCTACAAGAATGAGGTCCCTAGCCACTGAAATTGCTGACCTTTGACACACCCTGAAAGGAGTTCAGGGCGAAGATGAAGAATGAGGCACTCTATGCTTGGGAAAACTTGCAGAACAGACCTTCTCACAGTAAGCTATTGTCAGGAGAAGATTTTATGACCCAAAGTTCTTGCATGTTCTCATATCTAGAAAAGCACTAAAATCATTAAAGGAGACATCAGCTCCTCCTGACCAGCAGAAACCTTCTACTCAGATGTTTACTCGATTGCATATACTTTGTGAAAATCACATATACACTGGTCTCTCCCTTCCCTCTTCCTGGTGGTTCATCAGAACTCTCTGAGTGACTGTCTCTTGGGCTATAGTCTTCAATAAGTCCCCAAACAGAACTGAACTCATAGCTTTCACATTGTGCTTTCTTTCTTTTTTAGTTGACACTATCAACTTTCAGTCCTTTGCTGGTATCATGTTTTTCCATTTGGAAGCTTGTGGAGTTTTCCTTTGTTTTTGGAGTTCAGAATTTTCACCATGTATGTTTCTCTATTAATCTTATTCAACATTTATTAGGTCTTTTTGAACAAAGTTTAGAATTTTTCATGAATTTAGGGAAATTTTCTCTTATATTTGATTTTTCCTTTCTTTCCTCTTCGTTAACTCCTCCTGGAAATCCAGTTATTTGCTGGATTTATCTCTTTAGCCTTCTTGTTACTGAAAGTAGGATCTGGGTGCTCACTGCCCGAAAGCCAGTAAAGAAGCCAGATTGGTGAAAAGAAAAATTTGCTTTCTTTCAGACAACCAGGGTAGTGGTCAGGGAAAAGACACATGTCTGTCCAAAGGCCGACTCCACCTATCCTCAACAGTCAGGGGACAAGAGCTTTTATAGACGGAGGGAGGGAGCTACAGGCAGAAACAGCACAGTCAGCCCAGACAATCACCTTAAAATTGGTCATTGGTGGTCTGACCAGAGTCATCTTGATTATTTTAAGTACAATCAATTTTCAGTTACAGGGTCAGTTTGTTTCCATTTTTTGCCGTCAATTCTTGGAATTATGGCAGCTTCTATCGTGGCTACAGTCTGGTCTTCATGTATTTAACATCTCACTTGGTGGAGGTTTCAGTATCGATAAGATAGCTCATGGGATATGGCTCAGAATATTATCTATAGCCCTTGAGAAAGAACTAAAAGTCCTTGATCTTGCTTATTGACTAAACTATTATTGTTTTGTCCTATGTGACTGCTTTGCTTTGCTTTTGCATTTTCTCACTTCTCTGATTAAATTTATTCTTTGGCTAAAGCTTTTCCACAGACAAAAGGCAAGCAGAGGACATGGGGGAGGGGGGTGGCAAGGACCATAGGGTCCTGCTCCGTTTCATTCTCCCACAATGTCCCTTTTTCTTTTTGCTTTATGTTACTAGAAACTTCCATACTAGGTCTAGCCAAAACAAATGGGAATTATATAATCAAAATCTGTGCATTTTGCCGGGGTTTAGGGAGAGGGAGGAAAGAATAAGGGGATCACAGATGATGCTTAGTAGAGTGAAACTACCCTGTATGATACTATAATGATAGTTACGTGTCACTATGTATTTGTCCAAACCCATAGAATGAGTGACACCAACATGAGCTATGGACTGTGGGTGATAGTGATGTGTCACAAATGTATCAGTCTGTGGGCAATGCTGATCATGGGGAGACTATGCATGTGTGGGGCAAGGGGCATGTAGGAAATGTATTTGTGTTCTGCTCAATTTAGCTGTGAAAAAATAAGCCTATTTTTAAAAAACCGTGCTTTTCAAAATGATGTAAACTTATCTTATTAGGAAAATGACTATAAAAAGCTATTTGCATGGGGATCGGGAAGGATGAAGATTTGATAAATTAAGAATAATAGATTACCAATAACGACTGATGTTTGGTAATACTGAAATTCATTATACCATTCTGTTTATTTCATACATGTTCAAGATTCTATCTAATGAAAAGTAAGAAAAAACAAACAAAAAATTGGTTAACTAATGTTCTGCTCCAAAATCACTGCGGACAGTGAGGACAAACCATGCTGTCCAAAGATGTTGCTTGGAAAAAAAGCTGACAGACCCAGACAGTGTATTGAAAATCACTTTGCCAACAAAGGTCTACCTAATCAAAGCTATGGTTTTTCCAGTAGTCATTTACAGATGTGAGAGTTGATCATAAAGAAGGCTGAGCACTGAAGAACTGATGCTTTTGAACTGTGGTGCTGGAGAAGACTCTTAATCCCTTGGACTGCCAGGAGATTCAAACCAGTCAGTCCTAAAGGAAATCAACCCTGAATATTCATTCGGAGGACTGCTGCTGAAGCTCCACTACTTTGGCCTCTGGATGCAAAGAGCCAACTCATTGGAAAAGTTTCTAGTGCTGGGAAAGATTGAGGGCAGGAGGAGAAGGGGGCTTACAGAGGATGAAATGGCTGGATGGCATCACCGACTTAATCGACATGAGTTTGAGCAAACTCTGGGAATTAGTGAAGGACAGGGAAGCCTGGCGTGCTGTCCATGGGGTCTCAAAGGGTCGGACACGGCTGAATGACTGAGCAACAACAGGTGTTCTGCTATTTGGTCTGTTTCAGAAAACAAAAACAAACGGAGAAAGAGCTTTACTGGAAGGATATTGATGGCCTTGCAGAATCAGTGGAAAACTGGGAGACCGACCTTAGTAAAAACACGGAAACCACTGCAGTTTTGACAGCAGGAGTTATAGCTGTGGATTTTCAGGAAGCTTTTCAAAAAACTGCTCCACTCTGAGGCCTTTGGTCTTTGAGCTTCAAATTTTTCCTGGGTTCTATTAAGAGAATTAATACCGCCATCTAGTGGTCTCTTCCTAAAACTGTGTGTGGTTGCAGATTTCTTAACTTTCACTCATATGGTAGTGAACTGGAATCTTCTGTTACCTTCCTCAGAATTTTTAATTGCTTTTTTTGGCGGGGGCGGGGAGGAGTAAAATTTTAGTGGACAGTTCTATGAGTCTTGACAAATATGAGCCATTTTCCACAAATAGTTGTATAACCACAACCACCATCAAGACGTGGAATAGTTTTGTCACTCTGAAAACTTCTCTGGGCTCATTTGAAATCAGCCACCCCACCCAGGCCCCAGCCCCTGGAAAACCTTGGTGTGTGTGTTTGTCTTTAATAATTTTATTTATTTATTTTTGGGCTTCCCTGTGGTTCAGTGGTAAAGAAATCTGCCTGCCAGTGCAGGGGACACGAGTTCCATCCCTGATCCTGGATGATCCCACATGCAGTGGAGCAGCTAAGCCCATGCGCCTGGCCTGTTGATCATGCGCTGGAGAGCCCACGGGCCGCACCTAGGGACGCTCACACGCCTCGAGCCGGTGCTCCACCAGAGAAGTCACCGCAATGAGCAGCCAGCGCACCACAGCTAGAGCGTATCCCCCACTCCGCACAACTAGAGGAAGTCCGCGCAGCAGTGAAGACCCAGCATAGCCGTAAATAAATAAATATGTTTGAATGCATATATTTATTTTTGGCTGCACTGGGTCTTCACTGCTGTGCATGCTTGTTTCTAGTTGTAGCGAGTGGGGGCTACTTCTAGGTGCGGTGGGCAGGCTTCTCATTGCAGTGGTTTCTCTTGCAGAGCATGGGCTCTAGAGCACTTGGGCTTCGGTAGTTGTGGCTCCTGGTCCCTAGAGCGCAGGCGTAATAGTTGTGGTGCTTAGTTGCTCTGAGACATGTGGGATCTTGCTTATCAGGAATGGAACTCACATCTCCTGAATTGGCAGGAGGATTCTTTACCACGAGCCACCAGGGACGATCCCCTGATATGTTTTTAATCCCTATAGTTTCACTTTTCCAAAATGTCAATTAAATGGAATCATACACTATGTAGCCTTTAAGTCTGACTTCTTTCAATCCACATAATGCACTGGGATTCGTCCATGTCGTTGCCGGTACTGATAGTTCCTTCCTGGGTACCTGCCCCCAGCCCTGCTTTTTTTTCTTTCCTGAGTAACATCTCATTGCATGAAATGTACCAGCATGTGTTTATCCATTCACTAGTTCAAGAACATTTGGATTATTTTCAGATTTTGGTGATAAAAATCACTATAAACCCTTGCATACAGGTTCTTATGTAAATAAATTTTTCATATCTTATGGACAATTACCTAGGATACGATTGCTGAGTTGTATGCTATGTGTATGGGCTTCCCTGGTGGCTCAGATTGTAAAGAATACACCTACAATGCGGGAGAATTTGGGTTCGATTCCTGGGTTGGGAAGATCCCCTGGAGGAGGGCATGGCAACTCACTCCAGTATTCTTGCCTGGAGAATCCTCATGGACAGAGGAGCCTGGCAGGCTGCATCCATGGGGTCACAAAGAGTTGGACCGGACTGAGCGACTAAGCATAGCACAGCATGCTATGTGTATATTTACCTTTACAAGAAACTGCCAGTGTTTTAAAGTAGTTGTGTCATTTTGCACTCCTGTCAGAAACATTTTTTCTCTGCTTGTTACCTTCTATTTATCCAATATTGCCATACTTTACTTAAAATTTTTTCTTCCCTCATTTTATGGAATTTCAGAAGGCTGGGAAATGACACCAAAATATTTAAAAGAGCATATCATGATTATTAGCTATCTGTACTGCCTATTTTGGGCTTCCCAAGTGGATTCAGTGGCTCAGAATCCATGTGTCAATGCAGGAGATGCTGGTTCGATCTCTGAATCAGGAAGATCCCCTGGAGAAGGAAATGGCTACCCCCTCCAGTATTCTTGCCTGGAAAAGCCCATGGACAGAGGAGCCTGGCAGGCTACAGTTCATGGGGTCGCAAAAGAGCTGGACACGAGTTAGCAAGTAAACAACAACTGTCTATTTTGTGAATTTTGTTTGCACCTTTCTCACTTGGGTCTTGGTAATTTTTATTTATTATAAGTGCTGTGTATATTTTAGAAATTAGCATACCTGTTCTTCTGCTGTTAAATTTTCCTACTTGTTGTCACGTTCTAATGTACATGGTTTTAAAAATTAGGACAGAGAATATAGTGAAAGTGAAAGTGCTAGCCACTCAGTCGTGTCTGACTCTTTATGACCCCAAGGAGTGTAAACAGTCAGGCTCCTCTGTCCATAGAATTATCAAGGTAAGAATACTGGCGTGGGTTGCCATTCCTTTCTCTAGGGGATTTTTCCAACCCAGGATTTGAACCCAGGTCCCCCACATTGCAGGCAGAGTCTTTATTAGTTGGGTACCCACAATTTGCTAGGCAGTGGAAGTGATAAAATTCCAGCTGAGCTATTTCAAATCCTAAAAGATGATGCTGTGAAAGTGCTGCACTCAATATGCCAGCAAATTTGGAAACCTCAGCAAAGGCCACAGGACTGGAAAAGGTCAGCTTTCATTCCAATCCCAAAGAAGGGCAATGCCAAAGAATGTTCAAACTACTGCACAATTATGTTCATTTCACATGCCAGCAAGGTAGAAGAATTGATGCTTTTGAACTGTGTTGTTGGAGAAGACTCTTGAGAGTCTCTTGGACTGCAAGGAGACCCAACCAGTCAATCCTAAAGGAAATCAGTCCTGAATATTCATTGGAAGGACTGATGCTGAAGCTGAAACTCCAATACTTTGGTCACCTGATGCAAAGAACTGACTCATTGGAAAAGATTCTAGTGCTAGGAAAGATTGAGGGCAGGAGGAGAAGGGGACGACAGAGGATGAGATGATTGGATGGCACACTAACTGGATGGATATGATTTTGAGTAAGCTCTGGGAGATGGTGATGGACAGGGAAGCCTGGTGTGCTACAGTCCATGGGGTTGCAGAGAGTCGGACGCGACTGAGTGACTGAACTGAACTAAATGTATCACAGTGAGCATATAATGAGGCTCAAGCTCCATTGGAAGTCAAATCTGCTATCTTGAACCTAGTTGGTTTTCCTTAGGTTTTGTCATGTCCTATGGCTGTGTCATTCTTCTAAAGGTTGTGCCCTGCCCTTCTCTGTCCTGTTTCAGATTCAAGCTCTGAACGTAGAGCTTGTTACTAGGAAAATGTAGGAATTTAAAAACAGCAAGCTATTGGTTACAAAATAAGCCCATAATATATGTGAAACTGAGATCCTTTAAAACCAAGTTCCCCTGTCAAATTTATGATTAACCTCTCTAGCCAAAACTTGATTCCCTTTCTTATTGCACTCCTGATCCCCCTCAAGATTGAGGAGTATTAAAGAAAAAGGGGGATTGAAACAGCAGGATCCTGGGGGCCCTCCCAAGTATAGTATAAAGTCCTATCATGTCCCCATTCTTTTTGTAGGGGGAAAAAAAAAAAAAAAAGGCTTTGTCCTCCTAAGCCTTCCCTGAATTCCAAGAGCGGACTCAAGCAGTTACTAATTAAGGAAGTGAAGGAAACAAAGGAAAAACAATCAAGAAACAATGTTTAGCGATAAAGCTGTTTTAGGTAACAGTCTGACACATTTTCAGTTGTTCTGCAGGAACTAAGACCCCTACCAAGGCAGAAAATTGTGATTACCTTTTGAGCACAAGAACTAGACCCCAAACTGGTGAAACCTGAAAGTTGATGATCCAGATTCCTGAAAACACCTGTTACCACCAACCAATCAGAAGAAAGTCATGTACCCTGCGGCTCTCACCGTAAATGTTGCCTTTAATAATCTTTCCCTGAAACCCATAAGGAAGTTCAGTTTCTTTGAGCCTGGTGGTGGTGGTTTAGTCCCTAAGTGGTGTCCCGCGCTTGGTGACCCCATGGACTGGAGCCTGCCAGGCTTCTCTGTCCATGGGATTTCCCAGCAAGAGTACTGGAGTGGGGTGCCATTTCCTTCTCTAGGCTTTGCGCATGAGTTTCCTGTTCTTTGGATGGCGTCTGCAATAAACGCTGTACTTTCCTTTACCATAACTCAGTGTTATAAACTGCCCCTACTCTGTGGCAGGTGAGTGGCCCCAAGTTCACTTCAGTAACACATGTACTTGTATAAGCCTTATGATGCCTACTGCCAGAACTCTAAACTCATGGCCATTGTAAAAGGTGATTTTGATATATGAAAACAGCTTAAAGTCCTAAATTTTAAAATTCCATGTAAAGTGTTATCATCAATTATACAAAAAGTATGAAGCATACTACATTCCAAAACCTGAAGAACTTCATTTTCTTCACCTTCACTGTGAGCTATTTTCTGAGTTACCATGCTTCATTCTTATATTTTCAGTTTTTAATATATGAACACTCCAACAGCAGCATTATTCACAATAGCCAAGATGTGGAAGCAACCCAAATGCCCATGGACAGTTAAATGGATAAACAATAATACATAAAAACAATACATTTCATATAAAATGGAATTTTATTCAGTCTTAAAAAGGAAGGAAATTCACATGCTACAACGTGGTTGAAACTTGAGGACATTATGCTAAGTGAAATAAGTTGGTCACAAAAAGACAAATACTGTATGATTTCACTTGTATGAGGTATTTAAAGTAGTCACATTCATAGAAACAAAAAATGCAATGGTGGTTATGAGAGGCAGAGAAGAAAAAGAAATGGGATGTTGGTTTTTGCAGAATGAAAAAGTTACGGAGGTCTCTCTGCTGCACAACAATGTGAATACACTTAGCACTACTTAATTGTACATTTAAAGATGGTTAAGATGGTAAATTTTATGTTATGTATTTTTTAAAACCACTGTGCTGTGCTTAGTCACTCAGTCGTGTCCAACTCTCTGTGACCCCACAGACTGTAGCCTGCCAGGCTCTTCTGTCCATGAGGATTCTCCAGGCAAGAATACTGGAGTGGGTTGCCATGCCCTCCTCCAAGGGATCTTCCCAACCCAGGGATTGCAGCCAGGTCCCTTGCATGGCAGGCTGATCCTTTACCATCTGGGCCACCAGGGAAGCCCAAGAATACTGGAGTGGGCAGCCTATCCCTTCTCCAGGAGAAATTCCCGACCGAAGAATAGAATATGGGTCTCCTGAATTGCAGGCGGATTCTTTACCAGCTAAACGTTCTTTACCAGCCAAGGATCCTTTACCAGCTGAGCTACCTGGGAAGCCCTTTAAAACCACAAATAAATACATAAACAAAGGCTTCCCAGGTGGCTCAGTGGTAAAGGATGTGCCTGCCAATGCAGGAGACATGGGTTCCATCCCTAGGTGGGGAAGATCCCCTGGAGGAGGAAATGGCAACTTCCTCCAGTATTCCTGCCAAGATAATCTCATGGACAAAGGCACCTGGTGGGCTATAGTACACAAGGTCACAAAGAGTTGGACACGACTGAGCAACTGAGGCCACATGCATGCACACAAATATATAAGCACCTAGTGAATTTGTGCCGTGAATTTTGTTAAGGATAACCAATTTTTTAAAAATCCACCAAAGTCATGGCACTGCAAACAGCTGAAAGAAACAGTGGTAACAGGGCCATTGCTCTGTTTCAAAAAGTGCCAAGTGATGTGTGTGTTTTGGAGATTGTCTGGCAGTGTATATTTTGAATGTTTAATAAACAATAAAAGATTACAGCTAGCTGACCTGGTTTGAATCTCAGTTCTGTGGTTTACTGGCTGTATAACCTTAGTCTGTCTCTGTTTTCTCAGTCATAAAAGGGCAACAAGCTGATGATAATAGTATCCATCTCATAGGACTGTTATGAGGATTAAATGAGTTGATGTCTGTAAGAAATTTAGAAGAGTGCTTTGGCATAAAAAGTGCTATGTAAGATTTACTACTACTATGACTATCATCAACTACAAATTGGCACTTGCCATCTACCTCTGTAACATTTAAGTCACGTACTGCTGGGAAGGGGCGGTGGTGAAAACGGGCAGCACAGGTCTTCAGACAGATATTTTCAGGAGCCACTTTTATGAGTCCAATTCTTTCATCTCATATATACAAAGGCACTAAAATCCTTCAGGGTGATGACTTTCCTTATGACTAAAAGCTCACAACACTAGCAGAAACCATCTGAAAAAATACATGCTTGATGACATATATTTCCTGTTCACCAAAATCACATATACACTGATCTTCCCCCCGGTCTCTTTGGGACAGTTTCTTAGAGCTATCTGAGGTGCTGTCTCCTGGGGCTGCAGTCCTTATTTTGCTTCAAATAAAACTTAACTCGCAGCTCTCATGTTGTGCATTTTTTTAAAAATTGACACTACTGTTGTTACAGGTTTTCTTCTTTAGAAGTTTTAAAAACTTTTCAAAGGCAAAAGTCGTATTCCTCCTTTTCCTAGAGATGAAGAAGAGACAGGATTTGACTGAATCAGTTCTCACCAGGAGACTGTCACTTCAACTCTAAGAGAAAGGGATGAAAATTTGAGAGAATAGTTGAGACAGAGAGCATGGCAGGGGTAATCAATAAAAATATAATTATGATAATAGCATTCAATAATCTGCTTTAATAAAACGTGACATTCAAAAACATGCCTGTATCAAATGTGGGTGGCTATTTCACTACACTGTCATCTGTTGCTTCATGAAAGGATTAATTGTAAGATTTTTAAACAATAAATTTTATGGAGTATTTTATTTTTTCACTTATTATTTTAAACTTATAGCAAAGTTGCAATAACAGTACAAAGAGCTCCCATAAGCCATTCACTTGGAGTAGTCAAGGTTTGCCAACTGACCCAGTAATACCCTAAAGCAAAAGATTTCGATCTAGGTGTGTATATTTCACTCAACTGTCATGTCTTTTATTTCCCTTCAACCTAGAACAGTTCCTCAGACTGACCTTCATTTTCTAAGATCACTAGCTGATTATATTATCCAAGCATTGTACCACATTTGCAGTTCTCATGTTCTTCCAGAACCTGGAAGAGCCTTTCGACTTATTCCATGAACACAGTGCAGAGAAATAAACAGTAACTTTCAAGGCAAGACAGAAAACGTCACACAGCTTCTACTTGGCTGTCACCAGCTCTTTCTGTCTCTGTTTGTGTCTCTTCCATACACACTCACGCTCCCTGGGAATCCTGAGCTGACTCATAGGAAATCCAGATACCATGAACCGTGGTAATGGGGAGACCACAGAGAGAGAGAGATGCCAGATGGGCTGTAACTGTCCTGGCTCTCAGCCATTTGACTTTCTCAGTTTAGGTGTTAGAGATGTTAGAAAGTGTTAGGTGCTAGAGATGTTAGGTGTTAGGAAGCCTTCACCTGGTTCTGGCTCCCAGCCTTTGAGCACCTCTAGCTGAGGTCCAGTGGAGCTGTGGACATATTAGGGCAGACAAGAGCTGCTCCAGCTGAAAGTGAAAAGTGAAAATGTCAGTCCCTCAGTTGTGTCCGACTCTTTGCGACCCCACAGACTCTAGCCCGCCGGCATCCTCTGTCCATGGGATTCTCCAGGCAAGAATACTGGAGTGGGCTGCCATTCCTTTCTCCAGGGGACCTTCCCAACCCAAGGACCAAACCCATTTCTCCTACATGGCAGGCAGATTCTTTACCGTTTGAGCCACTTACCCTGCCCAAACTGTACTAAAGTAAATGTTATTTTAAACCATGCTGCAGTCCATGGGGTGCAAAGAGTTGGATATGACTGAGCGACTGAACCACAGCAAAAGATAATATTATTTTAAACCATTAGATTTTAGGGTATTTGTTGCAGAGCAAAGGTAATGGACCAATGATAGACCTGTTAGTTTTTGAAATGTGCCTCCATTTGGTTTTGCCTGATGTTTACTTACCCTTAGGTAACACATTTGAGGCAAATACTAGTGAAGTAATACTATGGTTGGCTTACTGTATCTATCAGATGATACACATTGATTTTTCCACTACTGTTGATGCTAACTTCTATTACTTGACAAAGGAGATTCCTTAAGTTTCTCCACTGTAAAGTTACTATTTTCCTTGTATAATTATTATTTTGAGACAATGTAAATACAACCTGTTCTTGATCCTGCATTTTCATCCATGAATTTTAGCATCCAATGATGTTTCTTGTCAGAATCTATTATTTCTATGATGTTTGCCAAATGATGATTTTTCTAAATTTAATTTTTATTTTATGTTGGTGGATAGTTGATTTACAATGTTGTGTTAGTTTCAGGTGGATAGCAAAGTGATTCAGTTATATATATACATGTATCCACATTTTTCAGATTCTTTTCCCATATAGGTTATTACAGAATATTGTGTAGAATTCCCTGTACAGTAGGTTCTTGTTGACTATAGAGTGTACAAATAATGATTTTCTAACTCAATTAATCCTTTGAATTTTATTAGTTGACATTATATTTAAGAAAGTGTTTTTTCTCCATTTACTCATTCATTTATCTGTATCATTATAGACTGATGGATTCTTAATTTATTCAGAGAATATACTCTGTTTATCATCACTATTTCAGTATACTGTTCCATATTTGGCCAGTAAAATTCTTTCTAAGTGAATTCTGTGTCCCTCTGAAATGTTCCTATCATTCTCTGAGCACTTCCTAACTTCCTTGCACAAAAAGATATTCCTGGTCACCTTATCCCTGCCTCTGTCCTGAAATGAGCCATTTCTCCAAGAAGTCCTGATTCCTCTTGCTGGAGACTGCTATTTAGAAACCAGAGTCTGGGTGTTAGGTTTGCTTTTTGCTACTGGGTTGATATTGTTTCCAGCGCTTTTCTGTGGACAGAAACAAGTGAAGGGTAAACATCCTAGAGGGTGGTGAGTAATAATGAAGGACAAAGGGTTACCGGAGCAAAACAGAGGAAGAGATGTCTAAGTCACCACTTCAGAGTTGTGGGGAGGGGTACAGAAACATTCTAGACAAGAGATGTTTATGTGCAAAAGGCCCAAGGCAAGACAGCACGCGTCACATTTAAGGAGTGAAGGCAGGTTAGTATGGCTAGACAGTAGAGAGACAGGGGCGGTGATCAGAGCAGGCTGCAACGTCAACAGGGACTGGCCAAGTCTCCAAGTCTCAAGCAAGAAATGCTAGAAGTCTGGAGTTTATCCCAAGAGCAATGGGGAGCTATTAAGATTTTGGACAAAGGATTTATGATCAGATTTAGAACAGCTGTTTTCAGAATTTTTTTTTTTTAAACTCACGAACTACCAACATTATTTGGATTATGGAGAAAGCAAGGGAATTCCAGAAAAATATCTGCTTCACTGGCTACACTAAAACCTTTGACTGTGTCAATCACAACTGTGGAAAATTTCTTGAAGAGACGGGAATACCAGACTACCTTACCTGCCTCTTGAGAAACCTGTGTGCAGGTCAAGAAGCAATGGTTAGAACTGGACATGGAACAACAGACTGGTTCAAAATTGGGAAAGGACTACCACAAGGCTGTATACTGTCACCCTGCTTATTTGACTTAAATGGAGAGTACATCATGTGAAATGCCAGGCTGGATGAGTCACAAGCTGCAATCAAGATTGCTGGGAGAAATATCAACCATCTCAGATATGGAGATGATACCACTCTAACAGCAGAAAGTGAAGAGGAAGTAAAGATCCTCTTGATGAGGGTGAAAGTGGAGAGTTGAAAAGCTGGCTTGAAACTCAACATTGGGAAGAATAAGATTATGGCATCCAGTCCCATAACTTCATGGCAGATAGAGGGGGAAAAGTGGAAGCAGTGACAGATATTATTTTCTTGGGCCCCAGAATCGCTGCGGATGGTGATTGCAGCTGTGAAATAAAGGGACACTTTCTCCTTGGAGGGAAAGATGTGACAGACCTGGACTACGTATTAAAAAGCAGAGATCACTTTGCCGACAAAGGTCTGGTCTAGTCAAAGCTATAGTTTTTCCAGTAGTCATATGGATGTGAGAGCTGGACAGAAAGAAGGCTGATTGCCAAATAATTGATGCTTTCTAACTGTGGAGACGACTCCTGAAAGTCCCTTGGACTGCAAGGAGATCAAACCAGTTTATGTTAAAGGAAATCAACCCTGAATATTCATTGGCAGGACTGATGCTGAAGTTGAAGCACCAATGCTTTGGCTATCTGATTCAAAGAGCTGACTCACTGGAAAAGACTTTGATGCTGGGAAAAATTGAAAGCAGAAGGAGGGGGGGGTGGTGCAGAGGATGAGATGCTTCAATGGTATTACTAACTCAATGGACATAGATTTGATCAAATTCCGTGCTATAGTTCATGGGGTTGCAAAGAGTCGGACATGATTTAGTGACTCAACAACCATCCTAAAAGGGTGAAAATCTACTTCTACATTTTAAGCTTACACCTAATATTCTTCATAAACTTAAAAGTTAATTTTTTTGTTAATAGGAGATTTAAAAATATTAAATATTTGAAAGATGAAGTGGGATGACCATGAATTATATCTGAAATAAATATTTTATGATACTCACCTGATCCGAAAAGTCACATAAATTTTCTCTCTGTGGATTTTATGAAATGTTTCTTTTAAAATGTGTTGGTTCCGGCAGGAGGGAGGCTCATGAGGGTGGGGATATATGTATACTTATGGCTGACTCACGTTCTTGTACAGCAGGAAACCAATGCAGCATTGTAAAGCAATTAGCCTCCAATTAAAAATAAAATTAAGAAAACTCAAATACAAAAAATGTGTTGGTCTCAGAAACCACACAATTACATTTGTAAGAATTAGCATCACTACTCTGTGTTGCCTAAGTTGTTCTGAATTCAGGGCAATCTTCACCCTTCACTTAATCTTCACTTAATAATCATATAACAGTATCATAGGACCAGTAACAGAAGGAAGACCTTATAGGTTTGAGATACCTCAATTAATCATTAAAAGACTTTCATTTCTGCCAAAAATGGAGTAAGGAACTGGATGTGCCCTTCTGGGAACAACAAAATGTATGTAACAATGGTTTCAAGATACTGGGTATTGAGCAACAAAGGACAGTGATCTCTGAGAGACAGGGCACAAAAAAGATGAGCCCTTCAACTGCCCCAGCTCACTGCCTTGAAAATCTCCAGGTTAAAGAAATAAAGTTAACCATTTCAATAAACACATATAACTGTAAACGATACAAACACTCAAATTAAAGCAAGACTCAATTATATGCTATCTACAAGAAACACTTGTTTAAGCATAAAGATGTGGACAGTATTAACGGTTGCAAAAAATATACCATGCCAAGAACCAATCAAGAAAGCAAAGTTCAATATTTTAATACTGGACAAAGTAAATGTCAGAGTGAAGATTACTGGGGATCTAAAAAATATCTTCGTGTAACTATAAGGGATCAATAACGATCCTAAACATTTGTGGGCTTTGGTGGTTCAGACGGTTAAATTCTGCATGCGATGCAGGAGACTGGGGTTTGATCCCTGGATCGGGAAGATCCCCTGGAAAAGGGAACGGCTACCCACTCTAGTATTCTTGCTTGGAAAATCCCATGGACAGAAAAGCCTGGTAGTCTACAGTCCATGGGGTCACAAAGAGTCAGACGTGACTGAAGTAACTCAGCACACACACAAACATTTATGACCCTAAAAACAGAACTTCAGAATACATAAAGCAAAAACTGATAGAACTATAAGAATCTGATAAAATCACAATTATGTTTGGAAATGTCGGTGTCCTTCTTTCAATACTTGATAGAACAAATGAGCAGAAAATTAGCAAGAATAGTCTTGAACAAAGTTGTGTTTTGGACTTGAGTTTAGGACCCACTATGAGTCCAGTTCAGTTAGTTAGTTGAACATCTAACTGGGGGGATACACTATAACAGGGACCTGGGGCTCAGAAGAGAGAGCTGTCATGATAGAATCTATCAGAGTGTTTTTAAGCAAGTCTGTATTTTTAAATAAGTGCCCTAGGGAAAACAGGTGCGCAGTGATGAGAGGAGGGCTAGGAATGGAAATACTGTAGAAAACCAATTCTTAAGTTTCCTTCTGTAGGAAAGAGACAGGAAGAGCAACAAGAAAAGGTGATGGAGAACAATCATGGAGGTGAAAAGACATCTCTATGGTGCCTTGTAAGGAAATCCATTTTCAAGAAGGAGGAAGGGGTGAACAGAGTGAAAAGTTGCAGATTGAAGCTTGTGGCACATTGGATTGTGGTGCATGCTGATGTTCTTAGCCATGAGCACAAGTGACCACTAGAATATATTTAAAGCAGGCATTATCTAATACCAGTGAGGTTTAACCAATCCTGAACGCCAGCACATCACATTCCATTCCATTCCAGGTGGATGTTGACGCACTTCCCCTATTGGTTAGGGCACTGTTCTCTGGTTTGTTCACTCAGACCTATCAACAGAACACAATCTCCATGGCTTTAGACAGTTCAAGTATCCATTTTTCTCCTCAAAAAAAGGTAAATAAAATACTTTCTTTGAGTCTGAGGTCTAGGAAGGCCTTGGGCCTTTTGTTCATGTAAATGTTTTACTAACAAACCGTCTATTCTTTCCCAGATCAGGAGCCTCTTGAGGGAGAAGCACATAATCTCAATGAGCTTCAATTTTCTTATTAGTAAAAGTGTATAAAAACATCAATCTTACTGCACTACTTCCAGGGGATTCGTTAGAATAAAATGAGATTTTGGAAGTTTGGGCTGTCTTACTCTAGCCCTTTAATACCTGGACTAGAGTTTGACACAGCATGAGCTCAGCAAATGTTGCCTGTATTATAAATGACTGAATATTTGTTATAGGGCTTTGTAAACTAAAGCTGTTCCAAGTGTTATTATTTATTCCTCAACCCTGATTTAGACCCCTAGGTGGCCAAATTCAAGGAACTGTAAGACCTTGCATTGATGGATGCCACGGAGTAGCTGGAAAGACTGCTCCCTCTTCCCCACAAAATATCCAAATAAAAATAACAACACTTCTGTGCAAACAGAGCTCCCGTCCTCGGGTTCAGTTTTCCATTAGATTGCCGCTCCCAAACCCTTTCCTTTTGAAAATTCTGCACCCGATGTAGAACTTATGACGGACCTAAGTGATCAAATATCACTTTTAAGCCCACGGCTGTCACCACGAAACTCTTCAAAGCAGCTTTGGCCTCCCCCCATGGGCCGCAACCTGAGATGAGGCCGCACCACCCGGTAAGCGTTCCCCAGAGACCCAGCTTCTCCGGAGGCCGCCTTCTCAGGGCAAGTCTTTCACAGCCGTCCAAGGCTGCAGGCTGGCCGGCAAACAGCAAGAGGACTGCGGCTTGGGTTTTCATCCAAGGTCGGCTTTAGCGGCCGGGGGTGGGGTAAAGCGCCACAGGCCCTCCAAGCCGCGCCGGCTGCCGGGTGCGGAGGCGGGACAGGGGCAGCAAAGCTAGTTGCCGCCGGCTCCTCCTTCCAAGGGCGGGCCAGAGCGGGGTGGGGCGGGGCTATGACCCGCAGGCCCCGCCTCTCGTGGGCCGGCAGGCCGGAGACCCGTGGGTTTCTTTTCCTGGGGGCGGGCCTCGGCGGTGGAGACTGATCTGGAGGCGGGGCCGAACGCCGAAGTCCCCTCCTCTAGAGGCGGGCTTATTCGGTGGCTGCCGCGGCAGCTGCGGGGGTCCGCCGCTCAGCAGCCTAGCCACACGGGCTCTGGCTCCTCCCAGTGGCCGGCCGGGGCGGAAGCAGGAGGCGGGGGCAGCGTGCGCGCTGCTGGTCTGCTCTCCCGCGGCGCTGGGGCCCGCGCTCCGCGGCTGCTGCTCTACTCGGCGCTTCGCAGGCAGCTAGCTGCTCTCCGCGCCTCTTGCCTGCCGGCTCCTCGACCAGGCCTCCTTCTTAGTCGTGGTCCGTGGCGTCGACCCTCGCGGCCCTCTCCCGCCCCGTCTCATCTCTGGCCGCCGCCGCCGCGGCCCCAGACCCGATGGCGCTGTGCAACGGAGACTCCAAGGTCAGTCTCTGGCGTGGGGGGGTCCCTGCCTCACCGCTTCCGGACGGAGGCCAGGTTCCGGGGCCGGGGAGTCACCGCGTGGGGCCCTTCCCGGCTTCCTCCCCCTAGCCCGCCAGCGCAACCCTGCGGCCCGGGCAGCGGCGTGCTGGAGAGCAGGCGGTCGGGGCCTGTGGCTTGTTTTCTGCTCGCGAGCGGCAGGTGCTTTGTTGATTTTTGTCTGCGTGTCGGGGTTCCCGCGCCCGCCGAGCTCTGGGCGTCGGGGAGGGCGTCAGCTTTCCGCGGCCGAGCCGCGCTGGCCCCCGCCTCCCCGGCGTTGCTGTGGGGCGCCGAGCCCGCGGAGGGCGGCCCGAGGGTGGGGGTAGGGAAGCGAGCGGGTGTGTGTGTGTGTGTGTGTGAGAGTGAGCGAGTGTGTGTATGTGTGTGAGAGAGAAGGGGGGGCTTCCTCAGCCCTCACCCCGTCCCTTCGGGAGCCGGGGAGTCTTTTGTGGAGCTCTGCGGGCCCACCGAAGGCAGGGTAGGGTCAGGGCCTCGCGTGCGGCGTTCGAGCTGGGCCGGCCTCCGTCTTCCCGCCACCTGGTTTCCCGCCTGCCTTCGGTGAGGCTAGCCCAGTTCCCCCACGTCGGCCTTGGGGTCCGGGGCGGCGAGGCCGGCCCAGGGTGAGGCCGTGTGACCCCCCGCCCCGCGCCGGTCGGCAGCCTCCTCCCCCGTCGGCTCCGGGGCGGGAGGGTCGCTCCCGCCGGCCCCCTCCCCCAGCCTTCTCCGAGGGAAGGAGCGGCTGTCCAGCCCCGCCCACTCCTTATCTCGCTCGTAGCGGGGCGGTGGGGCCGGCGCCGGGCCTGGGGGAGCCCCCTCCGCCACGCCGGCCGCCGCCGCCGCGCCCTGGGGCCGGGGAAGTCGCGAGTCCCGGGTGCTGGGGAAGTTCACTCGAGGTGCGGAGTGCCGAGAGCAGTTTGGGCCGCCGCTGCGTTTCTCGTCATCTCCGACTCACTTTTTTTTCTTTAGACCCTCTTCTTTTCCGTCTCGCTTTCGAACTGAGCCCCTTCGCTTTCACTTCTGTGTTAAAATTGTCGTTGGCCCGGAGTTCTTTCAGACCCGCACTGGTCATCTTGTCAGCGGGAAGCTGCGCGGTTTTGAATCGGGATTTATACTTAAGTGAGGTTGCCTCTTCTATACGCTGTTAGGGCCTGGCTGCGTTTCCTTCAGGTGTGTGGAAGTTTAGACGTCAGGTAGTGCCTTTAAAGGCAGCATATTCTCTTATAAAGGTGGTGCCTCGTCACATCTTAACCCTCTACGTGAGGAATTGCTTAGTCTGTAGTAAATATTCAAAAAAGTTATTTGTTGAACAAGTGAGTAACGATTTATAAGGTAGCTAATAAACTTCTAAACCGAGGAAACGGATGCTCAGACTAGTTGGAACTCTTTCTGAAGATTTTAAAAGAAGCTTCTGTAAATCTTAACTTACAGCTCTGTCGTGTACACAAGTTAACTTACAAAGCATTTTTCTTCTCTTTAATTTTGAGTCGTAAAATCGTTGAAAAGAGTCATCTTTGTGCTGGTAAGGGAAATGACTGTTAGGAGGATTCAAACCTCATTTGCAGACTTGGAAAAATATGTGCTGATTTGAAAACAGTATTTTCCAAAATTAAGTGACAGCAGAAAGTTAAAGATTCAGTTTCCAAATTACTTTACCTGATTCAGGCGTAAAGAACATACACTACTTTTTTTTTTCTAGCTAGTATGTTTTTGTTTTGTTCAACTGGAATTTTACAGAGAATCTTACCAGTTTGATATATTTGAGACTCTGGTGAATCACTGATTACCTTTATTTCCAGATTGTTTTGTAGTATAAGCAAAGAATGTGTCTTTTCTGTTTTTTGGCCATGCTGCATGACTGTGGTGTTAGTTCCCAGATCAGGGATCCAACCTGGATCTCAGGCATTGAAAGCACATGAAAACTAACCATGTTTTGTTTTTTTTAAAACTTTGCTAACAATTAGATGTCACTCGAATTGAAAGCGTTTTCAGGAGGAGCAATCCAGGAAAATAACATTTCATCAAATCTGTGATTATTTCATATGCTCCTAAAAAGGGGGAAAAAAATCTGTAAATGGTGTTGTAAACGGTGATATGTCATTGATCATAAGGAACATGTCTGGTAAAGAGATGTTTAAATATGGGGGAATATGCATAGTAAAGTGGGTTAAATATGATATTCTGAGGGTCCACCCAGAAATCTAAGTAGGCATCTATTTTCTATAGCTTACCACTGAAGCACCTTTCTTTCTGGCATGAAATACAAGTAGTGGACCCAGGCTTACTTTGTACATCTGTTGTGCCTCTGATAGCTGTGTGTAAGTCCTAGTTGATAAATGAGAATGGAGAAAGATCTGGTTTTGATTCCTGTTGTACATTTCAGTATTTTTCAGGGTTATTTCTAAGATAACATTTCTGCATGATACACATTAGGGAGTTCAGTTCAGTTCAGTCGCTCAGTCGTGTCCGACTCAGCGACCCCAGGAATCGCAGCATGCCAGGCCTCCCTGTCCATCACCAACTCCCAGAGTTTACTCGAACTCATGCCCATCGAGTCGGTGATGCCATCCAGCCATCTCATCCTCTGTTGTCCCCTTCTCCTCCTGCCCCCAATCCTTCCCAGCATCAGGGTCTTTTCCAATGAGTCAACTCTTCGCACGAGGTGGCCAAAGTATTAGAGTTTCAGCTTCAGCATCAGTCCTCCCAATGAACACCCAGGACTGATCTCCTTTAGGATGGACTGGTTGGATCTCCTTGCAGTCCAAGGGACATTAGGGAGAGACCTACCTAAATTCTGTAAAAGTATTAGGGCTGTTTTCATTAGTTTTATCCACAGAATATCATTTTAAAGCTGGAAAGTATGTTTTCTAGCTTCCTAAGATGAAAAAATAGCTGGAATTAGAATCTGGCTTTTCTTTTTCTTCAGGGCTACTTAGGTTAACCATTCAAGGCAGAGAGTATTCTTTTCCTTAAAGACCTGACATAATATTAGTTAAGATCTTATATGAACAAGAGCGTAGGTAGTCAGCTTTTCTTTAAAAACTTTTTACAACCATTCAGTGTTATATATGAATATATGTATATAGCAAATATTAGTAACTTTTTTCAGTATTATTAAGGCAAGATTGTGAGAGTAATGCTCTTTGGGCTGCTTGTCAGATTTTCCACTGTTGGTCCCATCTAAGCCTTAGACACTTTATTTTGGCTGCTCAGAGTCTTCATTGCTTTTGCACTGGCTTTCTCTCCTTGTGAGAGGGATCTGGCTACTCAAACTTGGAGTGCATGGACTTCTCATTGTGGCTTCTCCTGTCGCGGAGCACGATCTTTAGGTGCTTGGGCTCGGTAGTTGTGGCCCATGGGCTCAGTACTTGTGGTCATGGGCTTAGTTGTTCGCTGTATGTGGGATCTTCCTGGATGAGGGCTTGACGCCATGCATTGGCGGGCAGGTTCTAACCCACTGTGCCACCAGGGAAGTCCTAAGCCTTGAGCTCATTTGGTTGGGATAGATGTAGGATCTGCCCTACTACTTTCACTGAGATGTTGACTAGGGTATATTGTACTTGGATTAAAGGCTTTTTAAAAAATAAATACTGTTAACTGCATGTTACATAGGATCTTCAGTGATATCTAATGTTGAAAACTTAAATTTGCATTTTAAAATTTGAGTTTTGAATTGAATGGAAAGATGGCCTGAGATTTTTATGTGGGATACTTTGAGATTTGAACAACTATCCTTTATAAAGGTTACCCCATTGTGCTGTGCTCAGTCATTCAGTTGTGTCCGACAGACACTTTTCGACCCTGTGGACTGTAGTCCACCAGGCTCTTCTGTCCTTGGGATTTTCCTGGTGAGAATACTGGAGTTGCAATTTCTTCTCCAGGGGATCTTTCCCACCCTATAAATACATTTTTTTCAAAGGTCAAGGTGGATTTTTTTTCTTTTCCCTTTCAGATTTCGTCTCATCTGTTAAGGTATTCACCTAGACTAGAAGAGTTGTTACAGACAAAAGGAATGGTTTGTTTTTGTTTTTGTTTTTTTTTAATTGTTTTTCTGTTCTTAGACTTGAAAGGTTTTGAAATTCCTCCAGAAATCTCAGATGACTTTGTCTTTAATTTAGCATGGGCCAACTTGTCAATTATGGATAATAATTGTCTTTAAAAATTGTTTTAAAACACAGATTTGTCTTATACTTATTTTAATGTATTTGATACTTTTTAAGTCTCTTTAATGAATTATGTATTAATCAGTGCTGTTTGGAGAAAGGAATGAATAATTATTTGATATCCAAAATGATGAAATTCTCTTTTGTTACGGGTACTTAAGGGCTTCCCAGGTGGCGCTAGTGGTAAAGAACCCACCTGCCAATGCAGGAGATGTAGGAGATGCAGGTTCTATCCCTGGGTGGGGAAGATCCCCTGAAGTAGGGCTTGGTAATCCACTCCAGTGTTCTTGCCTGGTGAATCCCCAGGGACAGAGGAGCCCGGCAGGCTGCAGTCCACAGGGTTGCAAAGAGTCACACACAACTGAAGCGACTTAGCACAGCATGGTACTTTCATGCCTCCTTCTAACCTAAACTCTGTTTAAATGCTCAAAATGAATGAAGTCCTCAGGGTTAATATGTGATTTTGAAACACTTTGTGAACCAACAGAGAAGTAAGAGAACTTAGAATCTTTTGTGATCGCATATATAGTTCTAGGTTGTGTGGACTATTCTTGCTTGTTGTGGAATAGTTTTTTGTTGTTGTTGTCCAAGAATCACATTGGTTAAAAAAATAGTTTTACTATAGTAATAGTGTGATATTAGTTGGTTTTCTTGTTAGCTGACCCTTGCCTGCCATCCCTTCGGGTTAATGGTTTTGAGGACCTAGGAGATACTCTATGTAGTTAGGTTTAGATTTATAGACTCCCTAATATGGTCCACTACAACTTTATAGGGAATAAGGTGTTTGTTTATAGTAGTGTGACCATATACTCTTTATGTAAACCGGGACACTTGAACATCAAAGGAGGTGCTAAAAATCATTTAAATTTATAATAATTGTTGTAAAATATTATCAAACAATATTTGTTGTGTTGTGTAAATCCAACTAAATCAATGGCAAAACTACTGTAGTATAAGTTCAGATTGCTCTCTCTGTACGTTTTGCACAGGAGCACACAGTCTCTTTCCTGCATGTACTTCACAAACACCTGTGCATCCCCCTGGTTCAGCTGATAGAGGCCTGGAGGTCGTGTGCATTTTGCAACCTGAAGAACGGCAGTGGTACTACCGGCAGGTACACCAAGCAGCTGGCCAGAGCGGCGGCCTCAGACCTTCCTGTCGGCACCATGCCTGGCTGGTCGGCTCCCAGTGATTGCAGTGTCCAGGTTCCAAGTGTACTTTGTCCTTTATTCCATCAGGAAGGTGTCAGGAGAGAGAGACGGGTTCTCAGTGGTTGGTGTTTAGAGTGAACCAGTGAGAATCTGTTCACTGCACCTGCACTTCAGCAGAGTACTAGGTAAAGCCATGGCAGAAGGTGGAAGTATAATAAATCCTCACTGTCTTACTTTAATGCAATTATTCATAATAATATGTTAAAAATGAAAGGCGTGCGACATATGTGGCATTGGGTCGGCTGTGGGAATGACAGGTGTAAATTAGCACAGTTCTGGGCAAACTGGGCCATATGGTCACTTCAGTTATGGAGTACATCATCCTGAATTTGAATTTTGATTTCTCTAGTGACTATATTTAAAATTTGGCTAAAATTCAAGCCTAATGTGTATACATTAAGAGTTTTTTTCCCCTAAATTAGTGTATATTCTAAGAGTTATTCTGAACTTAAAAATTGAGTGCCAAAATTAACTTTCTAAACGTTGAGAACCAGCAGTGTTGAAACTGACCAAAAGGTAAAATAATTTATTCTAGTCTGCCATAACATTTACAGAGGACATTTTCCAAACTTTTAAAACTGCCTGGACATGTGAAATTCCCTATTTCTCTTGTTCGTCAGCTGGAGAACAGAACCATTTTCATTCTCAAAACACATGGAGGTTTATGTATAATTAAGTCAGCCTCACCTTGTCTGTAATTTGGAGAACTAATTCTTATCCTCTGAGTGTTATTGTGAATGTAAGCCAGGGACTACAGAATTCTAAAATCTGCTTTGGACAAATTTTCAGTGAACAGTCTCTAATTAATTTGGGAGACTCTTAGATGAATACAATGATTGTAGATAGATCATTGTTTTGATGTATTACTGGTAATACTGAAACATTTTTATGCTGTGGTTTTTTTCTCTCCTTTAACATTTCATGAAAAATTTCAAAACGACAAGCAAGTTGAAAGAAATTTTAGTCGGCATCTGTATCTACCAGGTAGATTCTATTGTACAGCAGCTTGAGTTATGATTCAAATACCATAAAATTCACTCCGTTTAAAGAACACAATTCAGTAGTTATTCATGTATGCACAGATTTGTGCCACCATCACCACAGTCAATTTTAAAACATTCTCATTATCTGCAAAAGAAATTTTGTACCCTTTAGCAATCAGTCCTCATTTTCCACTACCCTGCCTCTCCCAGGGTTTCCCAGGTGGCGCTAGTGGTAAAAAAATCCATTTGCCAATGCAGGAGACTTATATAGGAGATGCAGGTTCGATCCCTGGGTCAGGAAGATCCCCTGGAGGAGGGCATGGCAGTCCACTCCAGTATTCTTGCCTGGAGAATCCTGTGGACAGAGGAGCCCGGCAAACTACAGTCCATAGGGTTGCAAAGAGTCGGGCACAACTGAAGTGACTTGGCACATGCAGGCCTCTCCCTCCCAACTGTGGACAACCACTAATCTGTTTTCTGTCTCTATAGATTTGCCTACTTTGGACATTTTATGTGACTAGAATCTTAGAATATGTGGTCTCTGGTGAGACCTAGCATAATACTTTCAAAGTTCATCCACATGTAAGTGCCTTATTCCTTTTTATTAGCAAATAATAGTCCATTGTATGGATACAGCACCTTTTATTTATCCATTCATTGGTGGATGGAAATTGGGTTGTTTACATTCTTTTGCTGTAATGGATAGTGTTGCTATGAATATTTCTGTATAGATTTTTATATAAAAATAACTTTTCATTTTCATGGGTATATACCTAGAAGCAGAATTGCTGGGTCATGGACAGAGGAGCCTGGAGAGCTACAGTCCGTAGGGTCACAAAGAGTAGGAACATGACTGAGCACTGTGGTAATTATATGTTTAACATTTTGGTGAACTATCAAACTGTTTTCCAAAGTGGCTGCAGTATTTTACAATTCTGACATCAGCATATGAGACTCCAGTTTCTTCAAATCCTTGCCAACACATGTCTTTGATTATAACCATCATAGTGAGTATGAAGTGGTATTTCATTGTGGTTTTGATTTGCATTTCCCTAATGACATGATAATGAGCATCTTTTTTGTGTGCTTCTTAACCATTTGTATATTTTCTTGGAAGAAATGTCTGTTTAGCTCTTTTGCCCATTTTGAAGGTGGGTTGTTTGTCTTTATTGAGTTGTAAGAATTCTTTATTTTAGTGACAAGTCTTTTCAGAAATATGATTTGCAGATACTTTCTGCAGTTCTTTGGGTTGTTTTTCACTTTCTTAATGGTGTCTTCTGGTGAATACAAGCTTTTAATTTTAATGAAGTAGTACTAATTTTTAAAAAATTTTGTCACAGTGCTTTTGGTGTCATATCTAGAAAATACTTCCTAATTCAAGATCATGAAGATTTGTGAAATTGCCTGTGCTTTTTAAGTTTTATAATTTTGCTTTGCTTAGTTTTATGTTTAGGTTTTTGATCCATTTTGAGCTAATCTTTGTGTTTGCTATAAGGTAAAGCACCAGCTTCATTGATTTTAATTTGTGGCTCTCCACTGTTGGGCTTCCCTGGTGGCTCAGTGGTAAAGATTCTGCCTGCCAGTGCAGCAGCTGCAGGAGATGGGGGTTCGATCCCTGGGTCCGGAAGATCCCCTGGAGAATGGAATGGTAACCCAGTCCAGTATTCTTGCCTGTGAAATTCTGTGGACTGAAGAGCCCGGAGGGGTGTAGTCCAGGAAGCTGCAGAGTTAGATGTGACAGGCGGCTGAGCACGCAGGCACTGTTGCAGTACTGGGTTTTGGAAAAACCTGTTACTTTTGAATGATCTTGGCACCTTTGTTGGAAATCAGTTTATTGTTTATTTTTGGACTCTCTGTTTTGTTCTGTTGATCTATATGTCTGTCCTTTTGCCAGTATCACATTATCTTGATTTTGTAACTTTGAAGATGGGACATGTGAGTCTGCCAACTGTATTCTCTTTTCTAAGCTTGTTTTGGCTATTCCTGCATCCTTTGACTTTCTGTATGAGTTTTAGAATATGCTTATCAATTTCTGCAAAGGATTTCGATAGGGATCATGTTGAATCTGTGGATCAGTATGGGGATCAATACTATCTTAACAGTATTAAGTTTTCTGACCCAAACATTGGATAGCTTTTAAAATATAGGCTTTGTAGTTCTTTAGTAAAATGGTTTTATTCTGTGTAATTGTTTAATGTTAATAAAACAATTAAAATTGTTTTATTCTATGTAAACATTATATAGCTTTTTAAATATAGGTTTTGTAGTTCTTTAGTACAATTGTTTTATTCTTTTTGATGCTATTATAAATGGAATTTTATCTTAATTATGTATTTGGATTGTTCATTACAAGTTTATATAATTGATTTTTGTATATTTATTTTGTATCCTACTGCCTTACCAAACCTATTTATTCTAAAGTGCATTAATAGAACTCTTAGGACTGTCTGTATATAAAATCCTGTCATCTGTAAATAGAGATAGTTTTGCTTTTTCCTTTCCACTTTGGATACTTTCAATTTTATTTTCTTGCTTAATTGCCCTGCCTACAAATTGGAATCAAGATTGCTGGGAGAAATTATCAATAACCTTAGATATGCAGAAGACACCACCTTTATGGCAGAAGGTGAAGAGAAACTAAAAAGCCTCTTAATGAAAGTGAAAGAGAAGAGTGAAAAAGCTGGCTTAAAACTCAACATTCACAAAACTAAGATTATGACATCTGGTCCCATCACTTTGTGGCAAATAAATGGGAAAACAAGGGAAACAGTGAGAGACTTTATTTTCTTGGGTTCCAAAATCACTGCAGATGCTGACCACAGCCATGAAATTAAAAGACGCTTGCTCCTTGGAAGAAAAGCTATGACTAACCTAGACACCATATTAAAAAGCAGAGACATTACTTTGCCAACAAAGGTCCATCTAGTCAAAGCTTTGGTTTTTCCAGTGGTCATGTATAGATATGAGAGTTGAACCATAAAGAAGGCTGAACGCCGAAGAATTGATGCTTTTGAACTGTGGTGTTGGAGAAGACTCTTGAGAGTCCCTTCTGCAAAGAAATCAAGCTAGTCAATTTTAAAGGAATTGAATCCTAAGATTCACTGGAAGGACTGATGTTGAAGCTCCAATACTTTGGCTACCTGATGCAAAGGGCTAACTCATTAGAAATAAGACCCTGATGCTGGGAAAGATTGAAGGCAGGTGGGGAAGGGGACAACAGAGGATAAGATGGTTGGACGGCGTCACTGACTTGATGGATGTGAGTTTGAACAAGCTCCGGGAGATGGTGAAGGGCAGGGAAGCCAGGCGTGCTGCAATCCATGGGGTCGAAAAGAGTCGGACATGACTAAGCGATTGAAGCACAACAGTACCTCATACTTTTGAATACAATAGTGAGGGCAGAAATCCTTGATCTTAGTTGGAGAAGAAAGCATTTAATCTTTCACTGTTAAGTGTGATGTTAGCTATGGGTTTTTCATAGATGCTCTTTTACAGACTAAGGGCATTTCCTTCTATTCTTAGTTTGTTGATTGTTTTTATTATGAAAAGATGTAGGATTTTTGACAAATGCTTTTTCTCTGTGTATTCAGATCATATGTTTTTTTTTCTTCCCATTGTGTTATATTAATATTAGATTGATTTTTGGATGTTAAACCAAATTTACATTCCTGAGATAAATCTCACTTGGCCATGGTGTATAATCCTTTTTTATAAGTTGCTGAATGGACTTCCCTGTCAGTCCAGTGGTTAAGAATCTGCCTACCAACACAGGGGACATGGGTTCCATCCTTGGTCTCTGAAGATTCCACATGCCGTGGGGCAGCTAAGCCTATGCACCACGACTACTGAGCCTTCGCGCCCTAGAACCTGTGCTCTGCGACAGGAGAAGTGAGGTGAAGTCGCTTAGTCGTGTCTGACTCTTTGCGACCCCATGGACTGCATCCTACAAGGCTCCTCTTCCATGGAATTTTCCAGGCAAGAGTCCAGGAGTGGGTCGCCATTTCCTTCTCCAGGGGATCTTCTCGATCCAGGGATGGAACCCAGGTCTCCTGCATTGCAGGCAGACGCTTTACCGTCTGAGCCCCCAGGGAAGCCCAGCCACTGCAATGAGAAACCTGAGCGCTGTAACTCGGCAGTGGCCCCCTGCTCGCTGCAACTAGAGAAAACGTGTGTGCAGCAACAAAGACCTAGTGCAGCCAAAAAAGTTTTTTAATTAATAAAAATAATAAGTTGCTGGATTTGGTTTGATAATTTTGTTGATTTTTACATCTACATTCATAAGAGGTAATGGCTTGGAGTTTTCTTGTGATATCTTTGGTTTCGATAATAGGACAATACTGGCCTCATAGAATGAGTTTTGGTATACTGTTGACTTTTTTTTTTTTTTGGCCACACCATGCAGCTTGAGGGGTGTTAGTTCCTTGACCAGGGGTCAGAGTTGTCCTCACTTCAGTGGAAGCTCAGAGTCCTAACCACTGGACTATCAGGGAATTCCTTATCATTGCCTTTTTACTAACCTTGCTTTTTGTGATCAGTTTTTGGACTGAGAGCCTAGATTACATTTTAGTGGACCATTTTCATAGTTACTTTAATGAGCCGTGAGATACATTCCTCCCAAGTGCAACACCTGATTGAGCAGAATAAGGCACCAGACCTAAGAGCATCGGGCTGAAGAGGATACTTCTTTTAGGGTAACTGGTATACATTGAGTGGATATAGCTTGATAGAGACTAGAAAATTTTAGGGATAAAAGTATACATTTTTAATGGATGGTTAATCAGTCCACTTAGGTGGATTTAACTTGATAGGTCTTTGGTTTTGTAACAGGAGTGGCTCTTAGATCTGAGTGCTGGCCTTGTTATTGACAGCATAGTGGAGCTTGACCACCCATTCTCAGCCCCTGAAGGCTGAGGGTTATGTTGCTTATTGTAGCCTGTCTTTCAGTTTGTGGAGAGAAATGGTGGTTTGAAAAAGGTCACTAACAGGTGATTTCTTTGCTTATTGTTACAGAGATAAAATGCACAGGTAGTGAAGTGCTCAGCTCTTTCACGTATACAGTTTGCCTTTTGACAAATGCAGGTACCCCTGTAGTCGCTGCCCGTTGAAGATCCGGAGCGGCTCCATCACCCCCAAAGTTCCCTTTGGCCGTGGCGGGCAGTTCCCCCACTCCTTCAGCACCAGCCGCTGTTCTCATTTCTGTAGCTGTACATTAGTGTTGTTCACTTACGAATTTTGTGTCGGTGGAATCATACAGTGATTCTGGTTTCTTTTACACACTGTAGTGTTTTTGAGATTTTATCTGTGTTGTGTGTATCAGTGATTTGTTCATTTTTATTGTTATGTAGTATTCCACTATAAGGATATACCAGAATTTTTTAATCCATTCGTGTATTGATGGCTGTTGGAATTGTTTCCAGTTTTGTGGGCATAGGTGTTCATTTCTCTTTTATAATTACCTAGGAGTGAAACTGCTGAATCAGAGGATAGCCCCTAGTAGGTTTTGGTATTCCCCATTTGTGCAGCTTGGAATACTTAAGCTGTAATAATAGACTGCTTGATGCTTGGAAGAGATGAGACTTGATATAGCAAAACGAATTTTTTAAAAGTTGCAGTATAATGTTTTATCCTTAAGATATTTTTAAAGTATCTTACTCAGCTGTATTTTAATCAGTATAGCATGTGGTTTGTGGACAAGCAGGCTTCTTTTAGATAGGTTTATAAAGCAGTAGAAATGAACCACTACTTTATTTGATATTACAGTTTGAATTTTAAATAAAAAATAATTTGACAGTAAAACTGATTAAAATAAATAGGATTTGAAACATTGTGGATTTAACAAGATTGGGTGTTTTAAAAATGCAGTCTTGGCATTGGTGTACTATTTTCATATGAAAACTGTTTTCAGGTATTAGAAAAGAAAATTTCTATCAATTTGTCTGTGAGACTTACTGTGTCTAGTCTGGTATCTCTTGAGTTCACCAGGCTTGGCCTTCCAGAGGTTATTTTATAGTGCTTCTAAGTGGTTTCTCTTTCCTGATGTAGTTCCTTCATTCATTACCCCCTTAAAAAAAGAGAAGTATGCAATTATATTTTAACCTCTAAAGGCAAAGATTCAGTGTAATATGTATTTTGGAGTCATGGTTGTAGAGAACTAAGCATGATAATAACCATCTTGTACAATTTCCCATACATTCTTACATATTTCTACTATAAATGGCCAGTGAAAGCAGAATCATAATTTGTTACTGATTCATAACCTGCCATGAATGCTTTGCTGTTAGATGGCTTTTTAAAAAATTTGCTTTAGGTTGATTTAGAAACATTTTCAGAAAAACAAGTGATGCCTACTTCTTGCTCAAGAGTTTGTGGGTGAGCTCAGCTGAGCTCCACTCCCCTCATCTTTTGCTTGGCCCAGTGAGTAGCTCGTAGTGTTTTCATGGTGATGACAGAAGCACAGGAGACAAATGGGAACATGAAGATGGCTTAAGGCTTGGCAGACTATCACTTCTGCCCTCATTACATTGACAAAAGCAGGTCTCATGGTTGAGCCCAGTGTCAAGAGTATGGAAATATATTCTGCCTGTACTAGGACAGACTGCAGTGACACTACAGGAGACATGAATATAGGGCAGAGTGAAGAATTAGGGTCAGTGTAGTCTGTTGCATATGGAAAATTTAAAAACATGCACAAGTAGAGCAGAGAGTATAGTGTCCCGTCATTCGGCTCAGCGGTTATCAACATGTGGTTAGTTTTCCTACACATATTTCCTTAGTGCCTCTTGGTAAGGGTTGCATATATCTGTAAATTCCATCAGTGTTTCCTTAAGTCAGTCTCCCAAAGCAACAGAAATAAAAACAAACTAATGGGATCTAGTCAAACTTAGAAGCTTTTGTGCAGCAAAGGAAACCATACACAAAACGAAAAAACAGCCTACTGAATGGGAGAGAATATTTGCAAACAAGGCGACTGACAAGGGCTTAATGTCCAGAATATACAAACAGCTCGTACAACTCAGCAAAAAAAAACCCCAAGAGACCCCCCCCAAAAAAAACCAACAAAAAAAGACCCAGTTGAAAAATGACCAGAAGACCTAAATAGACATTTCTCCAAAGAAGACCTAAGTAGACATTTCTGCAAAGAAATGGCCAGTAGGCACATGAAAAGATGTTTGACATTGCTAATTATTCACCTCAGTTCAATTGCTCAGTCTTTGTGACCCCAGGGACTGTAGCATGCTGGCTTCCATGTTCATCATCAACTCCCTGAGCTCGCTCAAATTCATGTCCATCGAGTCAGTGATGCCATCCAACCATCTCATCCTTTGTCGTCCTCTTCTCTTCCTGCTTTCTATCTTCCCAGGATCAGAGGTTTTTCCAGTGAGTCAGTTCTTCACATCAGGTGGCCAAAAGTATTAGAGTTTCAGCTTCACCATCAGTCTTTCCAATGAACACCCAGGACTGATTTCATTTAGGATGGACTGGTTGGATCTCCTTGCAGGTCAAGGGACTCTCAAGAGTTATCTCCAACACCTGAGTTCAAAAGCATCAGTTCTTCGGTGCTCAGCTTTCTTTATAATCCAACTCTCACATCCACATATGAACACTGGGAAAACTATAGCTTTGACTAGACAGACCGTTGTTGGTAAAGTAACGTGTCTACTTTTTAATATGCTGTCTAAGTTGGTCGTAGCTTTTTTCCCAAGGAGCAAGCGTCTTAATTTCATTGCTGCAGTCACCATCTGCAGTGATTTTGGAGCCCAAGAAGATAAAGTCTGCCACTATTTCCACTGTTTCCCTGTCTATTTGCCGTGAAGTGATGGGACCAGATGCCATGATCTTAGTTTTTTAAATGTTGAGTTTTTAGCCAACTTTTTCACTCTCCTGTTTCACTTTCATCAAGAGGTTCTTTAGTTCTTCTTCACTTTCTGCCATAAGGGTGGTATCATCTGCATATCTGAGGTTATTGATATCTCTCCCGGCAGTCTTGATTCCAGCTTGTGCTTCATCCAGCCTAGCATTTCACATGATGTACTTTGCATATAAGTTAAATAAGCAGGGTGACAATATACAGCCTTGACATACTTCTTTCCCAATTTGGAACCAGTCCGTTGTTCTATGTCAAGTTCTAACTAACTGTTGCTTCTTGACCTGCATACAGATTTCTCAGGAGGCAGATAAGGTGGTCAGGTATTCCCATCTCTTTCAGAATTGGCCACAGTTTGTTGTGATCCACACAGTCAAAGGCTTTGGTGTAGTTGATAAAGCAAACGTAGATGTCTTTCTGGAACTCTCTTGCTTTTTTGATGTTCCAACAGATGTTGGCAATTTGATCTCTGGTTCCTCTGCCTTTTCTAAATCCAGCTTGAACATCTGGAAGTTCACAGTTCATGTACTGTTGAAGCCTGACTTGGAGAATTTTGAGCATTACTTTGCTAGCGTGTGAGATGAGTGCAATTGTGGGGTAGTTTGAACATTCTTTGACATTGCCCTTCTTTGCGATTGGAAGGAAAACTGACCTTTTCCAGTCCTTGGCCACTGCTGAGTTTTCCAAATTTGTTGGCGTATTAAATGCAGCACTTTCACAGCATCATTCTTTAGGATTTGAAATAACTCAACTGGCAGTCTATCACCTCCACTAACTTTGTTCGTAGTGATACTTCCTAAGGCCCAGTTGACTTCGCATTACAGGATGTCTGGCTCAAGGTGAGTGATCACACCATTGTGGTTATCTGGGTCATGAAGATCTTTTTTGTATAGTTTCTGTGTATTCTTGTTACTTCCTTATATCTTCTGCTTCTGGTAGGTCCATACCATTTCGTTCATTTATTGTGCCCATCTTTGTGTGAAATGTTCGCTTGGTATCTCTAATTTTCTTGAAGAGATCTCTAGTCTTTCCCATTCTGTTGTTTTGCTCTTATTTCTTTGTGTTGATCACTGAGGAAGCCTTTCTTATCTCTCCTTGCTATTCTTTGGAACTATGCATTCTTATGGGTATATGTTTCCTTTTCTCCTTTGCCTTTAGTTTCTCTTCTTTTTCAGCTATTCATATTGCTAAAAATAGAATTACTGTATGATACAGCAGTCCCACTCCTGGGCTTATAACCAGACAAAGCTCTAATATGAAAAGATACATGGACCCTGTGTTCATAGCAGCACTGTGTACAATAATTGAGACGTGGAAGCACCCTGAATTTTCATCAGCAGATGAAAGGATAAAGATGCGGTTACATGTTCACAGTGAGAGACTGCTTAGCTATAAAAGAATGCAGTAGTGTTGTTTGCAGCAGCATAGATGCAGCTAGAGATTATCATACTAAGCGAAGTAAGTCAGAAAGAGAAATACCATATGATATCACTTATATGTGGAATCTAAAATATGACACAAATGAGCCTATCTATGAAACAGAAACAGACTCACAGTCATAGAGAGCAGGCTTGTGGTTGCCAAGGAGGAGTGGCTGGGGGAGGGATGATGTGGGGTTGGGGTTAGCAGAGGTAAGATGCTCCATCCAGAATGGGTGAGCAAACATGTCCTCCTGTGTAGCACAAGGAACTATATGTATTCAATATCCTATGGTAAACCATAATGGAAAAGAATGTTTAAAAGGGCGTATTAATATATATATACATAATATATATATAATTATATATAATTAATATATACACACATCCTTTTTGATATATGTATAACTGAATCACTTTGCTCTACAGCAGAAATTAACATTGTAAATCAGCTACACCTTAATTACAAAAAAAAGGCATGTATGTCTGGTCTCTGTTTTTGTAGTTAAGGTTTATCAGAGTGTTGCCGTCTTACTTGTCCATGGTCAGTCTTTAGTGATTTTAATAGCCAACACCTAGTTCTGTGCTTCTCATAGATCTGCAATAAAGAGCCAGTTATTTAAAAAGTTTTCAGTTTTACCATGGCTGCTGTCTTTGTAAAACAGAATAAATTTTTAGACAAATGAAATTTAAAACTCTCAAGATGTAGAACATAAAGGCTCCAAATTTTTATTATAGATTGAAGAAAATAAAATTGCTGTCAAGTTGTTACAGAAGTTTATGGCTGCTTATGTAAACCTTGCGGACGAGCTGGTCTGTTTCTTGGGAACCGGTGGCAGTCTGCAGACCAGCAGTGGCCCTCTGTGGACTGCAGCGGCTCCGGCCCTGTATCTTCTAAGAGGCTGCAGAACTGTGACCTTCTAATTCTGGTCTTTCTGGAACTGTTTATAAAGAGCTTTCTCTCATCTACTAAATGGTTGCTTGTGGCCGAGTTGACAGTAGAAAGGCAGAATGCATGCTTGATTCCTCCCCTAACTTTCATCAGTTTTGTTCATAGTGTTTTTCAGGTTCTGTTAACTCAGGATTATTTTCAACAAAGTGTAGTTCAGGCACATGCTACAGTAGAAAGGGCAAGATTAGAAAGGTTGGGTTTATGAAGTATAATAGTTGCATCTTGAAAAATTGTCTGTGTGCTAAATAACTGAAATTAGGACATTCTACTGTTTAAAGTTTTTCTTAGGAAAAATGTGCAGATCTCTTCTAAGCTAAGGTTTCTTCTTAAAGTATTGTAGGGGTAGTGATTAGAGACAAAACTGAGCCTGTTTACAAACTCAGTATATTTAAGAAGAGGTAGCTGTTTGATTATCTTTCATCTTTGCATGGGAAGTGTTGTTATCTGTGGTCATCTTTAGAATACTGATAGTATGGGGAGATGAGCTGAAGAGGGGCAGTGATGTTTGGATATATAAATCTATATTCTAGAGCTTTGTTTCTTTGCAAAGAACCTTTGGTTCTTTTGTTCATGTGAATGGGCTACACACACTTGAGTCACCATTCAAAGAAGTATTTTTTTGTTAAAATAGTAGATCTCAGTCATAAGTCAGAGATTTCAGTACAGAGTCAGTCAGGAAATCTAAAGTGAAAAGTGAAAGTGAAGTCGCTCAGTCGTGTCCGACCCTTTGCGACCCCATGGACTGCAGCCTACCACGCTCCTCTGTTCATGGGATTTTCCAGGCAAGAGTACTGGAGTGGGTTGCCATTTCCTTCTCCAGAGGCTCATCCCGACCCAGGGATGGCACCTGGGTCTCCCGCATTGTAGGCAGACGCTTTACCATCTGAGCCACCCAGGAAATCTAAAGGTCAACATAAAAAACAAAACAAAACGGAGGAGTGTAACTAAATAGATAATGAGACTGAAACATGGTTCAAAACTTTTCCTTCTAATATTTTAATGGTATGACAACAGTTGTTACTGAATGTTGTCTGTGTGTTTGTGTAAATTGCTAACTTTTAGAAGTAGGATAATTTGGGCAAATTAATAATGGTTTAGATTTATCTAGAGATACCTTTGTTCCTCAGTTGGCTAATGCTTTTCATCGAATGGGAAAAGTAGCTATAGTAAAACTTAAGGATTGAAAAAATCATGAGGTAAACAATAGTGTATTTTGATTTTAGCCAATAGTACCAAGTTTTCTTAATTTAGAAGTGGCTACTTAAATGCAGTTTGTCAACCAAATAACATTGCTCTAACTTTCTGTAAAGACTTCTTTTAGGGTCATTGAAATCCAAGGGAAAAATAGATAGTTGATTTAAAAAGATTTAAAAATTGGGATTAGCAATTGTGACATGGGAGTAAATTTTATTTCCTCTGAAGTTAGAAAAGAAAGGTGATAAACAGTTATGTGTTTACTTTCTTACCCAGTGATCATATGTCTCAGTTAAACCCATTAAACTATATTTGGCATTAGAACCATATTCACCTAAGAAGTTAAATGCCTCAGAAACTTCCATGGATAGAGTTTGTGTTTATGGGGTCTGTTTGCTGTCTTTTAAGTGGGTGCTAGTGGTAGTATCTGCCCCATGGACCTTACAGTCCATGGAATTCTCCAGGTCAGAATACTGGAATGGGTAGCCTTTCCCTTCTCCAGGGGATCTTCCAACCCAGGGATCAAACCCAGGTCTCCCGCATTGCAGGCAAATTGTTTACCAGCTGAGCCGTCAGGGAAGCCCAAGAATACTGGAGTGGGTAGCCTATCCCTTCTCTAGCGATCTTCCTGACCCAGGAACCTGCATTGCAGGCGGACTCTTTTCCAGCTGAGGTACCAGAGGAGCCCGAGTCCAGACTAAACTGCTTTTTGATTTGTTGATTTATATAGTACATTCAGACTGTGTTCATTATGCTCCGGAATGGCGCTCACTTGAACTTGAAAGGAACTATTAGTACATTTATAGATAGGGGTGAAGAGAATTTGAAATTACTTTGTAGAGTCAAGAGACATAGTTTATTCAAAAAAAGATCAAGTTGTAATCAGAATTGCTACAAATTGGTCAGTAAAGGAGAATAAATGAGAAGCAATATGGAAATGATAGTAGCGTAATCGCAGATAACATGTAGAAACAAAGTAGGAATGTTGAATAACTGCTAGCTTGAAATCTCATTAGGGAAGTGTTTCCTCAGTGTATGATCTCATTAACAAACCAGGAGCAGTAAAAGGCTAAGATAACACTATATGTCACTAGGGACTTGTATTTCACAAATGTTTCGAACACTGAGAACTTCAAAACATAGTAATTTATTGAAATATTTGTTGAGGAGGCCTATAGGTTGCCTACTTAGATTAAACAAGATAGAGAAAAATAAATGCAGACAAATTGAGTGATCAAAATGATCAAAAGTTAGAGATCATAATTTAGGCAACATGAGACAGTCAATGCTAAGTGGCATTGCTTGAACAACTAAATGTGTACACAGTGTTGCGTATTACTGCATCAAGGCATGGTTCGTGACTTCTAGGTTTTTCTCAGGTGTATGACGTCATTTCCTAAAGGCATTTCATATATTTATTGTGTAAAATGAACAATGGTGTCATTGTCACTTGTATTCAGTGATTGCACATGGAACTTTATATAGTTCAGAGACTTAGACTTTTATAATGTACTCTATTTTTAATTAAAACATTATTTATTTATTTGGCTGCATCGGGTCTTAGCTGCAGCAAACAGGATCTTCCTGTGGTGCACGGAATCTCTAGTTTTGACATTTGGGCTGAGTTGCTCCGTGACTTGTGGGATCTTAGTTCCCTGACCAGGGATCGAACCCATGTCCCTGCATTGTAAAGTGGATTCTTAACTACTGGACTACCAGGGAAATCCTGACTTAGACTTTTAAATTTTATTTATTTTGGCTGTGGCATGTGGGATTTTAGTTTCCCAACCAGGGATTGAACCCACGCCTCGTGCAGTGGAGGTGCTGAGTCTTAACTACTGTATGTCCAGTGAAGTCCCGGGACTTAGACTTTTTTAGAAGAATCATATACTACTTAGGTATAGAGAAAGGATATCTATTTATATGAAATAAAATGGTTTTCGTATAAATCAATTTAGTGTGAACTTTCTTCACGTTTAGCCTGACTCCTCAATTACTTTTTGACTTGAGTTGTCCAGGTCTTGTTTTTCTACAACCTTTTGTTCCATCAAGAATTTTGATGATTCATTATTTCTTGTGAGTGCTCAGTTACTTCTGGGATTTTTTTCCAGACCATTGACAACTCATTCTGGGAATTTTTTTGCTAGTACTTCCTTGTTCTTACCAGAAGATGTCTATGGAAGTTTTTCAGATAATAACCAGAACTCAGTCCTTCTTCAAATGGTTTTTAAATGTTCTGCTGACTGAAGTGTTAAGGGGTTGGACTTGTTCAGTCATATCACTAGAAATAAAGAATCTACACTTTCTAGGGATCTTACTCAACTCATAAACTGCATTGAGAAATGATGTACTTGAGCTACATCAAGTTCCAGCATGTCTATTCTAGATGACTTTCAGCCAGATTCGCCTGTATTTCTTTCTTTGAACTCTTGGGACATCTTTCTGCTTTAAGGCAAATTTCCTGAGAGATTCCTGGAATCCCTTTTCCTTAGAGGATTTTATGTCAGCTTATATATAACCATCACCATGGCAGTGACAGCTTTGTCATTGGGCTAATGGAAAATGTTAAGATATAGCATGATTTCAGAGATGTCTGATTTCTTTTAGTGACATATTTGAGATTGATTGAGAGGACAGTATACTACTATGTGGGGCTGTGGAGAGTTTAAAAGAGCAGTTTAGGCTTAAGTGTAGGCCGAGGCCTCACAGGACTTGGAAAGTGTTTTCGACTTTATTGAACTTTATTCTAAGGGAGAGTCACTATAGGGTTTTAAGCAAGGGGAAGGCTTGAATCAGATTTTTTTTCTTTTAAGCGCAAAATCATGTTAATCAAGTGATCAAAGTCAGTATCACCAGTAATGGAACAAAATGACACTGTGTCCTTGCCATTGTATGACATCAGGAGAAGGCACTGTAAAATCATCGCCAATGTAAAATTGCTGCAAGGAAAAAAAGTTTGTCTAGAATCTAATCATGAGATAGGAAACATCCTGGTGTGGGTCATTCTACAAAAAGAATTTAAAAATTAAAAAATGAAATCACTGAAATTTAAAAAATGACAGTGTCATGAAAGACCATAAAAAGCTGAAAAGGTGAATAATTCTAGGTTAATTGTGGAAAGTGTGTGGTTTTTGATAAGAGTTCTGGAATTAAAAAATCCATAGAAGTATTTGTGACATTTGGGAGAATTTGTATATAGATAGTATCAGTGTTAAATTTCTTGGATATGAAAATAGTATTGTAGTTATGTAGGAGAATGTCCCTGTTTCTAAGAGGTACATGGTGAAAAATATCTTGGAGAGTGAAATATCTATAATTTACTTTGCAGGTGTTTAGGGGAAAAATATATAAAGCAAATGTGGTAGAATGTTAACTAATGTTATATTTAGGTGGAGGATGATGTTAACTGTACCATACTTTCAAATTTTGTAGCCTCAAATTTTTTCAAAATAAAAGGAGGGTATATCAAGCACATGGTGAAGTTAAGAGCTAGAGTCTAATTCTTCGATTTAACCCTTTAAGTTGTAGGTCCCAGTGTCATTCAGCATTGTATGTGAGGTGACGATCTCATAGAAAAGTCTTCAGTGAAGCTGATTCGTCTAAAGTACCTGAGATGTTGGATGATTTTGTCAAGAAACTGTACTATTTTTTTAGTTACAGTTGTGGTGAGATTAAATAGATAAATGAGGTCAAACTTCCAGTAGCCTTTTGGTAATGAAAGGATTATTCTGAATGGTTGAGATTCTCAGATCCCTAAAATAGGTGTTGGTGAGTGTTTTAAAAATCTTTCTTGACCCTAAATCTTTCTAATTTTAACAATTGAAGACTTCTAATTTGAAAGACCTTTTAAAGATCACTACTTGAATAAACTTAGTACTGATGAAATTCAGTTTCAAAAATCATTTATAAAATAGTACTTTTCTCAGACATGAACAGAACATTATTTTACTCAGACATGAACAGAACATTATTTTACTCATATAAGAAAACTTTTTAAAATAATAAAGCTTACCCCTTTTAAGTACCAAAATATTAAAAAATAAAATAACTTTGAAGGTTATTTACCCACTTTCCTTCTGTAGTGCTAATTATTTGGGGGTTGGAAAAGCTTACATTTTAGTCCTATCTCTAGGCCACTAACATTTTCTTCATCTGTAAAACAAATGCATTATGAATAAGAAAATATGTAAGACACCTAAAATAATAGGTATAGGCTGTTACTTCCCTTCTTTTGCCTTACTTAAAAATTTTCATAGTAACATAAGACACATCAAGAAAACTACATAACAGATGTGTAGTTGACTGAATTAAGTTTTTACCCAAAATAGTCAAGATTTTTTTTCTATGAAGCCCAATAATATTGTTAAGAATATGTCTTAGGATTGATTCTTTTGGGTTTTAGTCTGATTTTTATTCATATTCTTTCATCCCTTGCATACCTTTTGTCTCATTTAGAAATAGCACATTCCAGTTTTGATCTGGTGTTTGAGTTTGCCTTTCTGTCTTTCTCTCTTTAGAGATATTATTCTATTCCTTATTTCCTTTTTTACTTTTAATAACTTTGTATGGTATTTAACTTCTGTGCTTATTGTTTTTCTTCCATTCTAATTTAACATCTTACAGTTTAATTTTTTAAATTTTAATTTTATATTGGGGTGTAAGTGATTAACAGTGTTGTGTTAGTATCAGGTGTGTTTCTTGCTTTTTTTTTTGACCACCTGCATGCCTTGTGGTAATCTTAGTTCCCCCACCAGGGATTGAACTTGTGCCTCTTGCAGTGGAAGCACAGAATCCTAACCTGTGGACCGCTAGGGAAGTCCCAGCATTTCTTTTTGCATTTTAGACTACCTTCTAAATTTTCAGGTACCTTCTACAACTTGATAGAGCTCCTTCTTCTGTTAAAATTATGGCTGTTTGTTTTCTGAGCATTCCTGGCATGGATTCCTCCGCCTGCTTTTTCTGGCCTTTCTGTTTTTCTTGGGGCTTCCCTGGTGGGTGGCTCAGATGGTAAAGAATCTGCTTGCAATGCAGGAGACCCAGCTTCAATCCCTGGGTCAGGAAGATCCCCTGGAGAAGGAAATGGCAATCCAAGTATTCTTGCCTGGAGAATTCCAGAGGAAGCCTGGTGAGCTACAGTCCATGGCGTCATAAAAGAGTTGGCTGCGACTGAGCGACTAACACTTTGAGCACTTCTGTTTTCTTTGTCCTGCTTAGCTATGATTCTGGTCCCAGCAGCTGCCCCTTGGCAGGCATGAGCTCTGACCCACAGGGAGTCCAGGTCTGTCGGTTTCAGAGCTTCATGGGGATTAAACCATCCTCTCCTGGAGGCCTGATTGTACGGTCTCTTGCTGCCTCTGCACCTTCGGAATGGCCACCCTGCTCCCAGTGCAGCTGCTGTTCTTAGATTGGCTCCCTGCTTTTTTTTAGCTTGTACCTGTTGGCTATTTTGGCTTTTTCTTGTTTTCTTTAATAAGTCCTGGTGCTTCCCTCACACCAGGGATTGTGGCTGTGGTAGTTCATTCTCACCAGATTGTATTTTGGGGATCTTGGGGGAATAACTTGTTATTTAGTTATATATGTCATGGGTTTTGGCTTTACTGTCTGGTTGGTCGGTGATACATGGAGCTTCAGGAAGATCCAAATATGATGCTACCTCAGAATTTGCAGGATTCTTTTGCCTTATTCTAAAATAGGGTACTGAATATGATTTAGTTTTTACTTAATATTGTTTTCTTACTATCTTAAAACATGAATATTTATTATGATGACTTCAGGTCACTTGCGAAGGGGTAGCCTTTGTATTTACTTTTAAATCAATTTTTTAAATAGTTACAATAGGTTTTTTCTGTCTCCTGATGTTGAATTTTGCTTGTTTCTACTATTGATGTGATTAATGAGCTGTGTTTCTCTTTAGGGTGCTTTTTCTAATCGCTGGAAGGTTTGGGGGCTTAATGATCAAACTGTAACTCTGTGTGAAGTAAGAATAAATAGATTCAGGGTTTTCAGGGAAAGGAACTTTTGCTTTTATCCCTGGTGACCTTTTACTTTTCCCTGAGTTGTTGAAACTTTATGCCAGATAGGCAAGTTGATAGCTGAGGTAGAGAAGTGAGGCAAGCTTCATTGTTTGCTCATTGATCTCTGATGTCATTTGATTGAGCAGTTTTAAAACATGCTAAGTAAGACTATACGTTTTTATTAAAAACCCACTTATTTAAGAAAAACTTGGTTGATTTAAATAAATAGAAGTCCTTACTATGTTGTAGTAAAATGATTGTAAAAATGGACCTACAAAAAAAAAATGGACTTACAAGGTGAAAACCATGCAAAGCAATCTTGTAATCAATGGGAAAATTGTGATGGTTTCCTTACGTTTTAAAAATTTTTGTTGGGATATCAACTTACTGTTAGTTATTACTATAAAAAAAAGGAATGTATAATATAAAGAAGTGGTGAAACTAACATTTAGTATAACTTAAAACATTGGAAACATTGAGAATTGTGTTTTATTTTTAAACTACTCTTGATAAGTTTTGTACACAATGCTTCCCTTCACAGCTTTTCTATTCTTTGATGGCTTTCAACATCTTATCCTTTGCACTTGAATGTCATGAAATATCTCCAAGAGTTTGTTGTATTTTCAGATATTTGAAGTATTTTCTTGAAGTCACTTCCTCTGGGACATTGTCCTTTTTATTACAACCACTCTCCTCGTTGATCGTTTTGCCTTCACTAAATTCCTCTGGAGCGGTGTCACCCTTGCCACTGCCAGCTGCTTCTTCTATAACTCTATTTACGTTGGCCTTGAAATTCACTTCCAGCATATCACTTGTCATTCTTTTGCTGTACTTTGATTCTTTATTGGTTAGATTGCCCTTTGAATTTGTGTAAAATGGCATGTGGATTTGTCGCTGGGCAACAAGGAGGCGACACAGTTGCACCCTCAGCTATTTGTTGTGCAGTGACTAGTTGCCAGTACACTTTGAAAGAGGGGACATGATTGGCTACTGATTATGATGTTCATCTGCTATTTGCGTGATGATTTGTGGACTGAGGAGCAAAGTTTGTGCTTTATGTAATAGTTAATATATTAGCGGAAATTGGAGCCATGGTGTTGGGGACTGTTTTTAGTTAACTAAAAGTGTGAAAAAGTGTAACTGTTAGCTGTTTAGTCGTGTCTGACTCTTTGCAACCCGTGAACTGTGTGTAGCCCGCACAGTTCTCTGTCCATGGAATTGTTCAGGCAAGAATACTGGAGTGGTTTGCCATGCCCTCCACTAGGGGATCTTCCCAACCCAGGGGTCAAACCCAGGTCTCCCACATTGCAGGCAGATTCTTTACTTTCTGAGCCACCAGGGGAGCCTTTAGTTAATTAAACCCTGGTGTAAAAACGTGGAATGAAGTTCTTACACAACAGAATCATGCAAAGTGAGAACTCTGTCTTTAATACGAAATATCAGGTTGTACTTGGATTTGGTGACAATTGTGAAGATGATAATGGAACTAATCTGAGACATTTATACAGTAACATGGTAGTCTTTCAAAAATACTTTTTTTAAAAAAAAGATTAAAAATATGTATTTTTTTGATAAATTCCTTAACGGGGATTTGTGTGTATATCTCTGTGTATGTATACTAAGGGTAAAGCTTTGAAAGGAGAAAGTCTTACCATTTGTTGCATTAATATATTCTATAAACTTCTGTTTTCTGTGATCTGATTATTCTACATTGCTCAGTGTTATGATTACAACCTTCATCTCGCGATCTGAGGAATTCCTTCTGGCCTGTGTTTGGGTCCCTCTCACAGATCTCCTCCGTAGATGGCTGTGATTGTTGCTTTTTTTCATTATTGCTGTGAAGAGTTAGTGGTGTTAATGGAGGCCTGCATTTATTTGTTCACACAAATGAAGAGGGAAGAGGGATGAAAGGATTAAAAAACATGCCTCCAGGGCTGGGCTTAAGTATTTTTTATGTGCAGATTTTACAACTGGAGGGGAAAAACCACCTCCTATATATGAACATACTGAAGAGCATGAAGAAAAAATTTAAATCACCTACTGTAGTTCCATTTCTCAGATATTGCCTCTATTAGTATTTAGGTGTATATCTGTTTATACATTTCTTCTTCATATATGTACATATACTCTTGCATTTTTACCCAAAACGTTTTAAATGTTTTTCATATTCTTTATGCTTCCAAGTGGGTTTTCAAGATACACACACATTTTGAAGCTTTTTCTTATTTAAAAATGTGTGAAAAAAGAATAAAGTGAACATGTATCACCCAACTTTAGTGATTTCGGTTCCTAGGCAGTGTTATTTCGTCCATACCCACCTTCTCTTGCATTATTTTGAAGTCACTCCCAGGTAGATATTTTAGTACACTCTAGATAACTATTTCAGCACATAGAGTTAATTTTTTTTGCCAAATTGTTCTCCAGAAAAGTGTTCTCCGTGGACACTTGTCAGAGATAAGATTGGTTGTGTTAGTTGCTCAGTTGTGTCCGACTCTGCAACCCCACGGATTGTAGCCTGCTAGGCTTCTCTGTTCGTGAGGTTCTCCAGGCAAGAATACTGGAGCAGATTGCTGTTTCCTTCACCAGAGGATCTTCCCAACTCAGGGATCGAACCTAGGTCTCCTGCACTGCAGGCAGATTCTTTGCCGTTTGAGCTACAGCGGAGTCTGAGATGATATTAAAACACATTAAAAAATTTAGTATTGTTGGTCAGACACATGTGTGTGTGTGTAATTTTCCTCAGGTAATATAAAAAATCCTAATAAAGTGAGTTTGGGTATGCTTATATACCCTGGCAGGAAACATCTGGTTCTCACCAGCATGTCCCTCATAGGAATGCTGTGACGATTAGAGAGGGTGACCATATAACTCAGAGCCCAGACTGGGGCGCGTTTGAGACCTGACCTGGGTGCAGTTGGTGATGGGGCCGTGTAGCAGACTGGCACAGCCCTGGGCGCTGTCCTGGCGCAGCTGGGCGTGTGCTTGCCTCAGTGCTGCATAATGTGTGTAAGGTGCAGTCAGCGTGACGCTCCTGTGTAGTCAGTAGGTGGTAGCTTTTATGCCTGTGTGTGAATATGTATAAAAGTCTTTCCTTTAAAAGAAGTGTTTCGAATTAACAATTCAAAATCCTCAGTTAATAGTTTGTGTTTTTGCCTGCTTTTGGAGCTGACAGCGACCATAGTTTTCTCTGATTTTCATAATTACCTCTGATTTTCATAATTAGAAAGACGTTTGTGTTAACATTTGCAGCTGGAAAATGCCGGAGGAGACCTCAAGGATGGCCACCACCACAGTGAAGGCGCCGTTGTCATCCTGGATGCGGGTGCTCAGTACGGAAAAGTCATAGACCGAAGAGTGAGGGAGCTGTTCGTGCAGTCTGAAATCTTCCCTTTGGAAACACCAGCGTTTGCCATAAAAGAGCAAGGATTCCGGTGAGATTAGATTGCAGGGCGTTTTATTATTAATCTGCTTGGACACTGAAGTTTTCAATGAAAACCAAATGGATTGGTTTTAATACAAGAAATAGTCCATGGCTCTTGACATCAAAAGAAATTAAAGGAAAAGATTACATTAATTTTATTTGCACAGTTTAGTAATTTATCATTTGAATACTTTATGTTTTATAGCAAGGGTCCCCAACCTCTGGGCCAAGGTCCGGCACCTGTCAGATCAGTGGTGGCATTAGATTAGAGACGAAGTGCACAAAATGTAATGGACGAGAATCACCCTGACGCCGCCCCACACCCCACCCGTGGAAAATGCCTTTCATGAAACCGCTCTCTGGTGCCAGAAAGGCTGGGGGCTGCTGTTGTATAGGATTTCTGGATCAGACTTAGATTTGGCTGTTATGGTCATTCATTCATCCCAGATTACTTGATCAAAGGGATATATGTATATAATGGTTAGAGTACATAAATTAGAGAATGCTGTGTACAGTGCGTCTCGTTTGCTTCCTATCCCAGGAGACTTGTTTCTAAATTATGAAGACTTCTAATTTAAGGGCTAATTCTGTAACTTGTACTATTAAAACTAGTCAAAATGACATTCAATTTATATGTAACTTCCTCCTTTAACAGCTATTTTTGGTTAATGCTGTATCTTTTCTCTTGGAATTAATGTTCGTTTTTTTTATTGAGAGTTATTCAGAAGCAAGCAACTACAGTTTATATCCTTAATTAGCTCTCAAGATTTGGTGCTGTGTTTCTTCCAAAATACAGTATGTTTAATTTTTCTTGAAAGCATAATGTTTTCCCATTAGACAAATGGTTACCTTTCAGAAACTTTATAGATGTGTATACATTATCCTTTGTTTCTTATTTTTGAAATGGAGTGAATTGTGAATCAGAAAAGGCAGGTTTACATTTAACTCTTTTAACTTTAGGATGCACATAATTTTCTAGTAAGAAGGAATGCTTTGAGTTTATCTTATTCAACTGTCTTGATTTGTCAGTGAGAACCAATTTTAAGGGAATTAAAACTGTAAGAAATGTGAATGGCTCTCTGTCAAATTCAAACTCCATCATTCCCCAGATCCAAAGCAAACAGACAAAAATTCCCAGCAAACTAATTGAAACTAAATGTTGTGGAATAGGGTAACCAATATTGACAATAGAAGTCTTAATTGATTTTCTTGTCATCTGATTACCTGATCATAAACAATTTCTAGGTCCTGCTTACACCAACAGCTTCTTCTTTCTGTAGAGGAGGAACTATAGCACTGTTGCTTTCATTACCGTGATCCTTTCTGCTGAGATAGCCATTTGATCACCCCTTTCCTGGAATAAATTCTAGGTTTATGACTTGAAAGACATCTTAACCTACCTGTTTTTAGAAGCTTGATCTGCTTGATACATAAGCTGGTATCTGGAATGCCTTGAGACTTACTGGGCCTTGTAATTGCAAGTTGTTTCAAAATAATAGCAGGGTAGAAATAGAAAACTCAGAAAGAGTGATTAGCTCTTCTCAAGCTTATTGAGATAAGAATTTTCATAATTGGCTTAAGTGCTGCTTGAGTTTTATCCTTGACTAAGTCCATTGCTTTTTCTTTTTAATAGTATTAAGAATTTTATAGCAGATTAATGAGGGATGCTGGGCAGTCCCATGGTGGTTATCATTTATAAAACTAAATATAACATACTGAAATTCTAGAGATCTTGGTTATTAAATATATTTTACAGAGTTTTAGCTTCTGCATTTTTAAGGAACTAGGTTACATATCTACCCTTAGGGCTAGCCCCATTCCCCTTTAAAATTGTTATCTTAAAGGGATGTCACATTTATCATCTTGAGTAAGTAGATTGTCTTCAGTCTGTTTGCAAGCGATAAGCTAACAAACATAATGTATACCAAAATTCATATTACCAATATAAAATTCAAAGAGTAGGGCTTTTGTGCTCACTCAGATTATTATATATTTTTAAAAAATACATTGTCTTGTTGAGTAATTTTCATGATTTTTATTATTTTTTGGATGTATTACAAGTCTTTCATTTTAGTTTATGTTTTTACATGGCAGGCAGCCACTAATTATAAAGTGGATTGTAATCCAGATTTGTTTGTAAGTAGATTTTGGTTACATCTTGGAATGCGTTTTCCTTTAGAAATATGGACTTCCCAAGTGACTCAGTGGTAAAGAATCCACCTGCCAGTGCAGGAGACTTGGGTTTGATCCCTGGGTTGGGAAGATCCTCTGGAGAAGGAAATGGCAGCCCACTCCAGTATTCCTGGCTGGGAAACCCCATGGACAGAGGAACCTGGCTGTCTGAAGTCCATGGGCCAGGCCGCAAAAGAGTCTGACATGACGTAGTGACTAAGCAACAACAACATGCCTGTATTGTGTAAGTGGGCGTGTGTGACACTGGAGAGCCTCGGTAATCTGAAGGTGCAAGTCTTTCTGTGATTCCAGTTGTTTGTAGCCATGTTAGAGTGAAAGTCCAATGTTAGCAGATTTTTTTCCTAAAGAAAATACAGAAATCTGAATTTTTATGTAAAAATCATAATATTAAAGTGTTCCAAAATTGTTTGATTGAATGTGGAGGACCAGAGTTCCCTGTATCAGAAGCCAGCCTTATTTTTCAGCTTTCTTTATACAAATAGTCTGTTCCCAAGTTAACCCATAGAATGCTCTATAAATTCTAATTAATAGAATACTGACTTGGGTTCAGAGAGCAGGGCATATGAGGCAGATCATGTTAGCTCCTACTTCTGGGTCTCAGGTAAAATTGTTGGGAATATTGGACAGATTTTAAACAGGCAAAATTAGGTAATTCTTCACATTTTCTGATATTCTTTATTGTAGAGTATTTTGCTCTATGTAATCCAGGGCCTTCATAATACTTTCACTTGTCCTACTGTGTAACTGCTTTACTCCTTAACTTCTCAGAAGACATGTATTTTCACCTTCTGCCTTTAGAATTCTCGTTTACTTCCTCCACTGATGAGGAAAACAAAACAAATTCAGGCTTACCTTCATAGATTGAGACTTTGGTTTTATATATTTGGAAGTTTGTGCTTATTAACATGTGACTGTTCAGTTGGTCAGCTTTCCCATATTGGAATAAAATAGAGTAAAAAGCAGCTGTGTAGGGGATTCCCTGTCAGTCCAGCGTTTGAGACTTCCACTGCAGGCGGTATGGAGCATGGGTTCGATCTCTGATTGGGGAACGAAGATCCTGCATGTCTCACAGTCCCAAAAAAAAAAAGAAATTAAGCTGTGTAGGAGACTCTTAATTAGCTGTGATAGAATACGGATCTGCTGTGGCATACAGAAAACAACAAAATCTGAGTCTGTATTGAGTTTCCCTCAGTGGTAAAGCAAGAGAGGGCACAGACCTTGTATAAAGATTAACAGATATTCTTCGTTACTGTCTTCTTTAAATCCACAGGGCTATTATCATCTCTGGAGGGCCTAATTCTGTGTATGCAGAAGATGCTCCCTGGTTTGATCCAGCAATATTCACTATTGGCAAGCCGGTTCTTGGAATTTGCTATGGCATGCAGGTACATAAATCTATGAATTTGCCTTAAAAGTTAATTTGTTCTGCTTGTGACTCCTACTGCTTTAGTGTTTTCTGTCCTTAGAGCGTTTAAGATATTGAGTTGTGTGAGAAAATTTGTTGGTATTATAGCTGTTTATGAATCGCCACACTGGTATGGCAAAACTGATTTGAGTGGGGATTTTCCAAAGAGCAGCTATGTGTATTACTGCTTGCCACGGAGCCCTGTGCATTATTTTAAGAAGGTAGGCATTTAAATATACCTGAAAGTTGAAGTAGTAGTTTTGAGAGAGCTCCTTTATACATTTACTCAATCCCCCGATTATAACATTTTTAACCATTTTGAGAGTGATTTGCAAACATGGTGTCCTGTTACTTGTTGTGTCCTAAGTACTAGAATTCTGTCCTACATAACCACAGTATGGTTGTCAAAATCAGGAAGTTAACATTGGCTTGGTGTTCACATCTAGTCCACAGACTCTTTTAACATTTCACAGGTTCACTAATGTCTCTTAAAAGTCATGAATTCAATCTAGACCATGTGTTGTTGTATTTAGTTGTCATGTCTCTTTACATTCCTTTAGTTTGGAATCATTCCTCAATCTTCCCTTCTCTTTCATGACCTTGCCAATTTAAAAAAAAAGTACATTCCAGTTACCTTGTAGAGTAGTCTTCGGTTTCAGTTTGACGTTTCCTCTTTGTTGGATTCAGGCTATGTGTTTTCGGTAGGAATAGCACAGGAGTGCTTGGCTTCCCTGGTGGCTGAGTGGGAAAGAATCCCCTGCAGTGCAGGAGACATGGGTTCCATCCTTGGGGTGGGAAGATCCCCTGGAGAAGGAAGTGGCAACACACTCCAGTATTCTGGCCTGGAAAATCCCATGGACAGAGGAGACTGGCATGCTGCAGTCCATGGGGTCACATAGAGTCAGATATGACTTTGCAACTAAACAACAGCAAATGCTGTGCTCTTCTCATTAGAGAAGAGCCTTCTCATTAGAAGGCAGGTGATGTCGATTAATACTGCGATAGGGGGTGTTCCTTTAGATTATTACACCACAGTCTTCACTGTGGTGTAAATTAAGTATGTGTAGGATAGTGGCCAAGATGGTGGAATAGGAAAACCCTGAACTCACCTTCTCTCTTGGCCACAGGGATCCTATGCCAGGAAAATGAGCCCCCAGAACATTTGGCTTTGAAGGCCAGTGAGACTTACTTTTGGGAGAGACAAAGTGTTGTGGGAAATAGTGATTCCTTTCTTAAAGGGCACCCACAAAATCTTACATGCTCCAAGACCCAGGGAAGATGCAGTAATTTGAAAGGAGACTGGGTCAGACTCACCTGCTGATCTTACAGCAAGCCCCCTGCAGAGGCAGAAGGCAACTGGAGCTCACCCTAGGGACATGGATGCTTGTGGCAGCCCCTTTGGGAAGCTCATTCTGCCATGAGGACACTGGAGCTGGTGCCATTTGGGGATCCTCCTCATTTTAGTAAGTGCGCAAAACAGTGAATTGTCTTTTTTTAAACAATCTGGTTGAAACCTGTGTACTGATATGAATAACGCTCAGAGGGAATCTGTTCAAAAGTTAGAAAGTGAACAGACCGATATATTCTTCTAGCTATCTCTGGAGCTTTAAGTAAAAGAAGGAACTATAAATCAGTGTTCATGTAAGAATGTGAATATTTTTATTTCTAAATGCAAGGGCAGAATATTAGAAATTGCTGGTCTGCAAAACAGCTTTAGTTGATTTTGTTTCTTTCTAATTGTTATGATTTTCCATTATATATGGAAAATATTTCCATTATAACATAAAGAAAAGTCTCGCAGAATATTTTTTTAGGACCCACGTAGAGTGAAATAGGTGTGAAATATGCTCCTTTAATGTAAAATGATAGTGGCTACTTGTCCATTTTGCCAGTACCCCCTTATAATTGTAAGGCTACATTTTCTGTCATTCAGGATGGATCTTATGGTAGCCAGAGCCAGGTCTGTTTATGTTAAATGCATAAAAAAATTACCTACTGCTTTCATAGGAGGATAATGGAATAGACTGATCTTGTTCCTTTGGGCAGAAATTATCTTTCTATAAAATACTGATATAAATAATACCTTGTAGCTGATATGCTGTTTGTAAAGGACTAACACTTCCTAGAGACTCTTGGTTGGGTAATGTTAGCACCAAAGGCCTCCCTCTAGTATATACCTTTGCCCCCTCCATGGCAGCCTGGAATTTTATGTACTGTCTTTTCTCATTAACTCTTGAGTCTTACTGATTGCTTCCTGGTAATTCTTTGCTTTGAAAGAAAAAAGTCTGTCCTGCTCCTTGCAGTGTTTATTTCTATTATGGTTTATCCATCACTAAGCATAAGAAATAGAATACTAGAACTTTTGAACTCTCTTTGTACTTTTTTCCAATCCACTTTGTTCTCTCTTCCAGTAAGAGGTAACACTTGAACTGAATTGTTATTCATTCCCTTTCTTTTCTTTATAGATTTATACACATTGTATTTCTAGATAATATATTATCTAGTTTTGTCTATGGATCTTCATGTAAATGAAATCATGCTTCATGTAGTTTCATTTTTGGTTTTGAAAGTCAGTAATTTTAAGTTATTTTCACTACTGAAATTATTGTTTGAATGTAGTGATACATTCAAGTGTATCACCAATTAGTGATACATTCCACTGTTAGCGTTTCTGGTCTTTTCTCAAGTTCTTGCAATTACAGATGCTGCTATAAATATTTTTGGACTTTGGTATTGTACATACACAGAATTTTCTCTAAGCTAACCATTAATTGAAATGCTGAGTCTCAACTTCACCAAGAACTATTTGCCTCCAATATACCTTCCCACGTTCCCACAGCAGTATGTAAAAATGCCTTTGCTCTATATCCCTGCGGGCCTTGACAAGGTTAGATTTTTTTTTTTTTTTTTTTAATTTGCCTAGCTGAAGAGGTGTTAAATGACATGTTGTAGTCTTAATGGTCATTTTTCTTATTTTAAGATTCATGGATTTATTTGCCATTGGTCATTGGTGTCTGGTTTGCTGTAAAAGATTAGTCATGATTTTTGCACATTTTTTGTTGAATTTTTAAAATTGTTTTTATGTATGCTAGATGCTAAATTTTTGCCAATTATGTATGTTGCATATACCTTCTAGATTCTGTCTTCTCTCTTCACTATAGTTTCATTTTTTTTTTTTTAGTTTCATTTTTTTTAAAGAAACATCTTTATTACAAGCATTTGGTTTCTTTATATACTCCCACACAGATTTTTTTTAAATTTTCTGTTGGGAGAATTTCCTTTCATTTCCCCCTCCCAAATCTAAGATTTATTTTGAAATCTTGACATACAAGACAGATAAAAGGGGAGCTTACCCAATTGGAGTGGTAGACCTACAAGGCTTTTGTTGTTGTTTGAGGTATTTAGGACCTCAAGGTTATCACAAATCCAAAGCGAAAGCCGTTTCCTTAAGTCAAAATAGAATATTAAAATTTTAACCAAGTAAGAGTGTTCTGCTTTACATAAAGTTATTCCCTCACCCCTCCGCCACATACACACACGTAGCTGATCCTTTAGTTCCTTGTATTTTCACTTTTACCTAGCATACATGCATACATAAATCAGGAGTCAAGAATAAACATGAAAGCCTTCTGAAAGGTGAGATAGCTCTAAATTTTGCTGCAAGCCTTTGGCTTTATAAAAACCTTTAATTTAGACTTTGTGGAGTTTTAAATTGTGTTGTGTTCCAACAGCTTTGGTCAGCTTGATCTTTCAGCTGTCTTCTAATTAAGAACTGGAAATTTAGAGGAGGCAGAGATACACAAGGTTCATTTGGTTTATAGAGGGAAACATTCGTTTTTTCATTCAGCAAATTTGAGTGACTGCTCTGGGCCACATACTTAGCTAGGCCACTGGTACTGTGAACAGACCTGAAGATGTGGTGGGGAGAGAACATGCTAATTCTGCATTGCTAATCACACTGGCTTGAATGGCTTCAGTAGAGAATAATGGGAAATACAAGAAGTGGAGTTAGATAGAGGCAGTGCATTTAAAAGTCTTTGTTCAGTATAAGGGACTTGGACTTTATCCTGTAGACAGGGGTCAGCAAATTACAGCCTGCTGCCAAAGCTGGCCGCTGCCTGTTTTTTGTATGACCAGCAAGCTAAGAGTGGTTTTTATGATTTTAAAGTGATTTTTATGGTTGGATTTGAAAAACATTTTAAAAAAAGAATTGTATGTTGTGACATGTGAAAATGAAATTCAAATTTGTGTCCATAAATAAAGTTTATTGGAACACCATCATATCCATTCCTTTAAATATCTGTAGTTGCTTCTGTGCTTCAAAGACAAGAGTTGAATAGTTGCTTCAGAAACAGTAGGGCCTACAAAAATTTATTCTCTGGTCCTTTACAGGAAAAATTTGCTAACCCAAGTATAGATGATAGCCATTAAGAATTTAATCATGGACTAACACAGTCGTATTTACATTTTAGTGGCTGACATTCATAGACCTGTGGAAGATGGGCACGACTAGAGGAAAGGGGACTGGTTAGACTGCAGCAGTGTTCCCTAAACTATGTGTGTGTTAAGGTGCTGCAGAAAGTGTTTCATGTATGAGTCTTTAGTTTGGAAAGTACTGGGTTAAACAGAGGTTAGGAGGTGTTTTTTTTTTTTTTTTTTAATTGCTGGACTTCATGCAAACCTTTATTGCAGGAAGTTTTATAGTGAATGTCTAACAGGAGAATGTAGAGGGCAGCATTTGCTGATGTATATTTGAAGAATATGCCATTGTGCATTATAAGAATGAACACATTTAGCCCTCTGCCTGTTTTTCTGTTGGGTGCTGACACCTACATCATCTATCATTGTGGCAGATATCTTACGACACCTGTTGTGGAGCAGACATATGAAGATAGGTTGTATTGATTTTATCAATGCAGATTTAATGGCCCTAAAAATCCTATGTGTATCTATTTGGTGTTGGAAGGGTTTAGGCGTAGGTACATGATAAAGAAGATTGACACAGAAGGGTTGGACTGAAGAGACTACTTAAAAGTCTGTAGGTGGATGGGATTTGAACAAATTAATTTAAAGACCAGATTATATTGCTTATCCCATCTCCATAGCACAGCCTTCTGTAGACTTTCAGACTAACTGTTCCTTTGGGGCCAAAGATTAAACAGTTTGTAGGAATTTATAGCTGCTAGTTTTAATACCAACCTAGGTACTTTATGAGTTCAAAGAGTGTTTTAAAATGCTTTAAAAATTGAACTCAGATATTAAAGAAATCCTTATCCTTTAAAAAGAAATCCTTATTTTAACAGATGAATTAAAGTGTGCTAAATGGAAAATTTGCCAGTGTTTAATAAAAATTAACATCAGGTCAATTTCCTAATCTAGTTTTGTTTTGTAACTATTCCTTTTAAGAACTATATAATTATATAAAATAATATCAAGTAATTTACAGTTAGCAAACTTCCTTTATTTTGGAGGCACAAACATAACAGCTATCCTAAAAATAAAAAATATAAATTATTAGTGTAAGAAATTGGGTAATTTTCTTTTGAATTATATTAACATCAATTTATTTTCTCCTGGAACAGATGATGAATAAAGTATTTGGAGGTACTGTGCACAAAAAAAGTGTTAGAGAAGATGGAGTCTTCAGTATTAGTGTGGATAACACATGCTCCTTATTCAGGTATGATAGATATTTTTATATCAATAAGAATGTTAGGGGAGTGACTTAAAGCTGGGAATGTTATTCTTCAAAATTGGAGATTCTGTAATTCTTAGACAAAATTAAGGCCACGGCAGTGGCCAGAGGTATTGTCATATTTGTTTTCCAATTGAGTGTCGAGACAGAGGAGTATGGTGGTGATGCTAATTAGGAATGAGAAAGGCACTTGATGACAGAACTGAAGAGCACTTGTGCGGTCTTACACCCTGATTTGGGATTGCCGAGGGTGATGCCAGCATTTGTAGTTTTCCCTTTTCACTTTTTAGCAGAGCATGATTCTAAATATTAGTATGACACATGTGACAAATGGATAATGTTTTAAACTGTCTGCATTTGTATATATCTTCTTCTACCATGTTTGTTCTCTGGGTGCTTAACTAGCTACCCGTTTGCTGGCCTCATTACTAAATATGTATTGTACTTTTGTACTGAGCATAACTGTATTTCGTGTACTGTCTTTTTAATATAGTGAATGTATTAATTGATTTTATTGCTGGGTGATAATAGTTTAGGTATATTAGCTCTAATGTATTTAAATATTGGTGAATGAGCTATTCATTAGCTTCCTAGAATCATTTATCTTCTGCTTTACAAAAAACCAGGTGAATTTTCTTTCAGCTTCCTGAAAGATCAGAAAACTTAAATTTTAGTCACTTGCTTTCTTTCTTTGGGTTTTCCCATGTTTTGGGTATAACCCACTTATGTGTACAGTTGACAGTTACTCACTTTTTTTGAAATAAACTCCATTTTTCTTTAAGAATCACATTTCTCCCTAACTGCACTAAATCTATAAAATGTAGGCTAATGTCAGTTAATGTGCATATGTAGTTTTTATTATCATTTCTTGTAACTGTGCTAATTATCTTTATAGATTTGTTTTATTAACATATATTCTTACATCCTCCATAGAGTTGCACCTAAATTAATTCGTAATGGATAGTGTTCTCCAAACTGGACAAATCAGTTTTAAAATCCAAGTTAAGACCTTTTGTCTAAAATGGAGCTATCCCAGTTTTTACACAAAACTGGCTGTGGCTGTCTTTAATATTAGAAAGAGCAAGAATATCAATATTCAGAGATTCTCATTTTCAAAGTGATATTAATAAAAAAGCAACAGTTGCCGAAAATAATTTTATGAACTGAAGCTACTCATTGCCAAAATATGTTTTTGAAATCCATTTCTTGTTCAACTTCATAATGGAGAGTTGTTGCTTACATTCATCTTTATCTCAAGTGACTGTTCTTGGGAACTGCTTCAGGAATCTTGCTTGTGGAATGTGATACTACAAGAGACTTTAAATGTAAAGATCTGGTTAAGATTTACAGTTTCTCTGTCTTGACAGTTCTAAAATCCTGGTACTCAATTACAGCCTACACTAATCCTAAGTAACAGTGAACAGTGATGACAGTAACAACAACCCCAAAACAACCTTTTGGTTTTAATGTACTTAATCTTCTTGCTTTATTTTTTAATCTTCTTGCTTTATTTTTAGTTTTTGTTTCTTAATATTATTTAATACAAAGTCCTTGTTCAAATTTTTTCATAATGTAACAAATATCTTTTTATAAAATTGATTCGTTTGCATCAAGGTCCAAAGAAAGTCCACACAGTTTGTTTGATAAATGTTACTTACATCTGTTTTAAACCATGCCATTAATTACTTCTGTTCTTAAGATTAATTCCAGTAGAGAGATAATTTTGAAACCATGATAGCCTCTTGAAACTGTGTGTGGATATATGAATAGAGTAAATTTAAATTCTAGCAGTGTTGTACTGTTACCTACTTTCTCTGTTTTCTTGATTTATGCATAGAAGCTAGTAACTTTTAAAGCAAAAAACTACCAGTTATAAGATGAACTAAGTTCTAGGAATCTAATGTAAAGCATGGTTAACAACACTGTATTGTATATTTGAAAGTTGCTAAGAGAGTAGAACCTAAATGTTCTTACCACACACAGAAAATGGTAATTCTGTGAGGTGGTAGATGTGTTAACTAAATTTTTCACAGTATATAGGGTGTATCAGATTATCACATTGTACACCTTAAACTTACATAATGTTACATGTCATTATATCTCAATAAAGCTAGAAAAAAATAAAGCAAAAGACTCCATTAGTCATGTCTAATAAAGCTATTTGTATATTGTTTTATTTTTTACTTACCTAGGGGTCTTCAGAAGGAAGAAATTGTTTTACTTACCCATGGAGATAGTGTAGACAAAGTAGCTGATGGATTCAAGGTTGTGGCTCGTTCTGGGGACATTGTAGCAGGTGAAACTTCTAAAACTTTTGCAGGTTTTCTTTTTAAAAGTTTATCTGGAAAGTTTATAAACATGTTTCTGTATGTGATACTGTTTTTGATGTTTCTTAATTTTTTGAAAGATACTGTAAGTGTCATAGGGTCAATTGTTAATTCATGAAGGATATTTAATATTAGGATTATCTAGAAGTCACTTACTAGTTTGCTCTGAAATACTTTTTAAATTGTTTATTCTACTCTGCTTTTCAAACATAAATATATCTATTATAACTCAGGAAAATTTTGAGAACCATTTACCTCTCTAGCATGCTGTATTCATAAATGCCCTTTTAAAAAATGCCTCTTTTAGGTATAGATAGGCATGTATCTTGGATGTCTATAAAACATCAGACTAAGCATTCAGGGCATTGCTCTGAACCAGGGTAACCTGTGGGTCAAATCCAGCCTACAGAGTTTTTTGTATGTTTAGGAACTAAGAATGCTTTTTATATTATTTAAGGGTTATTATAGATGACAGGAACTGTGTGCATATGTCCCACCAAGCTTAGTTTATAACATCTAGCCCTTTGTAGGAAGTTTGCCAGTTCATGCTCTAAACAATTTTTTGTTCTATTTTTCTTGAAGAGGAGTTGATTTTCTGGCAGTTCATAATTTTTTACTTGCTTACTTGAATAATTATAAATAATCACCAGTAATCCCAGATATCTGCAAAAGGGAAAAAGTGGACTTATCATAAAGTTGTTGATTGTTATGTTACACCTAAGAAGTTGGAAAAAAAATTTTGTCATGGATAAATTGAATTGAGTAATCTACCTGCAGTTACTTAACGGATGCATAGGAATTTTCAAGAATAGTTTCCTTTTTGACAGGTTTCTATTTCTTATGCAAGATCAACAGTGGTAGATGAGATTATATATTTTTATTCATTCAACAAATATTTGAGTACCCAGATGTCCCAGGCACAGTTCTAGGTATCAGTGAACAAAATGAACCATACCTCCGTTTAATGTTTTAGTTAGTGAGGCTGGGGATGGGGGAGGGGTGGGACAGACAGTCACCAGATGATACAGAAAAAGTCATTGCTTGACAATGTTCAAATGCATTGAAAAAATTAAAAGACGAAAGGAGTGTTATGGAATGTGTGATTTGGACTGTTACTCTTTTAGATAGGCTATTCAGAGATGGTGTTCCTATTAGATGGTACTAGACATGGAGGAAGTAGGTGCTTGGCCCGTTTGGATATTTGGGGAAACAGTACATAGCAGTGCAGAATTCCTGGGATGGGACGTTGTTTAAGGAACAGCAAGGAAACCGCATGATTAGAGCTGGGTAAGCATGGGGCGTGTGGTAGAAGATAAGGTAGAGAGGCTGTTGGGAGCCAGAATCCCAGGACCTTTGAGGCCATTGTGAAAATGTTGGCTTTACTTACAGTGCGTGAAGATTTGAACAAAGGAGAGACATGATCTAATTTCAGGATTACCCTGTACAGAGGAGTAAAGAGACTGTTGAAAGTAGAAGGAGAGACCAGCTGGAAATCTCCTGTGGTAATCAGGAAAGGAGATTGTGTAAGGAGCAGAGTGGTAGAGCTATAAGTACTCAGGAGTGATTGGGTTCTCATATACATCTTGTACATACTTTGTTAGATTTATACCAAAATATTTCATTGGGAGTGTTAATGTTACTTGCATTTATAATTTAAATTCCACTTGTTCATTGCTGGTATATGGTAAAGCCATGAACTTTTGTGTATTAACCTTCTCTCTGGCAACTTTCTTGTACTCACTTATTAGTTCTAGGAATTTTTTTGGTTGATTTTAAAAAATTTTTACACATTGACAGTCAACAGTCATGTCATCTGTGAACAAAGACCATTTTATTTCCTTTTGCCCCCAATCTGTATACCTTTTATTTCCTTTTCTTGTCCTATTGCATTAACTGGGACTTCTGTTATGATGTTGAAAAGCAGTGGATAGAGGGAACATCCTTGCTTTGTTCCTGATCTTAGTGGAAAAGTTTTGAATTTCTCATAATTAGGTATGATGTTAGTTGTAGGTTTTCAGAAAATACTCTTTGTCAAGTTGAAGTCCACCTCTATTCCTAGTCTCCTGAGAGTTATTGTCATGATTGAATGTTTGGATATATTTCATATACTTTTTCTGCATATTTTGATATGATCATATAATTTTTCTTCCTTAGCCTATTGATATGATGGATTACAGCAATTGACTCTTATTTCTGACAGAGGGATTTTGAAGTATCTAACTGCAGTAGTGGATTCAGTATTTCTCCTTATATCAGTTTTTGCCTTACATATTTTGATGCTTTCCTGTTAGGTACATATATAAAGGATTATTATGTCTTTTTTAGGAATGGATTCCTCTATCATTATATATATGCCCCTCTTTATCCCTGATAACTTCTTTCTTCTCTTTTTTTCTTTTTAAATTATGAGAGTATGATAACACATTTACAGGAGACTTGGAAAAATACAGAATGAAGTTATATATAGTTCTACCATATAACTATTTTTAAGTAGATAAATTAAAATTTTTAGATGCAGTATCAAAAGTCTCAAAAATTAAGGGTGAATATACAGAAAAGTAGAAGGATATAGTAGACCTGAAAAGCACCATGAACCAATTCAGCATAATTAAGATTTATACAATTTTCACACAGCAGATATAAATTCTATTCCAAGTTCCCATAGACTGTAAAGTAGGAAACACTGGAACATATTCAGGGAATAAAACAAGATGCAAAAATTTTGTGGTCTTAAGGTATTGAAATCATACAGAGTCTGTTCTCTTACCACTGTGGAATTGTGTTAGAAATCAGTATTTGGACTCTGTGGGAGAAGGCAAGGGTGGGATGTTTCGAGAGAACAGCATCGAAACATGTATATTATCTAGGGTGAAACAGATCACCAGCCCAGGTTGGATGCATGAGACAAGTGTTCGGGGCTGGTGCACTGGGAAAACCCAGAGGGATAGGGTGGAGAGGGAGGTGGGAGGGGGGATCGGGATGGGGAATACTTGTAAATCCGTGGCTGATTGATGTCAATGTATGACAAAAACCACTACAATATTGTAAAGTAATTAGCCTCCAACTAATAAAAATAAATGGGAAAAAAAAATCAGTATCAAAAGACATCTGAAAATAACTCACATATTTTCAAGTGCAATATGACATTTACCAAGAGAGTTCATTTGACCTAGCCATTGAAAGCCACAAAAAAGTTGAAGACTGAAAAAACACAAGATGATTGCAAAGAGGAAAGCATTTATATGAGAAATTAATCCTGGTAACTTAGCTGAAGTCTGCTCTGACATTGATGTATCTACTCACGCTGTCTTTTTATTTGTTTATTCGTGGCTGTGCTGAGTCTTTGTTGTGGTGCATGAGCTTCTCATTGCAGAGAAGCTTTTGTTGCAGAACACGGGCTCTAGGACCCTCGGGCTCAGTAGTTGCAGCTCACAGGATCTGGAGTGTGGGTCCGTTGGTTGTGGCACAGGCTTACTTGCCCATTGGTATATGGAGTCCTCCCAAATGAGGGATTGAACTGCTGTCCTCTTCATTGGCAGGTGGATTCTTAACCGCGGGGGCCACCAGGAAGGCCTCTCATGCCGTCTTCTAATTAGTGTTATCGTGATATATTTCTCTCCGTTTACTTTTGATTTGGGTTTTTAGATTTGCAGTGGGTTTCTTGTAGACAATATATATGTTATGTTTTCTTTCTTGATCCACTGTGACAATCTGTCTTTTAATTGGTACATTTAGACTATTGGAGTTTAAAACGGATTGTTGATAGTGTTGGATTAATATCCATCCTATCTGTTGTTTTCTATTTATTGTCCGTGTTTCTGGTTCATATTTTTGTCTTTTTCTTTCTTTTGTGGTTTTAACTGATCATTTTATATGGTCTGATTTTCTCTTTCTTTGCATGTCAGTTATATCTCTTTTTTTACTTTTTCTAAGAAAAAGTTGCCCATGATTTTACAATATACATTTACAACTAATCCAAATTCACTTTCAGATAAGACTGTACCATTTCACAGGTAGTGTACCTTATAATAACAGAATAAGCGTGATTTTTTTCTCTCATCCCTTATACATTGCTGTCATTCATTTCACTTAAAAGTAAGCATGAATAATATGTCTCTATATAAACATACATAATTATATCACTGTTGCTATCATTTTGAATGAAGTTATCTATTAGCTCAATTAGGAAGAAGAAAGTTTTTATTTTACCTTTATTTTCATTTTCATATTCTTCCTCTGCTCTTTTTTATGTGGATCCAAGTTTCTGATCTTTATCATTTTCCTTCTCTCTAAAGAACTTCTTTTAACATTTCTTGCAGAGTAGTCTGTTGGCAACAGATGGTCTCAGTTTTCATTTGTTTGAAGCTTTTATATGCCTGAACTTTTGGAGGATAATTTCTCAAGGCACAGAATTCTAGGTTGATGTTTTTTCCCCCCCAACATTTTTTTTTTTTTAATTTTTATTTATTTATTTATTTTTCCCATTTATTTTTATTAGTTGGAGGCTAATTACTTAACAGTATTATAGTGGTTTTTGTCATACATTGAAATGAATTAGCCATGGATTTACATGTATTCCCCATCCCGGTCCCCCCTCCCACCTCCCTCTCCACCCCATCCCTCTGGGTCTTCCCAGGGCACCAGGCCCGAGCACTTGTCTCATGTACCCAACCTGGGCTGGTGATCTGTTTCACCCTAGATAATATACATGTTTCGATGCTGTTCTCTTGAAACATCCCACCCTCGCCTTCTCCCAGAGTCCACAAGTCTGTTCTATACATCTGAGTCTCTTTTCCTGTTTTGCATATAGGGTTATTGTTACCATCTTTCTAAATTCCATATATATGTGTTAGTATACTGTAATGGTCTTTATCTTTCTGGCTTACTTTGCTCTGTATAATGGGCTCCAGTTTCATCCATCTCATTAGAACTGATTCAAATGAATTCTTTTTAATGGCTGAGTACCCCCCAACATTTTTTAAAAAATTAACTTTTTTAGCTTTACTGAGGTATAATCAGCAAAATTGTAAAATATTTGAAGTGTACAATGTGATAATTTGATAAAGTGAAGTTGCTCAGTCGTGTCCGCCTCTTTGCGACCCCATGGACTGTAGCCTACCAGGCTCCTCTGTCCATGGGATTTTCTAGATAAGAATACTGGAGTGGGTTGCCATTTCCTTCTCCAGGAGATCTTCCCATCCCAGGGATTGAACCCGGGTCTCCCACATTGTAGGCAGATGCTTTACCATCCAAGCCACCAGGGGAGTCCCCTGATACACATTATGAAAAGCTTTTTCCCCACTGAGTTAATTAACCCGTCCATCACCTCACATACAGTTGATCCTTGAACAGCACAGTTTTGAACTGTGCAGGTCACCGTATATGTGGATTTTTTTCATGAAATATGTGCTTCAGTACTGCATGATCTGGGTTGGTTGAAACCGTGGGTGTGGAACTGCAGATGCAGAAGCCTGACTGTCAGGTTACGCACAGGTTTTTGACTGCACTGAGGGTAGGTAACTAAGCCTTGAATTGTTCAAGGGTCGACTGTATTTACTTTTTTTTAGTAAGAACATTTAAATTCTACTCTCTTAACACTGTGTTGGATCACTGAAATTTGCTATCAGCTATAATTACCATATTTATTATACATTAGATCCTCAGACCTTATTCATCTTAAAATCAAGAGTTTGTGCCCTTTAAGCAACTCTCTCTATTCCCCTCGTTCCCTCACCCCTAGGTCACCACATTTGTACCTTCCATTTTTGATAGAGGTTGAATTGAATCTGTAGATTACTTTGGGTAGAACTGACTTTTTTTAAAAAAGACTTTTTTTTTTCATGTGGACCATTTTTAAAGTCATTATTGAATTTGTTACAACATTACTTTTGTTTTATGTTTTGTTTTTTTTGGCCACAAGACATACGTGGGATCTTAGCTCCCTGAGGGGATCAAACCCGCACGCACTCCCTGCACCGAAAGGCGAAGTCTTCATTGCTGGACTGCCAGCATAGTCCCTGGAACTGACATTTTAACAATATATTAGTAATTCATCTAATCCATGAACATGGAATGTCTTTTTATTTGTGCCTTCTTCAGTTTCTTTCATCAAGACCTTACAGGGTTCAGTGTACAAATCTTTCATCTTTTTTGGTTAAATTTCTTCCCAAGTGTTTTATTCTTTTTGAATTTGTTGATGGGAGTGTTTTCTTAATTTCTTCTGCTGATAGTTTGTTGTTGATACATATAGCATTGATTTCTGTATGTTGATTATGTATCCTGCAGTCTTGCTGAAATAATTTATTAGTTCTAATGGCATTTTAGTAGTGTCTCTAGGGTTTCCTGGATACAATGTTGTGTCATCTGCAAATAGAGACAGTTTACTTACTAATTTTAATTTGGATAATTTTATTTCTTTTTCTGGCCTGACTAGTCTGGCTTGGACTTCCAGTACTTTGTTGAATTCTTGACTTGTTCCTGATCTTAGAGGAAAAGCTTTTCATCTCTGAGTATGTTAATGGTGGGCTTGTTGTATATGGCCTTTATTATATTGAGGTATGTTCCTTCTGTACCCAGTTTGTTGAGAGTTTTTATCGTGTGTGATGTTGAATTTTATCTATTTGCTTTTTCTGTATCTATTGAGATGACCATATTATTTTTATCCTTCATTTTTTTAATATGATGTGTCACATTGATTGGCAGATGTTAAACTATCCCTGCATCCCTGGAATAAATCCCACTTGATTATGGTGTATGATCTTTTTAATGTATTGTGTTTGATTTGCTAATATTTTGTTGAGGATTTTTACAACATTGTTTATTAGAGAAATTGGCCTATAATTTTCTTTTTTTGGTAGCCTTTTCTTGTCTGGCTGTGATAATCATAGTATTGCTAGTCTCATAGAATGTGTTTGGAAGTGTTCCTTTGGCTTCTATTTTTCATGAGTTGTTATTAATTCTTCTTTAAGTGTTTGATAGAACTCACTGGTCAGAGAAGGCAATGGCACCCCACTCCAGTACTTTTGCCTGGAAAATCCCATGGAGGAGCCTGGTAGGCTGCAGTCCATCAGGTCGCTAAGAGTCGGATACGACTGAGCGACTTCACTTTCACTTTTCACTTTCACGCACTGGAGAAGGAAATGGCAACCCACTCCAGTATTCTTGCCTGGAGAATCCCAGGGACAGGGGAGCCTTGGTGGGCTGCCATCTATGGGGTCGCACAGAGTCGGGCACAACTGAAGTGACTTAGCAGCAGCAGAACTTGCTGGTGAAGCCATCTGGTTTTGCAACTTTTGGGGAGGTATTTGATTATTGATTCAATCTCCTTACTTAAAATGAGTCCATTCAAATTTTCTGTTGCTTCATGGTTTAGTCCTGGTAAGTTGCATGTTTCTAAGAATTTATCCATTTCTTCTAAGTTTTTCAATTTGTTGGTGTATAATTGTTCATAGTATTTGTGTGGTATCTGTTGTAATGTCTCCTTTTTCATTTCTAATTTTGAGTCCTTTTTCTTGGAAAGTCTGGCTAGAGGTTTGTTTATCTTTTTAAGAAACTATCTCTTATTTTCATCTTTTTAAAAATCATAATTTGTCTGTTTATTTCTGCTCTGATTTTTGTAATTTCCATTTTTTTATTAACTTTGGGCTTAGTTTCTTTTTTTTTTTTTTTTTCTAGTTCTTTGAAGTTATTGGGTTGTTTAAGGCCTGACCCTTTTTTGAATGTGGGCATTTATCTCTGAACTTCCCTCTTAGAATTGCTTTTGGCATACACTGTAAGTTTTGCTTGTTTGGTTTTCATTTTTCTTTGTCTCAAGATTTTAAAATTGCTCTCTTGATTCCTTCTTTGACCTATTAGTTTCTCAGGAGCATGTAGTTTAATTGTCCCATATTTGTGAATTTTCCAGTTTTCTTTTTGTAATTTCTACTTCTACCATTGTGGTCAGAAAAGATACTTGATTATTATTTCAGTCTTCTTGAATTTAGTCTGACTTGTTTTGTGGCCAGACGTGATTTATTCTGGAGAATGTTCCAACTGTGCTCAAGAAGAATATTTATTTCTCTCCACATGTTACTTATTTCAGTCTGTTATCACTTCCATAGTTTCCAGTCAGTTGGATGTATCAGTAATTCTAATTTTTCCTCCTCTGTAAGTGAGGTTCCCTGCTCCCCACGCGCCCCCCCCCCCCCCCCCCCCCCGCCCCGCCCCGGCCCGGCTTCTTTCATGATGTTTTTCTTTATTTTGCTTTTCTGTAGTTTGTGAGTCGTATGCCGAGGTGTAATGTTTTGTGTGTGTGCTGCTCACTGTTTTCTGAGCTTCCTGTGTTAGCTTGGTGTCTTGTATTAATTTCAGGGGAAGTTCTCATTCATTATGGTTTTAAATATTCTGTTCCTCTCTCTTTCTTCTAAAATTTCCGTTGTTTATGTTATTTGTACTTGTCTCACAGTTATTGGATGTTCCTTTTTTTTTTTTTTTCAGTGTTTTTTTCTTTTTGGTTTTCAGTGTGAGCCATTTTTATTGAGTTCTCTTTTTGCTTAGAGAGTATTTCTTAAGCCATGTCCATCTGTTGATAAGCCCATCAGAGACATTCTTCATTTCTGTGATGGTGATTTTGGTCCCTTGAGAAGTTCCAGCTCTGCTTACATTGCCCGGCTCTTCTTGCATACTCTACTTTATCCTTTTGAGCCCTTAGCTTCTTAATAATAATACTTGTTTTAAATTCCCAAGCTAGTAATTCCAATATCTCTGCAGCATCTGAGTCTCTTCTAACACCTGATCTGTCTCTTCAAACTTATGTTTTCCCTTTTAGTGTATCTTGTACTTTTTTTTTTGCTAGCTTGCCATGATGTGCTGGGTACAAGGAACTGCTGTAGATGGCAAGGTGTTGGGAGAGGGCAAGTGTTCTGTGGTCTTACGAGTAGTTCTCAGTCTCAGTGAACCTGTGGCTTCGGGCTCTGGATTTCATGAGTGTTTTAAGTTTTTCCCTCTGTTCAATGGGACAGGAGGACTAGAGTGGGCTAGGGTTGGCTGTTTTCTTTTCTCCCAAGTCAGTTTGGTTCTGATAAAACCCTGTCATATTAGACTAGTTACCAAATAGTTTCTCCTGAGAGTTGAAGACCTTATTAAGAAGAAAAGAATGGCTTGGTGTATTTCAAAATGTTTTCTTTTTCCCTCCCCTGTTGGAAGCACAAGGGAATTTTCCTCTAATATTCACTGTGAGATCTTGGTCAAGCTATTAGAGAGTGTGGGGATCCCAGATTACTGGGTATTCTAGACATTTTCTCTCTCAGATTTGTCCATGCTGAGCCTCCAGTGATAACAATTATAGTTAAGTTTCCCTCCCTCAGCACTGGTTCCTGTAGAGGTTTGCAATCATGGAGTTCTCCAGTAAGTTGTGATTCTCTGTATTTACCTGTCAGTCTCTCTAAGGGTATTTAATCAACTTTTTACTTGTTGTTAGAACATAGTGGTGTCTTCTAGCTTCTTAATATGCTGAACTGGAAACCAGAAGTTAGACTGGGTTCTGGTATGTTTTGGATGCAGAAACAAAGGATTTGTTGTGAAGTGGGAAGGAGAGAATCGAGTCCAATTTTAACTTCCAAGTGTTTCATCCTGAGCAACCAGAGGATGGTTTCTGTTTACCTGATGTGAAAAAATGCAGTAATTTGGGTTTGCATATTAAAGATTTCTTATTAAGCATTGAAATGAAGGTGTGAATAGGCACTTTTATATATTTTTGAGTCAAGACTGTAGAAAAAACTGGACTGGAGGAATAAATTCAGGGGTATACCAACATATAGGTAAAATTTAAGGTCATGAGAGTTTGGAATCATTCAGAATGTATAGAGCAGAAATTTAAGAACTGAATACTGGCTGACTTTCAGGTGTAGAGATGTGATAAGATGAAGAACCAACAAAGGAGGTTCAGCAGTAGACAGTGAAATAAGGAATGAAGCAGGAGAGTGATGGCTGAGAAGCCAAGTAAAGAAAGTGTGTGCTTCACTAGCAGAGTGAGTGTAAGTTTGGGAGTTTAGTAAGCCTGACTTGTCTACTTAATTAGCTGGGGATACTGGCAAGCTTCTTGATATCTCAGAGCCATAGACAGCGGGTAGTACATGTACATGTAAAACATCTAGCCTATCATCTGCTTTGTAGATGATAATTTGTCAGAAGCCTGTTAGTCAAGTAAGTGGAGTTACATTCATGGTTAATAGTATCCAGGAAAGAAACACTTAGGATATTCTGATAGGTTTAATGTATGAGGATTTTCCAGTATAGAAAATTGGTAGCTGCACATTGCATGTTGAAGGCATATGGAACTGAGATTTAAAACTGAGTTACCCTTGCGTTCAATAGACAAAATGTTTGTAGTAACCTGGGTGGAGAAGTGAGGATACTCTGAAATGATGTCACAGCCTTGTAGTTCATTAATTGCTGTATGAGGGAAGACCTTTATAACACCAGATCATGGCAATGTAGTTTGTATTTTTTTCCCCCATAGCTAAAAATCCACTAATTTGAATCAGTTTCCACATTTATGGAGGAAGAAATTGTGAGGAATTACTGTGGGTGCTCACTGAGTATTTTCAATATGAAAAAAAAATTATTTATGATTATTTTCTCTATAAAGGTATAGCAAATGAATCTAAAAAATTATATGGAGCCCAGTTCCACCCTGAAGTTGGCCTTACAGAAAATGGGAAAGTAATACTGAAGAATTTCCTCTACGATATAGCTGGGTGCAGTGGGACCTTCACTGTGCAGAACAGAGAAATTGAGTGCATTCGAGAGATCAAAGAGAGAGTGGGCACATCAAAAGTTTTGGTAAGCAATTTACATCTGAAAGTCTAAAACTTTATGCCAGTAATGTTAGACTCAAGGTTGACTGACTCAGCATAGCCCTTAAATTTTGACTGGGTGGTAGGTGTTTTTGAGTTGCCCTGTTTCACAGTGCTTTTTCAGTTACCATACACAGCTTTGATGCAGACCGGGGGTTGAACCCAAGCCCTTAGCAGTGAGAGCACGGAGTCCTCACCCCTGGATGGCCAGGGAACCCCCATGGTTTAGGTGGTGATTTAGGCTCTTAGCATGTTCTCGCTTGTCTTACTAGTCTGACTTCCCGTCTCACCCCGTAGGTCTTACTCAGTGGTGGCGTAGACTCGACAGTCTGTACCGCTTTGTTAAATCGCGCTTTGAACCAAGAGCAGGTCATTGCTGTGCACATTGATAACGGCTTTATGAGAAAACGAGAAAGTCAGTCTGTTGAAGAGGCCCTCAAAAAGCTTGGGATTCAAGTCAAAGGTATTGATGAATGCCAGAAAAGTTAACTTACGTGTCAGAACTTGTTTAATCAAATCTAACTTGTGATTAAATTAACCGAGTAGAGTTTTCCCAGGAAGCTTATGGTTGAAATGTTTTTTATTTTTACACTGTAATTACTTCTGGTTCAAGAGGGGCCACAGTATAAATTTTGAAAATTGATTACTCCTAATGTTACATATAAATGAATAAGTTACCATTTTCCAGCCCCCATTGTGTTCTTTCTATCCATCTTCTTAGGCCTTAACTGCCTTTACATTTATGGATATCTTTTGCACTTTTATAAAAAGAGATGTAAGCCATAGTTATAGTGAAATTAAATTAGTAGTTTAATGATATAAACTGTGTGTTGACTTAATTGGAATTGATGCCAAAAAGTTGAGTGTAAAATGAAGACTTGTATAGTTAAACATGAAGTAAAAATGAGTCTATTTCTTTCTTCTTTGGAAATATCACTAAAATAACAATGCGGGCATAAAGCAAGTGTAATGCCAGAAGGATGAGGAATAGAGAGGAGGTAATAATAGCAGTCTAATGGTTTCAACAAAATGTTGGGAAGTAGAAAGCAGATGGTTTATGCGGGTTTTCTCTGATAAGCTAATGAAGCTTAAATTTTAGGACTGCTTACCAGCCAGGCCTTCCCCAAAATCTGGAAAGGATTCCATCAGTATCTTCTCATAGTTACACATTTTATGAAATTTGAAGTAAGGTATTTTAATAGTTTATAGTTAATTTGCTTTGTCTTTCTTTTCTCTCTTTTGGGTGGTTTTGTAGTGGCTGCAGGCATTTGGGAATTATGCTAAGAAAACATCGAGTTGGGGATACATTTAGTTTGGATTTGGTGCTATATTTGTGATTTGCAGTAGTTTCTGTGTGTAGTTTCTAGTTTGTGTTAGCCATAGGAGTATTAACTTGTGATTTAAAAGATGGGTGATTTGTTATTCCTTTTCTTGAAAGGGCCGTCTGAATTGTTTAGTTTCAGCCCCACAGAAACCTGCATCTGTCTTTGTTAACTGACGTAGCAGGATGGCGGACCCCAGAATCTTGGGGAAGGGTTGAGGGAAGGAAGCCCAACAAAATGCAGGACTTTTGGGAAAGCTCAGGAGTTGGAACATTGGCTCCCTTACAGGGCCTGGCTCGCTGGGTCAGCCTAAAACGTGTTGGTTCAAAATCTGAGAAGCAGTTACTTTTCCCTTTAAACAGGAACACAACTGCTGCTATCCCTCATCAGAAGACCGTGGATTTATTCTCTAGAGACTCTAGGCTAAACAAGAGAGGCTTTGGACTTGGGCATGTCAGTTCCAGGCAGAGTTGAAGGTGGAAGGAAGATTGCGTGTTAAAAACAGTAACATTAGGGAAAAGCCTTATGCACTGAGTGATGGCCACCCCCCTCCACTGGCCACTTCCTCTGTTCGGGCTGTCGGAGTGCTAAGAAACAGGAAATTGGAGGTGTCTTCTCTGGGTAACTGATCAGCTTGAGAGAAAGACCTACAAATTCAGTAAAGTGAAGTAGCCAGCTGCCTTGGCATCTTGTAGTGAAGCCTATTTTTTTTTTTTTTAACTTTACTGTTTAAAAGGACAGCCAAGGATCACTAAGAGTATGTTTTTAGACATCAGTTTTTCATGAGACTGGTCACTGTGCAGTTCTGAGGACTTTGATCCCTGTATATGTATCACTGCTTTGGCTTCCTTGGAGTTACGCTTCTTTTGGGGGATTTTGCTTGTTGCTCTGGTGAAGCACTGAATAGAGGGAAAGCAATTAGCATAATTTGTGATAATATGGCCCTAGATAGTAAAATGCCACAGAATTCTCAAAGGAACAAAACTCAGTGAGTGCCTGTATATGAACTCTGTTAGTCATAGTTCATTGGTAGTTCTGGAATATGTAGGCAGTTTAAGGGGAGAATCAGAGGATCCATCTAGGTTTTCTTTTTTGTAGTTGATCTGTTGCTTACTATTTTCAATCTTCTGTTATTTTAAAATATGCTTCTCTCCTCTTCCCCAGTGATAAATGCTGCTCATTCTTTCTACAATGGAACAACAACTCTACCAATATCAGATGAAGATAGAACTCCACGAAAGAGAATTAGCAAAACGTTAAATATGACTACAAGTCCTGAGGAGAAAAGAAAAATCATTGGGGATACTTTTGTTAAGGTACTTTTTAAATATTCTCAATGTGTACTATTTTAAATGTGAATTTTAGTATTTTTCCCTTGTCATTATACCAAATAGTCAAATTTTGTGACTGATTTTGATTCTTTTTTTGGCTAAGAGTTTTACTGTGTTTTGCTATTATACTGATTAATAGAAACTATTTTATGTTTTAAAAAATATATACTTACATTGTCAGGCTGTCATTTTAACTGCTTAAGAATAGATATTTTTAGTTGATACTAGATTTTAGTTCTTTGGATGTTTCAATGGGTAGATTTCTTTTGGCTTTGATGGGGATGTTCATATACCTTTTTGAATTATGTTAAATAAGCATTTGTCCTTAAAGGAGTTTAATTTGAGAGTTGGTGAATTTCATCTCCTGGTTAGTACTACAAAAGGACTCTTAGAAATTTAGATGAAAGTATAACATTTTGCTGTCTTTAAAAAATTTTGTTTCTTAAAAGGTTGTTTTACTCCTGTTGATTATAGATTGCCAATGAAGTAATTGGAGAAATGAACTTGAAACCAGAGGAGGTTTTCCTTGCCCAAGGTACCTTACGGCCTGATCTCATTGAAAGTGCATCTCTTGTTGCAAGTGGCAAAGCTGAACTCATCAAAACCCATCACAACGACACAGAACTTATCAGAAAGTTGAGAGAGGAGGTAAAAGCTTTTGAAATGTTTACCATAAAGCCTCTTTCCCTCCTTCACCATTTTTAAGTGTACAATTCAATAGTTTTCAGTATATTTGTATTGTTGTGAAACATCTGCATAACTTTTTCATTTTGCAAAACTGAAACTCTGTACCTGTTGAACAGCTACCCTTTTCTCCCTTTCTCTAACCCTGGATCATCTACCATTCTGCTCTTTGTTTCATTGAATTTGACTACTTTAAATACCTCTTAGAAGCACAGTCATAGAATTTTTCTTTTTTTGTGACTGGCTTATTTCACTTAGTGTAAGTCCTCAAGGTTCATCTGTGTTGTAGCATGTGATAGGGTTTCCTTCCTTTTTAAGCTGAATAATACTCTGTTGTATGTATATACACATATCACCAATGGGCATTTGGATTATTCTGCTTTTTGGTTGCCGTGAACTTTGTTGTTCTGCTGTGAACGTGGATTTGCAGATGTCTCTTGGAGCCCCTTGCTTTCAGTTCCTTTGGATGTGTACTAAGAAGTGGGATTTCTGAGTCTTAGTGATAGTTTTATTTTTAGTTTTTTGAGGGACTTCCTTAATGTCTCATCAGCAGTTATACTATATTAAAATCCTACCAGTAGTGCAAAAAGCTTCCTGTTTCTCCATACCTTGCCCAACACTTGTTACTTTCTGTTCTTTTTTTTCAAGTAGCCATCCTAATGGATGTGAATTACCTGTCCCTTTTTATTATTTTAGGCATCCTAGTAGATGAGAAGTGGTAGGTATCTCATTGTGGTTTTGATTTGCATTTCCCTAATTGGCTAACAATGTCAGTCACCTTTTATGTGCTTATTGGCTTTTTGTATATCTTTGGAGAAAAATCTATTCAGATCTTTTGCCCATTTTTAAATTGGCTTATTTATCTTTTTATTATTGAATTGCATGTGTTCTTTATGTAGTCTGTAGTCTGGTTATTGGTTATTAGATACATGATTTGCCTTCTGTGGGTTTTCCTTTCACTTGATGATGTCATTTGGAGAGTTTTAATTTTTAAACACTAGTATGTTTTCTGATTGGCTTATATTACAATGAGAACTAGATCAGAGATGTGTGGGTAGGTTTGCTTTGATTTTTGTCTGTTTAAAAGGTTTGTGTTTAAAATGTATCTCAAAGAGACACATAAAAATCACTAAAATATCTAATTCCTTAAAAAGACAAAGGAGGAAATACTTTAAAAGATGAAGTTCTAAAAAATGATTTTTAAAGGTAAAAGACAACAGGAAAAGTGAGTAATTTGTTGTTCTTTGTTTTTCGTGTCATTTTGGTTACTATTATAATTTGTATTAATTGGCCTTTTTCTTTCATGTAGGGAAAAGTAATAGAACCTTTGAAAGATTTTCATAAGGATGAAGTAAGAATCTTAGGCAGAGAACTTGGACTTCCAGAAGAGTTAGTTTCCAGGCATCCATTTCCAGGTAAGAAATGGAATTCTGTTTGGTTTGCCATTAGGTCTTCATGTTGAATAAGAATCAATTCAGACATGTTTTGAAGTAATTTATCATCTTAGAGAATATGTAACTTGAAAGAAAGGAAAGGATGGGTAGGGAATAAACATTCTTTTTAGTGCCTACTGTATATATTTCACTTTATTAAATATTCATTTTTATTATGTATATTTAAATGTTGCATTATCCTTGTGTAAATAGGTTGACATGTAATGTTGCCATCAGATAAAAAAACCAGGAAATATTTTAATAACACTGCCATACAATTCTTAGTGTTAGAACTTGGGTTTTTATGTTCTTTCTACTATACCATGATGTATTCCAGATAGTGATTAACTGGAAATAAAAGAACGAGAAGTGTGATGCAAAGTAGCAAACTGACTGTTTCACCAGTGGCAACCCAGAACTGTCCCCTCGTCCTGCATCTTATAGGGAGGCAGGGAGTTTTTTGCTGTTGTGTTTTAAAAGCTGGAACTGAATTGTGCCATATTTCCCATTGTTGCTGAAATCACCCAGAGAAGACACGCTGCCTTTGTGCATTGTCATGTATCTTAATGTCAGTCCTTTGCTTTACATGACATAAAATAAGTTGGTTTTGTTTTAGTGTAGTACAGTTTTTTTTGTTGTTTCTTAGTTTTGCTTTTATGGGTGGTAAAGAGTCTTGCTGCAGTGTGGGAGACTCAGGTTTGATCCCTAGGTCCGGAAGATCCCCTGGAGAAGGAAATGGCAACCCACTCCAGTTTCTTGCCTGGAGAAAACCCATGGACAGAGGAGCCCGGCATGCTACAGTCCATGGGATCGCAGAGTCAGACATGGCTGAGCGACTTCACTTTACACTTTAAAACTCGCTTCTCTGAAACCCTTATCCCCTGACTGACTTGACTGAATGGATGAACCATTTGTTTTCACAGTGCTGTATGTAACTCATTCGTGAACAAATGAAAAGATTCTGTTTTTAAGTTGTCATAAAAATATTAATAATTAGAGGTGATATTTGTTAATTAGGACTGTAAGTAAGTCTTAACCTGTTTTTGTTTTGAGTTCTTGAGTGTGGCAAGTCTTCTACCTCAGTTCCTGTGTCTCTACGATAGTTACTAGATGATGAGTTGAGAGTCATTTAATCAAGTTAAAAAGAATAGTTAATGTTTCCTGAGTACTAGTGTGAGCTAGGCATTCTGGTAAATATTTTGCATATATTGTGTTATTTGATCCTCACAATAATAACTACTGTTATCCTGTTGTCCAGTTGAGGGAATTTAGGGACAGAGGCTAGTTTGCCAAAAGTTACACAGACTGAGTTTGGGGGAATCTAGCCCCACTAAGGCCTCCTCAGTACTGGCTACTCTTAACTACCATGTTGCCTCCATAAATAGTGCTACATAGATCATGACCCACATGGAGATTAGCACTTGTTTATGCTACTAACTTCAGTTCTGGTATTCAGGATATTCAGTACCAATGTGTGTTGGCAAAGAATTGTGTCTGCTAGTGGTTTTAAATAGATTGGCACATATATTGTGTATTAAAAATAATTATTAGAGAATTTTTAGGTCCTTAATGCGTGTACTATGAAAGTAAGAGATGGAAATAACTGATGTGAAGAGAATTAAAGCATTCTAAAAGGAATGAGTTGTATGGGAAACTAATAGCTGCATTTCATGTTAAACACTTTAAAAACCCTAAAGTGTATATGTCAATTATATTTCAATAAAAGCAGTTAAAAACAAAGAATGGCAGATGGGTTTTATATTTTGGGAATAGTGACTTTTTTTAAATTAAGATTTTATATTAAATATAACATTTTTATTAGATATCATTGTACTCTTTTTTAGGTCCAGGCCTGGCAATCAGAGTAATATGTGCTGAGGAACCTTATATTTGTAAGGATTTTCCTGAAACTAACAATATTTTGAAAATAGTAGCTGATTTTTCTGCAAGTGTTAAAAAGGTAATTTGTGTTGAATTTGTATATTATAGGAGCTTTAAAAAGATACAGCTAATCAATACAAGGAATTGAATGGATTCTTGCTGTATTTCAGTATTTACAATGACTTAATTAGGGTTTTGTTACTTGAAAATTCAGAGACATTTAACCTTTGGAAATGACTATGAAGACAGTATTCTACAGAGGCTTTTAAATGCAGACTTCTTTTCTCAGCTAATCTATATATTTTTCTGCTATTCTACATATTTTAACAGGTTAGATACTTTGAAATCCTGAAAGTACTTGATATCAAGTATTTTAAAACACCCTTTCATATGTCTTGTGAGAAAGTAAGGGAGATCATTTTAGTTCCAAACTGAGGATGATTAAGAAGTCTCCAGTTCTTCTGTATATTTGGTGCTTAAAATTTATAATCTGTATTAAAGTGGGCTTTGGTTGGTAGTGCTTTTGAGCGTCGGAAAAGAAGCAATGTAAATTATCTTTGGAGTCTCTTCAACTGGGCTTAAGAGAATCCCTATAAATAGGACTTTTACAAATATGAGTTTATAATAAACTACAAAATACATCTAAAAAGTAAGGCACAATGAATGAGAGCTAGTAGAAGATGACTCTCAATCACTTCAGATACTGGAATTAGCAATAAATCATATATAAAGTACAAAGAGTTAAAAGAAGCAATTGTTAATGAGAATAAGGTATATAAGGTACCTGGGAGTTTTGAAAAAAAAAATTAAGTTCTAGAAATGAAAATAACTGAAATTAAAATAAAGAGAGAGTTAGTGAACTTGAATTTTCCAGAAATTGGAGCAAAGCATCAAAGAGAAAATATGATTAGAAGAGGTTAAGACAAAATGAGAATGCCAACTTAAATGTATATCCTGAAGGAGATAGACAGAAGTATTTGAATTCTGCCATACTTTTGAAAGGGCTTCCCTGGTGCCCCAGTCACAGAGAATTGGACACGACTGAGTGCCTAAGCACAGCAGAGCACACTGTTGAAAGACACCATGCCTCCGATTTAGGAAATAGAGTGCATCCTGGTCAGGGTACAGGAGAAGAATTTGACATCGAACAGGCACAGCTGTGTGGGCGTCCCTGGTGGCTCAGAGGTGAAGAATCTGCTTGCAGTGCAGTAGCTGCAGGAGAAGCGGGTTCGGTCCCCGGGTGGGGAAGATCCCCTGAAGAAGGGCATGGCAACCCACTCCAGTATTCTTGCCTGTGGAATTTCATGGACAGAGAAGCCTGGTGGGCTACAGTCCACAGGGTCGCAGAGAGTTGGTCACAACTGAAGTGACTTGGCACATGCGCAGGCATAACTATGGAAACTGCAGGCTGCCAAAGACAAGCAGCTGCAGAGAGAAGACTGATTTCTGCATAACGGAAAAACCATCATGTGGGCTGTGAAAGGAGCAGGAAAAGCAGGGAGAATACTTATGAACAAGAGTGAACAGATAAATGGTCTCCAAGACCTTGGGCAAAATAAAGATGTTTTCACAGAAACAGAATTTATTGCCAACAGTCTATTACTTAAGGAGCTAAAGGCAGTGGTTCTCAACCCTGTTTGTGTATTAGATTCAACAGGGGAAGCTTTTGAAGTATACTGTGCTTGGACCCCCTTCTGCCTAGAATTTAACTGATGTGGAATGGGACATGAGTGTACTAAGTAATTTGAGTGTGTAGCTAGGTTTGAGAACCACTGTTTTAAAGAACTGACTAGAGAAGAAGGAAGGGGATCCTAGTTTGAAGGGTCTGAGATACAGGAAGGACTGATAAGCAAATAAAATGGTAAATGGGTAAAATTAAATAGACAGGCTGATTAAAAAGAATTCATTTGAATCAGTTCTAATGAGATGGATGAAACTGGAGCCCATTATACAGAGCGAAGTAAGCCAGAAAGATAAAGACCATTACAGTATACTAACACATATATATGGAATTTAGAAAGATGGTAACGATAACCCTATATGCAAAACAGAAAAAGAGACTCAGATGTATAGAACAGACTTGTGGACTCTGGGAGAAGGCGAGGGTGGGATGTTTCAAGAGAATAGCATTGAAATATGTATATTATCTAGGGTGAAACAGATCACCAGCCCAGGTTGGGTACATGAGACAAGTGCTCGGGCCTGGTGCCCTGGGAAGACCCAGAGGGATCGGGTGGAGAGGGAGGTGGGAGGGGGGACTGGGATGGGGAATACATGTAAATCCATGGCTAATTCATTTCAATGTATGACAAAAACTACTGTAATGATGTAAAGTAATTAGCCTCCAACTAATAAAAATAAATGGAAAAAAAAATAAATAGACAGGCTGTATAAACAGGTCTCAATTTTGGTGTTTATTTTTTTAAAAAATACAACATATAGCTAAAATAGCTTGTAAGCTATAGGGGGATTGATTGGAATTAAAGCATTCAAAGACCTTGGTATTGTTTGCCAGATGAGCACAGATTGATTCTCTTTTGTTAAAGATCCCCACTTAAGGGGAGCCGCTAAAGAATGAAAATAGAGGGGCTTAACTTCACAATTAGTAAAGGGGAAATAAATGAGTTGGGAAAAATCATCAGTTCAGAGAAACGTTAAGGAGAAAGAAACATAAAAAGTGGACACACAAATAGAAACTGCTGAATAAACTGGTAGAATGGAATTGAACCTTAATATTAACTCACAATTAAAAGACTAACATCTTTAGTTAGGACATAATGTTAATCTAGATTGAGGAGTAAAATCTAACTATAGTCTGTTTACCTAGGGATAGAAAGAGGGAAGGTAAAAGAATAGAAAAGGATAAAAGAATAGAAAAACATATATTCAATACCAGGCAAATAAACTGTTAAATTCATTTCAGACAAAGTTGACTTTATGACAAAAAATTTCCCTGGAGATAAGGAGAATTTGATTCGTGGGGTGTCCCTTGCCGGTGACAGGGGAAAAGCCTCCATCTGTATAAATCTTATGTGTATTTCTTGTCCTAATATTTAACTTTTCATAGCCCTGGCCTTCAGTGATGAAATTCTGACAACACTGCATTAGCACACACAAGTTAGAAATACCATATAGAATCTATTGCTTATAAACTAGAAAGTAGATACATAAGATAGTAATAGGTACCAAAAGAATGACTACCTTATTTCTTGAAATCCTAAGAAGTATGTCTTTGATTTTCTTAGCCACATACGCTATTACAAAGAGTTAAAGCCTGCACGACCGAAGAGGATCAGGAAAAGCTGATGCAGATTACAAGTATGCATTCACTGAATGCCTTCCTGCTACCAATTAAAACTGTGGGTGTGCAGGTGAGTTGTGTGAATTCACTGACCTGTGACATAACTTCTGCTGCTCTTTCTGCTAATATCGAAATAAGAATGACTTACAAAAATGAAATATGAAAGTGTATACAACAAGTTTAAAAATGTAAAAAGGCAATATTTTATGAATGCTTATGGAGCGAATAAGGTTGTAGGAACTAAATATTCAGGCTGAGATTTTGTAGTTTTGAAACACCTATCATCTGTAACCAAAAGTAAAACTTCAGAGAATGAATTGTCATAGGATTGGCTTGCTTTTGCTTTGAAGGACAGGTACTGAGAGGTCATGTCCTCATTTATCCTTCTTGATATGAAATGTTCTGTGGCTTTAGAAGTCTCTGACTGTAAGAAAGGCCCTGGATGGACATGTTTTTACCATTTAGGCCTTGTTCTCAGCTTGTATTTTCCTTAAACCCGTGTCCTCGGCCTCTTCAGCATGTCTTCTCTCTTCCTCTGAGCTGTGATAATGTACAAATAACATTTTCAGTATTTGTTGTGCAGTCTTTCCAGTTGTAAAAGCATGTGACTATAATATAGTTCTCATTTTTGAAATGCTATTCATAAATAGATTATATTAAGTTTGCCTTTGTTGACATGATCATCAAGTGAGTTTCTAGGGGAAAAAGCTTGGGAGGATAGGAAAGGAGTAAGGTTTCTTTTCTGTGAGTTAGGATTTGAAGTTAAATGGAAACCAGAAAAGGTGTCAGTAATTCTACTAAAAATTGTGTGAGTGCCAGTTAGTGGGTTAATGTGGTTATAGTGTTCTCTTATAGTAGAATTAACCATGAGAAGAAATGTTTTACGGATCTAACTCTTTTCCCTAAATATGTGAATCTGAGTCCATTCTTTTAAATTCCCCTTTCTCCTGAATTCATGTAGCCCTGTTTGTAAATAAATAGTAAAACTTCATTGTTATTTTGTAATTAAACGGAAATATTTTAGTTCATGGAAATGATATGGGACAGTTATTTTCCCCTCTCCCTCTTTCAAGGTCCTTATATGTGAAAGCTACTTACATTGTTTTTAAATCAAATTGAAATAACCATTCCTGGAATTGTAGAAATAATTTTCTTTCAATGGTATATGGATTATCTCATCATAGATTCATTTTTAAATTCATGATATGCTATTTCAGGCAGATACTACCCTACTTTATAAAAACAGAAGAGCAGATAGGTTGACCCCCACTCCGCCCCGTCCAGTTCTAACCAGGTCTGTTGTAAAAAATGTGCTGCCTTGTATGCTGACTTCTCGCTTTTTGATAAGTTCATAGATAATACTATGGGTAGATAAATAAGTATAATTTGTAGGATGAATGATTTCTTTTTAAAAAATGATTTAACATATGCACACTTCTATATGTGAAATAGATAAACAACTGTAGTACAGGGAACTATAAATTATAATGGAAAAGAATCTGAAAAAGAGTGTTTGTATAACTGAATCACTTTGTATACTTGAAACCAACATAGCATTGTGAATTAACTACACTTCATTAAAAAAAAAATGACGCTTATTCAGGCTCTATTACTTTTCCTGTCAAAATAGAAGTTTCTTTTGCTGTTAGTTATCTTTTATCTAATCTCTTAGGTCTTTGCAGCTGAGACTTAGAAATCCAGATAAAAATCATAATTCACAGTTAGTATAGCAATGAGGTTTATTTTCTAAATAATCAAAATAAACTGTACTTCTTAAAAAAAAGAAAAATCAAAGGCGCAATACATTTAAAAATTAATTCTCCCTGTTTTTGCTCTACAGTTAAATGTCCCTTTCAGAAATATTTAGAATGAGAATGAAAGGAAATTATTTGACACATTGTACATCACCTTTTTCTTTTTAACTGAGCATCATGAACTTCTTTTCATGTCATTGCAAGTAGATTCTTATTGTTAACTGTTGCCTTTATTCCATGTATGGTTATACCATCATTTATTTAATTTTTCCCCTCCCAATGGACATTTAAACCATTTTCACTTTGTCATTATTACAGGCAAGTAATCTTATTTCTTCAAGCAGTTATTTCATGTGTTTCAGTAATGCTTCCTAGACTGAAGAGCATGTGCACTTTAAACTTTAACAGATGCTATTATATTAGCATTCAAATAGTCTGAATTCTTACATTCTCAAGTTTATGGCATATTTAATATTTACTGCATATTTAATCTTGAAGTTACTTTTCAGTTGAATTTTTTTAAAGCAAATTACTTGGATTAAACAAGACAGATGAAAAAGGAATCAATATTATCAGTTTTATTCGCTTGTTTTAAAATTTACTTTCTTTACTTATTTTAAAACTAACTCATTTTAAAAGAATAACTTATTTTTATATCTGACTTAAGAATCCTTTATCTATCTGATAAACATGGACAGATCTTGTCTCCCAAATTAGGTGTGCTGGCTATCTGTAGTTAAGCAGATATTTGGAATGAAATCCCAACAGATCTCCAGTGTATGTTGAATAAATTGTTGAAATTACTGTAACACTTTCTTTATAGTAGCTGAGGTGATTTAAGTAGAATTTAATGGGGAATTTTGACTTAGGGTTTATTTATGTTGTTAGCAAAATATCCATATATGCTTTTATTTTTTTATTTTTAATTTTTTTATATGGATGTACTAGTTTGTTTAGTTATTCATCACCTGAAACATATCTGGTTGTTTCGGTTTATGAACTATTGTAAATACAAGTTATGAACATCTGTGTGTAGGTTCTCCTTGTTCAGCATAGGTTTTCATGCGCATGTATACTTTTAGTCAAGCATGTTTTTGTTAAAAGTACTTTTCATGATGTCACCATGCATGAAGTATTTTCCATTCCATCTTTTGATTACTATAAAATCAATAAAAATTATCAACTGTATTTTTATTTTTAGGGTGACTGTCGTTCTTACAGTTATGTGTGTGGAATCTCCAGTAAGGATGAGCCTGACTGGGAATCTCTTATTTTCCTGGCTAGACTTATACCTCGTATGTGTCACAACATTAACAGGTATGTTCTGCGGGTGGCAGAGGGGTGAGATGTATAAGGCTGTGATTTTTTTTTTTTTAAGGTCTTCCTATTGTTGAAAGACAGCTTAGGTCACAACCCAGCAGGTATTTAATAATACTTCGTATTTTGTTTGTTCATTGCAGTACAAGCATCTGCTTATTAAAAAAAATTTTTTAGGTAAATAGGATGGCTTTTATTGAATAGTTTTAGTATGAAATTTAAAGACTTTAAAAAATATTTTTCCAATTAGCAACTTACACCGTTTGTTTTATGATGTTTTATTCTAGAAAGATTGAAAAAAATGTACAAGTTATTTACTATTAGGGACTTGGTCAATTTAATAATCATTAGAGAGTAAAGGTACAAACATACCAGATGTCATTAAAATAACTGCCTTAAATGTTTTAAAAATGTTGAACTTAGTTCTTCAGATCCAGTTTTCCTTTAATTTGCACATAAATTTCTTATGTTGGATATATCAACAGCTGATTTATAACCTATGTGTAGTACTCAGTAGCATTGTCTCCTTTACAGTTCAAAAATCTTACTCATTTAGTACCAGATTGCTAATTAAATGTTCTTATATCACAGTTTTTTACTGTGGTCTGTTTTCTTCATGAGTATTAGGCAGTTGACAATCAAAAAGGATAGCTTGAGATTTCAGTTTACTCAAATCAGCTACAGAAATTACAGACCTGCCTCTTGGTGGTTACCTAGCAGGGTGTGTACATTTCTCTTTTTTTGGCCGTTCCTCATGGCTTGTGGGGTCTTAGGTCCCTGCCCAGAGGTTGAACCCGTGCCCTCAGCAGTGAAAGCGCAGAGTTGTAACCATTGGACTGTCAGGGAATTTCCATGGTGTGTATGTTTCTATACTGATGTGGCTAGTGTTTTTAGGCTGGTGTTGGCCTTTAAGACAAGAAGTCAGAGGGAAGTCACATTTTTACTAATGGGAACATGTTAAAAGGCTTGCATAAATGAACCAAAGGCCTCCAAATACAGATACACTTTTAATACACTGAAAAGAGTGAATTATTAATAAATAATGGTAAGTTGGTAAATTTGTAATTGCCTGTTTTGAATGGAGGTAGTTGTCTTGGTTAAAATAATGGTTTAAAGTTCTTAAATGCTGATACCTAAATAAACTTCATTGGTCATACAGAAAATTCCTTTCACTAAGTTTGACTCCATTGCTTTACTATATAATTAGTATATTTTTCATTTCACAGCATTCTTATAGTTTCATCTGTCTCTGTCCTTCTCTTTTACCAAAGGGCCCTTACCCTTGTTTAAACTTTATATCTGTCCTTTAGTATTCTAGTCTTTCTGCCTGTCTTTTCTGTTTTCCCTCGTTTGTCTCTCCCTCCATTCTTAATCCTTCCTCACTTCCCAAAAGGGAAAAAAAGTATAACAACCAATAAACAAAAAACTAGATTTTAAAAATATGAACCTAGCAAGCCCCTCCAAAAAAAAAAAAGTATTTGGTGATTTTTAAATTTGGGGGAGGGGATTGGAATTTAAGTAATTTTTTAAAAAGCTTTCAATTTTTGCCAACCCCTGCCCCGCCCGCCTAGTTTGTGTGGTGGAACCTTTGTGTAGAGAGGGATGGTTCCAGTTTTACTGTCCTACACAGGATGGAAGACTGCCTGTCTCTGTACATATTCTATGATCACTCTTGTTTGAAAGAAAGGAGACAAAAAGGAGCAAGTTAATGGCATTCTCTTGCCTAGTTGCTTTTCCCTCCAAGGATTATGAGCTCTAGGAAATATATTGCTTTAAAGTGTGGCTTACTTTCAATGCATGGGACGAAACCCTTCCTGCCAAAGTATGTTTGGAAGGAGGCAATGAAGTAGTTGGTGGTTTTGATCAGATGCTTTTTTCTTCTGTATATTTGTTTTATTCTAAGTACCTATTAATAAGAAGGGTAAAAGGCATTATTTAAACTTCCCCTTGGTAGTTGCAGGGGAGATTTATTTTCTCTGCTAAAGACAGATACGGCTAAGGAAAAGGGACAGTTGCCTGCTGGTTGGAGCTGGATTAGAAAAAGCCAGGTGGCATTTGTCTCTCTATCCCCTTCCTCTCTTGTTTTCTAGGTGAAGGTTATAGAACAGATTCCCCAAATCAGCAATAAGATTCCCCTTGAGTTGTTGTACTTATTTGATACTAATTTCTTTAAGCTATCTTCCAAATTCTACTTTTATTAATTAACACCTGCAATGTATCTTCACAAGTTTCAAACAGACATTTACTTGCAGCAGTAATGAGTTGTTCCTTTTCCAACAAGCCTTACTTTGGTGACATTTCCCCCCACCCCCTCACTATTTATTTACACTTTTGGCCTTGCTGGGTCTCCGTTGCTGTGCAAGGGCCTTCTCTGGTTGTTTCTGGCAGGCTTCTCACCGCAGTGGCTTCTTGTTGCAGGGCACAGGCTCTGGGGGCACATGGGCTTCAGTAGTCGTGTCGCATAGGCTCAGTTGCTCTGTGGCATGTGGGGTCTTCGTGGACCATTCATTGGCAGGCAGATTCTTAACCACAGGACCACCATTTATTAAGAATGGCTTCCCTGGTGACATTCTTTTATTAATGAAATATGTACATAGTGAAATAAGAATCTTTCTTTGGGATCAGTGTTCTATCGGTCAGTTCAGTTGCTCAGTTGTGTCCAACTCTTTGCGATCCCATGGACTGCAGCACGCCAGGCCTCCCTGTCCATCACCAACTCCTGAAGTCTACTCAAACTCATGTCCATTGAGTCAGTGATGCCATCCAACCACCTCATCCTCTGTCGTCCCCTTCTCCTCTCACCTTCAATCTTTCCCAGCATCAGGGTCTTTTCAGATGAGTCCATTCTTTGCATCAGGTGGTCAGTGTATTGGAGTTTCAGCTTCACCATCAGTTCTTCCAGTGAATATTCAGGACTGATCTCCTTTAGGATGGACTGGTTGGATCTCCTTGCAGTCCAAAGGACTCCCAAGAGTCTTCTCCAGCACCACAGTTCAAAAGCATCAATTCTTTGCCATTCAGCTTTCTTTATAGTCTAACTCTCACATCCATACATGAGCACTGGAAAAACCATAGTTTTGATTAGACGGACCTTTGTTGACAAAGTGATGTCTCTGCTTTTTATTATGCTGTCTAGGTTGGTCGTAACTTTTCTTCCAAGGAGTAAGCGTCTTTTAATTTCATGGCTGCAATCACCATCTGCAGTGATTTTGGAGCCCCCAAAAATAAAGTCTTGCCACTGTTTCCCCATGTATTTGCCAAGAAGTGATGGGACCAGATGCCATGATCTTAGTTTTCTGAGTGTTGAGTTTTAAGCCAACTTTTTCACTCTCCTCTTTCATTTTCATCAAGAGGCTCTTTAGTTGTTCTTTGCTTTCCACCATAAGGGTGGTGTCATCTGCATATCTGCATTTATTGATATTTCTCCCAGCAGTCTTGACTCCAGCTTGTGCTTCACCCAGCCCAGCATTTCTCATGATGTACTTTGCATATAAGATAAATAAGCAGGGTGACAATATACAGCCTTGATGTACTCTTTTTCCTATTTGGAACAAGTCTGTTCCATGTCCAGTTCTAACTGTTGCTTCCTGACCTGCATACAGATTTCTCAAGAAGCAGGTCAGGTGGTCTGGTATTCCCATCCCTTGAAGAATTTTCCAGTTTGTGGTGATCCACACAGTCAAAGGCTTTGGCATAGTCAATAAAGCAGAATTAGATGTTTTTCTGGTACTGTCTTGCTTTTTTGGTGATCCAGCGGATGTTGGCAATTTGATCTCTGGTTCCTCTGCCTTTTCTAAAATCAGCTTGAACATCCGGAAGTTCATGATTCATGTATTGTTGAAGCCTGACTTGGAGAATTTTGAGCATTACTAGCATGTGAGATGAGTGCAATTGTGCAGTACCTTGAGTATTCTTTAGCATTGCCCTTAAAACCTATTTGTTTAATTCATTGTTTCCCCAGGCTTTTGTGAATTGATTTTCTAGGGCTACCATAACAAATCACCACAAACTAGAAGGCTTAACAGAATAAAAATCTATCATCTCACAGGTCTGGAGGCTATACCTCTGATAAGGGTGGTGTCAGCAGAGCATTGCTCTCTCTGAAGGCTCTAGGGGAAAATCCTTCTCCTCTTCATAGTTTCTGACGTTTGCTGGCAGTCGTTGCCTTGAGGCAGCAGAACTCCAGTCTCATCTCCATCTCTACATGGCCCTTTCTTTTCTGTGTGTCTGTCTTTCCAGATTGCCTTTTGCTTAGAAGGACACCCACGAATCATTGGGTTAGCCTCCTGCCTCCCGCCCCCCCAAAATTATGACTTTTATTCGATCGCGTTTGCAAGGACCCTGTTTTCACCCCTAGATTCCAGATGAACATGAAGTTTTGTGTATCTTTTTCAATCTAGTACGTTAAATGGAAAGAGGGATGTGATAATCAAGTTTATCTTCACACTAGTATTTCAGAGAATGTATTTTGAGGAAGGTTCAAACAACAGATACCTTCTATAGTCCTGTCCTTCCCATTGGGGATTTGAAGTGGGTAAGACAGGGGCCCTAAGAACAAATGCAGCAGATGTAATTTTATGTGCTTTGTTTCCTCATACTGAAATGTATTGTCTTTATAATTTTCACTTCCTTCCTTTTAGAGTTGTTTATATATTTGGCCCACCAGTTAAAGAACCTCCTACAGATGTTACTCCCACTTTCTTGACCACAGGGGTGCTCAGTACTTTACGCCAAGCTGATTTTGAGGCCCATAACATTCTCAGGGAGTCTGGTAAGTTGACCATTTTGTTCATCACTACATGCTTCAGCTAGATTTTGAAAGCTTGGCTTTATGATTTTTAATAGGAGGACGCAGCTTTTAGTGTTACTGTTTAATTCTGTGGGTGGTTCTGTGACCTTGCCTTATCTGTGTAGAGTTTGCTCATGTCTGTGGTCACTTGCAGACGTGCACACAGTGACAGAAAGTCTGAGTTGCTCGACTCAGATGTTCTCAGCTGAGCTTGAAGGTGGCAGTGCTCTGTCTTCTTGTTTCAGCTGTTTCTGTAAACAAGTGTCTTTTTTGTCATCTATTTAATGCCGTGCTGTTTTGCATTTTCTTGCTTTCTTGTTGGTGATTTCACTGTAAAAATGTCCTCTGAGCTTAGTGCTGAGGTGCTGCTGACTAGGTTCCTAAGCACAGGAAGACTGTGGTGTGCCTTACTGAGAAAAGAAGTGTGTTAGATAAGCTTCCTGCAAGCATGAGTTACAGTGCCATTGGCTGTGAGCTCACTGCTCGTGAATCTACAGTACATATTGAGTAAGGTGTCTTTAAACAGAAAACACACAAAGAAAGGTTGTATTGATCAGTTGATGAATATGTTATGACTAGAGGCTTGCAAGACCCTAACTCTGTATTCCCCCTAGGGTTAGTGGCTCGGTACTTTCTTATTCAGTGTTTGCAGTATAGAAGATAATGGCATGAATAATGAATTGACTTATATGTATAGCACATCACTGCAGTCATCAGACTGTAATTTGTATTTGTGACTGCGTTTGTGCTTACAGTGCTGTGAGAGTAGCTGAAAACAGTACATGATGACAGTCCTAAGAAGAGGTGTGTCTGTGTGTGTGAATTTAGATCCTGTCTGGAAGGGTTTAATTGAACTGAGAGTGCTTTCCTATGGCATGGTGATTGGTTCTACATGTTCACTTCCTTTCTCTAGGGTATGCTGGGAAAATCAGCCAGATGCCGGTGATTTTGACACCTTTGCATTTTGATCGGGACCCACTTCAGAAGCAGCCTTCTTGCCAGAGATCTGTGGTTATTCGAACCTTTATTACTAGTGATTTCATGACTGGTATACCTGCAACCCCTGGCAATGAGATCCCCATAGAGGTAATGTATACATTTTTTTCTGATGTACATGTTTAATACCTTAACATTTTATAATAATGGTGAATGGGGTAGGCTGTAGCAATGTTGATATTTCTGAGGTTGGTTTTCTGTTCATAAAATAGGCTCTAATTTTTTAAATCTCTACATAATTCATTATTTAATACATTACAGTAGGAAAAGGCCCTAAGTTTATTAACCTCCTCCAGATGTCTGATTACTATGTGGAGACTCCCAACTCTAATCTGTCATTTTATCTAATCTTGCCAACCTCTGCCTTATAAACAGTGTCCTCCAAGTAAAGAAGAAAACCCTAGGAGTGAAGAAGAATTGATTAGACATAAGGATGAGATTTAATAGCATTATGGCCAGGCACCCATGAATTTCTTCATGCTCTGCCAACTAGCAATTACAGTTTTGATCACCATCTTCCTTTCTTGTTATCCCCCCACTGGAGTGTTCGTTACAGAGGAGCTGTTTCTAAGATAGCAAGTGAAAGTCGAAGCAAGACTCTGTTAGTTGCAGCACTGCTCCAGGACTCCCAATACAGGGCTCTGATTGTATTACTAGCTGTCAGAGATGTGTGGATTGGAGAGTGTGGCTTAGAGTCTGTTTTCCCTTAGGCTTGCATTTGCCCAGTCTGGCCAGTTAGGTGACAAGGCCCTCCTCTTCTATACGTACAGCAATGATTATTATTACCTGTGATATGTGCCGCCTTAGTGGCCTTGGAGTTGTGAGCCGCAGAGAATCTGTGAAGCGTTGTCTTCCACCCATGAAGTCACATGCTTGGATGCTGCAGCAGTGTCAGGTTGCTATAAATGCTTCTAAACATTTGCTGTGGACTAGTCACACCCCTGACTTGCAGACTGCACTTTGAGTACTACTGAATTTAAGTCATTTAAATCTGTAGAGTCACTGTGTAAATTAATCATAAATGTATCCCATATACCTAGAAAGTGAAAGTTGCTCAGTCGTGTCCGACTCTCTGCGACTCCATGGACTGTATAGCCCATGGAATTCTCCAGGCCAGAATACTGGAGTCGGTTGCATGCCCTTCTCCAGGGGATCTTCCCAACCCAGGGATAGAACCCAGGTCTCCTACATTGCAGGTGGATTCTTTACCACCTGAGCCACAAGGGAAGCCCATATACCTAGAGAACAGTGGTAAAAATAGATTGTGTTTTAATTTGAAATTACAAATTTAAATTACAAATGAAATTACAAATTCTAGCTCTGTTGAACATGCAATGGACCCCTAGCTCTTTATTTATAATCTTTGTTTTATAACAGGTGGTGTTAAAGATGGTCACCGAGATTAAGAAGATTCCTGGTATTTCTCGAATTATGTATGACTTAACATCAAAGCCCCCAGGAACTACTGAGTGGGAGTAATAAACATCTTGTTCTACTAAAGTTCCGTGTGCAGTTTAAATTGTTTAGAAACCATTCCCAGTATTGAATGCAGTACTGTTAAAAGTGTTACTGGAGCAACCACATCACATCTGAATTCTCTGCAGCAAAAGTCTACGGCTTAAGAGCAGAGCTGGGGATAACTAAAAGGGACTGAAGAGTTCGTACGGGTATAATCAACGCACTATTGCCTACACTCAGACAGACTGACACTGCTTTTGCCTTTACCTCTGTCTCACTTGCTTATGTATAAACTCACTGTTTCTATTGATGTCTCTCCAGTCAAAGATGTATGGATGTGGGTGAGTTTGGGGGCTGGTAGTGGACTTCTGTCCCCTTGCCAGTTTCTAAGAGATGTTAGAAACACCATTATTTAGCAGTGTGACTTAGTATGTATATCTTTTGGTGAAACCGAATTTCCCTATAAGTAAGTTTATTCCTCCAGGAAGGGGTCAGCATATCAGATAAAGATAAGGGTGGGCTGTCCCACCCACTTTTGCAGGACACTGGGACCATAAAATGGTGAGCTACCCTAAGACGGAAAAGCACCAGGAATTTGTTGAAGTCCTTTGAGTTTCATGTCATTACAGTCATGGGAGGAAGGAACTGTGTGTGGTCTCCATTTAAAATGTTTTCAAATCATGCTCCATGTTGTGCTCTGTCAACCTGTTCATTAGTAAGGAGCTTTATCCTCCCAGTCTTATGTTGCAAGCTCCCATAGCCTTGTAGAGGACGTTTCTATTCTGTCCCCAGAAGAGACTGTCTTTGGTCTAGTGTAAAATTCAAACATTTTTATCTTGTTTGGCCAGAGTGAAGCTCTGAGATCACAGAAACCATCATGCATGCCCACAGCTTACAGATGCATGCCTGCGATTTATATAATCTAGTAAAGAGCTGTAAAATGAATTCTTGGTGTAATCTATAGATACATTTTTTTTAATGCACTGCTCAGAAGATTGTGACCTGTCTTGGCCCATGCCAAGTTTGCCAAACTTTGTACTCCTTTCTACCAGCTATAAGAGAACATTCAAGAACTGGTATAGGACTTTTTGCCATTGCCTCCAGTTCCTAACAGATGCTTTTATAATATTCATATATGCACTGTAAAAATAGACAGTACTAGATTTGAATTTGCAATCATTTCTCTCTCAATATTTTAGTTGATGTTACTGTTTTAAAATGTTACCTTGTATTTTCTCATACAAATTCCATCTCAAGTTGCTGCCTTTTATGTAGTCTAAGATTTTCTGTATTAATCAGCTATACAAATTTGTTTGGGATCCATTGTTAGATAAATAATAAAATTACACATGGCAGAAGTCTTCCTTTCATTCTGGGTTGGCCCAGGGGATAAGAAAACTGTGTTCCTGGACCAGCAAGGGAAGAGCTTCTGACTGTTGTAACTTATCTGTATCTGAGAGATAGCAGTATTTGACTTCTACAAAACTTGAAGGGTTCATTCTCTATCCTAATGAGGTACTCATAATGGCCTTTTACAGAGAGGCTATACTAGTGGCCTGGCCTTAACAGAATTGAAGGTACGTTATTTTAGAACTGAAACAGACAGTATATAAAAGGCTTGTAAACCTTTGTGTTTATGTGACAAAAGAATTCCTCTTCTAGCAAAAGTGTCTTATAATTTTGTATTCAGACAAGTAATAGGAATCTAGGAAGACTTTTCCCCTAAAGTATGTTCTGTGGAACACTGTTCACTCGAATGAACGTTGAACATTGAACACCTTTCACTCAACATTGTTCCACAGAGATAAAGGGGTAGGTGGTTTGTACAGTTTTGGGACCTGCTGCTCACTTGTCCTTTCATCTTGGAGATTTATGGGGTACATTATTTTCAAAGCTCTTAAGAAATCTTGAAGTTAGAAACAGTTGTTGCTTTTTTAAACCTAATTATTCTGATATTTGTTCACTAACCCCCCTTTTATATAATCCTTAATAATAAAATTGAAAAAATGGTTTCTCAAACACTTGTCGACATGATATAGTAAAAAACAATTCTAGAATTCAAAGATTTCTTCATATTTAGTACCCTGTCTTCCTTTGCAAAGCACTTTCTTACTTTGTGTCATGTAGTACTGCTCTATACCTTCACAGTATTTTATCCAGGGGCCTGAGAAGAGTTAAGATTGCAGTTCCATTTTACAGTTAAGGAAACAAGCTCCACTTCGTAGTGGTTACCTGAAGAACTTCAGAATTAAATGTAGGGTTCCCCAGTTATTTCTTTAAGTGAATCTTTGAGCCTATATAAAAAGTCCATAATTTATATAAAGTTGTATAAACTTAGGGGATGGTTATCCTTGGCCAAGGCTTTGGACAGTGGCTCCCTGTCCTCACTGTTCATCCTTGACAGCTCCCACCTGCACGCCTTGCATTCGCCACTAAGCTGGGACACCTCTCTGTCTGAAAATGTATTTTATTAGAAGGAGGAAGGCAGGTTAGTGAAAGCATTTATTTCTAAGATTGTTGTTGTTTAGTCACTAAGTTGTGTCCGACTCTTTGCAACCCCATGGACTCATAGCCCACCAAGCTTCTCTGTCCATGGGATTTCCCAGGCAGGGATACTGGAGAGGTTGCCGTCTGCTTCTCCAGGGGTTCTTCCCGACCCAGGGATCTAACAGCGTCACCTGCATTAGCAGGTGGGTTCTTTACCACTGAGCCTCAATTTCTAAGATTAGTAGGCATGAAAGAAATTTTGAGAACCAAATATCTTGTGCCAGCTTTGTGGCCCTACCTATGATCAGCAGCTCTGCTGGAAGTAACAGCTTGGTACAGTTGCCGAGAGTAGGTCTTTAAGATGTATCTGGGAGATAAGGTTACCCGCTCATTCCCATCTTTTGCCTTATCCCTTATCCTAAGATAGGTGCATATGTGTAGCCAAACAAGCATTGTAAAAATTCATTTCCTTACTGTGTTTGGGCTTATCTCTTGATAGCCGGTTTTTCTTGAGTAACTTACATCAGACCTCTAGAGAGTGAGGGCATTCACAGGAGCTTTCATGTTCATCTTTAGTGCTTTGTTTTGCCATTAAACAGCTATGTGAATTTGGTCAAGTCATTTCTGGCTTTTTACATGTAAGATGAGGCAGTTGAACTATGTTTATATCAAATCCAGCTCTAAATTCTCATTTTATAAATAAGAAAAAACATAGTAGGAGATAGAATGGAGAAATGGGATGGTTTTAAGTGCTTTTAACATCAGATTGGACCCAATCAAAGGTAAACATAAAATGTATTGTAAAATCAGATAATTAATTACCCTTTTTTGAAACTGAGGCATAGATCAAGGTTTGACCACATGAGAATCTTCTCTTGTGACCGTGACACTTGGAAGATAACTCATCAACAATGTGATCCTGGTGGCACTCTCTTCACTGTATGTTTTTAGAGAAGTTGACAATATGCTTTGACTTTGAGACCTGTGAGAAGTCTCCTGTACTGAGTTGCATAGGATCCAGGTCTTTTGCTCTCTTCACTGAAGAGGTGATGCTCCAGGGCTCTTCAAGGTGAGGCTTAACAGGAAGTTCTCAGTGTATAACTTAGCATCATCTTACAATAAGTGAGGGATTAGTTCCTGGAAATAGTGCTGTGTCTCTGAAATCCTCTTGATACTCATACCTAGTGTTAAACCTGCTTCTTTCTACCTTTCCAAACAGCTTCCTTTGCTACTCCCCACACCTTCCTTCTCTCTCCCCTTCTCTTGAATTCTCTTTGAGATAGGGTGCGAACACAGCTTGGCTATTATCTCAGTAGGTCCTCCTTTCATTGGCCCCAATTAGAATTTAATAGAGAACTGAATATGGGTTGGATGTCTTTACCCTCAGAAAGTTAAAGGGACACATAGACACTGTAGGGAACCACAGAATCTTTTTCACCAGCATGGGACTTTGATAACAATGATGGTGGCATCTGTGACTATTAAATTTCCAAAAATTTCATCTGGAAATGACAGAAGATTTGAAATCCCTCAAAGATTGCCACCATGAAATTAAAAGACGCTTGCTCCTTGGAAGAAAAGCTATGACCAACCTAAACAGCGTGTTGAAAAGCAGAGACATTACTTGATGGTCCGTGTCATCAAGGCTATGGTTTTTCTAGTAGTCATGTGTGGGTGTGAGAGTTGGACCATAAAGCTGAGTGTCAAAAAATTTATGCTTTTCAACTGTGGTGTTGGAGAAGACTTGAGAGTCCCTTCAACTGCAAGGAAATCAAACCAGTCAATCCAAAAGGAAATCAGTCCTGAATATTCATTGGAGGGACTGGTGATGAAGCTGAAACTCCAATACTTTGACCACCTGATGGGAAGAACTGACTCATTTGAAAAGACCCTGATGCTGGGAAAGATTGAGGGCAGGAGGAGAAGGGGACAACAGAAGATGAGATGGTTGGATGGCATCACCAACTAGATGGACATGAGTTTGAGCAAGCTCTGGGAGTTGGTGATGGAAAGGGAAGCCTGATGTGCTATAGTCCATGGGGTCACAGAGTCGGACACGACTGAGCGACTGAAATGAACTGAAACACTGCCAAAATGCCAGCATTCAAAACCCCAGTCTTACATATTGAAGAGGCTCAGGTATACTGTCCAATTTTAACCTTTTTCAGTGGTTCTCAATTCTGGATGCCTGTTATTACTTGAGAAGTTTATATAACACCCAGACCCTACAATCAAATCAGTTAAATTAGAACCTTGGTGAGGCCCAAGTATTGACAGTTTAAAATCTCCCAGCTGGAGTAAGTTGTTACTGAGGGACAGGCCTGGCATCTCTAGTTATAGTTTAAAATCTTGGTCAGACCTATAGTTGAGGAGACCCTGGATACTGTCTTAATAAACATCTGTGTAGCTAAGTTAGTTTAAAGCTAGGGACCAGACTCTGGAACTGACTACCTATACAGGTAGGGCTTTCCTGTGAAACTTTTTCATAAGCCAAAATAGTGTAAAGCAAAAAAGCAGTCACCTTAGGACACATCCTGCTAGTGATGTTACAAAATAAACCCAGATAAAGCATAGATGCTCACATAGTGAAGAGCCACTGCGGCTGGTTGTTCCCAGGGAAGGAGCTTGCAGTATCACTCTTGCTGCTTGGGGTGTGCGCTGCTTCTGCACCAGTTCACTGCAAAACAAACACTGATTGTTGTCTTCACTTTTCATCCTTTTTCATATAGGGAACAGTCCTTTCCCAGCTTACTTCAGTTTGGGAAAACAGGACCTACTGCTGGTCTCTTGCAAAAGGGCAGTGCTGTAAAGTGAGATCTATGCCGCAACTACACAGCCATCTTCCTCTCAGTCTCTTTAAAGAGAGATCCACCCCTGTGCAGGTCTCCAGATGGGCCGTTAGCCAGATTATGAAACCTAGAGTGAGCTATGCCTGTTAACCGAGTTATTACTCAGCCTTCTGGAGCCATGTCATTTTGATATAATTCTCTAGAGAGCTCGAAGTGACTAGAAATTACCTGCAACTTAAGTTCCCAGAATGAAAATCTTTTGTGCAGTTACATCTTAGTTTACCCATTTGTTCACTGGTGAACCCTGTGGCATCCTTTGACATTGTTAAGGACCCCTTGATTGGCAAAATCAGGAGACTCGGGTAGGGGTGGGGGGACTTTGGCTGTTTCTTGGGTATACTAAGTTCAGTAGCTCCACAATCCTTTTGAGTATTCCAGGAAGCCTGAACCTTGACTAATCCAAGTAGAGTATATGCCTTTGGAGAATAAAAATGTTTAAGGTAAGTAATCTTCTATGACCATTGTTTTGATATTAAATGAAGTGAATGTAACCTTTCAAACAGATTTTTTTATAAAGAAATATTTTGTTAATCAGAGTAACTAGTGTAGTTGTGAAATACTATGTAATTGTTCATGGTATACTGAAATGTCAATTGTATGTTGTTGGCAACATTAGCTAATGTGAAATGATGTCAGTGGTTTTTTGTCTTCGGTATACCTCATAAAGGAGGAAATGATGGGTAATAATTTGTCATTAAGCTTCAGAGTTCATGAGAAAGAAGTAAGAGAAGATAAGATAGACACCATTGGGATGTGAGAAGGAGGAAATTTCATCTGTTGTCAGGTTTCTGGATGATAAAGTTAATGTTTCTCTTAGTTACATAGGAGGATGTTAGGGTTTTACCTGCAGTGTTAACAGTGGCTGTAAAATATTGGGTAGCTTTCTATTTAAATAATTGGCTAAAGGTGTTTGTGTTTCCAAAATTAAAGTCATATGTTTGTACACCCACATGCTTATTTGATTTCTTACTTATTTATATTTGATCAAAACTGTTCTCAATTTCTTAAAATATAAATTGTCTTTACTAATTTAATACAGCAGTTGGATCTTTTTCACTGTTTGTAACTGTTACCAGAGTTGATGAAACCCATTAAAGGAGATGTTTGTATTAGTGAATTACCAATATTAAGATTAGAGGAATTAACGTGTTCAGAAACTGAACTCAGTAATTATTTTCAAGTAACTACGTTGCTCTGGTAACTGAATCCTTTCAGATCGATGACCTAGTTTGGCCTCTGCTGAAGGGGAAGACTATTTGGTTCAACTGTATTTTGTAAAGTTTTTTCTGTTTTACCATAGCTCAAAACAAAAATATTACATAGTTTTTATCTTGCACTCTCATAGATCTGTCATTTTATGTTTAAAAAAAATTCTACCTTTATCAAAAGCTCTAGTTCACACCACAGTTAAGGTTTTTCTTAGAGTGTTAGTGAATTTCTTTAATGAGATGTATAATTTAGATACTAGTAAAAGAAACTAGGAATCCCACTTAAACCTCAGTGTTAACCAAATACTGTGTTGAATTCTAATAAAATGTTTATGTATATATATTTCAGGATGCTGTTCCCTATGCAGCTGTATATTACTGTTCTTTTAGACAATATGTAACCTGCCAACACATACATTTGAAAAAAATTACATAGAGAAAACTATGTTTTAAAATTCCCACTTAATGTGGCTACCTTAAATGGTGGAGAGAGCCTTTTGTCAAGATGCCTTTACCTAATTACTTTAGCATATTGATATTTGCTCTAAATAAGAAAAAAAAAGGTTCAGTGGAATAAATTTTAGAACTAATATTAGGCAGAGTGCAAGAAAATTCCATCTTCTGATTCTTTTGGAAAGCAGCTTCTATTGCATTGTGAGTGGTGAGGATGTAATGAACTCTTATTTACAGTCCTTATTTTGCAGAGTGCCTGAATGAACAGTTTGAGAAACCATGGAGTCTCAGTATCTTAATTTTTTTTCTTTTCAGTTTAGTTGTCTTTGAAGAGTATGTCTAAATTATGCCTAAATTGTCTCCTTAACATTGAAAGTGTTGTCTTTCTTGGTTTTGACATTTGAGAATTGGAATGTTTTACAAAAAATAGGTATTTTAAATTTCTAATGCATCTTCGTAGGAGTGTAGAAACATACCATATATTACATAAAGTATGTGTGTATAGAATGTGCCTCAATTTGAGTTTGATGTATACTTTCACTTTGGAGCTTGTTTTTTAGGTACTTGTTGCTGCAGAGGCTTAAGACTTTCCCATCCTTTTTAGACCTGTATGTAGTGGTGAGCATTTTAATTTATTGGCTTTAGACTATGCTAAATGTGCTATCTATTTACTACTATATTAATTTCTTTTTGTAAAACAAGGGAAAAGTTTCATACCACACTCATGTAAGAGATGATCTTTGTTAAGTGGATGGTGATGGCATGGCCATCTTTGAATGTGTTTTCAGATTTCGGAGATGTCACTCTGAGGCAGAAAGAGGGAGTCAGCATAGCTCACGTTAGTTTGGAAACAGATTGAACCTCAGCTTACAAAAGCATAGCTGTCTTATGTATAGTTTCATTTTTGTGTGATTTCTTTACCCTAAATCTCAGAAGAAAACCATTGTAGTAAATAAAAAATTTCTCTCTGAGACATGGGAATAAGAATCTATCATAAAATCTTGAGTGTTAGTGACATTGAGTAAGGTTCCTGTTGTTAGGTGTAATTTTGGAAATGTATTTTAGAAATAGTATTTGTTCCTAATTCTGCTGATTCAACATCAGCGTGAAATCCAATAAACTTTGGTTTATTTCTGATTCTGACTCTAGGTGGCTGTGTTACCTTGGGCAAGACACCAGTCTCCTGGGCACCAGTTAACTCAGATGCAATGAAGGAACAGTGTTACCTGTGTGGGTCAAGTGTGAATAAGGAATACGTATGAAAAGATTATCTCTAAAATGTTAGTGTGAGCGTAATCTGTTACTTAAAACACATGAAACAAATGCTGTGCATTAATGATTCTGTTGTGCTTAATTAGCTGGGACAATTCAGATACATTTACACTATACCAGACCTTCAGATTTTCAGGGTGGGGTTGGATAACTTCCTTTTAGCTGTAAAAGGACTGTGAATTCATTTTTATGAAATTTATACCACATGATAGTAACCCTGACCAAGGAAACAGATCTCACTGCCTTCTGTCTTATAACTTCCAGTCTTGCACTTGAAAAGTGCAAAAAATTATATGTTCACTTTCCTTTCTCTTCTGATTCTAGTAGTGTGTGTGATAATGAAACGTTTTTCTTTTGGTCTGTCTTTTGGTTGGGAAAAGAAATTTGGGACAATAACATTGATCAGCTAGCATGTGAGTAATCATAAAGTATTCAGATAATAACTTCCATCAAAAAATTGAGAGGTGAAGGAGAGTACCTCAAGCTCATGTGATGGTCAAGTGCATTATGTCACTCTTTGGATTGGAACTGAGTCCTTTAGGTAATTGGGACAGTTCCTACCTCTCCATGGTAGAAATTGTGGAATATTCCTGGTGGGTAGAGGCCAGAAGGAGCCAGAAGTGGATAGACTTTGACTAGCCTGGATTGTTTGGGAGGATAGAACAGGAGAGTTGGTGCAAAACCGTGGAGGGCTATAGTTCAGCCAAGGGTTTGAATTGCGTCCTGTTGGGAGTGTGTTCTGGATGAACCCAAAGGGCTGGAGAAGCTGGTGGGCAGCCAAGCTACTCCGTCAGAGAGTGACATCAACCCTTTGTCCTTGCTGTGAGTCAGGTCTATAGTCAGTCACATACTTTTTCCATGGTACTTTATGTGGTTCAAGTGACGTGCTATATGTTTGAGAAAAGCATTTAGTATAACTTTAAGGCCCTCCACAGCCTAACTCTGGCCCATCAGTCAGGCTTAAATTTGCCTTTTGCGGCCAGATCTGCTCGTGGGTTCTTCATGCCCTTGTGTTTCATGTGTCACCGTTGCCCCTGCTGCTCCCCTTGCTCAGAGTGCCAGCTCTCGCGTTCTTAATGTCTGCAAACATGTAGTCACAACTTTCAGTAGAGGGTTTGGAAGATCCCCTGGAGAAGGAAATGGCAACCCACTCCATTTTCCACTCCTGGAAAATTCCATGGACAGAGGAGCCTGGTAGGCTGAAGTGCGTGGGGTCGCAAAGAGTCGGACATGACTGAGTGGCTTCACTTCAATAGAGGGTCTCCTCTGTGAAAACTTAACGTCTTTTCCAAGCTCCCATTATGTGTTGAATTCCATGACTATTTGTTTATAATTTCTTATTTCTCTTCTACTTGTTTACAGTTCTTTTCTTCAACCAGGCTGTAAACTTTTGAAGGCAAGATCAATGATTTACTCATCTTTGAACTCTCAGACCCTGGTTTATAAAATGTGAAAATGGAATGCTTTTTAGAAACCTGCAAGAAGAGCGTAAAGCTTCCTTTAAAGGAGTACATGTCTGATAGTAGAATTTCCAAATTAAGACACGTAAGTGAAAAAGCTAAGCTCAGGCAGATAACTTGGCCTATACCCTTGCTTCCCCATTGATACCGCCAAATAGGAAACCACTTTTTTATCACCTGTAGCTTTAGCCTTTTGTGTTACAGCCCTAAGTGTGCTGCTTTGTTTTTTAAAACAATATTTTTTTTTAACTTTAGGCAGTCTGGTTCCCCCCCCCCCCCATAAATTGTTTGAATTATCAATTAAAATGTGAATGCCTAGAGAACAGCATTCAATTATTGGTATTTGTTCAATTGGATTGGGTGGTTCAGGGCTTCCCTGTCTGGGAAACAGTAAACCACAGAATTCAAAGTCGAATGGTGGTCCTGACCTAAGGTGTTCTGAATGGTTTCCATGGTGCTTATGGTTAGATAGTCCAGTTGACATTTGAGGGTTTTTTAGAAACTGTTTATAGTTCTCCTCCTTCAGTTCTTTAGTTCTGCTCTTTAGTTCTCTGGACATATTATAAATACTCTTTTTTCACAAGATAAAAGTAGAATTTTGGAAAAGTTTAGGTGGTTAATCTTGAGTGAGGATTTCAATGTTTTCAGCTTTTGCTGCTACAGAGGGACTCTAGTTCGTTACTCACAAAAATAATGTGTTTATCATATGAGGTTTATTTTTGAGCACCAATATATTGCTGTGTGGCCTGGCAAAATGTGAGACAGCCATAGACTGCATGTATATTGTGGCTTAATGGTATAAGAGCAAGAGATTTATTGTCTGTTACAGTAAACATTTTGCATTTATTCAGTAAGGGGAAGGTATATGTAACTTGACATTTATTATCCTCCAAGAAGTAAACATGGGTTCATTCATGGCAGTAACTACTGGTTGAGCACTTGTTCTGCGCCCACCTTGCACTGTGTTGGACTCCAGAGAATGAGGCTCCGAGCCTGGAGGAGATGGTTTTATGATTGACTGCTGTGGCCCCCTCACCATACCCAGTCCTCCACACACATATCCACTTTGTTTTCAAATGACTGTTTATCTTCCCAAGATGTCTCATCAGTCTGCTCCTTTCCATTCCCAGCTTCAACCATAGTCAGGGCCTCAGTTGTCTCTGATCTGTCTTATTGTAGTAGCAACCTAAGGGTTATCTCTGCCCCTGGTTTCTTCCCTATCCAAGCTAGTATCTCTATTTCCAAACACAGATCATGGACTCATAAAATGTCCTGGCCGCCTTACTTGTTTGCTCAAAACACATGAAAAACTTACTGTGCCTATAGAATTATGCCCAGAGTGCTTCCCATAGCACTTGATTATTTTTCATCTTCTGCAGACTGTCCTGCAGCCATTGAACTCCTCAAACTTTAGGCCTCTTTCTGCTCCTGTGTGTGTCCAGGCTGTGCTCTGCCTGGGCCGGTGTGGTGTGAAACTGGCTTGTGCTTTAAGGGCCAGTTCAAGTCACCTCTCCTAGAAGCCTTCCTCAGCTCCTTCAGGTCAGAGCGTGTGCTCTCTCTGCATTTTCATAGCACGTTATGGGCATCTGTCTTATGGCTTTTGTTGCATTCTTCTCTGCAGTTTGCTTGTCTGTTTCCTACATGTTAACTTGGTGAGAACAGAAAATGGGTCTTGACTTTTGTGTCCCATCAACACCTATTAACAGTGTTTGGTCTGTAGTGGTTCTCAGCAAATGCTTGATTGATGTTACATTCCATGTTTGTTATTCCTTGCCTTGTGGCCCCCAGACTCTTAATTTTCAAAAATTACCAGCACTGATGCTTCAAAGGGAAACTAGACACTTGTCACCCAAACTTAATCTGTGCATGTTCAGTCATGTCCAATTGTTTGTGGTGCCATGGAGTGTACCCTACCAGGCTCCTCTGTCGATGGTATTTTCCTGGCAAGAATACTGGAGTGGAGCTTCCCTGGTAGTTCGGTGGTTAAGAATCCTCCTTGCAATGCAAGGAACACTGGTTCGATCCCCATTTCAGGAAGAGCCCACATGCCGTGGGCAACTGGGCCCATGCTCTGCAACAAGAGAAACCACCGCAATGAGAAGCCCACACACCAGAACTGGAGAGTAGCCTCCGCTTACTACAACTAGAGAAAAAGTCTGCGCAGCAATGAAGACCCAGTGCAGCCAATTAATATATCAATCTTAAAAATACTGGAGTGGGTTGACCTTACCAACCCAGGGATCAAACGTGCATCTCCTGTGTCTCCTGCATTGGCAGGCATGTTCTTTACCACTGAGCCACCTGGGAATCCCACACCCAAACTTAACAGGGGTTGGGTGATGAAAGGTGACGTGTGTGTAACAGGCAGGTCGGCAGAGTAGAAGTAACACGGATAGGGAGTCAAGCTTCATCGGTTATCAGTTGTGTAATCTTAGATAAATTACTTAATCCTTCTGAAAGTTTTCCCTCACTTGTAATCAGATGAAAATACTACCTACTCACTAGGACTGATGTAAGGACTAAAGATTAGATGCAGTGCCTAGTGCAGCTGCTGGCACATAGCAGTTTTCCTGGACTGGTTCTATTCTGTGTGGCCTTCCATACCCCTAAACAACTGACTAGAATGGACAGAGGCAGTCTGTTCGTAGACTGGCCAGTGAGCTGAGATGTGGCTTGACATGAGACCTTCTCTCAGGTAGAGGTGGTTATTATTTCCTGGCTCGGGAATTTAAACCAGAGGCTTCTGAAAGACTGAGTTATGTAAGGATGTGGGAACTTAAGATAAATTAGAGTTGGATCCTGAGAGGCTGTGTTGGCCCTGTGCAAGGTGATATTATAAGTAAGCAGGGGAAGGTGGTTAAATGAGAACAGGAGATGTCTGGGAAGGAGCAGGGATATGGGGGATTGGTGGGGGGGGGGGTGTGGAGAGGGAGGGAGGGAAAGCAGCAGGAGAGTGAGTGGACTCAGTTCTCAGTAGCTTTTAGTAGTTTTCCAGAAGGGATGAGTGGCCCTCTATGTCTTGCCATAGAAGACTGAAGAGGTGGCAACTTTTGGTATGTGGGCTTTATTGCTTTTACCCCCTATCCTTCTAGGGCTAGTCAGGCAGCTAATTAGCCTAGTTAGTCCAGCTAGTTAGGCAGATTGATGCAGTGTCTGTAGAACTGATGGCTGGTGATCTTATCTAGACGGGGATTAATGAAGAGTTGTCTGCAATGTGGTCTCTAGGTCTGCTTGCCCCAAGGACTCTGGGTCCTTTCAGCATTGGAGAGTCATGACAGAACCAGTCTTTGTTTTCCTGGAGAGCTCCAGTGTGATCACTTGGTGCACCAGGGTATAGGGTACTAGGCTGGTAGATCCCAGTATGAGTTGCATGATGGATAGGAACTTGGCAGTAGGACCCCAAAGAACCAGACCAAAGAGTGAGGAGGGGAGTCCACAGATTATGCAATTTACAGTGGACATTAAATGATCAAAAGGGGGGCTTCCCTCATAGCTCAATTGTAAAGAATCCGCCTGCAACGCAGGAGACCCTTGTTCGATTCCTGGGTTGGGAAGATCTGCTGGAGAAGGGATAGGCGACCCACTCCAGTATTCTGGGACTTCCCTTGTGGCTCAGCTAGTAAAGAATCCGCCTGCAATGCGGGAGACCTGGGTTTGATCCCTGGGTTGGGAAGATCCCCTGGAGAAGTGAAAGGCCAGTATTCTGGCCTAGAGAATTGCATGGACTGTGTAGTCCATGGGGTCTCCAAAGAGTCAGACACGACTGAGCGACTTTCACTTTAAATGATCAAAACTGTTGAGATTTAAGAAACAAAGGGAGAAAAAAAATCTTAGTTCATTTTTGCAGTTTAGACAGTGAAACTCTGGCCTATTAAAATCTACCCTTCCTTGTCTAATAAATAATTCAGAAATGGTGTTGGGATTTACCTAAGTGTCCTTTTTGCGTAACAAGGGTTAAGCACTCCCCAGATCTCCAGTTCCCCCTCTGCTTCTTCCCATATCGATTGAGGCACAGAACTCTTTACCAGCCCTAGTTTTTGATTCAGCCTCAAAAAAAGTTCCTATCTTAATTGGTTTCTTTTCTTTTTTATCTTTTAGCACGAAAAGTCAGCCTGTCTCAATTTAAAACACTTTTGCAACTAAATGTCTGGGGGGAAAAATGTGGAATCAGTTTTTATTTGTTTTAAGCAATTGGATCATTTTGGACCCATCCATCATTTCTGGAGCCTTTTGCCTTCTAGGAAAAACAAAAATAGGCTGTATAAATTGGATGCAGGCAGTTGGAGTGCCAATATTGTGACTTGGTCCAATTATAATTTGCTTAAAATGCTTTTGGATACCTATCCATGCCTCAGCTACGTGAGCCTAATTATTTATGCCCTCTGTTCCTTGTCTTCTTACTGCCTGACATTAGCTATAGAACTGCTTTTCCCCTCCTTCCCATACTCTACTCTTAGCTAGCAGCTGGAGTGGGAGGTGGGGAGTAGAAGGTGGGGATGTTTACATAAATTACTTGGAGTTCTGTGTAGGAGGTTTGGTTCTTTTCTCCCATTTAGTTATTTATACTAGTATATTTATACTTTAAATAATTGCCCGGGTATTTATTTTATATTTTGGGGCCGTGTTATTTATGACTCAAAGTGTTCCAGTTTTAATTGTTGGGAGATCTTTTAGGTTGGCTCCTGTGTTGTGTTTCTTTGACATTTCCCCCCACCCCCTCCTATGCCCCTCTCTAGTGACCTTTTTATTAAAATCTTTTTTTTTCCTGTCACTAGAGATGTTCCTGGCTTATCTTATGTATTCCCTGACCCAGCTCTAGAATTCGTGTCTCCAAGGATCCTGATTTCTTTCATTGGGTAATGATATTGGGTGTTAGAAGCCAAGATCTCGGTGCCGGCTGTGCTTACTGCTGCTGAGATATGTGTCACTGGCTCTCTCACTGGACAGAACTAGGGAATGCGTGTGTATGAGCCCATGCAAATAAACATGTCTATATTCTGGTGCTAGTGCGTGTTTATGTGCTCTCTTGGTCATGTCTGGCTCTGCGACCCCATGGACTGTAGCCTACCAGGCTTCTCTGTCCATGGAGTTTTCCAGGCAAAAATACTGGAGTGGGTTGCCATTCCCTCCTCCAGGGGATCTTCCCAACCCTAGGATTGGACCTACATCTCTTGGGTCTCCTGCCAATATTGGCAAGTGGATTCTTAATCACTAGTGCCACTTGGGAATCACTTTAGTGCCAGAATCTAACACTAAACATGACTTTGCAGTAAGATCACTTTTAAAGAAATACACTGTGAAATGGGCAGAAAGATGTAGTGTTTAAACATGGTGTCTTCTTAGTGCAGTGTAGAACCATTTGTTCCGCAAGTAGAAACGATGCCATAGGATCTTCTACCTGACATGAGTTCCCATCCACATTTAACCATGAATGCATCCTCACCCTCCCCATCAAAACACAACTCCCATCATACTGTGAGGCTTCTGCTCTCAGAGTCTCTGCTGGTGTCCACTCTCTCCTAGGTGCAAGTTGTCAAGGGTCTGGGAACCTGAGGACAATAGAGTATTGGTTGAATGAATTAAAGCACATTCATGTGATCATTAAAATTACAGAAAATCATCATCATAAGAAAGTGGTTTACCCTATGAACTAAATGAATCTATTACTGCAAAAACATGCCTATGGGAAAATTGTAAGGATATTCACTAAAATGCTATTGCTGTGTTAACTCAAGATAGTTTAGAAGGGATTCTAAATTTTCCTGTCTTTTTGTTTGAATTTTCTAAATTATTCACAATTAGTGCTTGGTTTTCAGTAAGAAAAGAATTCTCACCAAACAAATGTGGATACTCCTCTGAAAAGAAGGCTTAACCATACTTTAATTAGATTATAATTTTAGGTGAAGGAACCATAGCTGTTAGTGGAAGAAACCAGGAATAGGACTTTAAGATGAAATTACTGGATTAAAAGGTTTTTCAGAGCCTGGGGAAATATGACAAAGGCAAGTCTTGATAAAAGTAAACCTTTTTTGGTACTTGGTAAGGGAGCATGAATTTCTTGAAAGCCCAAGAGAAACGGGGGAGAAAAGAAAGCAGTTGCCTAACAGAAAACCTCCAGCCTTATGCTTTGGCCTGATGCCCTTGTTGGAAATTTTGGAACTAAGTATGTCTAGGGAGGGAACCCGGGCACTTTGTAAGGTGGAATGGACTCTTTGTTATTTAATGTGTTTAAATGTAAATCCATAGATAGAAGGCATGCAACTAGGGGCCTAGATTAGAGAGAGGACTCCACTTAGGCCCTTCCATAGAAGGTATATAGTGGCTCTTGAAAGGTGCACATAGGAGAAATGAGTGTGTGTGTTTGTGTGTGTGTGTTGAGAGGGAGCTTATACATAATGACATACTTTGACATGCTTTGTTTTTTGGTTAGGTTGTTTGTTGAATTTTAACATCGAATCACTGTCACTAATTAGCATGTGGTTAATTGTTGTCCTAACCAGGAAAGTTTATTTAGAAAAACACAAACTGGTTTACAGTTGGTCCAGATCTACCTAAGCCTGAGCCTTTTCTATTCTAAATATCAAATCTTCTCAGGTAAGAGTTAAAGGAAAGGGAAGAATCTTCCATAATGACTCAAAATTATTTAAAAATTCCTCAGTTTCTTTTTCCTTATGTTTCATTTAGGTTTTGTATTTAACATCAGATTTTTAGATCAAGATTTAAATGAATATTTTAAAATATTTTTCTGTATCATCAATTGCAGTTGAGCACTCATTTAGAACAAGTGCTTAAAAACTTGCAGATGAGTAAAAAAGCGTATTGAGAACTTCTAGGTCAATCTCACCTCCACCATTCTTTGCAGTAAATTGGGAGAATAAGTGAACCAGTAATGAAGGGAAGCAGAAGGTGAACTAATTGTAAAGGGGATGGAACACAATACAACACAGGATACATGTATGACCTCGGATCAGTTACTCAGCCTCATATAACCTCATGGCAACTTTGCAAAGTAGGTATTACTGTTATTATCCCTAGTTTACAAATAAGGAATAAGCAGAGTACAAAGCCCTTAAGCCTGGGCTTTAGAAAGTTCTACACTAAAGTTGGTTAAGTACACCCATTATCATGGAGACCGAAAGACCATATTGTGTCTGTGATCTTGTCTTTTTTTGAATCTTTCAGCCTCTTGAGGAATCAAAGTTGATTATTGCGAGTTATTTTCCAGATGAATAATCTAATTCAGATCCTCAATTGACTTTTTTAAAGCTTATTTTTAAAATTGGAGTGTAATTGCTTTACACTGTTGTGTTCGTTTCTGCTATATAGCAGTGTGAGTCAGCTCTAAGTATGCACATGCCCTCTCCTTGAGCCTCCCCACCTCCACCACTGTACCCCTCTAGTCATCACCTCGGTTGCTTCTTGATCACTTAATATTGTACATTCTTGGTAAAAACTGTCTTAAAAGAATTCCAAGTAGGCCTGCAGGAGAGAAAAGGAAAAACTATCCCTCATCTGATCTCTACCTTGCTTTAATATGAGCTGGCTCAGGTATGTTGATAAAAATGTACTTTCCTAGGTATTTTGTAACAGTCTTCCGGAATTCAGGGGATTGCAGAATGAGGGTGTTACTCAAATTCTGGTTCCCCAAAATCTGTAAAGCCATTTTCTCTAGTCCACAGTATATTTTTTCATTGAAAATTGGGAAAATGAAAGATCTGAGGATGGTTTCAACTTCTGTATTTCGAGTAAGAATTCTTAACCTTGTCAAATTTATCCATATTTTTGAACTTTCAAAAGCTGAGCAGCTTTGCTTTAGAAACTGTGTCGACCAAATGTTTTGTTAATACCTGGCCCACCGAGCTTAGAAGGAGCAGAGATCTCATCTGTCTCTTCCTTTCTCCCTCACTGCTCTTCCCTTTTTTTCCCCTTCCTGGACTGTGTTCCCTGTGCATAAAGAAATAATGTCTGTTTTTTAAATAACTTGTATATATTTAATGAAAAGTATGTTTCTTGGTCTTAATTCTCTTGTAGCACTTCTTTTTATAAAAAAACTATTAAGTTCACTTTAATTATGCATTCACCTAGAGTTCATGTCACACAAATTCATGACACACAAATTTTTGACATTTATTGTGGTAGAAATGTATTTAATAATATAAGATAGGGAAAAACTCATTGTCCATTCAGAGAATGGTTGAACGAAATAGGGTCCATGCCTAATCTAGTATTCTTATAGCTGCTGAAAAGAATAAAAAACTTTATGTGCTGATACAGAAAACTCATATATAGCTTAATCATACTTAGGTTTGAAAAAATGTAATTCTATAAACGCATGAAAAAGTACTTGATACTGTCTAAAGTAGTTAGGTGAGTCGAGGGGAGAAATTGGGACTTCAACATTATACTTTGTATTCTGTATGCTAGACTGTTTCAAGGGAATAAATTAGTGCATTATTTCCATTTCCGTATTACTATTTTTCATGTCCACACTAGGGATACAGTGTTTCTTTTGTGTAGGTGGATAGAAGATTGCAAAACTGAAGAGTTTTTCTTCCTTTTGAATTTTTTTTTTAACTTTATATTGGAATATAGCTGATTAACAACATTGTGATAATTCCAGATAGACAGCAAACAGACTCAGCCATATATATACATCTATTCATTCTCTCCCCATCCACACTCCACTCCCATCTAGACTGCCACGTAACATTTAGCAGAATTTCCTCTGCTATACCGTAGGTCCTTGTTGGTTATCTAAAATATAGTAGTGTGTACATGTCTGTCTCTTAACTATCCTCTTTCTCTTTCCCCAGTTCTTCCCCCCTGACAACCATAAATTTGTTGTCTAAGTCTGTGAGTCTGTTTCTGTTTGTAAATAAGTTCACTTGTATAATTTCTCTTTAGGTTCTTTAGCAGATGAGGGGTGTTTTTCCTATTCCTGCTTTTGAATAGTGAGCTGGTACACATGCTGCAGCAGCCAGTAGTTTCTGAAACATCAGCCTTGGTTGTGATGTTAATACTTAAGGTTTATTGCTCCATTTGCTTCCATTAAAATGTATATGTCCCCATCTCTTTCTCCTGGAGATTTTCTTCCTTATTACATGAAAATGGGAAGCCAGTACCAATAAAAGCTACCTCAAAAGCCTTTTGGAAGCAGAGAACCAATCAATAATACATTAAAAAATAACATATATTTGTTGATAGTGCTCAATCTGTTTGACTGAGGAATTTCTCAGTCTATTTGAAAATTCCACATAATGTAAAAGTCTGCTCTAGATTGCTCCAAATTGGGGTTTGGTGATATTCTAGTTGGCCCGGTTCAAACCCTAAACTAATGTGTTCATGGCATCTTCTTTGCCCCTGCACCCTGCAGTGTTGAATGATTCTCTTGAACTTTGTCTATGCCTAAAGGGATTTTTGACAACAGCCACTTTTCAATGCCACTAACTTTCTCCTAGTACGCATTTTCCCCTTCTCCCTGTATCTATGTTTCTTTCTTATTCTCTGTCAGCATTAACTCTGTTTGAAGCATCTGTGTGTGTGTGTCTATATTTTCTGAAAACATTTTTTTAAACTATAAGAAGCAGACTTCATGCGGAGCTGCCTCATTTGACCACCCGCAGGGGAAGAGCTCACTGCCCCATAGACTTAAGACATTAGCTATTTTCCACCTTTGTTTTTTTGAATCCAATTTAGCCCTCTAGATTTTATTCTAATCCAGTTTCTCTCTAGGCCCTTATACAAACCTTAAAATTCATCCAGTTACCATCAACAAAGGACCTAACATTTTGGGAGCCCAGATCCTCACCTAGTGTGGATACTAACTGGCTGGTCCGTATGTATAATAGCCATCCAAGTTTTGCCCTACTATCTGATACCTGACTCTCATGTCTTTAGTTGCCCTAAAGCTCTTCCAATTACCATCAACAGAAGAACTACCATTTCCCAGTACTCTGCTCCTCCTTCAGTGTGAACACAATCAGAATTGTCTATGAATAAAAACTGGACAAGTTTTGTCTTACCAAATATGTCACCAAAGGCTCCTCTGTAGTCACGGTCAAGCACTTCTAGTTACCATCAACAAAGGAACTTACATTTTCCAACGTTTTCCAGCACCAGTTCCTCACCAATGTGACTACTCCCTGGCTTGGCCCTGTTAACTAAGTTTGGTCACCCAAGATTTGTCCTATCACAGTTTCACTCTCCCTCCCTCTATAGTCTGTCTTACATTGCTGCAATTAGCATTAGCAGGAGAGCCAACATTTTCTGGGGTCCAGTCCTCGCTAACGTGGGCCCCACCTGGCTCTTTGGATTCAAGCCTCAGGAGCCAGTTCTGAGCGCAGTTAAGGTGCTAGCCCTCTACATGCTGTCAACAACCACTCTGTCCTTCTGTCCCTACCCACCCATGCTCAGTGTTCTCTCTTGTCAGCCCAGTGCTCCCAGATCTACCTAGGGTTCCAGACTGCTGGATATTCTCCCAGTGGCTGCAGAAGTGATGCTCAAGGGGAAAACTAGGACCCTGTGATGTATATCCATTGTCTGAGAGCTTCTCCCTTTCCTTGCTCCTTGCTGTCTTATTGCTTTTTGACTCCCTTATCTCCTTCCCTCCCTTTGTGGATTTAGAAGGGACATCAGAGAATTTCTCCCACTGGTGTGAAGAAAGTGCTGCTTTCCCCAAACTCAACAGACAATTCCTATGTTCTGATCTCAGCCTGAGAAACAAGTGACTGGATCATCAACAGTCGGTCTTGGGTCACTTTGTGCTTCAAGTATTTTTTATGGTTTTGATTTTCATGTGCCTTTAAAAAAATCCCTTCTCCTCTCTCTGCTTTAACCTTCTATTATCGAGCTAAGAAAAAACAGACACTCCGTCTCCCCTTCTGACCCAGCCCACTACCACTGAATATGCAGTTATCCTGTGGCCCTTCCATTCTGCAAAACCCCCTCAGACACTGGGAAGGCTCTACCTTCTTAAAGAGAAACCTTAAGATTCTAGAGCATCAATCTTCTGTGCCCCGTGCCCTAAGGCTGCAGTACTTTCTCCCTTGTCCTGCTAGGAGAGAGGAGAACCACACAATGTGGCTCTTTTTCTTTAGGTCTCAGTAATCAGCTCAGCCCTCCAGTTTTCTTTCCGCATAGAGAAGTAGAGTGAGAAATCTCCGATCTCCAAGGTAAACATCTTTTACAGCAGCCAGAGCCAAAGTCGCCAGTGAAGGAACTGACCATTCGTTACGAAGTGAATTTAGAATATTTTGCAATGAATTAAATATTTTCCATGAATCTCCTTCCTCCTGAAACTTTTTTTCCCCCCTGTGTTGACTCTTTTGCTACACGGATTTTTCTCTAGTTGTGTGACTGGTGGCCGCCCTCTGGCTGTGTGACTGGTGGCCGCTCTCCGGTTCTGTGACTGGTGGCCGCCCTCGGGCTGTGTGAGCGGCGCCCTCCGGCTGTGTGAGCAGTGGGGGCTCTCCGGCTGTGTGACTCGTGGCCGCTCTCTGGCTGTGTGACTGGTGGCCGCCCTCGGGCTGTGTGAGCGGCGCCCTACGGCTGTGTGAGCCGCGCCCTCCGGCTGTGTGACCGGTGGCTGCCCTCCGGCTGTGTGAGCGGCGCCCTCCGGCTGTGTGACCGGTGGCTGCCCTCCGGCTGTGTGAGCGGCGCCCTCCGGCTGTGTGAGCCGCGCCCTACGGCTGTGTGACTGGTGGCCGCCCTCCAGCTGTGTGAGCCGCGCCCTCCGGCTGTGTGACCGGTGGCCGCCCTCCAGCTGTGTGAGCCGCGCCCTCCGGCTGTGTGAGCAGCGCCCTCCGGCTGTGTGAGCGCCGCCCTCCGGCTGTGTGACCGGTGGCCGCCCTCCGGCTGTGTGACTGGTGGCCGCTCTCTGGCTGTGTGACTGGTGGCCGCTCTCCGGTTCTGTGACTGGTGGCCGCCCTCGGGCTGTGTGAGCGGCGCCCTCCGGCTGTGTGAGCCGCGCCCTCCGGCTGTGTGAGCATCGGGGGCTCTCCGGCTGTGACTGGTAGCCGCCCTCCGGCTGTGTGAGCGGCGCCCTCCGGCTGTGTGAGCATCGGGGGCTCTCCGGCTGTGTGACTGGTGGCCGCCCTCTGGCTGTGTGAGTGGCGGCCGCTCTCTGGCTGTGTGACTGGTGGCCGCCCTCGGGGTGTGTGAGCGGCGCCCTCCGGCTGTGTGACCGGTGGCCGCCCTCCGGCTGTGTGAGCCGCTCCCTCCGGCTGTGTGAGCCGCTCCCTCCGGCTGTGTGAGCGCCCTCCGGCTGTGTGACCGGTGGCTGCCCTCGGGCTGTGTGAGCCGCGCCCTCCGGCTGTGTGAGGTGTGGCCGCCCTCCAGCTCTGTGAGCGGCGCCCTCCGGCTGTGTGACTGGTGGCCGCCCTCCGGCTGTGTGAGCGCCTCCCTCCGGCTGTGTGACTGGTGGCCGCCCTCCGGCTGTGTGACCGGTGGCCGCCCTCCGGCTGTGTGAGCCGCGCCCTCCGGCTGTGTGACGGGTGGCTGCCCTCTGGCTGTGTGAGCCGCGCCCTCCGGCTGTGTGACCGGTGGCCGCCCTCCGGCTGTGTGAGCCGCGCCCTCCGGCTGTGTGACGGGTGGCTGCCCTCTGGCTGTGTGAGCCGCGCCCTCCGGCTGTGTGACTGGTGGCTGCCCTCCGGCTGTGTGAGCGGCGCCCTCCGGCTGTGTGACCGGTGGCCGCCCTCCGGCTGTGTGAGCCGCGCCCTCCGGCTGTGTGACTGGTGGCCGCCCTCCGGCTGTGTGACCGGTGGCCGCCCTCCGGCTGTGTGAGCCGCGCCCTCCGGCTGTGTGACTGGTGGCCGCTCTCCGGCTGTGTGAGCGCCCTCCGGCTGTGTGACCGGTGGCCGCCTTCCGGCTGTGTGAGCCGCGCCCTCCGGCTGTGTGACCGGTGGCCGCCCACAGTCTGTGTGACTGGTGGCCGCCCTCGGGCTGTGTGAGCGGCGCCCTCCGGCTGTGTGAGCCGCGCCCTCCGGCTGTGTGAGGTGTGGCCGCCCTCCAGCTCTGTGAGCGGCGCCCTCCGGCTGTGTGACTGGTGGCCGCCCTCCGGCTGTGTGAGCGCCTCCCTCCGGCTGTGTGACTGGTGGCCGCCCTCCGGCTGTGTGACCGGTGGCCGCCCTCCGGCTGTGTGAGCCGCGCCCTCCGGCTGTGTGACCGGTGGCCGCCCTCCGGCTGTGTGAGCCGCGCCCTCCGGCTGTGTGACGGGTGGCTGCCCTCTGGCTGTGTGAGCCGCGCCCTCCGGCTGTGTGACCGGTGGCCGCCCTCCGGCTGTGTGACCGGTGGCCGCCCTCCGGCTGTGTGAGCCGCGCCCTCCGGCTGTGTGACTGGTGGCCCCCTCCGGCTGTGTGACCGGTGGCCGCCCTCCGGCTGTGTGAGCCGCGCCCTCCGGCTGTGTGACTGGTGGCCGCCCTCCGGCTGTGTGAACGGTGCCCTCCGGCTGTGTGACCGGTGGCCGCCTTCCGGCTGTGTGAGCCGCGCCCTACGGCTGTGTGACCGGTGGCCGCCCACAGTCTGTGTGACTGGTGGCCGCCCTCCGGCTGTGTGAGCCGCGCCCTCCGGCTGTGTGACCGGTGGCCGCCCACAGTCTGTGTGACTGGTGGCCGCCCTCCGGCTGTGTGAGCGGCGCCCTCCGGCTGTGTGACCGGTGGCCGCCCTCCAGCTCTGTGAGCGGCGGCCGCCCTCTGGTTGTGGTGTGTGGGCTTCTCATCACGATGGCGTCTCAGCACAGGCCCTAGGTGCTCAGGCTTCAGTCGTTGCGGCCCTTGGGCGCAGTGGTTGCGGCTTCCGGGCTTCAGAGCTCAGGCTAGTAGTTGTGGTGTACGGGCTCAGTTGCTCTGTGGCTCGTGGGGTCTTCCCTCCTAGAGTTCTAACTTATTCCCCCTGCGCTGGCAGGTGGATTCGTATCCACTGCGCCACCAGGGAAGTCCCCGAAACAGTCTTTATTGCACTCTGTGGGTCTGGGTCAGCTGTACTGTATCTAGTTCCAACTCAAACCCCATAATGTTTCTTAGTTGGTTACGCTGCCTTTCTCCTTCCCACCAATATCTGTTTTTTTAAAAAACAAACCAATAATCTCTACTCCCTGGTTTTCCTGATGGGAAAATAACTAGGAAGTTTACCAGAGATCAAGAGCTGCTGCTCTATTTCAGTCCCAAAGCTGGTCGTGTTCCTCCCGTCCACGACTCCCTAGCTTCTGAGCAGTCTAAGAGCTCCTGTCAGGGGCTCTGAGACTTCCTGTCAGGGCTCCCCAGGCTTCTAGGGAGGTGTTCTAAGACTTCTGTCAGAGTTTCCAGGGATTTCAGCAGGTGGTGTTGGGGAGAGCAGCTCCCTCAACGGGCAAGCTTTTTTGGTGCTGCCTCTCAGTAAATAGCTGTTTTCTTCAGCCAGTTTCATTCATTTAAGGGGACTCTGCTAAGCACAGTTGTGAAAGATTATGACACATGGTATCAGCTCCCAAACTCCTCATTGTCCCTTCAGGGAGGTCTTTCTCCTGAAGAAGTTGGTTTCTAAAACAGGCCTGTCTTCAGTCTCCAGGGTGTGGCACTTCTCGGACTGCTGGGTTCCGGGAGCCCCCACCTCTCTGTATTCCATTTCTACCTGCACATGGTCGAGACAACTCCCAGTGAATTCCCTCCCTGTGGACCTTGCCTAAGCTCCTCCAGAGATTTTATCCAGTCTCTTCCGGATTGGTATTAAGGGAGCAACCATATTTTAAGTCTCCCTTTCAGCTTTCCTTTTGCTGTACTCTGAGCCAGGAGAAAAGATCTCCAGGTTATCCTTGCTTCTAGGGAGCTCTCATATCTGCAAAGAGGTGCTCCAAGGTTCATAGGATAGAGCTCAAGAACTTAATTATGGAATCCTGGAATCTCCAAAGTATGAGGGTTCAGAGGTCATTCAGTCATTCAGCTACTCTGCTTAGCCCCACCCTCTAAACCTTCTTACGTATTGTCCACCTCAACTTTTTCATCCTGGGTGTGGAATTCCACTAACAACTAGTGTGAATGGATGGGTTGAAAGGACACTCTTTGTTATTCAAAACTGTTCTTAATTATGCTCTATAATTTTGTAGTTGGAAAACTAAGGTTCTCATATAGCATTGAGTGAAAAAAAGCAACATTCCAATTTATATTTACCCTGTCCTCATGCCTGGATAAAAACGTGGATGCCTATAGACCAGGAGTGCAGAACTGAACCATGCAGTGTGTTAGAGAGGTAGGTTTGTGAGTGATTGTAGTGTACAAATTTGTTTTCTTTCATGATCACAATTTTTTATTAATTTATGCAAAACATATATAATCAGAAAATAAAATAAGCTGGAGAAGGAGCTGGAACAGAAGAGAAGGGAGATTAGGAGAACTGCCAAGTCGGGCCTAGTAACTGCTGCGACTCTGCAGCCCCGAGAGGCCTGGTAAGCAAGCGTGAAGTAGGAGGGAGCATAGGGCTTGCCATCGCAAGATAGGGACTTGAGCCCTGCTGTGTGAGAAAGGAAAATCAGCCCCTGACAGCTGCAAGCGGGAGCTGGCCTGGTACTCACCGATAGGCTATGGTGTTCTGTAGAATGTTAGCAGTTCTACAAAATCAGCATCAGACAGGGTGTCTGCGATGGAGGGAGACAAAAAGACCACTCTGTAATCATGTCTGAGCACAGACAAAAAGAACATGGTGCAAAATGCAAGAATACCGAACATCCCCTCACTTGGCTTACGCCAGTGACCACTGCTTATCTACCAATTACAGCGTTCTCCCCACTGTTCCTCTGATACAAATGATCAAGATACCATAAGTCCCCTACACGCAAAACTTCAAGTTGCCAGCTTTCAAAGATGAGAACGTGCGTTCACGTGTCCAGACACGTAAGTTAGTTCATGGGTCTGGTGTGCATTGTCATGTTCACGCAGTCCTCTACAAGTGGTCATGCTTTTGTCCAGAGCCTCTGTCTCCAGTTGCTGATGGTCCTTCAGCTCCACCGTCTTCCGTCTCCTCTCCCTCCTCCAGCCATAACTCTTGCCTGCTGTTGTATTGTACTACTCTACTTATCAAGATATTGTACTATAAGATTTTAAAATGTTTTCTTTATTTTTTGTCTTTGTTTTTAACGTACTATTTGTGTGAAAAGTATTATAAACTTATTACAATAGAGTACTATATAGCCAGTTGTGTTAATGGGTAGTACCTAGGCTAACTTTGTTGGACTTAAGAACAATTTGGACTTAATGATTGCACTCTTGGAACAGAGTTCATTGGTATATAGGGAACTTACTGTATACAGTTGCCCCACTACCTGGGAGCGCTCAATCCAGAACAAAATGATGCTTTATCTAGTCTTCTCCTAAACGTCTAGCATAAGTCCAGATCATAATACGCCCTTCCTAAGAAACTCTTTACTGAGAGGGTACACGGCTTTCCTTGCTTGCAAATGTTCCATCAGACCCAGCTTTTTTGGTTTATAGATATGTTCCTGCATTTAACTTCCTCTGGGGTTTCGGGCAAAGAATTCAAACGTGCCATAACTCACTTTTATTTATTTAATGGAGAAGATAATCTCTGGGAGAAAAAAAATGAGAAATCGCTTGTGAAAGTACATTGTAAACCCTACAATGTTATATAAACCCTTTACTTCCTCTGAAAACACATTCTCTCACTTCCATGGTTTTACATATGCTTCTCCCTCAGCTTCAAAAAACTTTCCCCCAGCTACCTTCAGACTCTTATTCACAGTTTGGTTCCAGGTGCTGAGGATAGTGGTGTATTCCTTTTCCATTGTTGCTGTAACAAATTACTACAAATTCAGTGGCTTAAAACAATATAGATGAATTTTTTTTTTATGGTTCTGGAGGTCAGAAGCCCAAAAAGGGTTTCACTGGGCAAAAATGAAATTACTGAAGGGCTGTGTTCTTTCTGAGGCCCTGGGGGAGAACCCATTCTCTTGCATATTCCAGTTCCTAGTGGCCTGGCTTCCTTGGCTTATGGCCCCTTCCTCTGTTTTCTACACCAACAATAGCCAGTTGAATCTTTCCTACATCCCAGAACTCTGACCTCTGTTTCTGTTATCACATCTCCTCTCCCATTTTTCTGCCTCCCTCTTTCACTTACAAGGAAGTTTGTGACTACACTGGATTACGTTAATCCAGAACAATCTCCCCATTGCATGGTGTTTAACTTAATCACATGTGCAGTCTCTTTTGCCATGTTATATATGATAATGTATTTACCATTTCCAGGGATTAGAATGTATGCAATTTGCGGGGTTGGGGGTGCATTTTTCCCCCCTACTTGAGTTAGCAGTAAGGAAAACAAAGGCCCTATTTTAGTAGTGAGGCCCTGACTGAAGTGAGGCTGGTTGTTATAAAGAATCTTAGTACGTGAATAAGGTGTGAGAGCCAAACTCAGCAGTGGAATCTTCCCTATGACAGTTGCAAATTTCTCAGGTATTGCTGCTAAGATAGGTAGCTTGGTGAAGGCACACTTTATCATGACTCCCTATGTCTTTCATTCACTTGCTTTTTGGCTCAACTCGTTGATTAGTTGGAGCTGGCTCTTATCAATTTTATTTTTAGTGTTGATAGCTTGAAATTGGCCATAGTGGGAATATTTACACCATGGAAATGGGCAAATACTATAAATCAGCCCCCTGCCCCCACCCCTCAAGAACTGGCTGTCAAACATTTGCCAGCAAACCCCTGGAGGTACTAGAGATGTAGGGGTTGTAGAAATGCAATATAGAATATAGACCCATAGCCAGGCTGCTTCTGTTTCGATCTTGGTTTTGCTGCTATTAGCTTTGATAGATCAGGCAAGTTACTTAACCCTTCTGTGCCTCAATTTCTTCATCAGTTTAATAGGGGTAACAATAATATCTGCCTCAAGGGGGAATTTTGGTGAGAAAATAAGCAAGTTTGGAACAGGGTGTATGTAACACACAAAAAGCATACATACTGTTTTAGGTGCTGTGGGAGCTAGGGATTTGCTAATTGTCATTTCATATTTTCTCCTTAGAGAAAATACTGAGGATCTCAGCCCCTGGAAGCCTAGTGCCCAGAAGAGCTAGACAGTGAGGGTTCTGCTTGAGTACGTATCTTTCTTCCTCTGGTCCCTCCTTGACCTACTTCTCTGCACAGCCCTGAGGACTGTGCATGTCATAAGTGTTTTCGAGCCCTGCCACTGGTCTGTGCATCCTGTAATTGCCTCGCCACTCTGAGGCACAGTGCCATGGCCTTCAGAGCTCTCAGAGCAGAAAGGGACAGATAGCTGCCAACGTCTGCATGAACATTTGTCAAACATTTGCTTCCTACTTTTCACACAACAGGCAAAGGTATACTTAGAATTAGCTATTCTTGTAAAAGGAGAGAGTCTAAACCCTGTTTATTTATTTATTTTTTCATTTATTTTTATTAGTTGGAGGCTAATTACTTTACAATATTGTAGTGGTTTCTGCCATACATTGACATGAATTAGCCATGGATTTACATGTATTCCCCATCCCAACCCCCCCTCCCACCTCCCTGTCTACCTGATCCCCTGGGCCTTCCCAGTGCACCAGGCCTAAGCACTTGTCTCATGCATCCAACCTGGGCTGGTGATCTGTTTCACCCTAGATAATACACATGTTTCGATGCTGTTCTCTAGAAACATCCCACCCTTGCCTTCTCCCACAGAGTCCAAAATTCTGTTCTGTACATCTGTGTCTCTTTTTCTGTTTTGCATATAGGGTTATCATTACCATCTTTCTAAATTCCATATATGTGTGTTAGTATACTGTAATGGTCTTTATCTTTCTGGCTTACTTCACTCTGTATAATAGGCTCCAGTTTCATCCATCTCATTAGAACTGATTCAAATGAATTCTTTTTAATGGCTGAGTAATATTCCATGGTGTATAAACCCTGTTTGAAAGGGCAAGTTTAGTGTCCAGGTTGACCCTATCTGATTGTGGAACCCAATCATTTTATTATTATAAAGTTACAGGGAGTGAATGATACATAGGAAAAAGCACTGTACTAAAAGTCAAGAGTTTGATACTTAAATCCTGGTATTCTTGACTAGAATTTAAATATTTGGTAGTTGAATTAACCTAGGTTATCTTAAAAGGCTCTTTATCCCAAGACTTATTTTGAAGAAAATTATGAAAGTGGATAGTCTGGTTTCCTCAACCAGACCTACTCATTTGAATTCAAAGTACAGGGCAAAAAAAAAAAAAAAAGTACAGGGCAATTTATAACAAAACTAAATAGGAGATGTTTCCTGTAAGAAAACCTTAGGTGGCAGTCATTATGTGTGCAGCCAGTGAGTTGTGAAGATTTGAAATTATTGTGCAGCGATAAAGCCTGACTGGGCCTCTGAGTCTGTAGGAAAAGGACTCATTTGCTGGGAGCATTGGGTGCAGTTGTTTTGGGCAAAACCTGGTGACAGTGGTCAGAAGGTGGTTTGGTAAAGGAAATAAGTCAATGACTTCCTCCCATAAAGAAATTCTGAGTTAAGAGAAGCAAAAACTTAATCTGTAAACATCTTATTCACCCAGTAAATGGATCGCAATCGGGAGTGAGTTTTTATACAGACATTGAGGAGGTGAGAAGCCCCTGGAAGCCTAAAAGAGGAAGTGGGTGGGATTCTATGTGATTTTTTTTCTCTTGTTAATGCAAACTGCTCTCTTCTCAGCTTCTCCTCCTTCACCTTGGAAGTCCCAGTCATTGTTTCTGTGTTCCTTCCTCTTCCTCTTTCCTTCTTCCCTTTCTCTCTGTCCCTCTGCCTGAAGCGACTCATTTATGTTCTTATTATATAGTGTCTTTGAGTTATTTGGTGAGCTGGAGTCAATAAATTGTTGTTCGGTTACCAAGTCATGTCCAACCCTTCATGACCCCATGGACTGCAGCACGCCAGGCTTCCCTGTCCTTCATTATCTCCTGGAGTTTGCCCAAGTTCGTGTCCATTGAATCAGTGATGCCATCCAACCATCTCATCCTCTGTCGTCCCCTTCTCCTCCTGCCTTCAGTCTTTCCCAGCATCAGAGTCTTTTCCAGTGAGTCAGCTGTTTGTATCAGGTGGCCAAAGTACTGGAGCTTTAGCTTCAGCATCAGTGAACATTCAGGACTGCTTTCCTTTAGGATGGACTGGCTTGACCTCCTTGCTGCCCAGTGGGTTCTTAGTCTTCTGCAGCACGGCAGTTTGAAAGCATCAGCTGTTTGGCACTCAGTCTTCTTCATGGTCCCACTCTCACGTCCATATGTGACTACTAAAAAGACCATAGCCATGACTGTACAGACCTTTGTCGGCGAAGTGATGTTGGGCTTTATACTATTTTCACCTTTATTCATTTGCTAGGGCTGCTGTAACTAAGTCCTACAATTGGAGTGGTATAAATGGCAGAAAGGTGTTGTCTCTCAGTTCTGGAGGCTGGAAGTCCAAGATCAAGGTGTTGGCATGGTGGTGGACTCCTGAGGATTGTGACAGAGCACCTGTCTCATGCCTTTCCCCAGCCGCTGGTGTTTTGTTGGCAGTCTTGAGCATTCCTTAGCTTGGAGATAAATCATCCTGATCTCTGCCTTCATGTTCACATGGTGTTCTCCCCATGTATGTATCTGTATCTCTGTCTGCATTTCTTCTTTTTATAAAATCACCAATCATGTTGGATTAGGGCCTACCCCTAAAATGACTTCATTTAATTTGATTGCCTCTGTAAAATACCCTCTTTCCAAAATCGGGTCACATTCTGAGAGTTAGGACTTTAATATGTTTTGTGGTGGTTGGGGATGGGAAACAGAATTCAACACATAACAGCATCTAAGGCTATGCATGGAGCAATCAGGTGTCTAAATGGTTCAGTAAAGTAATTACAAATGTTATAGAGCATTTCCTATAGGCTGGTCACTTTATACATGACTTAAAAGAATAAGAAACATGCTATATTGATCCCCATTTTACAGGTGAAGAAAGCAAGGCTTAGAATAAGTGACCCACCCACAGTCACATGGATAGCACATGGCAACACCAAGTTTCAAGCTCAGGATTAACCTGAATGTCTAAAATTGCAAATGCAATGCATTCTACCTCCAGGATAGACTACTGGACCTAGAATAAAAGTTTTTTCCTAGAGAGAAAAAGCTCTGTGCTCTTTATTTCATTTTTACTAAGTAAAATCTATTCATCTCTTATTCCATTTCTGACAGTAAAATTGAGCTCTATATGCCAGTTGGGCTTCCGTGGTAGCTAAGCTGGTAAAGAATCCACTTGAAATGCAGGAGACCCCGGTTCGATCCCTAGCTTGGGAAGATCCCCTGGAGGAGGGCATGGCAGCCCACTCCAGTATTACTGCCTGGAGAATCCCATGGACAGAGGAGCCTGGTGGGCTACAGTCCATGGCGTCTCAAAGAGCTGGACACGACTGAGTGACTAATCACACAAACACATAGGCCAATCTCCCGCTACTGTTTTATGATAATATTTTGATGAATTTTGGTAATTGCAGAAAGTCATGTATACCACCACAGCCTGGAATAGATCCTTCACCCTAAGAAGTTTCCTCCTGGCCCTTTGTAATCATTCCATGCCTGTCCCCAACTCCCAGAACTAGGCAGCCACTGATCTGTTCTGTGTCAATTTTGTATAGGCCTAGTTTTTGTTTATAAGCGCTAAAATCCTAAAAGAACCAAGTCTTCATAATTAACCAAAGAAAACTGAACAAGGAAAGCAGAGAAGAGCCCTCTCCTTTGCAGTTACAGAGGGAGAGAAATAACTTTTTGTTAAACTTGTTATAATAGTCTGATTTGGTGAGTTAATTTGATAATGTTCACAAGATTATTAATTTTCCTACTCTTATTTAAAAGTTCATCTATTTGCAGTTTGCATTGACCTTTGACCCCTTTATAACATCATGCATTGGTCATTTGGAAATATTGACTGGCTGTCATACAGGTCTTCTGAATGTGGCACATTTCCGTATACAATAAGAGAAATTCACATTTGTTAATATCACCACTGATCTCATCAGAAAAGCCTTTAAGTGTTGGGAAGCTGTCAAGTTCATGGTGGCTATCAGAAGTTTCCAAAAATTTTAATGTCATCTTTAAAATTTGAATTTTATTATTAGCAACAAACACTGTAAGTTGTTTTCCTTGAAGTGACAGTCTCACTTTATTCATTTTTGGGAAAATGTCTACCAAACTCAAATCTGAATAATCTAGTTTATCTGTCAGCTATTCTTTCACGTAAAAGTGGTGTTTCAGGCGAAAAGCAGTTCAACTTGCAAATCGAACAGCTGCACAAGTGCTTTCTCTTGAGACAACAATCAGACCTGGGTCTGAGGCAGAAAGGCTCTGTATGCACTCCCCATTTCATGCTACAGGATATGTAAGAGACATGTGCTCAAGTAAGATACAATCTAATTGTTTTCACTGCTTCATCAAGGACATTCATAAGTGACCTGGCTCCTCCCCCCAGGCCCCAGAGCCTGCAAGTGCATGGAGGTAAAGAATGCAATAGCTATTAGCATAGTTTGGTACCACCATCCTGATTCACCCTAAAAAGATGTGTTACCCACTGTTGCTTTTATATGATCAATGCAAATGTCAACACACTTTAAAAATGAAAAAATGTTTTAATGTTACTGGGAAAGTAGTTTTGACTTCATGAAATTCTTGAAGGGGCCTTGGTTCTCCCAAGGATCTGTAAACTTTAAGAACTATCTTTCTAGTGGAGAAAGCAAAACCCAGTAACACATAAGTGATGGGTTATAGTGCTACACCAAGTAGATATATTGAAATCTTTTGAACATCAAAATCTTTTGAATCTTATAAAAGTCACCTGATATCCATGAAAATGTGATCAATTGAAGTAGAATTTTTAAAGAAAAACCCAGAACTTCTTGTCTTAGCAGTAGATTATAACACCATCAATCAAAAAATTCAGATTACAGATGGCACATGGCCTGTCTTACATAAGACATGTTTTAGAGTTAAGACTCTGAGACATGTTAAGAATCTTAAAGAGCTGTGTCGTTAAAGACTAAGGAGGTGCTCTGCTTCATGAGGCTATTTCAGAGCTCAACTTCAGCCTGACTTTTCCTGGGCATAGGCTACTGCCAACCAGAAATCAGTTTAGTATTAAAATGTTTTAAAAATTATTAAATATTTATATATAAGTGTATACAACACAGATGTAAGTTATACGGCATAATAATGAACATTGATGACTTCACAACATGATCTAAGAGTTAGAGCTTTGCCAATGCTGTTTAACCTGTCAGTTCTCTATTCTATCCCTCTGCTTTTCCAGGCTGTTAACAGGCTGATGTTATCTTACATTTCAGACTTACTATTCTTTTGCTTTTTTAGAAAAAGTTTTATCACAAATATCATTAAATCATATTTTTGTGCTTTATAAATTATTTTTACACGGCATGTTTAGTCTTTTTTCCCCCCAATTATTTTTATTAGTTGGAGGGTGATTACTTTACAATATTGTAGTGTTTTTTGCCATACATTGACATGAGTCAGCCATGGATTTACATGTGTTCCCCATTCTGAACCCCCCTCCCACCTCCCTCCTTCATGTTTAGTCTTTTAAAACATGTTTTCTTTTTTTCAGTCAACTTTGTTTTTCTAAGATTCATTCATGTTGCATGTAACTGTGATCTCTTAGTTTTCATATCTGTATAATATTCCATTGTGTGAATATACCATACTTTACCTATCCCTTCTCTCATCCATGGTCCTTTGGGTTTTCCAAGTGCTTTTCTATCTTGAACAATGCTTGTGTAAAAATAAATTGCACATGTCTCCTGGTACATATGTGTAAGAGTTTCTCATGGGCATATAGCAAGGGGTGAGATTGCTGAGTTGTAAGATACACACATTACTTATCTTTATGTGATAATGTCAAATTATCTCATAAAGTTTCTGGTGAAATTTACAGTTCTGTATATGGTATAGAGGTGTGGTTGTGTGAAAAAAAATGTATATATCTCCATTGATTTATTCCTTCTCAATACTTGATATTGTCAGACAATGTAGTGAGTGTACAGTTCAGTTCAGTTGCTCAGTTATGTCCGACTCTTGGCGATCCCATGAACTGCAGCACACCAGGCCTCCCTGACCATCACCAACTCCCGAAGTCTACTCAAACTCATGTCCATTGAGTTGGTGATGCCATCCAACAATCTCATTCTCTGTCATCCCCTTCTCCTCCCACCTACAATCTTTCCCAGCATCAGGGTCTTTTCAAATGAGTCAGTTCTTCGCATCAGGTGGCCAAAGTATTGGTGTTTCAGCTTCACCATCAGTCCTTCCAATGAATATTCAGGACTGATCTCCTTTAGGATGGACTGGTTGGATCTCCTTGCAGTCCAAGGGACTCTCAAGAGTCTTCTCCAGCACCACAGTTCAAAAGCATCAATTCTTTGGTGCTTTCTTTATAGTCTAACTCTCACATCCATACATGACTACTGGAAAAACCGTAGTTTTGATTAGATGGACCTTTGTTGACAAAGTAATGTCTCTGCTTTTTAATATGCTATCTAGGTTGGTCATAACTTTTCTTCCAAGGAGTAAGTGTCTTTTAATTTCATGGCTGCAATCACCATCTGCAGTGATTTTGGAGCCCCACCAAAATAAAATCTGCCACTGTTTCCATTGTTTCCCATCTATTTGCCATAAGTGATGGGACCAGATGCCATGATCTTAGTTTTCTGAATGTTGAGTTTTTAGCTAAACTTTTTCACTCTCCTCTTTCACTTTTAAGAAGCTCTTTAGTTCCTCTTCACTTTCTGCCTTAAGTGTGGTGTAATCTGCATATCTGAAGTTATTGATATTTTTCCCGACAATCTTGATTCCAGCTTGTGCTTCATCCAGCCCTGTGTTTTTCATGATGTACTCTGCATGTAAGTTCAGTAAAGCAAGGTGACAATACACAGCTTTGATGTACTCCTTTCCCAATTTGAAACCAGTCTATTGTTCCATGTCCAGTTCTAACTGTTGCTTCCTGACCTGAGTACAGATTTCTCAAGAGGCAGGTCAGATGGTCTGGTATTCCCACCTTTTGAAGAATTTTCCACAGATTATTGTGATCCACACAGTCAAAGGCTTTGGCATAGTCAATTAAGCAGAAGTAGATGTTTTTCTGGAACTCTCTTGCTTTTTCGATTATCCAGCGGATGTTGGCAATTTGATCTCTGGTTCCTCTGGCTTTTCTAAAACCAGCTTGAACATCTGGAAGTTCATGATTCATGTATTGCGGAAACCTGGCTTGGAGAATTTTAAGCATCACTTTACCAGTGTGTGAGATGAGTGCAACAAGCACATATTTCCTTGGTATCTCTGATTTTCTTGAAGAGATCTCTAGTCTTTCCTATTCTATTGTTTTCCTCTATTTCTTTGCACTGATCATTGAGGAAGGCTTTCTTATCTCTCCTTGCTCTTCTTTGGGAACTGTTATTTACCTGGGGCCAAACTATGGTGGAGGTAATGAAGGTAATGGCGACCTCCTTCAAAAGGTCCCATGCATCATTGTTACACTCAGTGCCCCAGCCCTGCAGCAGGCCACTGCCAACCCACACCTCCACCAGAGACTCCTGGACTCTCACGGGCAAGTCTGGGTCAGTCTCTTGTGGGGTCACTGCTCCTTTCTCCTGGGTCCTGGTGCACAAGGTTCTGTTTCTGCCGCCAAGAGTCTGCTTCCCCAGTCCTGTGTAAGTTCTGAAAGCTCTATGGTGGGTTAATGGCGACCCCCTCCAAGAGGGCTTATGCCATACCCAAGTCTGCACCCAGAGCCCCTGACCCTGCGGCAGTCCACTGCTGGCCCAAACCTGCACAGGGGATGCTCAAACACGATTCTTTCTCAGTCTCTGTGGGGTCTCTGGGTCCTGGTGCACACAAGGTTTGTTTGAGCTCTCTGAGTATCTCTGGTGTGTATGGGGTTTGATTGTAAAGGTGATTTCACCCCTCCTACCATCTTGCTGGGGCTTTTATGCCCTTGGATGTGGGGTATCTCCTCACAGTCACTGCTCCAGCGCCTTTATTGACTAGCAGCTAAATGCATTTATGAGTGTCTTAAAACTGTATTGTACGCAGGAAACAGGGAAAGACTGAGTCCAAAGATAAATTGCACACACTAGTGAGTGTACAGTGGTGTCTAATTTGTATTTCTTTGAGACCATCTTTCTATAGTCACCATTCTTTTTTCCTTGAAACATCTGCTGATGTCTTTTGCACATTTTTCTATTGTATCCTTTCTTACTGATTTGTTCAGTTCAGTTCAGTCGCTCAGTCTTGTCTGACTCTTTGCGACCCCATGAATCATAGCACTCCAGGCCTCCCTGTCCGTCACCAACTCTTGGAGTTTACTCAAACTCATGTCCATTGAGTCAGTGATGCCATCCAGCCATCTCATCCTCTGTCATCCCCTTCTCCTCTTGCCCCCAATCCCTCCCAGCATCAGTGTCTTTTCCAATGAGTCAACTCTTCACATGAGGTGGCCAAAGTATTGGAGTTTCAGCTTCAGCATCAGTCCTTCCAATGAACACCCAGGACTGATCTCCATTTGTAGGAGTTCTTTATTCTTGGTGTTGATTCTTTATTAGATGTATGTGTTGCTAATATCATCTCACAGGTTGTGGCTTGGCTTTTCAAAGTCATTGATGTTTTGTTTCCTGGATAGCACTGTTTTGTATTGCTCACATCCATATCCTGAAGTCACAGAGTGTTCTGTTAATCCATCTGGCTGAAGCCTGCAATTCAAAGTCAAACTGAAACAACTATTGAGAGTGTCCCAGTCTGCTGGGACTGCCATAACTAAACACCGCAGACCGAGAGGCTTAAATAACAGACATTTTTGTCTTGCCGGTGTGGAGGCTGGAAGTCTCAGGGAGAGGAGCCGGCAGGCTTGCCTTCTGGTGAGGCCTCCTTTCCTGGCTTTCAGGCCATCTGGCTGTGTCCTTACATGGTCTCTGCTCTGTGCATAACAAGGGAGAGTGAGTGCTGGGGTCTCTTCCTCTTTTATGAAAACATTAGGTCTGTAAGATGAGGGTCCTAGGTAGCTCAGCTGGTAAAGAATCCATCTGCAGTGCAGGAGACTCCAGTTCGATTCTTGGGTCAGGAAGATCGAAGAGGATCCCCTGGGGGAGGGATAGACTACCCACCCCAGTATTCTTGGCTTCCCCTGTGGCTCAGCTGATGAAGAATCCACCTGCAATGTGGGAGACCTGGGTTCAATCCCTGGGTTGGGAACATCCCCTGGGGGAGGGATAGGCTACCCACCCCAGTATTCTTGGGCTTCCCTTGTGGCTCAGCTGATGAAGAATCCACCTGCAATGTGGGAGACCTGGGTTCAGTCTCTGGGTTGGGAAGATCCCCTGGGGGAGGGATAGGCTACCCACCCCAGTATTCTTGGCTTCCCCTGTGGCTCAGCTGATGAAGAATCCACCTGCAATGTGGGAGACCTGGGTTCAATCTCTGGGTTGGGAAGATCCCCTGGGGGAGGGATAGGCTACCCACCCCAGTATTCTTGGCTTCCCCTGTGGCTCAGCTGATGAAGAATCCACCTGCAATGTGGGAGACCTGGGTTCAATCTCTGGGTTGGGAAGATCCCCTGGGGGAGGGATAGGCTACCCACCCCAGTATTCTGGCCTGGAGAATTCCATGGACTGTATAGTCCCTGGGGTCACAAAGAGTTGGACATGACTGAGTGACTTTCACTTTCACTTTTTCACTTATAATATCACTTAACTTCTATTACATCTTTACAGGCCTTATCGCTAATGCAGTAACATTGGGAGTTAGGACTTCAGCATACAAATTTTGAGAGGATGCAGTTCATAACAGAGGGTATATTTATATTTTTCTTGATTTTCAGGGAATACTTTTATCATTAAGAATTATGTTTGCTCATGATCTTTAGTCTTTATAAGTATTTTTTTCAAGTTAAGCAAGTTTCCTTTTTTTTTTTTTTAACAGGTTTTTTGTTTTTGTTTTCTGGCCATGCTACACAGCTTGTGGGATGTTCCTTGACCAGTAATTGAACCCAGGCCAAGGCAGTGAAAGTCTGGGATCCTAATCACTAGGTCATCAGGGAACTCAGCAAAGTTTCTTTGGTTCCTAGTTTGGCAAGAGAGTTTTGTTGTTGTTAAATCGTGATTGTATATTAAATTTTATCAAATGCTTGCTATGCATCTGTTGAAGTTACTATATGTAAGGTTTTTCTTTTTCAGTCTGTTAACATGATAAATACATTTATGGGTTTTATTGACTTTAACTATCCTTGCATTTCTGGTCTTAATCCAACTTGGTCAAAATGTACAGTTGACTCTTGAACAACATGGATTTAAACTGCACAGATCCACTTCTATGCATATTTTTTTGAAAGCAAATACATAACAGTACTGCATGACCCAAAGTTATTTGAATTTGTGGATGTGTAATGATATATACATAGAGCTGACTATAAATTTATATGCAGATTTTTTATTTCTGGGGGAGAGGGAGATGCCCCAACTCCCAAGTTGTTCAAAGGTCAACTATATTATCATTTTTCTGGGTTTGTTATATTAATGTCTTGTTTGAGATTTTTGCAATTATGCTCATGAGTGGCTTTATGTTTATTGGTTGATAATATTCCTTTCATATATGCCACTTGTTTGATTTGATCTTGAGTTTCTACTTACTTCATAGAATGGATTGGAGAAGCATATCCTCTTGTCCTGTTCTCTAGAAGAGACACTGTCGTATAGTGCAAAGGACAAGGATTCCCAAGGTGCCAGCCTATGTGCTCATGAGTTATGTAGCTGTTAGTCCCAGGTACTGTGAGAGTAACTCGGTGATGAGGCCAGTGGGCCTGTAAAACCCAAACTCAAATTCCTTTTCAGAAGTCCCCAAATGATAAGGTCCATTAAGTTCAAAGCCTGGAAAAATAATATGTTTATAAGCCTTTTAAAAAAAAAGCAGGTGCTACTTACTGTTGAGGGCTTTGCAGGTGGCTCAGTGGTAGAGTGTCTGTCTGCCAGTTGCAGGAGATGCCAGAGACAGAGGTTCGATCCCTGGGTCGGGAGGATCCCCTGAAATAGGAGATGGCAACCCACCCCAGTATTCTTGACAGGACAACTCCATGGACAGAGGAGCCTGGCAGGCTATTGTTCACGGACTTGCAGAGTTGGACATGGCTGAGCGCGCGCACACACACACACACACACACACACACACACACACACCATTGAATATCACTGGTTACCATCCTGAAGCCCTAAATTTTCCCAGTGTTTCCACTTTAATCGTTAGTTTAGAATATTATAAACTTTTATAAACATTTATAAAAATGTCGGTGTCAAACTTTAGACATGATTCAGTATTCTTATAAAATGACTATGGAATGTTTAAGTACTTTGTTTGACAACTGGATGCCCACAGGGGACTCTTTCCAGGAAGTCAGATATTCCAGCAATACAAATGAAAGAAAGAAACCTATAGATATTTATATAGATTTCACCTGTGTGTATTTCTCTAGCTAAGAGAAACCAAATCTTTATTTGTTGGCTAAACTGTCTTTAGAGCTTCAGGACAAGTGGATGTTGGGGAGAATATTGTAAGATAATTTACTAGTGTTCTAGTGCTTTATTTTTACCATGCTGCTGGTCCTCTATTTTTACACAGAAGGTGACAAATGTAACAGCAAGGGGAAACCTCACTTTTTGGCTGGCAGGAACAGATGTTGAAGTGTTCAGAGGGGCAATTGGCTGGGTTTTTTTTCAAATTCTCACATCTCATAATTTTAAATGATGCTCAAACAGAAGTTGCCCAATGAAGATGACATTCTTAAACTTGAGGATTCCAAATGGCAAGGTTTCTATGTTTTTAAAATTCCCATTATTTATATTAAAAGCCCCTGGTAATGGAACTCTTGCCATATCTTCCAGCACAGAGATTTTTTCCTCAGCCGTGCTCAGTCTACTAATAAGCCCACTGGAGGCGTTCTTTATTCTGTTACAGTGCTTTTGACTTCTACCATTTCTTTTTGGTTCTCTCTTAGAATTTCCATCTCTATGCTTGCTTTACCCATCTGTTCTTGCATGTTGTCTATTTTTTCCATTAGAGTTTGTAGCATATTAATCATAGATGTTTCAAATTCATGATCTGGGGATTCTAGTATCTCTGCCATAACTGAGTCTGGTTCTGATGCTTGCCATGTCTTTTCAAACTGTGTTCTTTGCCTTTGGTATGCCTTGTAATTTTGTTAAAAGCCAACCTTAATACACTGAATGAAAGGAACTCCAACAAACACACCTTCAGTGATATGGTGGTAAGGTGTGGGAGTGAGGGTGGTGTTCACTAGTTCTGAGTCTGTGGCCAGAGCTGTGACCCCCACACGTGCTTCTCTTCCCGTCCCTTCAACTCCTCACCCCCTTAGGTGGGATGGGGTGGCCACTGTGAGCTGGAGTTGGCCATTTCCCTTCACCCAGACCGGTTAGGCTCTGATAAAACCCCAGTAGCTTGGGCACTGGTAAAACAATTTCTCTCGAGGGCTGGCCTTGTTAAAAAAAAAAAAAATGTTCTATTGTATTTCAGAATAGTTCAATTTCTCTTCCCCCTGCTGGAAGCATTAGAGGATTTTCCTCTGATACTCACTATGAAAACCTGGTTCAGCTCCAGGAGATAAAACTTGCAAAAGTGTGTGGGTCCCCTCACCACCTGGAGTTTTAACTCTCAGAGTTGTCCACACTGAGCCTCCAGCCATTCATCAATTACAGTTCTAGGTTTTCCTACTCTGGACCTGGCTTCTGCGGAGATGTCAGCTCTCCTGTTTCTGTTCTGGTAAGTTGTGATTCTCCATATCTGCCTGTCTATCTCTACAGTTTTAAGGGTAGCAATTTGCCCTGTGACTTCTCTTTTCTGATGGCTCTAAGAAGAGCTGTTGATTTTTCAATTTGTTTAGTTTTTTACTTGTTAGCAGAGTGGTGACTTCTAAATATTTTACATGCCACACTGGAAAGTAGAAGTTGGTACATAAAAGAACTCTTTAAACATTTTTAAAGTTTAACTTGCTCCTAAATTCTCAAAGCACTCTTCAAGGACATTAAGTGATATGCTTAGTAGAAGAGAACTGGTGAAACAACATAAATCACTATTAATTATGGAAGGAAAATGTCTGAAATGCAGGTATCATGACATTGTAGTAAATTCTGTGTGTCAGCTGAGGCTCAGTCAGCTGTGGCAGCAAACGGCCCCGGGATCTCAGTGGCTTATGACCACAAAGGCCTGCCTCTCACTCAGGCAATGTTTCCACTGCAAGTCAGTCCAGGGTTTGTTCCATGTCATCTTTACTCTGACTCAGGTTGAAGGAGTGGGCTCTTCTGTGATGTGTCAGTCAAAGGGAGAGAGGAAGTTTTGCTCAAAAGCAGCACTTCTGTTCACATGTCTTTGCCAAAGCAAGTCATGTGGCTACTCCCGAATTCAATATGGTGGCTCCAGGGAAGAATATTACATGTCACATGGCCACATATGACATCCACACGGTGGAAGTAATCTTCCTACAGAAAGGGTGTCAGATATTTTGAATATGAATGTAATTTACCGAAGTTTCCACCAAGTTCTTCTCTAGTTTGTTGTTAAGTTGGCCAACCAGAATTCTCTTATCCAAGTTGTTCCCGGGTGTGCTTACTACTGTGCAAAGTTTCTGTTGGCCACCTCCATACCTGCTTTGAGGTTCGCTGTTTTTTTTTTTTTTAAGGATTCACTTGCTAGAGGATGCAGGGACAAAGGAATCCTCCGTTAAATGCTTTTGTGAGGAACTCCTGGGCGCTGAGTGGGAGTGAAGACAGCACTTGTTCTGACGGTATTTATAAAACATCTCTCTCCAGTCAGTCCCTGGTGCAGGCATATACATTCCTGGAATCTGCATTGTGAGACAGTTGGTGAAAAAATAACTCCTCTTTTATGCCACATCAGAGTTGGTTCTTGAGATGCATGTGACTATCCCTCTTACCATCACGTTGTATTTGTGTAATGACAAGGAAGTAAGTTGACTGAGGGATGGTTCGTCATTTTGTCTATACAAAGATGGGGATAAAAATGACTAAATGGGGACAATTAGGGACAGGTTAGGAGCAGGTACACTCAGTTAAATAAAGGGATAGAGAAAATGCAAAGCAGTGAAACCAAAGTTGCTTGTTCTGGTGATAACTAGAGTACAAATCTACAAAGGTCAGGTCAAATTATTAAAGAGAAATTCTGTGACTCAAAGGTCACCAGCTGGTGGCTCACAAGGATGAGTCTGGGCTCATATATATGTTCTAAATATCAGAAATGTTACATAGAAAGAATACAGGTTATGGTTTCTCTTGAAAAATGAGAAATTTTTCCATTTTTTGCTGACATTCTTGAATTTGGTTAAGTTGACTGGAGCTGCATGGTTTTCATCCCCTTGGGAGTTAGCGTGAATCTCCAGTTCTCCACATGGAATCTAGATGGATTAAAGACCTTAATATGGAAAGCACTGTAAAGTGTATGAAAGAAAATGCAAAAGAGTATTTTTGTCATTTGTTTGAGAAGAGATTTCATAAATGAGACTCCAGATAGTCTACAGTCAACCCTAAAAATTATTTTCTGACAAAATCAAGGATCTCTATTCAACAATGGCCATTATAGACAAGCAACCTATAGGAAAAGAGATTAGAAAAGCTATTTTTAATGTGTCATACCAACAAAAAATTATTATCTAGAATATTCAAGGGATTCTTGAACATAGTTTTAATTCATAACAAGAAAAGTCAGAAAACAGACTGTTAATAAGTAATTAATAGAGAAGGAAACTCATATAATTAAATATCTTTAAGTGAATATAATCAGAAAAATGCAATTTAAAATGACTACATTTTCCAGAAGTCCAGTTGGCAAGAATGATCAATCAGGTGTCATCAAATACTGACAAAGACGTGGGGACATGAGAATTTTCCTGTGCTGGTAGAAATATAAACAGCTGTTCTAGTGAGCCACCTTGGCCCTGCAGAGTGAAATTAAGGACATGCATATACTATGCTTAGAAATTCCACGCCCAGAGGAATGTCAACATCTGGAAAACCACTCGCATGGTTCTACAAAAAGATGCCCTAAGAAAGACTTATGAGAATGTTCATGGCACTATTACTTGTTCTAACAAAGGTCAAAAATAACATAGGTGTCTATCTACATCTGAATGTCTAAATGAAATGTGGTCCATGCATTTAATGGAATGCTATGCAACAGGAGAAATCTTGATATAAGCAAGATTTGCTTATCATAATATAGATATACATATATTTAAGTAAATATATATGAAAGATCATACTTTAAATATACCAGAGTTGGGTGTCTATACCACCTGGGAACAGATTGGGACTGGGAATGGGGAATAAAGAGATAGAAAATAAAACAAACTGAAATAGAATATAGTAGCCTTGTGGATGACAGCATACTCTGAATGAGGAATGTGATTCATTCAATTCTATAAACCTAAAGTTATAAAAGATGTCAACAAAAAAGAGTTACTATTCTTCTAAGTTTTGGTCAAAGATAGCTCTTGTAAACTTTTCTTTTTTTTTTTTGGTAAAGGTAGAGTAAATTCCATGGTTTGGCCTGACTTGAGCAGCACAACTGCCAAACACTAATCTAACTGTTGTAATATCTTGTTATCAAGGCACACATTTGTGATCTTCCTGCTTTGTTGTTTTCTGGGTGTTCATTCATTTATCTCCACTAAGTAAAGCCTTCTTGTGCATCACTCCCAGGTGACCTACTCCATCTTTGCCTAAACAGTTTTGAAACCAGAAGGAAATTTTCTGCAAATTAAACTACCTCGGTGCTGCTGGATTTGAAACAGCAGATGGTGGTTGGATTTTACAAGTCTCCTTTGCCCCCTGCCTTCATTTTCTGCCTGCTTTTACATTAATCCTCTCTGTGCAGATCTGGCTAAGTGTGTGAAGCACCCTCCAAGGAACTGTGTTAATGATAAACCCACCTCTAGGTCTCTAAAGAGTCATTCTGCCTTTCATTCTCAAAGTCTGGGAAGCCCCTTCTAACCCTTGCCATATTAAATTTCTGCACCACTGCGATATTTAGAGAGAACACACACACAGGACAAGGATGGGGGGCACACCGTCTTCTCAGCAGAGGGCCTCCCAGCAGGCTGGATTTACTGGATTTTTTCACTTTCTTTTGCCATTTGGATTTCTAAATACTTTTTATTAGTTCAGTCTTTAAAGTTGAGAAATTCAGCCAACTTGTAACAAAACACTGTAGCCTGAGTCCCCTGGGGCCTAAGAAAGCCGCGGAGCTTGGCTGCATAGCAGCTTCTGCTTAAGTCTCCTCCATGTGCTTCCCCAGCCAAAGAAAGAGGTCACACTCACCATGCCAGAATTTGACTTCAAAAACAGGAATCTTACACATCAGTTTCTGCAGAAGCTTATGCTTCAAGTTAATGTTTCTAGTTTAGGAGTATTTGAAGTGATTTCACAGTACTTACCAGGGTAAGATTTGTGCCTTAGTTTTGAGTCCTTCATTCATTTAGTAACTATTTTCTGAGCACATGTGTCAAGTATGTGGCTCTAGCCCTCAACAGGAAATGGTTAGGTTGTCTTCTTCCTTCGGAGATGAGCACTGGCATTGTGTTTTTGGATTCTCTGATCATCAGTCTATGAGATGAGTAAATGCTGAAATTAAGTTTCATTCTCTTGTTAATTTGCTACATGGCTTTTCAAATTGTTGAAAAAAGAGCTGATGTTCTTGGAAGAAGAAGAAAGAAATGGGGTGCCTTTTATCGCTGACTTAAATTCTCACTCAGCAGTAATGGGGAGTGTGTGTGTGTGTGTGTGCACACACGTGTGCGAGGTTGCTCAGTTGTGTTTGACACTTTTGTGATCCTATGTACTGTAGCCTGCCAGGCTCCTTTGTCCATGAAGCTTTCCAGGCAAAGAATACTGAAGTGGATTACTATTTCCTACGCCAGGGGATCTTTTTGACTTAGGGATTGAACTCACGTCTCTGGTGTTTCCTGCCTTGGCAGGTGGATTCTTTGCCACTGTGCCGCTTAGGAAGCCCCAGTCTTTACTGTTAGGTTTTAGTGAACATCAGCTACTTCTCACACTGTGCTGGAGTGGGGCATAGCGTGTTGTGGTGTAGCATATAATAATATAGTATATAACAATATAGTGGGTAGACCTCAGAGTCACATAGTAGCTCAAGCATTAAATTTGCTCTCATCCAGCCTTGTGATCTTGGGTATGTGTCTTAACTTTCTGTGTCTCATTTTACTTAAAATTATAGAAGTGTTTGTGCTTGGAGTTATTGAAAAACAATTAGGTGAGGAACTGGTAGGCTCTCAACACATAGTAGAAGCTCATTAAGTGTCAGCTTCTCCTATAGCCACCTAAGAGGAACATAAAGGAGGTAGAAAGCCCAGACCTAGTCCTCAGGAACTGAGTCTGGTCAGGAAGACTAGATGTAGACTCTGTAAAATCACCAGGGAAAATGCCTCTGAAAAGAAACCTAAAGAGTATGTTAACTCTGTCCCTCTCATTACCACCAATTCTGGAAATGAAAGACAGATTTTTCTCATTGAAACATGTTTATACTTAATATCCAGAAAGCCTTCTATAAACTAACAACCCTTCTTCTTGAGGGAAGTGGAGGATTTGAGTTTTAAATTAGGCTCAAACACACAGACTCACATGAACGTTATAGTGACTGAGCATTCATCAGGACTTTCATCTGAAAGTTGTGCAAATGTTGGATCCATCTGGTGACCGCTCATAGAACATGTTATTTCTAGTGTTTGCAAATAATTGTCTAAATAGAAATCTGCTTGAAAAGGTTCCGTTTAATGTGTATATTCTGAAAAGTAATTTCCTTTGCCATTTTATGAATTAAAGGAATTGAAGACCTTCCTTATATTTTACACGTCCTCATGCTGTTTGAAGCGCAGGTCATGGCTGTAGCGTGTGAATGTGTGCTAGGTCCATGCAGGTATGATCTCTATCAAGAGCCTCTTTTTGAAGAGGGTAGTATTTAAAACCTCCAGTGGTCTTACATCAGCAGGTTTCATGGAAAAAGCAAGGGCCTTGAAGCTAATAAACCCTAGGTTCTATTTCATACTCTGGAATGAGGTGTTCAGAATACACATTTGTGTAGAGGATGTGGAACCTTCTGGAATCAAGGATTGCTGCTTTTCCCTTTTCACATTGGTTGCAATTAAAATATCTGTGATGATTAGGATTGTCCAAAGTGGTAAGCAGAATAAGAAAGGCCACCCAGAATCTCCCCAAGGGACACTTACAAGGAAAATGAAGCCCAGCTCCATGCCGTTGTCTCTGTTATCCTGGGGAAGGAGATGTTTCTGGACGTAGTTTGTGTCTGGAGTTGGAACTTGAATGCTTACTCTTTGGTAGTGAGCTTAGCAAAACTTTGAAGGAACTCTTAATAACCTGCTGCATGTCTGCTGACTTTACATCTCACAACGTTTCTGGTGTCATAAGCAGGGGCAGTTGTAGCCGCAGGTTCCTCGGTGATGATGCTGGAGGTGGTTGTGCTAATCTGAAGCCTCGAGGTGGCGCTTCTGAGCTTCCATTTCATTAGTGAAGGTGACCGGTGGCGGGTAGGGAGTAAGGTAACTGCAGATGTGGTGACAGTCAGAGAGGGGACTGTTGGAGTGCTTAAAGGAGTCTGGACCTGGGAGCTCTTAATCACTTCTCCAAGGGGAGAAGTGATTAACTAGTAGCAGAGCTGGGACTTGAATGCAAGGTCTTGTTCTGCCTCCAGTCCTGATCGTCTCCCCAGTCTGACTGTCCCTAATGAAATGATGTTTGGGCGTGCAGGAAATAAAAGTAGCTTGTTTAGCTAATCTTTCCAGTATTTTTGCCTGGAGAATCCACGGAGAGAGGAGCCTGATGGGCTACAGCCCATCAGGGTCGCAAAGAGCTGGACATGCCTGAGCAACTGAGCACATGACATCCCAGTAGTGGGGAGCGGAATTTGCTAGAACTCAAGGAGTGGCAGTAAAGATTTTTCAAGTCCTCTCCTTTGTTTTGAAAGAATTACCCCCAAAATTAAAAAAGATTTTTTTTTTTCTTAGAATATTGTTTGCATTTCCTCAAATGTATACTCTGTAGACCTTATATTTTTGGGCTCCAAAATCACTGCAGATGGTGACTACAGCCATGACATTAAGAGATACTTGCTCCTTGGAAGAAAAGCTATGACCAACCTAGACAGCATATTAAAAAGCAGAGACATTATTCTGCCAACAAAGATCCTTCTAGTGAAAGCTATGGTTTTTCCACTAGTCATGTATGGTTGTGAGAGTTGGACTGTAAAGAAAGCTGAACACCAAAGAATTGATGCTTTTGAACTGCAGTGTTGAAGAAGACTCTTGAGAGTCTCTTGGACTGTAAGGAGATCAAACCAGTCAATCCTAAAGGAAATTAGTCCAGAATATTCTTTGGGGGGACTGATACTGAAGTTGAAGCTCCAATACCTTGGCCACCTGATGCAAAGAATGGATTCATTTGAAAATATCCTGATGCTGGAAAAGATTGAAGGCAGGAGGAGAAAGGGACGACAGAGGATAAAATGGTTGGATGGCATCACCGGCTTGATGGACATGAGTTTGAGTTGAGTTGGTGAAGGACAGGGAAGCCTGGTGTGCTGCAGTCCATGGAGTCGCAAAGAATCAGACACAACTGAGCAACTGAACTGAACTGAACTGGCTCTGCAAAACCAAAGTAGTAGACTATGTTAATTACAAAGACAGATACCCTCCAGGGGAGCAGCTCTGCATCTGGTTCTAAATGCTATAGTGTCTTCTTGCTTAAGCCTCCACACATTCTTAATTCTATAGGGACTAGTCTGAGGTTTGCTAACCAAGCCCTTTCTTCATAGGTGGTGAAAATTAATACTATAAATAAGACTCTGGTAGTGTTGAGGGTGGTAATAATTTTTGTTCTTAAGAGAAAATGTATTCCTGGCATTGTAGAAATATCATTTGGATATTTAGTTAAGTTAAACACATATTTATTATTTAGACTGCTAGGTTTAGAGGAAAATGGAAAAATTTTACTTTCTGCCCTGGGTTATTGGAATTACAAATCTGGCTTATTTTGAAGATCTCTTTCAACTACAGTTTGAATGAATAAACCAATGAACAAAGGACTATCATAGACCAATATAAGTTATTATATATATCTCACTAAATTAAAATTTCTGCCCCAGATCTCTCCATGATGGTAGTTTCTAAAGAATTGCATTTGGTTCAAGACAGTTATGTGACAATATTTTGTTATTTAATAAACTTTAATTAGGGAGCATGACTATGATCCAAGAAAATGTTTTAGCTTATTTAGCTGAACTGCATTTGAACAATCAAATAAATTATTTTAGCCAGGTTTCAAAGTGTTTCTGGTCCATTCCAAAATGACTTAGTTAAACTACAATAATCAGATATTACTGAACACTTAACAGTTGTACATAGAAAACTATGTACTGATAATAGCATTTATTAAAATATAAAAAGAAACATTTTCAATGCTAATAAAACATATAGTATTCAATAGATCATTTAAAGTGTGTAAATATCTTTTTTAGATTTATCTTCTGGTTGGTTTTAATGCGTATGTATGTGACACAGCCGACATCTTCACCTAAGATTCTGTCAGGTTGATTTGAATTATGTCCTTTCTCAGAAAGCCAGAACCCACTTTCCAAGGTCTTAAAGAATTCTACCCAATCCAACATTGCCATCTAGGGTTAGTCAGGCATCTCAGCAATCGCCTCCTACAAGGAGATCTAACACAGTGAATGCAGAGTTTTACGGGTGTTGTAGGAAATGAAAACAATGATCATCCTTGTTTAGTGTCCTTTTTCTGCTATTCACCTGTGAATAGTGTTTTATGTTGAATTTCTTATATGGAACTTAATACCCTGAGTGAAGACTGCTTTAACACCTCAGGGACAAAGTCACATGTTAATTTCTAACGTTAGCTAGGCATTTCATTGTGTGACAGTGCCTATGTTGAGTCACAGTCATGCTCCATCCTCATAACAAGCTGAGTATTGTCTCTGTTCTTTCACACATGAGAAAACAAATATAGGATAGTTAAGTAACTTGCCAAAGGCTATACATGTAGGAACTGATAGAGCCAGGCTTCTAAATCCTGGAGACAGAGCCTCATACTTAACCAGCACTGTTGTAAAAGAAACATTTCTTCTTTTTTTTTTTTTTTGTCTTTCTGCTCTAGGTACTGGTGTGATTTGGATCTGGTGAAGGCCCCCTTCTCTGTGTTCTCACATGGTGGAAAAGAAAAGAGAGTGTGTTCTCTGGTGTCTCTTCTTTAAAAGGCACTCATTCTCTTATGGAGGCCCCACCCTCATGACCTCATCTATCCCTAATTACCTCACAAAGGCCCCATCTTCAAATAGCATCACACTGGGCATTAGGCTTCCACATGTGAATTTGAAGGGGACACAATTCAATGAACAGTTAAAGAAGGGTCCTCCAAGGGGAACCCTTGAAGCAGCTTTCTGGGTGAAATGAGGGGAAAAAGATTCCTCATGTTCTTGCCTCTTGGGAATCAAAAAAATTTTTTGGTCATCCTTCCACTATCAAGGCCAGATCATGAGGCTTTTTATGCCATGAAAGGGAAGAGATATCCACCTGTAGAAAGAAGCTCATGTGATTGGTAATAAAGAGGTTATGACATAAGGAGAGTTGTTTCTAGAAGGGAAAGTAATTAGAAAGTCCTTCTGGTACTGGAGGAATAATGGGGCTGAACAAAAGAGGAGGGCCAGATAAGTGTTTCTTGGTCTTCATGTTCTCAGGGTTGAACATGGATTGGGTGGGACTAAACATCTAAACAGGTTTGGGGCTGTCAGAGAGCATCTGCGTTGAAGACTGTAGGCTGTGGAGGGAAGCCCTGGGTTTGTGATGGCGCCTTGTTCAATGTGGCACCATTGCATGGGCTTAATTCAGAAGTGAATGTTAGGGAGAGGTGTTTTCATGGATGGGCCTAACACAGTGCCTCTGTTCCCTCTGGCCAGCACACACTGGAAAGTCACAAGTGATGGAAGACTGTATGAAGTGGAAAGGAATTTGGAAGCTGAGAGGACTGATAGGTTCCAAGCAACCTGGAATCATGGAAAAAGAGGTCATAGAGTGCAGGGCTTTGTGAATGGAGGCATGACTAGGGGTCTGCAGCCTTGTTGGTGGATACCAATATGAATGCCACAACAATGACCCAATGCGGTAAGGCCTGCAAAGACCCAGAAGATGGCACATGGACCAGAGGTTCTTCCCCACCTTGTCATCAACTTCTCTTGAACTAAGAGGGAAGGAAAATTGGTTAGGGGATCCCTTAAAAGGAAAGAAACCATCATAATGAAGAGTCTAAATCTGAAATACACTAGGACTTTACCTTAAGAGAGCATTTAAAATGCAAAGAAATGCTATTATTACCTTGATTTGGCAGAATCAAGTGTTCCTCCCCAGCATTATCCCAACTCTACCTCATTGACCATCAGCAGAAACAGAGCCAGAGCAGGCTGGAGCAGGATGAGGACAGTTGTGGAAAATAAAGTTATATTTAGTGCACATTTTAATCATTATAAATTCTGATTCTGCTGTATCATACTGATGTATGGCATAAACATTAGAAGTCACTCTGGCAAGTTGGGGGATTCCCTGGTGGCTCAGATGGTAAGGAGTCTGCCTGCAATGCAGAAGACCCAAGTTCAATCCCTGAGTTGGGAAGATTCCCCTGGAGAAGGAAATGGCAACCCACTCCAGTATTCTTGCCTGGAATATCCCATAGCTGGATAAGCCTGGCAGACTACAGTCCATAGGGTCGCATAGAGTCGGACACAACTGAGCGACTTCACTTTCACTTTCACTGGCAAGTTGAGCAGCAACCTACTTCTCTTAAAAATAAACTGACCGGCCTGACCCTTTAGGCACTAGAAATTTCTTGAACCTTGAGCAGATGTCAGTGAGCAATTCCTGGCCACATTTTCATTCTCACTGGAAATCCCCAGTACAGTGGGGGAATGACTGGTAATGCCTCCCACTTTTTGTTTTTAAAGACAGATAGGCAGCTGGGCTATGTGTCCTGTGCAGGTCACTGACTAGAAAATTCATTGACACCACCAAGGACCTTTGTGATCTTGAGAATATTGCTCAACTTTCTGAGCTCCAGGTTCTTATTTACAAAATGGAAATAATAGAAAAATAGTATTTGTTGCATATAGTTTTTGCAAGAATTGGCAAGCAATGAGACAAATATACTGTGGAATATAAAACTATTATTGTTATTGTTAACATTATTCCCATTGCTGTTACTGTTGTTATTCCTTGGGTGCATTTTGAACTAATAGTTGGGAGATCCTGATGTGGATAAATAATCTAAGCACGCGCAAAACCGTGTGTGTGGTTTTATCAAATGCTACCTCATTATTCTCCTAAAAGCCAAGGCTGTATAATTCAGTATTTTATTGCATATTACTTCATTTTAAAATTATTTAGTTTAGTTGATTCTTATCATCTAAATGATCATTTTATACAGGCACTGTATCTTATAGCACAAATACCCATTTATGCAGCAGAGGTTCTAGTATGATATGTCTGGTACATACAAAAGCTATAAAAAATATGAACTGGAGAGTAGAAGTATTCATTTTCAACCAATTTATGAGATAGAAAAGTTCTTGAAAACAATGCTGAACAAATAATATGGGAAAGCTATATGCACATAAATTAAAAATTAAGAAATAGAATCCAGTAAAGCTCTTAAAATTCCAAATCCTTTCCTTCATTTTCTTTTTTCATTCACTGCTGAAGTTTATTTTACTGCCTTTCTTACATTGAAATGAATTAGCCATGGATTTACATGTATTCCCCATCCCAGTCCCCCCTCCCACCTCCCTCTCCACCCGATCCCTCTGGGTCTTCCCAGTGCACCAGGCCCGAGCACTTGTCTCATGTACCCAACCTGGGCTGATTATCTGTTTCACCCTAGATAATATACATGTTTCAATGCTGTTCTCTTGAAACATCCCACCCTCGCCTTCTCCCAGAGTCCACAAGTCTGTTCCATACATCTGAGTCTCTTTTTCTGTTTTGCATATAGGGTTATCGTTACCATCTTTCTAAAGTCCATATATATGTGTTAGTATACTGTAATGGTCTTTATCTTTCTGGCTTACTTCGCTCTGTATAATGGGCTCCAGTTTCATCCATCTCATTAGAACTGATTCAAATGAATTCTTTTTAATGGCTGAGTAATATTCCATGGTGTATATGTACCACAGCTTCCTCATCCATTCGTCTGCTGATGGGCATCTGGGTTGCTTCCATGTCCTTATTACAAAAATAATACAGCCTTAGGCTTGTTGCAGTTTAAAAAATTAGCATAAAAAGTACCCATTATTTGTTTGTATCCACCCAAAGACACCAAAAAAAAAAAAAAAAAAACAAACCCCAAACTCCACAAAAACCTCAAAACAAGAAACAAGACAAAAAAAAATACTCATTATTCTAAAATACACTTTAATAGCTTGATAGATAGCCTTCTAGAGCACTTTTAATATATTTTAAAAATGATTGCATCACACCTAATCTTTTGAAAATTACCAGAAGTTATATATAACCATCTCCATCCTGTGGACATTCAGCTTGTTTCTAACTAACCCCTCTTGTTGGATATCCAGGCTGTTTCCTAACAGTCCTTTCTGTTGGATATTAGGTTATTTCCAACTCATTAGACTGTAACCTACTGCTGCTACAACAGATTACCACACATTTCATAAACAGCACTGTCATTCTCTTATAGTTCCGGAGATCAGAAGTCTCAAACCAGTCTCACTGGGCTCAAGTCAATATGTCAACCGGGCTGGTTCTTTTTGGAGGCTCTGAATGGAGAATCTATTTCTTTGCATTTACCAGCTTCTAGAGACTGCCAGCATTCCGATCTCTGCTGTTGTCACTTTGCCTTCTCTTTGGCATATATCTCCCTGTATTTCCCCCCGTATGAAGACACTTAAGATTACATTATTGGACCTGTATGGATAATACAAACATTAACTTAATAACTTCTGCAAAGTCTCTCTTGCTATGTAATAAAACCTATTTCCAGGTTCTAGAAATTGAGACATGTACATCTTGAGGGGCAATCATTCAAAATGTATAAAATGTATAAGCTGGTAGAGTAGTCTGGGAAAAAATGCTAGGAACGAAATCCTGAAAATTTTATGAAAAGTGATAAAAATGTTTAAAAATATATGAACAGTTATAAAACTGCGAAAATTTCTAGTACTGCCTAAAATAGGGATCAGTGATCATTGGTGTCCATTTCAACTAAGATATTTTTTGATCAACCTGCTTTCTATGAAGTAGCCTCAAGACACCATGTAAGTATAAGGAAAAGTGAGTGAGTAGACTGTAGTGGTAGGGCTGTGTATCTCAGGATACAAGCCTCAGAGGAAGTGAAAAGTAAGCTGAGATACGCAGGAAAAGACAGGAATCGGGAGATGCGACAGATGGGAGAAAGTACATAACAACACAGAGAAGGTGGTGTCCATGAGAGTGAGGAGGGGCCTGCAGGCAAAAGAGAACATTGTGTGTTTAAGGAACTGAAGGCCTGTTTATGTGGCTGGTGGTATATTTTGAGTTGACAGTTGAGGTGATTGCTGCAAAAGAGGGATCTGGTTCGTCAGCTAGGGGCTGGATGAAGCCTGTTGTTTATGGATTTTTATCTTATGGCAGATACAGGGCCCCGGAAAGATGACTTGAGTCCTCAGATACATGGACTTAACGTTGATAATATGTAAACATGCCCCAACTGCTCTGTAGATTTAACACAATCCTTATAAAAATTTCAGCGCCCTCCCCACCCCCACAGAAACTGATGAGCTGACCCTAAAATTTATATGGAAAGGACCCCAGAATTGTTTAAAAAAAAAATCTTGAAAAAGAAAAAGAGAACTGACATTTCCTATTTCTTACTGCAATAGTGAAGATACTAGAATAGTGAAGATAAAAAAACCTTGACATAAAGATAGACATATAGACCAATGGAATAAAAATCCTGACATTTACAGTCAATTGATTTTTGACATGAGATCATGATAATTAAATGGGGAAACAATAGTCTTTCCAACAAATGGTGCAGAAAGTTATTTATAGTTTAAAAAAAGTAACATGAACTTAGGCCTTATCTTATACAGAAAAATCAACTGAAAATGGATCATAAGCCTACGTGTAAGAGTTAAAATTTGAAAGTATCGAGAAGAACACACAGCTTTCTTTGAGTCATTAACTACTAGGTACATGCAGATCAAAACCACAATGAGATACCGCTTTATTTCCACTAGAATGGCTATAATAAAAGGGACTGGTAATAACGAATAGTGGCAAGGATGTGGAGATATATGAACTATTGTATGTTATTAGAGGGAATATAAATGATTCAACCACTTTAGTAAAGAGTTTGGCACTTTCTCAAGATGTTAAGCATATAGTTTGCATATCAGCAATTCTACTTCTAGATATGTACCCGAGAGAATTATAAATATATGTCCACACAAAGACTTGTATGATAATGTTTATAGCAGTACTGCTCATAACAGCCAAAGGAATGGAAACAGCCCAAATTTCCATCAGCTCATGAATGGACAAATAAAATATGATATATCCATAAGAGGGAACTCTATATGACAATAAAAAGTAAACAGTAAAAAGGAATAAAATACTGATGCATGCTAAAACATGGATGAACCTTGAAAACGTTATGCCAACTGAAAAGTTAGTAAAATGAACACATATTATATGATCCAATTTATATAAATGTACAGAATAAAGACATTTTTAGCAGCAGGAAAGTAAAATGGTTGTCTGGGGACAGAGGTGATGGTGGAGGAGAATGGGGAATGATTGCTAATAGGTATGCGTTTCTTTTTGGGGTGATGAAAGTGTGCTAAAGTTCAATTGTGCTGATGATCACACAACTCTGTAAGGATAGTAAAACCTATTGGATGTATTTTATAAATAGGTGAATCTTATGGTGTATGAATTATGTCTTAATAATGATATTTTAAAAATGAAATCTAATACATACTACAACATAAATAAGCCTCCTGACATTATGTTTTGTCAAAGAAACCAGACAGAAAAGACCACATATTTGAGATTCCATTTAAACAGAATGTCCAGAATAGGCAAATCTATAGAGCCAGGAAGTAGATTTATGTGGTTGCCTAGAGCTTGGGGTGAGGGAAGATTGGGAAATGAGGTTTCATTTGGGGATAATGGAAATGTTCTAAAATTGCATTGTGATGATGGCTGCTCAAGTCTGTAACTACAGCAAAAATTATTAAATTGTGCATTCTACATAGATGAATTTTATGATGTATAAATAAATCTCAATGTCTTAGGTGTATAAATCTCAATAAAGCTGTAAAAAATTTTTTTAGTGGCCTGAGGGTTGACATGGTCAACTTCCTTCAGTGTAGGGATGGATTAGAAAGGCACCAATGTGGAGGGTGGAGAAGGCAATGGCAACCCACTCCAGTGTTCTTGCCTGAAAAATCCCATGGACAGAGGAGCCTGGTAGGCTGCAGTCCATGGGGTCGCTAAGAGTTGGACACGACTAAGCGACTTCACTTTCACTTCTCACTTTCATGCATTGGAGAAGGAAATGGCAACCCACTCCAGTGTTCTTGCCTGGAGAATCCCAGGGACGGGGGAGCCTGATAGGCTGCCGTCTATGGGGTTGCACAGAGTCGGACACGACTGAAGTAACTTAGCAGCAATGTGGAGGGCAGGAAGGCATGCTAAATTTTTCAGGTAAGAGTTAAAACTGGTCAGGTTCTTTCAGTTTCGCATTTAACTAAAAGTAGGTGCTTATTCTCTAGACAACTGTGATGATAATGGTTTCCCAGCTCCACTCAGTTGCTTACCATCTTCACCATTTTTGTCACAGTCACAACTCACTATAGCTATGTAACAGGTGATGCAGCCAAGGAGAAAAGGATGCTTTTGTTTCTGTATGTTAAGAATCAGCTGACTTAGAGGCAGAGGATTAATCAGGCTGTCAGATTATTTCCTTGAAAATAAAAGGAGCAACAGAAATAATAACATGCGGCTTTCTTAATTCAGCAAGGCAGCCATTTAAAACTTTGTATGCGTGCATTGTCTGAGTGTCTCTCTCCTTGGCTATAATTGAGGGCTTTCTCTATTTAGACACACGGGAGACACTTCTGCAACAAGTGGTAGGTATTGACTTGTTAAAAAAAAAGCAAAAGCCTGCTTCTTGTGCACCTCACAGCCTCTAATCAATAACTTGCACCTCATATAATAATACACCTATGAAAACTGATTAATTTTTAGCCTTCTTTCAGGTAAGCCATAATGTCACAATATCACAAAATTCAATACAGGAGACATACATTAAAAAAAAACACATAGTATGTATATTGTAACGACAGCAATTTAAACATATGCAACTACCTGTGGTTCATTTCTTGACTGTTTAGAAGGACAGCTCCACATGGGAAATAAGCAAATGGAATAGATTAGTGTATCTATTCATCTGATGCTCTGGCATGAGGATTTGAAATGATTATAAAGGTAAGAGAATGACAGAGACGAATATAAAAGCCGAGCAATATCTAGCAAGCTGAGTCTGACCACGAGACTGAAATCTACTGTGAGTTCACTGCTGTGGCTATCAAGCTGGGGCTTTGCAGAGGCTTGCATCAGTGTTTGCACTGGGAAGACCCAGAGGGATGAGATGGAGAGGGAGGTGGGAGGGGGGATCGGGATGGGGAACACATGTAAATCCATGGCTGATTCATGTCAATGTATGGCAAAAACCACTACAATAGTGTAAAGAAATTAGCCTCCAACTAATAAAAATAAATGGAAAAAAAAAACAATGAAAAAAAATGTTTACCTGCAGTTAATACAGAATTTGAGCCTTTCCTGGAAGCCTTGTAAACAGCCTTTAAATACTCTTTTAGCCTTTGTTATTAAGACAGTTCTCATAATCTTTAGGGGCTCAGGTGTTTTCCTTTGCTTGAAGGCAGAGACAAGTCCGGGCAGGATGTGTTATTGTTCTTGGAAGGGAGCCTGACCTTTGCCAGGGGCCTGGGAGAAGAGCAAGGCTCAAGTCTGGGAGAAGGCTGTGTAAATACAGACAGCACAGACTAGGATCTAACAGCCTGGGTGTGACACCTGGGACTAAATACCTGTGGCCATTTGCATCAACATTCTGATGTCTTCTGCCTTGATCAGGGGCTCTTGAAATCAGAGTCCTGTGGAAATGATAATTAGGTTCAAAGTATTATTGAACAAACAATTTCATTTGATAGTTAACAAAACAGCTTGCTATTGCTGACAGCATGTATTAGTCTATCATTGCATTGAAGCTTAAAATTCTCATCCCACACCAGAGCACTGCTGATTCCTTTAGGACCACAGATTCTGAAAAAGCCTGGCTAGTCCAAAGAGATGGAGAGAGGTCTGGACAGCGAAGGAGCTGGATCTAGTACCCAGCCTCCCAGACTCAGTCTGTGTCCTTTCTCTCTACTACAAATCCTGAGAAAGGACTCAGGCTTTGGGATCTGCATGTTAGAGTGTGTTAGCCATGTGAACTCATTTGTAAAGTGAACAAAAGAGAACCAGTCACGTGGGGTGTTATGAGGGCAAGGTGAGGCATTGGACATCCATCCCTCTGCAGTTAATAAAACCACTCTGAGAGCACAGATTTTTTTTTCTATTCTCTGTATCATCTTTGATGAATTCTGCTACATTTGGAGGATGCAGTCATGTGGCCCCAGCAAAATATACTAGCATCCTGGGAACTATAAAAACACTGGCCACCAGATGCTGCTACACAAATCAGAAGCCTCGTCATCACTGAATCTAGTTCCTGACCTAGAGGAAGAATAATGCATGTGGAAGCAATTTGTACAATATAAAGTGCTATAAAATGCTAAGTTTGTTATTATTACTGTAACTTAATCAATTTTAATGATTTTAATGGTGCCTAGTGCAGCTTTTGCCCGGAGGATGAAGATGGCACAGATTTGGTAATAAACATATCTTGGCACAAGGGTAGCCCTTGGCAACAAGAGGGATAATTGCTTAGAAACAGCTGCCTTCTGGTAAAAAGGAAGAGCGAAGATGAGTGAGGAATAGTTCCAAATGGCTTGGAGAAAGGCCTAGACTAAACCTTTGCAGCTCATGAGAGGGTTCTCGGGCCGTCGATGAGGAGCAGTTTGTCACCCAGAGTGACACTGTGTTTAGATGAAGCCAGACTCTGAAGTCAATCCTGGAAGAGATTTTCCAGGGGATCCATCTTTTCTTTAAGTTCTTTCACTTCAGTATCATTTTGAAGTCTGAGGGTGGAACGTATGGCCCATGAACATTTTAGAAAACTAAGACTAGTTACGTATCTGACAGACAGATGTCGGTCAGAGCCAAGGGCAGGCCACCCACTAGCTTGTTGTGAGGGTCTAGTCGGCTATGGGGTGCTGTGGCGTGGGCCTGCCGTGTCACAGGTGAAGTGGAAGTGGGGACTCCTGGCGGTTCCTCAGGGCCAGGTAGAGATCGCACTTAACCAACAGATGAGTACTGGAAATCCTTATGGAGATGACTTCTGTGCGGATGGGTTGGTGGGACCCAGGTGGGTGATGGTGATGATGATATTCAGGGAGTACATGTGTGTGTGTGCACAAGTGCTTGTGTGCGTAGAAGATATTGTAGTGGAAGGTGCATGGTTGGAGGAGTTGTAAACGGGGGGAGTTTCTTACAGCAGTATTTTTTCTATTTATAAATGAAATATAAGACTGTTGTAGAACGTGGGGAAATATAGAAAAGTATAAAGAAAATTAAAATCAGCTGCAATCTACCACCAAAAACTAATTGAAAGTACTGGATGAGTGTCAATCTGGGCTGGAAATAAACATGGAAATATAAAAATCCTTGGATCATTAAAATAATAGGAAAAGGGATTTTTCCCCTACTTTTTTCTTTTTCTTTTAGTTTGCAATGGTTTCTTCTAGTACTTTTAATGGAAATATGTATATGAAAGAGCAGTAATATATTGGGAAATTTTAGAAATTTAGAGTATGATTGTATATGTTGCTTTGTGATCTGTTACCTTTATGTAAAGCATATTGAGATTTTCTGTTGTGAATAAATATATTTCTAAAATATGATTTAAATCACTCCTTTGTTTTCCATCATGTGAATTGATTGTAATTTATTTTAGAAACTCTTTATTGTATGCATTTGGTTTGTTCCTTTTTTTTACTGTCATAAATAAATTGTATTCAGTATTCTTTTTTTGTTGTTGTTATTGTACCATACAGCTCGTGGGATCTTAGTTCCCAGACTAGGGGTGGAACTTCAGTGAATCGAACTTCCCTTCAGTGGAAGCAAATTCCTAACCACTGGACCACCAGGCAAGTCCTTGTTCTTGATATTCTTATATAATGTTTATGTGCATCTCTATTGCTTCCTTGGAATAAATACTTTGAAGTAAAATCACATGATCAATGGGTATAGATATTTTTCATGCTCCTGATACATATTACTGGCCTGCATCCTGAAAATACTCATAAATTTATACTCCCCGGGGAGATGTTTGAGAAGGGACAAAGAAACAGACGGGAGATCTATGATGAACGGACCTCGAGAAAGAGATTGGAAGATGTCTCTGAGAGGGGCCAAGCAAGAAGTCATGAGAGGGGATTCTTGGGCAAGAACCCAGAAATTCTCAGGGATTTGTCCCTGAACCAATGACAAAGTCAGCAAAGTGAGCTGAGGGCAACACTTCCCCTTGAAGAGAAGATTAAAGAAAATGATGTACATGAAAAATATTCCTTGAACTCTTAATAGGCTTTCCAGAATTTTTCTAGGGTAACTTATTATCATTCTAGTGACTAATAAGGCACTTGAGGCATAGAAATGAAGTGACTTTCCCACCATCACACTAACACAAGTGGCAGAACCCAGATTCAAATGATGTCTTCCAGTCCAACGCTTCCACGGTTTTCCATTCATTTTTTTCTATACCCCTAAGGATAGAGTGTGGCCTGATGTCTCGTGTTCTTTATACTTCATGATGAAGCAGAATGCCTTTTTGTGCTTTGGGGGCAAGGGCAGCTCCCAGAAACCTGGCTGAAGTGAGAATGAATGAGGCTGGTCGATAAGAAAGGGACAATGTCTACAAAGTGATTCTATTTGAATCTCAAAACCCACTATTATGTCATTATATATTGTTGCTAAGCATAAAAGAGATTTGTATGAGGCTCCTTTCCAGTGGACTATTCAGCTCCTAGTGCAGCTCCACAAATTGCAGGTGAGTGAGGCTCTGTGACTGACTGAGGCATGATAATCAGGTAGCAAGCAAACTGAGGCCGCTGGGGTGGGGCACGCACACACTCGCTGGAACACTCTAGCAAGGCAGCTCATTAAAGCTCTTATCAGCGGTCATTTCTCCCAAACTCACTGTGTTAAAAATGGTTAGTGGGAAGAAATGTCTGGTTCTAGGATTGCTTGCTTTTTTATGTGCTGAATTGGGCATTGAAGGCAAAGAAGAGGAGGAAGAACAGACCTGTCGGCTGCTGGGCAAGTTTGATTTGAATGGATATGTAGATGCCAAAAGGAGAAGGCAATGGCACCCCACTCCAGTACTCTTGCCTGGAAAATCCCATGGACAGAGGAGCCTGGTAGGCTGCAGTCCATAGGCCCGCAAAGAGTCGGACATGACTGAATGACTTCACTTTCACTTTTATGCATTGGAGAAGGAAATGGCAACCCACTCCAGTGTTCTTGCCTGGAGAATCCCAGGGATGGGATTGCACAGAGTCGGACACGACTGAAGTGACTTAGCAGCAGTAGCAGCAGTAGATGCCAAAAACCATTCACTTGTTACCAGAGGACTGTTTCCTATTCATTCCAGGACCATCCCAGCAAATAAGTCTATTTTGGAGCCAGTATCAGCAAAATGTGAAGGGTAAGCCATTGTTTTTGTATTCTTTTTACATCAGATGTAGGAAGTGGGGTGAAGGAGTGGTTGGAGTGTCAGAGTCTGGAACTGGAGCCATGATGCCAGCCCTGACTTTTGACACTATTTATTTGACTCAAGACAGGTGCTTACTGTTTCTCTGCCTCCATTTCTCCAAGGTAGATTTACCAGGATTGCTTAGAAACAAGAAAGAAAATAGGCAGATTTTGCCTGATATAGAACACTGCTCCTCAGAGGATGGTCTATGGAGCATCAGCATCACCTAAGAGCTTGTTAGAAATGTAGCATCTCAAGCTACATCCCACATCTGCTGAATCAGATTCTATATTTTGACAAGACCTCCTGATGATTCATGCACACATTGAGTCTGAGAGGCACTGATGTAGAATTGTGCAGTGTTGCAGCTTTACTTTGAATTGTGACTAGACTAAAGTCTCCTGAAGTGAGAATACACAGAGGCAGAATGCTGATTTATTTATGAGCCAGTGTTCATAGCAAGAGTCCTCCAACCGGAAGGCTGCCGCCCTGTTACCCTCATCCCAGAACAAATGGGATCCATGACTGATGATCTGAATTTTCTAAGAACCCATTGTAAGAAAGGCAAACATGGGTTATATTTCTGGGTGTGAAACACACATACTTTTGATGTGAAAAGAATGCCAGAGATGAAAGGAAATAAACTATTCACACTGTTCTACTGCCGTAACAAAGCAACTCTTTCTTTTTCATTTCTTTGTATTCTTTCTCAACACTTTATATAAATGCAACCATAATTTTTGCATAGTTGTGTTCATAGTAGAGACACAGTTTTGTTTGGGAGCATTTTACCTCATATCTTAATCACTTCCATGATGCTGCATGGTAATTATAATTATAAATGCATTTTGTAAAAATTTTGGCAACTTCTTTTTAAAAAAAGTTTATTTATCTGTTTGGCTGTGCTAGATCCTAGTTGTGGCATGTGGGATGTGGTCCCCTGCGCAGGGATTGAACTCTGGCCGCCTGCATCTTAGCCCGGCATCTTAGCCACTGGACCACCAGGGAAGTCCCTTGGGGGCTTCTTATATAATTCCATATTGACTGATCATAACTCCTTCCCTTTGTCACAGTTCATGCTCCATGTTTAAAATATCACTAGAGGGATAGATAAGCTGTTTGTTGTTGGCAAAAGGAAAGGCTTGTAATCAGTCCCTACTTAACTCTTTCCTGGGTCTTCTAATTCTTTTCCATTCTTACAGTGAAGCAAACGTTTAAGTGGGAAAGAAGTGCTTCTGCTCATGGCTACATTGTTTAGAGTCAGTTCATTATTTTTCAAAGAAATTTTCACTGATTAAATCTTTAACAGCATAAAATGAAAACCAGAGTTTGTCATAGTAGAGAACATGTTACTTCATCAGTGAAATCACTTAACTTGTTCGTCGCCCTTCTTTGGAGCTTCTGAAGTTTATTTTCCTAGCAAGGTAAAATAGAAAAGCCAATACACATATTTTTAGTAAAAATCTACTCCCTCATTAAAAATAATTTGAGATTTCCACTCAAATTGATTGATTGATTGGTTGGTTGGTTGATTCAGTGGTAAGAAGAAAGTATGTCCCATTTAAAAAATAATTCACTGTATCAGGGATATTTTGATTTCCCTCTCTAGTCCACCTGTTCTTATTCAATTTTCAGAGTAGTCTGACTGTTGTTTTATATCCTCAGCTCAGGGATTTTAGTTGAAATCAGTGGGAGAGAGAAGGTTGTGTGTGCTTATTCCATCTTGACTTTAACTCAAAGCCTAAGGATTCTTGAAAGTGTTACTTCAGCATCTTCTGACTTCCAGTGTTTCTGCTAAGAAGTCTGATGACATTCTGATTCTTCATATTTTGTATGAAACTTGTTGCACGTGATTTGGGTGTCTAAAATGTTAGTTCTTTGTCCTGAATGTAGATCAGAAATATAAGGCTTCATTGTGGGGATCCTGCTCATCTCTCAGCCTGTTGACTAAAGCCCAAATAGCTCATCTTTATGCCATAACATACCTATATATTAGATATTATTAATATCCAATTTACATCCCATATTTACCTTTTTGGATATACTTTCTTAAAATTTAGAGCTATGTAATTTTCACTGATAATCAATAACAGTTTCTATCTATCTATACCCAATTCCAGTATTCTCCAAGCCTCTTAATATTCCTCTATGAGATGCAACTTCCCCTCCCAATGAGAAAACCCTCACGGGAGACCTGGATGGGTGGTATTCAGGAGCCAGACTGGGCCCAATCACATAATAATTTCATTTTGGCATCATTAATGTTTACCTATAGCTGATCTAGATATCCTAGTTGGAATTTTAAGAATTCTTACTCTGAAACCCACAATTTTAACAGGATGCTAGTTTTGGTTGGCCATCAGTTAAACTGCACAGAAGAGGAAGGATTTTCTGTTATTTCTGTTATCTCTGAAATGTCATTCAGATAAGATAAAGACAATGAGATGGAAGGAAGAAAGGAATATTTTAATTCTTGTTTTGGTTGATCTAAACAAAGCTAGGATTTAGAGAAATTTTCTGGGGAACAAAAGGTATACATTGTATAATGATGCTGTGAGTATCGTAATGGAAATCACCAGTGAAAGAAAAATTATCCCAAATCCCCCCCTTTCAATAAGTACCCTGCACTCATTTAAATTTTCTCCTATTGACAGTTATCCAAACATTCACATAATTTATGTATAGTTTTAATTATAGTATAGAAACAACTTTGCACACAGACTGTTTTACCTAATATTACATGCATACTGCAGCGTAATTTCTCTAGTAGTAGTTTTTTAATGATGGAAAATGTTCCCTTCAAGTCAATGTACCATAATTTACTATCACTGGACATGTTAATTCTTTCCAATTTTTAAATATCATAAATAATTCTAAAATTAACAATTTGGAACATATCTAGTTTTTCCCTTTGGGAAGAACAATCTCTTCAGATAAATTCTCTGGGGTAGAATTTTTTCTTCAAAGCAGGTGAACATTTTTCTAGCTCTTGAAATGTCTTATTCTCTCACCTTAAAAAAGATAATGCTATATTTATTTCAAAAATGTGTATGCCAATTTATATAGCCATCTGTGTAAATTTAGAAGCCAGTTGTCTTAGGATGATAAAGCCCTTCATGTTCCGTCTCCTGGTTCTCTAGTCTTCTCTTCCTGTGCCATACCTGTTCCTATCCTGTCTGCCAAGTGTCCTGACCTTCCCATTCCTAAAATGTTATGCCCTCTTGTGAGCATGCCTTCACACTTACTGTTCTCTCTGCTTGCAGCATCCATGCCCTGCTTTTCTTTCATCCTTTAAGCCTCAGCTTGGCTGTTAAGTCCTCCAGTTAGGTGCCCCCGCCTCTTTAGGTGCTGGTCCCAATATCTATCCCTATTGTCATGTTTATCACAATGCATGTTTGTGCATTGCTTGGCTAGTTTCTGCTTCTTTGCCTAGACACTGAAGTGTCTCTCTTTGTCACCGTTGCATTTATAGTATCTAGCACCAGTGGAACTCGGTAACTATGTATTGAGTGAAAGGCAAAGCTAAACTAAACTAGAAAATTCAGTTAAAAAGATATGGAGGAAAAAATCTAATCTGCCAACAGGGCTATTTGCTATTAGATATTTAATTCAAAAATATTTATTGAGTAGAAGACATGGAGTTATGTACTATAGCTACAGAGGACATTACGAGAAGCCATTCTGGAAGATCTTGCTTTCAGATAGGTTATAGTTTGGTTAAAACTGAGAAAAAAGAAAGAGTTAGAAATAGAATAGTTATTTTTAATGGAGAAGATGCTGTGATAGATTACCAGAGAAATAATTTTCCTTCTTATGGCTAGGGAATGGAAGGGTTTCCATTTCATTCATGGTTAAATGTAAGAATGATAGAAAACAGACATTCCTCAGTCAAAAAATCTAGACGTTAACAATCAAATCATGACAGGAAAAGTGATCTATTGGAGTCATATATAGTATAAATAAATTTTATATATTGCTTATATGTAGGTCTATCATAAGTATTTTCATGTATTTACAAAATTTTGTTATTATAATTAACATCCAGAAGAAAACCAGAGAAACTTATAGGGAGGTAAGGGGGAGGGAAGTAGACTCATATGGTACTGGGGTCTTTCAATAAATGGGGAAAAATGTACTGAGGAATTATTGGGTGTTTTGTGTGGTGGTGAGAATTGAGAAGAGAAGAATATTTTTGTGAAAAGAGATAACCAAGTGTCCAAAAAGATGCTTCCCAGCCCAAGCCGATCAATGATGAATATGATTCATACTTGAACCCTTTACATTTGCAATATCTTTTCATGAAATATTACCATGCTCAGAGAAGGCAGGTGCCCATTGATGTTTTGGCAAAAAGCTCCAGCACCAATCCCAGCTAAAAGCTGCTTTCCCCTCCACAGATCCACTCACTGACTGAGCCTAACAAAAGCTATTTCCTTTTCAGGTTCAGCTTCTGGGGATTCCGTTGGATGAAAACCATGATCCACACCATCAAGGAGATTAATGAAAGATATTTTGCCCAACATCACTTTGAGCTATCAGATCTTTGATACCTGTTACACTGTCTCCAAATCCGTGGAAGCGGCATTGGTATTCCTTACAGGGAAGGAAGAAAACAAACCCAGTTTTACAAACAGCACTGGGGCAATGCTGGCAGGAATCGTTGGAGCAGGTGGATCATCCTTGTCGGATGCTGCTTCAAGAGTTCTAGGGTTGTATTACTTACCTCAGGCATTTCAGAATACTCTGCCAGGTACAAATACATAAAGAAGCAAGCTAGTGAAACTGCAGCATAGAGTAAGGGTGCTCAGGTGAGGCTGGGAGAAGTTGCAGACAAAGAGGCTGGTGGTGATGCTGATATTCAGTCTGCCCTCAGCAACTATGACTGGTGACTTCAGACTCTTCTACATCCCTTAGGATCCTGCCTTAGTTTGGAGCTTGAGATTGTGGCCCAGCGGGTTTTATGTCGACTTCTCACAAAGCAGTACTCTCTGAAGCACTAGGTGAAGTAGAGTAGGTGATGGAGCCTCCTTGTAACTTGATCATGTAACTGGAATTAGAAATCAGGTGTCTCCACTTCCAAAATGAGATTCTTCCCTACATATGGCTTCCGTGATATCGGTGCTTGTGAGGTTGCAAAGAAGAATGTAAACTTTAGCCAAAATAGAATAAGACTCAGTCAGTTCGTCAGTTCAGTCACTCAGTCATGTCCAACTCTTTGTGACCCCATGGACTGCAGCATGCTAGGCATCCCTGTCTATCACCAACTCCCAGAGTTTGCTCAAACTCATGTCCATTGAGTCGGTGATATCATCCAACAATCTCATCCTCTGTCATCCTCTTCTCCTCCTGCCTTCAGTCTTTCCCAGCAACAGGGTCTTTTCAAAAGAGTCAGCTCTTCGCATCAGGTGGCCAAAGTATTGGAGTTTCAGCTTCAGCCTCAGTTCTTCCAATGAATATTCAGGACTGATTTCCTTTAGGATGGACTGGTTGGATCTCCTTGCAGTCCAAGGGACTCTCAAGAGTCTTCTCCAACACCAAAGTTCAAAAGCATCAATTCTTCTGCACTCAGCTTTCTTTATAGTCCAACTCTCACATCCATACATGACCAATGGAAAAACCATACCCTTGACTAGATGGACCTTTGTTGGCAAAGTAATGTCTCTGCTTTTTAATATGCTATCTAGGTTGGTCATAATTTTTCTTCCAAGGAGCAAGTGTCTTTTAATTTCATGGCTGCAGTCACCATCTGCAGTGATTTTGGAGTCCCCCAAAATAAAGTCAGCCACTGTTTACACTGTTTCCCTATCTATTTAACTTGAAGTGATGGTACTGGATACCATGATCTTAGTTTTCTGAATGTTGAGCTTTAAGCCAACTTTTTCACTCTCCTCTTTCACTTTCATCATGAGGCTCTTTAGTTCTTCACTTTCTGTCATAAGTGTGGTATCATCTGCATATCTGAAGTTATTGATATTTCTACCAGCAATTTTGATTCTAGCTTATGCTTCATCGAGTCCAGCATTTCTCATGATGTACTCTGCATATTAGTTAAACAAGCAGGGTGACAGTATACAACCTTGATGTACTCCTTTCCCAATTTGGAAGCAGTCTGTTGTTCCAAGTCGAGTTCTAACTGTTGCTTCCTGGCCTGCATACAGGTTTCTCAAGAGGCAGCTCAGGTGGTCTGGTATTCCCATCTCTTTCAGAATTTTCCACAGTTTATTGTGATCCACACAGTCAAAGGCTTTGGCATAGTCAATAAAGCAGAAATACATGTTTTTCTGGAGCTCTCTTGCTATTCCATGATCCAATGGATGTTGGCAATTTGATCTCTGGTTCCTCTGCCTTTTCTAAAACCAGCTTGAACATCTGGAAATTCATGATTCACATAATGTTTAAGCCTGGCTTAGAGAATTTTGAGCATTACTTTACTAGTGTGTGAGATGAGCGCAATTGTGCGGTAATTTGAACATTCTTTGGCATTGCCTTTCTTTGGGATTGGAATGAAAACTGACCTTTTCCAGTCCTGTGACCACTGCTGAGTTTTCCAAATTTGCTGGCATATTGAGTGCAGTACTTTCACAGCATCATCTTTTAGTATTTGAAATAGCTCAACTGGAATTCCATCACCTCCACTAGCTTTGTTCGTAGTGATGCTTCCTAAGGCCCACTAGACTTCACATTCCAGGATGTCTGTCTCTAGATGAGTGATCACACCATCATGGTTATCTGGGTCATGAAGATCTTTTTTGTATAGTTCTGTGTATTCTTGCCGCCTCTTCTTAATATCTTCTGCTTCTGTTAGATCCATACCATTTCTGTCCTTCATTGTGCCCATCTTTGAGTGAAATTGTCCCTTGGTATCTCTAATTTTCTTGAAGAGATCTCTAGTCCTTGCCATTCTATGGTTTTCCTTTATTTCTTTGCATTGATTGCTGAGGAAGGCTTTCTATCTCTCCTTGCTATTCTTTGGAACTCTGCATTCAAATGGGTATATTGTTCCTTTTCTCCTTTGCCTTTCACTTCTCTTCTTTTCATCACTATTTCTAAGGCCTCCTCAGACAACCATTTTGCCTTTTTGCAATTTTTTCCCTTGGGGGTGGTCTTGATCCCTGCCTCCTGGACAATGTCACGAACCTCCATCCATAGTTCTTCAGGCACTCTGTTTATCAAATCTAATTCCTTGAATCTATCTGTCACTTACTTTGTATAATCATAGGGGATTTGACTTAGGTCATACCTGAGTGGTCTAGTGGTTTTCCATAAGGTTAGGACAAAGCATAAAGAGAAAAATAGGAATAATCTGTAACTTATGAAAAAATTGGTCATCATGGAGCTATATAATTTTAGGAGGTCTTATTGGAGCTGATGCAGTAATAACATGGGATGGCGATGGAATGGGATGGGGAGAATGTGACATATCTTCTTAACTGCATAGTTGCTGAGGTTGAAGGGAAGGTATGTATGTATGAAATGTATATAAGCGTGTCAGAAATTCGTGGCACTGGCTACTCTACTTTCATTCTTCAATCCTCCCTGATGGAAAATTCATACAAGGACCATTGGCAAAAAATAGAAAGATACCTCATTTATTTAGGTAAGTGGCTATAAAATGAGGGTTTCTAGTAAGTTTGTTGGAGAATAAGACTTAAACTTGAGGTTGAAGTGAAGCTTCCTACCATCTTTCTCAATCTAATTCTTGGGACTTACATACCCAGAAATCTTGGCAGAGAGAAAGAAGGAAAGAGAAGAAGAGAAAAAAGAGGGAAACCAGTGATGATGGAGAGAGAGAGAAAGAGAGAGAACAAAGGTCACACCCTCCTTTCAATGGCGTGACCCTGAGTAGGAAAAGTAGTCCACTGGATGTCATCACCTTAATAATTAGTCCCCCAGCTTCCTTGGGGGAGGTGGGAAAAGGGGCCCAAGTGCTCCCCGTAGCAGTCCCCACCCTCCTTGGAACAGGGAGAGGGGCAGAAGTCCTTTTACCTTTGGAAGGGTGTGAGAATAAAAAAAAGAACTTTTAAGTCCCTCTTTCTCCAATACAAATACTAAGAGATGGTGTAATTTGAGGTTCAGCTATTACTTGCTAATAACTGCATGAATACTTTCAATCCTAGGTAGGCTATGTCTCTATACCAGCTTGCTTCCTAGTGACAAATACCAGTTTCCATCTTATCTTTGCACCGTGGCCAGTGATAAGATCCAGTTGGAGGCCACGGTACAACTTATCCAACATTTTGGTTGGGTCTGGATAGGCGCCAACCTATGCTGATGATGATTGCGGAAAATATGGAATAAACATTTTTAAGGAAAAAATGGAGTGTCAGCCTCTGTGTTGCATTTTCCGAAACCATTCCCAAAGTCTATTCTGATGAGAAAATGCAAAAAGCTGTTGATGCTAGAAAGAAGTCCACTGCCCAAGTCATCATGCTCTATGCATTTGATATTGACCTCAGCCCTTTCGTGCTGGAAGTGGTTTACCATGACATAACTGACAGAACATGGATAGCGAGTGAAGCTGGGATCACCTCGGCCCTCATTGCAAAGCCTGAATGTTCCCCATATTTTGGTGGAAATATTGGCTTTGCAATACCAAGAGCTGATATTCCAGGATTAAAAGAATTTCTTGATGATGTACATCCTGGCAAGGATCCTAATGATGTCCTGACCACTGAGTTTTGGCAAACTGCTTTTAACTGTACTTGGCCCAATAGTAGTGTTCTGTACAATACTGACCATGCAGTGAATATGGCTGGTAAAGAGGACAGATTATATGCCATGTCTGATAAATTCTGTACTGGAGAGGAGACGTTGGAAAATCTTAAAAATACCTATCTGGATGTGTCTCAGCTAAGAATTACAAACAATGTCAAAACAAGCTGTGTATTCTATGGCATATGCCCTGGATCGTCTAAGTAGATGAGAAGAAGGATTTGGGCCATAACCGGGAAACGCTTGTGCATATATATCTGATTTTGAGCCTTGGCAGGTAAGTTGTTCATTTTACTTCATGAGTTTAATATGAAAAGCATTCATACTATTAAAACCGTCCATATGTTTTTGTATGCTTCAGAGATGTGATTTTATCACTTGCTCACCCAAAAGAAATGCTTACTTATATTAACTAAATGGAGTAGGAAATGGCAACCCACTCCAGTATTCCATGGACAGAGAAGCCTGGTGGGCTTCAGTCTATGGGGTTGCAAAGAGTTGGACACGACAAAGCATACATGTTACATAAACGGTCATTTTAGAGATTCCATTTGTTAACAGAGTTATTATTAGGTTTGTTGTGAATGATAGAAAACCCTCCAAAATAAGATAGGTTTTTACCCTTTACATGAATGAAGTTTAGAGATGAGCATTCTGGGACTGAGAGTGACTTAGGGATCAAGGGTCCTTCTACCTTGTCATTTATTTCACCACTCAATCTGTAGGCTCACCTCGTAATTCCACTGGCTAGTCGGGCTTCAGCCATCATGTCCACACTCTAACCAGCAGGAAGGAGAAATTGCAGACATAAATGGAGACAAGTCTCTCCATTTAAGGACATTTCCTAGAAATTATGTACAAGCCAGGATCCAGTTATATCATCACATGTAGCTGCAAGGGAAACTGAAAGATGTAGTCTTTGTGCAGTGTCAGAGGGGGCAATGTGAGGGCACAAAGGCCCAGAGGTGAAGATGATTGGGACCATCTTGGAGATGGACTCTCACATCTCCTATCTCAGGTCTGATATCCCAGCAGTTCATGTTGGGACACAGAAGCCCTAATTATTACCAAGCCCTAAGCATTACCAAGATGCACACCTAAGTCAGAGTACTTCTCTGCTTACATACTTCAGTATCTCCCTTCTCCTATAAAGGATAAAGCATGAGCAGCCCTGGTCTGACACCATCAGTACCCTACAGTCTAGGCTGTCAACACCTCTGACTTATTGCTCCTTGTACGACCCTCATCACTTTATTCTCTAGCAACACCAAATTGCTTGTCCCAACAGAGTCCACAGTGGCTGGAACCACTGCATCTTCATTTTAACTTTCAAGTTGACCCCACAATGCACTTAATTGTGTGTCTTTTTAACCTCCACCAATCTGTGGCAGATCTTCATTCTTCCTTGTGAACAGAATAGTTTTCATAAATACTGGTCAGCTATTTATAAAATGTTTTAAAATTTACATTTGTCTAATTTCTTTCCTCATGATTACATTTAGGTTATGCATTTTTTGCAAGACAACTGCAAAAGTGATACATATCCTTTTTTATGTCTCATATAGGATGCCATTGTGTCTCATTAAATGACACATTAATATCGTTATATATTCTGTTGCTCAAAATTTCCCAGGTTTGACAATTGGGAGTCACTTTGGGTTGGCAGATATTTCTTTTGGGCAAGTCACTGTAATTTCTGATTAATTTACTTTCTGGAACACTAAGATATTGCAGGTTCATCTTGTATTTCTCTACCCAGTCTTATAGTAGCCATTTATCCTGAATCCTATTTACATTTACTGTAGAATGGAATTAGAAATCAAGATCCGAGTAAGAACTAAGTTGTTCATAGCCCTGGGGAAATTGTGGTAAATTCAAAATGAGAAATTAACTTATGCTAAAGGTTAAGATATAGAAATTAAGTTATGGTATATATTATGCTATTTTTCATCTTTAAAGAAATTCTCTGAGTACTTCTTTTTTTAAATAAAATGGATCCTTTTGTATGGTAAACAACAACGCTTCATTGTTTGATGATTTCAATATTATAATTTAAATTTTCTCAAAAAACAAGAAATATGTGTTAGGATTGCAGATAAAAAAGCTTTTAGGAAGGGTCAAAGGACCACATAGTGTCAGTGTGAATGTTGATGGTTTAGTCCATGAACACATTCTTTGAATAGTGAAAGTTAAATCTGAAAAGCAAGACCTCACAGTAGAGAAAGTTAATGGGCACATTTAAGAAAGTTTTATAAATGAATCACAAAGTAAAAAATTGTGATTGATTTAAAACCAAAATGATACCTTTTACTCTTGTAGTTTATTTGACATTTCTTAATTCTTTTGTGTGCATTGTGGTAGGGAACTCTGTCCTGCTGTCCAATGAGGATAAACAGGTAGACTTATGGAAAGATTGTAAGGTGTCAGCCTTTGAAAATTTCCTTGCTTAACTCTTCTGAAGACTGGAAAAGAAAAATAAGTCTCTCCTCAATGGACTAGGCAAAAATGTTACCCTGTTGCAAATTCTGATGTAGTTGTCATGTTGACTGAGAACAGTGTATAGTAAAAGAGGGAGGGATAAAAGGGCAAGTGTATTGTGATTATTATAATATGTCCCTTGGTGTGGGCTTCCCTGGTGGTTCAGCTGGTAAAGAATCCGCCTGCAATGCAGGAGACCTGGGTTGGGAAGATCCCCTGGAGAAGGGAACGGTTACCCACTCTGGTATACTGGTCTGGAGAATTCCATGGATTGTATAGTTCATGGGGTTGCAAAGAGTCGGACACGACTGAGTGACTTTCACTACACTCCCTTGGTATACTGACTTACTAAAACCTTTCAGCTATATTAACGTAATCCCTATGACAGAGGTAGGGCAGGAATGATTTCCCTTCTTTTATGGACTGGAAAACTAATGCTTAGTTAGGATATACGACTTGTCCAAGCTTACGTCATTTGACAGAGCCAGAATACGACTCCAAGTCATCATACAATAATTCAGGCTCTTTCGGCTATATTGCTCATCTTTCTGGTTTGTGGAGAGTAGGGATTAGACTAGGCCTCTGGCTGGAAAACAGACTAGGCCTCCAGCAGGTGGAGCTGACGAAAACCACGGGCACAGGATGTATCTCAGCTCAGACTGGTTACCTTCTTACTACAGGACACATGCTCTTACCCCAGCTAAGGTTGCTGGCGGGAGGCGAGAGTACTAGAGGTCTTGTTTTGTTAGGGGCTCCTCTTTATGTCTACGGAATCATTCTGTAGGTGCACACTCAACTCCATCTACTGTTGCAGTCTTGGCAATGGCCTCTTTGGCACAGCCTTGTCTCATATATCATTCCCTTGGCTTAGAATCTCCTTGATCCCAGTGTTTGTCAGGCAAATTGCTACTCATTTTTTAAAACCCAGCTCAGAGGGCCACTTCCTGGGAAACCGCCTTGAATTTTTCTATGGCAATTAGTTAGCCACTCCCTCATCTATGCCCTGATATACGGGGAAGGGAACGGTGGTAGTGGGACAGACTGGTACCTATCAGTGAAAAAATCGAAGAGGGACTAGTCTCTCTCCTCTAGGTATGTAAGTATTAGGAAATATCAGACATCACTTTACCTTGGTATAGATCATTACTAGCCAATAGAAACTTAAAAGGCACACAGGTAATTTAAAAAATTTTAGTATCCAAATTAAAAAATAAAAAGGAACTGATGAAATTAAACATAATATATCTGATTTAATCCCAAATAATATTTTAACCTGTGGTCATGATCATGGTAACATAATATAAAAATAATTTTTTGAAATTAGTAATGAGAGAAGTTACATTTCTTTGGCCTAACTTTTTGCAGCCCTGTTTGTACTTTAGACTTGTAGCCCATCCTGATTTGGCCAGCTGCTTTTCAGGTTTCATGTGTGGCTAGAAGCTGTTGTATTAGACAGCAAAGATATAGAGAAGGAAAAAATTCAGTCCCATGAATTAGATACGAGTTTTGAGATTATTTTCTTTATAAAGCCTATTTTCTAAGCAGCAAAAGTTTTACAAATTGTTTTTTTTCCCTGTGTTGTTCCTCTCCCTGTTTTTCTAGCTAATGTAGTATATGAAGACACTTAAGTTTACAACCCATAATGGAATGAGAATAGAAATTGATGATAATGGAGATGTGACTGGATATTATGATATTCTAAATTGGCGATTAGATGATAATGGAGAGGTCGCCTTTGTAAAGGCTGGAGAATATATAGTCACACACTCTAAATTTGAACTTGTGATGATTAAGATTGCAACAATATTTTGGAACACTATGTCATCAGAGGTTAGTTATTCTGATATCTTATTTTGTTTACATATAGAGAGAACTGCATTTCTGTGTTATTTCAGATGCTATGGAATATCAGAAACCTAGAATTGACTATTCTAATTTTTCCAAATATAATGCATATCTTTTCTGTATAGATTCAGATATTTTGAAAAACTTTTTTGGATTATAGTTTTAAATATTAGTTCTGTGATTTTGTTCTTTTTCCTTGAGTACTCCAGAATATTTGACTTCCTTTGTCTCTCTTGTTTTCATTCATTTTGTCTCTGATAATTTTTGTTTTTTTCTTTGCTTCATCCTTACTCTCTTTATTATTTTCCTGCCTTTATTCAGTGCTCCTTGTTAACCTTTTATTCAAATATGTATTTTTTGAACATCTTTTGACTTTCATCTTAATGTCTGAAATACTTTTGGCTTTTCTTTAGTTTCTTTTCTGAGATAAGTGAACCTTTTTCATTTCTTCCATTCTCAAATCCACTTATGTTTTAAACTTTAAAATATCACATCTCCAAGTGCTTTTCTGAGAATATTTAATTGAAGTGCTAGGATATTTGTTTAAACTATTGCAGTATTCTTCTGCTTAATGGTTGTGTCTGTGTTTTAGAGAGGAATTTTAACTTTCTGGAATATTTATTTTTTATTGAAATATAGTTGATTTACAATGTTGCATTAATTTCTACTGTACAGTGAAGTGACTCAGTTTTATATACAGGTACTTTTCTTTTGCATTATTGTTGCTCACAGGATATTGAATATAGTTCCTGTGCTATAAAGTAGAGCCCTGTTTTTTACCCATTCTATGTATAATAGTTTGCATCTGCTCATCCCAGACTCCCAATCCTTCCCTCCGCCCCCCTTCCCTCTTGGCACCATAGATCTGCTCTCTGTATCTGTCTGTTTCATAGATATGTTCATTTGTGTCATATTTTAGATTCCACATGTAAGTGACATCATATGGTATTTGCCTTTCTCTTTCTGCAGTGAACACTGAGATGAATGTATCTTATTGAATTATGGTTTTCTCCAGGTATATGCCCAGGACTGGGATTGCAGGATCATATGGTAGCTCTATTTTTAGCTTTCTTAAAGTTTTTATTGGAGGGTGGTTGATTTACAATGTTGTGTTAGTTTCAGGCATATAGCAAAGTGAATCAGTGATACCACTGTCTCTTTTTTAGATTATTTTCCCATATAGGTCATTACAGAGTACTGCGTAGAGTTGTTTGTGCTATGCAGCAGGTCCTTATTAGTTATCATTCTATATATAGTAGTGTGTACAGGTCTGTCCCAATCTCCCAATTTATTCCACCCTCCCCTTACCCCCACTGGTAATCATAAGTGTGTTTTCTACATTGGTGACCCTACTTCTATTTTGTAAATAAGTTCATTTGTACCCTTTTTTAAAATTCTATATGTAAGCACTATAATATGATGTTTATCTTTCTATGTCTGACTTAACTTCACTCAGTATGACAATCTCTAGGTCCGTTCATATTGTTGCACATGGCATGGTTTTGTTCTTTTTTAATGGCTGAGTAATATTCCATTGTGAGTATCTACACCCACACACCATATTTTCTTTAACCATTCCTCTGTTGATGGACATTTATGTTGCTTCTGTGTCCTGGCTATTTTAAATAGTGCTGCAATGAACACCGGGATGCGTGTATCTTTTCAAATGATGGTTTTCTCTGGATATATACCTAGGAGTGGGATTGCTGGGTCATATGGTAGCTCTGTTTTTCAGTTCTTTGGGAATCTCCCCACTGTTCTCCACAGGGGCTGCAATTTACATTCCCACCAACAGTGTAGGAGGGCTCCCTTCTCTCTACATCCTCTTCTGCTATAATGTTTTGGTTTTCATTTTCTGCTTTCTCCCTAGAGTAAATGAATATGGAGGCACAATTACATTTTTGGTTATTTTTTGGATAAGGATGATGGGTTTGGGTGGCTCACAAATCTCTATTTCAAGACTGTCTTCTTTTCTTAGTAGAGTGAAGAGCAGTTTATTTAAGGAATGACTTTTTTTGTGGAAAGTGAAGGCTTAGCTTGACTTTGGATTTTACGGTTCACTTTTGTTTCTACAGAGTTCTTAGTTTTCCTTTCTTACTTTTTACCCTTCCTGTCACATTGCAGAAAAGGTACTTCTCCCTCTGTACCCCTTCTGGTCCCATCACAGTGGTGAAACCATCCTTTGGAGTCCCACCTTCAAGACCTTGCCCTATAACCTGACATTTTATTTCTAGGAATGATTTTGTCTGCTCTCTATTAACCTTAGCTTGTCTTCTCCCCCTTACTGTTTTCTGCACAGTTTTCCCGAGTTCCCTCATTTTCCATACATCTAGGGATGAAGAGGGCTCTCTAGAGGTGTGCTTGCTGGAATTTAATTACTTTGAAATTCGTAGTATTTTTAGGCTCTTTATGAAGCTGAAGTAGTGGGTCATGTGTGGTTTTATTTACATTAAAAAAAAATCTGTTTGGTCTTTTGCAGAGACTGTGGAGAGATTCATAATTTAGCAGTTAGCATTACCCTAATGGTAGGCTCACAGAGGAGCCTGGCAGGCTCCAGTCCATGGGGTCGCAAAGGGCTGTGCATGACTGAGTGACTAACACATGAATAATTATAAAAGTTTTAATCCTTCTACCTCCTATAGCAACAGGAGGGCTTTGATATGCAGAACTGCAGCTCTGAACATTTTAAAGGAGAAGCTTTTAAAAGAGAGACTGGGTCCCCTGGTTATATAATGTAAAGATAATACCTGGTGAAGCCCTGGGGGAAGTTCACGGGAAACCTCATCACTTACCAAGCAGCTGAACTTTTTACCCTGAGTGAAATATTAGTGGTAGGACTGTAGGTCCTTTGATATTATAGTTTACTGTTTACCTGTAGTGTTACAGTAAAACAACAGGGTGGCAGAAGGGCATTGGCAATTTAATCTTCCATGTGAATCTGCTGGAGGAACCAGCAGGAGGGAGAGAGAGTTGTAAGTGGGTGTCAGGACAGCCAGCACTTTTTTCTTTGTGGCTGCAAGACTATTTTGGGGGGAGGATATCTTTCTACATCTTGTTTCTTGTTCATGTATTTCCTCTCTTCTTGTATGGCCCTTTTGGCCTGAGGTCTGAGGTCCCTAAATAGTCTTCTGAATCATACTGAGAAAGGATATAGAAATATGTGACAAGAAAATTAAGATTCCTGATCTCCTGTGCTATGCCAGATACCGAGGGCATCTTTTTATCTCTCTCTCTCTCTCTCTCTCTTTTTTTCTTTGGTCCTTGGTTTTCCATGGTATCAGTAAACATATACAGACTCATATATACTCGTACATACATGCATACATATATACATAGATACTACTCCCTCCCTTACTTAGCCCGGCCTTAAGCAGCTCTTGAATACATGGTTAGTGTTAGTCACTCAGTCGTGTCTGACTCTGCCACCCCATGGACTGTAGCCTGCCAGGCTCCTGTGTTCATGGAATTCTCCAACAAGAATACTGGAGTGGATAGCCATTCCCTTCTCTGGGGGATCTTCCTAATCCAGGGATCCAGCCTAAGTTTACTGCATTGCAGACAGATTCTTTATTGTCTGACCCACCAGTGAAGCCCTTGAATACATTATGGCAGGATAAAAGTAAACACTTAGTGTTTGCCACTGTAGGGGCCATAGCTCTCTTCTGCATTTTATTTCTTTGAATTAGAGCTTCTCTGTTCAAAACAGGTATCCCTAGCCACATGTGGCTTTTAAAATTAAAATTAATTGCAATTAAATAAAATTAAAATTTTAGTTTCTTAGCACATTAACTACATTCCAAGTGCTTAACCGCATGTGTGGCTACAAGCTACTATATTGGACAATACAGTATATGACACTCCATCATTGCAGAAAGACAGAGTTGCTCTAGGCCTAGAGTATAAACCAATTTCTGTGGCCCAGAACTCTCTTCCCTGAATGGGGCCTGAGATTGTTCCCTTTGTATTCCTAGAGCTAGTTGTAGAGCAGGTGCTCAATATAATGTTTTGCATGAAAAAAGAGATGTTGCTACTTGTATATACAAAATTCATAGAATGTTTGTTCTACTAGAAACTGGTGGAAAAGGAGTGAAATGAACCAGTAGATTTCTATTTTAACAACATTTCATTAGGGCATAGTAATTTTATTTTTCTTATCTTTATTAAAATTAGAGTTATATATATTAATACATTTTATTTATTTCTTCTCCCTGGCTGCACGATGCAGCTTGTGGGATTTTACTTCCCCGACCAGGGATCGAATCTGCACCATCTGCAGTGAAAGACAAAGTCCTAACCAGTAGGTCGTTAGGAAATTCCCAGGGTTGTACTTGTATAATGAAATTGGTTCAAATGTAATTCAATACAAATTCACTAAGCATCTACTATGAGTCTGCCTCTGTGTTAAGCACTGCAAAAGGACCAAAAGACTACTGCCCTTGCAACACACATAATCTAATCATTAATTAACTGAACAGGTATTTATTGAGCACAACATTATATGTGATGCACACTGTTCTAAGAGCTGGGGATGTGTTAGTGTACAAAACAGAACAAATTCGTACTTAACAGGACTAACATTTCAGTGGGAAGAAAGAAGCAAATATAAGATAAATAAGTAAGTGATATAGTATTTTAATGGGTGATAATGTTAAGGAGAGAAAAATAGTAGGGGTTATGGTAAAGTGCTGGGGGGAAGTGTAATTTCACATAGTGTGATCAGGGAAGCCCGCACTGGGGTGACATTTGAACAAGACTGAAAAGAAAGTGAATCCATGCATTAAATCTAGGGGAAAAGCATTCCATACAGAAGAAACAGCAACTTCTAAACCCTGAGGTAGGGGTGTCTTTGGTATTTTAGAAGAATAGGAAAGGGTTCAGTGTGGCTGGAAAGCAAGAGGGTAGTGGAAGAGGAGGTGAGGGGATGAAAGAGGAGGTGAGGGGGTGAAAGAGGAGGTGAGAGGGGTGAAAGAGGAGGTGAGAGGGGTGAAAGAGGAGGTGAGAGGGGTGAAAGAGGAGGTGAGAGGGGTGAAAGAGGAGGTGAGGGGGTGAAAGAGGAGGTGAGAGGGGTGAAAGAGGAGGTGAGGGGGTGAAAGAGGAGGTGAGGGGGTGAAAGAGGAGGTGAGGGGTTAAAGAGGAGGTGAGAGGGTGAAAGAGGAGGTGAGGGGGTGAAAGAGGAGGTGAGGGGGTGAAAGAGGAGGTGAGAGGGGTGAAAGAGGAGGTGAGAGGGGTTAAAGAGGAAGTGAGAGGGGTGAAAGAGGAGGTGAGGGGGTGAAAGAGGAGGTGAGAGGGGTGAAAGAGGAGGTGAGGGGGGTGAAAGAGGAGGTGAGGGGGTGAAAGAGTGTCAGGTCACATAGAGCCTTGGGGGCTGTTGAAGGACTTTGGCTTCTACTCTGAGTGAAATGGTGAGCCATGGAGAGTTTTGACAGAGGAGAGTTATGATCCCACTTAAAATTTAAAGAATTATTCTATCTGCCATGTTTCAATTAGACCAGAGGGAACAAGAGTAGGATCCACTGGATTTGCTGATGAAATGACCTTGAAAGTCTCCTGCATCAACACTTAGTAGATGGCGTAGGCATGATTTAACTCATGATAATAAACTGAGTCTGGAAGTTGGTGAGCAGGTGGGCCTGAGTGAAGGTTCATGTGGGCAAGTAGTAGAAAATATGGTTGGAGATGACGGTTGAGACTGGTGGTGTCAATGACAGAAATGGGGAGTTGGGGAGGAGGAATTGGGTAAATGGGGATAGGTTTGGACATATTGAATTTGAGGTGAGGATGGAATTTCAGAGCAGGGACATGTTGGAAGTTTAGGGTATGGAATTAGAGGTTAGGTGGGAAAGGCTGGTGCTAGAGTCAAGATTTGGGAGTTCATGTACAGAGGTGCTGGTTGAAGAGAAGAGAATGAATCAGCTGCTTTATACTGAAAGATAAGAAGAGCAAGAACCAAAGCCAAAAGAATGCCAGCAGTGATGAGGTAGGTAGAGGAAGTGGAACCAACACAATAAATAAAGAGGACCCAATGGAAGCCAAGGGAGCCTGCATTTCAAGGAGGAGTTGATCAAGAGTGCCAGATATCTAAGAGAGAGAAAGGAGAATGTGTCAGACATGACATGAAACATTTTAGTGAGGTGAGTGGGTTGGAAGTGAGATCATGAGGCTGAGAAGGGAAGGGATACTCAGAAAGAGAACAAAAAGGCATCAACTTATTGTGATGATTTTCAAAGAAATGTTTATAGAGAGCTCTTTTTGGTGACTCAGACTGTACAGAGCCTGCCTGCAATGTGGGAGACCCAGATTCGATCCCTGGGTTGGGAAGATCTCCTGGAGAAGGAAATGGCAACCCACTCCAGTGTTCTTGCCTGGAGAATTCCATGGACAAAGAAGCCTGGTGGGCTATGGTCCATGGGGTCACAGTGAGTCGGACACGATTGAGAGACTAACGCTAACACTTTTTAGAACGTTGGATCAGGAGGGAGGAAATACAGTCATTCTGTGATCACGCACACATATGCGCGCACGCACACACACACACACACACACACAACTTACAAGAAGCCAATCTATTATGTTTGACAATACATATTTAAATAATCTTATATACTGTAACTGAGCTCAGAGATTTCTACTTTCCATTGTTATCTAATCAGATTTATCTTGCAAAACTCAACACAGTAAAATTCTGATTTCCAAAATGAATCTTCTCACTTTCCAAAATGAATCTTTGTTTAATGGAAAAACACACCTCATCTCCTTTTTAAATGGGAAGCTCCTCATTTACATTAAGATCTAAATTTACAAACATTGCACTTATAATGGACTTCAATGTGCACAACCATGTACAATGTACTATGTTTATCACAGAGTTTTCTAAACTCTTTTTACGAGAAAATATCTCAGTGCTGTGCCTCGCCCATTTTTCCTTTTTGCCGTGGAATTTTCCTTATGGAGAAGATCTTTCATTTTTGTTTTGTATTGACTCTGAATGATACTCAGGCTATGTTGGGATGACCTTGCTGAAAAGTCTTTCTCAGGCACTCAGGATGATTTTTGGGGTCTCCCCTCAAGCAGAAAGAGGCTTGACAAATTGTCCTCTCCTCAGAACCCCATGGACATGGAGCCTGGTCTGAGTCTTCAAAGTCAGAAAAAGTTAGGTTTAGCTTTGCTAATTTCTAAGAAGCAACCACTGGACTTTTCTAGAATCCCATTTCTAGAGTCAACTTCAGGACTATTAGCAAATTCCTCTAGGCGTTCCAGATCATTATTCTCTTTATTATTCTTTTTTAAAGCATTTTATTTATTTATTTATTATTTATTTATTTTTGTCTGTTGCTGTGTGCAGACAGTTGCAGTGAGCAGGGCTACTCTGTTGTAGCGCGTAGGCTTCTCACTGTGGCGGCTTCTCTTGTTGGAGAGTACAGGCTCTCGGCGTGCAGGATTTGGTAGTTTCAGCTCACGGACTCAGAGCTCAGGTTCAGTAGTTGTGTGTGGGCTTAGTTGCTCCGTGGCATGTGGAATCCTCCCAGACCAGGGATCGAACCCTTGTCTCTTACACTGGCAAGTGGATTCCTATCCGCTGTGTCACCAGGGAAGTCCTGCCTGTTTTTCTTGCCCAGTTAGCCTAGGTTTTCCAAGAAATCACAAAATGTCCACAGAAATCCAGGTGGAAACTTTCATAGCTTGGCAGGTGGTAGAGATGAAGGGCTTTGTAATGTGTTGTATTTTCTTCCCCACCCAGTGTGTACTGATGTGTGTCAGCCTGGGACCCGGAAGGGGATTTGTCGCGGGGAACCAATATGCTGCTTCGACTGCATCCCCTGTGCTGATGGACGCATATCACGGGAACCAGGTAGAGATGATCATTTTTCACTGACATTAAAATGCAAGTAGATTAAATATACTTTGGCAAAGAGGGCCTTGGGAGCCTTCTTTATAAAGAGATGTGAACAACTTATCACAAAAATTATGGTCCATCAAACTATTGGATGTTCTGTGCAGTGTGAAAAAAATACAACCTTGGGTTTTAGTCCTAAAGCTGCTGCATTTGGAAAGAAGACCAGAATTCATGAATTTCAGAGAGGAAAGTTTTTAAAATGAGAGGTTAAATATGAATGCATGGATTCATGTATTCATGAATCCTTAAAATTATGTTATAATACTTTTATAATAATTTCAATTCATTCATGAATACTTAAAATTATTTCAATTTCTGAAATAGATTAAACATTAGTTATGAAAAATAGTGAATAACTAGTAATAAGTAAATTACAGTTCTATGTTTTACAGACTTATCTCTAATTTAGAAATAAGAGATCTAAAAGTACATCCCTAAAGGAAATTGGTTTAAGACCATAATTACTCAAAGTTTGTAGGACAGGTAAAATCTGTATCTATTGTTATATGGATTGTTCACTACAACCTGCTGAATTGCTGTTCTTGGCCAGAATTTTTGTTGGGCTTGGTAGGCTTAACCTTATGAAGCATCTTGCAGCAGGTTTATTTTTATTGCTACCTTCTGTTAAAAATAACACAAATTGTACTTGTCTTTTGCCAAAAGGTCCTCAATAGCAATTTAGTTAAAAGAAAATTTTAAAAATGGAAAATTTTCCCCAAATGGAAAAGAAAACACATTATCTGAACTACTCAGGGGATTCCATGTACCCCAGACTCTGCAGAGTTGTGTCAAGAGAAATCCAGTCTAGCAGTCAGAAGTGATTGAGAGGAAATTCCAGTCTTTACCTGTATCTTTCAGAGAATGGTGAAGAGATACATTTCATAATCCACCACAGATTCACCTCAAATTTGTCTTCTGTAGCAATATTCTCCTTTGGCTTCTCAGGTGGTTCACTGGTAAAGAACTCATCTGTCAATGCAGGAGACATGGATTCAATCCCTGGGTTGGGAAGATCCCCTGGAGAAGGAAATGGCAACCAATTTCAGTATTCTTGCCTGGGAAATCCCATGGACAGAGGAGGCTGGCAGGCTACAGTCCATGGGGTTGCAAAAAGAGTTAGACAATTAGTGCTCACTTTGGCAGCACATATACTAAAATTGGAACGATACAGAGAAGATTATCATGGCCCCAGCGCAAGGATGACACGCAAATTCGTGAAGCGTTCCATATTTTTCAATCCCACTTTTGGGCATACACACCGAGGAAACCAGATCTGAAAGAGACACGTGCACCCCAAAGTTCATCGCAGCACTGTTTATAATAGCCAGGACATGGAAGCAACCTAGATGCCCATCAGCAGATGAATGGATAAGGAAGCTGTGGTACATATACACCATGGAATATTACTCGGCCATCAAAAAGAATTCATTTGAATCAGTTCTAACAAGACGGATGAAACTGGAGCCCATTATACAGAGTGAAGTAAGCCAGAAAGATAAAGACCATTACAGTATACTAACACATATATATATGGAATTTAGAAAGATGGTAATGATAACCCTATATGCAAAACAGACAAAGAGACACAGATGTACAGAACAGAATTTTGGACTCTGTGGGAGAAGGTGAGGGTGGGATGTTTCGAGAGATCAGCATTGAAACATGTATATTATCTAGTGTGAAACAGATCACCAGCCCAGGTTGGCTGCAAGAGACAAGTGCTCAGGGCTGGTGCACTGGGAAGACCCAGAGGGATCGGGTGGAGAGGGAGGTGGGAGGGGGGATCGGGATGGGGAATACATGTAAATCCATGGCTAATTCAAGTCAATATATGACAAAACCCACTACAATATTGTAAAGTAATTAGCCTCCAACTAATAAAAATAAATGAAAAAAAAAGGAGACAATTAAAATGACTAAACAACAATATTCTTCTTTAGAGTCTCTGCTCAGCTAAATGTCCTCCAAGTGTTTTCAACCTCAGCTAGTATGGTTGCTGTTTTTATTTCCTTTCTTCTAGTTCTCAACCTTTGCCTGACTATTGTATCAAATCTGCATCTGGAGGGTGAAGAGGGGAAGGCTGAGTGGGCAAAAACAAATTGTCTTCAGTAGGTAAGGAAGATGTTGAATGGAAGGCTGAAAACACTCATATTTTATAATAATCAACTGTATCCCTGTCACAAACCTCATTTTACCTTAATAGCTTTAATGTTCTCACAGATTTGTGGATTGTTCTTAGGTTTGTGAGGGGATATGCCACCCTTTCCAATTAGATAATTATAGGAGAAAGAAAGAGGCATCTTACTTAAAAAGCTCCATGCAGAAACAGCTGAAATCAAGGAGGGAGACTGAATTTCCAAAATTGAAATGAATTCTCAATCTTTACTATTAGCTGCACACTCTAAGACCATTTTATCACTGCTTTTTTTTTTTTAAAGATATATATATATATATTCTGTATAAGAAATCTCAGTGAGTCCAGTATGAGGCCTTTGGTTCTTCTGGGCAATTCACAGCTGATGGGGACAACTGGATCTCTTTGCAGTCCGTCCTCTGTTCTTTGTTCATTAGGTCAAAGGGAATGTGATCAATGTGGTGAAGGCTACTGGTCCAATGCACAAAGGAGTGAGTGTGTGCTGAAGAAGTGGAATTCCTTGCTTATAATGAGGCCCTGGGATTCGCGCTTGTCATTCTCTCCATCTCTGGGGCACTTGTGGTCTTGGCAGTCACAACTGTGTATGTGATGCACAGACATACTCCGCTGGTGATGGCCACTGACCGGGAGCTGAGGTCTCTTACCCAGGTTTCTCTTGTCATCACGCTGCTGTCTTCCATGCTCTTCATTGGCAAGCCCCACAGCAGGTCTTGCATGGCCCGTCAGATCACTCTGGCACTGGGGTTTTCTCTCTGCCTGTCTTGCATTCTTGGTAAGACTATTTCACTGTTTTCAGCCTACAGAATTTCCAAATCCAAAACTCGACTTATATCCATCTGCCCTCTTTATCGGAAAAATATTGTGTTAACCTCTGTTCTAGGTGAGATCAGCATATGCATAGCCTATTTAGCATTGAACCCCGCAAGGGTGTACAAGAACATGGTATCTCAAAATATAAAGATTATTCTGGAATGTAATGAAAGTTCTGTAGAATTTTTGTGCTCTATATTTGGGATGGATGTCTTCTTGGCCTTACTGTACTTTCTTAAACCTCTGTGGCATGCCAGTTGCCACAGGATATTTACTATGAAGGAAAATGCATCACCTTTGGAATGCTGGGTCTTTTTTTATCATCTGGATCTCTTTTGTCCCTGCTAACTTGAGCACCAAAGGCAAGTTTAAAGTGGCCATGGAAATATTTGCAATCTTGGCATCCAGCTATGGTTTATTGGGTTGTACATTTGCTCCCAAATGCTTCATTATTTTGCTGAGGCTCAAGAAGAACAGGGATGAAATCGTTGGTGGAAGAGTCCCTGCCGTCCATAAGAGCATCCTGCTGACTTCAGCCTCTGTGAGAAGCGGTCAACAATGCCATGGTGTCATCTGTTCTGGATGACTAGAGTCATGGGTTGCATGTGTCGCTCAGAGCTGCAATGGTGACATGGTTCAACATTCCCATTTCAGGTGGCTCCCATAGCAGCTGACTGATGCTCTGGGTACCTCTGAGGATTTGGGTTCTGGTAGTGTAATCAAAGCATGGCTTATGAAATCTCATACCACTTGACATGAATTAGGATAACTGTTATTATGGAAATGTAAACCACTTTATTAAAATATTTTATAATACTTTGGCATAAGGAGTATATGTAGAGAATATAATAGGCACAAGTAACCTAACATGGTAGAAGGAAATATTTGGGACTTGAATATGTTTTTTTCATCATGGACTTTGGATCTAGAAATTTACATTAGACTAAATCATCATGTGGGGACCCAAAGAAACATCTTGTTCTACATCCTGTTAATGCCTCTATGGAATAGATAGCTTTGCACTCACTGAGGTAAGAACTACATACAGCTCATAAACTTTCCCTTGAAGCAGAGCATTTGGTAAGAGAATTTATGTTTTGAAGGACTCTGTGGCATACAGGGAATATTGAAGGAACTGAGATGTGAACAAAATTCAGCTCCTTCTTGAATTCATAACGGGAATCGACAAGTTTCTCCCGGGGGAAGGCAACCTACTCTAGATTTTTCTGGATAATAAGTAGTAAAGTATTTGAGTTTCAGAACAGTCTTCTTAAAAAATAAAAATGAAGGGAATTAAGTGTCAGCAAAGCAATCAATAAGTTGATTATATAGCGAATACCTGGATGGCAGAAAAGCAAATATTTACCTAGAGCAGGTATTAGAATGAAAGATTTTTTAGGATAAATTAAGTGATAGATAATCCCTCTGATTATCCGGAGTTAACTGGAATGTTATAAAAATATTTTCAATCTTCTTTCAGATATGAACTTTTAAAATGACCTGTATATCTATTTATGTGCATATGAATTGTGTGTAGAAAAACAGAGTTTGTAGAAATGATGATATACCAAATACCCATGTGCATCCTTGACTCTAAGTAACCTAGAGGATCTGAGAGAGCTCTTTTTTCAAGAGAAGTTAAAAATACTTGTGAATATCAGTCAACCAAACTGGGCAGAGATTCATGCAGGCTCATGGGAGCAGAAAGTGAAACCATGATGACTACAGTTCAGTCGCTCAGTCATGTCTGACTCTTTGGGACCCCATGAATAGCAGCATGACAGGCTTCCCTGCCATCACCAGCTCCCGGAGTTTACTCAAACTCATGTCCATCAAGTCAGTTATGCCATTGAGCCATCTCATCCTCTGTCACCCCCTTCTCCTCCTGCCCCCAATCCCTCCCAGCATCAGGGTCTTTTCCAATGAGTCAACTCTTCGCATGAGGTGGCCAAAGTACTGGAGTTTCAGCTTCAGCATCAGTCCTTCCAATGAACACCCAGGACTGATCTCCTTTAGGATGGACTGGTTGGATCTCCTTGCAGTCCAAGGGACTCTCAAGCGTCTTCTCCAACACCATAGTTAAAAAGCATCAATTTTTCAGTGCTCAACTTTCCTCACAGTCCAACTCTCACATCCATACATGAACACTGGAAAAACCATAGCCTTGACCAGACGGACCTTTCTTGGCAAGGTAATGCCTCTGCTTTTTAACATGCTATCTAGGTTGGTCATAACTTTCCTTTCAAGGAGTAAGCATCTTTTAACTTGGCTGCAATCACCATCTGCAGTGATTTTGGAGCCCCCTAAAATAAGTCTGACACTATTTCCATTGTCTCCCCATCTATTTGCCATGAAGTGATGGGACCAGATGCCATGATCTTAGTTTTCTGAATGTTCAGCTTTAAGCCAACTTTTTCACTCTCCTCTTTCACTTTCATCAAGAGGATTTTTAGTTCCTCTTCACTTTCTGCCACAAGGGTGGTGTCATCGGCATATCTGAGGTTATTGATATTTCCCCTGGCAATCTTGATTCCAGGTTGTGCTTCTTCCAGCCCAGCGTTTCTCATGATGTACTCTGCATATAAGTTAAATAAGCAGGATGACAATATACAGCCTTGATGAACTCCTTTTCCTATTTGGAACCAGTTTGTTGGTCCACGTCCAGTTCTAACTATTGCTTCCTGACCTGCATACAGGTTTCTCAAAAGGCAGGTCAGGTGGTCTGGTATTCCCATCTTTTTCAGAATTTTCCACAGTTTATTGTGATCCACATAGTTGAAGGCTTTGGCATGGTCAATAAAGCGGAAATACATGTTTTTCTGGAACTCTCTTGCCTTTTTGATGATCCAGCAGATGTTGGCAATTTGATCTCTGCTTCTTCTGCCTTTTCTAAAACCAGCTTGAACATTGGGAAGTTCATGGTTCATGTATTGCTGAAGCCTGGCTTGGAGAATTTTCAGCATTACTTTACTAGCGTGTGAGATGAGTGCAATTGTGCGGTAGTTTGAGCATTCTTTGGGATTGCCTTTTGTAGGGATTGGAATGAAAATGGACCTTTTCCAGTCCTGTGGCCACTGCTGAGTTTTCCAAATTTGCTGGCATATTGAGTGCAGCACTTTCACAGCATCATCTTTCAGGATTTGAAATAGTTCAACTGGAATTCCATCACCTCCACTAGCTTTGTTCGTAGTGATGCTTTCTAAGGCCCACCTGACTTCACATTCCAGGATGTCTGGTTCTAGGTGAGTGATCACACCATTGTGATTATCTGGGTCATGGAGATCTTTTTTGTACAGTTCTTCTGTGTATTCTTGCCACCTCTTCTTAATATCTTCTGCTTCTGTTAGGTCCATACCATTCTGTCCTTTATCGAACCCATCTTTGCGTGAAATGTTCCCTTGGAATCTCTGATTTTCTTGAAGAGATCTCTAGTCTTTCCCATTCTGTTGTTATCCTCTATTTCTTTGCATTGATTGCTGAGGAAGGCTTTCTTATCTCTCCTGGATCTTCTTTGGAACTCTGCATTCAAATGGGTATATCTTTCCTTTTCTCCTTTGCTTTTCACTTCTCTTCTTTTCACAGCTTTTGTAAGACCTTCTCAGGCAACCATTTTGCCTTTTTGCTTTTCTTTTTCATGGGGATGGTCTTGATCCCCATCTCCTGTACAATGTCATGAACTGTCATCCATAGTTCATCAGGCTGTCTGTCTATCAGATCTAGTTCCTTAAATCTATTTCTCATTTCCACTGTATAATCATAAGGGATTTGATTTAGGTCATACCTGAATGGTCTAATTGTTTTCCCTAATTTCTTCAGTTTAAGTCTGAATTTGGCAATAAGGAGTTCATGATCTGAGCCACAGTCAGCTCCCAGTCTTGTTTATGCTGACTATATAGAGCTTCTCCATCTTTGGCTGCAAAGAATATAATCAATCTGATTTCGGTGTCGACCATCTGGTGATGTCCATGTGTAGAGTCTTCTCTTGTGTTGTTGGAAGAGGGTGTTTGCTATGACCAGTGCGTTCTCTTGGCAGAATTCTATTAGCCTTTGCCCTGCTTCATTCCGTACTCCAAGGCCAAATTTGCCTGTTACTCCAGGTGTTTCTTGACTTCCTACTTTTGCATTCCAGTCCCCTATAATAAGAAGGACATCTTTTTTGGGTGTTAGTTCTAAAAGGTCTTGTAGGTCTTCATAGAACCGTTCAACTTCAGCTTCTTCAGTGGCATAGGCTTGGAGTACCGTGATATTGAATGGTTTGCCTTGGAAACGAACAGAGATCAAGCTGTCTTTTTTGAGACTGCATCCATACACTGCATTTGGGACTCTTTTGTTGACCATGATGGCTACTCCATTTCTTCTAAGGGATTGCTGCCCACAGTGGTAGATATAATGGTCATTTGAGTTAAATTCACCCACTCCGGCTGCGACGGAGCGCGCAGACGCGTGGCTGTGAGGAGCTATCCCTCGCCCAAGGTCAGGGGTGGCGATGGAGAGCGCCAGGCTGCGACAGCGCAGCAGCGGCGCAGAGGAGCTTCCCCACGTCCGAGGTCCAGGGGCGGCGGCCGAGAGGAACTTCCCCACGTTCCAGGTCAGGGGAGGCAGCCAAGAAGAGCTTCCCCACTCCGAGGTCAGGGCCACCGGCTGAGAGGAGCTGCCCCACCTCCAAGGAGCGGCTGTTGCGCAGGCGCAGGAGGGCCGAGGAGCTACTCCACGTTCAAGGTCGGGAGGGGTGGCGGTGAGAAGATACCCCTCGTCCAAAGTAAGGAGCAGCGGCTGCGCTTTGCTGGAGCAGCCGTGAAGAGATGCCCCACATCTAAGGTAAGAGAAACCCAAGTAAGACGGTAGGTGTTGCGAGAGGGCATCAGAGGGCAGACAGACTGAAACCACAATCACAGAAAGCGAGCCAATCTGATCACAGGACCACAGCCCTGTCTAACTCAGTGAAACTAAGCCATGCCGTGTGGGGCCACCCAAGACGGCCGGGTCATGGTGCAGAGGTCTGACAGAATGTGGTCCACCGGAGAAGGGAATGGCAAACCACTTCAGCATTCTTGCCTTGAGAACCCCATGAACAGTATGAGAAGGCAAAATGATAGGACACTGAAAGAGGAATTCCCTAGGTTGGTAGGGCCCAATATGCTACTGGAGGTCAACGGAGAAAGAACTCCAGAAAGAATGAAGGGATGGAGCCAAAGCAAAAACAATACCCAGCTGTGGATGGGACTGGTGATAGAAGCAAGGTCCATGATGACTAGTTTAGCAGAATATATCTGTCAGGAATTAATTTATTGATTCTTAAAGAATGGACCAGATGAAGGGGGTTGAACTTCCTGTGTTTTAAACAGAAAGTTTACTGCAAGGCCCATCAAAGTGAGATCATTTGTTGAAGGGCTAATGGTATCCTAGACTTTCTGGGATAGCATCTATTTACCCATCCATCTATCAAAACTTTCACAGTGCTTTTTTGCATCACAGCTCTAGGATTCTTACAGAAGAGGCTGTATTACAGCATGAAGAGTGGAGAAGTTGCTATCTTTGTCTGTTCACACAGCCCAAGGGTGGACTTTGGAAAAGGGAGGATAGTTTGTCAAGGTATCAAACACTAGGAAAATGAGAATATGAGTCAGATTTTTTGTTCAGTTATACATGTAATGGGCATTCTAAATAATTCATTCAGAATGACTGAAAAAAAGCTGAAAAATGGCTCAAGTCTAGGGACTTTTTGTATACAAGTATAGTTCAATCTCAGAGTAATGTATTTTTTTGAGATGTTGATTACTGAACATACAGAATCTAAAAAGATGATTCCAGAAGTCCATCTGGGTAATATCAAAGTCTCCATTATCTCCTTTAATATCACACAGCTCAGCAGTACTGTCTTATTGAACTTGTGTTCTTTGCAATTATTTATTTTTTCTGATCAGCAGTGAGTTTGGGAAACTAGAGAAGATAAATATTATTAGAAACAAAATAGCAACTGAACTTGCCTATTTAGTGTTTACTGGTACAACCTTACAATTTTAAGATGCAACTTTTATCTAAAAAGGTCTGAAGTCATCACTTGTTGAGTTGGTACACATGTGTTGTTATAGAAACTGGCTTAAGGCAGATAAATTGAATAATATGTGATTGTCAAAGGATGATGATCTAATTTTAATTATTGATTTATTTTTTGTAATTAGTTGCTATCAAGTATTAAAAAATTTCTCATAACATTCCAAGACAGTATCTCTGATTGAATGTATCATTTAAATTATCTCTTGTGAAAAGAATGACCAGATTCTCTATCTGCACATGTTGCCTTATAAGAGAATCTCATATTGAAGTCACCAGCAATGCACCCTGCTGTGCGTGAGCATTTGCTGGTAACCACATGCTGGGCCTTAGAGAGCAGCTCAGAATTAATTTCAGAGAGTTGCATCAAAATAATGTGGTTGCTGGCTTAGGGAATAGCATAAAGACTAATTGCTTGAAAAAAAAAATTGCAAACCAACAGTACTCAAGGCTGGCCTAGACACGTGCAGGTTTGAAGTCTTGGGAAAAAAAAAAAGTCGGAGCTGCTCAAATCCACAGTATAAGGTTAACTCTTTTGGGTTAAAGCAAAGAAAATTCTTGATGAAAAGTGAACTTGTTATTGAAAAAGGAAAGACATTACAACTGGATTAGTCACTGTATAACATGGCTCTAATCTCATTACTTCCCGACTTAGCAGCTCCCAGTGGCTCTCCACTCTATTGCATGAGTCCAGCTGCCTTAGCCTGGCATCCAAGGTCTTACAAACTGTTTTCTATCTTCCGTTTCAACATTTGTCACCTGCCACCTTCCTGCCCACATCCTTATGACACAATCCAACTGGACTCTTACAATCCCTAGAACAGCCTACCTTCTCGTTTTCTGATTTCATGTTGCTTATGCAATTCCCCTTTTCCTTTAATGCTCTAATGGTACTTCAGTCATCCATCCATCCATCCATCCATCCATCCATCCATCCATTCATCCATCCATCCATCCCTGAAGGCTTGGTGTGCACCAGATTCAGAATTAGACATTGAAAATGTACAAAGACAAAGCATTGTACAAGTACTTATCATCATTTCAGATGATAGATTATAAAGTAACAATTTCCCAACCATTTGTTAAAGCTTTGATTGTGGGAGCATAGCAGAAAGAGTGGGTGAGTCAGGGTCAAGAAAGGCTTCCTGGGTGAGGTGACATTTAAAAAAATTCCTAAAAAAAAAATTCCTGAAGGACAAGAAGAAATTAGCCATATGAAAGAAAGATAAACTAACGTATGCATTCTACTTAGCCTAGTGCTTAGAGCACGCAGGATACATATCAGCTTTCCTTTCCTTTTCTCTCAAGTCCTGTAGGACTTTTTCTGTGCCTCCTCTATGTCACTGGCCCTTTCCTGCCTTATCCTATGGTATCTGCTTCTCTGCTGTATCTCTGTTGAAACGGTTGACTAAAGAAATTGGCACAACCTAAAAGTGGAGAGCTGTGTTTTATTTGGTGGAAAATTTTGGTACTTCAACATCTCAAGCAACCCTGAGAAACTGCACCAAAGAGGCTGGGGGGGTAGGGTTATACAGAGTTTGCAACAAGGGGCAGGTAGTCTGAATGTTAAAAGATTACTGTTAATTAAGGAAACAAGATATCTCAAATTAAAGAATTTAGCATATATATATATGCCATATATCCATCTCCCTTTGTAGACTTAACATCTTTTGAATATACCTTTTACTTAACTGGTATCTAATGATTTTATTATTTAAAAAATGAGTGCATGAATGAATGAAATTGTCAAGATAGGTAACCACTCATCTTGCAAGGTCCAGGGGCAGTGTTTCAATGTAAGTTAAGGCCTTAAGCCCAGAGAGGTGGTGGAGGAAAAAAGGGCCTGTTGGGGTAACACAGTGTGTTTCCAAGATAGCAGGGGCCATTCTGAGAGCAAGAGGCGCTTGGATTTGGGAAGGGAGAGGGGACAGAAGACTGAAAGGAAGGAGGTGACTTTAAATGGGAGTGGGGAGTCTTGAAAAGAATTTTTCTATAGTATTCATTTGACAATTGTTCCACGGTATTTTCTCCTTCTTTTAATCTCATTTTGGAAGAATAAATGCAGTATTTTATCCTCCCTCACAATTTCTTCCCTTTTGAGCTGTCGTTTTAAAAAACAGTAGTTTGGAACATCTAAAGACTAATTATTTGTAATCTCAGGATAGAATTGCTTACAATTTATGTAAAAAAAAAATCTCTGTTAAGACTCATTTATAGTTTTAGAGGATTGTTATACATTTCCCCTGATAGTTTTGGAAAACAATTCAGATATAAAAGACATAATGTGTAAATAAAAATAGATCGTCCATATTAGTTAGGGTAGGTTAACTGCTGGAACAAACAACCCCTAAATCTTAGAGGTTTAATAGATTAACACTGAACACACACTAGGCTTAACGTATGGGTTATTAGGCAGACTTGTCTCCTTGACGGTCACCTTCCAGACGGTGTCTCAGGGATGCTGCTGGATAACCAGATCTATTCTCTGTCTTCCCCTCTCTGCTCGTTAGATCTTTTAACTTTGCCCACTCATGTCAGTCATCTTCCTTTAAACTCTCTTCCTTCTGAATGTATCAGCTGCTTCCTGCTGGGACCCTGGCACATACAGTGACCCAAGTTTCTTTCATCTTATGCTGCTATCTTCAGCGCAGGCTTTGCAGGCTCCAGATCATGGATGAATGTCAATAGGCCGTGGGAAGATCTGATGGTGCCTGGTCTGGTGTGTAGGCCTTATGAACTCTTGAAATATTAAACAAGAGTACAACTCAAGGACAAAGCTTGCACTGAAGAGAAAATCCTAGGAGTAGGATCCAAACTGGTCAGAACAAGGACATGAGGGGCAAAGCAATAAAGGGTTCAGTCCAATTGATCAACGTAAACCTTACTGACTTCGAACTTTGTCATATTGAGACATATGATAGATCTGGACTTAGGTCTAAAGGTTTTAGATGCTTTAGGATAATGATTTTAGTCAGTTATTTTTGCTAACAAGTGAAGCAATATCAAAGATAATCTCAAATTACTCATTAGCTATTACTGTCATATGACTAATCATATCAATAAATGTTCCAGGACTGTTTGGTGTGTTTGTGCAAAATGGTGTATGATGTGACTGCCCATATTCCCATCAATGCACCATCACTCAGAACCTTGGAGTTTAGAATAACATGCTTGCAATCCGCAGCACCCATTCCTGCTGTTTAAACCTAGGTAAGTTACCTTTCTCCTCTAAGCACAAGTCCTGGCACATAGAGAACATCAGTAACTACTAGCTGGTGTCTTAGTTTGTTCAGGCTATGATAGCAAAACACCACAGGCTGGGTGACTTATGAACAAGAGCCACATATGTTCCAGTTCTGGAACCTGGGGAATCCAAGGTCTCAGCAGTGACAGACTGGGTGTATGCTAAGGGCCTGCTTCTGCATCGTGCACGGGGTCTCTCTGGGGCTCGTTTATACGGGCAGTAATCCCATTCGTGAGGGCTCTGCCTTAATGACCTGTCACCTGCCAGAGACCCCGCTTCTTTATACCATCACTTGGGGGGTTAGGATTTCAACATCTTAGTTTGGTGGTGGGGGGTGGACACAAGTATTCAGACCACACCCTCCAGTTATATCAGTAACTAACCCTAACCCCAACCCTATTTTTAACTGGGGTTTAACAGAGGATCGAACTATTGGCTATTGGTATAATTATTAGCTAGTTTACCCCCATGTCTATGTAGTCCCAGCTCCATGGACCAAGCATTTAAAACCCTAGTCAGTAGCACTTTGGATTCACATAGTTCCCGAGATCGGAAACATGGGAATCACGATACAAATTTCCTTCCCCTTCAGCTGTCACCTCCATCCTCCTTCCAAGCCCCATATACAGCACAGTTATCCACTAACTCCTGTCAACTCCATGCTTATTAGGGTTCTCAGATGAGTTCTTTCTTCTTTATTCACCCAATCCGTCAGACACCCTTTGCCCCAATACTCTGTCCCTTTAATCCTGCTTCTCTCTTCAGCAGGAGTTCTCTCTAGAAGATGTATGTCTAATTTTGCCGCTTCCTGGCTAAAATCCTTCCCCATTATGTTCTTGTTTACCTTTCTCTCTGAACACTCTTTCTTCCTGACCCTTTGTGGTCTTCTTTCCTCTGGCTAGATTATTTACAATTCCCTGAATTCATCTCCTCTGAGAAAAGGTGGCTGCTTCTTCCTGAATGTTCCTTCCTTCTCTATTCCTCTGTTGCCAACTATCTTCCTCCAATCTTTGGAGACTCAGGTAACATATTGTTTCTCCATGGAAGCTTTCTGAGCAGCCTCTCTCCACTAAATTCACATTAGGCATCTTCTCAGTGCTTTGCAGCGCTCTATGCCTGATTCGATTGTACCACTTATCATCCTGTGTTGTGATGGCCTTTGAATGGGAGCACCACATGCTCAGGGAGCTCTGTGTGTTCACCTTCATATTTCTGGTGCCTGGGAGAGAGCCTGGCACCTGATGGGTGCTCGATAAATGCACTCTGAATATCCACCAATCAATACCACGTGGCTGCTATACTGGGAGGCTGGTTTTTTGGTAAGTGTAGTCGAAATACGGGCTTCCTTGGTAGCTCAGTTGGTAAAGAATTCTCCTGCAATGCAGGAAACCTGGGTTCAATCCCTGGGTCAGGAAGATCCCCTGGAGAAGGAAATGGCAACCACTCCAGTATTCTTGCCTGAGAAATACCATGGACAGAGGAGCTTGGTGGGCTATAGTCCAAGGGGTTGTAAGAGTCAGATACAACTCATGACTAACCACCACCACCACAATCAAGATACTGAAGGAACTGCGCTTAATAAGTTTTTGTTCACTTTTAAAGTTTCTAAGTGGTACTTACATCAGGTTGTATTTTAGTCCACAATTGTGGGTGGTGCTAGTGGTAAAGAACCTGCCCACCAATGCAGGAGACAGAAGAGATGCGAGTTTAATCCCTGGGTCAGGAAGATCCCCTGGAGGAGGAAATGGCAACCCACTCCAGTATTCTTGCCTGGAGAATCCCATGGACAGAGGAGCCTGGTGGGCTACAGTCCCTGGGATCGCAAATAGATGGACATGACTGAAGCAACTTAGTATGTGGCTATATTGAAACTTCCTCAAACATGGCCCTGCTCTGCATAAATGCCATACTACCAGGTATGTAAAACATCATAATGGAATCTGAGGTCACTTGTGCCTGGAGAAACAGTCTTTAGCCTATGGATAAACAACCACAAGCCATAGTCACCCATCAAGGTCAATATAACAATTTGCTGACTTGGGGTTTTCCATCCAGTGGCTCAGTGGCAGATACACTGGTGTACTAGAAACCTCTGCAAACCACTAAGATCAAAGCGCCATGCCTACTCACTGGAGTCCAAGGCTCACCACCACATATCCTGGCCCTACCAAAAGCTTACCTGCATGAGTATGGTGCCCTCTCAGTTTTCAACCCCCACATTATGATATGTTGCATTGAAAAGGCACCAAAAAACTCTCCTCTTCCTTTTGGGATTAGAACAAATTAAAATATGTCAAACAATATCAAATTTGAGGCCAAAATTTACTTATTAGGATAAACACCAAGTTGAGGATGTAACTTACTGTGAGTCAAGTGGGTTTCCTAAATCTGATCCCAAGAATTAAGTCAACTTACCCCTCTAGTCACAAGCAGCTGGGACTGGGACAGGCCTCCCCACAGTGAAGAACTGGCCAGGTAAGACTTGGATTGTGGGAAAGCAAGGGAAAGTTCCCACATCCTATGAGCATCTCATACCCAAAGACAATGGCAGATACAGCATCTGAGCTCAACTGTGTCACTCGACTTCCCCTTGGGGTGAGTGAGCAGGGGAGATGCCAAGGATGTTAGGCTAGTTGAGATTCTTCAATTTAGGAGGAAAGAGAGTTCCTACCTAACTCTGGCTCATGATAAGGGGCTCAATCAAATAACTTTCATGGTTTATCAATAAAAATATATATATAGGAGGAGCTATTGTTCCATATCAGTATTTTGCTCTTTTCAGTTTCTGTAGTTGCCTGCTATCCTGGACTAATGGGTAAATATATGGTAATTTTGCAGCAGTCAAGAGAATGCAGGATGAATCGCTTATGGATGGCTTACCATGAACTCCAATGGTGGTTACATAAAATGTCGGCCCTTTTTCCTGCCTGTGTTTTGATGATACTTGTCACAACACAAACTGAAAAAGTTTCTAAGCCTTGAAGAGTGGAAAACATAATAGTGAATTTTCTCCATGATTTTTTTTGCATTCTTTATTTTCTATTTCAAAAGTGGTGAAATATCCCTAAGAACAAGTTAGGTCAATTTGTTTTCAAACCACAACCTCTTGTAATTAAAAGGCCGGTAATGGATACATAGCTTTGACCTTAACACATTAATGTTGCATTTTTAAAGCAGGCCAATATGGGGCCATGGTGTATGTCTCAGATTGAGAAGCCTGATCCCTTAATAATGTCACTGTTCCTATCATTGTACCGTATCAGATGCCTGTGGAACTGGAGGCTAATGTTTTGGGTCAGTGTAACCAAGATACAGAGGAAAGTGGTGAGCATAGCTGATCCTTCAGGATGCCTTAGGACTTATGATGTAAAAATGTCCCAGCAAGCAGGCTTACTGGGGCTCACAAAGGAAGTACAGGGCTAATGAAAGAGAAGTACTGTGCCTCTGTTTGTCCATTCATGGCAATGGCATTTCCTTGGCAGAAAGGGATATAAAGTCTAGGGTTGGACTAGGTAGCTAATAAGGCCCTTTGGGGAAGTTATTGACAAGAGTTAGGATTCCATTGGTTGGTTTGGAAAATCTCTTGCTCATTTCTTGCTGTGGCCCCAGCAATGAAGTCTGTTTGCAAATGAGGGAAAGGAAAATGAAGACATGAGGAGAGGCTGTGAGAGAATGAAGACACGGCCCTCACGTTGGGGATCTGCATTCTAGCCAAGGAAACCAAATGGATGCTCATAGTCCTTTGAAAAATGCCAAAAGTTTGGTCAGTAAAAGAGACAGTTTAAGGACATTTAACATACTTTGCTCATGTCACTTAGCATCCCTGAGACTTCTATCCTTTCTGTCTAAATTTCCTCATCTGTTATAAGGCTGTCCCAAGAGTGTGTGTCTAGTAGTGTTAAGGGCTTCCCTGATGGTATAGTTGGTAAGGAATCTACCTGCCAATGCTGGCGAAGCAAGTTAGATCCCTGGGTTGGGGAGATCCTCTGGAGAAGGAAACGGCAACCCACGCCAGTATTCTTTCATGGGAAATCCTTTGGACAGAGGAGACTGACGGGCTACAGTCCATAGGGTCGCAAAGAGTCCGGCATGACTGAGCAACCGAACTGAATGTCAATATATGTTTTGTACAGGGTTGACACAAGAAACATTTACTTTCCTCAAACCTAGAGTTTTTTTTTAAAAAATTTTAATTGGAGGCTAATTACTTTACAATATTGTGATGTTTTCTGCCATACATTCACATGAATCAGCCATGGGTGTACATGTGTTCGCCATCCTGACCCTCCCTCCCACTTCCTTCCCCATCCCATCCCTCAGAATCATCCCAGTGCACCAGCCCTGAGCGTCCTGTCTCATGCATAGACTCTGGATTGGCAATCTATTTCACATATGACAATATACATAAAGCCAGAGTTTTGCATTGTTCATTATATAACTCTTCTGTATACACCTGAATGATAAATCCTTCCAACTCTAAAAGTGAAATGAGAAGAGGATATGGAAGGGAAATTCACCAGAAAAGAAATATAGACAACTAGTAAATATCAGAAAACTAAGATGCTTAACTTCATTAATGAATAAATGAAAGCTAAAATATCAATGAGAAATAATTTTCTTGAATCCCATTGTGAAGATTAAAGTGTTAATTCTAGTATAAAATGCAGAAATGGGCTTTTTCATACACACATAGGTGAAAATTGGTTCAAATTTTCTGGAAAGAAACTTGACAGTATTAGAAAGTCTAAGAGTTTTCCTAGTTTCAACCCAATAATTCCACTTGTTGAAATTTATCCCTGGGAAATAGTCATGGATATAGGAAAGTATTTATCATTAGCATTGCTTTTATTTGCTGTAACCAACCTCCCTTACAAATCCTTAAGTTACAACAATAGGAAGTTTAGTTACAAAAATTATATTATGGAAATACAGTGAAATACTATATGAGTATTTAATTTTGGGGGCTATTTAATGGAGGATTGCTTTATTGATGTACCTTATATGAAGAAAGTACAGAGTATTCAAGATTTTATTAAACCTTGGTACTGAAAAATGGCATTCATAATGATCATTTTCCAATTATGTGGGGAAATGTTCATATCATGCAGTTAAGAAAAAACAGATTAAAAAACAATATCATAGCATAATTGTAGTTTTATATAAAAGTATATTTCTAAATGATATTGGAACTCCACACATCAAAATAAAAATAGTGATTATTTCTGGAAGCCAGGATTTTGTCTGATTTTAATTTCATCATTTGTATTTTCCTTTATTTACTGACTTTTAAAATTTAGTTTTAATTATTCAAGTAATAACACACAAATATTCACTGTAATAAAATATTCAAACAGTGCAGAAGTGTAAGGTACAAAGTGAAAATCTGCTTTTCATTGCGTTTCGCTCACGCATTCCAGTGCTGATGCTCATTAGTTAGGGGTTTTGTGCCTTCGCAGAACGCTTTCTGGGGGTTCAGGAACTCCCTGCCGCCCCCTCCGCATCGCTTTAGTTTGCTGGTCACAGACTGGCTGCTTCCAGCCATCTTCCCTGGGCTCCTGGATGCCTGCTCTGCTGAGTGTGGGTTCCTCTGAGACCCCCTCAGGGCTCCCCACTCTGTCAAGGGAACAAGATCTCCCTGGACCCTCTCCTCCACGCTGTTGACCTGAGAGCATCTAACGTCAGGCCCTTTTCTTCTCTCCGCCTCCTCTTCTTCTCCTAGTCAGACACATTTCTACTTCCTCTTCAGGTGAGTATTAACTCCTGAGTTTTGAAAATCGCTCAGTGGTTCATAAGGGAATCTATACGTGTTGTGTGTCCTCAGTCGTGTCCGACTCTGCGACCCCATGGACTGCAGCCCATCAGGCTCCTCTGTCCATAGAATTTTCCAGGCAAGAGTACCGGCGTGGGTTGCCGTTTCCTGCTTCAGAGGATCTTCCCGGCCCAGGGATGGAACCCGTGTCTCTTGTGTCTCCTGCATTGGCAGGTGGATTGTTTGCCTCTGCACCGCCTGGGAAGCTTAAGGGACTCTTTAGGATAATGGAATTCATTCTCAATAAATCTTAGCTTTCAAGAATCTCTTTCTCTTCTCCCTGTTCCTCTTATCTATCCCTTCTTCCACTTCTCCTTCTCCCCTTACTCTCCTCCCTCCTTCCTTTTTTCCTCTCTGTCTGATATAGACTAAAACATCTTATTTATAAGTCCTCTCACTAACACTGACTCCTTTCATTTTGTATTTCTGCTCAGACATTTCTTAGCCTCTAGCTAAATTGGGAGAAATTCAAATATAAGGAGAAAGGAAAAGAAAACAAAAAGAACACAACGATATAGTTCAAAAAAATTCTTATCCAAGTATAAAGTTAAAAAGGTTATATTGTATATACAAATTTCTAAAGGTCAAGTTTATAGATCTAACTTATACACAGTAAAACTCACACATTTTTTTCAGGTCTACTGTGGATGAGCTTTGTCAAAGACATACAGCCATGTAACCAAGACCACTGTCAAGATGTAGAACATTTTCATCACCCCAAACAGTTCTTTCAAGCCTCTTTTTAGTCAGTGTCTTCCCCAACCCTCAGCCTCTTGTAGACGTTGTTTTGCCTTTCCTAGAATGTAATATAAATTACAGTATGCAATTTAAAAAATCTGGCTTCTTTCACCTAATATAGTGCTTTTGAGATTCATCCATGTTTTGTATTAGTACTAATTCAGTCTTGAACTATGACTATACAATAGTTTGTTTATTTACCAGCTCGTAGACATTTAGGTTGCTTCTAGTTTTTTTGGCAATTATGAACAAATCTGCTATAAACATTTATATATAGTTCTTTCTGTGGACATACATTTTCATTTCTCTTAAGTAAATACCTAGGGGGTAGATTGCCGGGTACTATAAGTGTATGGTTAACTTTGAAAGAAATATTAAAATGTTCCAAAGTGACTATACCCATTTAGCCTTACCACCAGCAATGTATGAGAGTTCTAACTACTCCACATCTGATATGGCATTTGTTATTGGCAGATTCTCTCTCTTTTTAATTTATTTATTCGCTCTCTCTTTTTAAATCTTAGCTTTTCTAGTAGGTGTGTAGTGGGGTTTCAATGTCTTAAATTTATATTTCTCTAATTCTAAATGATATTGAACATGTTTTTATGTACTTATCTGCCATTGGTATCTCTTCTTTGGTGAACTGTCTGTTTAAAAAGTTGTTTCTTACTTTGAACTGAAAGAATTTTTTATATATTTTGTCTACAAGTCTTTTATCACTTATGTATTTTGTCAATATTTTCTTCCAATCCGTGGTTTGTCATTTCAAAGAGCGATAGTTTAGTTTTAATGAAGTCCAGTTTATTGTCTTTTTTAATAGCTGTGCCTTTTGCGTAATATCTAAGAAAGTAATTTTTTCTACATTTTCTTCTAGACGTTCTATAGTTTTAGGTTTCACGTTTAGATGTATGATTTTGTTTGTGTTGATTTTTGTTTGCAGTGAATGCTAAGGTTTGCAGTTCTTATTTTTGCATGTGGAGAACCAATAACTCTAGTACCATTTATCAGAAAGATTATTTTTTCTTCATTGTATTACTTTGCTACCTTTGTCAAAAACCAATTGACCATACATTTATAAGTTTATTTCTAGACTTTTAAATCCTGTTCTGTTAAGCTATGTCTTTTCTTGTGCCAATACCACATTCTCTTGATTATTGTTTTATAGAATGTCTTGAAATCAGGTAGTGTGAATTCTCCAACTTTGTTTCTGCAATATTAGTGTGTATATTCTATCCTTTCTTTTCTATATAAATTTTATAGTCAGATGCTCAGTTTCTGCAAAAAGTTGGAATTTGTGTTGAAATTGTATTAAATCGATAGATCATATTGGGCAGAATCAATATTTTAACACATTGAGTTTTCCCATCTGTAAACATGGTGCATCTACTCATTTACTAAGGCCTTTTGTGATTTGTTTCATCACGGCTTTATGGCTTTTAGCATACAAATTGTGCACATGTTTTGCTATATTTATCCCTAAGTATTTGTGATTTTGGACGATATTAGAAATGGTAACTTTACTTAAAATTTAAAATTTCAATTTTTCATTGCTAATTTATAAAAAGAGTTGATTTTTGTGTTCTGACTTTGTATTTTACAGCTTTGCTAAATCCATTTAGAACTTTATTAGAATTTTTGTAAGTTCTTTGGACTTTCTTTATAAACAGTTTTATTTCTTCATTTCCAATCTTCTGTTATTACTACTATTATTATTCTAGGCTGTTTCACTCTGGCTAAGCCCTGCAGTACAGTGTTCAATAAGTTTTAAGAGCAGATATCCTTGATATAGATATTTTCAATCTTATAAATTATCATCAGCTTAGTGAATGGAAATGGTATATCATTTTAAAAATTTGTATTCCCCTGCTTACTAGTGAAATTGAATATCTTTTCATATATTTACTGACTATGTTTCCTATGATAATTGCCTCCATATATCCTTTGTAAATTTTTCCTTCACTTGTTTAGCATCTTTGATTTGTGTACTTCTGCATATTCTGGTTATCAATCTTGTATATGTTGCAATTATTTTCTCCCAGGATATTGCTCATCTCAATTTAATAAAATGGGCTTTGGAATATAGAAGTTTTAAATGTTATGAGTCAAATATATCAGGCTTTTTTCTTTTATGATTTTTGAGTTTGTAGCTTTCTTAAGAAGGCTTTTCTACTCTAAGAAAATATATTGTCTTATAATTTATTAATCTACTTTTATAGTTTTGCTTTATAAGATTTAGCTCTTTAATCTATCTGGAATTTCTCTTTCTGTGCATTGTGTGAAAGAGGTAGTTTTATAGTTGTATAAATGGTTAACCAATTGTTTCAACATTTATTTAATTGAATATCTTATAATTCTTGCATTGCTTTGAAATGCCTTATTTACATTTTATGAAATGTTCATATGTCAATGTGTGTCTTTCTGGATTCTGATTTTGGTCCCTTTGCCTTATTTTTCTGGAGTTTTGCTGGTACCATATGATTTTTATTTCTAGAGACTTTCACGTTTTGCTCTTGTACAGGAATTCTACATGGCGGATCCTGTGGAGAGGCTTAATCAAAGTCCATTCCAATCCCTTTCAGAAGCAAGAAGGCTCAAGGCTACACTGCATAGATTTTCTTGCAGCTGCGGTTCTGTTTGAGTTTTAATATTTAGAAGGCAGAGTGGACTGCAGTGTTTTAGAGGCTGCTCTTGTCCACTCTGCTAGTGAGCATAGGGGAGAATATTTGATTTTGTTTTAGCAAATGTAGCAGAGATACCATTCTGAACCCCTGCTTTGGTGCAAACTGGCAAATATGGGGCATGATGAAGTCAGTAACTTCCTGACTGTGTGAGAAGCAGCTGCTCCATCGGAGGCCTAATTCTGCATTAAGGCTTTGGGAGATGGTCCTGGACACTCAGCCCAGGTTTGTTTTGTTCAGCTTCGTGATGGCTCTGATACAGTACTTAATATCTAGAATGATTCTCCTTTGTGCTAATTAGACGAATTTTATTTTCTGAAGATGAGCTCTGACACGATACCTCTGCCATCATATTTATTTTTTGTCAGTTGAGAGATAGGAAGACTTAATTCTTATAATGGGTTCCTTTGTCCTTTTTGCTTCTGTACCAATATATACATTACCTATTCTAATAATAATAGTAATAAAACCCAAAACATTTTTAAGTGATGCAAAATTTCATTGTAGATTTTGTAGGGAGATGGTTTGGGCTAGTCTCTGCATATCTCCTGATAAAACTAAGAAAAACCCTGCATAAGACTTTAGTTCTCCTCCCAAAGTTCTTCTCAGCTGTCATTTTCTAAATTTCTTTCCCAATTGTTTTCCCACAGGCCTCTTTTACTATCTGAATCCCTCACTTTCCTCCCCTCTCCCCACACATCATGAGAATATTGTAGTATTAAAAAACTTAAGAATAAACAAACTCATAGAGAAATGTTTCCTGGAGAAAAAAATAAAAGAAACCATACAGCTGTTTCCCACTTAAAGGTATAGAATTCAAAGCAGTAGTTAGAAAGCATTGTTCTTCCCAAATTTGCATAAAGAGATTGAGACTCATTCATCTTGCCCTGAGATTGTGTGTGTGTGTTAGTTGCTCAGTGATGTCCGATTCTCTATGACCCTGTGGACTGTAGCCCACCAGGCTCCTCTGTCCATGGAATTCTCCAGGCAAAAATACTGGAGTGGGTGTCCATTTCCTTCTGCAGGGGATCTTTCTGATCCAGGGATTGAACCCTTGTCTGTTACGTCTTCTGTGTTGCAAGCAGATCCTTCACTGTCTGAGCCATCCAGGAAGCCGCCTAATGTTTAGAGAAAGCCAAATAATTAGCTTTCTCAGGACCTATTCATTTTAGTTATTAAAATACTGTCTTTAAGATTCAAACTCACTCTTGAGGTTTTGCTTTGTGACATGGGGCGTGGGAATACAAACTGCATTTCTGTGTTGCTAGCTGGCTCTGTTAGACTCTGTCCTTAGGGGGCGCTAGAGGGAACATGGAGGTTGGCAGAGGAGGGATGGACTTGCTGCCTTCTGCTCACCCGATTTTGTGTCATTTCAGCAATGCTTCTTTACCGCGATGGCAGCAGGTCATTTCCACAGTAGCAGCGGAGTCCAGTTTGCAGTTTTTCTAAAACAAGAAAAACTAGGGCCATTGTGTGTCCTCTCAGAAACATCAGTACCTTCTGGTTGATGCCACACAGGGGATTGTTCATCTGGCTCACGGTTTATATCTCCGGTATCTGGAGCAGTGTTTGATAGAAGGAAACTAATAAATATTTTATGAATGAATAAATTTAAAATTTTAGACAGGCTGGAAATATGGTAGATTTAAAATGTCAAAAGAGAGTCTCTTTTCCACCCCTCCAAATTCAGATACTATCTTAGGGACTTTGCATTACTTTTTACTAATGTAGGCAATAATTGTTTCATTTTTAGACGTGGAAATTGAGGCTCAAAGACATAAGTAAATCAAATAACTCATCCAACTTTACAAATCTCATAAACAACAGAACTGAACTTCAAACTCTGGTCCCTTCGGTGTCTTAAACCCGAGCTCTTTTCCCTCTGCCCTACAACAGTTGTGACATTTTGAGGGACCAGTGAGGAGATTCATTGGCAAAGTATATGTGTTCTGATGTTACATATGTATACATCAAGGGTGTGTATCTCTAAGGAGCAAAGATTTTTAGAAATAGTAGTTTATGCTTTCCATGTGTCTAGTGAAAACTCATGGAAACTTGTGATAAATGATGCTTTATAAACTCAGAGTGATCAGCAGCATGCATTCCAGAGAGTCAGGAGATGTGGGTTCTATTTCTGGCTCTGAGGCTAATTAGCCTTGTGACCTTGGGTAGCCCCAGGATCTCCCTTTGTTTCACTTCTTTCATCTGCAAGGGGAGGGCGCCAGTTGCTGGGACTTGTGATGCACCTTCCATCTAGTCCTGTAATTGGGCATTTCTATATGTGATACAGGTTTCCCCAGTGACTCAGTGGGTAAAGAATCTGCCTGCAATGCAGCAGACACAAGAGACTCGGGTTCGATCCCTGGGTCAGGAAGACCCCCCTGGAGGAGGGCATGGCAGCCCACTCCAGTAACCTTGCCTGAAGAATCCCATGGACTTAAGAGCCTGACAGGCTACAGTCCAAAGGGTCACAAAGAGTTTGACATAACTGAATGACTAAGCATGCATGCATATGTGATATAAAAGTGAACTAGCTTGCCCAGTGCAAACAGTGGGAATCATCTAAATATAACTCAGGTACTAAATAAATAATGGCATAGACCCACTATTCTTCCATTGAAATATTTGTATTGCTACCCATGAATATCTATTCTTATAATTTATGGTTTGTGCTCTAGGAAGACTTTGCAAAAACATTAAGTAATATAACACACTTTGTCCTTTTAAAGATTAAGTTACCTACCTTGAAACTAATATGATTTCTAAAGTTCTGTGTCGTTCAGAAGCTCTATTTTTCACATTGAAAAATTAAATGGAGGATTCTGTTTTCTTTTTATTGGCATCATGGAAGGATTTTTTTAGGAGGCTTATCCCATTAGGTGCATAAAATAAGGCTTTCTATTTATTTGTCCTTGAGTTATTTCTAAAAGGAGGCATTAAAATACCTTGGTTAAATTTTCTTCTCTTTGTGATTTTGAAATTCAGTTTTTGTAGGGGAGAGATGTATCAGATTTTTTTTTTAATGACTCAATCAGTTGAAAAGAATAGTTGCATCACAAACTAAATTCACTGATATGTCTGTCCATTAGTTGAACACCTGAGGGATACCCAACATTCTCATGGATTTAAAGATCTCCAAAACTTGTTACTTTTTGCGATCCTATGGATTGTAGCCAGCCAGACTGCGCTGTCCATGGGATCCTTCAGGCAAGCATACTGAAGTGGGTTGCCATTGCTTTCTCCAGGGGATCTTCCTGACCCAGAGATTGAAACTGTATCTCTTATATCTCCTGCATTGGCAGGAGGGTTCTTTACCATTAGGCCTCCTGGGAAGCCCCTAAAACTTGTTACCACTATAGCTTATAGGTAATAAGGATGCCATTTCCTTTCCCCCAAAAGTGCCACTCTCTCTCACTTCCAAGGGAGACAGTGAAAGAGGGAAGGGTAGAATTTCAGTAGAAAACACCCCAGACTGGGACTTGGCAGTTCCTGAGTTACAGTTCTCCACTGGCTAGGGATTTCTTGTCATTTGGGCCAAGAGCCCATCTTTCTCTGGGCCCCACCTGTGAAGGGAACATTGGAGGAAAATACCCCTGAAACCCTTTCTGGTTCTGCTAATCTGTGCTTTTACAGCTGAATTTTGCAAACATCCATAGTCTGGAGGAGACTGGATGAAGGGGAGCTGATGGAATAAACTGCCTCAAGAGAAGACTGTTATGAGCAAGGAATACTTGAAACTGAAAAGGTGGAGAGCCTACCATGATGGAGGCCTCCCAATGGCTGTGATTGGATCCCCACACACAGACAAGCAGCCCAGGACTGCCTTTGGTTGGAGTCCTGTTCAGATGAGGAAGGCTGGCTGGATGAGGCTAACAGAGGCCTAACTAGACTTTTACAGAGGACTCAGGAGAGGGCTTTAATCTGGTGCAGGCTCCTTGGCTAATTGTCTTTGTGCGGTTGGGTCCTGGGAGTAGCAGAACAAGAACCAGCTCTCCCAGAGGGAGACATGCCATTTGTTCAAGGGGTTATATTTAATAACCCAAGAACTCTTGGACAGAGACTGATGGGAGGAAAGGTTATTCCTTCTCCCTTCACAATCCAAAGTGTCACATTCTTCTAGGTCAAAACTGTATCTTTCTTTTCCACCTGATTTAATGCAGATAATTTCTATTTTAGTAACCTCCAAGAATCCTATCAAGGAGAGAAAGAGAAAAAGGGACCATAGAAAAAAATTCCTTAGGTTAAATATTTTCAAATTGCAATTTATTTGGGTGTTGATGCAGTAAAACTAGTGTCCAGATAATGGTCTCATTCATTTTAGGTTTTTAATCTAGTTGTTGTATTGTAGTTAGTCACAACAAAGAGTCCCAGGCCCAGAGGGATCTTTTAGAGAAGATCTAGTCTGCAGTGTGCTGGTAAAATGGCTCTCTGAAAACAAAGGTCCAGATTTGTAGAATTTGCTGATTTCTGTGATGTAATTGGGCTTCCCAGGTGGTGCTAGTGGTAAAGAACTCCCTTGCCAAGGCAGGAGATGTAAAAGACTTGGATTTGATCCTCGGGTCAGGAAGATCTCCTGGAGGATGGCGTGGCAGCCCACTCCAGTATTCTTGCTTAGAAAATCCCATGGACAGAGAAGCCTGGTGAGCTACAGTCCATAGGGTCACACGGAGTCAGATATGACCGAAGGGACTTAACAAGTACGCACAAGATACAAATATTCTCACAATGGCCAATTTCAAGGTATGAATGTGATATCAGTGAATCTGGAGTTGGGGGGGTGCACAAACTGGCTGTGGTAATCTGATGAGAGTCAGCTTCAGCACATTCCTGAACAGATTTAGTGAGCAGACATTACAAGAGATGTGGAGATGATACAGTTTATTAATGAAGGATATCTAAAGGATCAATACGACTGAAGGACTGGACAGCTTCTGAGAGGTGCAGGGAGCCAAGGTGAATTTTAGGTGATTATTGAAAAATGAAATTGAAACATACAGGTGAATATAAATGTCAGAGCTTGAGATTAAAAAAATAGCTTTTTCCTAAACTTAAAATTAATTTTAAAAAGGAAAAAAGAAAGTAATAGAAGAAATTGCACGAAAAATGCCAATGGTTTCAATTACATGAAACTTCTTAATGTAAAAAAAGCACACAATATTAATGGAAAAAGCAATAGGCTGGGAAGCTTTCTATCTAAATATGAGAGAGAAATGATTAATAACCTTTCTATGTAAATAATTCATACAAATCAATTGAAAAACTGATATGATAAAGATAAATGAGCAGAGTTTAGACAATGAGATACTAATGACTAATAAAACCGGATAGCAAATATATGCAAATTAAAACAGTAAACGTGTTAAAAATTAGCATACCCAATTCAAGTTAGGGTTTTCCAAGAAGTGCATTCTCATATTGCTAAAAGATGTGAAAATTGATAAATTTTTTTTTCTGGTAGCAAACTGAAACCAGGTCCTTTCTGATAGCAAACTGAAATTTAAAAATTGAAATTTGATGCTTCAATTTCATAATTCTACTTCTAGGAATTTAGAAGCTAAAAAGAAAAGTTAATACAAAGGAAACATTAAAATGCTGGTGAGATAATAGTTCATAAATTATGAAATATTAATTTGCAGGAATATTATATAACCACTAAAATATTTCTAAGGCTTTTAATGACTTTGCTGTATAATATAGCAAAAAATCTAGAGCTGGGTATATGGTATAATCTCAACAATATAAAATATAGTGTATAACAGAGAAAGGACTTTTCTGGTGGCTCAGATGGTAGGGAATCTGCATGCAATGCAGGAGACCTGGGTTTGATCCCTGGGTCAGGAAGATCCCCTGGGAAAGGGAGTGGCAACCCTCTCCAGTATTCTTGCCTGGAGAATGCCATGCATGAGGAGCCTGTTGGGCTACAGTCCATGGGGTTGCAGAGTCAGACAGGACTGAGTGACTAACACTTTCACTTTCACACTTTCAACAGAGAAAAGAATGGGTGAAATATGCTGCTGCTGCTGCTGCTGCTGCTAAGTCACTTCAGTCGTGTCTGACTCTGAGCGACCCCTTAGACGGAAGCCCACCAGGCTCCCCCGTCCCTGGGATTCTCCAGGCAAGAACACTGGAGTGGGCTGCCATTTCCTTCTCCAGTGCATGAAAGTGAAAAGTGAAAGTGAAGTCGCTCAGTCATGTCCGACTCTCAGTGACCCCATGAACTGCAGCCCACCAGGCTCCTCCACCCATGGAATTTTCCAGGCGAGAATACTGGAGTGGGTTGCCAACAACAGTTATTTTAGGATGGTGGCATTATGACAGTTATTATCTTTTAAAAAAACTTTCAAAATGGTTACATGTTGCTTTTATAATTAGGGAAAAAATACTCTTTGGATAAAGGCAGAAGTGTACTTTCTTTGGGGTAAACTTTGAAAAGTTTACCATATAAAGTGCCATTTTCCTTAACATCCCAGCCATCAGATTTTTGTTTATCTATATCAGTAAGAGACGGTTTATAACCTATAAGCATGACATAATATAAAATATGGACAACAGTAATTACAGTTACATGGATGAGAGGATTTCCACAAGTGTTAAAATGGATATCTTTTAGAAGACAGATGTCTTTGACATTTTGGAAAAAAGTCTCAAATCTTTAGTACGCTATCAAGTGATATCAGCTGTTTGTCAGATGGAGGAGCATTTGTATTGTGCTTTGCCCTTTACCATGCATGTATGTTCATTGTATCACCTTGTTAAACTTCACAACACTTGGAGGCAGGAGTAATTACTATCATCTCCAGTTTACCACTGGAAACCTGATTCAGGACTCATGATAAATCTGAATCTTCTCATGAGAAAGTCCAAGCACATTCCACTGTACTATATAGTTTCTCTAGAGTTTTCAAGTAGTCCAGTAGGGCCCTGACAACAAAATCAGAAATGTAAAATAAATTTTTGTCATAAGATTTTTTAGTTCTGAAGCTCTGTTTTAATTTTGGAGGCCATCGTGCCATCTGTACTTGCTATCCCGTTTAGCTGAGACTGAGTCATGTTTTCTGACCCACCTCTCTCTCTCTCTCTAGTCGCTCACTCTTGTGACCCTGTGGACTGAAGCCTGCCAGGTTCCTCTGTCCATGGGATTCTCCAGGCAAGAATACTGGAGTGGGTTGCCATTTCCTTCTCCAGGGGATCTTCCCGACCCAGGAATCTAACCCGGGTCTCCTGCATTGCAGGCAGATTCTTTACCAACTGAGCTATGAGGGAAGCCACTAATTTTCTTCTGTTCTTCCCAAGATTCTCTCTACCAGACAGGAGATGGATGGCTGTGACCTATAAGGCTGCTGCCTAGTACAACTCCAGGGAGTACAATTCATCACAAACTATGTGAATGGCATCTTCTGGAATTGTGCAATGTCCAGCCCATGTAGCTATACCTGCCTCTGGTGACACCGGGATGAATCTTGCTTTTCACTGTGGTACTCAGTTCAGATAGTGTTCATTCTGAGGATGGTTCAGTAGTATTCTATTGTGTGTGTGTATATATATATATATATATATATATATATATATATATACCACATCTTTATCCATTCATCTGTTGATAGACACTTAGGTTGGTTTCATGTCCTGGCTATTGTGAATAGTGCTTCAGTGAATATTGGGTGCATATATCTTTTTGAACAAGAGTTTTCTCTGACTATATGCTTGGGAGTGGGATTGGTGAATCATGTGGTAATTTTCAGTCTTTAAGGAGCCTCTGTACTATTTTTGATAGTGGCTGCACCAATTTAAATTCCCACCAACAGTGTAGGAGTGTTCCCTTTTCTCCACACTCTCTCCAGCATTTACTATTTGTAGACTTTTTGATGATGGCCATTCTGACCAGTGTGAAGTGATACCTACCTCATTATATTAATAATTTTGATTTGCATTTCTCTAATAATTAGCAATGTTGAACATCTTTTCATATGCCTATTGGCCATTCATATGTCTTCTTTGGAGAAATATCTTCTGCCCATTTTTTGATTGGATGTTTAGTTGTTTGCTATTGAGTTGTATGAGCTCTTTGTATATTCTGGAAATTAAGTCCTTGTCAATCTCATTGTTTGCAAATATTTTCTCCAAGTCCATAGGTTTTCTTAAAGTTTTATTTATGGTTCTCTTTGATTTGCAAAAGCTTACAAGTTTGATTAGGTCCCATTTGCTTATTTTTGCTTTTATTTCTATTTCTAAGGCATAGACTTTTAGTCACTGAAGACAACTTTAGATTCTTAAAGCCACGGAAAGGAATCCGTCTAACAAACTTTATTAAATTAACCCTTATCTTTCATTAGTTTTTCTCTGTATGCTACTTTCCCACAGTTTGCTAGCCCAAAAAGCCTAAACTACTTTTCGTTTGTCTTGTTGCTTCTCACAAATTTGTTGTTCTTTGTTGAGAGGCTTTGTAAGTCCAAGTTCTAACCATCTCTTTGAGTTACTCATATATGTGCACTGTATACTGTACATATTAATAAATTCATTTTTGTCTTGTTAATCTGTCTTTTATTGGTTTAGCTAGCAGGGTCCTCAGCCACTGAATCTAGGATTATGGAGGGAAAAAATGTCCTCCCCTACAAGAGGAAACCACAGGATGCATCTAGACTTGAGCTTGGGCATGGAGGATGAGGCCAAATATTGGCTGTTTACCTGGTGCAGTGGAGAATCTAGAACCTCTCAGCCACTTAACTGAGATCCTTAATGTAGAAAAGATGTACTAGTGCCTGGGGTGGTCAGGAGACGACCCCAGGTTTGAGTCATCTGGCCCCCCATGGCACCAGCTCCCTCCTATGGCCTTTCCCGCCCCTTCCCCCATGAAGGCTTCTCATCATCTCTGCCCTTCTTTTCCTCGCTCTGACCTCCCTGCTGGCTCAGACGGTAAAAGCTTCTGCCTACAACGCGGGAGACGTGGGTTCGATTCCTGGGTCGGGAAGATCACCTAGAGAAGGAAATGGCAACCCGCTCCAGTATTCTTGCCTGGAAAATCCCATGGACGGAGGAGCCTGCAGTCCACGGTATCACAAAGAGTCGGACATGACTGAGCGACTTCACTTTTCCTTAATCTCCTGTCAGCCCATCTCCAGGCCAGCAGGATAGTAGGTTATATCTATGTCAGCATCTAACCAGGAAAACAGAATCCTCATCTGTAGTTCAGTAGAGGGAATTTAGTAGTGGGAGGTAGTTTTTGGAAAAGCTGTATGGCCAACCAGGAGACAGTGAGGCAGCCCAGAAATCAGAATAGCAAGAAGTTCAGGTGACAAATGGAGAAAGTCCTACAGTCCAGGAGGCATGGCTACCTGGTGGGAGCTAGAAACAAGGTTGGGGCTTGCTAGGTGATACCTGAGAATTCAGAAGGTGGAGCTATCTTGATAGGAACTAGAATTCTGGAGATTTCTAGAATTCTAGCTGCTGCTGGAGAGGTTGCCCAAAGCAGAGAGCAGGGGAGGAATGTATTGGCTCCCCTCTTCCTTCTGTCCTGATATCTTCCCCTCACCCTGCCTGCCTCCCCAGGTTCAAATTGACTGAACCCAATGAAAGTCAGTAGGAAGGAGCCTAAGAAAGGTCATTTTTAGGCATCAGCCTCCTGCAGACAGTCCAGAGCAGGGGAAGTGTCGGGGGATGGAAATGAGAGCAGATGGAGAGCTGATCAGTTTATGCGTGAAGATGTCAGGACAGAGAGAGGGAGAGTCCTAAGACCCTATTGCATACTTTAGTTAGTCTATGCATACTTCCTTGACATATTCCTTTCTCAATTTGGAACCAGTCTGTCGTTCCATGTCTGGTTCTAACTGTTGCTTCTTGACCTGCTTACAGATTTCTTAGGAGATAGGTAAAGTGGTCACATAGTCCCATCTCTTTAAGAATTTTCCAGTTTGTTGTGATCTATAGTCAAAGGTCAGGAAGCAACAGTTAGAACTGGACTTGGAACAACAGACTGGCTCCAAATAGGCAAAGGAGTATGTCAAGGCTGTATATTGTCACCCTGCCTATTTAACTTATATGCAGACTACATCCTGAGAAACACTGGGCTGGAAGAAGCACAAGCTGGAATCAAGATTGCCGGGAGAAACATCAATAACCTCAGATATGCAGATGACACCACCCTTATGGCAGAAAGTGAAGAGGAACTAAAAAGCCTCTTGATGAAAGAGGAGAGTGAAAAAGTTGGCTTAATGCTCAACATTCAGAAAACTAAGATCATGGCATCTGGTCCCATCACTTCATGGCAAATAGATGGGGAAACCTTGGAAACAGTGTCAAACTTTATTTTTCTGGGCTCCAAAATCACTTCAGATGGTGATTGCAGCCATGAAATTAAAAGACACTTACTCCTTGGAAGGAAAGTTATGAACAACCTAAATAGCATGTTAAAAAGCAGAGGCATTACTTTTCCAACAAAGGTCCGTCTAGTCAAGGCTATGGTTTTTCCAGTGGTCATGTATGGATGTGAGAGTTGGACTGTGAAGAAAGCTGAGTGCCGAAAAATTAATGCTTTTGAACTGTGGTGTTGGAGAAGACTCTTGAGAGTCCCTTGGACTGCAAGGAGATCCAACCAGTCCATCCTAAAGGAGATCAGTCCTGGGTGTTCATTGGAAGTACTGATGCTGAAGCTGAAACTCCAATACTTTGGCCACCTCATGCGAAGAGTTGACTCATTGGAAAAGACCCTGATGCTGGGAGGGATTGGGGGCAGGAGGAGAAGGGGATGACAGAGGATGAGATGCCTGGATGGCATCACCAACTCGATGGATATGAGTTTGAGTAAACTCTGGGAGTTGGTGATAGACAAGGAGGCCTGGCCGTGCTGCGATTCATGGGGTCTCAAAGAGTCTGACACGACTGAGTGACTGAACTGAACTGAACTGATAGTCAAAGGCTTTGGTGTAATCAATAAAGCAGAATTAGATGTTTTTCTGTAATTCTCTTGCTTTTTCTGTGATCCTACGAATGTTGGCAATTTGATCTATGGTTGCTCTGTGTTTTCTAAAACCAACTTGAACATCTGGAAGTTCATGGTTCATATACTGTTGAAACCTGATTTGGAGAATTTTGAGCATTATTTCATTAGCGTGTGAGATGAGTGCAATTGTGTGATAGTTTGAACATTCTTTGACATTGCCCTTCTTTGGGATTGGAAGGAAAACTGACCTTTTCCAGTCCCGCGGCCACTGCTGAGTTTTCCAAATTTGCTGGCATATTGAGTGCAGCACTTTTACAGCATCATCTTTTAGGATTTGAAATAGGTCATCTGGAATTCCATCACTTCCACTAGCTTTGTTCATAGTGATGCTTCCTAAGGCCCATTTGGCTTCACATTCCAGGATGTCTGGCTCTACGTGAGTGATCACACCATTGTAGTTATCTAGGTCATGAAGATCTTTTTTGTATAGTTCTTCTGTGTACTCTTGCACACTTCTTTTTAATATCTTCTACTTTCGTTAGGTCCATCTTTGCATGAAATTGTCCCTTGGTATCTCTAATTTTCTTGAAGAGATCTCTAGTCCTTCCCATTCTATTGTTTTCCTTTATTTCCTTGCATTGATCACTGAGGAATCCTTTCTTGTCTCTCTCTGCTCTTCTTTGGAACTATGCTTTCAAATGGGTATGTCTTTCCTTTTCTCCTTTGCTTTTCATTTCTTTTCTTCTCTCAGCTATTTGTAAGACCTCCTCAGACAACCATTTTGCCTTTTTGCATTTCTTTTTCTTGGAGATGGTCTTGATCACTGCCTCCTATACAATGTCATGAACATCCATCCATAGTTCTTCAGGCACTTTGTCTATCAGATCTAATCCCTTGAATCTGTTTGTCACTTCCACTGTATAATTGTAAGGGATTTGATTTAGTTCATACCTGAATGCTCTGTTGGTTTTCCCTACTTTCTTCAATTTTATGTCTGAATTTTGGAATAAGGAGTTCATGATCTGAGCCACAGTCAGCTGCCATTCTTGTTTTTGCTGACTGTATAGAGCTCCTACATCTTTGGCTGCAAAGAATATAATCAGTTTGATTTCGGTACTGAGCATCTGGTGATGTCCATGTGTAGTATGTCTTCTCTTGTGTTGTTGGAGGATGGTGTTTGCTATGACCAGTGCGTCTCTTCACAAAACTCTTAGCCTTTACTCTGCTTCATTTTGTACTCCAAGGCCAAATTTGCCGGTTACTCCAAGTATCTCTTGACTTCCTTCTTTTGCATTCTAGCCCCCTTTGATGAAAAGGACATCTTTTTTGGGTGTTAGTTCTGGAAGGTCTTGTAGGTCTTTATAGAACCATTCAACTTCAACTTCTTCAGCATTAGTGGTTGGGACATAGACTTGGATTACTGTGATATTGAATGGCTTGCCTTGGAAATAAACAGAGATCATTTTGTTATTTTTGAGATTGCACCCAAGTACTGCATTTCAGACTCTTGTTGACTATGATGGCTACTCCATTTCTTCTAAGGGATTATTTCCCATAGTAGTAGATATAATAGTCATCTGAATTAAAATTTCCCATTCCAGTCCATTTTAGTTCACTGATTCTGAAAATGTCAATGTTCACTCTTGCCATCTCCTGTTTGACCACTTCCAATTTGCCTTGATTCACGGACCTACCATTCCAGGTTTCTATGCAATATTGCTCTTTACAGCATTGGACTTTACTTCCATCACCAGTCACATCCACAACTGAGCATTGTTTTCACTTTGCCTCAGTCTCCTCATTCTTTCTGGAGTTATTTCTCCACTCTTCTCCAGTAGCATATTGGGCACCTACTGGCCTGGGGAGTTCATCTTTCAGTGTCATATCTTTTTTCCTTTTCATACTATTCATGGGGTTCTCAAGGCAAGAATACTGAAGTGGTTGTATATTGTCACCAGGCTTATTTAACTTATATGCAGAGTAGATCATGTGGAATGCTGGGCTGGATGAAGCGCAAGCTGGAATCAAGATTGCTGGGAGAAATATCAATAACCTCAGATATGCAGATGACTCCACCTTTATGGCAGAGAGTGAAGCGGAACTAAAGAGCCTTTTGATGAAAGTGGAAGAGGAGAGTGAAAAAGCTGGTTAAAACTCAACAGTCAAAAAACTAAGATCATGGCATCCAGTCCCATCACTTCATGGCCAATAGATGGGGAAACAATGGAAACAGTGACAGACTTTTTTTTCTTGGGCTCCAAAATTACTGCAGATGGTAACTGCAGCCATGAAATTAAAAGATGCTTGCTCCTTGGAAGAAAAGCTATGACCAACCTAGACAGCATATTAAAAATCAAAGACATTACTTTGCTTACAAAGGTCCATCTAGTCAAAGATATGGTTTTTCCAGTAGTCACATATAGATGTGAGAGTTGTACCACAATGAAAGCTGAGCACCAAGAAACTAATGCTTTTGAACTGTGGTGTTGGAGAAGACTCTTGAGAACCCCTTGGACTGCAGGGAGATCAAACCAATCAATCCTAAAGGAAATCAGTCCTGAATATTCATTGGAAGGACTGATGTTGAAGCCGAAACATCAAATCTTTGACCACCTGATGCAAAGAACTGACTCATTGGATAAGACCCTGATGCTGGGGAAGATTGAAGGCAGGAGGAGAAGGGGATAACAGAGGATAAGATGGTTGGATGGCATCACCATTTCAATGGACATGATTTTGAGTAAGCTCCAGGAGTTGGTGATGGAGAGGGAAGCTGGCATGCTGCGGTCTGTGGGGTCTAAAAGAGTCGGACATGACTGGGCGACTAAACTGAACTGAGTCTTGCATAAACTCTTACAAGACCTTGTGTTTAGCTTCTGCATGGACCTTGAATGCTTAAAGTAGGTTGTGGGCATCTGTGGCATCTTAGACCCAGCCAAGGTGGTAAGCGTAGAATTATGTGGCCTGGTCTAAGTTTGTGTTCTAAGGAGGACCAGTCTCAGTATCTCCATTCTGCATATGCAATCTGTGAGCTAGCGTGTGCGTCACAGAGAGGCCCTCTGAAATGCTGTAACCAGCAGAGGCTCAGTGGGAAGAGCCTGAGGAGTGGATTAACTTCAGAGGTTTCCCTGGGCCTGTGGAATGGAAGGCAAACTGAAATGGAAAACTTCTAGCAGGAGTGAGGCATGCAGCGTGTGGAAAAGAGATACAGTTTATAGAAAGCAGAGCAGCCCTGGGTACGGTTATTGCACTCTGTGCCTTTTGAGGTGTCTTAAAGGAGGATTACTCGATCCAAAATTCGTGATCTGAAGAGTCTGTTACAAATGCCATAATGGCGTCTCATGGTCTGGAATGAAACAGGAGGGGAGAATTTTGAATTTTGAGTCTGCTGTTTACTGGCTCTGTGACCTCGACAAAGTTATCTAGTCTCCTACAGACTCAGTCTCTCATCTATAAAATGAGGATAATTGTAATATCTCATGATTGTTGAGATGTTACATGTAAAATGCTTTTTTCTATGGTTGGCATGGGCTTCCCAGGTGGCGCTGCTGGTAAAGAACTCGTCTGCCAATGCCGGTAAATATAAGAGATACAGTTTCGATCCCTGAGTTGGGAAGATCCCCTGGAGGAGGGCATGGCAGCCCACTTCAGTATTCTTGCCTGGAGAATCCCATGGACAGAGGAGCCTGGTGGGCTGCAGTCCCTAGGGTTGGACATGAAGGAAGTGACTTACCACGCACACACACATGCTTGGCACATGGTAAGCACTCGGTAAACATTGCTAAGTTTTATTGAGTGCTCACTGCATGCCTAACAATAATTCTTAAATTGTTTATAGCAATATTTAGAACAATATTTGTTATTGTGCGAGTTGTTACCTATGTTAGCCTGTGACTAGAGTAGGTCTAGCCCGTGCAAGAATAGATCTACTGTAATGTGCTATCTTAAGATTCTCCCTCAGGAGATAAAAATGAAGGTCAAGTCCTCTCCAAAGCCCAGGATATAGCAAAGGAGGACACCTGTCTTTGAATGTCAGTCTGTAAGTGAGCTCCAAAGATGCAAATCATAAATTCTCACACTGCAACGGCTGTGTTTAGGGAGAAAGGTTTTAAATGCATGATGCTGTCCCAGCTGACATATAAGCTGTCTAAGGCCCTTTTGCCATCAGTCTATGCCATGAGCATCCTAGTAGCTGGTGTTGGACATAACTGAGAGGTCCAATATTATGAAAGGATCTTGCTGAGCAAGGTGGACAGTCTGGCACATCGCAAAGAGCTGGGAATTTGAAATCAAAGGATCTGGATTCCAGTCCTGGCTGAATGGGGTTTTAGGCTAATGGGCTCTGAGCTTTAGTTTTTTCATTTGTAAATTAGTGATAATATAATCTGTACCCTACTTAACCCCAGAGTTTTTGTGAAAGTGTTCTGTAAATGATAAGCATTTACATGTGTTGATATTGTCATTTTATGACAGTACCATCAGGAACAATAGAAAGTCTTCTTTATACCAAGAGAGAAGAATAATAAATGTAGCATAGGAGTGAGAGGAGAAGTTTTGTTCAGAAACCTAGAGAAATCTGATTTAGCTAAGAAGCTTTTGCAGCCAGAAAGGCAAATACTGCATGAGATCACTTATATGTGAAATCTAAAGAAATCAAACTCACAGGAGCAGAAATTAGAATAGTAGTTGCCAGGGGATGAGTGGGGAGCATAGGGACAATGCTGGTTAAAAGGTATAACATTTCAGTCATGCAGGGTGAATAAGTTCCTGGAATCTCATGTATAGAATGGTGACTACAGCTAACAATATCCTACTGTATACTTGAAATGTGCTTGATAGTAGATCTTAAATTGTTGTCATCACACATGTGCACATACATGGTAACTATGTTAGGTGACAGATTTGTTATTTAGCTTGTTTGTGGTAATCATTTCATCGTGTATATATATATCAAAACACATTGTACATGTTAAACATATTCAATTTTTTTGTCAATTAAAGAAATTAAATATATACAATTAATAAACAAATAATACTCATACACAATTAATGCAGTTAAATTCAATAAATAAACCTATAAAATTAATTTGTCAATTAAACCTCCATAGAGCTGGAAATAAAATTTTAAAAGAGAAGCACAGAAGAACATTGGCATCTCACCCCACAGTAAGGTACCACCCTTCTGTCCTCCTGTGGTTGTGTCAGTTGAGAATTAGCTTCTAGAGTTTAGGGGAGAATGGATATATGTATACATGTGACTGAGTCCCTTTGCTGTCCATCTGAAACAATCACAGCATTTTTAAAATCAGCTATACCCTACAAAATTAAAAGGTTTTAAAAATGAAAAAAAAAAAAAAGAAGTAGCTTCCAAAAAAAAAAAGGCAGCTTCTGAATCATATGCAATCTGCTCAGCACTGCAGACTTTATAGGATATATTTCATAATGACCCTTAAGACAGTTCTCTGCATCATTTGAGGGTAATGCTTGTCAGATCTTCTTTCTGACATCTCAGTTGCAGACTAACACTTTTATGGCATATGTTGGGAAGACCCGTTGCTGTCATTTAAGAAAATGCCTCTATTTGAATCGAGATGACTATATATCTTTTCCCCAAACATCTGCTTGATGCTGATGGGAGCTGGATGCTGTTCACAATCCAAGCTTAAATGTCTGTGTGGGTCTGTCTGTAGGCTTCTCTCTTCCCAGAAAAGTTAAAGAGTAGATGAATTCAGAGTTAAACAAGTTTTAAATTTGCCAGTCCTCATTTTAGTGTTGGCTAAGTCATTTGCTCACAGGGTATCCATGTAAATTGGCTTTCCAACAGAACACCAAGCCATTACTTTTGTGTAGAGAAAACTTTCCCATAGACCTTATATTTGGATGGGCTCTTCTATTTGTACATCTATCTCTCTTATAAATACTCAGGATCCTGGCTGGTCTTACATCCTTTGATTAATGATATGCCCTTTGAGGTTTGTGATTGCACAAACTGATGTTTCATTGTACCAAGTTTCCATGCTGGAGTGGAGATCATGGCATCAATGAGAAGTCACATCAGCCTTCATTTCATTCTTTTTCACTAAAATCCAGTTTGGAATGAACCAAAAGAGCTTATCTGAAATTATAAATGACTATGAATATATTAAAGGGATAAAACAAGACAGCTTTTAGGAAAAGAGCGAAGAATAAATTAGTCAAGAATTATATTACAATATCAATGAACAGATTTTAAAAATATACTTCTCTTTTCCTTTGCTCTTTTTCCCCCAGGTTTTGTGATCTTTTAATGTCTTTTCAGTTTTAGATACTCAGGATGAAAAAAATTACTTTCTACATACTTTCTGCTGATTCCTTGCTAGATATTTCTTCCCACACGCAGTATAGTCATTCTCCAAACTTAGCTTTCTGTTAAATCTGACCTCTGAAATCTAATACTGATCTAGGAAATCTGGAGAACTGTGTCAAGTTTACATGCACACACACTTAAAAAAAAACTCTTTTTCCTTATTTATTTACTTTTAAGCTTTTTATTTTATATTGGGGTATCACCAATTAATGATGTTGTGATAGTTTCAGGTGAAATAGCAAGGGATTCAGTCATATAATTTGTGTATCTATTCTCCCCCAAAGTGCACTTCCATTGAGACAGGCACATAACATGGAGCAGAGTTCCATGTGCTGTACAGTAGACCTTGCTGTTTACCTGTTTTAAACATAGCAGTTTGTGCATGTCCATCCCAAACTCCCTAACTCCCTTCCCCTCATCCCTCCCACTCCCCTCAACAGTAAGTTCATTGTCTAAGTCTGTGAGTCTCTTTCTGTTATGCAAATGAACCTTCTTTCTTTTTTAAAAAAGTCTTTCCTCTGACAAGAATCCACATCAAGTTTCTAAGAGTGGAGAGCCGCAGTTTCTTGGCTGATAGAGCACAACTCAAGTCCAGCTCACTCATGACCTTCCTTCTGCATTTCCAAATTCCTCCTCTTTCTCTAGACTTGTCAAAGCCATCACTGTCTGCCCCATGTTTAAACTTCAAACCTTATAGCTGGAAATACTAGATTCTGCTTTCTCCTCTCTCTATCTAATGCAGTTAGCCACCAAGCCTAGCTCTACCCATGAAATATTTTTCCAAACAATTGTGTTCAGGTCACTCTTTTGAACAAAACAGATTCAGTGCTCCATATTGTTTTTAGAATAAAGATCAAGCTCTTCAATCTGGCACTGTTGAATCTTCATGCCTTCATCCCAACTCATCTTTCAGTTCAGTTGCTCAGTCATGTCCGACTGTTTGAGACCCCCTGGACTGCATCACACCAGGCTTCCCTGTCTGTCACCAACTCCTGGAACTTACTCACCGGTGATGCCATCCAACCTTATCCTCTTATCCTTGCCATCTTTTCCTCCATCATCCCCTTCTCCTCCTACCTTCAATCTTTACCAGCATCAGGGTCTTTTCCAAGGAGTCAGTTCTTTGCATCAGATGGCCAAACTATTGGAGCTTCAGCTTCACCATCAGTCCTTCCAATGAATATTCAGGACTGATTTCCTTTAGGATTGATTAGTTTGATCACCTTGCAGTCCAAGGGGCTCTCAAGAGTCTTCTCCAACACCACAGTTCAAAAGCATCAATTCTTCAGCACTCAGCTTTTTTTATGGTCCAACACTACTGGAAAAACCATAGCTTTAACTAGCCAGACCTTGGTCAGCAAGGTAATGTCTCTGCTTTTTAATATGCTGTCTAGGTTGGCCATAGCCTTTCTTCCAAGGAGCAATTGTCTTTTAATTTCATGGCTGCAGTCACCATCAGCAGAGTTACCTTTGGCCTTGTCTAATTTGCTCATATGTTTATTTTATGCTTCTGGGAGATAAATTTTATAAAGGTTTTCTGATTACAGCTGGTTATAAATCATACCAATTTCTACCATTATTTTACATTAACTAAAAAATTATATAGTAATATATGGTAATTTTAGAAACCACAGAAAATACAAATGAGCAAAATTTATAAAATCTATAACTCATACTCAGAGATAATTACTGCCAACATCTTGCTGTATTTTCTTTCAGAGTTCTTTCCATATATATTTTATATATATGTAAATGTATAAAACTGAATTTTGCTATATATATGTATATATATATACTGTAATGTAATTGTTTCAATAATTATAGTTCTGAACATAATTCCATGTTTATACTTCCATATCCTGGCTATCAAATATATGGATGTTTAAATATCTAATCTCCTAGTTTCATCACTTGGGTTGTTTTCAATTTTTTTCACCATTAAAATTTTTTTTTCTTACAGACTTTATTATAGCAAACATTCTATAAAAATTCTTAGTTAATATCTTAGGGTTAATTCCTACAAGTAAAATTGGTTCTTGAACATCTTTAGTGTTTTCTTATCCTTCATTTACTCACCTGTAATAATTTTTATTTTTCTTCTTTGGATCCAGTTCAGCTTCTTCCTATTTTTATTAATGTTTGAAGACTAAACTCAGCTATTCATCTAAGAAAAGATCAGACCAGAGGTAAGGACAAGGTAGAGAAGCCATTTGGCTCTTATAGTTTGTAAGGCTTAACTCCAACCAGGATTTGCGTGAGCTGTTACTGTAACAGAATGGCTTATGTTCACTTGGCCCCCATCTCCTAATCTCTGACTGAATCAGCTCAGTCACTTCCCGTAGTGCTGCTGATCCAGCTTCAGCTTCTTTACTGTGATATAAACTTTGTACGCCTTGGTTGCCTGGCTAGCTTCTAGAAGCTTTTTTTTTTTTCTTTAAGAACACTTGGTCTATTATTTAGATAATCCACCACTGGATGGTGGTTCATTTTACTCTCTTTTACTTAATTGAGAAAGCATTTATTGAGCTCTGTTGTGCTGCTGGCTCTGTGCTGGGCTCTGGGGCACAGTGACAAAGAGGACAGGCGCTCTCAAGATGCCTAAGGCCTTTAGGGGAGGCTGATGTGCAAATACCTTGATTCCTTCACATATTGTGTGCAGCCGTAGAAGCACGCTCACAGGAGTGGAGATAGTAACTCTTCAGTGGGGATTCAGGGAAGGCAGCCTAGGAGAGTGGAGAGCTGAGATGTGTCTTCAAAGATAAACAGGAGTTCCTTTTTTGGTTGTGTAGTGAGAAGGGTAGGGAAGAGAGGAGAGAGAGAGAGCAGTATTTTTAAACACAAGGAAGCCTGAAGCAAAGTGGTGTACTTAGGAAACTGTATGCAGGCTTTGGGAAAAATGCTGTGGAGAGATGAAAGAGTGTGTGATGAGGCTTAGAGGAGGACGGTGGCCAGATCATGAAAGGCATGGTGTTGTCATGTGCTCTGGCTTGACTTAGGAGGCACTGGTGACTTGATGAGATTGTTGTTTTATCAAGATATATCAGATAGCAACACACTGCCAGGATTTCAGATAAGAGGTATTGGAAACAAGAAGACTAGTTAGGAATAACAATAATTACCTACAGAAGAGGGCTTTGCTCATAGCTCAGTTGATAAAGAATCTGCCTGCAATGCGGAAGACCCAGGTTCAGTCCCTGGGTCAGGAAGATTCCCTGGAGAAGGAAATGGCAACCCACTCCAGTGTTCTTGCCTGGAGAATCCCATGGTGAGAAGAGCCTGGCAGACTACAGTTCATGGGGTCACAAGAGTAGGACATGACTTAGTTACTAAACCACCAAACCACCACTACCTACAAAAGAAATGAAGTGAGTTGGGGTGAGGAGGGAGATGATAGTAGAAAAATACAGATGCCCAGGGCACTGAACCAGGGCAGGGGCTGGAAGGCTTGAACAGGTACAAGACTGTGATAGGACTTGAAAAACACAGGGCAGAGTGGTTGAATGATTTAGGGGTATGGTGTGGCGGACCAAAATTGAGAGCCAGAGATTCGAAAAGAGTCATCAGCAGGAGAAGGTAGAGTAGAGAGCAGAAACCACATGAGACAGAACAGATTGGGCCTTGAGAATGCCAGAGAATACCCTAGAGTGTAAAATCAATGAATTTTCTAAGTAGAACAAGCAAAAAGCAGCAATATGGATGCCCATAAATAGACTACAAAGTAAAAATTTTCCTCCAACCTGAAAATCTATAAAATACCAACAAAGAGATGTCCTTGCTGGACAAATGATGAATTGTTTTCAATTCAAATTGAAAACAAATGATGAATTGATTTCACAATAATTTTGATCTGGATGTGGAAATCTTATTTAGAATAAAATATTCAGATTTCCTGGGCAACTTTAATAGGCACTGAATACTTCCCTTATTTTACTGACTTTGTACATTTGTCCATATCCTTTACTGGATAAAGAGGCAAAAATATGTCATTTATAGATGCTGAAAACCACTCCTGTGAGTGCTAACATTTTCAGTTTCCCTTTACTTTTCCAAGGGTGTTATTCACTTCCTTTGGTTTGGGTTATGTTCTGGTTATGTAATGCTATGTAAACAAACCAGTTCAAAACTTAGTGGCTTAAAACAACATTTTGCCTATGAATCTATAACCTAGCCAGGTCTTGGCGGGACAGCTTGTCTCTGATCCATTTGATATCAGCTTTGGCAGAGGCATGGAATTATCTGAAAGCTCACCACTGGCACGTCTGGTGGAGACACATGAAAACAGATGGGGTCTGGAACACCTGGAGCTCCATGGCCATCTCTCACTATTTTTGGGTGATCTCTCCAAAAAGCTAGAAGGGAGTCAGTCTTTTCTAACCTTCCTTGGAAGACAGCAGGCATCTCTTTTGTTATATTAAATTTATTAAAAATGAGTCACGAATGCCAGCCCATATACAGGGGAGGGGAATTAGATTCCACTCTCTGTAGGAGTGTCAAATAGTTTGTTTTAAACCAGTGCAGTCTAAATGAGGGATAGTTTGGAGGAGGAGAGAGGAGACCTACCATTGTAGCCACAGTTTGCTTGTGGGCCCTTTATTTTAGAGATTCTCACAGAGACCTTTTTGATTCTTCCCAAACCTTATTTGGGTTCCACCTAACCTAACCTTCTCAACTTCTGGGTTTTGAAACTTCTGATGGCCCCAAAGCAACATGGAAGAGTGGAAAGAGCAGGTATTTAGACTCATAAAGACCTGACTAGTAATCTCCTGGTCTCAGGTGTGCTGCTGACTTGCTGTGATTACTGTGTGACCCAGACAAGCTTCCCACAGTGACTGGGGGTGGTTGGCTTAAACTGCAAATAGCATGCTTTCTCCTTAGTTAAAAGCAACCATAAGATTTACACATAGAGCAATTAGCAAATTTTCCTGAGGTCTTCTCACATGAAAGATGCTATGCTGGGCCCTGTGGAACACCAAAGACTGACCCAGGAGCAGTAGTAGCCAGTTCTAATCGACAGTTGGGACAAGCTGTGCAGACAGAAGACAACAGCATTATTGTCCTTAGACCGTGGCAAGTGAGGCTCCCCATGCCTTCCACTGCTCCTCTCCCTGGCCCCCACAGACTCCAGAGCTCCTGTGCTCTGAAATACCTTCCTCACATTTTTCTGAGTGCCTCTCCAGGGCTTAGTTCCAGCCAGGGCCCTTAGTGCCAGCTGAGCAGGGGAGCTCGAGCCTGGGCTAGATCCAGGATAGGCCCTGGTCTCTGTTTCCCTCTCCTTCAGGGTGCGCTCTGACTCTACAGGCCTGTGTGTAGGGTTGACCAGATGTCCAGGAGCTTCAGGACTCATGACTGCAGAATTGTTCCAGAGCTCCGTGGCAGGATCCTGATTCTAGAAAAGCATGCTGGTGAGCAGATGGCTTCTCTTGACTAGCAGAGCATTTCTCTTGAGGTGATTTGTCAGAATGGTGCTGACGTGCTGGTTCTGAGGCCTGAGAATGTGAATTTCTAACAAGTTTCCAGCTGATGTTGATGCTTCTGGTCAGAAACCGCTGAACTAGCAAGAAACTGTGTCTTGTGAGTGAACTGTGTTTGTTCCTTTTAATCTTTTGAGAACCTTGACTCACGTTCTGTGGTACTGGTAAAATGCCTAGCTCAAGAGAAATGCAGGTCTAAATTTCCTCATCCAGATACTAGATACACACAATGATACTGACTCAGATATCACCTTGTAAAATGACCTGACTGACCTGCACCATTGGTCACCGCTAAGTTAGAGTAATGGGTTTCCCTTCTGTGTGGCTCACATGAATGTAGTACATGACAGGCCATGTGTACTTGACTTAAGGACCAGAAGGGCGACTCTGCAGCTCTAGGACTGACTCATTGTGGCTAAATGCTATGGGGGGGTTGGTATGAATGTGTCTTCTTTTTATATATTTTCTCCAATTTTTGGTAAAAATAGGGGTTCAAAAAATCTAGTCAGTGTTTGCTGGAGGAGGTAGATCTTCAGAGGAAAATGATAATGGATATTTGAAAGGTGGCATTGCTTTGGGAGTTTGGATTTTAAAGAAGGGAATCCTTTAAACAAAAGAACACAAAAACCCCGAGTTTGTGGTCAGGTTTTCTGAAGTAAAAGAGACTGAAGTCACCCAAAGGTGATCAGCAGGCCAAAGGATCCCTTAAGGGATTTAGGACTTTGCAAAGACATCTCTAGTCCTCATGACTGAAAATAGCAGGATATCTTTAACTGTTAACATTTGCCAAATTAGATGCTATTTCTGTAAGATACTATGGAAAAACCTGAATGATCTTTTTGGCTAACCCAATAACAGGTGAGGGACAGGTTCACCAAGATGTGGGTTCTGATGTGGAGGTCTCCTGGAGCTCATGTACAATCCTCACACATGGAGTGTTGCTGTGAAAGTGCTGTATTCAATATGACAGCAAATTTGGAAAACTCAGCAGTAGCCACAGGATTGGAAAAGGTCAGCTTTCATTCCAATCTCAAAGAAAGGCAATGCCAAAGAATGCTCCAATTACCACACTATTGCACTCATCTCACACACTAGTAAAGTAATGCTTAAAATTCTCCAAGCCGGACTTCAGCAATACATGAACCATGAACTTCCAGATTTTCAAGCTGGTTTTAGAAAAGACAGAGGAACCAGAGATCAAATTGCCAACATCCAATGGATCATTGACAAAGCAAGAGAATTCCAGAAAAACATTTATTTCTGCTTTATTGACTATGCCAAAGCCTTTGACTATGTGGATCACAATAAACTGTGGAAAATTCTTAAAGAGACGGACCAGACCACCTGACCTGCCTCTTGAGAAACCTGTATGCAGGTCAGGAAGCAACAGTTAGAAGTGGACATGGAACAACAGACTGGTTGCAAATAGGAAAAGGAGTATGTCAAGGCTGTATCTTGTCACCCTGCTTATTTAACTTATATGCAGAGTACATCATGAGAAACGCTGGGCTGGAGGAAGCACAAGCTGGAATCAAGATTGCTGGGAGAAATATCAATAAGCTCAGATATGCACTTGATACCACCCTTATGGCAGAAAGTGAAGAGGAACTAAAAAGCCTCTTGATGAAAGTGAAAGCGGAGAGTGAAAAAGTTGGCTTAAAGCTCAACATTCAGAAAACTAAGATCATGGCATCTGGTCCCATCACTTCATGGCAGATAGATGAGGAAACAGTGGAAACAGTGGCTGACTTTATTTTCGGGGGCTCCAAAATAAAATGCAGATGATGATTGGAGCCATGAAATTAAGACACTTACTCCTTGAAAGGAAAGTTATGACCAACCTAGATAGCATATTAAAAAGCAGAGACATTACTTTGCCAACTAAGGTCCATCTAGTCAAGGCTATGGTTTTTCCAGGGGTCATGTATGGATGTGAGAGTTGGACTGTAAAGAAAGCTGAGCACCAAAGAATTGATGCTTTTGAAGTGCGGTGTTGGAGAAGACTCTTGAGAGTCCCTTGGACTACAAGGAGATCCAACCAGTCCATCCTAAAGGAGGTCAGTCCTGGGTGTTCATTGGAAGGACTGATGTTGAAGCTGAAACTCCAGTACTTTGGCCACCTGATACAAAGAGCTGACTCATTGGAAAAGACTCTGATGCTGGGAAAGATTGAGGGCAGGAGGAGAAGGGGATGACAGAGGATGAGATGGTTGGATGACATCACCAACTCAATGGACATGGGTTTGGGTGGACTCCAGGAGTTGGTGATAGACAGGGAGGCCTGGCGTGCCTCCCTTCATGGGGTCACAAAGAGTCGGACACGACTGAGCAACTGAACTGAACTGAGTGTTGCTGAGTGGGGAGTTCTCTGAGAGGTGTCAACCAGGTGGTGCTGCAGAAAATAGGGGAGAGAGGTGTGTGTGTGTAAAATTAAAATGAGTAAGGATTCCTATACATGACATTCCATTTACTTAAGGAGGGATTATTAGTCCTTTTTTGAAAGTGGGATACTTAGGTTCAGGGATTTGCTTAAGATCCTCCAGCTAAAGTACCAGAGAGTCAGGTCTTCAGTCATCTACACATACAAGGTGTATGTAGAAAGGGGTCTCTAGAATAGGTGATCTGTGTCAAATCATCACTTAGTCATCCACTAACTAGTTAGCTTGTATAGAAATTAGGGTTGTTCAAAGGAAACTATAAGCAAGGTGAAAAGACAGCCTTCAGAATGGGAGAAAATAATACAAAATGAAACAACTGACAAAGAATGAATCTCCAAAATATACAAGCAGCTCAATACCAGAAAAAATGAATGACCCAATCAAAAAGTGGGCCAAAGAACTAAACAGACCTTTCTCCAAAGAAGACATACAGATGGCTAATAAACACATGAAAAGATGCTCAACATCACTGATTATCAGAGAAATGCAAGTCAAAACCACAAAACTACATCTCATGCTGTTCAGAATTGCTGCCATCAAAATGTCTACAGTTAATGCTGGAGAGGGTGTGGAGAAAAGGGATCCCTTACACTGTTGGTGGGAATGCAAACTAGTACAGCCATTATGGAGAAAGTGTGGAGATTCCTTAAAAAAACTGGAAATAGAACTGCCATATGACCCAGCAATCCCACTGCTGGGCATACACACCAAGAAAACAAGAATTGAAGGAGACACATGTACCCCAGTGTTCACTGCAGCACTGTTTACAATAGCTAGGGCATGGAAGCAACCTAGATGTCCATTGGCGGATGAATGGATAAGGAAGTTGTAGTACATATACACAATGGAATATTACTCAGCTATAAAAAAAGGACACATTTGAATTAGTTCTAATGAGGTGGATGAAACTGGAGCCTATTATACAGAGTGAAGTAAGTCAGAGAAACAGCAGTACAGAATATTAACGCATATATATGGAACTTAGAAAGATGGTAATGATGACCCTATATGCAAGATAGCAAAAGAGACACAGATGTAAAGAACAGACTTTGAGACTCTGTGGGAGAAGGCGGGTGGGATGACGAGAGAATAGCATTGAAACATGTATATTACCACATGTAAAACAGGGGACCAGTGCAAGTTCAATGCATGAAGCAGGGCATTCAAAGCTGGTACTCTGGGACAAGCTAGAGGGATGGGGTGGGGAGGGAGGTGGAAGAGGGTTTCAGGGTGCGGGGAACATATGTGCACCCATGGCTGATCCATGTCGACGTATGGCGAAAACCACCACAATATTGTAAAGTAATTACCTCCAATTCAAATAAACTAATTAATTAAAAACAGAAAAAAGAAAATAGGGTTGTTTACATAAACCAGGCTTACCAAGAGGAAGAGGGAGACAAGAAATGTAAAGTACCCCAGCCTGGTGTTGGACACAAAGTCAGTGCTAGAAAGTGTGGCTTCCTTTCCTTCCCTTCTCTTCTGTCCTTAGGAGCCTGAGGATATGGCTTCACACTGATGCACCGGGAGGCGCAAAACACCGGTTTCTCTCAAGCAAGTTGCTTAACCTTTTCAAGCCTCAGCTTCCTCATTTACAAAATGGAAATACTAGTGCTTCCTGCTTTATAGAGTTGTTGAGGCATTTAAATGAGAAAATGCTGGGAGACTTCCGTGGTGGTCAAATGGTGAAGACTCTGTGCTTCCACTGCAGGAGATACAGATTCAGTCCCTAGTTGGGGAACTAAGATCCTGAATGCTGCACAGTGCTGCCAGAGAGAGAGAGAGAGAGAGAGAGAGAAGCCATGTCAAGGACTTAGCATAATGCACAGCATGTGATTAGTAATTAGTAAATGTTAACTGCATATAGAAATGATAGAAATGGCAAGGGTTAAGCATTGAGGGTTGTCAGAGCCTGTGGGTTGGTGCCCAAAGCCTGGCATGTCCTTCAGTGCTGAGTTGGGGCAGGCTCAGGCCCAGGTCCAGGCCCAGGAGGGGCCTACAGGCTCCAGGAGGAAAGTGAGGTCTTTTGATGTCAGCCTATTTTATTTACTGTGCATGTTATGCAGCTTTTGCCAAAGAGATGGCAGAATTTTCTTTCAAATAAAATTGGAATTTTCACAGTTCTCAGAGAAGGATTTCTTTCCCTCTGTTGCTGAACTGAGGTTCCTAAGGGCTTCTTGCTGGAATGAGGAGAATGAAATGCTTGACTTTTTGATAACAGCCTCTGGTTTAATAATTAGACATTCCAGGAATAACTGCCTTGGCAGTAGTCAACTACATTTTATTTTGACAGTGCAGAAGTCTTCTATTTTCTCCTTCCCTCCTATCCCATCATAATAACAGAAGAAGCTATTTGGAAGCCTGGTGTTTTTGCACACATTTCACTGTTTAAGAGCACAGTGTGTGCTCAGACTTTTCCCAAAGGTCACCAGTAGGAATATTTCATGGTGGAGAGATCATGGGAGAGACCAGCTTCCTGTATATTCCAACCAGTGTTAGCAACTTGAGAAGCTTTCAAATTTAAGCTATATTATAACTCCTCTTCAAATTTGCATTCTCTCTTTACAATAGGGAGCTGGCACTATGGAGTTTAAAAAGACTGGGAAGCTTTAGGGCAAAGAGACTGAGGCATGAATTCCAGCCTTGCCACTGACAAGTTACTTAAAACCTGTAACCTTCAGTGTCTCCATCTAGAAAATGGTGGTGATAAACCCAGGTTGCAGGATGGTTTGAAGGATAAAGAAATGTATATAAAACCCACAGTGTGAGATTTCTTAAAAAGCTGGAAATAGAACTGCCATATGACCCAGCAATCCCACTTCTGGGCATACACACCAAGGAAACCAGATCTGAAAGAGACACGTGCACCCCAATGTTCATCGCAGCACTGTTTATAATAGCCAGGACATGGAAGCAACCCAGATGCCCATCAGCAGATGAATGGATGAGGAAGCTGTGGTACATATACACCATGGAATATTACTCAGCCATTAAAAAGAATTCATTTGAATCAGTTCTAATGAGATAGATGAAACTGGAGCCCATTATACAGAGTGAAGTAAGCCAGAAAGATAAAGACCATTACAGTATACTAACACATATATATGGACTTTAGAAAGATGGTAACGATAACCCTATATGCAAAACAGAAAAAGAGACTCAGATGTATAGAACAGACTTGTGGACTCTGGGAGAAGGCGAGGGTGGGATGTTTCAAGAGAACAGCATTGAAACATGTATATTATCTAGGGTGAAACAGATCACCATGTGACATGTGGTAAGTACTCAGTACATTTCAATCAATTTTGGGTTCTTTCCCTCACCTCCTCTACTGCTGTATAATTAGGTAATCGTAGTTCAGTCTCTTAGGCCCCTTGCTATCATTTTACACATCAATAAAGTTAAGGGACTTGACCAGCTAATCACATACTAATATTGTATGGGACCAGAAAAGTCCATGATTCTGTCATTTTTGATATTGTTATCATTCACTCACAAGCTGTTCCAACACTGAACTGAATCAGCTCCAAGGTGAAAGGTGGGATGACCATAGGTGGCTAGATGGCCTGTGTGGCCTTTGTGCAAAATGACCCTTGAGCTGGGCTCGAGGAAATCAGAACAGAGGGCCCGCTGGGTGGGTACCAGCCTGAACCTTTCTGGGGGCGAGAAGAATCCAAACCCTCCTTGGTTTTCTGAATGATCAACCAACCCCAGGACCAAGTTAGGCATTTCCAACATGTCTAGACTGTTACCTTCCTCAGCACGTTTTTGGTGAAAAGCAGTAAAACCCCAATATAAACCAGCTGAAATCCAGTAAAAACCAGCTCAAGCACAAAATGGTTTTTATTGTCTCATGAAAGTGGGAAGTCCAAGGGATAGATCCATACATGACTGGATGAGGAGTTCAAATAATGCTGTCAGAGTTTTTCCTCAGCTCTTCTTGTCCATCCCTTTGAAAAATGGCCTTTTAGTTTTCCTCCTTCTTCTGATAGACTTTATCTACCTGAGAGCCAAGGTGGACCCTAGCAGACTTAGGTTTATAATCCAACAGAACAGATCCTCTTTCCCACTGTATCCACACATTAAATCCTATGGAAGGGCTCTGATTGGATTTTGTTCATTGTAGCTTGTAAGTGGCATACCACAGTGCTCAAAACACAAAGGCCTGGATGATGTCACCACCTATATGATGTGGGCCTTGTGATTTACAGTCCAATGATATCTACATGGAATAGAGGAGTTGCTTTATTAAGATGGAATAGAGGAGTTGTTTATCAACCATGAGGGGCTTCCCTCATAGCTCAGTTGGTAAAGAATCCGCCTGCAATGCAGGAGACCCCGGTTCAATTCCTGGGTCAGGAAGATCTGCTGGAAAGGGGATAGGTTACCCACTCCAGTGTTCTTAGGCTTCCCTTGTGGTTCAGCTGGTAAAAGAACCTGCCTGCAATGTGGGAGACCCCGGTTCGATCCCTGGGTTGGGAAGATCACCTGGAGAAGGGAAAGGCTACCCACTCCAGTATTCTGGCCTGGAAAATTCCATGGACTGCAAAGAGTTGGACACAATTGAGTGACTTTCACTTTCACTTTACCAACCAAAAAAGATATGACAGGCAAAAACTAACAGTCACAACTCAAAGAGATACCCATGACAGGAGGTCCAGAACTTAAGTGAGCAGAACTAAATCCTGTGTTGATCTCAGCCTCCTGTCCACTCAACACTGACCCTTCAGAGACCTCTGAGAAACAGCAGTGAACCCCTGGGTCTGGCCTTAAAGAACTTAACCTGTTTTCCCTACCAGCAGCTTCTTCTTTTCAGTGTCTTTTTCATAGACCTTATACTTCACTGGGCTTCCATGTGGCACTAGTGGTAAAGAACCTGCTTGCCAACACAAGAGACTTGGGTTTGATCCCAGGGTTGGGAAGATCCCCTGAAGGAGGGCATGGCAACCCATTCCCTATTCTCGCCTAGAGAATCCAATGGACAGAGGAGCCTGGTGGGCTACAGTCCATGGGGTTGCAAAGAGTTGGACATGCCTGAGTGACTTTGTTATCCATCACATGTCTTTCCAGTGGCAATTTCCATGACCGCTCATGTACTTCCATCTGACCTGCCTGGGAAAAAATAAACCACAACTCTGGGTCAACCAGACCTTCCCGTTTCTCCACACTTACACCTGGACTGCTGAGCACTCCAGGGACAATCCCAAGCCTGCCCTGACAGGTGCCACTGAAATTCATGGCCATCAACCTCGGGCAGCCCCATACCTGGCAGCATCTGTCCATCCGTCATAGTAGTCATTTCAAACAGTCTCCACTGGCTGTTTATTGGCTGCTTCTCTTGTGGATCCATTCCCCACCATGTCTGTTCTGTGCCCTGACTGTCTGACCTCCACAGTGGACATCATCTGGCTGCTTGCCCTCTAGCCTACTGTTGAGTTTGGTCAAGGAGGACAAAGAGGTTGGGTTTTCTATTTCCCTGCTTCCTCTCTACCTCACCACAGGCCCAGCAAGGGCTGAGTCCCTCTGATCACTGTCTCTGTCCGGTAATGACCTGTTTGTGGCTCCAGCGCTCACCGGCTCCCCTCCTTCTCCCTGCCAAGTGTTGCTAGTTCCTCTGTATGTCACCTTGTTTGTCCCCTTAACCCAGCTGACATCTATGTGATTCTCCCCTTCAGTAATTATTTTTACTTAAACTCTTTGGAGTGTGCCATCTGTTACCTACTGGAAGATCCCCAAGCGTATCCTCTCCTCAAACACATGGACACGCCAATGACTCCTTCATCCCCAGGAAGGAAGTGATCCCTTCATTCTTACATTGCAGAGAGAACAGGCTACCAGAAGGCAACCTCCTCAACTTCCTTCCATTATGCCGAAACCCTCCTGCATCTGCATCCGTCCTCCTTCCACCTTTTCTCCTGTTGTATTAACAGATGGTCCAGCCCTTGCCTGAGGCCAGTATGTCTACCTGTGCTCTGTATTCCATGACCCATCTACCTCGGGACTTTGTTATGTTGGTTGTCTATTCTTTCTAGGATCTTAAGCCTGTCCCTCACACTGGATTCTCCCTTCCTTCTGGCAAATCAGATTGCTCAAACCTGTCCCATCTTTAAAACTCCCTCTCAACACCTGCTTCTTCTTAGCTACCATCATATTCTCCCTCCCACATCACAGCCATCTTCTGAAGAAGTTTGTCTACAATCTCCGCATCCATATCTCCTGTTTTATGGGATGACATAGAACTTCTCTAGCCCCAGATGGGCAGCATATCTGTTTAGAGGATCATACCATCCTTTACTGAATCAAGCTTTCTATCTTTAGTAGGGATTTGATTATTCCTTTTGTTTTAGAAAATTATGTTTAAGAAAGAAAATGGGTTATGAGTCTGAAAAGTTTGTCAAACATTGTTTCTTTACTGTGTTAGAAAATAACTGTCATACTCTTTTTTCTAAAAAAAAAAAGATTTATTATTTTTATTTATTTTTGGCTGTGCTGAGTCTTCATGGCCACAGGCTTTCCTCTAGTTGTGGTGAGTGGAGAGTGGGGACTACTCTCTATTTGCAGTGCTTGGGCTTCTCATTGCAGTGGCTTGTCTTGTTGCAGAGCACAGGCTCTAGGGTGTGTGGGCTTCAGTAGCTGTGGCTCCGGGGCTCTAGAACACAGGCTTAGTAGCTGTGGCACTTGGGCCTAGTTATTCCCTGGCATGTGGGATCTTCCCAGACCAGGGATGAAACCCATGTCTCCTATGTTGGCCGGCGGATTCTTAACCAGTGAGCCACCAGGGCAACCCTTGTCGAACACTGTTAATGCCAGAATTCCATACTTACTCTTCAGTTATAACCCACAAAAGAAATCCATGGGAAAAGGTAAACGTGGCACATCAGAACTTCATAGAGGATGTGGCAGTCAGCACTTGGTGTCAGGACAAGGGGAGGGCTGTCGCAGGCTCTATGAAGCAGAAAGTAGCGTCCATGGCCAAGGAGGCGCTCAAGGCCAGGAGTGGGTCTAAGGCTCAAGGCATAGAGACTCCTGTGGTGCTTTATGGGAGATCACTTGCCTTGACTTGATTTATATCTCCCTCCTCTATTTCCAGCCAGCTGGGAAAAATCTTTAAGTACATCTAACCCCTTCTAACCCCCACTTATCAGAAGGAAATTTTGTATAGAAATTATATTCTTTAATGGGCTTCCCTGGTGGCTCAGATGGTAAAGAATCTGCCTGCAGTGCTGGAGACCTGGGTTTGATCCCTGGGTTGGGAAGATCCCCTGGAGAAGGCAATGGCTACCCACTCTAGTATTCTTGCCTGGAGAATTCCATGAACTGAGGAGCCTGGCAGGCCATAGTCCATGGGGCTGCATAGAGTTGGACACGACTGAGCAACAGACACTTTCATTTTCATATTCTTTACCAGGCATCCAACTCATGTTTAAAGAGCAGCTACTCAATAATGATGGAGCAGGGATTTGGGAATCAGACAGGCTTCAGTGAAGTTAGAAAATTACTAAACCTTGCTGCATCTAAGTTTCTTCTGCACTGCTCAGAAATTATACTTTCTCCACATTGCTCAGCCCTCCACACACAGTCTCCCAAACCTCAATGCACATATGAATCCCCTGGGGGACTTTATTAAAATGCAGGTCCTGATTCATTAGATCTGGGGTAATCCTGCATTTCTAGTAAATTCTCAAGTGCTGCCGTGCTGTTGGCTTTTGGACCACACTTTGAGTAGCAAAAACCTGTCTGTGTACTGATAACGTGCATATGAACAAGGACAATGAGCCCCCATCCCTTATAGCACCTGAGAATTCCAGTGTCCCAGAGCCTTTTCTAGGGTCCTTTATAGAATGATGGAAGCAGAGAGCCGCTCTGGAGTGTCTGCAGCCCCGTGGATGGGCGAGTCCCCTCCTGCCACCTCACTGCTCGTGTGTTCAGCCTGCTGTCCCTGTTGGTCTCCTGCGTTTTCCTATTCATGTCCTCACCAGTCACAGCACTGGAGCCCTGTTAAGTTACCTGGGATATTTTAAGTTACCTGTTTCTAGTCTCCCCACCGTTAACCAGCCTATGCAGACTGTCTTAAATTAGGTCCAGATATCATGGAATAAAGAGCTCCCTGCTGCTATGCCTTACACTTCACTAATACTGGGCAATTACATATAAACCAGCTTTTAGACTCCAAAAATATTGGGCCAAAAAATATCGGTCCGAACTCTTCCATATGCGTTGTTACAGTCAAAGCATGTATGAATCCTTTGACACATTAAAAAAAAAAAAATCGCTTCTCAGCCTTTTGGCTAAGATCAAGTGTAAAAAAAACAAAAAAAAAACCAACAGCGAAACACTCTAGGTGTTAAATGGCTTCCTTGGTGGCTTAGACAGTAAAGAATCTGCCTGCAATGCAGCCTGCATTTCAAAAGACCCTGGTTCGATCCTGTGTCGGGAAGATCCCCTGGAGGAGTGAATGGCAAACCCACTCCAGTATTCTTGCCTGGGAAATCCCATGGACAGAGGAGCCTGGCAGGCAATACAGTCCGTAGGGTCCCAAAATTGTCCTACACAGCTGAGCGATTAACACTTACGCTTTTCACCAGGTGCTAAAATGTAAATAATGTAACAATAAATGACAAGATGTTATCATAATAATAGCTATAGTTTTTTTGAGCACTACACTTTATACTCATTATCTATAATCCTCATAGAAATACTATCATATTTACTGCCTCATTGTGCCAATGGGGACACGGGTACTCAGAGAGGTTGATCAACTTTCCCAGGTCACACAGCTCATCTGCAGCAGAACTTGGGCCACCAACCTCTGTCTGATGTGAAATCTCGTTAAACTATTTCTACTTCTCCAGGCTTAAGTGACCTCTCAGGCTCTCTTTATTTAATAGACAACCACTTCCTTAAATACATGTCTTGTTTTCCTTTTGCCAATCATGTTCTTATTCATAATACATGTGGATTTTATTAGTGAGGCTCCCATTAACTTGAGGCAATGTGATCATCGCATTGGAAAATATCAGTGAGCGGCTTCTACAAAATATTTTAGTTGAGTTTACTCTTACGCAGAATGCTACTCCTGAGGATCAGGAGTGGGTGGCCAGTGGAGTCATTTTTCCTACCAGGTAACAGGGCAGTAACAGCCTACAAAGGGTGGAGATGACACATCAGAAGTGTGGGCTGTCACTTTTCCAATGTGGAGCTGAAGAAATATTTGAGCTCATGCTGGACTACATGCTAAGAGTCCAGGTGTGTTATTTTTATTGTGAGTGAGTGAATCAGGGTCAGCCCCTAGGATGGGAACCAAAGCAATGGACCTAAACAGGAACTTGACCCAAAATCATCACCATTTTAGTGAGGAGTAGATTTAGATATTGGGCCCCATAATAGCTTTTATGAACTAGAAGTGCTTTCTAAGTCTGTTAACAAGTGATCTTTCAAGTTTTAAAGATAGAAATTTGAGTAAATTATGGCAATAAAGGGCAATGGTGGGAATAGGGTTATTGTTGGTCTGAGATCCCAAATGTTTTTCGTAAAATCACAAAATATCATTGATCCTGGTTGCTGCCTAGGAATAGGGCCTGCTTCAGGTTGGAGACCATGAATTTAAGTAGCACTTACCATCAGATCTTGTCTACCTTAAAAAATAAGAAAATAATTACCTCCTCTTTTGCACACTCTTTATTTTTCCTTTTGAAAACCATTATTCTCCTTTAAAGGGGAGGAGATGGAGAAAATGTGGATGATTTTTAATTCTCTAGATTCTGTAAAAGACTACAAATGCTCATAGAGGAGAGTATTTTCTTTCCTTTTTTTCTGTTAAGCATTTAAAAAAATTAAGTAGTTGATTTACAATGTTTTTAGTTTCTGGTGTATAGCAAAGTGATTCTGTGTGTGTACATATATATTCTTTTTCACATTCTATTAGTTTATTAGAAGATAGTGAATATAGTTCCCTGTGCTATACAGTGGGACCTTATTGTTTATCTGTTGTATACACAGTAGTTTGTATCTGCTGATCTCAGACTCCTAATTTATGCCTCCCTACCCCTTTCCCCTTTGGTGGCCATAAGTTTGTTTTCTGTGTCTGTGAGTCTGTTTTATAAATAAATTCATTTGTGTCATATTTTAGATTCCATGTATAAGTGATGTCGTATGATATTTGTCTTTTTCTTTCTGACTTACCTCACTCAGTGTGATAACCTCTAGGTCTATCCATGTTGCTGCAAATGGCATTGTTTTGCTCTTTTTCATGGCTGAGTAGTAGTCCACTCTATGTATGTATTACATCTTTTTTTTCCCTTTGAATGGTTTTTATTTATTTTTTCATTTATTTTTATTAGTTGGAGGCTAATTACTTTATATGTATTACATCTTTATCCACTCTGCTGATGGACATTTAAGTTGATTCCATGTCTTGGTTATTGTAAATCGTGCTGCTGTGAGCACTGGGATGCATGTATCTTTTTGAATTATGGTTTTCTCTGGATATATGTCCATGAGTGGCATTACTGGATCACATGGTAGCTCTATTTTTAGTTTTTTAGGGAATATCCATGTTGTCTTCCATGGTGACCACACAAGTTTACATTCCTACCAATAGTGTAAGAGGGTTCCCTTTTCTCCACAGTACGGGTGGTGTTTTCCCCTGATATGTCTTTAAAGCAGTGATTGCAGAGATAACATGGCTTTTAGCATATATTGCATTAATGGTTTCAATATGTTTTGTTTGTTTTCCAAACAGTTAAACATTTTCAGGGAGGGTTGCTGCATGCTTTAAAAGTAGCAATATTCTAAAATCTATCAAGAGAAATTGCATTTTCCTTCAACAATGACATTCTAAAGAAATGTGTAGCTTGTTAAAGCAGCAGAAATGCTGTAGGAATACAAAGTGACTCACTACACAGTGCTAAGTATTTAAAAGGTAATAAAAATGGTTAGCTAATTAACAGAAGAAACCAACCTTGCAACAGGCAGGTAAAGAAAAAGAATCCAAGGCTTTAGTGGAGCAAATAGCCCATGTGCTGTTTATTAATATCATCAAGTGAGAATGACAGGAACTGACCTCTTAAGAAATATTCAGTGCATAGAGTGTTTGCTCCTAGACAGAATCCAGATTATTGGTGCTAGAAAGGACTGTTCTCCATATCTCTGGGTGCTGGTCCTTAAATTGGCAATTTTCGAAGAAGTATAGGCTAACTCAGAAAAACATCCCAACCCTATCCTTGTCATTAAAAGACACTTTTTCAATAACAGTTTATTTTTTATGTTAAACAATAACTTATCAAAATTTAGAAAATCTAGTTTTAACCAATTATATTCAATAATGTTGCAATAACTCAATCTCTAAGACATTTTATAATAGAGTCTTGTGGACATAGAAAATAAAAATTTATCATTTTATGCCCATATTTTTGTTGCAGAGAGTTATTTGATAGGGACATCTGTAAAATATTTTCCAGCATACAGGTATTTTACATCAGGCTAAAATTCTGGCCGAGGAATAGACTGGAAAAACAAGTTCAGAGAGAAAAAGGGAGAATGTAAAATTTCCAACTGCTAAAGAAGAGCATGCTCATGAATTTTTTAAATGGATGATGATAGATATCAAATAGCTGTGGGATTTAAGTTCCATTGGGTACATTTAAGGTAGTGATGTAACAATGTTATTTCAAAAACAACAATACTTATAATATGCTGGATGTGGCATCTTTTGTGACTATTTAAATTTAAGATGACAAAGGTTGCATATTTAAAATATTTAAGTTGATGCTTAGTTTTTCAAAAATTTAAAAGGGAACCATAAGCAGAAGTTTGAAATTTAGTGTTGCAATAGTATCTAACCTGGAGAATAAATATTAATGCTTATTAAATGCTAATATATGCTAGACCCTGTTCTAAGTAGTTTACATTTTGTTAAAGATTTATAATAAGTATGTAAACCTTTAACAATGTTTACTATTTCTGCTGGATAATTAATCAAAAATTTATTAGTGGCAATAAAACACTGATTTTATTTAGCTCACAGTGAGGGCTTGTATGCACTATTCTCACTTGTGCTGTGCTTCGCTAAGTTGCTTCGGTAGTGTCTGACTCTCTGTGACCCTATGGACAGCAGGGACAGGCTCCTCTGTCCACCCCGATTGGACGCTGGCTGGGACTAAAGTTACCCAAGGGTTCACCAAGCCCTGTAGCTCCCAGAGTTGGTGGTTGACGTTGGCTACTGATGAGAGCACCTACATGGGACTCTCCACCAGAACATTTTCAAGGTAATAGGATTTCTGATGTGATGTCTAGTTTCCTCCCGATTGAACATTCCAAGAGTGATGAAAGCCACATAGCCTTCCTGATGTAGCTGCGGAGGCCATACAGCATCCCTTTTACCGATCCAGGTGTAATAGGGGTGGGGCAGGCTCGTGGCTGTCATCACGAGACTTAGCTCTAGAGACCATTAACTACTGAGATCCTTAGCACAGGGTTAGAGGTCAAGCTCTGCCAGTGGTTGACTGGACAGTGGTCCTCGGGGTGGGGAGTAAGGTGAGAGGCAGATGGTGCTTTTCTCACCTGGGTTCTCTGGACTCTGGCCGGTGGATGAGATGGGTGGCCTGGGAACAGGCTGCGGGCTGTGTTCTGCAGGGCTCACTTGTGGCCACCCACTGGCCCAGGCCTTGAGGCAGCGGTGAACCTCTCCTCCATCTCCAGCACTTAGTAGCGGTTGCAGTCACCTTGGGTCACAGCCTGTGAGACCTCACCCCCCACTGCCGCCTCCTGTTCGGGCAGCCTGAGGAGCCTGAGGGCCTGCTAGGTCCCGGGTGCCTGGCTCCCTCGGTGAGGAAAGCTGGGTAGGGTCTGGGGCCTGGCCCTGAGGGTGCCACCAGCTGATATCTGCCTCCCGGGCACTGGTGGGAGGACCCAGGCTGGGTGCTGGGCGAATGCTCTTGAGCAGGGTAACCAGCCTGTAAAGGGACCCATCCCTCTTAGCCAGGGCCTGGTCCTCAGAGGGCAAGATCTGAGCCTTGGGACTTTGCCTTTTCTTGTCAGGACAGAGACTAATGTTTATCTGGTGGAGGTTTACAGAAATATTGTGACCTGACTTCAAGAATAAAGAATCTGACACCGAGAAGTTTGCGACAACTAACTGTGCTGCTATCTCACCTTTCTTATAAAAGGTCTTTGCTGAAAGCTTTTGGGGAGTTTGAGGCTTCTAAAGGCATGAGCCACCCCTTTCCTCCTGTGGCCCTGAAATAAACCTTTCTCTGCTCCAAACGCCGACGTTTGGTATGGTTTAGCTTCCCTGTGTGTCCGGCACACAAACTTGCTTTCAATAACAAAAGCAGTCAGAAGCCCACTGAGATTCAGGGAAGGGAAACAGACCCCACCTCTCAATGAAAGGGATGCTGAAGAATTTGAGGGCTGTAATTAAAAACTGCTACATATATACAATTATCTCTGTTGCTTTCTTTTTTTTTTTTTTAAATAGCTGTGGAAACTAAAGCACAGTCGGCTAGGTAATTTGCCTAAGATCATAGAGCAGGAGAGTGGTGGAGTTAGGATTCAGATCCAAGTAGTCTGACTCCAGAACGGAGCTCCTAAACAGCCCTGCCTCTCGAGAAAGGCAAGCCGAGGGAAGTGTGAAGACCCCCTTGGCTGAAAGAGCATGGACCCCGCCCCTGCCCAGCTCCATTGCAGAGCCCACTGTTGACACATCCCCAGTGATATCTGTCCGGGGAGACTGTCCCCCGGAGTCTACACTCTCGGGAATCTGATGCTGTGGACACCACGTTGCCAGAGCTCTTGAAATGACTCAGGGGCTAGAAGGGCAGCGGCAGGACCTGGAGAGGCTGCTGCTGTTGGTTTTGCACAGCCTCAGCCGGGACAGATCTGGTGCTCGGTAGCAGCTGTCCTGTTGCCCTTTGGTAGGGGCTTCAGCTGGCTCATGGCTTGGGGGTCATGGTCCTAATCCTAGACTACCTGGACACTAATACTGAACCGCTTTTACCTGAAAGTGGGACAGTGCACATGCTAGGATTTGCTGTTCTCTCATTCTTGGCTTTGATTGACTCACGGCCAAGATCCTCAGAGATGCAAACAAGCATTCCAGCAGAGCTAACTCTCTAAAAAGAGCCTCCCTCTTCCTCCACTGCCAGTCTCAGAGGCTATAAGACCTGCATATACCTCCATGATTTATAATTTATGGTCTTCAATAGACAGAGAAATTCACTAGCTTTCCTGAGTTTTTTACATGTAAGTGACATTGAGGCAGTTGATACGTGAGACCCCGAGGCTGACTAGGTCTGGATCCTTGGGACTTGGGTGTGTGTTCTGTGCTTAGCCACTCAGCCATGTTCAACTCTTTGTGATCCAATGGACTTTAGCCTGCCAGGCTCTTCTGTCCATGGGGGTTCTCCAGGCAAGACCTCTGGAGTGGGTTGCCATGCTCTCCTCCAGGGATCTCCCCAACCCAAGGATTGAATCCAGGTCTCCCACATTGTGGGTGGATTCTTTACCAGCTGAGCCACGAGAGAAGCCCAAGAATACTGGAGCAGGTAGCCTATCCCTTCTCCAGGGGATCTTCCTGACTCAGGAATCAAACCGGGGTATTCTGCATTGCAGGCAGATTCTTTACCAGCTGAGCTACCAGGGAAGCTTGGGGCTTGGGTGTCATCAAATGACTTTGTGGTAGACACCTAAGTGGACTTCCGATAGCTCAGTTGGTAAAGAATCCACCTGCAATGCAGGATACCCCAGTTTGATTCCTGGGTCAGGAAGATCCCCTGGAGGGGGGATAGGCTACCTGCTCCAGTATTCTTGGGCTTCTCTCGTGGCTCAGCTGGTAAAGAATCCACCCACAATGTGGGAGACCTGGATTCAATCCCTGGGTTGGGAAGATCCCCTGGAGAAGGGAATGGCTACCCATTCCAGTATTCTGGCCTGAAGAATTCCATGTACTGTATAGTCTGTGGCGTCGCAAAGAGTCAGATACAACTGAATGACTTTCATTTCACTTCAGACACCTAACCGGGCACTGATATCATTCTTCCCTGAGCTATGACAGAGGTCAGATTGGTTGGTAGGCATGTGGGTCTGTCTCATGCATCTTAAGCACAAGGGCCATTAACTGAATTTTCTTTTCATCTTCAGAATTAGTTTTCATGTGTAATGGGCACATTCACTGCCACATCCACACCCATGCACACATAGACGCTCACCACTTCCTATCTACTATTTTTTTTTAAATTCCAACTTCATCTCAGTCTCCTCAGTTGTAAGGTGATTCTTATGCTTCTACCCATCACAAGGACTGAGAGGATTAATGACTGAATCCGTTATGATAGGCTGCAGAAATGAAAGAATGTTTGACATATGTTAAGTGGCTCATTGATATTCAAAAACCTTCTTTTCCCTAAAGATTATAAAACAGATTGAAAATATTATTTTAAGGCTAATTATTACAAAAGGGATAATCCTGCCCTTGCCGTGATATTGTCAAACTTATTTGAGGAAATTCACATTAAAACTTTAAAAACTCTGAAGGGACTCTAATTAAGAATGCCTAATGAGCCTCCATTAGCCTCATGTTTTTATAACTCTAATATGATGATCAAATATAATTTACAAAACTCTAATGATCTAAGGTTCAAAGTTATCATTGTTAAGTGAAGAAGAACTCCAAACTTTGCATGAGAAACAGCACCATAAAGCTTCAGTGTTACAAAGTCACTGGGGGTTGTTTTGAAAATTTCCATGTTCCAGGATCTCACAGATAGTGGCCGCCTTAGCTCTTCCTCAGGAAACTTAGAGATACCCTTTCATCCCTTGCTGCAGACTGGGCTCAATTACAGCTTTGCGGCAAGATAAGGTGAAGGGGATGCGGGAGGACAGGAGAGAAGAGGGAGGCAGAAACAGAAAAATCAATTCAAATTACTTTGATGACGGTAACTTCACGTTTTCTCTGAAAGACAGACTCAAGCTCCCAGGATGCTGGCAGCCCGGACCGGGGCCGCAGGGGGTCAGATCTCAGAAGAGAATTCCAAGTTAAGGAAACTATCTGGGTTTTCTGTAGGGAGCAAAGACAAATCTCCCAAGAAAGCTGCAGAAAATGGGAAAGAGAGCAGCCTCAGCCCCTCGGGGCAAACTCAACTCAGGGCACGGCATCTGGCTCTGGTGCGAGAAGTGGAGATGAACTGGTACCTAAAACTCTGCGAGCTGTCCGGCGAGCACACCACTGCCCACACCACCGGCATGCCTCACAGGTAAGACTCCCCACTCCCCGCACCGGCTGTCTGAGACCCTGTTTGAACGTGCTCTCCAGAGTGAGTGCTTGGATTTCTATTCCCGTGCCGCTGGAGACGTAACAGCTCTAACTGTTTTGTACAGATGATTGACATTTCCAAATGTGTAACCGTAAAGAACAGGAACTTGGTGAAAATGGCAAATAATGCTCCCTGGATTGTTATTCAGAAAACACCCCTTGTAAGGAGGCAGTCAGCACTCAAGAGCTGAGAGGGAGAAGGACTATGGCATTAAGATTGGTCTTAAATAACATTCAGGGGAGTTCAAAAATTGCATTAAAATGTCTCCTTCCAAAACAATAACAAAAGCTTTGCAATCTTTCTCCACGTCCCTCACCTCGAGAACTTGGGGGTGAGGAAGGGAACTATGTTTTGCCCATTTGAAAAGTGTATAGTTGAATAGTGTGAACTTGTTGAATGAGAGCTCAGCGTGCAATGGGGGTCTAGACTAGAACACCCTGACCACCAGCCTGGGAGTCTGGGCTCCCTGTCTAAGACAGGCATCATCAGGAGAAAAAGGTACATTTTAAAAAAGGAGGTCAGTGTAAGACAGATCCCTGTAGATTTTCTATCTGTCCTTTTCTCAGCCTCAGCTTCAAATAATGCAGGGGAGGAATAATTTCACAAATCCCAATGTTATAAGGCAAAATATGTGAAGTAAAAGTGTCTGGAATCCTGAAATTTAAGAATGCTTATTCACTAACTGCTACAAAAAAATCTCTTAGGAATTAAAGATAATTTTGCAAGGAAAATGATCCTGAAAATAAAGACCAAGGTAGCTTTTTATTAAGTGGCAATAAAAATTCATTAAAAATGAAAAATAGTTCCAATGAAGTTGTCAAACAGGGAAAACTTTTGCAGAGACTGTGGTAGCATAGAAATTCCAGAATATATTATGTGTATCAAAGCATCCCAGTGTGCTCTGAGCTGCCCCATTTTTATATTTCTAATTCTCAAAAGACATTATAAGAAAATATTTAGTGATTGAATTAACTGATGCATATAGATTAAAAATTTGTTGGACTACACAATGCCTGAATTTCCATTTTTCAAACGTTTCCAAGGCAAGAATAAAAGTTACTTCCAAATCTAAGCCACAATTTAAATATCAACATTTAAGATAAATTGTGTATAAGTGTTTTATGAAACACATTTAATATTTATGACTGAAGTGATTTGTCTGAAGCTCCTGTAAGCTTGTGTACTTACATTGGGGATATAATAATATCCCAATAGAGATAATAAATAGAGAAAGGACCAAGAAGAATGATCTCAGTCAAAGGAAGCATGAAAGAGTTTGTCAGTGTTGGCAGTGTATCTCATTTCTATAAATCTTAAATTTTAAAGCCATTATTAAAGAACTTCTGGAAAAAGACTTAGGTGGCATAGAAAAGCTTGATAATGTTATCCTTTTTTAACATATTCTTTTACTTACTCTAGACCAGAAACTTTCCTTAAAGGAGTCTAACATAGCTGTGCTATGCTTAGTTGCCCAGTCATGTCTGACTCTTTTGCGACCCTGTGAACTGTAGCCCACCAGGCTTCTCTGTCCATGGGATTCTCCAGGCAAGAACACTGGAGTGGGTTGCCAATCCCTTCTCCAGGGGATCTTCCCAACCAGAGATCAAACCCAGGTCTCCTGCATTGCATGTGGATTCTTTACCATCTGAGCCATTCTTAACATATTGTTTAACTTACTCTAGACCAGAAACTTTCCTTAAAGGAGTCTAACACAGGACTATACAATTCCTACAGTATTATCTGATATTGGAATGATGTTTATCAGGTCAGAGGGGAATATAAATTAAGGTAATCAGTTTTACCTGGAGCAGGAAATAGCAACCTACTCCAGTATTCTTGCCTGGAGAAGTCCATGGACAGAGGAGCCTGGTGGGATACATTCCATGGGGTCGAAAAAGAGTCAGACATGACTTAGCAACTAAAAGCAATCAGTTTGAGCCAGCAACTTGGGAAAAGAAAAACAAGCTACTCTTTCCTGCTTTACTCAAACAATAGCAATTTGTCCCGTATTCAGGAGAGATGATCCAGAAGTATGGTTTCCGTAGTAACAAAGGACACATTATTCATCATTGATTCACAATAGTCTGAGTCCCTTGCCTACTGACTGTGTTAAAAAACAGTGAAAGTCATGTCTCTCGTACATCATCACAAATGAAAAATGTCTCCTCCTCCTTTAATTTTATAGCATGATGTTTCCAAGTAAAAACTAGTGTGTGCAGGTGGCACTGAGCCCATTCATAAATTAGATTTATTGCAGATCTCAATGTGTGCCTAACTCAAAAAAGACAATTTTTCTCATTGCCAGCTCCTTTCCATTTTACACCCCAATGTTAGAACTACTACTTCAGTTGAGTTCTTGAGATTAGTGGAGTGATGACAATGATCAATTGTAATGTACAATCCTTTCAAATTGTAATGTAAGCAATAGGACATGTAGTTCTTCAACTCACCTGGTTTTCTTTCATTTATAGATGTTGCAGTAAAGAACTTACAGGAATTTTTCTGGACTTCCAATTGTCCTTTCTTCCAACAGTATGGCCCAAGAATGATATCTCCATTAGAGACCTGTGTGTAGAATATAAATGTGATTAATATAGAATATAAACAAATGTATCCACTGTAAGTTTTACTTACAGGACAGAATATGAAATACTTTAGTCCTTGAAGACATTACGTGTTTGCTATGGGTAATAATACTTTGTGTCATTGGTTAATTCCATCAACAAGGAGTTGAGAGTGGTTTCTTACTCCAGTTTCTTTTCTGAGAAGATGGAATGGAAATATTTTATAGCAGGTTAATTGTAGTTTGTGAGGAATTTGAGAACTGTCTTATGCCCAGATTTGGTGGTAACTTTAATTTGAAATGAAGGGTAATATTAGATGACTGAAAGAAAGTGTTACAGATAGAGGAAAGTCCAGTAGTTTTGGTATATTTAAGAAATAAAATTGTAGGAGTCGTGGCAGGCAATGCACATTAGTCTGGAGTTAAGTGGTACTGATTCCCTTTCTGGGGCTATGTCTGCATAAGATTGCATATGAAACAATATAATATAATTTACTTCATTCTGATTAGCTATTTTGCATAATTGTCTGATGACTCAGTGACGCTAATGTATTTTGTATGATGGCTCATAACTCTGCAGAATGAGGAAGGGTGATTCAGGGACCAGAGCTCCAGAGTTGAAGATAAAGGGCTGACTTGCATTTCTTGTGTAACTGTGGATGTGATTTTTAATTTATTTGTTGTTTTTAAGTAACTTTTTTTTCAGATTACAAAAGTAACATCTGAACTTGGTAGGAAATTTTGAAAACAGAAACATAAAAAAGAAAGGGCAATCACTGCTAACATTTTCCTGTGCTTTACCTTAGCCTTTTGAATTGGAGTCATATTATATTTTTTCACTTAATAGTATGTCAGATTATTTTATTACCTTAAAAACCACTTAAAAATTTCCAAAGACTACATATTATAGCTATATTATTACTTAGCTATTCTTATTTTACTATTTCTCATTATCATATTATTAATATTATAATAATATGATATGTATTATATATATTATATATTATAATATATAATATTATAATAAACATGAGATTAAAAAATCATATCTCTGATTATTTCTTAGGCTTTATTTCTAGAAGTTGAATTAATGGGTAAATATTACATATACAATATTATTTATACATACATACATATATATTTATTCTTAATGTAATTGCTTTCTGAAAATATTTTCTCAGTGTATATTCTCTCTGGTAATATTCTAGAGTGGTTATCTCATTGCTTTTTCTATATTACATAGTGTTTATAAAGCTTGAGTTTTAAAGTTTAACAAAGAGTTGGGTGGGTTAATTAACTTTCCTGAATTTCAGTTTCTTCAACTGCAAAGAGGACTAATAGCGTTATAAAGGACTCTTCAGATAATGTAGAAATGATTTGATAACTAATGTATTTTGCTTTCACATAGTTTGGAGTAAGGGTTAAGACAAGACCCCATGTTGTCCTTGGTATATTTAGGCTTATGAAGATAAGTAAAGTTAGGGTGACTCAAAATATCTAGCAAAAATGTACACTTCACCTAGCACCTGACAGCTGAGGATTCTGTTGTGCTCAATTAATATTTATGAGAGCCCCTTGTGTGTGCTTACAGAGACTTTCTAGGGATTCATATGATTACCACCCTCCCAGGGAAAAGTGACTTAGGGACAGAATAGAAAGACCTTTTAAATACTATCAGAATTAACATTCCAAACCAGGGCTGACCTATCCATTTGAACTGACTGGACATTTAGTAGGACAAGACAACATATGAATGATTGTTGAGCAATAGCATTTCAACAGTGATTTCTACCATCTTAATAAATGTTTATTACCTGAAGAGTAGTTACATTTCTAATATTTTGTCTCTGCTGCCAAAACTTCCTGTCTTCTTAAAAGTTATTTGCTTCTGTGTATTTTCAGAGGCTCAGATGTTGGCCTATGGGAGGACAGAGCTCCCGGGTGAATTTTGGTGGATCCGGTTCCTGGCAGCAGGTGATCCCTGTGGCTTGGGCTTACGCAGGAAGATCTGGTTGTTGAGAATCAAGCCTGTGGTCAGGAAACAAACACTGAACAGCTATTGATTGAGCATCCTCTCTGTGCAAAGCCCTGTAGGTGAGACAAGGGGGAATTAGTTAAGACTCTTGCCCTCAAGTTAGGTACAGCTTAGGGGAGATGAGCCACACATGTAAATAAGAAGTACGACATCAAGGAAGGTCATAACAAAGCTCAGAGGAAGGAGAGCTCCCAGCTGCAGTGATTAGATCTGGAACTGCAGGATGTGCAGGACTTGAGCAAGAAAAGATGGAGGCCAGGAAAGGCAACCCATGTGGAGTAAAGAGTGTGAGCAAAGACACAGACATAAGACTGTATGGAATAGAAATGGAGAGCAAACAACACGAGGCAAACAACAACCCCTTTATGGAATCTGACTGTCCTCTGGGTCTGCAAGTGGGCATAAGAATACCTAGTTCAGGAGGCCACGTAAATGATAAAAGACATGTGCTGGAGATTGGACATGTGAACCGTTTTGGTCCCTCTGTCCCTTCCTCCCTCCTCCTCTGTCAACCTAGAACATAGTGAACAGCACCAGTAAAATGATATCAGGGATGATAGAGGGATAGAAATAGGCTACAATGGAATAACTCTAAATTTTTAAACCAATTTTTTCTTCCTTAGGAAACTCTTGATTAGATTTTTTTGTTAAAGAGAAAGCTCTTTTTTTTTCCATAAAAAAGATTATATATATATTAGAGCAGGCACACTTTCTTTAAGTCTCTAAGAATATCTATATGAGAAATTACATAGAAGTATCTTTCCAGACATTAAAACATGAGGACATTGTTGGGTAGTTTACTGTGATTTTACATACATGCTAGAAGAATTGTGAGCTCAGTTGCTCCAGTCGTGTCTGACTCCTTTGCAATCCCATGGACTGTAGCCAGCCAGGCTCCTCTGTCCATGGGATTCTCCTGTCAAGAACGCTGGAGTGGAATACATCTCCCCTAAGCTGTGAGTGGGTTGCCATTTCCTCCTCCAGGAAGTTCTTCCTGACCCAGGGATCAAACCCACGTCTCTTGTGTCTCCTGCACTGGCAGGCGGATTCTTTTACCACTAGTGCCACCTGGGAGCTTCCCAGCTACTAGAGACATGAGTTTGATCCCTTGGTTGGGAAGATTCCCCTGCAGGAAGAAATGGTAACCCACTCCAGTATTCTTGGCTAGAGAATCCCATGGACAAAGGAACCTGGCAGGCTACAGTCCATGGGATCACAGAAGAGTTTTGGACATGACTGAGAGATTGAGCATGCAGAAAGATTGCTTCCTAGCTCATTGTCCTGTTGTTTTGAATGTCAGGTCACCTCTCTAAGCCATTGCTCTTTTACTCCATGTCCAAGGTTAGTCTTTATAGTTCTGCCTCTCCATATTGAATATTCTACTTCTCCTGGGGTAAGATGACATCATGCTATGATTTTAAAATTTAGCTTAGTTTCATTTTATACAGCTTAGGTATATTTTATAAAGCTTGGTTTATAAATTTTTTACATTCACCCTTCAGCTTCTTGTGCACTTGGGGGATTAACCAATGAGAGACACTGTATATCTTGCTTTATCTGTAAGCCTCTGGGGCTACATAAACTGGGGATAGATCAACATGAACTCTGATGTCAGACCAACCCAGATCTGATTCCACTGTGCACTACCTACCAGCCACTAGCTATATGACTGTTGACCTTAGTCTCCTTGCTTGTAAAATGGGAATAACAATATTACACATTCATAGAACTGGGAGGAGTAAATAGAATATCTATCAAAGTTTTAGCATGGTGTTAAATGCAAAGGAAGGGCCCTTCAGCAAATTCTATTATCACCATTCCCCTCTGGAGTTCCATCAGCTTTCATCCGTGACTTTACCTCCACAGTCTTCCTTTCTCTGGCTTCCTTCCATGTGTCCTCTGAGCCTGGGAAAATTTCTCGTCTCTAGGAGAAAGATCTTAACATGCTGCTTCCCTCCCTGCTTCACTGAGAACCCCTTTCTTCTAAGATTTTCTTTTATGTCCTCATTTAAAATCTTTTCTGATTAGCAAGGATCAAATGTCTCTCTGACAAATCCTCTCTCCACGCAGAGAAGATGAATCCATCGTCTTTGGAATAGAGAGGACTGGGGCTTAAAGTCTGGCTCTATTGCTGACTGTGTGGATTTCAGCAAATCATATCCTATCTCTGAGTCTCAATTTGTTCATCTGTATGGTGGAAATAAAAACATCTGCATTTTCTATGTCCTAGGATTTTAAAGATTAGATCCAGTAGTATGTGTAAAAATCCTTGATATGCTTTAAACCACTATCTATCTAAAAATGTTATATAGATTATTTACATAGGAACTATAACTACTACATGTTTGCTATTTTTATTATTTTTATTACCTTCTGTCCTGAGACAGTGGCTCTAATCCAGTCTAGAACATGGCTTGAGAGCGTGGTTATGCCTAATCTGCTTTCTAGTAAACACAGGGATAGATATAGCCATACTTCTCTCCCAGACCCTGGCCAGGATTTCTTGGGTACCTCGCAAACACCGTAACATCTCTCTCCCTCTCCTAATATCAGCAACTGCTTGCTGAATATCTGTTATATACCCAACACTCTCCTTGTATTATTCAATGTAATCTTTTCTAATAATCTGTGGTGTGCTATTTTTTTTTAATCATCTCCACTTTATGGGGGAAAACTGAAACTTAGCAAAGACCCTCCCCTATGGTTAGATTAACTAAGCAATAGAAACAGCATGTGAACCTGGATAGTGGGTCACAGATGTCACCTCTTAACCCCTGAATATTTCCTCCCTGAATTTGGGTTCATTTTAGATGGTTCTGAGATGTCACCTTAGTGATTTCACCTTTTCACTTAATGTGAGATGTGGGAATCACAGCATCCCCTCCCCACGTATGTTGCCCTGAGAAGGACGGGGAGATGTCGGGGAGCAGCTCACATGGCGAGGAAGACACTCTGGTGGAGAGCGAAGGGCTGAGCAATAGAGTGGACTATGCATTTCAGTATTTCTTCAGGCTTTTCTCCATCAAAAGAGCTCTGTGAGAACAGAGGCCCTGGAGGTGCCCAAGCATCATCCTCTATTAGATGAATTTAGCTTCATTTCAGATTTTAGGTTTGAGTCAGAGTCTTTGGCCATCTCCCTCTCACACCAGCTCTAAGAGGATGCAGAGGTTATGCAGCGACAGCTATTGAAGTCCTTCCAGTTTTTTAGATTATGGTTTTTTACTGAACAGCATGGGTTAATGTTCTACAAGATTTTCACTGTTGTATTATGTGCTTTTGCTCTGTGGGTGGAGGAAATGGCATAGTTTTGAGGCCCTCGCTAACACTTCTTTGGAGATGACAGTTGAAACAATACCTCCTTTCATCAACAGCCTCCCTACCTATGTGAAATACTATCAGTTCAGTTCAGTTCAGTCTCTCAGTCGCGTCCGACTATTTGCGACACCATGGATTGTAGCATGCCAGGCCTCCCTGTCCATCGTCAACTCCCAGAGTTTACTCAAACTCATGTCCATTGAGTCAGTGATGCCTTCCAACCATCTCATCCTCTGTCATCCCCTTCTCCTCCTGCCTTCAATCTTTCCCAGCATCAGGGTCTTTTCAAATGAGTCAGTTCTTCGCATCAGGTGGCCAAAGTATTGGAGTTTCAACTTCAGCATCAGTCCTTCCAATGAACATTCAGGACTGATTTCCTTTCTGATGGACTGGTTGGATCTCCTTGCAGTCCAAGGGACTCTCAAGAGTCTTCTTCAACACCACAGTTCAGAAGCATCAATTCTTCAGCACTCAGCTTTCTTTATAGTCCAACTCTCACATCCATACATGACTACTGGAAAAACCATAGCTTTGACTAGATGGATCCAGATAATCACGATGGTGTGATCACTCACCTAGAGCCAGACATCCTGGAATGTGTAATGCTCAAAATTCTTGAAACCAGGCTTCAACAGTATGTGAACTGTGAATCACCAGATGTTTAAGCTGGTTTTAGAAAAGGCAGAGGAACCAGAGATCGAATTGCCAACATCTGCTGGATCGTTGAAAAAGCAAGAGAGTTCCAGAAAAACATCTATTTCTGCTTTATTGACTATGCCAAAGCCTTTGACTATGTGGATCACAATAAACTGTGGAAAATTCTGAAAAAGATGGAAATATCAGACCACCTGACCTGTCTCTTAAGAAACCTGTATGCTGGTCAAGAAGCAGCAACTAGAACTGGACATGGAACAACAGGCTGGTTCCAAATCGGAATAGGAGTACATAAATATTGTCACCCTGCTTATTTAACTAAATGCAGAGTATATCATGAGAAACACTGGGCTGGATGAAGCACAAGCTGGAAGCAAGATTGCTGGGAGAAATATCGATAACCTCAGATATGCAGATGATACCACCCTTATGGCAGAAAGTGAAGAAGAACTAAAGAGCCTCTTGATGAAAGTGAAAGAGGAGAGTGAAAAAGTTGGCTTAAAGTTCAACATTCAAAAAACTAAGATCATGGCATCTGGTCCCATCACTTCATGGCAAAAAAATGGAGAAACAGTGGAAACAGAGACAGACGTTATTATTTTGGGCTCCAAAATCACTGCAGATGGTGACTGTAGCCATGAAATTAAAAGACGCTTGCTCCTTGGAAGAACAGTTATGACCACCCTAGACAGCATGTTAAAAAGCAGAGACATTACTTTGTCAACAGAAGTCCATCTGGTCAAGGCTATGGTTTTTCCAGTGGTCATGTATGGATGTGAGAGTTGGACTATAAAGAAAGCTGAGAGCCAAAGAATAGATGCTTTTGAACTGTGGTGTTGAAGAAGACTCTTGAGAGTCCCTTGGACTGCATGGAGATCAAACCAGTCCATCCTAAATGTGGTCAGTCCTGAGTGTTCATTGGAAGGACTGATATTGAAACTGAAACCTGATGAGAAAAACTGACTCATTTGAAAAGACCCCGATGCTGGGATAGATTGAAGGTGAGAGAAGAAGGGGATGACAGAGGATGAGATGGGTGGATTTCATCATTGACTCAGTGGATGTGAGTTTGAGTAAGCTCCAGGAGTTGGTGATGGACAGGGAGGCCTGGTGTGCTGCAGTCCATGGGGTCACAAAGAGTCAGACACAACTGAACTGAACTGAACTGATTTCTTTGCATTGATCATGAGAAAGTCTTTCTTATCTGTCCTTGCTAATCTTTGGAACTCTACATTCAGTTGGTAAACCTAGCTGCTATTAAATAAATCCTGAAGCTTCACTGACCTGATATAAGAAAGTTTTATTTCCTTTGCATGTAAGTGTTATCAAGAATAGGAAGTTTCAGTTAGGTCAGATCCAGGCCCAGGCTCATTAAAGTTTTGTCATCCTCAGCTTTTGTTTACTAAGCTGACTGGTAGCTGAGTGTTGACATCAGTCCAGAATACAGGAGAGTATGGAGGATCATGTGTAGAATCACTTTAAGTGGCAGCTGTAGGTAAAGTGACATTGACTGGAATTCAGTCACATGACTATACCTAACTAATTGCAAGGGAGGCTGGGAATCATAGTACAAATGTATGGCTATAGGAAGAGAGAAAAACAGGCAAGGTGAACAGCTGGCCAGTCCCGGCCACCGAGCCACAGTGCAGAGTAAAGAAGGTGTTGAGGCAGTCTGGCTGCTTCCTCTAACAGGGAGGGTCCAACGCACACCTTTCCTTTCAGCATTTTCCCTCTCATTCGGAGCCTGACTTACTGACCTGGCCTTCACCACTTGGCGGTAAATCTCTTTTGGCTTCTCGGCTTGGACCTCACTTCCTTGTTTTACTGAGAAGGTCGATGGTCCTTCAGAAACCTGTAGATGATGATGTGATATCAGCTTGGCAGGTGCTTGGAACACAGCCGCGCAAATGTCAACTCATGAGTGCTTGGCTCCCATTTTGAACCTCTCAGAGTCTTTTTTAGTTGCCCTAAGAATCATGTATGGCTGAAGAAGCCAGGAGCCTCCCTACAGCTCTCTGCCGCGGGGCTGTGAGGTGGGGTTGCTGCAGTGCAGTAGGTCATCCCTTCCTATGGTACCAGCCAAGGGCTCTGGCTGACAGCTCCTGGGGCAGAACCAGGCCCAAAGGCCAGGGAGCCCTGTGGAGAGCCAGGAGAGCTCACTCATTCAGTCTGTTATTTCAGACGGGCCAGGTGTGTTTTTAAAAGGAGCATCTAGGAGAGGATGTTCATTCAAACAATGCAATCATTACATGTTTTTCTGTAATACACTTGCAGGTTTCTTGAGGATAAGCCAGTCACTCTGTCCCTGACAGCAGGGTGCACCATGGTTTTGAATGTAATATTATTAAGTAAAACTTCATATCGTTTAAGATGGCATTTGTTCTCTGTCTCAATATCCTCTTACAAGATACATGCACAGTTTTGTGTGGAGGGGTGAACAATTTGACGAAAAATTAGTTAAGAAAATTTGGCTTGTATTTAAGAGCCTCTTTTTTTTTAATTACAAATTTGAAATAGTTCATTAAAAAAATTAAAGCCCAAAGTGCATATTTAATTTCATTACAGCAATGAACATTAGGTATGAAACAAGCTGTCCAAAAGAGCTGTTGAATTATTTAATAACCTCTGGGATTCAGGAGGTAACAGTCATCATAAACAATTCCACAAGTGCAGTGTGTTAGAAAGATCAGCTCTTTCTGTCTCCAGGCTTAGTAATTCAGATGAGGTGACTATCCAAACAGCAGTCTGTTTGAAATATTTTTAGGTTCCAGATGATCATTTATCTAAAAAATGGTCAGTAAGTATTAAATGTGTTTTAAAAGTATCTTCAGTTGAATGAATTTCCAATGAAGTCAGTATTCAGAATTCAAGACACTCTTCTATTACCATATATGTAATATTGATAGACTCAAACCAGATAATTAAATAGAAATGCATTCAAGAGTTTTGATCATTTATTATATTCAATTCTGGGGATATGGAGATATGTGAGGCAGGCTTCTTTCCCTGAATAATCTTGAAGTCTTTTGGGGGAAGAAGACAGGTCCACTGTACGTTTTTACTGGTATGATGTTTGAAGTGTGAATGAAGTGCTATGGAAATAAAGAAATAGTTCTACCAGGAGGTGGGGAGATAGGAAAGAGAAATGTCAGGTAAAAATACCTCATTTCAACTGGACTCTTACAAGAATGTGCAGGATTTTGTGGGGATGTGAACCAGCAAAGGGGCAGATGGCAAAAAGAAATGTGTGGTCTATGGCTCAAAAACAAAGTTGACTTTTTCCTAGGCTAGGAACCAACTAAGCCACAAAGTTACTAATAATGGGGGAAAATTTGTGAGAATGGACAGGATAATATTTCTAAATGCAGAAGATAATTCACAGTTAGGCCTTGTTCATTTAACATTGTCAGAGAATGAAAATTTTGACTCAAGTTATTTTCCCCAATACCTGAAGCTTTCTAATTTAACTGTCAAGGTTTTAACTTTTTAAACCTGAAGAAGCAATTTGACAGCTCTAGTTTATCTTGATAAATGTCAACTATTGTGCTACGTTAAAATGTCCTCAGGGATTATTAAGGCCTATAGATCTATTTGCCTTCAAAATTAGAGGCCTCATTTTGCTATTTTGCTTTTAAATGTTGGCTTCTGTATTTTCCTCCTCCATTGCTCTTTCTGTATACTTACCTTGTAGATTTTCTTTGCTCCTGTCAGGATCCCTGCCTCTAATAGCCCTTTTCATCTAATTTGCTATCTTTACTCTGCTGAGGAATGGGAAATAACAAAATCTGTCTTTCTTGGATAGTGATCAAGAAGGAGTGGGTTTATGAATTAAGGTACTCTCCTAGGAGGTTTGAAATGTGGGCTTTGTAATATACTGTGTGTTCATTTGTAGATTCTTGGTGATGTTCTTATCTAGCAAGTTTTCTGAAAAGGTGACCTCTAAAAAAATCAGTTGTGCCTTTATTTGAATTAACACTGAAATCTGTTTGGGAAAATGCCAAGTGCTGGAAGGGCCTCCTGATGAAGTTTATCTTGGAATAACCCTTAGAGACTTTAGAAAAGCAAAACCACGTAGGACACGATTTTTCAAAATGTTGACAGGATGCTTGTACTCCCTATTTGATAAATTTCCCAGCTGAAAAGAACATTCTATCATAAAGTAAGCAAAGTGAAGTTCTTCATTTGTCTTCCACAGCAGAAGCACACGGAGGGTTTTTTCAGTGGATTGTGTTTCAACAGGATTGCCTTGGAACTTTGGTCAGTGATAAACATTTACAATTATGAAACCTTGAAATGATATTTCAAGAAGCAATGTAATACATAAACTAGGTTAGTGTTTTTAACCCTGAGAAGGTAGTATTATTTTCCCCATTTTTCTGAGGAAGAAACTGAAAACTCAGCACTCATATCACAGAGTAGCATCTTGTTGGGCAAGGCTTTAAACCCCTGTGCATCTGACCTCCAAGCTCCTGGAAACTTATCCTTTACTCCAGTCCTTACAGTAACTGACTCTTAATGTTCCCAATTTACCTAGATGTTTCTTTTCTTATTGGTAAGACAAGAGAATTGAACCAGCTGATTTCTAAGATTTCTTACAGTTCCAGCAGAATCATAGATTTTTTTTAAAGATAATCTTAGATAAGATATATAGCCTGGATAATCTTAGGGCTTCCCAGGTAGTGCTAGTGATAAAGAACCTGCCTGCTGATGCAGGAGACATAAGAGAAGCAGGTTCAATCCCTGGGTCAGAAAGATCCCCTGGAGGAGGAAATGGCAACCCACTCCAGTATTCTTGCCTGGAGAATCCCAAGGACAGAGGAGCCTGGAGGGCTATGGTCCACGGGGTCACAAAGAGTCAGACAGGACTGAAGCGACTTAGCACGCATGAAAGTGCCTGGAGGGTCTTCCCAGGTAGTGCTAAGAATCTACCTGCCAATGCAGAAGATGTGGATTTGATCCCTGGGTTGGGAAACTCTCGTGGAGGAGGAAATGGCAACCTACTCTAGTATTCTTACCTGGAAAATTCCATGGAGAGAGGAGCCTGGCAGGCTACAGTCCATGGAGTCACAAAGTTGGACTTGATTTAGTGAATGAGCACTCATGCACAAGTGCCTAGAAGAAGACAATGAAAAGGTAGATTGGTTCAGACAGAATGATTGCAATAAAACCTTTTACTAGTACATTGTTATCACAAAACTGAAACTATACATTTTTTAGGCCTTGCTTTGTAGCTGAGATTTGCCTCTTAGGATGCTACTCTGTGTCCCAGCCTCCCAGCCTTGCCTTTGACAATTTCAAGACCCTGAAAGCGTAATGTGTAGAAGAAGATGGATGAGCCCCTTGGCAGAACACACTGGGGCCATGACTGTAGAGGTGGGGGATTCTTTGCAGCTTTCAAATCTGCTTTCTGAGGAGATGCTTAAGGAGTGATGGAGGGATTTCTCACCAGATGCAGAACAAATGAACTTTATCCAGATAATCTTTCACTTTTCCTTAGGAAGGAGAAAGTCATGTTTAAAGTCATCCCATCCATTTTGCAGTCATGTAACCCATAGCACGGAAGTCTCCTAAAAATTGTTGCTTGCTCTGTCTTTCCAGGTCAGTGGCATATATGCAACACCAGGGGCGGCATCCACACAGACTGCAGTGTCAATGGCCAGTCCCTCGAGTTGTGCAATGCAGCAGGTGCTGTAAAAATAACCACCATTCATTCTGTGCCAGCGACACCAAATACCATATTTCCTTTAATCTTCACAACAACCCTACGTTATAACATGGTGAAGTGTATTTTTCAGAGGAAGAAATGGGGCTCAGAAAGTGCCCACGGTCAATACGGTAGTGTCCTGCAGAAGCAGGACTCGAACTGAAGTCTTCCTGCTTTCACAGACAATGCTCTTTCCCCCATACTCCACCTCCACTCCATGGGAGTTCTCCAAGTCAGGCCGATGCAGAACGGGGTAAGGTGGGGGGTGGGAGGAGTGGAGCATGTGACCACAGTATCAACCTGGTTTCAAATTTTCTGTCTCTCAACACTTAAAACGAGATTGCAGAGCCCCTATAAAAGGACTAAGACCCCACCACCTACCTACCTTCCTCATCACCTACCTCTTCTCCAATACATTCTGTGTCCCCAGTGGCCATCTTTCAAGGCATTTCTGGCCACAGCATGTACTTTTCACATCGCAGTTCCATTGGCCATTTCCTTTGCATTTACCTTAGAATAAAACCATGTTTTGTCATTTTTTGAGACCTTTTGCAGAATGGGCAAGAGAGGCACACCCAAAGTAGTGAGAGGAACTTTTGCTGCATATGCCAAAACTCAAAGATGCTTTCTTGTTGTAGATGTGGGTCAGTGTGGGATAAAATACAGGTGTCAGTGAAATCCCAAGGGCCAGCCCTGCCACACCCCTTTACAGCTGAGAAACCATAGACCTGATCACTCTTATGCATGCTTCTGTTTTTCCTAAAACAAGGCTATAATGTATATATCTGTGTATATATTAGTAATATGATAATCGCACATTGGGGAGGCGTTGCTTTCATGTCATAGCGCGAGAGTGCATAATACTCAAGCAGCAGGGGTAAGGAGAAGAGAAAACGGGCTGAGATTGAGGTAGAGGCATGGTCTTCAGGAGCTAAGGTTGCCTTAACTGGCGCTCTCCATAACTCCCATGATGTAACCTCATGTGCTGAACGTGTGTCCTCTCCCCAGTGCTGCTGGGATTGTTTTATTCTATTCCTAAAGAAATCTTGGCCTAAAAGGAGGGGAGATGTATTGTCTAGCAGAGGTCTGATCAATGATAAAGAGACTTTCTAGATCAGGCTTCCTTGGACTTCCTGGTGGCCTAGTGGTTAAGAACGCCTGCCAGTGCAGCAGACGTGGTCGATCCCTGCTCTGGGAAGACTGCGCATACGGTGTGTGCCGCAACTACTGAGCCCACACTCTAGGGCCCGTGCTCGGCATCAAGAGAAGCCCGTTCAGCGCAGCTGAGAGTAGGCCTCGCTCTCTGCAACTGGAGAAAGCCCACTCGCAGCAATGAAGACTCAGTGCAGCCGAAAAAAAAAAAAGTATATATATTATATTAAAAAAAGGTTGGGCTTCATGCTTGACTGCAAGCCTCTGAAGAACCCCTTCCACCCGCCCACCCTCCCTTTTCCTGCGGCTGTTACTTCCTCTGCTCCGCCCCCAGGACTGGGTTTTCATTCTCCTCACTGCTTGCTGTGTTCTAGCTCACAGTGTACAGCTCTGTAGCCTGTTCTCCGTTATTGTGAGCTCCTCACGGTGAAGGGCAGATGCGATATTTCCTTCATTGTGTTAAGATGATACAACCCAGACATATTTAGTTGTGGTCTCATCACATGCAACATGCAACTAGACCCCAGGTAGCTCTGGGAAAGGTGAAGAGAAGAGACGATGGCATCGACAAGAAGAGAATCTAGTCAGATGGTTCCCAGAGGGCTGGAGGCAGACATCTCAGTCATGTGACTGCTCTGTCACAGCATCACCTGCAGAGCAAAAGGGCACAGTTCCCATAGTGATTAGAATAGGAAGGCAGGCTTGCTTGCATCTGTGGTCTGGTGTCTCTTGTCCAAATTCATTTGGGCAGCTACCCTTCATCCTGGCTGTGAAAACACAGTTCCGTTCTTCTGGTCCCTTCAGTTCCTGTCTTAGCTTTCAATTGTAGGCCAAAACAGTTTTTAGATGACTATGAGATATCCATAAATCTAGGATATTGTGTTTAACAAGTTTCCTCTTTATCCAAGAAAAAATTAAAATTAGGCTATAAATATGATTGGCATATTCCAAGAATAATGGCAGCAATCTCATGGGCCTGGTATCTTAGAGAACTAGCTAATAGTTCACTGTGTCAACACAGGAAAGGCCCTCATCTCTATAGAATGTCTAGCCCAAGTAGCTTTTAAGACTCACAGGACATTAGATCTAGAAGAAACTTAGAGATTACTTAAGTCTGAGGCCATAAAAACTAAGGGGACAGAGAAGTCAAGACCTGCCCAAAGTCACATGGTTATTTGCAAATGCTGAGCAGGTGTGGATTAAGCCTGCTTACCATTCAGGGCTATATGAACTTCTATTTGTGACTTACAAGTCCCTTGTAAGGATGCCTCTTGCATTCCATCAGCAGAACATGGCCGGAAGCACCTCTCTCATCAGATAGCCATGTCATTTTTCCCATACTCTGCTGACCCTGGGTTTGTATAACACGTAAGGATTCTGAACAATATATAAGAATTATCATCCCATGGAAAGAAAGACAGATATTAACTTCTCCCAACCCAGCTGCTCAGAGCCATTTCCTATAGTCTTATACACATCATTTAAAATTTATTTGAATTTGATCGACAGCCAAAGGACACACAGTTCCTTTATAAATATAGTTTCTGCTCCCTGTCTGCAAACTGGGACCTTTTATGACAATGATCAACTTTTAGAACTTAGTAAAAAATTTCAGCTTCTGGTAAATATTGGCTTTCTTCTCCCTCTCTCCCTTCTTGGGCCTGGATCCATATTCCGAGGGCAGAAGAAAACAATGAAGCGGGCTCATGTCTACCTGTTCATGACTGCTCTGCTGGTTCACTCTGTTTCTTCCTTGGTGGAACTCCACTGGAAGAACCATTTCTGTGGCTGATTTAAACAGTGGCTAGTGCAAGTGACTGAATAATAGATACAAACTTTACTTGGGAGTTTGAGTTTCTCTTTAACTCCATACCGCTGCTGGATTGCTCTTCTAGCTTATCTGAATTCTCTTTGTAAGCTTTTATTTCTCCTTTGAGGTTCAGAACTTTGGCAGCTGGGGGTGAAACTAGAAACTGATTAATAAGGGGAAAGGTGGCTTTGAGCAGTTTAAAATTCAAGCAAGCAAACCAGTAATATCTCTGAAGTGGTGATCATTCTCAAAATAGCTTGCTGATTATTATGGAGGTTACAAGCTTATGCCAGATACAGTCCATCCCTCCTTCCAAAGAGCTGGTGGTCTAGAGGGGAGTTAGATGTGCACCTGCAGGAGGGCGTGTCTACTCCTCTGGGACTATACATGGCCGTTTATTTATCTTTGGCGGCACTGGGTCCTCATTGCTTTGTGTAGCCTTTCACTGCTTCCGGAGAGTGAGGACTCCTCCCACTGTGGGCTTGGGCTTCATTGCCGCAGGGCCCAGGCTCTCGGTGCATGAGCTTCAGCAGTTGCAGCACACAGGTTGTCTTTGCAGCTCTCAGGCTCTAGAGCAAGAGCTCAGTGGCTGTGTAGAAGGGCTGAGCTGCTCTGCATCATGTGGAATCTTCCCAGACCAGAGACGGAACCTGTGTCCCCCGCCTTAGCAGGCGATTCTTATCCACTGCACCATCAGGGAAGTCCTGGGACAATATGAGTCTGTGTTCCCAAAGCAGGTACATTGGTGGACAAAGAGATGATTTTAGTTGGTACACAGAGGGGGCATTAAATAAGTTTGATTCGCACTGTAAAGGTGGTATATTCCTATTTCAATTTCTCTCACCTCTTCTGATTACCTTAAAAAAAGGGAGATTAAAAGAAAAAAAACACCTCTCAGATCTGTGCTAAAATACCTAAAACATCTCTTTAACACCTATCCATCTTCTCAGTAAAAACCCAAAACCTAAGTCTCTGTCTGATTGAGAAACTTTGGACACCAATAATGTCCAGTTATAGTTTAATACTATCCTTCATTTTTATTGTATTTATTTTTTCCAGGTTGACTCTATTTAATTGCAAGTGATAAAGTTTTTCTATTTATGATGCTAATAATACACTGTTGCCTTACTAAATCTCTCAGGGCTGCTGTAAGAAATTACTACAGACTATATGGTTTAAGCAACAAATATTGATTTTGCATGGTTATGGAAGTTGGAAAGTCCAAGATCAGGGTGTCAGCATGGTCAGGTTCTGGCGAAAGTCCTCTTCCTTTTTTTACAGACAATCATCCTTTGCTGCATCTTCACGTGGCAGAAAGAGAGCAAGCCAGCTCTCTGGCCTCTTCTCATAAGGGCACTAATCCTAATCCTGAGGGCTCCATTCTCATAATCATCTCTCAAAGGCCTCACCTCAATCACAATGGAGATTAATTTCGATATAGGAATTTTTGAAAGGAAACAAACATTTAATTCATAACACTAAGTAAATTTGTTTAGCTAAAAAAGAAGTTATCAATAATCCCAAACACTAAATAAATATTGGCATAGGTGGTACAAAAATACGGCAGAAATCATCAGGGGCGTGCAAATGTTTGGGAAACTGTTTAGAGCTGTGAAGTGAGTGCTTTTGAAGTGAATTGCAAGAGGAATTTCAAGAAATGATTGTGTACTAGGGGTTAGGAGCTTGTGGAAGAATTCCTTGAGGAGATGAGCTTTAAGGGAACATTTGAAAGGTTTAGGGAGAAGCCATGTGAGCAAGGATATGGTTAGGAACAGGAAGCGTGGTGAACTGGATGAACCATTCATGCCCAGAGGTCATGGTTGGAGGAGAGTGACAGCTAGAATCACAAAGTGGAAAGACCTTATACGAGGAAATTCTTTGCTTTTTAAAAAAATGTTTATTTTGGAATAATTATGGATTCACATGCAGTTGTAAGAAACAACCCAGAGAGATCTCATATACCCTTTACCCAGTGAGAGGGAGTTTTTATTTCTTTATATGTTCAGATATAAGTTCTTTGTTGGATATATGATTTGCAAATACTTCCTCTCAATCTGTAATTTGTTTTTTTCATTTACAGAAAGTTTATGAGATCCAATTTATAATTTTTTCCTTTTATTGATTGTGTTTTTGATATCAAGAATTCTTCTCTTAGCCCTAGTTTCTGAAGATTTTCTTCTAAGTTTTTACCTAGAGGTTTTATAGTTTTACATTTTACATTTAAGTCTGTGATCCATTTTGAGTTAATTTTTATAAAAATGTGAGGTGTTTAAGTCAAGGGTTCATTTAGTTTGTTTTTGTTTATAAATGTCCAATTTCTCCAGCACTGTTTGTCAGAAAGTCTACCCTTCTATTACATTTCTCTTGCATCTTTGTCAAAAATCAGTTGGGCATATTTGTATGGGTCCCTTGCTTGTTACAGTCACCTTATTGATATCTCCTGTTATTTGACTGTAACATCTGAAAAATAAAAACGTTAATGGGCCTTTCACCCAAATGAATAGTGTAATAAATTACTTGACTATGGTATGTTTGATGGCTTAGAGAGGTCTCATTACATACTCATGAATCATCCCCAAGGCCTTATGGTCCTTATGAGAACAGAACATTTGGCCCCTATCCCACCAAAATATTTTCTTTTACCTAAATAGAAAGACATGGGGAAGGGTGCCCATATTTTTTTTCCCCCAGGGCCAATAAGAGGCTGCTTAAGTTCGACTTTGCAAACTTTACAGGGACGAGAAATGTGATTGGTCTTGGTCAGACTTCTTTTTGCACAGGCTTCAGCAGGGACTTAACTCACAGTTCTGCCAGGAGCTCAGGAGCCTGCTCGCATACATGAACGATAAGGGACATCTAAGGAAAACAAACTGATCCCTTTTAGGGACACATCAAAGCCAGATAACCCAAGAGAATCCTAGCAAGATACAGCCAGTCTTAGAGTGAAGTACTGTGAAATTAGCTTTGCTTCCTTGAGTTTATGAAGCATGCATCTGTATAAACCTGCTTGTGCAGACATCCCCAGCCCCAAGCTGGGTCTGCCCAAATCCAGTGAATCGGCTCTGAAATGCAGACGGCATCTAGCGGTGACCAAGCCTCCGCCGCAGGCAGTCTGTTGGCCAGTTAGGCCCAGTGGAGCAGTGGAACGGAAATACCTGGAGAAGTTTTTACGTGTCCATGGAATTTCGCTTCAGGAAACCATCAGGGCAGAGACGGGCATGCCTTACAGGTACTTGTTGGTTGCAATGTTATCCAGCCAGGGCGCTGCATTGAAATCAAAGGTTGTTGTTATTAAAGAAAGAAGGATTGAAATAGCAAAAAAAAAAAAAAAAAATTATATAGAAAAAGGAAAAGAAAAATGAATGCAATGAGCCTTCTTCTTGGGCTGCCTTATTTTTTCAAGCTTTAAATTGTCTACTTTCTCTTTGCCTCAAAGATTACATATAGTCAGGCTCACCTGTGGAAGTTCCCATCCTCATGCCATTAGAAATGTCTTTGGCTTGATACTGAATCAACAGTATGTGTTTTTGCAGGTCATAATGATGAATGGGAGCTCTATTCTTCTTAAGGAAATTTATAAATTAAGAATAGAATTTTTTTTTTTAACGCTGCCTGGTCTTCAAGGCTGTTATTTTCTTTTAAGCCTGAATCATGTGGTTATACTAATAACTAATAAAGTAGTTCATGAGACTGAACAAGTTCTTAAAATGACAGCACTTTTTATCAGTGTAGCCCAACATAAATTACTGGTTGTTCTCTAACCCTCCAGTACCATCCATTTATTCTGTGAAAGATTAACAAAAGGGAGAAGTTTTTTCCTAGTATGTGGTTGGATGTATAATCTTTTAAAATTGCTCTGAAATAGGAAGTATCATTCTTTTTCAGAGCAAGTATTGTTCAAACCTCTATAAGTATGTCTGTGCTTAGCTAAATAACCCAGCTATACGCGCATCAGTGCTTGCTTGACAAATGCCTAGTTTTAAACATCCAGGAAGCTGAGCAAAAGCTGTTCAGAAGAACAAAGGTACTGAAAACAAACAATTCCCCCTCCCCCCTCCAAAAAAACCCCAAACCAAATCCCTTACCATTTCTAAAGAACAGTTGTCTTAGTTCAAGTCAAAACTTCTAGTTCACAGAATGAGATTGCTTTTGTATAGACAGGATGTCCCTAGGTGATTTTATTCTATAATCTAAAGGTCTATTTTAATGCAATAACTACTGCTGTAGTTACCAGCTAATTTGATTAATAAAGCAATTTGCATTGAGATGGCTCCTCTCTGGAGAGCAAAGTATTTCACACAGACTCTTTATGCAATAAAGGGCTCCTACAGAAGAGGAATGAACTCTTTGAGTTTTATAGGGTATATTAACATCAGACAACTCATCCCATTGTGCTTTTGAAGTGGAGCCTGAGAAGAACCAACAGCCTTTCCAAAAGAATCCGTGGTCCCACAGCCTGGGATCGAGGAGATGCTGTCAGTCCTCGCCTATCTTCCCTGAATCTATCTTTACTGGAAGGAGCTGCCTTCTCTCTGTCTCTCCTCATCCTCTCAATGTCTTCTCCTTTCTTTCCTTGACTCTCAGTGGTAATAGTGGTGGAGTATAGATCTGGGAAGGATGGACTGTTTCATTGCTTAAAAAATAATCTGTCTTTGCATCTTCATCCCAGGATGGGTGGTATCACCATGAACTCTTGTGGAAATCTTCAGGGAGTATGCCTCTTTTGCTCAGAGTCCCAGTTTGAATACCAATTACGTATTTTGTGATATGTGTCCATGTTCAGATGAACATATGTTCCAGGACAGTGTTTTTTCAAGCAGTTATGGAGTAGAGGAATGCCTTCATCAAATAGAGAAGAGCAAAAGTGTCTTAGTTGAAATTGGGATCTTAGAGCCCACCTGCTTGAGGGGAGCAGTCCCAGCAGCTCAGGTCCCCAGGCACGCCTGCAGATCCTGTCTTCTGCACGACTTGAGAGTACAGTTCTGAGAAGACTCTTCAAGGTGCCTTGGAGAGCAGGACTGGCAGGTCCTGCTCACAGAGGCAGGCTCTTAGGCCAGCCTATGTGCCACTAGCCCACACTCAGGGAAGGAATGGGACTTAGGAGATTGTTGTTCCTAGATCAGAATATGCGGAGAAAAAAGTAGTTGAGTAGATAATGGCCACCTCATGCGAAGAGTTGACTCATTGGAAAAGACCCTGATGCTGGGAGGGATTGGGGGCAGGAGGAGAAGGGGATGACAGAGGATGAGATGGCTGGATGGCATCACCGACTCGATGGGCATGAGTTTGAGTAAACTCCGGGAGTTGGTGATGGACAGGGAGGCCTGGCGCGCTGCGATTCATGGGGTCGCAAAGAGTCAGACATGACTGAGTGACTGAACTGAACTGAACTGAAGTAGACAATTGGCTCCAGAAAATAGCCAAGGCTTTGAATTATGAACTTGATGTTTTCTGCATCTTCCTGATGCATATCGTCATCCTCCTCCTCTTTCTCCAAATTTCCATAGTACTTTGTTCTTTTTTCAAGGCACACTAACTGTTCTTATTTCAAACATTCTCCTTTAAGCATGAGGGACAGATTTTAATGGAAGAGAATTCGGAATCTCTTGTTTCCTTCCCAAGCTGTCTTTTGACCTTAACTTCTTGTAAGTGTATTTGGGGTTAGGTGAGGAGACTTTTATACTCTTCTTTACCTTGTTTTCTACCTCCCTCCAAGACCATGGCTATGTTAAAATACCTCATTCCACCTGTCTTTTCTATTTTCTTCTTTTTGAAGGGCATTGTTTCCTGTGTAGTGCCAAGGTAATAGACTTTGGAGCTGATGAGACCAGATTTCAAATCCCAATGCTTCTGCTTTACAAACTGTGTGACAAGGGGCCAGCTGTGACACATAAGTGCTTAACACACAGTAGGTGTTCACTGAAAGTAGGTTCCCTTCCTGCTTATTCTGTAGACTCCTGTCAGTCATCCTCATGTCAGGAGATGACAGCCCCCTATAGCTGAAACATACGATGGATAAGAGTATTCTCAGAAGGAAAAGAAAGAATTAGGAGATCTTCAGTAACAACTCTGTGAATATGCTATAAGTCATTATGTTGTACATTTCAAATGGGTGAATTGTATATATGTAAATTATATATCAATAAAGTTGTTAAAAATAAGAGAAGTTTAAAAAATCTGCAGTAATTCACAATCTGTGTAGATTTCCATGCTGAGCTTAGAATTCTGAAAGGTTTGGAAGAGCTGGGTAAGCTGTTTTCTCTTCCTAATTTGGTCAGATGCCATTGCAGCCTTCAGCCCAATACCAGCTGCTCAGGTCCCTTGATCATCTGCGAGAGAGCATTATGTTGTGTTTCCATGGAGACTTGGTTATATTTCTAACTAAGGGTGACCAGGGGAGGAAAAAAAATCAGTAAATATGCAAACACATGTATCAGCTGAAAAGAAATGGGAGGAACTGTTTGCATGTGGGGTAAAAAGTGCCAAGTTGCTGTGCTGATCCTTCTGTTGTCTTAGAATTTTTCAGCAAAAATAGAAGTTTTTGTGAATTCATTTTATTAAGATCTATAAAAGAGTGACTCAAGAGGGTCCTTCAGTCATTTCTAAGAGGCCATCTCTAGTATTAATACAAAGCATTGACCTCTGAGCCAGACAGTGAACCTGAGCTTCAGCTCAGGTCGGTTCAGTCACTCAGTCATGTCCGACTCTTTGCAACCCCATGAACCACAGCACGTCAGGCCTCCTTGTCCATCACCAACTCCTGGAGTCCACCCAGACTCATGTCCATTGAATCGGTGATGCCATCCAACCATCTCATCCTCTGTCATCCCCTTCTTCTCCTAACCTCAATCTTTCCCAGCATCAGGGTCTTTTCCAATGAGTCAGCTCTTAGGTGGCCAAAGTACTGGAGTTTCAGCTTCAGCATCAGTCCTTCCAATGAACACACAGGACTGATCTCCTTTAGGACAGACTGGCTGGATCTCCTTGCAGTCCAAGGGACTCTCAAGAGTCTTCTCCAACACCACATTTCAAAAGCATCAATTCTTTGGCACTCAGCTTTCTTTATAGTCCAACTCTCACACCCATACGTGACTACTGGAAAAACCATAGCCTTGACAGATGGACCTTTGTTGACAAAGTAATGTCTCTGCTTTTTAATATGCTGTCTAGGTTGGTCATAACTTTCCTTCCAATAAGTAAGCATCTTTTAATTTCATGGCTGCAATCACCACCTGCAGTGATTTTGGAGCCCCCCAAAATTAAGTCAGCCACTGTTTCCACTGTTTCCCCATCAATGTGCCATGAAGTGATGGGACTGGATGCCATGATCTTAGTTTTCTGAATGTTGAGCTTTAAGCCAACTTTTTCACTCTCCTCTTTCACTTTCATCAAGAGGCTCTTTAGTTCTTCTTCACTTTCTGCCATAAGGGTGGTGCCATCTGCATATCTGAGGTTATTGATATTTCTCCCGGGAATCTTGATTCCAGCTTGTGCTTCTTCCAGCCCAGTGTTTCTCATGATGTACTCTGCATATAAGTTAAATAAGGAGGGTGACAATATACAGCCTTGACATACTCCTTTTCCTATTTGGAACCAGTCTGTTGTTCCATGTCCAGTTCTAACTGTTGCTTCCTGACCTGCATACCTTAACGGCAGGTCAGGTGGTCTGGTCTGGTCTGGTCTGGTATTCCCATCTCTTTCAGAATTTTCTACAGTTTATTGTGATCCACACAATCGAAGGCTTTGGCATAGTCAATAAGGCAGAAATAGATGTTTTTCTGGAACTCTCTTGCTTTTTAGATGATCCAGCAGATATTGGCAATTTGATCTGGTTCCTCTGCCTTTTCTAAAACCAGCTTGAACATCTGGAAGTTCTCGGTTCATGTATTGCTGAAGCCTGGCTTGGAGAATTTTGAGCATTACTTTACTAGCGAGTGAGATGAGTACAATTGTGCAGTAGTTTGAGCATTCTTTGGGATTGCCTTTTGTAGGGATTGGAATGAAAACGGACCTTTTCCAGTCCTGTGGCCACTGCTGAGTTTTCCAAATTTGCTGGCATATTGAGTGCAGCACTTTCACAGCATCATCTTTCAGGATTTGAAATAGCTCAACAGGAATTCCATCACCTCCACTAGCTTTGTTCGTAGTGATGCTTTCTAAGGCCCACTTGACTTCACATTCCAGGATGTTTGGCTCTAGGTGAGTGATCACAGCATCATGATTATCTGGGTGGTGAAGATCTTTTTTGTACAATTCTTCTGTGTATTCTTGCCACCTCTTCTTAATATCTTCTGCTTCTGTTAGGTCCATACCATTTCTGTCCTTTATTGTGCCCATCTTTGCATGAAATTGTCCCTTGGTATCTCTAATTTTCTTGAAGAGATCTCTAGTCTTTCCCATTCTGTTGTTATCCTCTGTTTCTTTGCATTGATCGCTGAGGAAGGCTTTCTTATTTCTCCTTGCTATTCTTTGAATCTCTGCATTCATATGGGTATATCTTTCCTTTTCTCCTTTGCTTTTGGCCTCTCTTTTTTTCACAGCTATTTGTAAGGCCTCCTCAGACGGCTATTTTGCTTTTTTGCAGTTCTTTTTCTTGGGGATGATCTTGCTCCCTGTCTCCTGTTCAATGTAGTGAACCTCCATCCATAGTTCATCAGGCACTCTGTCTATCAGATCTAGTCCCTTCACTTCCACTGTATGATCATAAGGGATTTGATTTAGGTCATACCTGAATGGTCTAGTGGTTGTCCCCTCTTTGGGTCAAGGTAAAAGTACATAGAGAAGTAGTTTTATGGACAAAGCACACACACAAAATCGACTGAATTAATATGCTCTAAACACCCAGGTTTGAAGCCATTTTATAATACATAAGCCAGGAGGGACCCAAGCAGATGTAAACCGAAGGTCTAATACAGGGGTCAACAAAATTTTCCTGTAGGAGGCCAGACAGTGGATATCTTAAGCTCATGGGCCACATCAACCTTTGTTCTAAGTACTGAGCTCTGCCCTTGTAGGTGGAAGGGAAGAGTGCAAGTGTTAGTTCCTCAGTGGTGTCCGAGCCTTTGTGACCCCGTGGACAGAGGAGCCTGGCGGGCTACAGTCAAGAATACTGGAGTGGGCTGCCATTCCCTTCTCCAGGGAATCTTCCTGATCGAACTCTGGTCTCCCACACTGCAGGCAGATTCTTAACCGTCTGGGCCACCAGTGAAGAAGCCGTCAACAACAAGCACAGGAGTGGGCATGGCCGTGTCCCAGTTCCACTTTACGTATGGACTTGGACCTGGATTTGGCTCTGGGCTCTCCAGCAGTACCACACTGGGAAGGGGACCACAGAGCTCTTTACGGAAATCAGAGTCCTTGAGATGGATAGGAGCCAGCTGTTCAGGGATGGAACATTTCTGGAGGTTAGAGAGAAAGTTCTTCTCCTTGGTGTAATTAATAACATCTTTAAAAAAATCCTTATAGTAAACACAGCATTGAGATTCTTCAGGCTCTCTCTCATGGGGCCCCTAATATTAATAAGTGTCTTCATAGCAAATAATAATTCAGCCAAAGCAAGCAGGTGCAGTAGAAGAAATGGCCTTGGTTTAACAGCATTCCAATTAGTCTGGAATTTTTTATACCTAAAGGTTCCTCACTAATAATAAAACAGATTTTGCTGTTTTATAATGACAGGTTCATGAAATGAAACAATTTTTTCTCAAATTAAGGAAGAATGCTTGTTGCCAACCAAAGATAAAATTTTCTACAACCTTGAGGTGAAGATGGGAAACGGCAAAATGATAGATGGGGCGGGGGTGTTTTGGGATTGCTGATGTGGGACAGACCTTGCAGATAATTTGCTCCAATTTCTGGCCTTATAGCTGAAGAAAGTTGAGGCTCAGAGGTGTTGCATTTCCAGTCAACAACAGAGCCGGGACTAGGGCCTTTGCCCTTTGGTCCCAGTCCAGTGATTTTCCCACAAATCCATATTTATTCCCACCCCTCCAACCCCCATCCCACCCCATGCCAACACACACCCTCACACACCCCCACACCACACACACATACCCCACTCATAGCCTCCACATCCACACCCACACACCCGCATATTCCACATGCCATACACACCTCACACATACCCCCACACTCTCCTACATACACACAGACACACTCCCACCATACATATGCCCCATGTCACACACATACACCCCCCATGTTCCACACACTATACATACACACCTCACACAGCCCACATACACACACCCCCTCCCCCCACACCTCCCACATACTGCACACCCCAAACCCTTCCCTGTACCACCCTGACACAGATATTTCTAAACCCCCACGTATCCCACACATGCCCCACACAATCCCCCACACACCACACACATCACACACACAAATATACACTCCCACATGTCACACATGCACCGCGTATTCCACACACGTTGTACACACACATCTACACACCTCATCCCTTCCCCGTACTCCCCACACATTTCTTACCCCCCACCCTCCACGCACACCACAGACGCCACACACACCCTACACCCTGCCTCCCAGGGATGCCACAGTTTGTCACGTTCACCATCCCACTCAGTCCAGCTTTCCAAGCACTCCTGTTCTTGCTCTGCTCCATGATCTGCTTCAGTCCCACTTCTTTGCACACTGGCCCTTTGTCCCTGTACTGAAATGCTGAGTCACACTCACCATTTCTTTCATCTTACCACTGTAAGTAATGAAACGTTGAGTCTTATGCATCATTACTTTCATCTTACTCATCATAACTTTTCCCACCTAGAATGTTCTTACATGTCCCCTTTGCCAAGGTGAATCCAGCCCACAGACCCTCCCTTGTCTCTCACAGCATGACTGGTCTTTGATTCATGTAGTCTGGATCGTGTGTATGTGATGTGTGTCTCAAAAGTAGGCTCTGGTCATCTTGAGGAGAACGACTAGAACGTATACAATTTTGTAATCCTCTCATGCTTTGTATTGTGTGTATTGCTTCTTTGGGGTATATGCATTCAGAAGTTGGGAAACAGAAAGACCCAAGGACAAGTAAGAACACCCATTTCCCCTTTAATAGTGCTCTAGCCGCATATTTTCTCCCATATCTTAAATAAAATGTTACTTAACCTTGATGGGTCTCAGTTTCCTTATCTGTAAAATGAGCCTAATTCAACTTGCCTCACGACACTGTTGTAAGAATTAAATGAACTCACATTCATGACAGTGCTTAGCTCACTGTCTGCTCAAGTGGGAGCCTAACAAACAGAATTCCCTTGCTTCACCTCCTTCTTAACCATCCCAGGAATCCATCATTTAGTCATCTTTCAGAGGCTGAAAGAAAAAGTGTATGGTGATGTATTTAGAAAAGAGAGCGGAGCATAAAATAACCACCTGTAATTAAATCTTGCACAGTTCTGAGCATGTTACTCTGCTTTCCTCATTTGCTTATATGCATTTTTTTCTTTGCTTCTCCTATTGGAACATACTGTTAGGATCTATTGATAAAGTTTTTTTTTTTTCTTTTTTACTTCACATGTTGTTTCCTATTTAATGAAAACAGCCTCATGACATATTGGAATAAATTACTCTCCAAATGGTGTAATATAAAGAGAAAAATAACTTTTCGTCAGTCAGTATATTTCCAGTGCCTAGCCTCGTGTCTGGAATAGAAATAATTTGAGACAGAATGGAATTAATAGGGCTAGAACTCCCACTGGTACCTTCCAGTACCTCTCCCATCCACCCGCCATACTACCTGAGAATCCATTCAACTAGAGGCTCCGTTTCTCCTGTTAAAATGGAGGTGTGTGATCTAAACTAAAAGGCAGCAGATCAAGAAGGAAACAGGACATTGGCCAGGCTGACCTGAAAACAGAGAAGACAGGAAGGAAGGTTCTAGACTGGAACTGGGTGGGGGGTAAGCTTGGTTGTTGGGGCACGGCACAGTGCTGCAGGAACCGTGAAGGGATGCAAGGGAGAAGGCCTGAAGAAGAAGGCAAGAGAGCTGGAGCTAAACCTTACTCATCTACTAACTTGTCTCAAAAGTGTTGGGTGAAGCGTTTGGAAATATTAGTTAACTGATAGCTTTCACTGATCTCTAAATGAAGATTCTAAAGATAAGTCAGAGCTAGTTTTTGCTCTGTAAACTCTTTCCCTGGATTCTGTCATAATGGGAATGTAGTGTCCTGGCTGGAGGATTTGCAGACCAGCTCCTCCACCCCACCCCTTTCTCTGATCCTCTGATTCCTTGTCCATGAAATGAAAATACACACAGAGCATCCCTCCCAGGGTGGTGCTGTTCACGCCAAGGGCACATGGTGAACGCTTAGGAAAGACTACCCGCTTCTTGCCTTTTCTGCTTTTCATGATTTCCATGCCGCTGTGGAAGTTGAAAATTATTTTTGTTACTCAGCTGAACTCACTGTCTTCCTCCTAGCCTCTCCCAACCCTCCAAACACCCCTTCACCACATACTCCCCTGACCTACATTTTTCATGGAATGCTTGCACACTCAGATCTTCTTTAAAAAGTAGATATGGCCATGATTGTGAAAATCAAAAGCCCAGAAAAAAAATGCTAGCTGAGCAGGGGGTTGTATTTTCCATGGTAAAAAAAGCCTACATGATTTATTTTAGACTGGCCTCATTTTGGTCTGTCTTGGAGCCTGTGCTGATTTGCTTTGGGTCCTCTGACTGCGGTTCTCCTGGCATCAACATTGCTGGAGGAATGATGCTGACACTGAAATGGTCCAGGTTCAGAGCCTGTGTGATTATTTGAAACCCAAAGAGCCGGCTAGTGAAAGATTTAGAAGGCTTAGTGAAGGGGGTCTCTTCAAAATGGGGCTGAATGTTTATTTCCTATGGAATGGAACAGAAGTTCTAAAATGAGTATGTTTTAAGTGTCAGTTTAAATAGAAAATGCTTTAAAATGTAAGTAAGGGTGAGAGATGAGTGCCCCTTGGATTTGTAATATTATTTTCATTCTGTTTTGAAATTTCCATTTGTGGTTTCCCAGAAGGATAGTTGCCTTATGCATAATGAAACACTGGAAATTCAGGGCTCAAGAACAACTCTGGGTTATATGAACCTGCCTTTTCTCAGATAGAAATTATTTATAACTGTTTTATATTAAAAACAATCATTTTGAGAGCTGGTTTTCCTGTCCAAGGAATGATTATGTTTTTACTCAAGGGAAAAAACAGAAACCAAACAACAAAACCTCTTCCTAAATTTCTCTGCAGTGCCTGCAAGAGCCACTAAGATGTGCTATTTCATTAAAAAATGAAGCTTTTCATTCAATTCCCTGAACCACAAAAAGTAGAAATCCTTAAATTTTTCCCAGACAGTCCTAGACCAGAACTTAAAGTTGAATCAGCATATCCCCTTGACTGTGAAAATTTATAAGCATCTCCTTTGATACCACAGTGGGAAATCTGCTCTAAGTGGGAAATAGTAAGAAGTTATGACCAGTGTATTCTTGGGATTTTGAGAAGCCCTGATGTTGTAGCAGTGATATGTTATCATAACCTAACCCCATTAGATATTTGATAGAGCAAATATCTATTAGATATTTGATAGAACAAATTTGCTACATCTGGGAGTTTCCAAGAATGGGATTCTGAACCATCCACAGACCTCTGCAGGTGGTGTGGGAAAAAGAAAGGCAGGCATATCACCCCACTGGCTTTCCTTCAGAGAATGTTCTGTTGCTGTCTTTTGGCCCATCTCAGGTGCAGGCAGCTTGTTGCACAGTTAAGATGGTGCAGATGTAGTGAAACTGGAAGGAGAGGGTTGTCAGGAGTGCCTGGGAGAAGTCTGGCTCAGAACCCACAATGCTCTTAGAACCATGACCTTGCAGGTCTGGCTCAATTCCAAATTAGAGTGTGGTTGAATGATAATGCCCTTCCTCGTCTGTATCCAGGGCTCATTTTTGCTTATCATGGGACACCTCTTCATGCCTAACACTTTAGCCTCTTATCAGTGACTCCGCTGAATGCCCTTAGCTAGTTGTCAACTGATGAGCCTCGAAATTTCAGTCACATATTTTGTGATGTGTGCCAATGTTTAGATGAAGATACATTCCAGGATAGTGTGTTTCAAACAATCGTGATATGGAAGAACATGTGAAAGCAAAGCAGTCCCAGTTGAAGATGGAGTCCTGGAGTATCTGTAAAACATGTCCTATCCAAAGAAACAAACCTCTACTGGTGGAAGTTCAGGTGGTAGAGGAGTTAATTTTAGCCAAGCTATCTAATTAAAATCAGATTATGAAAAAACATCCCATTTTATTTGAAAAAAAATTCAAAATACAGAAAAATTGCAAGAATATCTATAGGCACTTTAATATATTGTTAATATTTTACTCCATTTGCTCATATTCTTACAGCTTGCTCTCTGCATCCCCTCCACCTCCAATTTATTTTTGCAAGCCTTTTGAGAGTAAGTTACATACATGTCCCTTTTATCCCTCAGTACCTCCTAAGAGTAAGGATATTTTTTCATATACCCCCCAAGTACAATTACCAACTTCAGTCATATTACGTAGTTTTTTCTGATCTACTGTCTGTGTTCTAATTTTGCCAGCCAACACAATAGTGCCCTTTATGGCATTTTTTTAAAAATTGCACCAGTACTGGATCTAGTTCAGGATCACATATTGTATTTTGTTGTCATGTCTTATTCGTTTCCTTCAATCTGGAATAGTTCAAACTGGAATTAGCTTTTAGCACAGGGAGGCTGTTAGTGGGAAAGAGGGTGGTGACTAATTGCAATGTCTGCTTCGGATTGGGAGGTGGCGCTGTGGTGCTGACACTGTTGCTAAGCTTACCTTAAAGGCCTCCCGGCTACTGCTACCAATTCTGCCTCAAGGACTGCAACTTCCACGGCTCCCCAGCAAGGTCACCACGTTTTCATTTCGAAATTTAGGTTCAAAGCTGAGATGGATTTCAAAGACATACTGACCTAATTGACCTCCATGAATGTAGTCACCTGTGTTTATCTGCTTAGCACATCCACTGCGGGGCAGAGCGCAAGGGCAGGGAAAGCCATTTTGTGGTTCTCTGGAACTCTCCAGCCTCCAAATCAGGCACCCATAAAGCTTGGCCAGGGAACCAACCCAAGAGACTAAAGAAGCAGACAAAAAGGGAGAGGTCTCCTCCAAACTAACTGTTGAGCAGAGAGTGTGGATTCTGGCCGCAGGTCCTGGAAGCCCACTGGCAGAGGTGGGAGGAGCTGAGAGGCCCCAGGGAAACAGGATTTCTCAGTGGGTCCTGTAGACTGTTTTTAGTTAAGCGAGTTTTGACCCAATTGTCTTTAGTCTATTTTTCCCTCCATGGTTTCCCTTTTAGCTTGTTAAGGCAGAATGAGATAGAAGCTCTGACAATTATAGAGTGTGGGTGTAGAATGTGCAGCTCATTAAGTATCTAAGCTCTTGCTTTAGCATTTGGAGGGTCTGTAACAGGTCACTGATTCACCCTGCTTTTGAAATTTTACAGCATTCTGTAACTCAGCATATAGTGACAACACATGCATTTAGAAGCTGGCTTTTATGGCTTTTTAATGGCTTTTATTTTTAAAAATATTTATTTATTTACTTTTGGCTGAACTGGGTCTTCATTGCTGCGTGCAGGCTTTCCCTGGTTACGGCGAGCTGGGGCTACTCTCTAGTTGCAGTGTATGGGCTCCTCATTGTGGTGTCTTCTCTTGTTGCAGAACTCAGGCTCTAGAACGTGAGGACTTCAGTAGTTGCGACTCACGGGCTTAGCTACCCGTGGCATGTGGAATCTTCCTGGATCAGGGATCAAACTCATATCCCTTGCATTGGCAGGTGGATTCTTAACCACTGGACCACCAGGGAAGTCTTGGTTATGGCTTAAAAGGAACCGTGATTGCTTCTTGAGATGATCACTGGAAAAGACCAAAATCTCTATGAATAATTTCCCAAAAGGTTAATCCTCATTGTGACTTCTTCATAAAATTCATCAAATCAGCATCTCCTTCCTTTACTCCTATTTTCCCTCTTACCACTCTTTTTTTCCCCCTTTATGTTTTTTGGCTTTAATCTTGATGAAAATGAAAGAGAGTGAAACAGCTGGTTTAAAACTCAACATTCAAAAAACAAGGATCATAGCATTCAGTCCCAACACTTCATGGCAAATAGATGGGGAAACAATGGGAACGGTGACAGGCTTTATTTTTTTGGACTCCAAAATTGCTGCAGATGGTGACTGCAGCCATGAAATTAAAAGATGCTTGTTACTTGGAAAATGTTGGAAGAAAAGTTATGACCAACCTAGACAACATATTAAAAAGCAGAGACATTATTTTGCTGACAAAGGCCCGTCTAGCCAAACCTAAGTTTTTTCCAGTAGTCGTGTATGAATGTGAGAGTTGGACCATAAGGAAAGCTGAGCTCTGAAGGATTGATGCTTTTGAATTGTGGTGTTGGAGAAGACTCCTGGGCCTTCATCTTATAAATGGCTTACAAGGACCTGTGTGATTTCACTTCTGTGCTGTAAAGTATTAACCTTGACCAAAAAAAGGTTTGGCCCTTTGCCCTCAGCTCCTGAGAGGTAATCTCTAAGACTTTGTAATGCTCTACCCACCAGGAGTGTGTTTATCTACCCAGAGGACTTGAGCCATGCCTGATGGTCTATACCAAATGTGTTTTATAGCAATTCTGTGTGTCTGAAAACCCAGTGGATTATCTGCCAGTGAAAAATGAGGATTAATACCTTATACTCCTGCTTGATCATTCATTTATTCAGCAATATTTACACTAGATACACTAGATGAGTTCTACACTAGATACCAGGTGGCTCAGTGGTAAAGAGTCTGCCTGCCAATGAAGGAGACATGGGTTTGGTTCCTGGTCAGGAAGATTCCCTGGAGAAGGGAATGGCTATGCACTCCAGTATCCTTACCTGGGAAATCTCATGGACAGAGGAGCCTGGCAGGCTCTAGTCCATGGGGTCGCAATAAGTTGAGTTGGACACAACTTAGTGACTAAATAATAACAACAACACTAGACACCAGATTCTGGGGATCCTGCAATCAACCCTACATACGGCATCCCTGTCCTCCTGGAGTTCACACTTGAGTGTGAGAGAAAATCAATACAGGAACAAACAAGTAAGAATGGTAAGAGGGGAAACAAATAGAAGAAAAAGAAAACTATATACAGTTTTCTTTCTAACAAAAACTGAGATCATTCCATTTAAACCCAAGGTAACTAGATGAACAGACACTTCCACAAGAACATCCAGAGAGTAGAAGGAATTCTGTTTCCAGTTCAGGACTAATTCATTTGATGCGCAAAAGACAAGCTGATCTTTTTTGATAACTGGTCTATATATGTTGTAATTTCAAATCAGTGGGGAAAATTTAGGCCATCAAAAATGACTTTGGGGATTTAAAAAATGTAAATTTAAGTTGCTATCTCATACACTCAGTCAGTCAAGAATCTGCCTGCAGTATAGGATACCCAGGTTCGATCCCTGGGTTGGGAAGATCTCCTGGAGAAAGAAATGGCAACCCACTCCAGTATTCTTGCCTGGAAAATCCTAGGGACAGAGAGGCCTGCCAGACTACAGTTCATGGGGTCTCAAGAGTTAGACATGACTTAGCAACTAAACCACCACCCCAACAAGAAACTTCACCTGGGTTAGAGACTTACACATGGAAAATGAAATCATCAATATGCTAGAATGCATTGTGAGAAAACATATTATCTTGTTTGGGGAAGACCTTTTAAAATAAGACATTCAGTTCAGTTCAGTTTGGTTGTTCATTTGTGTCCTACGCTTTGCGACCCCATGGACTGCAGGGGTCTTACCACTCTTACTTCTTTGTTCCTGTATTGATTTTCTCTCACACTCAAGTGTGAACTCCAGGAGGACAGGGATGCCGTATGTAGGGTTGATTGCAGGATCCCCAGAATCTGGTGTCTAGTGTTGTTGTTACTATTTAGTCACTAAGTTGTGTCCAACTCAACTTATTGCGACCCCATGAACTAGAACCTGCCAGGCTCCTCTGTCCATGAGATTTCCCAGGTAAGGATACTGGAGTGCATAGCCATTCCCTTCTCCAGGGAATCTTCCTGACCAGGAACCAAACCCATGTCTCCTTCATTGGCAGGCAGACTCTTTACCACTGAGCCACCTGGTATCTAGTGTAGAACTCATCTAGTGTATCTAGTGTAAATATTGCTGAATAAATGAATGATTAAGCAGGAGTATAAGGTATAAACCCTCATTTTTCACTGGCAGATAATCCACTGGGTTTTCAGACACACAGAATTGCTATAAAACACATTTGGTATAGACCATCAGGCATGGCTCAAGTCCTCTGGGTAGATAAACACACTCCTGGTGGGTAGAGCATTACAAAGTCTTAGAGATTACCTCTCAGGAGCTGAGGGCAAAGGGCCAAACCTTTTTTTGGTCAAGGTTAATACTTTATAGCACAGAAGTGAAATCACGCGGGTCCTTGTAGACCATTTACAAGATGTTGACTTCTAGTCTGAGTGAGAAGGAAGACTTTGGAGAGTATTGATCAGGAGAGTGATATGATTTGATTTATTTTAACACAGGGTTTCTTTTTATTTATTTGTCTTTGGCTGTGCTGGGTCTTCGTTGCTTTGCACAGGCCTTTTCTAGTTGCTGCTAGCCTGCTCTTCATTGTGGTGTGCAGGCTTCTCACTGTGATCACTTCTCTTGTTGTGGAACACAGGCCCGAGGCTCTTGGGCTTCAGTAGTTGCAGCATGGAGGCTCGGGAGTTGCTGCTCAAAGACTCTAGAGCTTAGACTCAGTAGTTGTGGCACGTGGGCTTAGTTGCTCCATGGCATGTGGAATCTTCCTGGACCAGGGATTGAACCCGTATCTCTTGCATTGGCTGGTGGATACTTATCCACTGGATCACCAGGGAATTGTCTAGAGTTTCTTTGTTTTTAGGGCTTCCCTTGTGGCTCAGCTGGTAAAGAATCTGCCTGCAATGCGGAGACCTGGGTTTGATCCCTGGGTTGGAAAGATCCCCTGGAGAGGGGAAAGGCTACCCACTCCAGTATTCTGGCCTTTCCTTACAATCCATGGCGTTGCAAAGAGCTGGACACAACTGAGTGACTTTCACTTTTCTTTGTTTAAACAGAACCATGATGGAATGAGTAACAGGATCATGCCAATAGCTGAGCTGGAAAATAGACTGAAAGATAGAAGCAGGGCTACTGGTTAAAAAGTTACTATCATGGTCCAGGTAAGATGTAACAATAGCTTGAATGAGGGTAAAAATAGTGAGAAGTAATCTGGTTTTGGATAGACTTTAAGAGTAAAGAGCATTTGCAGATAAACGGGATGTAGGATATTATAAAAGGAGTAATAATAGATGATCCTAAATTACTTTACCTGAGCTATTGGGGTAGCCAAATTACCCTTAAATGGGATGAGTTAAGACTGCAAGAAAAGATCTGGTGGGAGAAAAAGTAGGAGCTTGATTTTTGGACATGGGAGGTTGAAATGCCTATTAGACTACAAGAAATAAAATGTCTAGTAGACAAGAGCCTGGGGTTCACAGGAGAGGTCTGGCCTGGAAATTTATGTTCAAGATATAAAGATATACATCATGAAGTCATCAGTCTATCATGAGAATGGCAAGCCATGAGACTAGTAAGTAAATGTTAACAGAAAAAAGGAAAAACTCAGACTATGCCCCTGCTCCCCAGTGTTAGAGGCGGGAGAGATGAGGACGGATCAGCGGAGGACACTGAGAGTAAACACTCAGAAAAGTAAGAGAAAAGTGAGAGAGAGGATCAGGAGCCAAATGAAAGAACCTGGAGAGATGAACTGTGTTAAATACTGCTGAGAGGTCTAGTGAGAGGAGAACGAAGAAGAGGCCATCGGATTTAGGAACATGGAGGCCACTGTTAGGGCTTCTCTGAAGACTCAGTGGTAAAGAACCCACTCGCAATCAGGAGGTGCGGATTCGATCCCTGGTTTGGGAAGATCCCTGGAGGAGGGGAGTGGCAACTCACTCCAGTATTCTTGCCTGAAAAATCCTATGGACAGAGGAACCTGGCAAAATTCCAAAGGGTTGCAAGGAGTCCAGTATGACTGAGCACAAGTACTAGGCCACTGTTAACCTTAGCGAGAGCAGAGAGAGCTATGTATTCTGGTTCATACCCAGAGATAGGCTTGATAGAAGAAAACAAAGACCAATGTGTGTGTTTAGGAAAAATCAGAAAGTTAATTCACAGCTCTGATTCCTATCCACTGAACAACATCTCTGAATTTCCTTCTACCTATGAACCCTGAGAAAAATATACAAAATCAGAGCTGAAAACTTAAACTGGCCCAACCTATAACCAGAACATAGAGGGATTTTCCAATAATAATTATGTTTATAAAGCTGGATTGTTAAAGATAATACTCACGGGATTCTCTATGTCTGCCTCAGGAAACAGAGCTTTTCTGCTTCCTAAATGAGGGTAGGAAGACATGGTACCCATACCTGTGTCTGCTTTTCTGATTTTGATGCTCCCTTTGTTTTAACATCTAGAGATTTCCATTTCTAGGCCTTAAGCTTGCATATAAATTTATTTTGTTACATTTTTTTTAAATTCATTTTTTTATTGAAGGATAATTGCTTTGTAGAATTTTGTTGTTCTCTGTCGATCTCAACATGAATCAGCCATAGGTGTACATCTATCCCCTCCCTTTTGAAACTCCCTCCCATCTCCCTCCCCACCCCACCCCTCTAGGTTGGTGCAGAGCCCCTGTTTGAGTTTCCTGAGCCATACAGCAAATTCTTGTTGGCTATCTGTTTTACATATGGGAACATAAGTTTCCATGTTACTCTTGCCACACATCTCACCCTCTCCTCCCCTCTCCCCATGTCCATAAGTCTATTCTCTATGTCTGTTTCTCCACTGCTGCCCTGAAAATAAATTCTTCAGTACCATTTTCCTTGATTCCATATATATGCGTTAGAATACGATATTTATCTTTGTCTGACTCACTTCACCCTGTATAATAGGTTCTAGGTTCACCCACCTCATTACAACTGATTCAAATATGTTCCTTTAATGGCTGAGTAATATTCCATTGTGTATATGTACTACAACTTCTTTATCCACTCATCTGTTGATGGACATCTAGGTTACTTCCATGTTCTAGCTATTGTAAATAGTGCTGCAATGAACAATGGGATACATGTGTCTTTTTCAATTTTGGTTTCCTCAGGGTATATGCCTAGGAGTGGGATTGCTGGGTCATATGGTGGTTTTATTCCTAGTTTTTTAAGGAATCTCCATACCATCTTCCATAGCGGTTGTATCAATTTACATTCTTACCAACAGGGCAAGAGCATTCCCTTTTCTCCACACCCTCTCCAGCATTTGTTGTTTGTAGACTTTTTGATGATGGCCATTCTAACCAGAGTGAGGTGATATATCATTCTGGTTTTGATTTGCATTTCTCTAACAATGAGCAATGTTGAGCCTCTTTTCATGTGTCTGTTAGCCATCTGTATGTCTTCTTTGGAGAAATGTCTGTTTAGGTCTTTTCCCCACTTTTTGATTGGGTTGTTTGTTTCTCTGGCATTGAGTCATATGAACTGCTTGTATATTTTGGAAATTAATCCTCTGTCATTTGTTTCATTTGCTATTCTTTTCTCCCATTCTGAGGGTTGTCTTTTCACCTTGCTTATAGTTTCCTTTGTTGTGCAAAAACTTTTAAGTTTAATCAGGTCTCATTTGTTTACTTTTGTTCTCTAGGATGTGATCTTGCTTTGATTTACGTCATCAAATATCCTGCCTATGTTTTCTTCTAAGAGTTTTATAGTTTCTGGTCTTGCATTTAGGTCTTTAATCTTGAGTTTATCTTTGTGTATGGTGTTAGGAAGTGTTCTAATTTCATTTCTTTACATGTAGCTGTCAAGTTTCCCCAGAACCATTTATTGAAGAGGCTGTCTTTGCCCCAATGTATATTCTTGCCTCCTTTGTCAAAAATAAGGTACCCATAGGTGCATGGGTTTATTTCTGGGCTTTCTGTCTTGTTCCATTGGTCTGTATTTCTGTTTTTGTCCCAGTACCACACTGTCTTGATGACTGTAGCTTTGTAGTATAGTCTGAAGTCAGGAAGGGTGATTCCTCCAACTCCATTCTTCCTTCTCAAGACTGCTTTGGCTATTCACGGTCTTTTGTGTTTCCATATGAATTGTGAAATTTTTTGTTCTAGTACTGTGAAAAATGCCATTGGTAGTTTGAAAGTGATCACACTGAATCTGTAGCTTGCATTTGGTAGTATCATCATTTTAACAATATGCTTCTTCCTACCCAGGAACATGGAATATCTCTCCATCTATTTATGTCATCTTTAATTTCTGTTATCTGTGTCTTATAATTTTCTGTGTACAGTTCTTTTGTCTCCTTAGGTAAGTGTATTCCTAGATATTTATTTCTTTTTATTGCAATGGTGAATGGGATTGATTTCTTAATTTCTCTTTCTGATTTTTCATTGTTAGTATATAGAAATGCAAGTGATTTCTGTGCATTGATTTTGTATCCTGCAACTTTGCTAAATTCTCTGATTAGCTCCAGTAATTTTCTGATACTGTCTTTAGGGTTTTCTATGTACAGTATCATGTCATCTGCAGAAAGTGAGAGCTTTACTTCTTTTCTGATCTGGATTCCTTTGATTTCTTTTTCTTCTGTAGTCATAGCTATAGTTAGGACTTCCAGAACTATGTTGAATAATAGTGGTGAAAATGGACACCCATGTCTTGTTCCTGATCTTAGGGGGAATGCTTTCAGTTTTTCACCATTGAGAATAATGTTTGCTCTAGGATTATCATATATGGTCTTTAACATGTTGAGGTAGGTTCCTTCTTTGCCCAATTTTTGAAGAGTTTTAATCATAAATGGGTGCTGAATTTTGTCAAAGGCTTTTCCTGAAACTATTGAGATGATCATATGGTTTTTATCTTTCAATGGGTTAATATGGTCTATCACATTGATTGATTTGTGTATATTGAAGAATCCTTGCATTCCTGAAATAAACCCAACTTGGTCATGGTGTATGAGCTTTTTGATGTGTTGTTGAATTCTGTTTGCTAAAATGTTGTTGAAGATTTTTGCCTCTACGTTCATCAGTGATACTGGCCTGTAGTTTTCTTTTCCTGTGTTGTCTTTGTCTGGTTTTGGTATCAGGGTGATGGTGGCCTCCTAGAAAGAGTTTGGAAGTGTTCCTTCCTCTGAAAGTTTTTGAAAGAGTTTTAGAAAGATAGGCATTAACTCTTCTCTAAGTGTTTGATAGAATTCTCCTGTGAAGCCATTATGGTCCTGGGCTTTTGTTTTCTGGGAGATTTTTGATCACAGCTTCAATTTCAGTGCTTGTGTTTGGATTGTTCATAATTTTATTTCTCGTCGGTTCAGTCTTGGAAGATTGAACTTTTTAAAGACTCTGTTCATTTCTTCCAGGTTATCCATTTTATTGTCATATAGTTGTTCATAATAGTCTCTGATAATCCTTTGTATTTCTGCATTGTCTGTTTTAACCTCTCCTTTTTCATTTCTAGTTTTGTTGATTTGATTCTTCTCTCTTTTTTCTTGGTGAGTCTGGCTAAAGGTCTATCAATTTTGCTTATTTTCTTGAAGAACTAGCTTTTAGTTTTATTAATCTTTACTATTGTTTCTTTCATTTCTTTTTCATTTATTTCTGCTCAGATCTTTATGATTTCTTTCATTCTACTAATTTTGAGGGTTTTTTTTGTTCTTTTTCCAGTTGCTTTAGGTGTGATGTCAGGTTGTCTATTCAATTTTTTTCTTGTTTCTTGAGGTAGGATTGTATTGCTACAAACTTCCCTCTTAGAACTGCTTTTGCTGCATCCCATAGGTTTTGAATTGTCATGTTTTCATTGTCATTTGTTTCTAGAAATTTTTTGTTTTCCCTTTTGATTTCTTCAGTAACCTGTTGGTTATTTAGAAACGTGTTGTTTAACCTCCAGATGTTTGTGTTTCTTATGGTTTTTTTCTTGTACTTGATATCTAGTCTCATAGCATTGTGGTCAGAGAAGATTCTTGATATGATTTCAATTTTCTTAGATTTACTGAGGTTTGATTTGTGACCCAAGATGTGGTATATCCTGGAGAATGTTCCATGTGCACTTGAGAAGAAGGTGTATTCTTCTGCATTTGGATAGAATGTCCTGAAGATATCAATGAGATCCATCTCATCTAATGTATCATTTAGAACTTGTGTTTCCTTATTAATTTTCTGTTTTGATGATCTAGCCATTGATATAAGTGGGATGTTAAAGTCTCCTACTATTATTGTGTTACTGTTATTTCTCCTTTTATGTCTGTTAGTGTTTGTCTTATGTATTGAGGTGTTCCTATGTTGGGTATGTAGATATTTACAATTGCTATGTCTTCCTCCAGGATTGATCCCTTGATCATTATGTAGTGTGTCCTTCCTTTTCTCTTGTAATCTTTATTTTAAGGTCCATTTTTGTCTGATCTGAGGATGGCTACTACAGCTTTATTTTGCTTCCCATTTGCATGGAATATGTTTTTCCATCCTCTCACTTTCAGTCTATATGTGTCTTTAGGTCTGAAGTGGGTTTCTTGTAGACAGCATATATATGGGTCTTGTTTCTGTATCCATTCAGCCAATCTGTGTCTTTTGGTCGGAGCATTTAATTCATTTACATTTAAAGTAATTATTGATGTATATGTTCCTATTGCCATTTTCTTAATTGTTTGGGGTGGCTCTTGTAGATCTTTTTTCTTCTCACATTTCTTGACTATATAAGTCCCTTTAGCATTTGCTGTAAAGCTGGTTTGGTGGTACTGAATTCTCTTAACTTTTGCTTGTCTGAAAAGTTTTTTATTTCTCCATCAATTTTGAATGGGATCCTTGCCAGGTATAGTAATCTTGGTTGTAGATTTTTCCTTTTCAGCACTTTAAATATGTCCTGCCATTCCCTTCTGTCCTGCAGTTTCTGCTGAAAGATCAGCTGTTAAGCATATGGGGTTTCCCTTGTATGTTACTTGTTGCTTCTCCCTTGCTGCTTTTAATCTTCTTTCTTTGTGTTTAGTCTTTGTTAGTTTGATTAGCATGTGTCTTGGCATGTTTCTCCTTTGGTTTATCCTGTATGGGACTCTTTGTGCCTCTTGGACTTGATTGACTATTTCCTTTTCCATGTTGGAGAAATTTTCAACTATAATCTCTTCAAAAATTTTCTTACACTTTCCTTTTCTCATCTTCTGCTACTACTGCTGCTGCTGCTAAGTCACTTCAGTCGTGTCCAACTCTGTGCGACCCCATAGACCTCAGCCCACCAGGCTTCCCCGTCCCTGGGATTCTCCAGGCAAGAACACTGGAGTGGGTTGCCATTCCCTTCTCCAGTGCATGAAAGTGAAAAGTGAAAGTGAAGTCGCCCAGTTGTATCCAACTCTTAGCGACCCCATGGACTGCAATGCAGCTTACCAGGCTCCTCCATCCATGGGATTTTCCAGGCAAGACTACTGGAGTGGGGTGCCATTACCTTCTTCTGGGACCCCTATAATTTGAATGTTGGTACATTTGATATTGTCCCAGAGGTCTCTGAGTCTATCCTCAGTTCTTTTCATTCTTTCTACTTTATTCTGCTCTTCGGAAGTTATTTCACCATTTTACTTCCAGCTCACTGATTCATTTTTCTGTTTCATATGTTCTGCTATCGATTCCTCCTAGATTATTTTTAATTTCAGTAATTGTGTTGTTTATCTCTATATGTTTATTCTTTAATTCTTCTAGGTCTTTGTTAATTGATTCTTGCATTTTCTCCTTTTTGTTTTCAAGGTTTTTGATCATCTTTACTATCATTATTCTGAATTCTTTTTCAGGTAGTTTGCCTAATTCCTGTTCATTTATTTGGACATCTGTGTTTCTAGTTTGTTCCTTCATTTGTGTAGTATTTCTTTGCCTTCTCATTATTATTATTTTTTTAACTTATTGTGTTTGAGGTCTCCTTTTCCCAGGCTTCAAGGTTGAATTCTTTCTTCCTTTTGGTTTCTTGCCCTCCTAAGGTTGGTCCAGTGGTTTGTGTACGACCTGAATAGGGTGAGACTTGTGCTGAGTTTTTGTTTGTTTGTCCTCCTCTGATGGGCACGGCTGAGTGAGGTGGTGATCCTGTCCCCTGATGACTGGGTTGTATATTTGTTTTGCTTGCTGTTTGGATGAGGCATCCTGCACAGGGTGCTGCTGGTGGTAGGGTGACGCTGGGCCTTGTATTCAGGGGTCTCCTCTGTGTGAGTCTCACTGTCTGATGCTCCCAGGGTATTCACGGGGTTCCCTCTGTGTGAGTTCTCACTGTCTGATGCTCCCCAGGGTATTCACGGGGTTCCCTCTGTGTGAGTTCTCACTGTCTGATGCTCCCCAGGGTATTCACGGGGTTCCCTCTGTGTGAGTTCTCACTGTCTGATGCTCCCCAGGGTATTCACGGGGTTTCCTCTGTGTGAGTTCTCACTGTCTGATGCTCCCAGGGTATTCAGGGGTTCCCTCTGTGTGAGTCTCACTGTCTGATGCTCCCAGGGTATTCACGGGGTCTCCTCTGTGTGAGTCTCACTGTCTGATGCTCCCAGGGTATTCACGGGGTCTCCTCTGTGTGAGTCTCACTGTCTGATGCTCCCAGGGTATTCACGGGGTCTCCTCTGTGTGAGTCTCACTGTCTGATGCTCCCAGGGTATTCAGGGGTTCCCTCTGTGTGAGTTCTCACTGTCTGGTGCTCCCAGGGTCAGTTCCCTGGTGTCCAGGGTCTTGGAGCCAGTGCTCCCACTCCAAAGGCTCGGGGCTTGATCTCTGGTCAGGAACGGAGATTCTACCAGTGGTTCATTATGGCATTAAGTGAGATTAAAACAAATATCCAAATCAAGAAACCAAAGATGAATCCCACACAAATGGCAGTTACAAAATCAGGCAAATAATAGTTAAAATAATGAATATACACATATACATAGACATCCATGAGCAAAGTCAAAACAGTCCAGCAAATATAAAGTACAATAGATTGACCTGGAAAACAAAGGAAATAAAAAATTATATTTGCCAGTTAAGAGCAAAATTAACTAAACCACAAACTGGAAAACAAACTAAAGCAAGATGCCAAGTGGGGAATAAAGCAATGAAAATAAAACTAGCAAATATGTTGCCAGGAAAGGAAAGAAAGAAAAGAAAGAAAGAATAGATATGCAAAGTTAAATGGAGGTAGATGAAGATTTATATACACTAAAGATTAACTGCAAGAGGAAAAGGACAGTAGGAAAGGCAAACAAAGGCATAAATGTAGAAAAATATAATAGGTCTAAAAAGTTAAAATTATAAAAAAAAAAGAAAAAAATGGAAGAAGGAAGAAAAGAGAAAAAAAAAAGGAAAACTCCACAGAACTGCAAAAACCCATTGTAGAGGCAGAGGTTTATAACAACAATAAAAAGTGTGACTGAATATACACATATACATATACACCCATAAGCAAAATCAGAACAGCCCAACAAAAATAAAGTACAGTAGATTGACCCGCAGACAAAAGAAACCAAAAACTACATCTACCAGAACAAAACTAACTAAAGCACAAAGTGGAAAACAAAACTAGAGAAAGGTGCCAATTGGGGAATAAAGCAATGAAAATAAAACTAACAAATATGTTGAGAGGAAAGGAAAGAAAGAATAGATATGCAAATTAAGGAGGTAAATGAAGAAGATTTATATACATTAAAGATTAACTGCAAGGGGAAAAGAATGGTAGGAAAGGCAAACAAAAGAATAAATGTAGAAAAAATATAATAGGTTAAAAAAATTAAAGATTAAATTTATAAAAAAGAGAGAAGAAAAAAAATGGAAGAAGAAAGAAAAAAGAAAAAAAGGAAAACTCCACAGAACTGCAAAAGCCCAATGTAGAGGCAGAGGTTTATAACGACCATAAAGTGTGACTGAATATACACTTATACATATACACCCATAAGCAAAATCAAAACAGTCCAACAAAAATAAAGTACAATAGGTTGACCCAGCGAACAAAGGAAACCAAAAATTACGTCTACCATAACAAAACTAACTGAAGCACAAACTGGAAAGCAAAACAAGGTGCCAATTGAGGAATAAAGCAATGAAAATGAAACTAACAAATATGTTGAAAGGGGAAGAAAGAAAAGAAAGAATAGATATACTAAGTTAAATAGAGGCAGATAAAGGAGATTTATATACATTAAAGATTAACTGCAAGGGGAAAAGGACAGTAGGAAAGCAAACAAAGGAATAAATACAGAAAAAAAATAATAGGTTTAAAAATTTAAAAATTAAAATTAGAAAAAGACAAAAGAAAAAAAAAAAGGAAAACTCCCCAAAACTGCAAAAGCCCAATGCAGAGGCAGAAGTTTATAGCAACAATAAAAAATGTGACTGAGAAAAAAAAAGAAGAAAAAAACCCCAAAAAACTCAAAAGCTTAATTAGATTTCATAGTGCCAATAAAATCAACAACTACAATGGCGGTGGTGGGAGAGGGGATAAAAAAAAGAAAAAAATCCAAAAGGATCTACAGAACAAATCAAAACATAAGAATAATGAAATTTTTTTTGAGTCACTGCTGTCAGAGCCCTTTCCCTGGCTGGGAGTCACAGTCCACCTTACCTGCCTAGGACGCCCTCCAACACTGTGCTGGTCTCTGGACCTGCTGCGGGGGCAGCTCAGATGCTAATCTGGTCCTGCTCCTGTGTTCTTGCCTCCGATGTCCACAGCTGTCAGAACTAGTGCGTTTTCTTTTCTGGGAGCTCTCAGTGACCTTTTATTATTCCATAGACAGAGTCTGCCTAGTTGATCGTGTGGATTTAATCTGAAGCTTGTACAGCTGGTGGGAAGGCTTTGGGTCTCCTTCCTCAGCCACACTGCCCCTGGGTTTCAGTTGGGGTTTTATCTCCACCTCTGCCTGTGGGTCGTCCACTGGGGTTTGCTCCTGAGGCTGCCCTGGAGGACTCGGGTCTGCCCCTGTGAGGGCCAGGTGCGGAGGTGGTGCAGCTGCTTGGGTCGCAGGGCTTCTGGCAGCACCAGGTACTCGGGGGGGTTGGCGGCCGGGGCAGCAGGAAATACAGTGCTCTAGAAGGGAATGGTAACCGGCACTGGCCAATCCGCTCCAGTGTTCTTGCCTGGAGAACCCCCCTGACAGAGAAGCCTGGCAGGCCACAGTCTACAGGGTCGCAAAGAATCGGACACGACTGAAGCGACCCTGCGTGCGTAGGCGCCAGCCTTGTCTTGCCTGCGGCAGCTGCCTCAGTGAGAGTGCGTGAAGGTGCTGCAGCTGCTTGGCTCGCGGGGACGCTGGCGGCGCCAAGTGTGCAGAGACATGGAATGCCTCCGCCACAGGAGTTATGGCCCGATCAGAGTCTTTTCTTGAGCCTCTTCTAGCTGGTGATCAGAAGGCCTCTTTGGCCAGTCTTTCTTCACAACTCCGCCCATTCAGGCCCTTAGAGGGTTCCCTTGCCTGGGGTCCTTCTCTGTTGTTCTGGAATCAGGTACAGAGCGGGGCTCCCCTGACTGGGGTCCTGATGTGCCTGGCACACCAGGCACTTAAAGGGGTACCTTGGGTGGCATCCTACTGTGTAGTTCAGTGCATCAGGCATTCCATGGGCCAGCCTCTCTATTCAGCTGCCAGTGCTGGCTTGTGGGGAGAGAGGCTATGGTGATGGCTCCATCCCCTACACGTGACTCAGCAGTATCTCCTTGCTTCCATGGTTGCCTGACTTTCCTCCACAGGCATTTCCCACCACAATCTCCTCCCTCACATCCCCTCCATCCATCTCTCAGCAGTTAACGGCAGCCCCTCTCCTGGGATTGCTCCATAAACCCTAAACTCCAGCTTCCAGCTGCTGCCCCTTCCAGGGGACCTGCATCCCTGTCCGGGGTATGTTTGGCTGCAGCAAGGACTGTCTGATTCTCATTCCATTTAGGCTGCCACAGATCAGCTGTTTAACTCTCAGCCTTTAATGTTTCTCCTTTGACTCAGTTGCCCCAACGTGGGGATCGGACCCCTGCTTCAGTCCCCCCACACACTGAGGGCAGGCCCAGCCCTACTAACACTCCTGTTTTTCCCCCTAGTTCCTTTGTCCTACCGAGTTTTGCCTGGGTCTGTGTATTCTTTTCTGCTGGTCAGGTACTCCTGACTGCTCTGAGCTGGGGTACTGCATGCACTTCTGTGTCTGAAAGTGTATTCCTGATGTATCTGTGGAGAGAGATGTACTCCAAGTCTACCTATTCCTCCGTCATCTTGTTCTCTCCTATTTTGTTACACTTTATTCAGCAAATATTTTTTCTTGGAGTGTGTGTGTATGTGTCTGAGGGGATATTCCACGTCAACTCACTGTTTCATATTGACCAGAAGTTCACTTATTAACAATATGCCAGCAAATTTGGAAAATTCAGTAGTGGCCACAGTACTGGAAAAGGTCAATTTTCAGACCAATCCCAAAGAAAGGCTATGCCAAAGAAGTTCAAACTACTGCACAATTGCACTCATCTCACATGCTAGCAAAGTAATACTCAAAATTCTCCAAGCCAGGCTTCAACAGCATGTGAATCATGAACTTCCCAATGTTCAAAAAGGATTTAGAAAAGGTAGAGAAACCAGATATCAAATCTCCAAAATCCGTTGGATCATAGGAAAAGCAAGAGAGTTCCAGAAAATCATTTACTTCTGCTTTATTGACTATGCCAAAGCCTTTGACTGTGTGGATCACAACAAACTGTGGAAAATTCTTCAAGAGATGGGAATACCAGACCACCTTACCTGCCTCCTGAAAAACCTGTATACAGGTCAAGAAGTAACAATTAGAACCAGATATGGAACAATGGACTGGTTCCAAACTGGGAAAGGAGTATGTCAAGGCTGTTTATTGTCACCCTGCCTATTTAACTTCTGTGCAGAGTACATCATGAGAAACACCTGGTGGGATGAAGCACAAGCTGGAATCAAGATTGCCGGGAGAAATATCAATAACCTCAGATATGCAGATGACACCACCCTTATGGCAGAAAGTGAAGAAGAACTGAAGGGTCTCTTGATGAAAGTGAGAGAGGAGAGTGAAAAACCTGGCTTAAAACTCAACATTCAAAAACAAAGATCATGGCATCCAGTCCCATCACTTCATGGCAAATAGATGGGGAAACAATGGAAACAGTGAGAGACTATTTTTCAGGGCTCCAAAATCACTGCAGATGGTGACTGCAGCCATGAGATGAAAAGGCACTTGCTTTTTAGAAGAAAAGCTAAGACAAACCTAGACAGCGTGTTAAAAAGCAGAGACATTACTTTGCCAACAAGGGTCTGTCTAGTCAAGGCTATGGTTTTTCCAGTGGTCATGTATGGATGTGAGAGTTGGACTATAGAGAAAGGTGAACACCAAAGAATTGATGCTTTTGAGCTGTGGTGTTGGAGAAGACTCTTGAGGGTCCCTTGGACTGCAAGGAGATCCAACCAGGCCATCCTAAAGGAGATTAGTCCTAAGTGTTCATTGGAAGGACTGATATTGAAGCTAAAACTCCAATACTCTGGCCACCTGATGCGAAGAACTGACTCATTTGAAAAGACCCTGATGCTGGGAAAGATTGAAGGCAGGAAGAGAAGGGGATGAAAGAGGATGAGATGGTTGGATGGCATCACTGACTCAACAGACATGAGTTTAATCAAGCTTCGGAAACTGGTGACAGAGAAGCCTGGCGTGCTGCAGTCCATGGGGTTGCAAAGAGTTGGATACAACTGAGCAACTGAACTGACTGATTGATTTACTTTTTAAATCAAGACAAATAGATATTACATTTACCAATCTGGATGGGCTCAATCAAGGGAAAAATCATAGCGAAAATATTAGAAGGAAAAACAACCATTAGGAGTTGTAAATTTTAGGTGATAAGAATGTGTGTGATTTTTCCCTCCTTCCTCTATTTTTCATTTCCAAATTTTTGCATTACTATTATAAAAGGAAGGAAAATTACAATTAAAATTAGGTTTTAAGAATTTAAGATATATGCTTTTGAAGTTCTTTTTTGAGCTACCTTGGATATAAAACAAATAATGAGATTCAGTAGTCTAATCTATAGTGAGGTTTACAGGTAAAGATTCTTGTTCTGAATTTAACCTGGAAAAAAGCTTAGGCCTTTTATGTAGTTAAGACATTGAAATACATTCTACCAAAATTCTTCCATTCTGTAGATAACCTTGAATAGCACAGACCATCTCTATCAGTTTTTCTATTACTTGCAATATATGTGTACACACACACACACACACACACACACACTTATATATCTATCTCAAGCTGGCTTAAGTAATAAAGAAAACTAACTGGCACACATAATTAAAAAGTCCAGAGATAGGGACAACTTCAGGGAAGGGTAGATTTAGGGTACAAACACTGTAGACAGGATCTAGTTTCTCTTTCTTCACATTTGTGTTTTTCGTTTTCGTTATGGCTCCATGTCAGCTCCATATGATGGTCTGTGGCAGCCTCAGGTTCTTCTCTCCTCTTCAAGGTGGATGACAAAGCTTTCATTCACTTCTAGAAGGAAAGAAGGAAAAAGTAGCTTTCTTTTCCTAGAAGTTCCATTTTTTTCATTGATTCCTTGGTTTTGATTGGATGACCTGTCCACTCTGGACCACTTTCCAGATCTGGGTGATGGAAGAAGCTATCTGAGTTCTGTAGCTTCATGCTCAATGCCTTATGGAGGATGGAAAGGCAGACTACTCTTGATGTGAGAAAAGGGAAGTCCATTATAGTGTGGCAGTATCAATTGCATGTGTTGACCACATTCTCTGCTGATCATATTTAGAGGGAACCAACGAATCTTAAGCTGGAATGGCAATGAGATCATAGCAGTAAGGTTCCAGTTAGTCAAGTATCTGGAAATTGGGGATGAGGCTACTCCACTCTTAACCACCTGAGAGCTGTCTCCATTCCTTGAGCTCTGGATCTGTTTCTTAGTTCTCCTCTTGCTCTAAAATCCTCTTTTTATCTTTAAAGGGATATTTTCCTCTATTAGTCTGCATCTCAAGTAGCTTGTGCTACTTAATCATATAACTAAAGCGAGCAGAAATCTCATTTAAATAAAGGTAAAAAAAGAAACATTGGCTTTAAATACTATTTAATTTAGTATGGAAAGTAATGCATTTTTAATAAGGAACACATTAAAAACTCATAAAGTGGTTTATTTATAAGATGGTTAGCCACCCCACCCACCAATTGCCTCATAAATACAGATAAGTTCCATCAACTGTTCAACAAGTGCAATTCTACAAATGCTGTGTTTCCTCTTGTGTCTGATTACAATAGTTTTCCTTCCACATACACTGTATGTAAAAGAGTAAGTGCACAGATTTTAGAATCTGAGATGTTGGAGACAATTTAGTATCTCACCCCAAATCTCTTGGGTAATCATATAAATAAGTTTTCTGAGGCATGAAGAAGTTAAATAATCTGCTAATACTCACATAGATGGTTTGTTAAGTTCTAGTTAAGAATTTAACCAAAGGCTTTTTAGCTACTAGTTTACTCTTTGCATAATACAGTTGTTCAAATCAACAAAGATTGACTGAGCACCATACTGGGCAGTATGCCAGTCACTGAGCTCACAGTGAGGGAAAAACATGATTTCTGGCTTCAAGCAACTCTGAAAGCAGTCTAGTAGGGGAAGCAGTCGTGTCAACCAGACAGAATCTGGCATGACAAATGCAATGTTGCTGTTTAAAACACAGTTATGATGTATTATATTAGAGTAGAACAAATGATGAATGATCTCTTGAGAGTCAAGAATAACTTTGAAGAGTTGATTCATGCACAGGATTTTGTAGGATGAATAAGAGTATAATAGTTGATTCAAGATGAAGGTTGAGGGAACATTTGATATGGAGGGAATAGTATATTTGAAGACCCAGAAGTGATGGTTGTAAAACAAGTTCTGGAGACAGCTCTGGATTCATAACTGACTCTTAAGTCTTACAAAGTAGATGACTTACACTATTTTATCCCTTCTTCTCATTCACTTTTCTCATCAGTAAAATGGAAATAGTGATACCTATTCCATCGGGTTATGGAGAATAATGTTGCAACTATAAAACATATACCATAGGAGGAGTTCAGGAGCAGGCACCCATTCTTCTCTGTCTTGCTCCTCCTCTTCCTCCTTGCCACGGCAAACCTTCTGGGTAAGGAGAGAGAGCTCAAAGAAGACGGTAAGAGGCAGGAAAGAAATAGATCATTGGAGGAGCTGGCCATGAAAAACTGCTGAGGCATTCCTAGGTAAGAAATAACAAGATCAAATTGACATCCTTAAAAGGTATTTTTGGAAGAACTGTGTACAGGAAACTGATAGAAATCTATTGTAATAATCTAGGTGAGAGGGCTTGAAGATATAAGCAAGGGCATGGAAAGGAATGAAGAAAGCAGGGATTGAACGATTTGGGAGCTGTCATGAGCGGGGTCTCTTCTGGTATAGTTTAATTCTCTGCATTCTGGTTTTCATTTCCACGTGTCTGGAAGGGAAAACACTCACAGATCTGATTAGGCCCCCAAGGAGGCATCGCACCCTGCCTCAGGAAGGAGGCAGACAAGGAGCTGCCACTACTGCTCCTGGCTCTCTTGTCTCTAAAGTGCTTCCGTAGAGTCGCTCAACTCATCTACATCTTCATTCACAGGGTAAGAAGCACCACAGAGAGCCACTGCGCCATCAGATCTTTTCTCCCTTGTCTGACTTTAAAGCAGCTCCTTAAACCACTGCGTTCTTCAGGCAATTATCTCTTCACTACTATTTGTTAACAGAGCAAACCTCAATGCATTACGTTTAAGACGCTCAAGACTTCCCTCTAAGGTTGGCGCATGTCTCTTTAACAGGAATTGAGGGCTTGGTTAGTGCAGTCTGGTGCTGGGGAGCTCACATCAAATCTCTGGAATCAACTGTTACTACCTCTGTCACCTCCAACTGCAACCTTCTTCTACTTCCTGTAAAAAACCAAGCCAAACCAAACCTGTGGCCTTTTACTACCTGTTTGCCTTTCTTGTCTCATAGAACTGTTAACAATTCTCTTATTGATAATCAAACTGAAATATGGAGTCATTAGTTTCACCCACACACACACACACACACACACACACACACACACAGGATACCTCTCACCCCTGGCCTCACCCTCCCCAGATTACTGATAGCAAGAAAAAGAATGTTATCTGACTGCCAAACTCCTAACACGGGTGTGCCAGTTAGAGGGAGGGTTTTTTTGCCTTCATTTCATGTTGTTTTCAGATCTAACTAGTATTTCACTTTTGTTCTTTTTGAATTTAGCCATCTATACATTTTGAAAAATGTTTTAATTCTTCTCACAAATGGGTTTCTTTGCATAATCTCTGAAGGCTAGTCCACAGAAACAAAACATTGTAGCTTCACACTTTTCATAAAATGATTGATCTTTGAATTAAAAACCTACAAAATATCTAAATATGTGAGATCAGATAAAAATGAGTGAAGAATTATTGGCAAGGTATTTCTGCTTTTATCTATAAAAATCATTGTGCTTTGACTACTTGTATTATAAAGACACTACTAACAATTTACTTATAGTGACACATGAGTTTTTGATTTAGATTTGAAAGCATTCTAAGAACTCACTAACCTTAGAACAAACATTAGAACAGTGTGCTTGGGATACCTGATTTTCAGCATTGGGCACATAAAAGAAACCTTTTGAAAGCTTGCATCTGAAGTGCTTTCATCACTTGAAATCATCGCATGATTTTTAAAACATTGTTTGAAGCCGAACTGAAAGGATTGTGTATTTAGGATATATTTATACTGGATGCTTTTAAGCACAAAAGAGCATATAGTAGCAGTAATGCTATATCTGTTTATTTTTGTGTAATATGTAAATCTGGCATTTCTTCCAATTTTAGGTCTATCAATTATGAAACAATCAGTTAATAATTTTGACGACCTGCTACATCAAACTATTATGCTAGACACTAATAAGGCTAACTAGCTCTCAAAATGTCCCATCAGCTGCTTTCAATCATCTCTCTCCTGACCATCTTGTGAGGACTGTTGCCTTATTTTCATTGTATGGTCAGCTGAGTCTGCAACAATTGAGTCATATTGGAGAGCATCATAGCTGTTATTAAGACATGGAGTCTTTTACTTGATAGGGTGGCTGCTAACATTCCTCATAGACATGTTGTATCTGTGAAATTCCTTCAGATCATTCTTGTTGGTGACTCAACGTGGAGCTGTTTGCCAGGCAGCATCATGGCATCCTTTGGTTAAAATAATAAAAAACACATGGCTTGACCTTGAAGCAGCTGGGGAGTCTGCCTACTCTGCTAGCTCCTGTTGAGTAAAACAACTCTTCATCTCTTTTATGTGATAGCTGCTTCAGACTTAAACCAAAGGAAACTAGAATCCCCATTGACCGTGCTTTAAGAAATAAGATCAGAAAAATAAGGAAAAGCATTGTACAAAGTCAATTATGGGATTCACACAGCTTAGGCACTCTGAAGTTAGTAACTCATTGCAGAAAAATTAGGTAGTTTAGAAAATTGCTTTTAATACTTGAGTTTATATGTGGGTTCTTCAATAGTGTTTAAGAACAGAATTCACATGCTATCCAGCATGGTAGCCACCAGTCACCTGTGGCTTCCCTGGCGGCTCAGATGGTAAAGAATCTGCCCACAGTGTGGGAGACCTGGGTTTGATCCCTGGGTCAGGAAGAAAGGAATGGCTACCCACTGCAGCCTCTCCCATAGGCAGAGGAGCCTGGTGGGCTACAGTCCATGGGGTTGCAAAGAGTTGGACACGACTGAGTGACTAACACTTTCATTTTCAGTCACCTATGGCTGTGTAAGTTATAGTTAATTTAACATTAAATTAAAATTCAGTTCCTCAAGTAGCATTAGCCAAATTTAAGTGCTTATACCCATATGAGGATAATGGTTACTGTCTTGGTCAGTGAAGATACAGAATATTTCCATCACATAATGGAATAGCTCTGCATTAAAATAGCAACTCAAGACAAGACTCTCAGACTTAAACTTCTTAAGGTTGTCTTTGCTTTTATGGATTTTTTTCAGATTTTCAAACAAACTATGTCATTAAAATTTTGTTATATAGCCCCCTATTTTGAGCCGAGCCAAGTCATGGGGGCTCTGGTTGGCCATTATGTCCATCTTGCGGTGAAAGTATAAGAATAATGATCATTAAGTATCAAATTATTACCTGGCACTGAGGTTGATTCACTAATTTGAAAATAAAATTCTGTTATGGAGAAGATGTCAGAACGCGCCTCACCAAAAGCATTTTGCTTTATGCCACTCCCTATGTCCAGCTATTTTTCAAGCCAATGAGAAGTATTATTTGAACTTGGTGATTAAATCACCACAGTGAACAGATTTCTGGCACCAGCTGAACCCTAAAATTAGGGAAAGAGAAATATGATTTTTTTCTTTATTCTTATCGGTTCAAATCCAGCCATAACTTTTTTCTTGGAATAGACATTTAGATGAGAAAGCACTTTTAACTCAACTTTATCTTGTTATTTCATTACCCTTTTGCAGCAATGACAAACTTTGAACTGAATTATAAATCAAGGCCAAACATTGCATAGATGCCACAGTACAAAGATTCATTTAGTGTGCATACAACCTTATGATCTACAAGGTGATTCATCACTTGTTACCCTGTCTTCCCACTGAGGGGTTGCTTGATGCATACTAATGTACAGAGGCCAATGCTGAGCATCTAGCTTGCAACATCTTGCATATTATCACTCTCAGATTGAACTGGTTCTTAACCCACTGACTGCGGGGAGGATTGCAGCCAACCTATTACCTAAATATGGTGAATTAATCTGGGAAAGTAGTGAAATATGAAATATGGCTTGCCCCACCTCCCCTTTGTCTGTTGACAGTTTACCAAACACTACAGTTTAGATGTGACCAGATAAGAAAGACAGGAAATGTAAGATGAGTGCCTCACAAGAAGAGAATTATAATTTTCAAATTTCATTCACATGCATTCACAGTGTCCTATTTGAGCCTCACATCATTCTGTACATGAGCAGGGAAGGTTTCGCTGCCTCAAATGAGGCAACTCTCTTGAAAAGAATTGATCATTTTCTACCCGTGTTCCTCTCCACTTGCTTCTGTGTGCAATTATTTGTGCACATGGCCATCTCTCTCACTAGATTTGAAAGTATATATGGAATGGGACCATGTTCATAACCATCTTGCTTTCCTGTCATCTAGCCTGATACCTAGTATGTGAGTTGTTCATTTGCCCAGAAGAAGAAAGGTAAATGTAACACAAAAGATCTATAAGGGAGTTAGAATGTTTTTAAGGGAAAAAAACATTACTGCTGGGTTTTGTTGCTTAGGGTGTTTGTGCTACCCAAGTCCAGGAAGATGCTGTCTAGCATGATCTGGGTCACATAGTAGATATTCAGTGAGGGAGCTGGATCTAGGACTCAGGTCTCCTTTCATAGGACCTTTCCCACTAAAACTTCCTATTTTTTATGCCACTGATTCTTTAAGACAATTCCATTTCTTTCTGTAGCTAGTCCAATAAAAGGGAGAGTGAATTGTACCTGTATATGAAATAAAAATGGGTTACAAATGCTTAAGTAGGAAGAATTGAAAAGCTGTGCTGCTGTTAATACTTTTGGATGGCATCACTGACTTGATGGACCTGAGTTTGAGCAAGCTCTGGGAGTTGGTGATGGACAGGGAAGCCTGGTGTGCTGCAGCCCACGGGGTTGCAAAGAGTCGGACATGTCTGATCGACTGAACTGAACTGATGTGGTCTAAAACCCTTTTGATGTGAAAGGAGATCCTGAGGAGAGCAGACGGGTGACTGCAGTATTATACTGTAAGCTGGGCTGTGATCACAGACAGATGGATGGTTTAGCTGGTCACTGGTGGACACACACATGTGATACTGTGTGTGGTCAGTGCTCTAAAGGTCTCAGCCTGGAGATTCAAGAGAAAGGGGAGCTGGAGCTTAGGTGAACAGAATAGAGGGGACTGAGGAGGGAGCAATCCCCACAATCAGCAGGACTTTGTGTTTCTCGTGAGTTCATGCTCACTAACAAAATCTAGCATGAAGTTGACTCTGTTAAAAACATCAGAACTTCTCTACAGATCTTCTATGTTGCATCCAGCTTTCCTCTTCTGAGCAATTGTTTTGGAATATGTTTAATATGTTTCATGTTTTCACTTATGTTTATCTTAGCTGTTTTTCAGTCGCTAAGTCATGTCTGACTCTCTGCAACCCCATGAACTACAGCATGCCAGGCTTCGCTGTCCTTCACTATCTCCTGGAGTATGCTCAAATGTTTATCTTTTTTTTTTCATTTATTTTTATTAGTTGGAGGCAAATTACTTTACAATATTGTAGTGGTTTTTGTCATACATTGACATGAATCAGCCATGGATTTACATGTATTCCCCATCCTGATCCCCCCCTCCCACCTCCCTCTCCACCTGATTCCTCTGGGTCTTCCCAGTGCACCAGCCCTGAGCACTTGTCTCATGCATCCAACCTGGGCTGGTGACCTGTTTCACCCTTAATAATATATGTGTTTTGATGCTGTTCTCTCGAAACATCCCACCCTCGCCTTCTCCCACAGAGTCCCAAAGTCTGTTCTGTATATCTGTGTCTCTTTTTCTGTTTTGCATATAGGGTTATTGTTACCATCTTTCTAAATTTCATATATATGCGTTAGTATACTGTTTTGGTCTTTATCTTTCTGGCTTACTTCACTCTGTATAATGGGCTCCAGTTTCATCCATCTCATTAGAACTGATTCAAATGAATTCTTTTTAATGGCTGAGTAATATTCCATGGTGTATATGTACCACAGCTTCCTTATCCATTCGTCTGCTGATGGGCATCTAGGTTGCTTCCATGTCCTGGCTATTATAAACAGTGCTGCGATGAACATAGGGGTGCACGTGTCTCTTTCAGATCTGGTTTCCTCGGTGTGTATGCCCAGAAGTGGGATTGCTGGGTCATATGGCAGTTCTATTTCCAGTTTTTTAAGAAATCTCCACACTGTTCTCCATAGTGGCTGTACTAGTTTACATTCCCACCAACAGTGTAAGAGGGTTCCCTTTTCTCCACACCCTCTCCAGCATTTATTGCTTGTAGACTTTTGGATAGCAGCCATCCTGACTGGTGTGTAATGGTACCTCATTGTGGTTTTGATTTACATTTCTCTGATAATGAGTGATGTTGAGCATCTTTTCATGTGTTTGTTAGCCACCTGTATGTCTTCTTTGGAGAAATGTCTGTTTAGTTCTTTGGCCCATTTTTTGATTGGGTCATTTGTTTTTCTGGAATTGAGCTGCAGGATTTGCTTGTGTGTTTTTGAGATTAATCCTTTGTCTGTTGCTTCGTTTGCTATTATTTTCTCCCAATCTGAGGGCTGTCTTTTCACCTTGATTATAGTTTCCTTTGTTGTGCAAAAGCTTTTAAGTTTAATTAGGTCCCATTTGTTTATTTTTGCTTTTATCAAATGTTTATCTTTAACATTACTTGTTTTTTGGATGGGAAAGTATGACTTATTGTTGGGTGTGAGTAAGGAGGGAACAGCACCAATGTTCTTGTGAGTGTGGGGCCCACCATTTGTCCAGGGGCCACTATTAGGAATGTATTTGATTCCTCAGCCATCTGGGATGAGCCCTTTTTCTGCCCCCATGTCCTCCAATTCTTTTGTGTTAACCTTAATAAACCCTCACTTGTTGGAGATGTAGATCCTCTGGCAGCCAGGAAACTTGAACTTGGTCTTGAGCAGGGTCTCAATCACATGCTCCTTGTTCTTCAGCTTGGTGTGGATGGACATGGTGACTTGGCCAAAGTAGACCTTGGCCACTGTGCCTAGGGCTTTCCAAAGGTAACCCACATACATGTCTGAAGCCTAGATTTGGGACAGCACAAGATCAGACATGCACGTTCACTGGAGAAGCTTGTCTCTCAAGTCACTGAGGGAAAGCTGTACCAGCAACATGCACCACTGGGGAGGCTGCTGCTTGAGGCCATTGCCCCCTGGGCTCCCATGGGGAAAAGAGCGCGGTTGGCTTAGTTGGTTACAGAGTAACATTACTTTTGTATTCATGGTTTGCTTCCCTTTGTACTTCTGGTCTATACTTGCTTTAGTTTTCAAACACAGATGATCAGTTCCACTTTTGAATACGCTTTCAAATCTTTTGAATTGAAGTTTCAAATATTGTTAAATTGGTAAACTGTTTACTGTATTCTCTCAAGGCCTTTCCTCCTCTCTGGATCACAGAGTGATTCCTGGAAGGGGGTGAGGGATTCCTATGTCATGCTCATGTGCAGAAGAAAGCCTATTGGGATGTTGGGAACTGAGTTGTGGGGATGGCCTGGCTTCTGGCTGGAGTCTACCTCCCTCATTTCTTCCCATTTGCAGATGTTCAGTGATATGTATGTAAGAGAAAGGGAAATGGCTTACTTGACATAGAGGTAATGTGCCAAGATAAATCACAGGAGTCACGAGAACATGTAATATGGTAAATAACATGTTGGGCTTAATACCTTTTAAGTGTAGTACACAAATCATTCTCAGTGTTATGATGTAGGAGAAATAGAAATGAGGTGGCACAATAGTTCCTGCCTTGTGGTCCTGTGGTCTGTGGAGGCCACATCAGGTTCCAGTACAGACAAAGGCCCTGGAGGTTTTAGCTTCCCATAGGCAAGGGGAACAGATGATACATTTGAAAACAAATAGGAATGTGAGGTAAGGACCTCAAAAGAAATCATGTGGTAGAATTAGAGGGGCAGTAACAGAGTAAGTTTGCAAAGTAGTAGGTAACCCCAAAATAAATAATGTTGATATGTTATTTTTATCATTGCACTAGAAAAAATTTAAAGTATGTGTATATAAGTAGGCAATAATATGGGATATTTAAAAACAACCCTAATTAATGAAATTCAGTGAGATCCCAGTACTACTTTTGTGATTTTAAATCTGTTAAAAGGCTTTCAAATCTTCATCTATTAGCTGTTTGCAAATAGTTTGTTTGCTTCTTCCTAACTGCACTATTGTACAGACAACTGAACAGTTGAAATTGGCAGACAGAGTGTGTACAGTGAATAAACTGGTCAACAAGCTTTATGACAAACTCTTTATTACAAATAAACTTCTTTCTTCCAAATAAAGTCCTTCTAGAAGATTATTATTTTTTTTGACTAACATCTTATAAAGACTTCTTAGGATTTTTATGAGCCAGTTTATATTTTCAGTGATTTAGTTGGCAGAACATTTGGGAGTTGTCGGGACACAGGCCCTGCTTGGCTGTGCTGGACTGTGCCTGCAGGGAAGAATGACCAGTACTGCCTCAGGCAGCCCAGGACCCTACTCTGACCCCAAGAGAGCAAAGAGTCCTTGGAATCCAAGGGATATGACCATGCAGCTGCCTCTCTTTTCTGGTCCATCTTCCCTGCATACCCAGAATTCTAGAATTCCCTGCCTGGAGGGCATGCACAGCCTCTTCTGTGGATATATTCCCTGGAGGGTGTGGAAGTACAAGCTGGGATGTCAACCTGGGCTGGGATGTCTGCAACTGGTGGCATATGAGGCGTTGTTTTTACAGAGACTAAAGGAGTAGGGTATGGAAAAGTAGGGAGCTTTCAATAAAAATTAGGCACAAGCTTGTCCCTGACTTATATCCCCTAAAAGGTAGTGGCAACGTCACTGTTGTTACAGTCTTCTGCAAATTTCTGAAATGCCGTCTAGGAAGTAACAGTACTACTGTTCTAAGTAAGAAGGCTGATTTTTTTTTTTTAATAGATAAACTTTCTCTGAAGATGACATCAAACAAATCCCAGAGATGTTTTGTGCTATGATATCAATAGAATAAAAGCATCTAATTTTCAAAGGTGCTTACTTTGAAGAAAAACTCATTGAAATGTGTAAGTTCTGATACTTTTGATAAAAACCAATAGGCTTTTAAAAACCAATTAGTTTTTTAACCAAAAGAAAAAAATGTCAGAGCAGATTGGGATAATTTATGAAATTTTTATCAGGTCACATAAGGTGGTATGATGTATTCAGTCAAGAGTCAGGTAAACTGTATTTTAGTTTCAGCATTTCTGTGAAATAGCTGAATTATTTGGGCCTTGATCTCCTAGGGTTTCAGTTTTTATGTCTATTAAACAAGAGAGGTTGAACAAGATGCCCTCTGAGCTTTCTTCTATATTTACAAGTCCAAGATTTTTGTACAAGCCATGTTCTCTCAGATATGTGACCAAAAAATAATCAAATCAAAGAGTGTCAATTGTAAGTTGTATCGTTAATTTGTGTACCATTAAGAAAGAGACACATTACTGCAGGCCAATATCACTGTTGAACATAGATGCAAAAATCCTTAACAAAATTCTAGCAAACAGAATCCAATAACATATTAAAAAGATCATACATCATGACCAAGTGGGCTTTATCCCAGGGATGCAAGGATTCTTCAATATTCACAAATCAATTAATGTGATACACTACATCAACAAATTGAAAGATAAAAACCATATGATTATCTCAATAGATGCAGAGAAAGCCTTTGACAAAATTCAGCATCTGTTTATGATAAAAACCCTCCAGAAAGCAGGCATAGAAGGAACATACCTCAACATAATAAAAGTCATATATAATAAACCCACAGCAAACATTATCCTCAATGGTGAAAAATTGAAAGCATTTCCCCTAAAGTCAGGAACAAGACAAGGATGCCCACTCTCACCACTACTATTCAACATAGTTTTGGAAGTTTTAGCCACAGCAATCAGAGAAGAAAAAGAAATAAAAGGAATCCAGATTGGAAAAGAAGAAGTAAAACTCTCACTGTTTGCAGATGACATGATCCTCTACATAGAAAACCCTAAAGACTTCACCAGAAAATTATTAGAGCTAATCAATGAATATAGTAAAGTTGCAGGATATAAAATTAACACACAGAAATCCCTTGCATTCCTATACACTAACAATGAAAAAACAGAAAGAGAAGTTAAGGAATCAATTCCATTCACCATTGCAACAAAAAGAATAAAATACTTAGGAATTAATCTCCCCAAAGAAACAAAAGACCTATATATAGAAAACTATAAAACACTGATGAAAGAAATCAAAGAGGACACAAATAGATGGAGAAATAGACCATATTCATGGATCAGAAGAATCAATATAGTGAAAATGAGTATACTACCCAAAGCAATTTGTAGATTCAATGCAATCCCTATCAAGCTACCAACAGTATTTTTCACAGAACTAGAACAAATAATTTCACAATTTGTATGGAAATACAAAAATCCTCAAATAGCCAAAGCAATCTTGAGAAAGAAGAAAGGAACTGGAGGAATCAACCTGCCTGACTTCAGGCTATACTAAAAAGCAACAGTCATCAAGACAGTATGGTACTGGCATAAAGACAGAAACATAGATCAATGGAACAAAATAGAAAGCCCAGAGACAAATCCATGCACCTATGGACACCTTATCTTTGACAAAAGAGGCAAGAATATACAATGGAGAAAAGACAATCTCTTTAACAAGTGGTGCTGGGAAAACTGGTCAACTACTTGTAAAAGAATGAAACTAGAACACCTTCTAACACCATACACAAAAATAAACTCAAAATGGATTAAAGATCTAAATGTAAGACCAGAAACTATAAAACTCCTAGAGGAAAACATAGGCAAAATACTCTCTGATGTAAATCACAGCAGGATCCTCTATGACCCACCTCCCAGAGTAATGGAAATAAAAGCAAAAATAAACAAATGGGCTCTAATAAACTTAAAAGCTTTTTCACAGTGAAGGAAACTATAAGCAAGGTGAAAAGACAGACTTCAGATTGGGAGAAAATAATAGCAAATTAAGCAACTGACAAAGAATTAATCTAAAAAATATACAAGCAACTCCTGCAGCTCAATTCCAGAAAAATAAGCCACCCAATCAAAAAATGGGCCAAAGAACTAAACAGACATTTCTCCAAAGAAGACATACAGATGGCTAACAAACACATGAAGAGATGCTCAACATCATTCATTATCAGAGAAATGCAAATCAAGACCACAATGAGGTACCATCTCATGCTGTCAGAATGGCTACTATCCAAAAGTCTACAAGCAATAAATGCTGGAGAGGTGTGGAGAAAAAGAACCCTCTTACACTGTTGGTGGGAATGCAAACTAGTACAGCTACTGTGGAGAACAGTGTGGAGATTCCTTTAAAAACTGGAAATAGAGCTGCCATATGACCCAGCAATCCCACTTCTGGGCATACACACCGAGGAAATCAGAATTGAAAGAGACACATGTACCCCAATGTTCATCGCAGCACTGTTTACAATAGGCAGGACATGGAAGCAACCTAGATGTCCAAGCAACCAGACGAATGGATAAGAAAGCTGTGGTACATATACACAATGGAATATTACCCAGCTATTAAAGGAATGCATTTGAGTCGGTTCTAATGAGGTGGATGAAACCGGAGCCTATTATTTAGAGTGAAGTAAGCCAGAAAGAAAAGCACCAATACAGTATACTAACGCATATATATGAAATTTAGAAAGATGGTTAACAATAACCCTGTATATGAGACAGTGAGAGAGACACAGATGTATTGAACAGCCTTTTGGACTCTGTGGGAGAAGGCGAGGGTGGGAAGATTTGAGAGAATAGCATTGAAAAATGTATATTATCATATGTGAAAAAGATCACCAGTCCAGGTTCAATGCATGAGACAGGGTGCTCAGGGCTGGTGCACTGAGATGACCCTGAGGGATAGGTTGGGGAGGGAGATCAGAGGGAGGGTCGGGATGGGGAACACATGTACACCCATGGCTGATTCATGTGAATGTATGGCAAAAACCACCACAATATTGTAAAGTAATTAGCCTCCAATTAAAATAAATTTTTAAAAATCCTAAAATTATAAAAAAAAGACACATTGCCTATCATAATTTTAAGACTATTGACTATAAGAAGCATTCTAATTTAGAGATGTAAAGATATTGAAAAGGATATCTTAAATATCTAATATACAGTAAATCATATTTATCTAAGCATTCTTCATAGAGTCCTGCAGAGTACCTATCACATCTAGTCATTCATTTATTCATTCAATAGGTAAATACAAATTTGGTGTCTACTGTATTTCTGGCAATAGGCTGTGCATGTATCAACATGTATTGAATAATGGAAGTTTATAACTATATATACTTGCCTTTCATAACATCAACATGAACATGATGCTGGAGATACTGGCAAGAAATCAGTTTGAAGACAGCAGCAAAATTGTCCTCTTTGGAGAAAAGCAGAATCACCAGAACCTTAATCTCTATTTGCTTCACAGGCCTTTGTACTGATAAAAGGAAGGCAGGTAAATAAGAATTCCCAGATCAGTTTTAGTAATCAAGGTGCCTTGGTTACTTTCTTCACATTTCTATGAAAATCTTGTTGAAAGAAGAACTTAATTTCATAACTAATGAAAGTGCTCCTTCAACTGTCATTTCTTTTCCACTAGGAATGAGTGTTCTATGAAACACTTTTAAACTATATCATATAAAATAATTTTACATGACTTACTATCATGCTATATTGTTAAATTAATTTTTGCATGCTTAAATCTTTATACTATCCATTTGGACTTAATAGTAGCCCAAGACATAAATAAATCCTTAAAGAAACATTTTGTAAGGAACGCTACTTCCCTAGGGAGCTTACTCTCAGAGTCAGAATCTTAAGTGCACCAGTTCAGTTCAGTTCAGTCGCTCAGTTGTGTCCGACTCTTTGTGATCCCATGGACTGCAGCATGCCAGGCTTCCTTGTCCATTACCAACTCCTGGAGACTACTTAAACTCATATCCATTGAGTCAGTGATGCCATCCAACCATCTCACCCTCTGTCATCCCCTTCTCCCCCTGCCTTCAATCTTCCTCAGCATCAGAGTCTTTTCCAATGAATCAGTTCTTCACATCAGGTGGCTAAAGCATTGGAGCTTCAGCTTCAGCATCAGTCCTTCCAATGAATATTCAAGACTGATTTCCTTTAGGATTGACTGGTTTGATCTCCTTGCTGTCCAAGGGACTCTCAAGAGTCTTCTCTAACACCACAGTTCAAAATAATCAATTAAAAAAAAAAATCATCGTATGACAAAAACCACTGCAATGCTGTAAAGTAATTAGCCTCCAACTAATAAAAATAAATGGGAAAAAAAAAAAACAAACTCAACTTTCAGGAAACTAAAAAAAAAAAAAAAAAAATCATCAATTCTTTGGCGCTCAACTTTCTTTATGGTTCAACTCTCACATCCATACATGACTACTGGAAAAAAATAGCTTTGAATGGATGGACTGTTGTCAGGAAAGTAATATCTCTGCTTTTTAATATGCTGTCTAGGTTGGTCATAGATTTTCTTCCAGGGGGCAATCATCTTTTAATTTCATATCTGCAGTGATTTTGGAGCCCCCAAAAATAAAGTCTCTCACTGTTTCCATTGTTTCCCCATCTATTTGTCATTAAGTGATTGGAACAAACGCCATGATCTTCATTTTTTGAATGCTGAGTTTTAAGCCAGCTTTTTCACTCTCCTGTTTCACTTTCATCAAGAGGCTCTTTAGTTCCTCTTTGCTTTCTGCCGTAAGGGTGGTATCATCTGCATATCTGAGGTTATTGATATTTCTCCCAGCAGTCTTGATTCCGGCTTGTGCTTCATCAAGCTAAATATTTCACATGATGTACTCTGCATATAAGTTCAATAAGCAGGGTGACAATATACGGCCTTGATGTATTCCTTTCCCAATTTGGAACCAGTCCATTGTTCCATGTCCAGTTCTAATTGTTGCTTCTTGACCTGCATACAGGTTTCTCAGGAGGCAAGTCAGGTGGTCTGGTATTCCCCTCTCTTGAAGAATTTTCCACAGTTTGTTGTGAGCCACAGAGTATAAGGCTTTGGCATAGCCAATAAAACAGAAGTAGATGTTTTTCTGGAACTCTCTTGCTTTTTCTATAATCCGACAGATTTTGGCAATTTGATCTCTGGTTCCTCTGCCTTTTCTAAGTCCAGCTTGAACATTGGGAAGTTCTTGGTTCACGTACTGTTGAAGCCTGGCTTGGAGAATTTTGAGCATTACTTTGCTAGCATGTGAGATGAATGCAATTGTGTGGTAGTTTGAACATTTTTGGCATTGCCTTTCTTTGGGATTGGAATGAAAACTGACCTTTTCCAGTCCTATGAATACTGCTGAGTTTTCCAAATTTGCTGGCATATTGAGTGCAGCACTTTCACGTTTTCATCTTTTAGGACCTGAAATAGCTCAGGTAGAATTCTATCACCTCCACTAGCTTTGTTTGTAGTGGTGCCTTCTAGGGCCCCCTTGACTTTGGACTACAGGATGTCTGGCTCTAGGTGAGTGATCACACCATCCTGGTTATCTGATTCATGAAGATTTTTTTGTATAGTTCTTCAGTGTATTCTTGCCACCTTTTCTTAATATCTTCTGCTTCTGTTAGGTCCATACCGTTTCTGTACTTTGTTGTGCCATCTTTGCATGAAATGTTCCCTTGGTGTCTCTAATTTTCTTGAAGAGATCTCTAGTCTTTCCCATTCTATTGTTTGAGTCAGACTTGCCTGAGTCAGAATTGCCTATGAGTGTCCAGAAGTCTCCAGTGGAGGGGTGGGTCAACAATTTGGCCTCAGATCAAACAACAGGGAGGGAACACAGCACCACCCATCAACAGAAAATTGGATTAGAGGTTTAGTGAGCATCTCCCTGCCCATCAGAACAAGACCCAGTTTCCCCCACAGTCAGTCTCTCCCATCAGGAAGCTTTCATAAGCCTCTTATCCTTATTCATCAGAGGGCAGACAGAATGAAAACCACAGTCACAGAAAACTAACCAAACAGATCACATGGACCACAGCTTTGTCTAACTCATTGAAACTATGACCCATGCTGTGTAGGGCCGCCCAAGATGGATGGGTCATGGTGGAGAGTTCTGACAAAACATGGTCCGCTGGAGAAGGGAATGGCAAACCACTTCAGTATTTTTGCCTTGAGAACCCCATAAACAGTATGAAAAGGAATAAAGGTATGACATTGAAAGATGAACTCCTCAGGTCAGTAGGTGCCAAAAATGCTACTGGAGAAGAGTGGAGAAATAACTCTGGAAAGAATGAAGAGATGGAGTCAAAGTGAAAACAATGCCCGGTTGTGGATGTGACTGGTGATGGAAGTAAATTCCAGTACTGTAAAGAACAATATTGCATAGGAACCTGGAATGTTAGGTCCATCAGTTCAGTTCAGTTCAGTCGTTCAATTGTGTCTGACTCTTTGCGACCCCCATGGACTGCAGCATGCCAGGCTTCCCTGTCCATCACCAACCCCTGGAGAACACTCAAACTCACATCCATAGAGTCAGGGATCCCATCCAACCGTCTCATCCTCTGTTGTCCCCTTCTTCTCCTGCTTTCAATCTTTCCCAGCATCAGGGTCTTTTCCAATGAGTCAGTTCTTCACATCAGGTGGCCAAAGTATTGGAGTTTCAGCTTCAGCTTCAGTTCTTCCAATGAATATTCAGTACTGATTTCCTTTAGGGTTGACTAAAATTAGGTCGATGAATCAAGGTAAATTGGAAGTGGTCAAACATGAGGTGACAAGAGTGAACATGGACATTTTAGGAATCAGTGCACTAAAATGGACTGGAATGGGAGAATTTAATTCAGATGACCATTATATCTACTACTGTGGGCAAGAATCCCTTTGAAGAAATGGAGTAGCACTCATAGTCAACAAAAGAGTCTGAAATGCAGTCTTTGTGTGCAATCTCAAAAATGACAAAAATGATCTCTGTTAGCTTCCAAGGCAAACCATTCAATATCACAGTTATCCAGGTCTAATGCCAAAGGAGCTAAAAGTTGAATGGTTCTATGATGACTTTCAAGACCTTCTAGAACTAACACCCAAAAAAGATGTCCTTTTCATCATAGGGGACTGAAATGCAAAAGTTAGAAGTCGAGATACCTGGAGTAACAGGCAAATTTGGCTTGGAGGACAAAATGAAGCAGGGTAAAAACTAATAGATTTTTGCCAAGAGAATGCCCTGGTCATAGCAAACACCCTCTTCCAACAACACAAGAGATGACTCTACACATGGACATCACCAGATGGTCAGTACCAAAATCAGATTGATTATTTTCTTTGCAACCAAAGATGGAGAAGCTCTATACAGTTAGCAAAAATAAGACCGGGAGCTGACTGTGGCTCAGATCATGAACTCCTTATTGCCAAATTCGGACTTAAATTGAAGAAAGCATGGAAAACAACTAGAGCATTCAGGTATAACCTAAATCAAATCCCTCACCATTATACAGTAGAAGTGACAAATAGATTCAAAGGATTAGATCTGATAGAGTGCCAGAAGAACTACTGATGGACATTCCTGACATTGTACAGGAAGCAGGGATTAAGACCATCCCCAAAAAAAAGAAATGCAAAAAGGCAAAATGGTTGTCTTAGGAGGCCTTACACATAACTGAGAAAAGAAGAGAAGCTGAAGGCAAAGGAAAAAAAGAAAGATACACCCATTTGAATGCAGACTTCTAAAGAATAGCAAGGAGAGATAAGAAAGCCTTCCTCAGTAATCAATGCAAAGAAATAGAGGAAAACAATAGAATGGGAAAGACTAGAGATCTATTCAAGTGCACCAGACAAGTGAAGAATAAGGTTCACTCAGCCCCCATGTCTTCATCTAGAGAGGTTGCACTGGGACCTTAGGGAGATGGAAAAAGAATTAGCTAAAAAATGGTTGGACTCTGTATAATAGAAACCATATGCAGTGATTTTAAGCCTCATTATATACAGCAGACAATGATGCTTTATCTCTCTTCAGGAAGGAACTGGCAAAACTCTTTAGTCGAAGTAAACTTTCTGTTCTTGTTCTGTTTAAATTTCCCTTCTTGAGCTGCTCTTGCCGAATGAGATATATGATTATTTCTTATTGGCCTGTCATGCTGCAATCCATGGGGTCGCAAAGAGTGAGACATGACTGAGCCACTGAACAGCAACAAAAATTGGCCTTTGCTTTCAGTGTCTGTTCAAAGTTTGTCTTAAGCACAGTATCCTAATCAACCTCATTTCCGAAGAGGTCCCTTTTCCCTCCACTGCTGAAGGTTGCTCATCCTGAGAGTAGCTTCTCTCTGGGTTCACAAGGGCCCAGCTTCCTGGTTCTCTTGGATCAGAGCACACTATGTTTGCTCATCAGCTAAGTCTCTTTCCCAAATTGGGATAAAGAGAGGAATTCCATGTTGAACTGAACAAAACATGCCTGTGAGGACACTTCCTGAGTCATGATTCAAAGATTGTTTCAGGCCATCAGCTCAGAGTTTCTATGCTTACCCAATTATGTTGTCCTTACCTGTGTGTGATCTACATGAGGATAAAAATTGATCACTGGTTAAATATGTTGCTTAGGGCCATTTCTGTTAAATCTGAGCATCAGATACACACACGTGAATCAATTTCCTCTTACATCATTTTGACATATGATGCCCTTTTCAGACATCATTGTAAGAGTAAGAATGATCTATATTGGCTTTTCTCCCCTATAATTGTCATTGAATAGTAGTTTTCCTGAGGAATCCTAATCCATATGACTATATTTTAGATATAAATTTCTCCCCAGTGGTCCTTTGGCTATGGAGAAATTAGCAAGCCTATAAAGCAGAGTGCTTGAAAGAGTCTCCTTGAGGAAAAACAAGAGGGAAAGAGATTTATACTTTTCATTTAGTGGAAATACTTACTTTATGCAGTTTTATATCATTAGACCCATTAAAGGACAAGAATGTAAAATATCTCCTCCCTGAAGACAGTTATTTGTATTTGCACAACGTTTTCCATTCTGAGTAAGCCAACCATAAGGAAGAGTCCAATATGTATGTACTCCAGTGCTCTGTTATTTCAAGGACTCTCCATTTTCCCCATACTCCCTAGAGGGCTAAACTGTGCAGAGCCTACAGTCTTTAAGTACATAAGTAATTATCCTTTCTGGACAGTCTGTTTCTGAAAGTTTCCTTTAGAATCGATGACAGAAAAGCCCAACCTATTGGTGGATTCCGTCTTGTAAGCTTCCCTCACAAACCACAGACCCTAGTCTTTGTATTTATTCAATAGGACCAAGTTGCAGGAGATTTAGGGGAGTAGAATGTATTTGAGAATGTGAGTGTGTGCCAGGCAAGGAGGTTCTTTAATTTGAAATGTTATCACAAACACTTAAAAAATGCATTTCAGCTCAACCTGGACACGGTAGAGAGGGTTTTGTATTTCTTGGCAACATGCCTGATACATTGAAGTTAAAAAAAAAAAAATACACACACACACACACACACACACACAGGATTCAAAGATATTTTTAGAAAAATCCTCAAACTTGGAAAAAGATGAGCATTTGATGCTCAGTGGATTCACACATAAACCTGGTGATTTTTTTGGTATCTGCATTCATCAGAAGCTATTAAACTAGATGCTGCAAGCAAACACAGTCTGATTCCCTCTGGTGGAATGTGACAGGCAGAGGGACTGTGAAGTTTTATAATAGAATTTTAGAGCATTTCCCTATTGTATACTTCAAATGACATTCTTTAAAAGGGAATTAAGAATGGTGACATGGTTGGTCAGATATCTAGGCCAGTGGTCAGTGGCAAGTGATTACTGAGGGAAGATAGAGGCTTTTCTAGGTAGACTGATGCAGTCTTTGTGAGGTCACATAGGAAGATAAGACTAGGAAATAAGGGACTTTCCTGGTAGTCCAGTGGTTTAGACACTATACTTCCACTGCAGGGGGCGTGGGTTTGCTCCCCTGTTGGGGAAAAAGAGCTCACATGTGCAGCCAAAAGAAAATAAAAGAAACAAATACAAACAAACAAACTCATAAAACTTAGGAGATGACTCTCTGGATAAAGGACTGAAGTAAGATCTGGAATGACCTCTGGGTGATATCAGAGGCTAGAGGACTCTCTCAGCCTGGGTTACACCACCCATAGAAAGAGCTGAGGGCATCTGGTACCTTTCAAGATAGAGTGGTTCCAACCTGTCTCTGTAGCCCCACAGAACTTCACCAACTTTACAACTTCTAGATGTAAAGTTTGGGGATGGGGAACGACATGTAGGGCTTACAAAAGCACCTGATAAGAGCTGTCTAGCAAACAGCTAGACCTTCTCTGAGGAGAAACAGAAACCTGGAAGAAGGTCTGAATGGTAGAGGTCTCAACCCACTGCCATCAGCTTCTGAGAGGGAACTTCATTACAAGACCCTGCCATGAAATCTGTCCAGTAGAATTGGACTCATCACTTTTCTCATAGCATATCTATGATGTCTTAAGAAGTGCACACCTGGTTTCACTGTGGGGAGCAACAGAACCATTATCAAGATGGCTGATGGGTTGGCCAAAATGTCTCTGAGGTGAAAGAATGATGAGGGATGTGGTAAGGCAATGGGAAGAGCAGTAGGAAAGTGGAAGAAAAAATTTATCCTCTGGAAGGAGGACTCTTCCTAGTTGTGGACAATTTTATCTAAAATATTACTGCACCAGAAATGGGAGAAGAACTATATGGGTAATAACAATTATCATCCTGTGGTGATAAGAAAAAAGATGGTATAGTCAATCTGGATTTATTTCCAGCATGACCATCATCTGTTGGTGAGACTCTTAAGTCTCTTAACTCCTCTAGGGACCTCAGTTTCTCCACCTCTAAATGAGAGCATTAACTCTAAAGTCTAAAGTCTCTTCTAGCTTTAACAGCCTATGTAACTGACAGAAGTGCAACAAACTGTTCAGTTCATTCAGTTGCTCAGTCGTGTCTGACTCTTTGTGACCCCGTTAATCGCAGCACACCAGGCCTCCCTGTCCATCACCAACTCCCGGAGTCTACCCAAACCCATGTCCATTGAGTCGGTGATGCCATGCAGCCATCTCATCCTCTGTTGTCCCCTTCTCCTCCTGCCCCCAATCCCTCCCAGCATCAGGGTCTTTTCCAGTGAGTCAACTGTTCGCATGAGGTGGCCAAAGTATTGGAGCTTCAGCTTTAACATCAGTCCTTCTGATGAATATTCAGGACTGATTGCCTTTAGGATGGACTGGTTGGATCTTCTTTCAGTCCAAGGAACTCTCAAGAGTCTTCTCCAACACCACAGTCCAAAAGCATCAATTCTTCGGCGCTCAGCTTAGTGATGGTTAATTTTATGTGTTGTCTTGATGGGGCCAAAGAATGCCCACATATTTGGTTAATCATTGTTTCTGGGTTTGTCTGTGAGTGTGTTTTCAGGAGAGATTAGCATTTGAATCGGTAGACCCAGTAAAGCAGATTGCCCTCCCTGAAGTGAATGGGCAGCAATGCAGACAGTTGAGGGCTTGAATACATTTAAATGGCAGAGAAAGGGAGAATTTGCTTTTTGCTTGGTTACTTGAACTGAGACACTGGTCTTCTCCTGTCTTCAGACTAGGACTTACACCATGGGTTTTCCTGTTCATTGGGCCTTTGGACTTGGACTAGGTCTCTAGCACCAGTTCTCCTGGAGCCCCAGCTTTCAGATGATTGTGGAACTTCTTAGCCTCCAAATCACATGAACTAATTTCTTAATAATAAATCTCTTCATATATATATATATATATATATATATATACACACACACACACACACATACATATACACACACATATGTGTATATATTCTCCCTTTCTCTCTCTCTCTCTCCCCTCCTCGATACACACACACACACACACACACACACACACACCCCTCCTATCAGTCTGGTTTCTCTACAGAACTGAACACCTTATTCATTTGGGAAAAAGATATTGCCTGAGAGTTCTTGTCTCACTGAAAATAATTTTAGGGACTAAATATTTGATATTTTTTATCTTTGCCGTCTTCAAGTAATAATTGATTTTTAATGGATTGTTCCCAGGTAAAAATTAGAGATATTATGTCTCTGACAATGCACTGCATTTGGGGCTTATAAGGTGGAGCTACTTTTTGCAGCTAGTTCCTTGATGAGAATTCAGCAGGAGGAGCTCTTCAGCTGTGAGAACAGCTGTTAGGGGGGTAGGTCATCAGCAGGCTCTGTGGCACTCAAGAAAATAAAATTTTCCCTTCAGTGACCTGCCTCGTAAGAATGGATGGACCCTTCTCTGATAGCCTGATTGTTTCAGCATACAGTCATAGTATCAACATACAATATCAGCATACAGTCAAGGGAATCAGGAACCCACCTATCTGTCAAATCCCTCTGTAGGTCGTGTACAGGTGGCCGGTGGTGGTTTAGTTGCTAAGTCATGTCTGACTCTTGTGACCCCATGGACTGTAGCCCACCAGGCTCCTCTGTCCATAGGATTTTCCAGGCAAGAATACTATAGTGTGTTGTCATTTCCTTTTCCGGAGGATCTTCCCAACTCAGGGAACAAACCCGCGTCTCCTGCATTGCAAGCAGATTCTTCACCAACTGAGCTACTAGGGAAGCCTGTACAGATGGCTAACTGCCCATAAGAGTCTGGTGTGGGTAAGGTCCAAAGGACTGGAATCGCTGATTATTTAACAAATGTGGTTACTTCCACTGGCTTTCTTGGTCACAAAGCCCAATGAGGGAAGAAGGCATGGAGCCACAGATGCAGGCTTGTAAAGAGTCAGTGGGAAGTCATGTGGCTTAGGGTGCTGGTGAGGGCGTATACTTAGTGAGCTCTCATTTCTAGAAGATGTGCCGGCTGCTAGCTAACTCTGCCAGATGCTAGTGGAATCCTTCGGGGCAACATGATGTTTCTCTGGCCGTCATGTGATTTATTTATTTTTTCACTTACCTATTTATTTGTTTGATGGAGGATGCCACAGGGCTTTGAGTGGTCTCAATCAAATGATCAGTTTGCTGCAACTCAAAAAGATTCCACATGCCGCAAGGAAGATCCTGTGTGCTGCAACTAAAACACGATGCAGCCAAATAAATAAAAAATAAATGATCACTTTGCTCATGAGGTTTCTGACCTTTCGTGGTGGGTTTAGATTTCTATCCTGCAGGCTGTCATTAAAGGGAAACAGGGATGCTTTGAGCTTTTGAGGGCACTTGTCTCTTATTCTCATGCCCCTTTCTGTGTCAGGCTGTCCTGCTCCTCTGGGCACGGCCTCTCTGTGGTCCCACTGCCTCCTCCCTCCCACCCTCCACAACTGCTTGCAGCTCCTCCACGTGTGCTTTGGAAGCAGTGTGATGACTTCTTCTCGATCGTGTGTGATAATGACTTGTTTTATTTCTCCAGGGGCATCTCTATTCAAATAGGGCAAAATACTTACATATATTTCTATATAAAAAGGAGAATTCAGGCAAACGTCCAGGGTACGCTGAGGAGTTCTTATAGCGTGGGGCTCATACTGCTTTCTTCAGATTACATGATGTGAGGCTTTTAACCCCAGTCAAACATGGCTAAGCCTGCCTTACTCTACCCAGACGTTTTATAGAATTGCCTGGGAAATAGCCAATGAAAATTCAAATTTATGTTTCTTAAATTTTGGGGTGATGGATCTTTTTAAGAATTTGTTATGTGCCATGGACCCTATCTCCAGTTAAGTGTACATATTCACACATATTCACAGTTTTAGGAGGGTTACCAGATTTTCCAGAGCTCAACTTGGGATTCCAGGGTTAGAGAAGGATTGGCATTTGTAGTAAACAGACCTGGATTTGAGGTTCCACTGTGGAATCTTGGGCAAAATCCTTCTGTTCCTAAGGACTATTTCAAATCTTGGACTTTACCAGTGGTTCTCAACTAGGGACAGTACTGCAGGCATATTTTACCCCTCACACTATCCAGAACATATCTGAGCCTGGGGGACAGGAAAATGATGTTTTGAAAGATATCCCCAGGTGAGTTGATATGCCCTAAAAGTTTGAGAACCACGAGGCAAGAAGACCTCTAAGATGACTTCTGGCTCCGGTGTTCTACAACTCTGAGGTCTTGCTCCAGAAATTTTGCACTCCATAAGGTGGAGAGGCTGCTCTGCCAAGAACTAGGGGACAAGAAAAAGGGTGGCAGGACAGAGAAGGCCAGAAGCAGGGCTTTCCCTTTTTTACAACTTTGTCCCATTTTTCAGTGAAGGTAAATGGTGGGAAGGGAGCAGAACCCTCTACATTCTCTTTTCCTTGAGAGCCCAGTGAACTGAGGATTTATCTGTTTAATCTTGGGAGGATGGAGAATCCAAGATATCTTTATTTTTTGAAAGCCAGTGTACTTGGCATATTATAGATACAGAATAAATGTTTTTGGATGAGAGAAGTTTATTTCCCATTAATTACCTTTTAAAGTAGATAACGTGATGAATTCCTGCTGTCCCATTCTGGTTGAGAATCATCAATATTGTCTAAGGTTTTATTTTACTGAAATCATTGAAACAGATATTAATTTAGTGATTAGTTGAAATTCAAGGAATATTTACTAAGCTCTTATTACATGCTGAACACAGTTTTCAATGTAGCAGAGATTTGAGAAGAGCCTTTACAGTCCTGTGCTGATACCAAAACCCATCTGTAAGTAGTAACTATTGAAAAAATATATTGTCCATTTATGCTTTTCCTCCGTGCTCCAGAAAGGGGTATATGAACCCTACAGAAGGACTTCCCTGGAGGTCCAGTGCTCAAGACTCCACACTTCCACTACAGGGAGCACAGATTCAATCCCTGGTTAGGGAACTAAGATCCTACATGCCATGTGGCATGGCCAATAAATAAATGCATAAGCCACATTCTGAAAAAGTCATGGTTTAGAGAAGAAATACTTAAAAAGATATGTATATATATTTTTTAATCCTTTGTCATTCACCTGTTTTGACTGTTCTGGAGTTTTTACAGCTGAATGTTCTTGTGGCTTCTTGCTGAGGGGCCCAGTCATATATGTGTGTTTTAGGCCAATGGAACAGCCCATTTTGTCATATAATTGAGCCAGTTTCACCAAAAGCCTTATCTCTCTGTCTACCATTTCAGGAAATAACTCTATCAAGTAGAGTTAAAAGACTGTGAAAAGAGGGTGGTAACCACAGGCATCAAAGCTATCAGTGGAAAAGATTAAAAGTGATGAGATTACATATTGCTTTGCCAGTGCTCTAGCTCAAAACCAGTTTCGTTTGGGAGGAGATTAAATTGTTTCAAATACTAGAGTCCTCCCTTAGAAGCTATAATTGCATATAATAGAAGACTATTTTCCCTTTATGATAATGATTGTGTTTTTGATGTAAATCCTCCCAGTAAAAGTAATAAAAATACCACTTATTGGATATTCTCCATATCTTAGACACTTTAAGGTTGACTTAATATATTACTTGACTGAACATAGAATGTTTCAGGCAGCCAAGTAAGTCATCAGCCTTATAAGCATGGAACTATTAGCATCAGGGCTTCCTTGGTGGCTCAGATGGTAAAGAATCCACCTGCAACTCAGGAGACCCGGGTCTGATCCCTGGGTTGGGAAGATCTGGAGAAGGACATGGCAACTCACCCCAGTAGTCATGCCTGGAGAATCCCATGGACTCCTGTGTCCATGGGATTGCAAAGAGTCAGACATGACTGAGCGACTCAGCACACACATTATTATCATCATCCTCCTTTTATAGTTGAGAAAATTTAGGCTTAGAGTGATTAATTAATCTGTCAGAGGTCACTTAGCTAATAAATGGTGGAAAGCTGGGGTTGCAACCAGGTTTTCTAATCTTTTGTTTCTGATTCAGTCAGTCCTCACAGCAACCCTATAAAGCAGTAATGGACATTTCCATTCTACAGGGGAGGAAACAGAGTTGGAGAGTGAGCTACTCTGATAATGGTCACATAGTTAGTAAATAGTAAATGGCCAGATGTGTAACCAGATTACTCTGACTCATAAACCAATGCTTGTTCTACTCGGCTACACTGACCAGCCATGCACTTACAGCATATTACAGTGTAAAAAGGGAAGCACTTACCTATCTACACTTTTAAAATAATAGATATTTATTTTGGTTTGCCTAATAACTTTATTTCCTTGGATATTCAATGTCAGAGGAAAATGCTCAGTACCTGGAGAGTTTCTAGAAAATGTATGCTATTTTTGTTATTGCTTACAATGATTCATCCCATTCCTTTTTTGAGATACAGAAATGTTTTAACTAAATTATTCTGCAATAAAATTCCCTTTAATACAATCCAGTAAGTGCTCTTTGAATACTTACCACTTGCAAGACCTTGCGTTAGGCATGATGATGCCTTAAAGAAGCATAACACACTGTCTGCTGTGGGGAACAAGGCAGAGTCTCAGATGCCATACAGAAGGACAAGTAAGCAAATAAGCAGTCACAGAAGGTCATGTAGGTTCCAAGGAGAGAGAGCAGAAAATGCCACATTGGAGAATTTGAAAACAGATATGGACTTTGAAGGGTGGGATGTTAGTTTGTTGGGGCAGCCACAATAAAGCACCAACAACAGAAAATAACAGCAAAGTTTATTTTCTCACAGTCCTGGAGGCTAGAAGTCCAAGAGCAAGGAGTTGGCATGTTTGAATTCTTTGGAGTCCCCTTTCCTTGGCTTCCTACTCAATCCAGTTTTCTTGGGCTTCCCTCGTGGCTCACCTGGTAAAGAATCCGCCTGCAATGTGGGAGACCTGGGTTCGATCCCTGGGTTGGGAAGATCCCCTGGAGAAGGGAAAGACTAACAACTCCCGTATTCTGGCCTGGAGAATTCCATGGACTGTATTGTCCATGGGCTCGCAAAGAGTCGGACATGACTGAATGACTTTCACTTTACTTCACTTCCTTGGCTTAGAGACCATCTTCTTACTGTGGCCTCACAGGGTCATTCCTAGGTCTGCACCAAGATCTCCTCTTCTTCTAAGGACATTAATAATATTGGATTAGGGCTCACCCATATAACCTCCTTTACCTTTATTGCTTTCTTAAAGGCCCCATCTTCAAGTATGTTCACATTCTAAAGTTCTTAGTGCTAGGACTTCAACACAAGAATTTGGGGATGATACAATTCAACCTATAACAGATGGGTAGGTAAACTATTGAATGATGGAGAGTCAGAGTTTAGAAGGGAAAAATATGAAATATATTTCTGAGAGTATTTAGATGAAGAATAAATTACATTTAGGGGAATCCTGAATGCCATGGTGGGAAGTTGGTGCTTACTTTGGTGGGCAATGTTGAGCCACTGAAAGTCTCTATCAGGGGAGGAATTTGATAATGTGGTACTTGGGAACTATCAGTCAAGCAGTAAGAAAAAAATAGTGATGGGGAGCAAGGAGGTCACTTAGGAGGCTTATCCAGAAGTCTAGTTGGAGAATTGAGCATGGTTTGGAGTATGAGTGAGGCAGCCTGTGCATGCAGTGGGTACACAGAGAACAACTGAGTCAGAGAAATACACAAAGGTTTAACTCACTAAGCTTGTTGCCTAATTGGCTGTGGGACTTGACATGGAAGGAGAAGTCAAAGGTGGCTCCAAGGCTTGATGAGTCAGAGAATGGTCTTGTCCCTGACAAGAGGAAAGGTGGGGAGTGAGGAGAAGTAGGGGAATTCTATTTGGGGCCAAAGATGTGGAACTAAATCTAGAATGTGTGATGTTCAGTGGAAAGGAATTTGGAAACGGGGATCTAGAGTTTTGGGGGAAAGATAGGATTATAAAAGATTATTAAATTGCATGAAAAGATTTACTAGCAAAGAGATCAGAGAGTTAGACATTAGTGTTAGTAATGATTACAGGGGGAATTAGTGCTAATTTGCATGCTTTCTTTTTACTTTTTTGGTGTTTTTCAAATTGTTTACCATGGGCAACGTTACTGATGTTATAAGTGTGCACGCTGGCTTTGATTGCTGCAGCATGCAGGCTGGGTAGTTGTGGCATACTTGCTTAGTTGCTCTGTGGCACATGGGATCCTCCCAGACCACGGTTCGAACCAGTATCCCTGAACTGCAAGGCAGATTCTTAGCCACTGGACCACCAGTGAAGCCTTCAATAAGTTATTGAGTCCCGTCTATCCTATTTCCTAATGATCTTGCACATCCAGATTCATCCTCATTGCTTCTAACCACTGCAAAGCCTGATCCACTCTCATTTTACTCCACCATCCACAGTGAAGCCAATGATTTCAAACAGTAATCAAATCATGTCAATCCCCTACTTAAAATCCATCAGTGGTTTCCTTGGCTTCTAGATTCAAGTCTAGATTCTACCCTCAACCCCAGTGCATCAACTAACATAATGCACTATGTATGTTTGAAGTGTATAGCATAATGAATTCTTTTTTATTTTATTTTTCATCTATTATTTTTAAAATTAATTTATAGCATACATGGAATGATTATTACGATAAGTTTTGTGAATACCCATCATCTCATAAGAGGCTTATGGAAGCTTCCTGATGGGAGAGAATGACTGAGGTGGAAAGTCTTGTTCTGATGGGTGGGGCCATGCTCAGTAAATCTTTAATCCAATTTTCTGTTGAAGGGCAGGACTGTGTTCCCTCCCTGTTATTTGACCTGAGGCCAAACTATGGTGGAGGTGATGAAAATAATGGTGATCTCCTTCAAAAAGTCCCATGCAGCCACTGCTACACTCAGTGCCCCCAACCCTGCAGCAGGCCACCACCTGCTGGGTGGATCACAACAAACTGTGGAAAATTCTTCAAGAGGTGGGAATACCAGACTACCTGACCTGCCTAATTAGAAATCTGTATGCAGGTCAAAAAGCAACAGTTAGAACTGGACATGGAACGACAGACTGGTTCCAAATAGGGAAAGAAGTACGTCAAGGCTGAATATTGTCATCCTGCTTATTTAACTTATATGCAGAGTACATCATGTGAAATGCTGGGCTGGATGGAGCAGAAGCTGGAATCAAGATTGCCCGGAGAAATATCAATAACCTCAGATATGCAGATGACACCACCCTTAAGGCAAAAAGTGAAGAGGAACTAAAGAGCCTCTTGATGAAAGTGAAAGAGGAGAGTGAAAAAGTTGGCTTAAAGCTCAACATTCAGAAAACTAAGATCATGGCATCTGGTCCCATCACTTCATGGCAAATAGATGGGGAAATAGTGGAAACAGTGGCTGACTTTATTTTTTGGGGCTTCAAAATCACTGAAGATGGTGATTGCAGCCATGAAATTAAAAGACGCTTACTCCTTGGATGGAAAGTTGTGGCCAACCTAGACAGCATATTAAAAAGCAGAGACATTACTTTGTCAACAAAGGTCCATCTGGTCAAGGCTATGGTTTTTCCAGTAGTCTTGTATGGATGTGAGAGTTGGACTATAAAGAAAGCTGAGAGCCAAAGAATTGATGCTTCTGAACTGTGGTGTTGGAGAAGACTCTTGAGAGTCCCTTGGACTGCAAGGAGATCCAACCAGTCCATCCTAAGGGAGATCAGTCCTGGGTGTTCATTGGAAGGACTGATGTTGAAGCTGAAACTCCAATACTTTGTCCACCTGATGCGAAGAGCTGACTCATTTGAAAAGACCCTGATGCTGGGAAAGATTGAGGGCAGAAGGAGAAGGGGATGACAGAGGATGAGATGGTTGGATGGCATCACCAACTCAATGGACATGAGTTTGGGTAAACTCCAGAAGTTCGTGATGGACAGGGAGGCCTGGCGTGCTGTGGTTCATGGGGTCACAAAGGGTCTGACATGACTGAGTGACTGAACTGAACTGAACATGTATGGATATGAGAGTTGGACCATAAAGAAAGCTGAGTGCCAAAGAATTGATGTTTTTGAACTGTGGTGTTTGAGAAGACTCTTGAGAGTCCCTTGGACTCCAAGGCGATCTAGCCAGTCCATCCTAAAGGAAATCAGTCCTGAATATTCATTGGAAGGACTGATGCTGAAGCTGAAACTCCAATACTTTGGCCACCTGATGTGACTCATTGGAAAACACTCTGATGCTGGGAAAGACTGAAGGTGGGAGAAGGGGATGACAGAGGATGAGATGGTTGGATGGCATCACTGACTCAATGGACATGAGTTTGAGTAAACTCCGGGAGATGGTGATGGACAGGGAGGCCTGGCATGCTGCAGTCCATGGGGTCACAAAGAGTCAGACATGACTGAGTGACTGAACTGAACTGATCATCTCAATATGAACTGATCATATTGACATAAAAAATAAAGACAACAGAAAATCTTCTTCCTTATAATGAGAACTCTTATCTACTCTCTCTAACAACTATCAAATATATCATACCACAGTGTTAACTATAGTCATCATATTGAATTTACATCCCTGGGAGTTTTAACTTTTTGACCACTTTCCTCCAACTATCCCTCCCTCTCATTCTAGAATCTTTAGCACAGCATAGATTCCCTTTCACTGGGTCCCACCTTATGCCTTAATTTCTCATCAGTTTCACTCTTTCCCACTTCGCAAGGTTATGCTGAACCATATGACATTTCCTGTGTGCACCGTTCATTCTCTTTCTTGTTCCATGTTCTTTCACACACTGTTTCCTCTGAGAAAGCTGCTCCCAGTCTTGGCTAAATTTCTATAATGCTTCAGTCTCCTCATGGGGATTACCTCCTTGGATCAGTCTTTTCCTGATTCTTATTGAATCCACTTTTTAGGGCTTATCTCACTGTGGTTTTTAAAAATAACTGCCATAATTCTAGAAAATTTGGAAAATGTGGAAAAATAAAAAATGATAATTATTTACAACTCATTCATCCCCAAACTGCTTACTCTTAGAATGTCAGTGGATTTCCTTTCAGTATTTTTTATTATAACCATTTAAAAATATTAAAAAATCAATGTTATACTATATATATTGTTCTATAATTTGTTTTTCAAGAAAATTCTCCATTCGATTGAATATTCTTTAAAGGCTTGAATGTATTTAAAAGAATCATTCTTATATTACATTGTCAAAAAATATATGCTCATGGTAAATAAAATTGAAGACAATCCTGAAACATAGAATTTAGAATAGTTCATAATTGGGTTGCTGCTGCTACTGCTGCTAAGTCGCTTCAGTCCTGTCCGACTCTGTGCGACCCCATAGACGGTAGCCCACCAGGCTCCCCCGTCCCTGGGATTCTCTAGGCAAGAACACTGGAGTGGGTTGCCATTTCCTTCTCCAATGCATGAAAGTGAAAAGTGAAAGTGAAGCCACTCAGTTGTTTCTGACTGGTAGCGACCCCATGGACTATAGCCCACCAGGCTCCTCCATCCGTGGGATTTTCCAGGCAAGAGTACTGGAGTGCCATTGCCTTCTCCGATAATCGGGTTATAAAATTTTAAATAATTTGTGCATATTCTTTCAGACTTTCCTTATGATTCTACTAAGTTGAATACACATTAAAATTTTTGTATTCATGGAATAAGATGGTTCACACTGTTCTGGAAGTTTCTTTTTTAAAATATATTTAACAAAAAAGCACAATTATTAATTATGCCTTAACTGAAATGATCATTTTGCATTTTTTCTCTTCTACTACACTCTGAGGCCCTGGAAGACAAGCTGTTTTCCTGTAGGTGGGCTTATTTTATTGTTTTCAGGGTGATTTGGGAGAATATCAGAGAGACAGTTATGGCCACTTCTCTCCAAAGAACTTGCACTCCACAAGGGGAGGATGAGTCCTCATGAACATCAGGACCTGGCCAGGCCTTGGCAGATGAAGGCCTCTGCCGGGTGTGGGTGGGGTTGGCTGAGTGAGCCCTGGGCTCTGGGACTTGCCCTCCCCCTAGGACAGGTCCCTCCCACCCCAAATCCCAGGATACACTTTCCTTGTCTACAAAAGAGTTGGTAGTACTTTTGTGCCTTCCGAATGATCACCTTGTCCCTTTCCCTGACATTCTTAGCCTCAGTTTCTGACTAGGAACTGTGGCCTGGCAGGGGTCACTGGAGCTCAACTGATAGGATCATGGGGCTGAGTCAAGAGCTGTCTGGATTTCTGTGTGGTCCAGTTAACCTGTTCCACCATGAGAACCATCTTCCTGAAATCCAGGCAACACCTCTTTTCTTCATCCCAGAGAGGGTGTGTGAGTGAGCCGTGATCCACTGGCCCTGCTGGAAGGAAGAGCAGATGGTGGGTCAGGAGCTCTGGTGCCCCTCCACCCAGGACAGAACACTGCTGTTGTCGGGTACAGGCTGCAACATCACCAGACCCAGTGTTTTATTAAAAGGGTGTTGAGGGGTGGAGATGCTGGGGTTGGTGCTCATGTATTGACAAGTTGTGAAACTTCCCTTCTAATCTTCTTTCCCTTCTAATCTTTTTCATTTCCCCCCTTTCTCTCACCAATTAAATATCTGGTGCACCCATAAACTGAAGATGTCGCTAAATGGATGCAGTTATCAAATGCAGGGGAAGAAAAACTTACTGTTGCTAGTAATTGTTAAAAATTCACAATGGCACAAGCTTTATAGTTTCCAGGGACAGGTCAGAAAACATCTGTCTCCAAAATGTGCAGGCCATATAGGAACCTTTTTGGACAGAGGGCATCCTTAGTGGTTAAGGTCACTTTCTTGGGGTAGGTGGCAGTGAGGTCCTGCCAAGTTTCTGACAAAATAAATCCCCAACCAAATCTGTTTCAGATTCTGATAGTAATACTGGATTGAAGGAGTCCTTTTAACAGATACAGAGTTTGATCAAGTAATATGCTAAGTCACTTCAGCTGTGTCTGACTCTGCAACCCCATGGATTGCAAGCCTACCAGGCTCCTCTGCCCATGGGATTCTCCAGGCAGAAATACTGGAGTGGGTTGCCATGCCCATCTCCAGGGGATCTTCCCAACCCAGGGATCGAACCCACATCTTCTGTGTCTCTTGCTTTGGCAGTCCGGTTCTTTACCACTACCATCACCTGTAAAGCCTGTTAAACCTTTAAAAGAATTATTAAAAATAATGTAGATGAACCTAGAGACTGTCATTGGAGAAGGTAATGGCAATCCTCTCCAGTACTCTTGCCTGGAAAATCGCATGGATGGAGGAGCCTGGTGGGCTGCCGTTTATGGGGTCGCACAGAGTTGGACACGACTGAAGCGACTTAGCAGCAGCAGCAGAGACTGTCATACAAAGTGAAGCAAGTCAGAAAGAGAAAAACAAATATCATATATTAATGTGTATATGTGGAATCTAGAAAATTGGTATAGGTGACCTTATTTGCAAAACAGAAATAGAGACACAGATGTAGAGAACAAATGTGTGGACAGCAAGAAGGGAGTGAGGAGTGGGATGATCTGGGAGTTTGGAATTGACATCTATACACTCCTGATACTATGTATACAATAGATCACATGAGAACCTACTGTATAGCTCAGGGAACTCTACTTAATGCTCTGTGGCGACCTAGATGGGAAGGAGATCCAAAAATCGATGGAATATATGTGTTTGTAGGGCTTCCCATGTGGCGCTAGTGGTAAAGAGTCCACCTGCTGATGCAGAAAACACAAGAGATGAGAGTTTGATCCCTGGGTTGGGAAGATCCCCTGGAGAAGCAAATGGCATCCCACTCCAGTATTCTTGCCTAGAAAATCCCATGAACAGAGGAGCTTAGTGAGCTACAGTGCATGGGTCCTGAAGAGTTGGACATGACTCAGCATGCGCACATGCACACATGCACACACACACACACACACAGTCATATCCTTGATTCACTTTGCTGTAGAATAGAAACTAACACAATACTTTGTAAAGCAACTATACTCCAATAGAAATTAATGAAAAGAAAAACCAAAAATATTATATCCCCCCAAATAATAATAATTTAAAAATCTTATTTATTTCAGGAAAATATGTACAAATATACTGCAGAAGTTCAAATGTAATTAGTATCTGAGTTGTACTGACTCATTATTCAGAAGCTTTAGTCCTGGGGAGTTCTGTGAAGATCACAGCTTCACCTCCCCTGTTTTGCTTTCGCATGTTTCCCCAGGCAACTTCCTAGAGCATCTGAAAGTCCCTCTTCCTTCGACTTCATCTCCCAGGGCTTATCCATCCCCAGTGTAGCTGCAAACCGTTACCAAGTGCCATGTTGTCCCTTCTTTATTGCTGGGACCAATGGATTGTGATTGTTTCCCCTTATTCTTTGTTAAACATAAAAAGCTTAGCCTTACATTTAATATTATTCATTTATAGAAGTTAATGGGTTCCTCATGACAGCACAAAAATATCAGCTTCAAAAAGCAGAAAAAAGGAATCATTTAGGTCATTACTAAATACGTCAGTCAGTTAGAAAGTACAAACACGAATTAAAGGGAGTAAATCGCTGTTATTTTCCAACAATTGGGTGTCTGCCAGCTCCCTCTGTGACTAAGGGCAAACCATTAACCCTCCCTGAGCCTGATTCCTCATCACAAAATGGGAACAGTAACACTGGCCTTGCTTACATCACAGGGCTGTGTGAGGGTTGACTACGGTGATGCCTAGGAAGTAGGAAAGCACTTTGAAAATGTGTTTAATAATTTAAACACACGGAAGAGACATGATGCAAAGACATGTCTCCTCCAGAATGCGGGAGCAGAGTCTCATAACTTGAGGATTTCTACACGTGCTAGAGATTTGAAGAAGAGATGAGTTCACTGTAATTCACCTGTAGAAATAAGCAAATACCTAATGGTTAGATCACAGAGGAGGGAAACTCAGAGCATCAGATTGAGAACATGCAGAAAAGAGCTCATGGCAACAGCTGGTCCAGTGAGGGTTTGTGCCCTGTCCTGGCAGCAGCCTTATAAGTGTTCCATGGTTTCCAAAGGTCAGCACCTTATGATTTTGCTCTGTAATCAAGGAACTTTGTCCCTCATCCTTGCCAGGAAACTGCACTCACATCTCAATGACATGCAGACCAACAGCGCCGTTGCTGCACTGGGCCTGCGTCTCACTTGAAGAGGATTTCATGGGAATACTTTCTTGTGTTATTAAATCCTCTCTCACCTTTGTTCTTCACACTGGTTGCTTCTGTCTGTAAAACTTATCTGTAACCTCCATGCTTTTTTTTTTTTTTTCTGAATCCAGTTTAGAGACAGATAATACAATTATTATATGTCAGAAAAGGTCTCAGGCAGAGATTGATGAAATGTGCCCAGACTCTTATAGTTATTGTGGATTAAGAGAAATGGATTAAAAATCACTCTGAAAAATCTTTTTTGTCCCACTGATAGAAACCTACATAAAGAGCTACTGGCCGTTCATAACACTTGCTTTTGTTGCACTTTTATTTTCTCTGAATTACCTGCCGTTCCTTGCTTCATTTAATGCTATTTCCATGACCAAGGAGAGCTGAAGTCACAACCCCATATGCTGACTGAGGCAAGCCTCCCAGACAAGGGACTGAAGTTGATGGAAGAAAGAGAAACTGATTCTCCAAACGTCTTCCTCTCCAGCTGGCTAATACCTGAAGTTTTACAGTTAGAATTTAATTCCTTTGGCATGTCCCCCTTTTTCATTCCCAGACAGTCATTAATCTGCCTTCTGTCACTTTAGTTTGAATTTTCAAAAACTTTTTGTAAATAGAATCATACAATATGTACTTTTTTAATGGTCTGACTTCTTTGACTCAAAAAAATTGTTCTGAGATTCATCTATGTTGTGTGTCATTCTTGCATTGCTGATGAGTACTTCATTGTATGGATACATTGTTATTTGTTTATTTATTCACCTTTTGATGGATATTTGGTAATTTTAAGTTGTTGCTTGTGTTCTTGTATGCATCTTTGAGGATTTTCCAGAGAGCTTCCTGTTATTAATTTATAATTCCAAGAGGATTAAAGAACATATCTTATATAATTTGAATTGTTAAAAGTTTATTGGGATTTTTTTTTATAGTCCAGAGTATGATCTGTCTTGGCAAATATTCCCTAAGCACGTGAAAAGAATGTATGTTCTGTTGTTCTTAGGTAGAATTTTCTATAGATGTCAACTATGACAAGCTGATTGTTTAGTCTTCCAGGCTTCTCTGTCCTTGGAATTCTCTAGGCAAGAATACTGGAGTGGGTTTCCATTTCCTCCTCCAGGGGATTTTCCCAACCCAGGGATCAAACAGGCATTTCCTATGTCTCCTGAATTGTAGGAGGATTCTTTCCTGATGAGCCAATGGAAAGCTCCCCTCAGTTGGTTGTTAATGCCATTCAAATCTTTTATATCATTACAGATTTTCTCTTTGTTTTATTGATTATAAGAGGGAGGTATCAAGTTCTCCAGATTTGTGTCTTTTCTTTTTCTTTTCTTTTCTTTTTTTTTTTTTTTTTTTACAATTTTTGTTTCATGCATTTTGAAGCTCTGTTATTAAGTATATATATGGGCTTCCCAGCTGGTGCAGTGGTAAAGAACCCACCCTGCCAGTGCAGGAGACGCAAGAGACATGGGTTCGATTCCTGAGTCTGGAAGATCCCCTGGAGCAGGAAATGGCAACCCACTCCAGTATTCTTGCCTGGGAAATCCCATGGTGGGAGACGCCTGGCAGACTATAGTTTATGGGGTCACAAAGAGTCAGACACTGAGCACACACACTAGGCGTTTTGACAGGCATGGTCCTCATGCATACTCCATAATTGTGAGATGTTTCTCACGACAGGGAGTGCTTGCTCCCTGCATTGCACCATCCTCACACCTCAGCACCGCCAGCCTCACTGGAAGCTCTCAACGCTTCTCATTTACTTTCGCTATGTCTCATGATGAATTGACACTTTTATCAATTTGAAATGAGCTTCTATGACCTTAGTAATATTCTTTGCTTTAAAATCTACTTTGTTATTAAGGTGGCTAGTCCAGCTTTCTTTAGATTAGTATTATGATAGGCTATCTTTTTCAATTCTTTTAGATTTGACTTATTTGTGTGTTTAAATTTTAAAGTAAGAATCTTGTAGGCAGAATACAGCTGGGTCTTGCTTTTTATTTAAATCCAATATGACAATCTCTGCCCTTTTAAATTGAATTGCTTAGACCATCTGTATTAAATGGAATTATCAATATGGTTAGATTTACATCTATTATCACTGTATTTGTTTTCTATTTGTCTCCTCTGTTCTATGTTCCCTTTTAATTATTTTTGGATTGAGTATTTTTTGTGACTCCATCTTTCTTTCTTTTCTGGTTTATTAGCTATAACTCTTTGTTTTGTTATTTTAGTGGCTGCTTTAGGGGTTTTAGTATATATCTTTAATTTATTGCAGTCAAGCCTTCATGTGATAATCTCCACTTCACATTTAGTACAAGAACCTTACAAAGCATACTTTTGTTACTCAGCTCCCTGCATTGGTCAATTTTCTCACACACTTTAGCCTATACTATAAAACGCACAACACATTGCTCTTATTTTATTTTAACCAGTCAGTTGTCTTTTGAAAAGATTTAAATACTTAGAAAGATGTTTAGGTTTACCTGTAAACTGTATGTGTAGTTATCACTCCCGATGCTGGTTATTCCTCTGTGTAGAACTTGGTTTCCTTTATTATTGCTTTTTCCTGCTGAACGTCTTTCTTTACCCTTATGTGCCTGGAAGAAGCTGCAGTTGTGCATCTTTCTTCCTTTCAATCTGTTATGCTCTAGTAAAGCCCCATACAGGTTAGTCTCTGGTAAAACAGTTTCTTCTGAGAGCAGATCTTGTTGAACAGAATGCTCTGGCATATGTCAGAAAGGTTTCTTTCCCTCGCTTGATAGAAGCAGGAAGGAATTTTTCTCTGATCTTCACTGAGAGAATTTGGTAGAACTCCTGGAGGTAAAATAACAAAAGCACAGATGTCCCCATAAGAGTATCCCCTCCCTGAGTTTTTAATTCTCAGAGTTTCCTACACCAAGCCGCCAGCATTTCAGTAAGTGTAATTTGGGGTTTCTACCCTGACACTGGTTCCCATGGAGGTTTCTGCTCCTGCATTTGTGCTCCAGTACATGTGATTCTTTGAATTTGCCAGTCTGTCTCTCCAATTTGGGGACAACGGTTTGCCCTGGGATCTCAATTCTCTGACATGTAAGAAGAGTTGTTGATTTTCAGTTGTTCAGCATTTTACTTTTACTTAGATCTGAGTGATGACTTCCATGCTTCTTATGTGCCAAATTAGAAACTGAACTAACTTGTTTTTTCACTTTATTCTTATTTGTTCTTATAACAATTATCTACAAATTATTGTAATTTTGTCCCCTACATATTTTTTTTTTCTAATCACATTACATCAGCTTGAACTCTCAGAATAATGTTAAACAAGTGTTGGGGAAGGCTATCTCTATCTTATTTTTGATTTTCACAGACATGTCTTTAGTATGAAAGACTTTTTTTTTCAAAGCCAAGCTTTTTGCATAAATGTTCTTTATCATATTTAGATAATACTGTTATTCCTTCTCTACCAAGGTTTTTAAAATGAGAAGTGAATGTTGAATTTTTTAAAAAGCTTTTATTTATTTATTCGGTTGTGCTGGGTCTTTGTTGCGGCATGTGGTCTTTCTCTAGGTGCAGGGAGCAGGGGTATCTTCTAGTTGCGGTGTGCAGGCTTCCCACTGGAGTGGCTCTTCTTGTTGCAGAGCATAGATAGGCTCTAGAACACATGTGCTTCGACAGTTGTGGTCCATGGGCTTAGCTGCATTGTGGCTTGTGGAATCTTCCTGGGGCAGGGACTGAACCTGTTTCCCCTGCATTGGCAGGAGAATTCTTAACCATTGGAAGTCCTGGATGCTGAATTCTGAAAAATGTTTCTGAAGAACTAATCATAGGTTTCATTTATTTTGTTAATTTGTACTATTTAATTATAGTAATAGATTTTTTAAAAGTTGAATCTCCTTATACTGCTGAAATAAACTCTACTTGAGTACTATGTAATGATTTTTCACTTGCGGTGTTTCAATTTGCAAAGATTTTGTGTTATCTCTATATACTATGTCTGTATTCATAAATGAGATGATTTTGATTCTTTGCATTTTCATTTTGGGATTAGTGTTGTGATAGTTTCATAAAAAATGAATCTTTTCAGTCCCTTTATATGCTCTAGAATAGGTTATTGGCAAACTGGCCCACAGGCCAAATCTCAGTTGCTTTTTTGGGACATATTTATGAACATTCATGTACATGACAATCCAATGTCCTATCCAATGTCCAAAGTGGCTGCTTCCCCACTGTGGTGGCAGAGTTGAGTAGTTGTGTCAGAGACTGTATGGCCAATAGAATGGAAAACATTTGCTCTTTGGCCCTTTATAGAAAAGGTCTGCTGACCCAGGTCGAGAACAGCTTAGGTGGTATAGAAATGCTGTCCGTTTCTTGTTGGTCTAGAGAAGCTCACTTCTGAAACCAGAGCATCGAGCTTAACATCCATGACCAGCCTGCATCACTAATGCTGTGCTTGCTGTTGGACCATTTCACCTTCCTAGGGATCATTTCTCTCAACTATAAAATGTGAATAACGGTACTTGTTCAAAATAATGCTACGAGGACGAAATATGTCAGTGCATGTTCATAATACTTGGCAGAATGCTAAAAACCCAAGAATTCTTAACAAATGCAACTTTTTGCTTGGGGGAGTTTTCTGACACTGCCTTCAAATTATGGTTTGTTTTCTGCAATACTCAGTAGCCTAGTTGGTGCCAATGATATAGTCTTTGTTTTAAAAAATAATTTTATTTATTTACGTGTTTAGACTCTGCTGGATCTTCGTTGCTGCACAGGTTTTTCTCTAGTTGTGGCAAACGGGTGCTCCTCTCTGCGGTGTGTGGGCTTCTCATTGCTGTGGCTTCTCTCAGGTGGAGCATGGGCTCTAGGGTGCACAGGCTTCAGTAGTTGCAGCTTTCGGGCTCAGTAGTTGCGGCTCCTGGGCTCTAGAGCACAGGCTCAGTAATTCTGGTGTACTTGCTTATTTTCTCTGCAGCGTGTGGGATCTTCCCAGATCAGGAATCAAACCTATGTCTCCTGCATTAGCCGGCAGATTCTTACCACTGAGCCACAAGGGAAGTCCAACAATGTGTTTTTAAATTCAGTAATTTTAGTTTTTATCTGAAAGTATTATTTCTAATCCAGATTCTTTTTTATTAAATGGCAATGTCTTTTAAAATATTACTGAAATTGTAAATTAAAGATTTCTAAGGTTTGCATCTTTTTAGCAAGTCTCTCTCCTAGAAAAGTATTTTCTTTAATTCTTTGATTCTTCAGATTGTCTACTTTTATATTTCTGTGATTCTACAGATATTCCATGATGTTTTCTGTTCATGCTTTCAAGAAGGTATTTTCCCTCCTTGATAGAATTTTAGATAAGTCTGTACTGAATTTATCGGGTCCTTTTCCAAGATTTCAGGTCTGGGCAAAGGTGAAAGGAAGAAGGGCAGAAACCAAGTTGTCAGGGTACATATAATGTTGTTGAGTTCAACTGTGAAGTCAAAAGCCAGACCTACCTTCTGAACTACCCCTTGTCCTTGTTTGTGAGCCAAAAACAAAAAATACCTATCTGCCATCTTTTTTGGTTTAGCCAACATAGGCAAGGCTTATTTGTTTACTTTTATCTTTATGTCTCAGTGCACTTGGGGCATAGTAGTTGCTTAACAAATGTTTAAAGAAATGTGAAAGAAGGAGAATTGTAGATTAATCTAAGCAGTTTATGCTTGGCTATGTGAACAGCAAAGTTTCAGTCTGATATTTTTAGATGTCAATCCTTCTATATCTTATTCTTGGCCAAAGAGTGGAACATGTGTCCATAAAAACAAAAGACTCACACAAGGAAAATCCTCTGGAATTTCCATTTTTCATGATTTTTCAAGAAGCATATTTTTGAAAGTTTGTGGAACCTGATATTGTCTGTCCCTAGAGGGAACGGAAATTTAATCTGTGAACTTGCAGCTGTTCTAGGTGAAAGAAAATATTAAAATTTTAATTTTTAAAAATAGAACTTCTATTCATGCCAGTTACTTTTTGTTTGCTTCTCCACATTCATCCCCTCGGTTTCTCCAGCTCGCTCTCCACCCCAGGAGGCAGACCTCTATGGCTTTCATGGGAGCGCTTGCCATCTGCTTTAGGCAATGGGAAGCCCCAGCCGTGGGGGCGGTCAGTGAGGTCGGGTGTTGACTCTTTCCCTGCAGGGGGTCACCTTAGGCTGACTGTATCCCTTGACCGTTGTCAACGCTGTAAGTCCTTGGCAATGAACTCATGACCCTTCTGCATAAGACCCTCTCCAACCCAACTGGTGAGAACTGGTTGGGTTCTTGGCAGGTCCTCCCTCCTCTCTGCGGCTGTTCACCCCGGGTTACTCTAGTGTTTTTATAATTCTTCTACACCTGTGCGAATAAACCTGGTTTGAATTGACTAATATGAGTGTACCATCTGTTTTCTGTTGGGACCCCAAGTGATACATATTTATTTCAGAAATTTAAAAATTAAACATGAAACAAGTCTAATGCACTCTGATGCAGCTACATGAAACCCTATCTTTTAAAACTGGTAGAAGAACAGTCTATGTTAGCTGTGCTTATATGAAAACAACTAAAACAGTGGTTTTATTCAAGCAAGTCTTCCTACTGCACACCCTCCAGGGGCCCGTTCACAGGATGCTTCAGGCTAACTTTAGGAAGGTTTGTCAACCAGAACTATTTCTGCTTATCAAGAAGAGAATGAGAGCAGATCAAGCAGCTTTGTTTGAGTGAAGTTAAAATAGACGATGACCTGGAGGGGTGGGACGCAGAGAGGAGAGGGAGGCTGAAGACGGAAGGCATACATATATAATTACGCCTGATTCCCATTGTTGCACAGCAGAAACCAACACAAAACTGTGAAACAATTTCCACCAATTAAAAAAAAGAAAGAGCCACAAAGAGAAAAAGAAATCTGCAAGCTAGTTAGCTTCTTTTGGGCTTAGAGTTTGCTCCTTTAGCTCCAAAGTTGTATATCAGTGTAAGGATGGCTTGGTATAGGTGTAGTATAGGTTTTGGTATAGGTTTGATTATATAGTGATTTTTATCTAATATCAGTTGGGAAAACTTGCAGTTTCCTTAGACCTGCCATACCGAATTCTCTTTTTGATGCTCTGAGTGCAACTTGTGGAATCCTAGTTCCCCAACCAAGGATCGAACCCACGCCCCCTATGTTGGAGTGCAGAGTCTTAACCACTGGGCCATGGAGGAAGTCCCTGAATTCTTCTCCAGTACTTTATTCCAAATTTTATTTTATTTTTTTCCCAATTATTTTTATTAGTTTGAGGCTAATTACTTTACAGTATTGTAGTGGTTTTTGTCATACATTGACATGAATCAGCCATGGATTTATAGTACTTTAATCAGAACTGAGATTGTCCCATCCTACATTCCTCTTTGGAAAGGGGGCTGATCATCATGATTTCCTATTTTTCTTAGAGTGGCTTCTGGTTGGACTTGACCTCTGAAACAGTTTTGTTCTCTGAGACGTGTTTAGAGCTTCTCTCTAGATGCTGACCCTTGCTGACATCCTCTCTTCTTCACAGCCATGCTGCCCAGGACTTGCTTCCCATCCTGTGGACAGGCCTGAGTCTCTATCTCAGCTTGGCTTTCTCTGAAGTACAGCTGTAGCAGTGTGGAATTAAAGACATCTTTAGAGACCAGGATGGGGATGGATTGGAGAGAGCAGAAAGCATGTTCATTAAGAACTTTTAGGTTGCCAAATGACCCTTCTGAGTCATTAACATGCTTGGCTAAGAACATCTCTGACAACTCAAGAGAGGGAGAGTGGCGTTCGTGTTATACTCTGAGTGTGTTATGAGTATTTTGTTGTGCTTTGAGTATGTTATGAGTACTTATGTTCCTAAGGAAGGGGAAAGTACTTGCCAATGCTGACAATGAGCTGTATTCTATGCTGTGAATGCAAATAGAACAAAATGTTAATTCTGGGTAAGTCAGCTGTCCGCGGAGCCTGCATCCTGACCACCTGCCCTTTTCCCACAATGGGCACTAATTAGACAGCACTCTTGCTATTTAGGGACATGCTATATACTCAAGGCAAGCCAAAAGTTCTATATTGAAACCTTATTCACTCATTCCATGCTCAGTAAATCTTTAATCCAATTTTCTGTTGATGGGTGGGTCTGTGTTCCCTTCTGGTTGTTTGGTCTGAGAACAAACTATTGTAGGGGTAATGGCAATAATAACAACCTCCTTCAAAAGGGCTTACGTCTACACTGTTGTGTTCAGTGTCCCTGACCCTGCAGCAATCTACTGTCGACCCACACCTCCACTGGAGACTCCTGGACACTCACAGGCAAGTCTGGGTCAGTCTCTTGTGGGCACACTGCTCCTTTCTCCTGGGTCCTGGTGCGCACAAGGTTTTGTTTGGGCCCTCCAAAGTCTGTTTCCCCAGTCCTGTGGAAGTTCTATAATCAAATCCCTTTGGCCTCCAAAGTCAAATTCCCTGGGGATTCTCCATCCCTTTGCTGGATCTCCAGGTTGGGAAATCTGTTGTGGGTCCTAGAACTTTCTTAACAGTGTGCTAATTTCTTTGGTATAATTGTTCTGCAGTTTATGGGTTGTCTGCTTGGCAACTCGATGGTGGAGCTAATGGCGACCTCCTCCAAGAAGGCTTAAGGCATGTGCTAAGGCACATGCCGAGTGTTCCAGGTCTGCTGCAGCCAGAGACCCGGTACCCCTGGCAGGACACTGCTGGGCCGTGCCTCCCCAGGAGACACGAAAACACTCAAAGGCAGGTCTGGCTCAGTCTCTGTGGGGTCTCTGGGTCCTGGTGCACACAAGGTTTTGTTTGAACCCTCCCAGGATCTCTGGTGGGTATGGGGTTTGTTTCTAAAAATAATTTTGCCCCTCCTACCATCTTGTTGGGGCTTCTCCCTTGCCCTTGGACCGGGGGCATCTTTTTTTGGTGAGATCCAACATTCTCCTGTCTATGGTTGTTCAGCAGCAAGTTGCAATTTTGAAGTTCTCGCAGGAGATGAGTGCACATCCTTCTACTCTGCCATCTTTCCACATACCCTTATCCATCAGAGGGCAAACAGAAGGAAAACCACAATCACAGCAAACTAGCGAGACTGATCACATGGATCACAGCCTTGTCTAACTCAATGAAACTATGACCCATGCTGTGTAGGTTCACCCAAGACGGACGGTTCATGGTGGAGAATTCTGACAAAATGTGGTCCACTGGAGAAGGAAATGGCAAACCACTTCAGTATTCTTGCCTTGAGAACCCCATGAAGAGCATGAAAAGGCAAAAAGATATGACACTGAAAGATGAACTCCTCAGGTCGATAGGTACCCAATATGCTATTTGCATGGAGTAATAACTCCAGAAGAATAAAGAGAGAGAGCCAAACCAAAAACAATGCCCAGTTGTGGATGTGACTGGTAATGGAAGTAAAGTCCAATGACATAAGAACAATACGTTCTTAGGAACCTGGAATATTAGGTCCATGAATCAAGGTAAATTGGAAGTGGTCGAACAGGAGAAGGCAAGAGTGAAGATGAACATTTTAGGAATCAGTGAATTAAAATGGAGCAGAATGGATGAATTTAATTCAGATTACCATTATATTTACTACTGTGAGCAAGAATCCCTTAGAAGAAATGGGAGTAGCCCTAAAGTCAACAAGAGTCCGAAATGCAGTCCTTGGGTGAAATCTCAAAAATGACAGAATAATCTCTTCGCTTCCAAGGCAAATCATTGAGTATCACGGTAATCCAGGTCTATGTCCCAACCAGATGTCGAAGAAGCTGAAGTCGAACGATTCTATGATGACCTATAAGACCTAGAACTAAAACCCAAGACAGATGTCATTTTCATCATAGGGGACTGGAATGCAAAAGTAGGAAGTCAAGAGATACCAGGAGTAACAGGCAAGTTTGGCCTTGGAGTACAAAATAAAGCAGGGCAAAGGCTAACAGAGTTTTGCCAAGAGAATGTACTGGTCATAGCAAACACCCTCTTCCAATAACACAAGAGATGACTCTACACGTGGATATCACCAGATGGTCAATACTGAAATCAGATTGATTATATTCTTTTTTTTTTAATTATTTTTTCCCCAATTATTTTTATTAGTTGGAGGCTAGTTACTTTACAATATATAGTGTTTTTTGCCATACACTGACATGAATCAGCCATGAATTTACATGTATTCCCCATCCCGATCCCCCCTCCCACCTCCCTCTCCATCCCATCCCTCTGGGTCTTCCCAGTGCACCAGCCCTGAGGACTTGTCTCATGCATCCAACCTGGGCTGGTGATCTGTTTCACCCTTGATAGTATACTTGTTTCAATGCTATTCTCTCAGAACATCCCACTCTCACCTTCTCCCACAGAGTCCAAAAGTCTGTTCTGTACATCTGTGTCTCTTTTTCTGTTTTGCATATAGGGTTATCGTTACCATCTTTCTAAATTCCATATATATGTGTTAGTATACTGTATTGGTCTTTATCTTTCTGGCTTACTTCACTCTGTATAATGGGCTCCAGTTTCATCCATCTCATTAGAACTGACTCGAATGAATTATTTTTAATGGCTGAGTAATATTCCATAGTATATATGTACCACAGCATTCTTATCCATTCGTCTGCTGATGAGCATCTAGGTTGCTTCCATGTCCTGGCTATTATAAACAGTGCTGCAATGAACAATTGGGGTGCACATGTCTCTTTCTGATCTGGTTTCCTCAGTGTGTATGCCCAGGAGTGGGATTGCTGGGTCATCAGATTGATTATATTCTTTGCAGCTGAAGATGGAGAAACTCTATAGAGTCAGCAAAAACAAAACCAGGAGCTGACTGTGGCTTGGATCATGAACTTCTTATTGCCAAATTCAGACTTAAATTGAACAAAGTGGAGAAAACCACTAGAGCATTCAGGTATGACCTAAATCAAATCCCTTATGATTATATAGTGGAAGTGACAAACAGATTCAAGGGATTAGATCTGATAGACAGAGTGCCTGATGAACTATGGATGGAGGTTGGTGACATTGTACAGGAGGTGGTGATCAAGACCATCCCCCCAAAAAAAGAAATGCCAAAAGTCAAAATGATTTCCTGAGGAGGCCTCACAAGTAGCTGAGTAAAGAAGAGAAGCTAAAGGCAAAAGAGAAAAGGAAAGATATACTCATCTGAATGCATAGTTCCAAAGAATAACAAGGAGAGATAAGAAAGCCTTCCTCAGCGATCAACGCAAAGAAATAGAGGAAAACAATAGAATAGGAAAGACTAGAGATCTCTTCAAGAAAATCAGAAACACCAAGGGAATATTTCATGCAAAGATGGGCACAATAAAGGACAGAAATGGTATGGACCTAACAGAAGCAGAAGATATTAAGAGGCAGTGGCAAGACTACACAGAAGAACTATACAAGAAAGATCTTAATGACCCAGATAACCATGATGGTGTGATCACTCACCTAGAGCCAGACATCTTCGAATGTGAAGTCAAATGGGCCTTAGGAAGCATCACTACAAACAAAGCTAGTGGAGGTGATGGAATTCCAGATTAGCTATTTCAAATCCTAAAAAATGATGCTGTGAAAGTGCTGCAATCAACATGCCAGCAAATTTGGAAAACTCAGCAGTGGCCACAGGACTGGATAAGGTCAGTTTTCATTCCAATCCCAAAGAAGGGCAATGCCAAAGAATGCTCAAACTACCTCACAATTGCACTCATCTCACAGGCTAGCAAAGAAATGCTCAACATTCTCCAAGCCAGGCTTCAAAGGTACATGAACCATGAACTTCCAGAAGTACAAACTAGAGTTAGAAAAGGCAGAGGAACCAGAGATCATATTGCCAAAATCTGTTGGATCACTGAGAAAGCAAGAACCAGTTCCAGAAAAACATCTGCTTTATTGACTATGCCAAAGCCTTTGACTATGTGGATTACAACAAATGGTGGAATATTCTGAAAGAGATGGGAATACCAGACCACCTGACCTGCCTCCTGAGAAATCTGTATGCAGGACATGGAACCAGACATGGAACAATAGACTGGTTCCAAACTAGGAAAGGAGTACATCAAGGCTGTATATTGTCACCCTGCTTATTTAACTTCTATGCAGAGTGAATTGTGCAAAATGCTGGACTGAATGAAGCACAAACTGCGATCAAGATTGCTGGGAGAAATATCAATAACCTCAGATATGCAGATAAGACCACTCTTATGGCAGAAAGTGAAGAGGAATCAAAGAGCCCTTTGATGAAGGTGGTAGAGGAGAGTGAAAAAGCTGCCTTAAAACTCAGCATTCAAAAAATGAAGGTCATGGCGTCTGGTCCCATTACTTCATAGCAAATAGATGAGGTAACAATGGAAACAGTGACAGACTTTATTTTCATGGGCTCCAAAAATCTCTGCAGAGGGTGACTGCAGCCATGAAATTAAAAGACACTTGCTCCTTGGAAGAAAAGCTATGATAAACCTAGAGAGTATATTAAAAAGCAGAGATATTTGCCAACAAATGTCCATCTAGTCAAAGCTATGGTTTTTCCAGTAGTCATGTATGAATATGAGAGTTGAAACATAAAGAAAGGTGAGTGCAGAAGAATTGATGCTTTTGAACTGTTGTATTGGAGAACACAGTTGAGAGTCCCTTGGACTGCAAGGAGATCAAACCAGTCAATCCTTAAGAAAATCAATCCTGAATAATCTTTGGAGGGACTGATGCTGAAGCTGAAGCTCCAATACTTTGGCCACCTGATGCAAAGAGCCATCTCATTGGAAAAGACCCTGATGCTGGGAAATATTGAAGGTAGGAGGAGAAGAGGACAACAGAGGATGAGATGGTTGGATGACATCACTGCCTCAATGGCCATGAATTTGAACAAGCTCTGGGAGTTGGTGATGGACAAGGAAGCCTGGTGTGCTGTAGTCCATGGGGTCGCAAACAGTTGGACACAATGAAGAGACCGAACTGAACTTAAATTCACTCATTCCAATTGAAAGTGACAACTAATGAGACCTAACAGGAAATCTCAGCTCTAGAATATTTATTTCAAATGTATAGTTTTCAAGAATACACAGTAACAGTAATGCATAAGGGGCAGGTATTCTCCCAGCCACGTCTTACCTGTGAATAACTACCCACTCTTATTTGTATATTCAGTACTAAAAGAGGAATAGTTTCTGTGTTTTTAAAATGTATTTATTTATTTGCAAAAACTTTAAAAAAAGAGAAATAGTCAATGGAGAAGTAAATTTATATACAGTGACATTTAGAGCTGATGTGTCCTAATCAGAGTGTGCACGGTATTAATAGTCCACAGAGGAGACACAATTTCACTTTATGGAAAGACAGGCATAAGCCAAGGAAGCCTTCTGGAAGGAATGTGGAAGTTGAATTGGAGTTGGGTTGTGATATGCATGTGCATACGCACTGTAACAGAGAAGTCGATTGCGCTTATGTTAATGGGTTACGTTCTTTAGGATTTATTCAGGAAGGTGGCAAATGCTTTCTTTTAGGGAATATTCCCGAGGGGCTGCTTCATGTGTAAATATTTATATTAATTAATAAGCCACCATCCATGTCAATAAACCTTAATATAAGAGCGAACCCTTTGAGGATAAAACAAGTTGTGCAATTATTTCCTGATAGATGTTACAGTTTTGATATTTTAGACAAAATACAGACTGCATACATGTCTGTCCATACTGACACAGAGGCTTTCTGAAATATGAGTATGTAAACATTACATACCAAATCACAAAATGTATGGAAATTTCCATAATGAGACATGTTGTGTTGGGGGCTGACATGGGTGCTAATATTGGTGTGTGAGCAAGCCTGTGAAATTAGTTTCAGAGAGTTTATTCTCTTTCAAGGTGAAACACCCCCAGCATCTTTTCATGCCGTTCATTGCATAGTAAACCTTCTTCAAGAGTGGCAGAAAGAAAGAGAAGTTGTGGCTTAGAGTAGGTGATGGAAATCCAGATCAGTTAATTTTCCACAAGTCAGCTCTTTTTTTCTACGTTAGAGAACAAAGACTGTTAAACACATTACTTTGCTGTTATTTCTTTTTTTTTTCCATTTATTTTTATTAGTTGGAGGCTAATTACTTTACATCTTTACAGTAGTTTTTGTCATACATTGACATGAATCAGCCATGGATTTACATGTATTCCCCATCCCGGTCCCCCCTCCCACCTCCCTCTCCACCTGATCCCTCTGGGTCTTCCCAGTGCACCAGGCCCGAGCACTTGTCTCATGCACCCAACCTGGGCTGGTGATCTGTTTCACCCTAGATAATATACATGATTCAGTGCTGTTCTCTTGAAACATCCCACCCTCGCCTTTTATTTCTTTACAACTCCTAAGTCGTCAGTAGACTGCTGACTTCCCCTTTCCCCCCACAGGGCATCCGCAATGGTCTGGACTCGTCACAGGCACTCACTGAGCAACTGTCAACTCGTAGAGGATTAGGGACTTGGGAGACAACGAGGCACGGGCTGAGCTCTCGATGGCGCGCAGAGGCGGCTCGGGAGGGCGGCCCACTGGCCAGGGATGCCTCTCATTTCTCTTGCTTTTCTTTAGAACATGATCCTGCTCCAGGAAGCCAGTTGCCCCTCCATTTAACTTTGTATGCATTTCACTTTTTCTGGACATTTGGGTCAAAACCAGAATTCAGGCCAGATTTGAATGTGCAGAGATTTCATCCTTGGTTTTCATACCGTCCTTGATTATGATCCTCCCTCTCCTCCCTCTTCTAGGCAGGGAGCAGGGTTGTGTTTGCAGTACAGAAAATTTAAGCAATTCCCCCTAGGCTCTGTCTGTTATTTCTGGAGGTCAGAGGCTGGAGGAGGTGGATGTTATTTGTCCAGCCTGCATTAGGGAAACAAGAGGCTCCACTGCCCATCATTCACAAAACTTTCAAGTCATTTGTTTATCCGCTCATTCAAAAGACACTTACTGATCACGTTATGTGGCAAGCACCATGCTAGGAGCAGCCATGCTAACTAAAATGGCACTCCACCCATCACCAAACCGAGTTCAGAGACGATCCTAAAATTGCAGGAATCAGCAGCAGCACTGAGAAGGGAAGTCCTGTCTTCTGATCCCAGACCCTCTGCTTTCCCTGCTCCCCACTGTGCACATTTCAGTGCTCTCTGGACTGGCCTCAGCAGGTGCCTGCAGCTGGAACTGCTTTTCATTCTCCCTCGGCTACATGCTGCCCTTCTGGAAACTTCCCTTCTGTTTTCAAGTTCCCTTTATTTTTTACCTGTTCAAAGAGCACATGGAGTGGAGAAACGAGTGGGAGGGTGCCTCCAAGTATGATTTTCCATGAGGTTTGTCCAGGATGCAGGGTTGAACAAAATGCAAAGTAGAGATTTCAAAGATTAAGGAAAAAAAAAGAAACATTCCTTTGTGAGAGATAATGAAATTTGAGCTGTCAGGGTATATTTGATGTCCTACAAGGGAAGATCTGAGATGGTCTTCAGTGTGAGCGTGGACAGTGAAGAAAGGGGTCGCAGCAGGGTCCTGAGGACGAAAGTGTAGAAGAGTCAAGGACAGGAATCAAATTATAGCAGCTGAAGCTGTGCTGTTTAACTCCTTAATTTTTATTTGTAGAGGACTACAAATCACAGGGGAGAATGAGGGAGAGTCACAAAATGAATTACTGATGGGAAACTGTCTTCAAGCCTTGCTTATTGCCTGATGCTTTCCAGCAAAGTAGTATTTTCTGATTTGTTGGGTAATTATCTGCAGTGATTAATACTTGGAATTTGCGGGGATGCATTGCATTTAGACATACGGTCACTGCAATGAGTTAGATGTCTGGACAATCAGTGGTTAGTTCTTCTAGATATCATCAGAAAGTGCAGAAGGATGCCCTTCAGGCCTAATGGAATGGACTCAGTCCTGAAATAACTCCCTCAACTTCACAACCTTAGGTGCTATGCTAATGCACACATACGGGGTGATCAGTTAAGCACTATTGTGGAAAAGATGTTCAAAGGGGGAGTTTGCTCATTGCTATCATGTTATGCTCCAGTGAAGATGGAAAGAGATGATGCCATAATGGAAAAGTATTAGTTTATTTAACCCATGGCTGACAGATTTGCTTGCTTTGATGCTTCTCATAGTTCTGTGGTAATTACTCAAAGGAAATGAATGACTCCAGGAAACTCAGGAATACCTTTGTATCTGTGTGACAGTCCCAGATGGTGTCCAGGCATGCGGCAGGCTGCCCATGGAGTAGCAGTGGAGATGCAGCAGGTTTGGCAAGAGATGTTTACAGGAAGATGAGTGGCTGGGGCTAGAATCAGAGGAAGAGGCTGCGCTCTCGGATCAAAATAGGAAGAGAGGGCTTCCCTGTGGCTCAGTGGTGAGGAATCTGCTTGCCAATGCAAAAAATGTGGGTTCCATCCCTGATCTGGGAAGATCCAGCATGCCACGGAGCAACAACGCCTATGCACCACAACTATTGAGCCTGCACTTTAGAGCCCAGGAACTGCAACTACGGAAGCCCAGTGTGCCCTAGAGACCACTCTGCAACTAGAGAAGCCACCAATAAGCATGCACACCACAACTAGAGAGTAGCCCCCGCTCCGCACAACTAGCGAGAAGCCTGCGCAGCAACCGAGATCCAGCACAGCCATAAATTAAGACAGTAAATGAAAATTTAAAAAGATAATGAACTCTAGGGCTTCCCGAGTGGTCCAGTGGCTAGACTCTGAGCTTTCACTGTCGGACGCCTGGGTTTGATCCCTGGATGGGGAGAGAAGATTCTTCATGCTGTGCGGTACAGACAGAAGAGAAAAAAAAAGAAAAACAAAAAAACCGGAAGGGAAATCAGGCTGGAGATGGTGACACTGATAAATGTAGCTCCACAGAGAGCTTTGTCCCCAAGTTTCCAGGGATCCATGGGAAGGGCTTCCCCCTACCTCGCCAGAGAGAAAGGACACATGGTAAAAGAACTTTATGACTCAAAACCTTGTGAGGAAGGCAGTTGCTATCCCCACTGTACCACCACGCTTCATCCCCAGCCATGTTAGTTTTTGAAGAGAGTCAAGTATCTTTCTGGCTCCAAATAATGGTGGTTATTTACCCACACATGTGGATATAAAAGAGGGAGTGATGCAGAGAATAGGGGCTGCCATGGTGCCATGGAAGAGGCAGTAAATTCTTCATCTGGACCACTCGGGTGAGCAGAGAGAAATTTTCTAATCTTTCCCAGGGATCATTTCATTCTATTGACTTCCTTGCTGCTGCTGCTGCTAAGTCACATCAGTCGTGTCCAACTCTGTGTGACACCATAGACGGCAGCCCACCAGGCTCCCGTCCCTGGGAGTCTCCAGGCAAGAATACTGGAGGGGGCTGCCATTTCCTTCTCCAGTGCATGAAAGTGAAAAGTGAAAGTGAAGTCGCTCAGTCGAGCCCGACTCTTCGGGACCCCATGGACTGTAGCCTACGAGGCTCCTCCGTCCGTGGGAGTTTCCAGGCAAGAGTACTGGAGTGGGGTGCCGTTGCCTTCTCCCATTGACCTCCTTAGGAGACTTGAAAAAGATATTAAAAAAAGATATTTTTCATGAATAAAAAATAAAATACTTCTCATTCAATCATTCGACAATCAACAGCTAATTATGATGTCCACTATGCACCAGGTGGCGCTGTGGTCAAGAATTCACCTGCCAATGCAGGAGACGGAGGAGACGCGGGTTCGATCCCTTGGTCGGGAAGATCCCCTGGAGTAGGAAATGGCAACCCACTCTGGTATTCTTGCCTGGAAAATTCCATGGACAGAGAAGCCTGGTGGGCTATAGTTCTTAGGATCACAAAGAATCGGACACTGAGTGACCGAGGACACTGCTATGCCCTGGCACTGGGCCAAGCTTTAGAGAGTGCCATAAACGGATGGGGGCACTCATGGAAGTGACCATTTAGTTGACGGCTGCAGTGGGATGCAGACTAAGATAAGTGGTTGTAAATGTGCACCCTCTGCGAGGTGGCAAAGGGGGGTGACACAATCTTGTTACTCGCAGAGTGCACTGCAAAGTGGTTTGACCAAATTTGGATGAGATTTGCAAGGTAAGCATAGAGGGGAGGTGAACATGCCAAGAAGAAGGACCAGCAAGGGCTCAGGCCTGGGATGGAGGGAGTCTGGGGAGGGCAAGGCTCTGAAAGTGTGAGTCACAAGGAGAAGGCCAGAGGGAAGGACATAAGAGGTGTCACGGCAGAGGCAGACAACGGCCAGACCCAGGGAATTCTGGACCATGTAGAGTTGTGACTGTATCAGCAGGGCAGTGGGGAGCCATGGAAGGCTCTGAAGAAATGGAGAGGGATGCTTCAAAATGAAAACACTCCAATTACTATTTTGAGAATGGATTTAGTGGGGTAAAAGGGCAAGAAGGGAGCTCAGGGCCAGATTTCAAAGCTACTTGGTAATTAAAACCAGTTGGATTTATGATGGGCTGAGTACGGCGTAGTGGTGCTAGTGGTAAAGAACTTGCCTAACACAGGAGACATAAGAGGCTCAGTTTTGGTCCCTGGGTTGGGGAAAGCCCTTGGAGGAGGGTATGACAACCTGCTCCAGTATTCTTGCCGTGAGAACTCATGGACAGAGGAAACTGTCAGGCTATGGTCCTTAGGGTTGCAAAGAGTGGGACAAACTGAAGCAACTTAGCATACATGCACAAGTATGAGGTGAGGGGTTGGGAGCTGTCCTTCTGCAGTCCTATGCTTGTATTCTCTTAGTTACCCAATGAAGTACTGAGAGTCTTATCAGTCTAATCAGTTGGAAGATCCCACCAAGGCTGCTACATACCCACAATCTTCACAGCCTCTGGGGGACATGGGTCATGTCCCACTTTCCTCTTTGCAGGCTGGGACTGCTTAGGGAAACTCTCACCACTCATATGATTCGCCTTTGTTTTGAGAAATCTGATAGCATACAGTAAGCCACGTTCCTGATCCGTCCCTACCCAAGATAAAAAATGAAGCCTCATTAAAGATCAAAGTTCCCAAACATCCTATTATTGTCCCCATCGGAAGGAGAGATTTTGTCAGCTCAAAGCAAGAGGTTACCGGCTCAAGTGACCTCAAGGCAGGGCATCCAATCCAGGTAAATGATTTTGGCCCAACCACAGACTGTATTGACTCAGTAAATAGCCCTGTCTTATTCTTGAATGGCAGCAGGATGGAATGATTTAACAAGCACTCACAGCTCAATTCAAGCCAAACTCTAATTTCTCAAAAGTTCAGATTCAGGCGTATCTTCCCAGTGGATGTGAGAAATAAAGGTTGAAACATTCATTCTTGTCACCGGATATAGCGGGATCTGTGTGTTTGGTGCAAGCACATCAGGCTGTCGCGCACCATTAGCAGGCTCTCAAAACTCCAGTCTTTCAAAGAAGGTAGGCTTCTCTGGAAATGTCTGTTCCTCTATCTGCCTCTGTCTGCTGTTACTCCTTTTTTAAACCCATTACCCATCAGCTAATTATTTAAGAGGCAACCATAATTATTCCAAGAGTAATAAAGTCATACTTGTTCTCATATCTGAGTGCTTACTTTATGACAAGTGGTACACTAACCATGCCTCCTACACTATCTCATTTAATCTTTACAGCAACTCAGAAGTAGGGGCAGTTAGCCTGTGTTTTAGAAGGGAACAGGGTGGCTACAGAAATTGGGTAACTTGTAACTTACAGAATGTAGCTCAGATATGAAATGGCAGAGGTGGGGGTTAAACAAAACCTATGCCCTTGTCTTGATATTGCATAAGTCATCAGTCATGGCAAGTTGGTGTGAGGCCCAGTCAGTACCCAATTCAATCAACATTAAATGACCACCTGCTATGTGCCAAGTACTGTGCTCCAAATAAGGAACACAGGTGAATAAATTGAGTTTCTTCACTGATGGGACTTAAAGAAAGTTAAGCTGTGGCAGGAAATGAGCCATGAGAGGATGGTCATGCCCCAGGTCTCAGGCAAGTCCATGGAACCAGCCACCAAGTGAGGGTCATTAACTTGGAATAGGAAATAATTCAAGAGTGAGCGACAGTACAGTAAAAGCCAGTTTACTTAGAGAGATGCACATTCTATAAACAGAATGCTGTTCTTCTCAGAAACAGGGGCCCTGTGTGTGTGTGAAAGTCGCTTAGTAGAGGGGCTGGCAGGGGGGATACACAATCCATAGACAGAATGTGGGCCCTCTCATAAGGTGAGAGTGCCTGAAATACAGGGTGGTTAGTTTTTATGGATTGGGTAATTTTATAGACTGATGAGTGGGAGGAATAGTTCACCTATTTTGGAAAAGGAGCAGCAGTTTCCAGGAATTGGGGCACAGTCCACTTTTTGGGCTTTCATGGTGGTCCTGGGAATAGTCATGGACCTTGTAGATGTGGCCTTTTGCATATGCTAACATATTAGGGGTGCATAATGAGGCCCAAGGTCTGCTGGAAGTTGAACCTTCCGCCATCCTGGATCTAATAGGTTCCAACCAGGTTTCCCTCACATCCAGTTTTCCTCTGGGCTGTGTTATTCTTTAAGGGTGGTTGTGCCTTGCCGCTTTCCCTGCCAGCTCAAAACCTAGCTGGCCACATAACACAAGACTTTTTATACTAAATGCTACTGCAGAGGTTATGGGAGCACAGAGGTGACAGAAAGTGAAGAGGAACTAAAAAGCCTCCTGATGAAAGTGAAAGAGGAGAGTGAAAAAGTTGCTTTAAAGCTCAACATTCAGAAAACTAAGATCATGGCATCTGGTCCCATCACTTCATGGCAAATAGATGGGGAAACAGTGGTTGACTATATTTTTTTGGGCTCCAAAATCACTGCAGATGGTGATTGTAGCCATGAAATTAAAAGACACTTACTCTTTGGAAGGGAAGTTATGACCAACCTAGACAGCATATTAAAAAGCAGAGATATTACTTTGCCAACAAAGGTCCGTCTAGTCAAGGGTATGGTTTTTCCAGTGGTCATGTATGAATGTGAGAGTTGGACTGTGAAGGAAGCTGAGAGCCAAAGAATTGATGCTTTTGAACTGTGGTGTTGGAGAAGACTCTTGAGAGTCCTTTGGACTGCAAGGAGATCCAACCAGTCCATCCTAAAGGAGATCAGTCCTGGGTGTTCATTGGAAGGACTGATGCTGAAGCTGAAACTCCAATATTTTGCCACCTCATGCGAAGAGTTGACTCATTGGAAAAGACCCTGATGCTGGGAGGGGTTGGGGGCAGGAGGAGAAGGCGATGACAGAGGATGAGATGGCTGGATGGCATCACCGACTCGATGGACATGATTTTGAGTAAACTCCAGAAGTTGGTGATGGACAGGGAGGCCTGGCGTGCTGCGATTCATGGGGTCTCAAAGAGAAGGACATGACTGAGTGACTGAACTGAACTGAACTTAGGTGACTGAGGTAAATTCTGACAGGAGTTGGGGTGTGGCGGAAGGCAGCCGTTAAAGTTTTGGAGAGGTGCTATCTGTCCTGTTGCATTTTGAGAAATGAGCAAGCATCTGGCAGGTAGCGGAGATAGCTGGAGGAGGTCATGCGACCTCCGATTTGACCCAGAAGCTGCACCCTGAGAAGCAGAGACTCCTAACCCTCACCCGTGTCCAAGGAATGTACATTCCGCCCGCCATTTCCACAGTGGGAGTCAGTCCAACTGTGCAGCCTTGAGGGAATACTTGTCCTTGAGACCACAGGGACTCCGTATGGGACTGAACTCCCTGAGGACCACTGTATAAACTTCTCGAAGATTCTGGTGGGCGAGTGTGGAGACCAGCCCATCTTGCAGCACCCAAGATAAACCTCAGACTTTAGTTCCCTGGCTCATTAGAATTGCCACCTGATAATCTGGAGCAGCTGCCCCTTTCTTCAGCCGCTTGGGGAGAAGTTAGTGAGCGCAGGAGACAGAAGGAACTTCCACGTCCACGCGACAGCTGATTGAAGGCCCTGCGGTGAGAGGGTGCCTGGGGGTTGATACCCCAGGACCAGCTGCACAGGTTTCCAGGGAGGAGGGAAGAAGGGGTTTCAGAGAGAGGCTGGGCTGCGGGGTGAGAACGACCTTCGGTGCTGGCGGAGGGGTTTATATAGCAGGGGTGGCCGTGTGAGAACTGTCAAGGTGAAGGGTGATGTGATCACGCTCCTTCCGTGGGACAGCAAAGCTCTCAGGGGTGGCTGTTGGTGCTTTGTGAGGTACTAGATTGAACTCTGTTAAATCGCTGACATGGCACCGTTTTGACCTGCAAAGATAGCAGTTTTATATAGTTCAATGTTGTACATTTTGGCCTTTTGTCTCTGATTCTGGAAAAGCCTTTGCCTAAACAGTTGGGATTTCCTGGCCTTCAGAGGCCCTCAGAAGTTTTGTTGGTATCCAGTGACTATTTTTAATATCTTAGTTTAGCCAATCAGACATGAAGTAAAATTTTATTTATTTTAGACTTGAGCTAGATTAACTCAGGATGGCAGCTCCAGCCACATCATGGAGATCGGGGTACTGACTAGTTGTTGATGAAATCAGCAATTTCTGATACCTACTGGAAAGGAGGTGAATAAGGAATGGAGATTAAAGAAGGGGCTGATGGTAAGAATTGCTGGCTGATGTGGACTGCCTTGGACAGGCAGAATGGCATAGCCATATTTCAAAGCAACCTTGGGTGTCCTGGGGCTTGTCCTTACATTTATTTCTTCATCTACAAACTGCTTTCTAAGTATCTAAATGTTTCATGAACAATTCTAGGCACTGGTGATATGGTGGATTTAAATTATCTATTTTTGTGTATCTAGTTCTTGAGTTTTGTAGGGAAAAGTAGAATCATTAACAGATGATTAAACTGTTGTCCAGGAAGATTATCTAGTAATAATCCTGTTCATCAATGTGGCAGCAAAATCTCTCCATGCGGGGAAAGAGTGGGATGGGAGAAAGGATCATTTGAAAAGGCCAACATGGTGCCAGACTTAAAGAAAAAAATATTTATCTATTTATTTGATTGTTCAGGCCTCTCGTTGCAGTGCATGAACTCTCCAGTTGTGGAGTGTAGGTTCAGCAGTTGTAGCCCGTGGGCTTAGTTGCTTAAAGGCATGTGGGATCTTAGTTCCCTGACCAGGTATCAAACCCACAGGACCCATGCATTGCAAGGTGGAGTCTTAACCACTAGATCACTAGGGAAGTCCCCAGACTTCTTTTAATCCTCTCCACCACTGAGCCTAGAGGAGGAAATTGCAACTCACTCCAGTACTCTTGCCTGGAGAATCCCATGTAAGGAGGAGCCTGGTGGGCTGCAGTCTATGGGGTCGCAGAGTGTTGGACACGACTGAGCAACTAAACAACAACCACCTCTGAGCTAATTAGGTGTTGTTAGCCCCTTTTAACGGATGTGGAAACTGTCTTTCAGAGAAATTGAGAAAATTGCTGGGGGTCACCCAGCTGGAAGGTAACGGAGCAGGGGTTTAAGCCTGGACCTGTTTTCAAAGCCTTAGTTCTTTCATCAACTTTCCTAACATGAAGTGATTTTAGGTTTTGCATGACAAACCCGGGGAATCAAATGCTTATTTGTCCAGGGGCTTATTTTCTTTTCATCCAGAATGGAACTAGAAGGGTATAATCATAACCATTTTGTTGACAATAGCAACACAGGCTGTAGAGATAGAATTAGTCTGTCAAGGCCAGTGACATCTGCCAAAGGCATGAAAACAGCAATTCAAACCCAAGGTTGAGGCAGCAGCATTCCTGGGAGCCAAACAGATTCCACAAGGATTACTATGTTAAGAGAAAGTACAAAGATATTGCTCAGAGTCAGCAAGCATAATGAGAATTTAGTCCTTGTTTTGATGAATTTGTACAAGTTGTAACCCAGAGGTCATGCTGTTGATTTGAATGACGTAAATTACCTTGGCTCCTCTATCCCAAATGTCTTAAAAAAAAAAAAGAACTGCAAAAGTTCGTATGGTTTAAAGCTGCCTATCACATTATGTTTTGAGATACATAATCAGGAGCTAGAGTAAAATATGCAAAGAATTCCATTTTCTTCATTTTAAAGATGACTTTCTGCAGACGAGTAAAAAAGACGTGTACTGATGAGTCCATTCATCTTGAAAAGATATTTTCTTTTTAAAAGTCATTGAATTTCCACCATAGTTTGATGTGAACAAAGAAAACCAGCAACCGTTCTTTCAGTTGGATGCCAGGAATGTAATAAGTAGAACTGATTTTCTTTGTATCATTTAAAAAATGCACAAACCTTGGAGCTGCTTTGGTATTTATTATTGATATGAAAAGGGAGCTCATCATTTAATACACCTGTTCCTCCGTAAAGGGGATGACAGGTCCCTGTTATTGTGGCTCTGAAACAGGCTTGTACTAATGTCCCATCAGATATGTCAGGGAGTTATTTACCTCCACTGGCCTGGAATAGGGTCTCTGGGGGCTCAGTGGCAGAACGGTTTATCTCCAAAAGCTTGTGAACAGTCTTCCATGTTTTGGGGGTGATCCTTTCCTCCCAAATTCAGAAAACACCTGCAGCCAAGCCCTAACTACTTGGGGTTGTTCCTCTCTCTTACATAAGCACCATTAATGGTCCTGTCAGTCTTGATTAATTCTGTGCACAATGATCAAGAGAGTATTTTGACTTTGGGGCAAGTCAAACCATGGTGGACTATGTAATACAGACATAAGGGATAAACATTTATTAAAAGAGAAAAGCCCAGAGCCTGGAGCTGGCAAGGATTGCATAGAAATAAAAGTACATAAACAATGAATTCCAACTATAGATAAAAAATGCCACAGGGATGATCAAGTACTTTTGGGTTATTCTATTCTATAATTTTTAATGGTTTTCAAAATCTGAGTATTGCTTGGTTACAGTGTTAAAAAATATTATCCATTAGGTCTTTCTGTGAATAGTATTAGGCCATTAATCCACTGATGAGTAGCTTATGCAAGGAGAAAGGTCTTTTTTATTCTTTTAAACATGAACCTCTTTTGATTTAGTGCTGAAATGACTGGTCATTTGTAAGAATATAACTGATTTCAAAGAAAATGGCAAAGGATGTTGTTCTCAAAGGCATTTAATTGGCCCTAAAAGTTTAACTTAGAGAAAAAAATGTGCTTGGAATACATCCATATGAGGATCCAGTAAAGTGTGACATTTTTGAGAGGATACAAAAAGCTTTCTCTCTGATTTCAGTCAGAATTGTCTTTTCTCATGATGTTCTTGCCCAGAGTGGGAAGTATCTATGTATGTTTTTTTACATGCAACCTAGCTTATGATTCATGTTGGATTTGACAATAGGTGATATAGGTAAGATGGGCATTATCAACCAGTTTTAGGAAGAGAGGAAAATGGAAATCAGAGAAGTTAAAAGATTTTCTCTTGGTCATGCAGTTTAAAAAAAAAAAAAAAAGAACTTCTTGACCATGAACCTTGGTCATTCTGAAACAAATGATTTTTCTCTTTATGTAAAGGGCCCAGGACCCCCATTACAGGCACAATGGTTGGTTCTCACCCCAAGTACCAGCACCATGCTTCCAGGGTTCCATCCCCATTCAGAGCTTTTCCAGCAAGCTGTGCTTAAGGAGGGATGTCCTTGAACAGAACTTTTCTGCCCTGATGTGGCTCTCCCCCACCATCCCCCAGCCGTTCTGTCATATCAATAATTCGAAGTCTGAAAGACATCATGTCAACAACTGGTGTGGGAAGCAGCTGCATGTTTGGAAGTGGCCTCCTGGAGACATGGAAGAGGGGCAGGGAACTCGTAGGACACAGTTTTAACCTTACCTTCTTACTGGATAAAGTGAAGCCAGACCCAGAAATACCTCTCCCATAAGGTTCTTCTCAATAATCTCCTGAATCAAGGAGGTCTGGTCCCACTAGTCTGTTTCTTCCTTTACTTATTCCTCACGTCCTGATGGAGACCAGACCCTGAGCCTGCCCTCAGGACGTGCACAGTCTTCGGGGGACACAGACGGAAGAAAAGAAGCCAGTGCAGCTAAAACCTTGTGAGTCCCAGAAAGTCATATATCTCTTGTCCCCAACCCTATCATGCTCTTTGAACACGACAGCAGCACTGGATGGTTTTGCCTCCTCCTGACTGTGATGTTCTCAAGTGTTTCTGGAAGCCCCTGGAATGTGTCTCCTCTGTGGTCATAAACAAGCCTGATTGGCTTTCACGTACTATCTGCTGTTTCTTCCTTCTCTTCTCCAGCCTGCCTATTCTGGATTTTGATGTGTCCCGCCAGAAACTAGTGCTTACGTGCTAAGCCAGGAGGTGTGAGGGCCTTCTTTGCGTCGCCCTCTGCTGGAGGGCCTCCAATGGCTTACAGAGTTTTCAGGGAAATAGCTCTTGCAGGTTGAATTCCCAGCTTTCTTCCCCCAGACCCAAGCTGGAGTCGATGTGAGATGTCTCTGGGCCAGAGACAAACGTCAGTGACAGCCACTGTGTGGTCATCGGAATTTCCCTCCACTTCTGACCACCACCATGTCCCTTTCCAATAGAGTGACTTTTCTATCTGTGCCCACAGTCCCCCTCGTAGGCCAGTCAATTCCTTAGGTCAGGCTTCTTGGGGAGTCCACTCATGAGTTCTGCTGCATGCTTGAACCCCCGCGGGCAGTTGGGACTTTGCTGAGATGGTGCTACGTTAGCAGGGAGTTCAGGGAGGTGGCCCTGGCTGTACCCCACAGCGCGCTCCCAATCTGCTCTGGAAGGAAGGCTTCGGAGGCTCAGTCCTGGACGCAGTCTCTTTGACAGGCTTGAAACCCTGTTTAACAAGGAGCAAGACAATTTTTCTTTCTACGGTTGGAAATAAAAGACGTGTCATGATAAGGTTGGCTGCATGAATGGAAAGGACAGCACTTACTCATCCTGAAGTGTAATCAGAGGAAGAATAAAAAGATGTAAGATCATGTGTTCATTTGACGGGACAATGAGGTGAAGAAAGCAGGAAGGCATTAAAGATCTGACATAAAGGGGTAAGTAGGGAGAATACAGAAAACAGAGAAAATAGATGCAAGCAGAAATGTAGCGAAGACCATCCAGCTTTGATGGTGGTAAAGCTTTCTCTTCAGTTGGGCATGGCTTCATATTGGCTCTGCCCAGAGGTCCTTCTTTGGGAGGCAGGTAGTGCCAATCCTGAAATTTATGATTTTAAAAGTAAATTTTTTCTTAAAAGCACAGGTTACCTCCTCTGTCCAAAAATGTGATAGTTGGTGTGATCTAGGAAAACATTTCATCCAACATTTGCTGCATATTTATTGAGGACTCATGTTTCAGGCATGGTCTTGAACACAGGCTGGGTTTATATGGCATAAGCCAGAACATTTCCTAGAAGGCCCTAGCAGGTTTTGCGCTCTAACATGGAATTCATAACAAAATTTTTGCCAGTGTTAGTAGACATAGAAAAAGGAACCTAGAGAAAGGGAAAGGGGATGAAATGTTTTTATGATTTATCAACATCTGAGTGTCAGCACTTCATTTTGTCTTGGCAGACCTTGCAGAATATTATAATAATTATGAGTTAATCTGTCTGAGAGTGGACACTCTTGAGTAGGGCTCGTGTCATGGAAAAGCATTGGCCTGACAATCACCAGGCCTGTTCTCTAAGTTCTCACTCTGCCATTCACCAGGTGTGTTCTCTTGAACAAGTCATCGATGATATTCATTCCCCTGATACCTATTTTCCTTATCTACAAAATTTGAAATTAGGCACAAGCTACAAGTTGTAGGCACAAGCTTCTAGTTTATGAGCGTTTTATCAGAAAGATAAACAGCATTTGGGAATAATGGCCTCTCAGACAAAGTTAGAAAATAGAGTCCACTCTTATCCTTACGGCCAAGAACTTTTTTCCTAAGTCTAAAGGTATCATTTCCACCATTGAATACTGTTCAGTGATGTTACTCTTTAAAATATTTGCATTTGACACTTTTGTATTGTATTAAGGAAGTTGTCTTGTTAAGCCATTTCTTAAAAACTCCTATGCAAATGCTAAATAACTACAAAAATTTTTAAAATCCTATGGGATTTCTACTTCAGTAGTTTATTTGCTATGGTACTTTATTAAATAAATATTTATTTAGATAAAAAAAGATTTAGTCATATTTAGAAACTTGTGTTCATTTACTCCTTCATTTAACAACATTTACTAAGAGATTGGTATGTGTCTATGCACTGTACATGTCATACACAGTGGCATTGGGTAAATATTGATAAATAAAGACAAGGAGCTTGACTTGTGGAGTTTACACATGAGAGGGAAAGACAGACAACAGATAAGTCAGCATCCAAATATTAAATAAACAGATATATCAGCATGATTTGGGCTAAATAGTAAATAAGTGGGATGATGAGATAATAATTGTGGGGAGTGGCCCTTCAGAAAAGGAAGCCAAGGAAGTCCTTTCTTGATCTAGATAGTAGACACAGTATATGTTTGTTTGTGAGAATTTCATAATTGGGCAATCTTCAGGATGTATATTTCAGGAAAAAAAAAGATTTATTGTCTTTAACAAAAAGGCCGGTTAAAACTGTGTGCACATACTTCAGAGATTCAACTAGCTCTGTGGGTCTGCTGGGAGAAACAGCAGTCTCCATCTATCTCTTTCGCCTATGTTTCCCCTTCCCTTGGGGAAAAACCTTTTTTTTCCTCTTAGATAGACATGTTGTACCTCCTTGTGTTTATGGTTTGCGGTATTTTAGCTTTCTTTCTTCCTCTTGCCCTGGACATAGGTGTACCTTTCCAATTTTCCTGGTACAGACTTATCTTCTGTTTGATTAGAGTAATATTCAGTATTCATATTATTATGACCCCACATACACTATTCACAGCTAAACTGTGATTACTTATAATCACATGGGATGACATTTTTTTTTAATGCACAACTTTTTGCTTTTCCTTGAAATAATAGTTATCTTGTTTTTGAACTATTTCCCTTGTGAGTATCCCTTATTCAACCATTGTTGTTTATCCTCCAGTTGTTGATCTGTCCTCTCATAGTAGCCGTTCACATCAGGCATGCTGTCAGGTCCATGTTCTTGGAGAAGGCCCTTCTGGAGTCTTCCAAGCTGTGTCATCTGGGGTTGGCCTCTGTGCCTGTGGCTAGCTCTCATCCTTCGCCTCGCTCCCTCGCTCTCCAGTTGGAATGGCTTCATCAATTGAACATCTTTCCTTTTTGTTGGTTTTATCCCTCATTTTGCTGGGACATGCTTCTAATAGCTCCTTGGAAAAGGGTTCATTGGAGGTAGACTTATTGAAACTTTACCTGTCTAAATATATCCTTATTCTGTGATTACCCTTGTTTGGTAATTTGGTTGTCAGGCTTTCTAGATCAGAAACCATCACCAAGAATTTTGAAGGCATTGCCTCCTTCCAATCTTTGTCTCTACCTTCTGGTGCTGCTGTTGAGCTGTCCAGAGCTATTGTGGTTGCTTTTTCTTTTTTTTTCCCCTCTCTGGAAGCCTTTAAGACCTACTCTTTGGCCCTAGTAAACTGAAATTTCATATCAAATGTACCATGGTATGAGTCTGCTTTTGTACATGATGTTGGTCACTTTGTGGGACCTTTGAATCTGAGCACTCATATCTTTTTTTCCTGGAAAATTTTCTTGATTATTTCATTGTTGATTTCCTCGTGTTAGTTTTCCCTTTTCTTTTCTGTTTAGAAGTACTGTAATTGAAATGTGAGGCCTCCTGGACTGTTTGTCTGATGTTTTCATTTTATTTTTTTCCTATTTAGCATCTATTTGGTTTTTATCTTTCTATAAAGTACCCTCAATTTTATCCTCAAGATTTTCTATTCAGTTTTTCTTTTCTGCTATCCTCTTTTTCATTTCCAGAGCCCATTTTTTGTTCTTTGAGTGTCCTTAAAAAAAAAAAAAAAAAAAAGCATCCCATCCTCTTTCTCATCATTTTCTCTTAAATCTCTAGAGCTGTTAGTGTTGTTGTTTTTTTTTTTTTTTTTGGTAAGTTTTCTTTTTCTCTCTACATAGTTCTGTTTCTCACAAATAGTCTCCCTGCAACCCTACTCTTTAAAAATTTGTCTCTGTCTGTCTTGTTGGAGTCTTTCACTAAGTAGATGGTAAGCTTGTGTTGTCTGCTCCCACTGAAGAGTGGGCCTAAAAGCTGATTATGTGAAAATGTGGGTGGGGCTTATTAACTCCAAGCCGGTCACTCCAAGGGTGATCTGGCTGAGATTTTTTTGTAGGAGAATCCTGGATGTTCATCATTTGGGTTGAAGTTTTTCCAGGTTCAGTTTTCCAATAAGCTTTTCCAGTCAATTTGTGGAGAGTGAGGGTGAGGCAAAGAAGTCTCGGATGTCTAAGCATAAATTACGCAGGCCTTTTCACTCCCTTCATTGCCCTCAAGGGAGCGTGATGCTCCCTGTTTAGGAGTCCCATATTTCATCTTTTCTGCAGAGAAACTTCTGGTCTCCTGCTAGGAGCAGGCAGGAGAGTGAACAGCCGCCCAGTTGCAGATTCCGGGAGGGACTTTTTACACAGTTTTGGATTATATTCCCTATTTTATGCCCCCATTCATCCCACTCCCTGAGGTGCCTGGGATCACCATTTTAGGAACCATTTGGAATTCTGCAGTGTAAAGGAGGTGTTTCTCAGGCCCACATAGAGCCAACTCAGGAGGCATCTTTCTCAGCACTGCGATCAGTTCTTATACTTTCCATTGCTTCCAGCCTCCACAATTTTATGACTGTGATTTCCTTTTCCCTTTTCCCTATCTTGTAGGTTTATGTCGTTTTGAAAAATCACTTTGCTATAGATTTAGTGAGGTTTCAGAAGGGAATAAACGTCAGTATGTATGTTTAAGCCCCCGTCTTTATCTGTATGCTCCCATGTGAAGCCGTCGAGGCATGGATGTGACATGAGCTGACTTATGTTTTAATATATTATTTCTCTGGTTTTTTGGAGACTGGATTGGAGAACAAGCAAGATTGCTGCACTCTGTACTAGAAGAGACAAAGATGGGGCCAGGTAGGGGCGGGAGAGACAGAAAGAAATGCATGGCTCTAAAGCATGTGTAGTGTGTACAAAGGACTTGCTGATGGTGAGAAATGAGGCAGAGGGAGTAACACGGGCGAGTCTGCAACTGCTGCTTGAACTACTGAATGCATGAAGGTGTTATCTACCAACATGGAGAAAACTGCGAGATAAAGGCACTTCATATTAGAGACAAATGGTAATTTCAGTGCTGCTCAGAGGTTTTTGTAGACCTGGGCTCCAAGGATTACTGTACAGTGAGAAAGCAATTTTTATATGGTTTTATCTCTGGGCTGTTTGTTTTCATGATGGTAGCTTATAGGTGCTTAAGTGGCAGAAGAGTAAAAGTGCTAAATGTGGTGTTGACATATTCCCAAATGCTGCTCTAAGTAAATATTCCTTTTTGTTGTTTTTCCCTCAGGTGATGCTCTGCATTACAGTAAGTTGTGGGTTTTAATCTAGGAATGAATCTAACAAGTCACAAAATCTAAAAGCATTTTTTCTAATTTAAGAATCACCCATATGAGTCTTAAAATTCTTGAATGTGCTTTTCTCATTCTCACCGCAGTTTTTAATATCATTTGACTTTATTTATTTTATTTATTTAAAATCAAAAGAACTTGTTAATTTAGCCCAACAAATAACCAACATTGTTAAAAAATGAACTGAAGTTGCTGTATTCATTTGACATTCAAAGTAGGTAATTTGGTAATAATTATGTAATCCCTTAATTGACTTATTTTATGGACACAGATAGTGATACGGAGACAATTTTACAGATGAACGCCTTAAAAACAACAACCACTACACTTCCCTTCATCACTCAAAACTATTTTCTATACCAATTTGTCTTATTACCATGACAATCTTTTTAAACTCGTTGAAGTTCAGTTCAGCAAATCACTTAAGGCACCGTTTATTGTGTTTTCATTGACTGTTTTATAGAATTACATACTTATAAAGAAATAACATATTAAAAATTCTGTTCTAGAGACATCAGGAATAAATCTCCTGATGAAGTCTGGGAAACTTATGACTAAAATGATCATACTTACAAATGATGTATTCCTTACTGAGGAAAATGTTCTTTTCCCCCATCCCCGCCCAGCTATTAACTGTTAGAGAAGAACTTGTCCCCAGGATGGAAGATGAATGTGTGAATGAAAAATCACTTGCTGAAGAAGGGGGAAAAAAGAGGAAGAAAGTGCTAGATATCTCAATATTAAATCATAACTATTTAGTAATGCTACCAATATAAAAATAAGGAAGGTAAGGAAGAAGGGAAATGATTTATAGTTTATAGTTTGTTATAAATTCTAGATTATAGCATGTAGAAACCTATCAATAATCTTACTTAGATGTTAATAGTAAATAAGAATTACCTGTAACTATGCAATTGGATAGATAACTTGTTTCCTAGACTCTCCTTTCGTTCAAACTCTCTCTGCCGCCACCCGTCCCCATCCTAGTGGTTAAATGGAAATTAATTTAATCTAAATTAAATTAGATTTGATTTACATGGGTGGCGAACATATGCAAACAAACAAACCTAAAAATAGATAAAACTATTCTGAATTCTGGTAAATATTATTTTACCTTTCAACATAGGAATACTTATTGGCACTTCTGTTTTGGATCTCAAAGTCCAAGGGAGTTATACTTCAGACTGGCTCTTCCTTTCTCTCTTACCCAGATGCTTTTGTGTAAGGAGGCCAGTGAGTTCTTTGTTTCTTAGTCTACAAGAATAAACACATTTCTTAACAGTGCCCACACTACTTTTACACTTCAAGCTTGGCTAAGAGAGCAAGGTCATGGCCAAGACATTGTATAAACAGAACAACAAACAAGCCCACATGGGAAAGAGGCATAGAATTACTTTTCTGCCTTTGTGAATGCCCCAGGAGTCAGAAATGCAAGGTTGATCTTTCATTTCAAAGTGAGACTGCAACATTTTCCCCAAATGTACAAGAATTTTAATCAAGAGCAGTGAATTTTTAAAATAAACTCTAGCAATTTCCAAAGTTTTATAGACCATTTGGGGAGCATGAAGGACAGGTAGTAATACATAAATATTGAAATACCTTTAGTCACTCTTCTAAAAATAAAATCACACTATAAAAGTATTTGATTTTCAGACAAACACAAAGACTGCAGAGAAAAAGTTTTCATTTGATTTTTCCTTCTTTTCTGGCTTATTTCCTTTCTGACCTTCCTTCCTTGAGCTATTACATGAGTCTCATGAGTTATTATACCTTGGAGGGCCATCTCTTTAAGAGACTGAAATCTCAATGTTCAACTGCTATATTCATTTCAGAAAATAATAGTTCTGCACTAAACCTGTCAGGCACTGTTTTAGGCACAATTTAGAGCATGGACAGAAGTGAACAAAACACATGAGTATTTTTGCCCCGTGGAACTTACATAAGTGGCAAAGAGTACAGAAAACAATACTATTAATTTAAGCATGGAACATATTAGATAGTGATAAGCGCTAAGGAGGAAAATGGAACAGGGGGGAGGATATAGAAGATGAAGGGGCTGCGGCTGTAAACGGGGCTGTCAGGGAAAGTCTGTTTGAGAAGATGCCACTGGAATAAAGGCCTGAAGGAGACAAGGAGGGAGCCACACAGAGATCTGAGCAGGCAGAATAGCAAGTCCAGAGCCCTAAGCAGAGGTGTGATCGGTAAGCAGAAGGACCAGAGGATGCGGGTGAGGCTGGAAGGAGGCAGGTAGTAAGAATCAACAGAGGAGTGATAGAGGTGAAGTTGTACAGAGCCTTGCAGGCCATCACAAGGGCTTCTGCTTTCTCTCATGTGAGACGGGAAGGCACATGCTGAGGAGTGTCTTAGGATACAGGGCTGAGAATCAAGTCAGAACTGGTAATGGCAAAAGCAGGGACCGCAGTTGGGAAGCTCCTTCTTAATCCAGGTGAAGAACGAGGTGGCTTGGACTGGTCAAGCACAGTAGAGGTGGCGAGGGGTGCCCAGACTCTGGATCTCTTTTGAAGAAAGAGAGATGGGAGGATTTGTGATTGAATGGATGTGAGGAATGAACAAAGAGGGAGGCCTTGAGGATGACTCTAGGGTTTCAAGTCCGAGACGCTAGAAGGGACACTTGTGTCTTCCTGAGAAAGGAAGCCTGTGGGGGAAGTGAAGCTGAGGGGAAGAGAAAGAGTTCAGTTTGGACTTGTAAAATCAGAAATGACCATTAGACATCCACACAGAGATGCCAAGTGTGCTGTTGGGTATTAACTCTGGAGTTTAGGGGAGAAAACCAGCCTAGAGATAGAAATTAGGGAGGTGTCAGCTCATAGATGATATTGATAATTCTGAGGCTGATAATGTGGGCAGAGAAGGGAATTATTCCAAGCAGGGGCCTGAGATTGGAAGAGGGCAAGAAGCGGCAAAGATGAGTAAGAAGGAATAGCTAGCGAGGCAAGGGGAAAACCAGGAGTGCAAGGCGCTCTCGAAGTCAGATGAGGAGTGTATTAGAAGGAGAGCGTGATTGGGTCTGGCAAAATATGCGTGTCTACTTACGGGAAAGAGCCAGTAAAGAAGGGAAAGTTAACCCTGAAGGAGAAAGAAGGGATGACTGCTGGAGTGATTTCCATCAGAACCCAAGGAGATGGGGTGCAGAATACAAGTGGCGGGGGCGGGAAATGGTTAATTAGGAGAGAACAGGTCATCTACGGTAACAAGGAGGAGACACCTATGTAGGGAATAAGGAGTGATGGGGGTATTTCACACCTTCTGTTTTTCAGTGAAATAGAAGTGAAGTCTGTGGCTGAGACCGGGGATGGGTTGGGGGTGTCTTGAAGGTGTGAAGAGGGAAGACCAGGCGTGAAAAGTGAAAGGACCAGGGAAGCAGAGCATTGTCTCTGGGCACACAAAAGGCCCCTGCAGGTCTGAGCCATGGAGTTACAGCAGGACTAGTCAATGTGGCTGTGGGTTTGTTTCAGTCACATTTAGCTAACTGGGTGTAAGTGTGGAGAAGGAGGAGTTAGATTTAAACAGAGTCAATGTTTCTCCCAGAAAGAAGACTCATGATATCCAAACTCTTAGGAGCTGCCAGTATGTACCAGAGTTGTTGGCTAAAATATAATGGAAAATAGCTTCTCAAAGCTGTTACTGTCTCTGATCTCTTTCTTCATGTGAATATTACCATGTCAGCAAAGAGTCAGAACTCCCAGCTTATGATCTGATATGGCTGTCCTCAGATAACTGGGCTTGCTGACCAAGGGCTTCCCTCTGACCCCGTAGCCATGGGTGTGGGATTCAAGTCATGACTCTTGGAAGTCCCATTTGCTGGGAAAGCACGGCCGCTGAACTCATAGACCCCAGCGGTGTCTCTGCTCGGTTCGTGTTTGCATAGACCTTCTTTTCACTCAGGCTGCTCTGCTGCGTGTCACTTAGCCCTCACATCAGCACACTGAAGGCTTTGCAGGCTTGCTCTGTTTGCATCCAGTTCACAACTCTAGCTCTTTATCCCAGCTTATATTTCGTGTCCTGCCTTGTCCTGTTCGCAATTCCTCAGCTTAATCTTCGTATCCTGTCTATTGTCTCATGTTGCTCTAATAAGTGCTCCCTGACAAGGTGGCCTTGCTTCGGCCTTCCTTTCCATTTATTAACTGCTCTTTCCCTTTCAGCTCACTCCACCGGCAACTGCCCTGGCCAGCAGCCTTACCCAGTATAGGCCAATCCTTGGGGCTGGTGGCCCATAAAGCTGGCCCCTGTGTTTGTTATGTGTGACAAGCCTGCCTGGAGCCTGTGGAAAGCAGTGAGATATCTACTGTGTGTGGGTGTCTAAAGAATACTGTGAATAATGTGAGGTCTTTCACTTCTCTGCTTTTGAATGACAAATTTCTGCAAAGTACAGATCACTTGTTCGCCTGGTTGGGTGAGGCAGAGGAGATTGGAAGGGTAGTTGTTCAGAATCAGGGTTTCTGAAAAGGTGGTATTTGAATTCTCTGCCAGACAATTGTTTGTCAAAAATAGAAATTTCTGGATCCTATCTACTGAATCAGAATCTTTGGAGGTGGGGCCAGAATCTTTAGCGTTGCTTATTTAATTAGGGCCAGTGAGGTAGACACGCCAAAGTTTGAGAACTGCTAGTCTAGAGCAGTGGTTCCTAAGCCACTCTCTCAAGGTGGTTACAGTACGGATTTTTGAGCTTCATCCCAGACATACTGTATCAGACTATGGGGCGGGGCCTGAGACTGTGTTAGAACAATAATACCCATTTCAGAGCAATACCAGTAACAGAATCAACAGCACTTCTCAAGTGATTCGATGATTATCCAGGCTGGAAATGTCAAGTGTTCCTCATGCCAAGCCCTTTTCCAGTTCATATGAAAAAGATCCTTTGTGCTGGAAAACCTTCTTACACAGCAAGAGAGCAGCTGGGATGATCCCCTGGAGGGAGGGCATGGCAACCCACTCCAGTATTCTTGCCTGGACAGAGGAAGTATTCCATGGACAGAGGAACCTGGTGAGCTACAGTCCATGGGGTCTCAAAGAGTTGGACACGACTGGGTGACTAAGCACAGCAACAACAAATGGTATTTGAAAGAATAGCCTAGAAAAGAGCAGCTTGACACAGGTTATTAGTTTTAGCTCTGCATTGGACTAATCACTGTCTTTGGATAATTTCCAGTAATTTATTTTCATGTATGATAGCAAAGCAAAGTTCAGTTCATTGTGGCCAGAATCATCCCAGATTTTGAATTTAAAAAGTCTAAGTAAGGTTTATTAAATTGATAAAATGGTCATTTTCTCTCTGAATTTACACTTTATTGTTTTTAAGCAGGAAAAGGAAACTTTCCAAAATAGTTGCTTTTTATTACATAAGTAATTAACATGAGTTGTAGATAATTAGAAATTACAAGAAATGTGAAGAAGAGAATAAAAGTTCTCTACCCACAAAAACAACTATTGATATTTTGAAGACAAACCTTTCAGACACTTAATACATAGACGAACACACACACACACCACAAACTACGTATTGTTGTGGAACATGTAAAAGCAGTGATTTTAGAGACTGGGATTTCTTGCACCTAGCTCTGCCTGCAATGCTTCACCTACCCTTTCGTAAGCTTTCTTCTTATCATTCAGTGTCTCAGATCAAATGTCACTTCTAAGAGGCCCTTCTGACTGCCCAGTCTAAGGCTGCACCCCATTTTCCAGTCACTCCATCACATCACCTCCTATGTCACTGTCTCCATAGTTTATTCTTGCTTCCTGTCTTCCTCGCTACACTGTGAGTACCATCATTCTGTCCTGTGGTTCACCGTATCCCAATTTCCTGGTGCAAACCCAAAGGTGGGGTTTAATAGGTATTTGTGGAGTAAGTGAGGCAATGACTGACTGTGGAAAATCTGTCACTTGTAATAGGCCCAAAGGGATCTTAAAAGCACTGCTGTACTAATTTGCATTCCCACCAACAGTGTAAGAGGGTTCCCTTTTCTCCACACCCTCTCCAGCATTTATTGCTTGTAGACTTTTGGATAGCAGCCATCCTGACTGGCGTATAATGATACCTCATTGTGGTTTTGATTTGCATTTCTCTGATAATGAGTGATGTTGAGCATCTTTTCATGTGTTTGTTAGCCATCTGTATGTCTTCCTTGGAGAAATGTCTGTTGAGTTCTTTGGCCCATTTTTTGATTGGGTCATTTATTTTTCTGGAGTTGAGCTGGAGGAGTTGCTTGTATATTTTTGAGATTAATCCTTTGTCTGTTGCTTCATTTGCTATTATTTTCTCCCAATCTGAGGGCTGTCTTTTCACCTTGCTTATAGTTTCCTTTGTTGTGCAAAAGCTTTTAAGTTTCATTAGGTCCCATTTGTTTATTTTTGCTTTTATTTCTAAAATTCTTGGATGTGGGTCATAGAGGATCCTGCTGTGATTTATGTCGGAGAGTGTTTTGCCTATGTTCTCCTCTAGGAGTTTGATAGTTTCTGGTCTTACATTTAGATCTTTAATCCATTTTGAGTTTATTTTTGTGTATGGTGTTAGAAAGTGTTCTAGTTTCATTCTTTTACAGGTGGTTGACCAGTTTTCCCAGCACCACTTGTTAAAGAGGTTATCTTTTTTCCATTGTATATCCTTGCCTCCTTTGTCGAAGATAAGTTGGCCATAGGTTCATGGATTTATCTCTGGGCTTTCTATTCTGTTCGATTATCTATAATTCGTCTTTGAGTGGCCAGACATCTTAGCGTTGCTATATTAGGCATGAGTAGCAGCCAAGTTGAGAATGCTTCAGGCAGTGATTCCCAAGTTCCATCTTCTTCTCAGGTTACAGGCAGATTTTTGTGTTCATACAAATTGTAAATATTTGGCGGTCCTAGTTTGTTAGAAAATAATACCATTGCGTAGCTTACAGTAAAGAATCAACGCACTATCTATGATTCGACTGGGTATATCAGCTGAAATGTCAATGATTCTCTCATGCCAAACCCTTTTCCATTTCATATACAAAGATCCTTTTGTGTCCTTGAACTTCTTTCAGCAGGTTAAGTTTATCCATGGATAGAGGCACCCTCAGTTTCTTTGGTAGAGGTATATGGACAACAGGATGGGACTTATCTTTAAAAGTTGGAAACGAACTGGTATATGCACAGCAACAACCAATTATTTGAGAATAACCAAGAAAAACAGCTTGAACAGATAGACTCGTGCATCACTCCTTTGTATTTCGCAGTAATTTATTTTATGAGGATAAGCAAACCAGATCATCAGCAGAATCATAATGAATTGAGAAGCTGTAGGTAACATTATAAAACTTTTCTCCTGGAATTTACACTTATGTTAAAAAAAGAAATTTTCCATAAATAGTGCTTTTTAATAATGATAAATGAGAAATTAGAAGACGAAATGTAAGAAAAGAATAAAGACATCTACCAGAAAAAGCAACTATATGGTATTTAAAGACAACTTTCAGGTAAACATAACTAACAAAACACAACAAAACTACTATTTGTATAAAACAGACTTTTAGGAGACTGGGAAGAGCCTAGGCCTGTGATGTTTCACCTAGCTGGCGTGTGCATGTGTGTGTGTGTGCATACATGCTCGGTCGCTCAGTTGTGGTTGACTCTTTGCGACCCTATGGACTGTAGCCCACCTGGCTCCTCTATCCACAGAATTTTCCTGGGACCTAACAAATGGCAAATAGCAAAACTTAGAAGAGTTTGTCTCAGACCCTGATTGAGGGTTTCCTGCAATTCAAATGCCTCTAAAATTACCCTAGAAATTTAGATTCATAACCTCATTTTTAGTTATAATTTTGTCTCTTTCAGATTAATTGTTTAGACTGAAAATTTATGGTTACTCATCAGTTTCTGGTAGTTGGCTCCAGAAAAACATGGGTAATTTTTCCAAATAGTATTGCTTTTTGTATCTTCGTTTCGGCTGACTGGCACCTCCTTGTCTGTGATTTGAAATTATGAAAAATGAACAATATGTTGAGATATAAAATTATGCATGAATGCCCAGGCTATAAAATAGCTAGCTGACAATGAAGTTACTGTGAAAAATGTCTACAGTGATACTTTCCTTTCACATTGCATAAGACCTTGACTTGAGGCAGATAGAAAATTTAATTACAGGTCCCTTAATTTTAATACTTTGTGTGTGTGTGGAGGGGGGGGGTCATTACTCCCATTTCAGAGATAAAATAATTGAGAAGCAAGTATTTTAATTGAATTTTTGTGTGAGAAGTGTAATTAATGTGATAGGTTTTATCTATTATTCAGTTTCTGTAGTAGTCAGGGTACACACTGGACTGCATGTGAAATACCTAAGGGATTTATACTTAAATAGGTGGCCATTCTCCTTCTTTCCTGGGTGTTTTGTGGTTGTTGGGAAGTCTTCTTTTGATTGCCTTTCCTTTCAAGTGTAATAGAAAAATGAAAAGAGCAGCTTAAAGGTAGTAGTTTATACTTCTAAGTGACTATTAAGGAAATGCATCTTGTTGCTGTTGTGATCTGGAGCTGCTTAGCAATCAGCCCTTAGTGAAATTGTAAAGTGGGTTAACCTTGTCCCTGTCCTCTTTCATCCCAAGCTGCCTTCCACTCCACTCACCTAGGTTTCCTTCCCTAACCACGTCTGAGGTGGTGGAGACCTTATACTTGTTGAAAGTCCTGTTCTAACCCCAGCTCTCTGGTGGACCTTCGGAATGTTCTTCTTTACGCATTCACCCTTCTCAAAGAAACCTTGCTCAGCACCTGGTCTAAGTGAGCATTTTGTGCACTTATTCTCAATCACATCCCTCTGTTATTTTCTTTTATAGCTTATATCATAACCAGTAAGTATCTTGTTTTTTCATTTGCTCATTTACTCATCCTCCCCCATGGGACATAGTTTCCATAAAAACAAAGACTCTGCCTCGATCATCTGTGTATCCTCTGCCCTCCAAACCAACAAGGACTTAGTTCTGTCCCCTCTTTTTGGGTATTTATTTAGAAAGGAAACAAAAATGCCTCTGAAGGGATGGGGAAAAAACAAAGCTTCCTGAGCCAGAGATACCCTTTAGGCTCCAGGAGCTGCAGACAAAAGCGTGTTGTGTGGAGAAGAGAATGAGAAACACACGTACATTAATGGGGTCATTTGTAACTTTAGTGAGTAATAGCAGATGTATTTGTCTAAAACATTTCCTGCAATAGACATGTTTTATGACTTCACGGTTCTCTAAAATGTATTTGCCTAACTTTGGATTTAACACAAGCCCTGGGGTTAAGGAGTAACTATCCAGCTGGGGAAAGGCAGCTTCAGTCATAAAACACTTTGATGTTTCTAAGAGAGCCAGCCTCCTTTATCCTTCTCCTTTTTGAACTTCATTTCTCTTCTCTCTTTTTTTTCCTCCCATCCCTTCTTTTTTTTTCCTCACAACTAAATGATATCAAAATAGTACATGCTAGTAGTAATGCTATTAAAATAATAGTACTATTAAAAGTCAAATGATAATAAAGTGTTTAAGTATCAAAATATGGCAATTTCTTGTCTCAACCTCTCTATTCTCCTGACTCCCTCTTCCAAGAAACACCCACTTTTGACTCTTTAAGTTGTTCCTTCTGGCATTTATAGATTTCCATGCTTTTAAATAATATATGAATATTGCTGTCTTTTGATTCATCAATTAGAAACAATCTATTGAGCTTCTAATATGTTAGATGAGGACTTAACTCTCTTATGTTACCATGCCCTCTTCTTCTCCCCTATTCTCCTCATATAATTATACTATAAATTTGGTTAAATATATATTGTATCAGCATTAGTATACCTACAGATTTCATTCCCTGAAATTTGTAGTTTCAGGGTTTCCCAGAGCAGACCCTGGGGGCAAGGATTCCAGTAAAAGATTATTTGAGAGGCACGGGAAGCACCGCCAGGGAAGCAGGAAAGTGATCAGAGGAAGCAGAGACAGTCATAAAGTGTGCGTTATCAAGTGGCCACCACTGTGGGTAACAGGAACTTCAGTCCCAGTGAGGGACATTCTGGGAAATGGCGTGGAACACGCTACTCACGGCATCCCACCTGGAGGGTGAGGAAGCTGGGGTGTTGATAAAGTAACTCCTGTCAGACGTCTGTGGAGGGCTGTTCCCAAGGATTGTTAGTGCCTCAACACTTCCAGTCTGCTGTGTGCAAATGCTGGTAGTTAAAAGTTGGCTAAGAACACCAACCATGTAGGCCACTATGATTCTATCTTTATACTTTTACCCTGAAATTAAGAATTGCTCTTTAAAATTTGCTTACCTTTCTTGATACCTATTGCAAATTTTCACCATGACTTCCAACAGTTTTTCAACATGAGATTTTGCAAAGATAATCACATCATGTAATCTGTCAACTCCAGTTTTTTTCAAGACACTCCTGGTGGCTTCAAATGTCCCCAATGGATTGCATGCTCTTAGAGTCTTTTGCACAGTTGACATCCTGGTGTTGTCTGTATGCTCATCCCATGAATGGGGTTTGTCTTCTAACCTGGACTCTTTTCTTTCTTTCTTTTTAGAAATTCATTTTTAGATATTTTTATTTTACTTTGACAACTGTAAAGTGCACACATTTTAAGTTCCAAATGGCAAATCTTTACATACCATGTAACTACCACCCAGTCAAGATAGAAAAGATCACCAATACCCCAGAATTTCATCTTCTGATCCCTCTTAGTCATTACCCACACATCTAGACAGGCAATTACTAATTAGGCTTTTATCATCATGGATTAGCTTTATCTATTTTGCACGCCACTATCAATAGTTTGTGGAGAAGGAAATGGCCACCCACTCCAGTATTCTTGCCTAGAGAATCCTGTGGACAGGGGCCTGGTGGGCTGCCATCTATGGGATCACACAGAGTCGGACACTGCTGAAGTGACTTAGTATGCATGCATGCATACATCAAAAGTTTGGCCATGTCTGTGGGCCTACAAACATTTATCAGAGGTTCATGATAGCACTATTTCTTTCTTTATTTTTTCTTAGTGAGTATAGACAACAATATTGTATTATAATCATCAAGCTTGCCAAGAGACTAGTTCTCAATTATTCCAACCACTAAAAACAAATGATAATTATGTGACTTGATAGTGGTGCCAATTTAATTCCTTCTTTTTACTGATCCAAGTGTATTTCCCTTTCTTGGTTTACTTCTTGGTAGAGCACATTCAGTTCAGTTCAGTTGCTCAGTCGTGTCCAATGCTTTGCGACCCCATGGACTGCAGTATGCCAGGATTCCCTATCCATCACCAACTCCCAGATCTTGCTCAAACTCATGGCCATCGAGTCAGTGATGCCATCCAGCCATTGCATCCTCTGTCATCTCCTTCTGCTCCTGCCTTCAATCTTTCCCAGCATCAGGGTCTTTTCCAATGAATCAGTTATTTGAATCAGGTGGCCAAGGTATTGGAGTTTCAGCTTTAGCATCAGTCCTTCCAGTGAATATTCAGGACTGATTTCCTTGAGGATTGACTGACTGGATCTCCTTGCAGTCCAAGGGATTATCAAGGGTCTTCTCCAACACCAGAAAAGTATCAATTCTTCGATGCTCAGGTTTCTTTATAGTCCAATTCTCACATCCTTACATGACTACCGGAAAAACCATAGCTTTGATTAGACGCACCTTTGTCAGCAAAATGAAGTCTGTTTTTTAATATTCTGTCTAGGTTGGTCACAGCTTTTCTTCCAAGGAGCAAGCGTCTTCTAATTGCATAGCTGCAGTCACCACCTGCAGAGATTTTGGAGCTCCAACGGAGAGAGTCTGTCACTCTTTCCATTGTTTCCACATTTATTTGCCACCAAGTGATGGGACCAAATGCCATGATCTTCGCTTTTTGAATGTTAAGTTTTAAGCCAACTTTTTCACTCTCCTCTTTCACTTTCATCAAGAGGCTCTTTAGTTCTTCTTTGCTTTCTGCCATAAGGGTGGTATCATCTGCATATCTGAGGTTATTGATATTTCTCCCGGCAATCTTGATTCCAGCTTGTGCTTTATTCAGCCCAGCATTTCTCTTGATGTACTCTGCATATAAATTAAATAAGCAAGGGTGACAATACACAGCCTTGATGTACTCCTTTCTTAATATGGAACCAGTCTGTTGTTCCATGTCCAGTTCAAACTGTTACTTCTTGACCTGCATACAGGTTTCTCAGGAGACAGTTAACCTGGTCTGGTATTCCCATCTCTTGAAGAATTTTCCACAGTTTGTTGTGGAAGGCTTTTGCATTGTCAATAAAGCAGAAGTAGATGTTTTTCTGGATCTCTCTTGCTTCTTCTGTGATCCAACAGATATTGGCAATTTGATCTTTGGTTCCTCGGCCTTTACTAAATCCAGCTTGAACTTCTGCAAGTTCATGTTGAAGCATGCCTTGGAGAATTTTGAGCATTACTTTGCTAGCATGTGAGATGAATGCAATTGTGCAGTAGTTTGAATATTGTTTGGCATTGCCTTTCTTTGGGACTGGAATGAAAACTGGCCTTTTCCAGTCCTGTGGCCACTGCTGAGTTTTCCAAATTTGCTGGCATATTGAGTGCAGCACTTTCACAGCATCATCTTTTAGGATTTGAAATAGCTCACCTGGAATTCCATCACCTTCACTAGTTTTACTCGTAGTGATGCTTCCTAAAGCCCACTTGACTTCTCATTCCAGGATGTCTGGCTCTAGGTGAGTGATCACACCATCGTGCTTATCTAGGTCATGAAGCTCTTCTTGGTACAGTTCTTCTATGTACTCTTGCTATCTCTTCTTAATATCTTCTGCTTCTGTTAGGTCCATACCATTTCTGTCGTTTATTGAGCCCATCTTTGCATGAAATGTTTCCTTGATATCTTTAATTTTCTTGAAGAGGTCGCTAGTCTTTCCCATTCTATTGTTTTCCCCTATTTCTTCGCATTGATCACTGAGGAAGGCTTTCTTATCTCTCCTGGCTATTCTTTGGAACTCTGCATTCAAATGGGAATATCTTTCCTTTCCTTTTCTCCTTTGCCTTTTGCTGCTCTTCTTTTCTCAGCTATTTGTAAGGCAACCTCAGACAGCCATTTTCCCTTTTCGTATTTCTTTTTCTTGTGTATGGTCTTGATCACTGCCTCCTGTGCAATGTCACGAACCTCTATCCATAGCTCTTCAGGCATTCTATCTATCAGATCTAATCCCTTGAATCTATTTGTCACTTATACTGTATAATCAATCATAAGGGATTTGATTTAGGTCATACCTGAATGATCTAGTTGTTTTCCCTACTTTATTCAATTTAAGTCTGAATTTTGCAATAAGGAGTTTTTGATCTGGGCCACAGTCAGCTCCCAGTCTTGTTTTTGCTGGCTGTAGCCCACCAGACTCCTCTGTCCTTGGAATTCTCCAGGCAAGAATACTCTAGTGGATTGACATTCACTTCTCCAGGGAATATGCAAACCCTGGATTGTAGGCAGATTCTTTACCATCTGAGCCACCAGGGAAGTGAGAAACTAAAATTGTGATTGAAACCTCGGAGCATAGGGGTGGGGCTTGTTGACTTTGAGCTTTGCTGAGGGTTGAGCTATCTGAGCCGTTTTAAAGGAAATCTCAGAGCTTGACTGTTTTTTGTCATGTTGGCATTACTGCTCCTATTTAAGAGTGGGAATTCCCTTTTCCGGATTCCCTTTTCCTGTGTGATTAGCTTGAGCAAGGAGACAAACTTGTGTAAGATTGGGAAGGTGGAGGTGAAGTGGGGGCTGTTACTCTCAGATGTCACAGTGATCAGAGACAATGACATATTGATATAATACATGGTCTCCATCTCTCCTCTTGCCTACTGAACCTGCTAACTGAGGGTAACCTCAATCCATCAAGCACTTGACCACAGTGCTCATAGAGGCCTCACAGAGCTCATAGAGGCCATAGCTTCTATAGGCCTGCCATGGGTCATACACGCCCCATTCCACTTGGATGATCAAACATGTACTCTTTCTCAAAATTTCCTATAAGTTTCATCTACACCCTTGCTTCAAGATGTTGTGAGTGTATTTGTTGTCTATGTCTGCTGTAACAAATTACACCAAAAATACTGGTTTGAAACAACAAAAATTTATTCTCATAATTCTGGAGTCAGAATTCTAAAATTAAGGTGTTTCTTCTGAAGGCTTCAGGGGAGAAATCCATTTCCTTGCCTTTTTCAGCTACTAGAGGCCAACTATTAATACAGTCCTTGGCTCCTGACTCCTTCACCTTCAAAACCCATCACTACAACTTCTGGTCTGTCTTCAAATCTCCTTTTTCTCATTTTGATCCTCCTGCCTCCCTCTTATAAGGATTTCTGTGATAATATTGGGCCCATCTGGATAATCCAGGATAATCTCCCAACTCAGAATCCCTAGATTAATCACATCTATGAAGTTTCTATTGCCATGTAAGGGAACATGTTCTGTGGGTAGGGGTAGGATGTGGATGTCTTTGGGAGTTACAGTTTTATTCTACCACAGCGGGTAGTGATTTTCCCAGATCTTCTGATTCCCCTCCTCCAGACTTCCATTTCCCCAGCTCCTCCCATATTTGTGCAAACTCTAATTCCTAAGAAAAAAACCCATGGTCCCTTAATATGTACAGTGGCTCTGATTTCTGGAATGAACCTTGATTGGTACTCTTCTAATTCAATATCTCCATGTGTTTTCTCTTGGGCTCGTCAGATTCCACTCAAATTATTCTTTTAGTTTCCAACCTGGAGAGTAAATTCTTAGCTGTCAAGGGTCAAGGAGTCAAGAAGGTAAAAATGGTAGAGGGGTTTTCATTGGTCATATCCATTCATTGACTTTGCTTCTCTGTTTACCTCACTCATCTGCTACCAGAGTCCCCAATACAGAGGTTTTTTGCCTTACTGTCTCCAGAACAGTCTCTGGCAGTGTGTAGGGGGAAGAACAGGGGAGGGGGGAGTGGAGGGGAGGGGTTCTAGGGACCTAACTGCTTCTACAAGAGTCTATCAGATCCTGCTTTCATCAGCCTTCCCTCCCTCTTCACTGCATCTCCAGGGGGCTTTTTGCTGCCAGTTTCCAAACCTTTTGAAGATTCTGTGGTTAAATAAGGTTGCTTCTCCACTTTTCTACTGCTGTCTTGGGATTGGTTTCTGGAGTCAGCAGAGACAGTTATCTCATATCCATCTACTTGACTGCTTCCAAAATTTTACTGATGCTACCCATTCTTTTTCTTCCTATTTTTGCAAGTTTATTTTTTTTTCACTTATTTTTATTAGTTGGAGGCTAATAACTTTACAGTATTGTAGTGGTTTTTGTCATACATTGACATGAATCAGCCATGGATTTACATGTATTCCCCATCCCGATCCCCCTTCCCACCTCCCTCTCTACCCAATCCCTCTGGGTCTTCCCAGTGCAAGTCTATTTTTTTAAAATTAGATTTATTATTTTGAGATAATTCTAGATTTACATGTAATTATAAAAAATAATTCAGTGTTGTACATCAAATTATATGTCAATTTGAAAAATCAAAGAAGACTTCTGAGAAATCCCATATGCCCTTCACTGAGCTTTCCTAATTAAAATATCTTGCCTAATATAATATCAGAATCAGGAAATTGACATAAATACAATCCACTGATCTTATTCAGATTTCATCAGTGTTACATGTACGTGTGTGTGTGTGTGTTTGCTGTGCTGTGTGCTGTGCTTAGTTGCTTAGTCACGTGCGACTCTTTGTGACCCTGCGGACTGTAGCCCACCTGGCTCCTCTGTCCATTAGGATTCTCCAGGCAGGAACACTGGAGGGGGTCACCATGTCTCCTCATGTGTATGTTTCAGCTAGTTCAGTTCAGTCGCTCAGTCGTGTCCAGCTCTTTGCGACCCCATGGACCCCATGGACTGCGGCATTGTATGTGTTCAGTTCTATGCAATTTTATAATATGTGTTTCATTTATTTTTTTTGAGGAAAAAAAGCCTCTTGACTATCGTTTAGTGGGGTTTTAGAAGGAGCAAAATAAGATACAGTGTTCCATGTGCCATATTTATATGAAAGTTCAATGACAGATTAGATTGGTTAGTTTTCTGTGATGGTGGTTTTCAGTCTGTCTGCCCTCTGATGGAGAAGGATAAGAGGCTTATGAAACCTTCCTGATGGGATAGACTGACTGAGGGGGATACCAGGTCTTGTTCTGATGGGCAGGGCCATGCTCAGTAAATCTTTAATCCAATTTTCTGTTGATGGGTGGAGCTGTGTTCCCTCCCTGCTATTTACCTGGGGCCAAATGGTAACTTCTTTCAAAAGATCCCAGGCAGTACTGCCACATGTGCTCCCAACCCTGCAGCAGGCCACCACTGACCCACGCCTTTGCCGGAGACTCCTGGACACCCACTGGCAAGTCTCCTGTGGGGTCACTGTTCCTTTCTCCCGGGTCCTGGTGCACAATGTTCTGTTGTTTCCTCCAAGAGTCTATTTCCCAATCCCATGTAAGTTCTGGCAGCTCTACACTGGGGTTAATGGCGACCTCCTCCAAGAAGACTTATGCCATACCCACACCCAGAGCCCCTGTCCCTGCGGCAGACCACTGCTGACACATACATCCACAGGAGATGCTCAAACACAGTTCTGTCTCAGTCTCTGTGGGCTGCCTGGGTCCTGGTGCATACACGGTTTGTTTGAGCTCTCTGAGCATCCCTGGCAGAAACGGTTTGATTCTAAATGCGAATTCGCCCCTCCTATTGCCTTGCCGGGGCTTCTCCTTTGCCCTTGGACGTAGGGTATCTCCTCTCCATCAGAGGGCAGACAGACTGAAAACCACCATCACAGAAAACTAGCCAATCTAATCACATGGACCACAGCCATGTCTAACTCAGTGAAAATATGAGCCATGCCATGTAGGGCCACCTAAGATGGAGAGATCATGGTGGAGAGTTCTGACAAAATGCGGTCCCCTGGAGAAGGGAATGGCAAACCACTTCAGTATTCTTGCCTTGAGAACACTGTGAACAGTATGAAAAGGCAAAAAGATAGGACACTGAAAGAGGAACTCCCCAGGTGGGTAGGTGCCCAATATGCTACTGGAAATCAGTGGAGAAATAACTCCAGAAAGAATGAAGAGATAAAGCCAAAGCAAAAACAACACCCAGTTGTGAATGTGACTGGTGATGGAAGCAAGTTCTGATGCTATAAAGAGCAATATTGCATAGGAACCTGGAATGTTAGGTTCATGAATCAAGGCAAATTGGAAGTCATCAAACAGGAGATGGCAAGAGTGAAGATTGACATATTAGGAATCAGGGAACTAAAATGGACTGGAATAGGTGAATTTAACTCAGATGACCATTATATCTACTACTGTGGGCAGGAATCCCTTAGAAGAAATGGAGTAGCCATAATGGTCAACAAAAGAGTCTGAAATGCAGTACTTGGATGTAGTCTGAAAAAAGACAGAATGATCTCTGTTCATTTCCAAGGCAAACCATTCAATATTACCATAATCCAAATCTATGTCCCTACCAGTAATGCTGAAGAAGCTGAAGTAAAATGGTTCTATGAAGACCTACAAGACCTTCTAGAACTAACACCCAAAAAAGATGTCCTTTTCATTATAGGGGACTGGAATGAATAAGTAGGAAGTCAAGAAACACCTGGAGTAACAGGCAGATTTGGCCTTGAAGTACAGAATGAAGCAGGGCAAAGGCTAATAGAGTTTTGCCAAGAAAATGCACTGGTCATAGCAAACACCCTCTTCCAACAACACAAGAGAAGACTCTACACATGGACATCACCAGATGGTTAACACCGAAATCAGACTGATTATATTCTTTGCAGCCAAAGATGGAGAAGCTCTATACAGCCAGCAAAAACAAGACTGGGAGCTGACTGTGGCCCAGACCATGAACTCCTTATTGCCAAATTCAGACTTAAATTGAAGAAAGTAGGGAAAACCACTAGACCATTCAGGTATGACCTAAATCAAATCCCTGATGATTATACAGTGGAAGTGAAAAATAGATTTAAGGGACTAGATCTGATAAACAGAGTGCCTGATGAACTATGGACGGAGGTTCATGACATTGTACAGGAGACAGGGATCAAGATGATCCCCAAGAAAAAGAAATGCAAAAAGGCAAAATGGTTGTTTGAGGAGGCCTTACAAATAGCTGAGAAAAGAAGAGAAGCCAAAAGCAAAGGAGAATAGGAAATATATACCCATTTGAATGTAGAGTTCCAAAGAATAGCAAGGAGAGATAAGAAAGCCTTCCTCAGTGATCAGTACAAAGAAATAAAGGAAAACAATAGAATGGGAAAGACTAGAGATCTCTTCAAGAAAATTAGAGATACCAAGGGAACATTCCATGCAAAGATGGGCTCAATAAAGGACAGAAATGGTATGGACCTAACAGAAGCAGAAGATATTAAGAAGAGGTGGCAAGAATACACAGAAGCACTGTACAAAAAAGATCTTCATGACCCAGATAATCACATGATGTGATCACTCACCTAGAGCCAGACATCTTCGAATGTGAAGTCAAGTGGGCTTTAGGAAGTATCACTACGAACAAAGCTAGTGGAGGTGATGGAATTCCAGGTGAGCTATTTCAAATCCTGAAAGATGATGCTGTGAAAGTGCCACACTCAATATGCCAGCAAATTTGGAAAACTCAGCAGTGGCCACAGGACTGGAAAAGGTCAGTTTTCATTCCAATCCCAAAGAAAAACAATGCCCCCAAAATGCTCAAACTACCACACAATTGCACTCATCTCACATGCTAGCAAAGTAATGCTCAAAATTCTCCAAGCCAGGCTTCAACAGTACATGAACTGTGAACTTCCAGATGTTCAAGCTGGTTTTAGAAAAGGCAAAGGAACCAGAGATCAAATTGCCATCATCTGCTGGATCATCAAAGCAGCAAGAGAGTTCCAGAAAAGCATCTATTTCTGCTATATTGACTATGTCAAAGCCTTTCACAGTGTGGATCACAATAAACTGTGGAAAATTATGAAAGAGATGGGAATACCAGACCACCTGACCTACCTCTTGAGAAACCTGTATGCAGGTCAGGGAGCAATAGTTAGAACTGGACATGGAACAACAGACTGGTTCCAAATAGGAAAAGGAGTATGTCAAGTCTGTATACTGTCACCCTGCTTATTTAACTTATATGCAGAGTATATCATGAGAAATTCTGGGCTAGATGAAGCACAAGCTGGAATCAAGATTACTGGGAGAAATATCAATAACCTCAGATATGCAGATGACACCACCCTTATAGCAGAAAGTGAAGAACTAAAGAGTCTCTTGATGAAAGTGAAAGAGGAGAGTGAAAAAGTTGGCTTAAAGCTCAACATTCAGAAAACTAAGATCATGGCATCCAGTCCCATCACTTCATGGCACATTGATGGGGAAACAGTGGCTGACTTAATTTTGGGGGGCTCCAAAATCACTGCAGATGGTGATTGCAGCCATGAAATAAAAAGATGCTTACTCTTTGGAAGAAAAGTTATGACCAACCTAGACAGCATGTCAAAAAGCAGAGACATTACTTTTCCAACAAAGGTCCCTCTAGTCAAGGCTATGGTTTTTCCAGTGGTCATATATGGATATGAGAGTTGGACTGTGAAGAAAGCTGAGCGCTGAAGAATAGATGCTTTTGAACTGAGTTGTTGGAGAAGACTCTTGAGAGTCCCTTGGACTGCAAGGATATCCAACCAGTCCATCCTAAAGGAAATCAGTCCTGATTTGGAAGCCCTTCATTGGAAGGACTGATGCTAAAGCTGAAACTCCAATACTTTGGCCACCTGATGCAAAGAACTGACTTACTGGAAAAGACCCTGATGCTGGGAAAGATTGAAGGCAGGAAGACAAGGGGACAACAGAGGATAAGATGGTTGGATGGCATCACCAACTCAATAGACATGAGTTTGAGTAAACTCCGGGAGTTGGTGATGGACAGGGAGGCCTGGTGTGCTGCAGTCCATGGGGTCACAAAGAGTCACATATGACTGAGGGACTGAACTGAACTGAACTGAATGACAGAAAGCAATGGAGTATTCTGAATTTGTGAACAAATGTTATCTTCTTTACAACCTTGCCCACAGACTGACAGGTCAGCTAACAAAGCTCTTTGTTTAGCTTACTGGGTTGTACATATACTGCCATTTTTCATCTACTCAGAGAAAATTTCTGTAACCCCAAACTGAATAAACAGACTTTTTAGGATCATGATGTATTTTCTCCATGGTAGGTGTCTTGTCCTTGCTAAATCATAAATGATGAGTTATATTAATTAAGCTTGGATAAGAAGAAGCTTATAATATTTTTTTTAATTTCATGTTTTCTTCTAGAAGAAAAAAATTATTTTCTGATTTTTGCGTGGAGAAAGAATGCAGAGGATGTAGGAGCAGAGAGGTCTTGGGGATTTATCCTTGGACATGTAGTTCTACCTGAATCCTCTAAAATCACTCTTAGTAGTTGGTCACTCAGATGATTAAATTGTCTCAGTGGGCCACTTGGACTCAATTTGATATAATCATGGAAAACTTTCAGTATGTACTAATACTCAAAGTCAGGAAGTAGGAGTTGAGTCGATTTGAGACCATCAAAACCAGGCAACTTCTAAACTAAAAGTTAACATGGACAGTGAAAGAAACCCAGCATTTTATGTTTAATTATTTGTGTATATTGCATCTGAATGTATTTAGTAAGAAAGAGGAATACCATTGTACTTTTCCTATTTTCTTATTGGACTCTTCTGGGAGGTTGCTTCTGTGGTTTCATTCGCTGAGTTTGATCAGAAACAAGCAGGGAAGGTGAGGAGCGTGGTGGGCATTGGTTAACAGAATGATAACGAGAAGATTTTCCTTTCTACCCTATAGTCTTTTGTTTCAACTTGTCTGTGGTGCTGATCTAGGGGGTGAGAATTGCTTATTGAAGGACTTGAAACCATGATAGTTTAAAAGAATTAATGGAAACCCTGAGAGACTGATTACTACACTGTTAGGATGCATGTTCTTCTTCTTTTTCTTAGCCTTGTCTAATGAAATTGTAAACTCAAGTTGCAAGGAGCTTTTTCAATTAACTACAGATGCATGAGAACCCATTTCAAAATTTGCTAGCTTTAAACAACCACCATTTATTATTGCTCATGAGTCTATGGTTGACCAGGAGAAAAACTAGTGATCTTGAGCAGCTTGGCTTCACTTGGACATGCATCTGTGGTCAGTTGGCAGACTGGCTGGGGCTGGCTGATCTAGGAGAGCTCTCTTACATGTGGCTGCTCATCTTCCTGAAAGTTAGCTTGGGCTTGTTCACATGGCGATTGCAAGTGTCTGAGTTGGTGACGAAAGTGTGCAAAGCCTCGTGAGAGCTAGGCTTGGAGCTGACACGCTGTCACTTCTGTGGCATTCTATTGGTCAAAGTCAACTCACAAAGCCAATTCATATTCAGGCTGAATTCCATGGCAAAGAGAAAAGTACTAACACAATAACACAATTAACATCTTCCTGTATTATTTCTATACCAGGCCGGCATGTTTTCCTTCTACTTCTTGGCAAACTCCTTATTCATCCTTCAAGTCCTTGTTCAGGCATCATCTCCTGTGGGAAGCCTCCTCTGGCCCTTCCCCAGCAGAGTGAGCACTGCTGAACTAGATTGCTATTGTCTGCTTATGGTTTCAGTGCCTTGAGGACAGGTGCTGTTTTCTAACCATCTTTATATCTTCGATGCCTAGCTCAGTACTTGGCCCAGTAAATCATTTGGCCATTACTGCCATTTCTCAGTTCTTCTGCTTCCCCTATCCATATTGTCTTGATGCTGTCATCTTGGGGAAACTCTTTTTTCCCCTCTTAATGTCTCTCCCTTGAATGCCTTAACAACATTGTACTATTTGACAGGTTGTAATCAATGGAATAATAACACTCTAATCCTCTGTGTTTTGCAGTTAGAGTTTTGAGCATTTGTGAAGTTTACTAATTGCAATGTAGCATCTCTATTTTAATTATTTTCTTGCTTGGGGAGGGTCTCTCTTCTTTATCCTTTTTGGTGCAGTTGTGCCTGTCCTGGTTCTTAGCATTTCCAGCACAGAAATGTTTATGATCAAATATTCAGAACTCCTTAGCAGTTGTGCAAGACTCAGCTAACAAAAGTACTTTAACTAGCTATTTAGTGCCATGGAAAGTTGTTAAATAGTTCTGGGGGTCTATAATGACATTTCCCCTTTGTAAAAAACCTCTCTGTTGCTCAGTGTTGATCTCTTCTTGCAGATTATTGCTTAAGGGTATAAGCTCTGTAAAATGAGTACCTGTGGTTAAGACTCCTGGGGTTGAGAGGATCAGAGATAACACCTAGTTCAATATAATCTGATTTTACAGAAGTGACATGGAGGGCCACAGAGGTAAAGTAATATACTCAAAGTTATACAATGACTTTAGGGCTTTAGGAACAGGCTTTGTGCAATTGGAATAATTCAGAAATGTTCTAGAGAAACAAGCTGCCCAGCCAGATGGTTCTTTTCTTCTAGTTAAGCCAGGTATAGTGCCATATAATAAAAGTTCTACCTTAGTAGAAATTCATTCTCTTTGAAAATGTATCATTTTCATGCCAGGGGCCAAGTGTGAAGGGCAGCACTTCTTTGACTGGACCAGGAGTCCATGTACCTATCTGAGGTACCTATCTGTGGCTCAGAGTCATCTGGTTACATGCAGATTTCTGGGCACCTTTCAGATCTCCCAGTTTCTGGGGATTTGGGACATAAATATGCATTTTTAGCAAGTGCCCAGATGATCTGATGTACTTTGAAGTCTGAGAATAAGTGAATGGAATGTGTAATGTCAGCAAGGATAAGTGCTGTGGGGAAACATATGTTAGAGTGAGGAGGGTGTAAGGCACCCTCTATTTGAATAGGTAAGTTAGTGGGGATGGCTTTGACCAAAGACCTGTAAAGGTTAGAAGTAGCTGGCTATGCAAAGATCAATGGCAAGAAGGAATAAGTAAGAGTAAACACTGAGAACTCTCCCAGGAATGAGCTTTGCAGGTTCAAGGAGAAGGAGGGCCTTGCTTAAAACAATCCAATGATTGCCTACCAACTGTAAAATAAAATCCAAACTGTTTACCCTGCTCTGTAAGACCTTTTATGATCTAATCTCTGTCCATTGTCAAAAACTAGCTTAATGGCCACACATGGCTGTGGGGCTGATAACAGTTGCTTAGAATGGCAATTTCTAGTTCATCAGGCATCTCTCATCACAGCTCCATGCTGTGGAATGGGGAGCACACACCTTTGGGGGAATTAGCTTCAGCAAGGTCAGCTGAAAACTGACCTCTGGATTTAGTAAGATGAAACCCATGCCCTTGACAAAAGCTATACTTAGGCAGCCAGGGGAAGATTTGATCAGAGCAATTAGTAACTTTTAGAGGATTTCTATTGTGTGTGAGTGAATAGCATGGCGGCTGGAGGGATGTTGGGTCAGGGAGATCTTTATTTTCTTTTTTAAATTGGAGTTTTTATACCATCTGTGAGTGGTATCAGGAGTGATCTGGTTTGGAGGAAGAAACAGACAAGTTTAGGAGAGAGGCAAGATCAAAAACTTTGAGAAGGAAGGAATGGAAGGATTTGTGTACCAGGGAGTGGTTGGCCCTAGATAGCATCAGGGATAGCTCTCCTTTTTAACAGGAAGGAAAGCAAGTTTAAAGAGTTTATAAGTGCTGAAATCATGATCCAAATCAGTTTTTGTCTTAAATCCCAGTCTATAAATTTGTCCAAAGCCAGCTTTTGTTCAGGAAAGTAATTTCATTATTTTTCTTCTTCTCTTTCTTTTCCTCCTCCTCCTATTGTCCTTTGTTCCCAGATCCTGTAGTTCCAGCTAATATCATTTATTCATTCAACAAAGTCTTCATGCACCCACTCTGCAAAGTATTCCCAAGTGTGTGATTTGGCATGTGGATGAGGGGTGCTTACCCATCAGTGAGAAGCCGTTGTCTTTTTCACCCCTGGATAGAGTGGCTGTCAGCATTCCCAGGAAAGCTGATGGTTTTGACTATCTGGACACATTCTTGGGCCTTAACCTGGAGGAGGACTCTCTCCCATGAATGGGTGGCCTCAGGGTATGATATAAGAAGAGAATTTCTGCTCTCTTAGCTAGTTAGACAAAACCCTCTGAGGACGAATGGGTGACAAATGTCACAGTCAGACCTCTCTCAATACCTGAACCATCTTCAAGACAGTGCCTCTATAACTTAGGTAGAATGTTCCATTAAGGACTAGTTATCTTGCTAGTAATTGATACAAGTGGTTTTGTGAATGTATAACGGAGTTCTGCTTATTTTAATGTTTTCTTTTAACTGCACAATTTTTTCTTGAGTCTACTTTATCTTGCATCATTCTTTGATGCATAACTTAGAAGTTGGAAGGTACCCAGAGAGGGATCTTTATGAAAAAATAGAAACTCAAATTAGATATCAAGCTCATTGAAGAGTTTGGATTACTAATAAACAACTTACTATGCACTAGGTGAAAAAGTGATGCTTGGAGACACAGCCAGCAAAGAGAATGCTTGAGTATGCTTAAAACATAAGTTTAAGTAGGCTTGTGTGAGATAGTCTCTTTAAGTAATTTCTGTGGTAAAATGTGTTCTGAGCTTCAAAGAATGGATTGAAGCCAAAGTCTTGCTATTCAGATCACTCATATAAGAGGAAGTATGCTTAATTTGCCTAATGGTCCTTATTGCTAATATTTAAGATAACTAGCAGAAATATATGAAAGATTCTGGGTGAGGTGAAAGGGCAGTCATGTTAACACCAGAGTAATATCAGGGCTAAAGTTAGTACAGAGAAACATATGACAAAAAGTTATCTATACTTGCAAGTGGGCAACAAACTAAGCTTTAAGCTTCTTGGTGACCAGAAGAAAATGGGAAACAATTAATTCTAAGAGTCATAGGGTCCACAAGGTGCCCTTTGTAAATTAGAGGTGTTAAACTGGTAGAACTGCTGCTCTTGAAACAGACAGGTGGGAGCAGCCTTGGGGGAAAAACAGTATAATCCATACAGACTGCGGAGGCCACTCTGGACACTGCCTATGGCTCCCTGTTTTCTGGCTCACCTTTCTCAGTTCTCTCTTGGTGTGACCTGTTTGGTTTCCTGGCGCTCTGCACTCTTTTTTTGTTGGCCCGGTGGCTGACTCTGAGCTGGAGTCTGCCTGGTTCTGAGCTCTCTTTCAGAACCCGCTTATAACCACTGCCTTGTTCGAACTCCATCAGCATCATGCACGCTTCTGACCTGCTCAGAGCCGAGGCTCGTCTCTCCCTTCAAACCCGGTCCCACTCCTCAAGCTCAAACCTCCTACTTGGACAGGTGTACACAAAGGAACAGTTGTCTGCTCTAAGATGGGGTTGCTTGAAATAAAAATTACTCAGCCTTTTCCTTATGGGTGTATCTGAATAAGCTATTCTTAACGAAATATGATACATGTTTGAATATTTTTCTCTGGTTGCATTTGTTTATGTTGGTAATTTCTTCCTTCCAGCTATAAGTGATCAAATTTAGGTGCTATAAAATGATAAAGTTCATGGAAGGGAGTGGGCAGGGTGGTGGCAAGCCCTCTAATTTGAATTTATGATTTGCCATATCTGAATTAAGGTTGTGATATGTTCTGCTATACCCTTATGTGCCTTGGAAGAGGGAGGAAGGTAGGAGGGATGGAAGGAAGATGGTGAGGGGAAGGAATGAAGGAAGGAATGAAGTCTCTTCTAAAAGTACAGCAATTGCATTGAATATTTGAGTATATATTATCATATTGGCAGAAATATAGAAATGTGTTCGCCCCTGGGTAGAGTAGCTGTCAGCATTTGCAGGAGAGCTGATTGCTTTTGCCCATCTGGCCACATACCCTGGGAGGGGTATCCTTTTCTGTTAGTGGGTGGCCTCAGAGGATGATACAGTAGAGAATTCCCACCCACTTGGTGGGTGGATATGTACTGATGAAAAATATCCAGTCATATGTTTTAAAATTTAAATGTATAGTTAAACATCAAGAAGAAGCCTAAAATGTCCATAGGTGTGCTCCTGGAGAGTAGATATCTGATGAAATTAAAATTTAGGCTTCTAACTATATTTCAAACCTGTCTGTAAAGATTTATAAAGTTTGGCAGATCTAATTATATTGTAGATAAAAACCCTGCTGAGAGTCTGTCAAAATCCTTGTTAGTCAAATCTGCATTGGAGACCAAGAACTTATATTTTTCACCTAGCCTTCTTTGGAAGGAAGTGTAACTTTTGATCTTGACTGTCCAAGTATGTCTTCCCCGGTCTCCTCCAGTGACAATTCTAGTTTCCACATTGCTAGTGAATTGGGTCTTTTTTAGGGGCCTCTGATGACTCCCAGGAAACGGACAGGTCTTACATGCTGAGCATGACAGATGAGAAGCACCAGGCTCCCTCTGGGAGAGCATCATTGAGCCAAACAGCCAAGGACACTTGCCTGGGGTGTTGTCTCAGCATCCTCTATGCTGGAGTCATGTGTCCAGGCAGAGAACAATATGATGTGAATCTGTCCCCTGGCACAATGCTTAATGTTATCCATACCAAAACTAAATCACTAGACTGAAAGTGGTGTCTTTTCTTTTACCTCTCATCGGTATATTTTTCTTCCTGTTTTCCTCCTGGGCAGGAAGTAGAGCAATACTGTGTACAGTTGATAAGCCAACTTTTATTCCTTCATTGTTTATTCTTTTGGTATTTCAAATTTTGCTTAAATCTACATGAGAAAGGTACAGCTAATGGATTTGTCTCTGAGAGCACTCTGTTTCAAGAAGCTGATATCCTTTGGTTGAAAGACAGTGTTAGTGTAGTATACAATATATTTTCTCTTCAGTATTTTGCTGAGGCTGTCTTCAAAACAACCATCCTCCAGAATTGGCAAATAGACTAGAAGTGCCTCTTGGCTCACTTCAAATATATGGGGAAAATACCCAGGGCCCTGGTGATAAGGTGCCTGTGAAAAGCTAAGTGCCCACGATGCATTGCTTGTAGAGCTTTCCATTGTAATCCCAAGAGTACTCAGGGGAGACTCCTGTCTTAGTGTGGGAGCCTGGATGGGAATTTATGGCAAAAGAGGACCAACAGTTTCCCAACACACATTGTTTTATAATCTTTCTTGTCCTGTCTACTAGGTTTTCTGAACAAGAAAGATCACCCATCAGTGACTCCATGTTTGAATTTGGTTAAATGACAATCCTTCTTAACATAGCGTAAACCTAGACTAATAAGAATCAAAATTGTGCAGGGAGCAAAGCTTATCTTGTGAGGAACAGTCAAGAAAAGACCAAATTAACAGATTATTGAATGGTTTGTGTTCTCAGAGCACCGATGGAGCATAGTATTTGGCCCAGCTTATAGCATAGTCGTAATTAACTACTTGGGTATTATTGTACATACAGAGAAGGCACATAGAACACAGGTTGCCCTACCAGGCTTGTATTTGTAAAATCTGTCTTATTTCAGTTTAAAGAGGTTCAAGATCATGAATTGACTGTTTTGCTTTTTTATCACATTATCTCAGAAAATGGAAATTGTTCCCCCAAGACATTGAACTAGAATGAGATGCAGAGCTGGTGCTACTTGCAGCTGTGCATCATTAAATGTGTTACATCTCATGGGGTCCTCTGGGCTGCATCTTGTGCTGATGGGCCATTGGCCATCTTTGGCATCAGTCAGCTATGCCTAAGTTCTAGCCTTGGGCCTGTTGGGAGCAGCTAAGTTGGGTGTTATTAATCAGGAGAGCAAGAAGCCAGACTCAACCTCAACCACAAAAGATTGGCTCTTTGTGAAAAAGTTTAGGTTTTAGTGACTTCCAACCTAGGAAGCTCAAGATGGTTTCCATTTAACAGCTGCACACCCTCTCTTTTCCTTGCTAAGGGAGCCCTGATTTTGTTCTTTTTCCTCCAAGCAGCAATGTGTTTAAGGAGAAGCTTAAGAAAGAGCCTTGATTAGTCTGAGCTGTGTTCTCCACGTGTGAACCTACAGTATCAACACTGATCTGAGAACTTGTTAGAAATGCAAGTTTTTTAGGGGATATATGTATACTTATAGCTGATTCATGTTGTTGTGTGGCAGAAACCAATGCACATTATAAAAAAATTATTCTCCAATTAAAAATAAAGAAAAAATAAAATGGATAACCCACAAGGACCTACTGTAGAGCACAGGGAACTCTGCTCAATATTATGTAACAATTTAATTGGGAAATGAATTTGAAAAAGAATAAATGCATGTATATACATAACTGAATCACTCTGTCATACAACTGAAACTAGCACAATATTCTTAATCAGCTATACTTCAAAATAAAATTAAAAGTTAAATGTAAGTTCTTAGGGCCTACTGCAAATCTTCTAAATCAGAAATTCTGGGGAGGGAGACCAGCAATGGGTTTCCACAAGCCTTCTAGATGATTCTAACACCCACTCAAGTTTGAGAACCACTGGTCTAAGCCAAATATGGCAGCTTGTGTCCCTGGCTGTATGATTAGTTTGGGTGGGGACCTCTGATGCAGTCCCAGTAAATAAGATGGAAGGGGAAACTGGGGCTTCCTCAGTAAGGGAAGATATATTTCCCCCTTTTCTCTGCTTCTGGACATTTACATGTCCAGCCAGTTAAACTTAAGGTTTTTATGTATCAAGAGTTGTTTATAAAGAGGTTTGACAAATATTTGTCATTACTCCTTTGAAAAACATAAAATGTTACAAATGAAAAACAAGGAGGGACTAAATGTAGTTTCTGTGAAGAATTTATTTGGAATATTCTGACCCAGTTAGACCTTATTCTGCTGCCTATTTGTAGCAAGGTCATACCTTAGTCAACCCAGAACTGGACGCACTGATATCAGCTCAGGGTCGGTCACTGACTACAGGGCTGGGGCTATTCACTCCATACAAATCCCTTGCTAAATGTTTTGTCTCCCAAGTGTGCTTTGCTGGGAGTGGTGGAGAATGGTTGTTTGGACATCAATTGGCTCTCCCATGCTAAGGCAAAGAGGGTCCCCAGAGTTGTCTTCAGAGCTGCTCAGTGGACATTTCTCAGGCCAAGAGCAGTGTTTGCAGAGCTCAACCATTTCTCATCAAGGACTGTTTGCTGTTCTTCCCAGGCTTATATGAAGTCTCGGTGTGGACTCCTCGCAAGGGTGTCCCAGTATTTGATTTTTAGTTACAAAGGCTCACTGCTGAAAATGTGACCTTTCAGTTGGCTCTGTTTTTCCCAATGGCCTTAAAGGAGATGAAGCATTATTGCTAAGAGCTGAACTGGGCCTTTGGCTTCCTTTCCATCTCAGTGAGAGAGGTAACTTTGCAATGGTCATCCTGATTTCACTCAAGCTCCTTTCTATCCTCCAGTCTTCTGGAACATCAAAATCTGTAGCATTTCCTGATTTGGCCTTTGGGGTTAAGTAATACAGCCTATAAAGGAAGCAGACTGATTTTTTTCTTTTCATTTTTAATACCAATTGCCCTGGTAGAAAGGAAACTGCTGTGAGTTACAATGGCAGAACTTGGAGATGAATTAGCAGGCTCCCTCTCTTTCCCTGGCCAAGTTGACTGTGTGGGCCCCTCTCTGTATGCACACTGAATTATGGAACATTCAGCCGATTAGTTGGAAGGGCTTTTAGCAACAGTGGCCTATCTGCCACAGTATGACTATTTATAGGCTACTTTGTTCCAGCAAACCACTTTCATTCTAGCTCCTTCGCCTGGTTGGTATTGAACTATTTCCATTATCCATGAGGGTGCTGTGAGCCAAATTTTATTTACAGTTTGAAGCCATTAATATCATTGGTTGAAGGGATTTAATGTGGGACATTAGGGATGAATGTACTATAGATTTTACCATCACAGAAACAAATCGGGCACAGACACAAAGCAGTAAGATACAGCAGCTATAGACAGTGATGCTCAAAATAAAACCACAAAACACACATGTAACATTCATCCTGACCAGACATGGCCCTATAGGAGTCCCTGCTGCTGCTGCTGCTGAGTCGCTTCCGTCGTGTCTGACTCTGTGCGACCCCATAGACGGCAGCCCACCAGGCTCCCCGTCCCTGGGATTCTCCAGGCAAGAACACTGGAGCGGGTTGCCATTTCCTTCTCCAGTGCATGAAAGTGAAAAGTGAAAGTGAAGTCGCCCAGTCGTGTCTGACTCTTAGCAACCCCACGGACTACAGCCTACCAGGCTTCTCCATCCATGGGATTTTCCAGGCAAGAGTACTGGAATGGGGTGCTATTGCCTTCTCCAATAGGAGTCCCTATTACCTCATAGAGCTAAGTGAGCTGGTATTTAGATTCTCTATGATTTGACCCCAAACCTCTATCCCACTCCATCTCCATCTAACATCCTTTTTCATCATCCCATCTACCTGTGCCACCTTGCCCCCTCTGGACCACATCGTGCTTCCATGTCTTTGCACACACTTGACCTTGGCTTGAGGTGCCATTATCTTATCTAATAGTGGGCTCCTGTGTCCTCTAACAATATCCTGCTCATTTTTCAAAGTCCAAATCTAGCATCACCTCCTTCATCTCCGATTTCCCACAGTCAGAATGAATCTCTACTTGGCACCCTGCCCCTAAATTACCTGAGCAACTTTTAACATGTATTCCATTCTGCCCTGTATTGTGGTTAGCTGTTTTCCTGTCTATCTTGTTAGAATTTAAACTGCTTAAAGGAAAGAAGGGTCTTGTTTTTATCAGAATATTCCTTCTGTCCCTACCACCTAGAACAGTGCTCAGTAGTAGATGCTTGGCAAATATTTAAATGGGAGAGTAATGGGAGACTTCTCTCCCATGTTAGATTCTCCCTAGAAAAGGGCAGACAAAAAGCAGCCTTAGTTCGACTGTTGAGTTTGAATAATTTCAGTGAATTTTTTGTGTCTTTAGGTTTTTAGGGATTAATTTTAAATTAAAAAAATGGAAAGCATTATGTTCTCAGCACCAATTGTATTCCTATTTTAATCTTAAGTGCAAAGCAATGCTCCCAGGAACCTGACCTTTATTTTCTATAATATTTTTCACTTCCTACTTTTCAAACATAATATTTCTCCACATTTTTATTAAAATTAGGCATTTGACTGAAAGAACAGAAGTATTCTATTCAACTGTCTCTTGGGAATTGCCTGAAGGATCAGGAACCAAGCCTTTATAGCTAGTGCCACTTCAAACAGATCACCCAAGACTGTCCTCCCTGTCCAGGGTCAATGCTCACTTAGTGGAGAGGATAGAGTCTCGCTTCATTGTACACTCGAGCCTGGCAAACTGGCTCCACCAACAGAAGTGGATGCTTATTGTCTGGTCAGGACTGGACTGGCCTATTGCAGTAAAGACTTATCAGTGGGCTATGATGTGCTGAGATACTTTTGCCTACTTGGAGGAAAATGTAGCTGAAATACATTCCCCCACATGTGATTACGGCTCCAGAGCCATGCCCCACTCTTTCCTACTCTGCTTTGTGCTCCAAAAAAGCTGCTTCGTGCTCTTGTGGCTGCTGGCTTCCAGCTGGGTTCAGCCAATTGGCAGGGATATTGCCAATTGGCAGGGGGCAAGGGATATTTATTCCTTAAGCTTCCCTGTGGGGCCAGCCATATTTCTCTATCCTAAGTAAGGGCCACAAATTCTGCCAGGTAGCCATCACCCCCTTCTTTTCTAGATTCTAGTAACCTTTCCTTTCAATCATCCCTTCCGCCCTAGTGGCGGTAACAGACTCAGCTGCTACTAAGCCTGGAGCCCTGTGGTTTATAGATATAGTTCCTTTGAGGACCACTCCCCTTATATCTTATCAATAATTGTTGAAATACTCTCCTCAGATGCCCTGTGGAGTACCATCCTTTTCCTGCTAGGACCTGGCTAGATCGCCATGTCATATTAGACAAGCCTGGCTAGTCCAGATTTGGTTTTGTGTTTGAATCTCCTTCCCCTTGTTAAAAACTGGTGCCTAAGCCTTCAGTGGGACAGATATTGGGTGGTAGATGACAGAAGGAGCAGAATGCATGAGATTCTCTGTTTGGCTGCTGCTGATGCTGCTGATGCTGCTGCTGCTGCGTCGCTTCAGTCGTGTCCGACTCTGTGCGACCCCATAGACGGCAGCCCACCAGGCTCCCCCGTCCCTGGGATTCTCCAGACAAGAACACTGGAGTGGGTTGCCATTTCCTTCTCCAATGCATGAAAGAGAAAAGTGAAAGTGAAGTCGCTCAGTCATGTCTGACTCTTAGCGACCCCATGGACTGCAGCCTACCAGGCTCCTCCGTCCATGGGATTTTCCAGGCAAGAGTACTGGAGTGGGGTGCCATTGCCTTCTCTGTCTCTGTTTGGCAACTTCCTTCAAAAACCCAAACAGAACAACTAAAAGAGAATTAAAAAGGAAAAAGGAATTGTAGAAACCTAAAATTGGAAGGAACCTTGGTAATTATCTAAGGAGGGAGCCTAGAGCTATAATGCTTCCGCATCTACAATATTGTTACATAAAAAAGAAGTTTGAAGCTCTAGTGTCTTCCTCTTATAAGTGTCAGGCGAGTGTATTCTCCTCAGTTCTGTCTCGTCTCAACAAATATTTTGAAGCGACGGACGTTAGAGCCCTCGGCGTGTCATAGCTCTCAGACAGACTGTTATAGTTCTCGGGTCTTGGACAGACCGTGTTATAGCTCTTAGACAGATCAGTGTTACAGCTCCCTGTTACAGCTCAATTTTATTTAGAAAATAGCAGGAAAATACATCCTAGAGGCGTGAGGACATGCCGACTTAAAGACGCAAAGAAAAGAGGGGAGCCCCAGCTCTTTTGCTCCTCTTTTTATACGTTTTTCCCTCCCCACTGAGCCTGCCTTACGTAAATTGGGCTATCCAGGAGTGCTGTTTGTTCTACCCGAGGTCCTCACTTCCTCGGACCTTCCTTTGTCCTATTTTTTCGGGCTTTTCGCTTCCTAGTCTTTTAGCCACCGCCATTCTGGACTCCTGTTTCCTATTCTTACTCCCTAACATAAGGACACTAATCCTATCATGGGCACCCTCATGACCTCCTCTGAACCTAATTGCCTCCCAAAGGCTCCACCTTCAAATACCATCACCTTGGTGGTTAAGAGTTTCAGCATATGAATTTGGAGGTGGAGGCACAAATATTCAGTTCGTAACAGTGCCTGACATAAAGGCAGCATTCCTTGGTGGCTGGTGCATCCCATGGATGATGACTAGCTGGTGCAGTCAGGTTCTTTTTCTTGGGGAATTTGAATAGGAGATTTACAGTTAGTCAAGTCTGTGGCCCCAGCAGCTGTGGGAGCAGAGACCAAGTAGTGGAGTCAACATAACACAGTAGATAAAGCACCAGAGTAGAAAAGAGCAGGAATCATCTCCTGAAGAATGCCACCAGGAGACGGCCTCTAGAGAATGTGGACCTTCTGACCTTCCAGTTCATGCTCTAGCAGTCCTTTCCTTGGAACAGACCTAGATGACTTTAGGCTTGATTAGCTACAAGTCCAAAAGAAAGAGGTTTTCTCTTTTCCAATAAAAGTCCAAGGTTTGAGCATTATTGAAGTGCAGGGTCACATGGTTATCTTGAGTTAATCACTGTAATGTGGGTGATGACGCTCTTTCACTATCTGGGCTAGATCCCGTGACCACACCAGGAGATTGGGAGTGGAGTCTGTCCCACTTGACATATAGGATACTATTATCGAAAGAAAAGAAGAGGGATGTTGGACTTGCTAAAACTAAAAACTGAGGTCATCAAAGCTGTTTTCAGTTTCTTACTGCCTGAACTAACCCATGGAACACAGCTACCATTCTGAGAAGTAGATCCTCTTTTTTTTCTCTATCATGTGCTGACAACTGGTCTTGTGGCCACAACTGAAGTGCTTGCAGTGACATCAAGCCTACCAGATCTCCAGGTGGCCAGCCTGATGTGCTGTTGAACAACCCACATTATCAGACCTTTACCCTGTGCCCCAGCCTGCCAGTTGCCAGTTCTCCTTGGTCCTACATAACAACGTTACCAAATACCCTCCCTCCTCCACATGACAGCCTTTTGAATTCAGAAGACAGTTTAACAATTAAGAATGATTACAGGGATATTAAAATCAAGCAATCATTTGCTGGAAGGAGCGTATTTTCTCATTTACCTACAAGTAACATTAAATAACTCACTCCTACTCAATTAAAAAAAAAAAAAAAAGCCCCAAGCCAAAAACATTAGGAATCCAAATATCTTCTCTCCTCTTCCCCCACATGAAAGCTTTGCTAACAAACAACCATATTGCTATAAATAATGCGCTGTGCTCTTGAGTAAGTGATGCTGGGCCTGAATAATGGTGTTAGCTGTGGAATGGTAAATCCCACTCTGGATGTGGGACGCAATAGCCGTTTATAAAGACAATCCAATCTGACTAGCAAGGAAATGGAATGACTCTGCTTCCAATTGGTTTTTGTTTAATGATACCTCACTTCAAAATGTCACTTAAAGAGTTCCAAATGGCTTAATTGATCTGTAAATGAATCTAAAACACCTGGGGTATAAACCAAAGAACACTCTTGGGATCTAGTGATTCAGAGTGCTTGTTGGGAAGCAAACCACGGCAGAACCTCCTGCATCCTAGGGGGTTTGCCTGAGCCTCAAAGTGGGAAGAAAGAAGCTAGCGCCCCAGCCGTTATTGCTGGGCACCTTGCCTGTCTGCTCAGACTCCGCTTTAGAAGACCCGAGTGACGCTCAAGATAGGCAAGGAGACTTCCTAATCTGATAAAGTAGGTCCCTTTAAACCCAGAAGAGTTGGCCACTGTGGGACACGAAATGTTCTTTTCCTGGCAGAACAGCCTACGAGGCTCAAAGCTCAAGGTAACAGCTCAGTGGGAACCTTTCATATCCTGCAAATGTCCATCCATGGTCAGAAAGAGGAATTTTTTTTTTTTTTTACTGACTGCCCTCTGCTTGTTCTAAAGCCCCTCGTTCTGCTAAGGGCGGAAGAAGCCTGTAAAGTTAAGGCAATCCATCTACTTCCTCTTTAAATAAAAGCTTTGGTTAAACATTTAGCTAGTTCAGAGTTCCAGCACCCCATCAGAGTTGGTCTTGATGCCATTCTCCAGGTTCTGGCTGCTCTCTTCTGAGTTGTCCCTTGCTCACCTGATGCCTGTGTGTTCCAGAGCTCTCTCTCGGTCTTGTATCTTAGACTGCAAACCTTGTGCTGCCTCAGTTTCCAGTTCCGCGCTCTGTGATCTTCTATGTGCCCCAGAGGCCCTGATGATCCTCGACGGCTTTTTGCCTCATTCGAGAATATGGGTGACTGAAGCTGCCTCTGGAGCTACCCTCCCACTTTGCTGCTTTTCCATTCCTGAAAACCATACCAAACCCAGGGTCATGCTCAGTAAGGAACTCTGAGATGCCATGGATTCTCCCTCAACCTTGGTGGGGCTTCTAATGTCTCAGCCCTATGATGCAGGAAGCACAGACTCTTTTGGGGACCCCACAACAGTTAAACTCACTGTTCTTCCTTATCCCGTTGGAAACTTCTCAGAGACTTCCCAGAACCCTGAAAGTTTACGATAAATTCTATGTTATGACTTCCAATTTTTCTCCAGTTTTCTAACATAGAAAGGGAAGTCTGGGGCTTAAAAAAAGACATTTTCTCTCTTAACAAAGTCATGCTTTGTTTTTTTGTTAAAAAATAACCCAACCTTATTGATATATAATTTCTATACCATAAAATTCACCCAAGTAAGTGACTTTATCCAAGAATTTCAGTGAATGTATAAAATTCATAATCAAATTTCAGCTTTGGAATATTCCTATAACCTGAAAAAAATTTTTGTGCCTCAGTCGGTTCAGTTCAGTTCTTGTCAGTCATGTCCAACTCTTTGCAACCCCATGGACCACAGCGTGTCAGGCTTCCCTGTCCATCACCAAGTCCCAGAGTTTACGCATTGAGTTGGTGTTGCCATCCAACCATGTCATCCTCTGTCGTCCCCGTCTCCTCTCGCCCTCAATCATTCCCAGCATCAGGGGCTTTTCAAATGAGTCAGTTCTTTGCATCAGGTGGCCAAAGTATTGGAGTTTCAGCTTCAACATCAGTCTTTCCAGTGAACACTCAGGACTAATCTCCTTTAGGATGGACTGGTTGGATCTCCTTGCAGTCCAAGGGACTCTCAAGAGTCTTCTCCAACACCACAGTTCAAAAGCATCAATTCTTCAGTGCTCAGCTTTCTTTGTGGTCCAACTCTCACATCCCTACATGACTATTGGAAAAACCATAGCTTTGACTGGACGGACCTTTGTTGGCAAAGTAATGTCTCTGTTTTTTAATATGCTGTCTAGGTTGGTCATAACTTTCCTTCCAAGGAGTAAGCGTCTTGTGCCTATTTGTAGTTAATTCCTGTCTCTGCTCCCAGTCCCAGGAAACCACTGATCTGTTTTGTCTGTAAATGTGACTTTCTAGGCCTATCATAAGAATAGGATAATATAATATGTAGGTTTTTGGTCTAGCTTCTTTCACTTAGCTTAATGTTTATGAGGATGATTCAGATTGTCGCATCTATCAGTAGTCCATTCTTTTAACTGCTGATTAGAATTACATTAGGACTTCCCTGGTGGCTCAATTGGTAAAGAATCTTCCTGCAATACAGGAGACCCAGGTTGAATCCCCAGGTTAGGAAGATCCCCTGGAAAAGGTAATGGCAACTCACTCCAGTATTCTTGCCTGGAGAATGCCATGGACAGAGAAGCCTGGCAGGCTACTCTCCACGGGGTCTCAAAGAGTTGGACACGACTGAGTGACTTATACTTCACTTCAGAATTACATTTAAAATGCCACATTTTGTTTATCCACTTACCATTTGATGGACATTTGGATAATTTTCTAGTTTTAATTATTATGAATAGTGCTACTATGAACATTCATGTACACATCTTTATACAGCCATATGTTTTCATAAGTGGAAGCAGAATTCCTTGGTTATATGGTAAATTTGTGCTTAACTTTTTAGGAGACTACCAAACTGTTTTTCATAGTGGCTGTACTATTTGACATTCTCACTAGAGCATTCCGGTTTGTCCACATAATCACTAACTCTTGGTATTATATGGCTTAAAAAATATAGCCATTTTAGTTGTCATGTAGGAGTATGTTGAGTTGTGTGTGTGTGTGTGCATTACCTTAATTACTAATGAGGTTGGCTTTTTTTCGTGGCCTTGTTAGCCATTCATATGCCTACTGTATTTCATTTGGTACCATGTTTATTAAAATCTTTCACCCATTTAAAAAGATTGGGTTGTAAATCTTTTTAATTAGTTATTTGTGTTATTTTTCTAGATACAAATCCTTTACCAAATATTTGATTTGCAAAATTTTAAACCAGTCTATGGTTTGTCTTTACATTACTTAATGATATGTTCTTAAGTAAAATGATTCTTAATTTTAGGAAGTCCTATTTATATTTTTTTCTTTTTAATGAACGTGCTTTTGGCATCATATCCTTGTCAAACCCAAGTTCACAGAGATTTCTCCTGTTTCCTTACAGATAATTTAGTTTTACCTCTCAAATTTAGGTCTATGATCCATTTGCAGTTGAGTTTTGTATAGGATGTGAGGCAAGTGTCTTGAGTTCTTTTTTGTTTTTTGCATGTGAATATCCAATCATACTAGCACCATTCTTTGAAAAGACTACACTTTCCCAACTGAGTTTTATGGACACAATTGCTAAAAACCAATTAGCCATAAATGTAAAACCTTATTTGTGAACTCTAAGTTGTTTTCCATTAATCTATATGCCTATCCTTCACCAACACCACTCTCTTGATTACTATAGCTTTATAGTAAGTTTTGAAATCAGAGCATATAAGTCCTCTAGTTCTTCCTTCCCTCCCCCCCCTCTGGTTCTTCTTACTCAAAATATTTTGGTTATTTAAGATTTCTGCATTTCCACATAAATTTTAGAGTAAGCTTGTCAGTTTTTATAAAAATTCTGCTGAAATTGATAGGGATTGTATTGAATTTCAGTTTGGGGAGAGTTGCCTTCTTGACAACTTGTCCTTAGTATTGACTATTTCAATCTGTGAACATGAACATTAGTTAAATGTTTAATTTCTCAGCAATATTTGTAGTATTCATTTGCTGAATTTATTTCTAAGTTTTTTATTCTCTTTGATGTGGCAAATAAATTTGTTTTCTTAAATTGTTCATTGCTAGTATGTAGATATATAATAGATTTTGGTATATTGATCTTATATTCTGTGACCTCATCAAATTCATTTTGTACTTCTAGTGCTTATTTTTTTGTTTTTTGCCTTCCTTTCTGTTAAATAAATGTTTCAATTCCTTTGTTGATTTTAAAAATGATTTCTTTTAGTTATTTATTACTGATTGCTATAATGATTACAATATGTACTTTAACTTTTCACAGTCTACTCCAGAGTAAAACTAACTTTGTTCTGTTAAAACATAGAAATTTTGCTTCAGTAGAGATTCATGTTCCATTCATTCCCCACCTTTCGTACTGTTACATATACATTATACTACTAAGCATATAAAATATCTAGTACATTATATACATTTATAGTTTATAATCCAAACAAAGTGGTGTTAAAATTATTGATTTATACAATAGTATATCTTTTAATATTATGCCCAAATTCCTTTCATTTCCTGTAAATAAATTATGGTTTAATATTTTCAGTACTATCCTTCCATTTTAGAGACTGGTCTACTTTGTCCTCAGTGACCATTCTGCTGAATCACTCTCCTGAGGATCTGTCTTAAATTGTCCAGTTTCCACAGCTTCGTTTTTAATGAGAAGTGTTCAGTCCTTATGGATTTAATGTCATTCCTGGATCATTGGTCTCATCCTGAGTCATATGACTGAAAGTCTCTTTTCTTATAACTGAGTCTGGAATTCAAGTTCCAGTTAAATTTGAGATTCTCTAGTCCTGGATCACATAATGCTATATGACTACTAGATTCTAACATCTGTGCTAACATGATAATTCAAATTTTTAACCAAAAGAGAGATGAACAATAAACCTTGGGGTTACTCTTGATCAGGAATATGGTAATAATGATATCAACAAGTCAACCATTTCTTGGGGTTTTATCACAGCCTTCTCTAGTGACTCAGATGGTGAAGAGTCTGCCCACAATGTGGGAGACCCAGGTTCAATCCCTGGGTTGGGAAGATCCCCTGGAGGAGGGAATGGCAACCCACTCCAGTATTCTTGTCTGGAGAGTCCTATAGACGGAGGAGCCCGGTGGGTCCCAAGCATCAGGTCACAAAGAGTCGGACATGACTGAGTGACTGACATACTCACTGCCAGTTCCTCCGTAGCTTGTATGCCTCACAGCTTCCATCTCACTTGTTTCATTCCCGTCTGACTTGTGTTATTGCTGCTTCTGCCTCCCAAGTAGTCCATGCACCATTATCTCCCTCCTGCCCCTTCCTCCGGCCAGTTCCTCTTCCAGAGAGGCTCTCTGTTTAGTGGGCCATTCCATTCTCAACATGAATGTGATGACTGGTGACCTTTTCATATGGATTCTTTATGTGTGATCTCTATGCCTAAGCTGGTCCTGTTCTTCCCGGGCAAAGAGCTTCTGTGTGGGGCCTAGGCAAACCAACCTTCCTTATTTGACTCAGGAAAACTTCCTTGTTTCTCTCTTCTCACCTAATTATATAAACCACTCTCAGATAAGAGCTGCTCAAACCCGTACTCTGAATGGGTTTGTGTCCCCATACAGTCTTGGACTGTTTTGTTGTATTTTCAGTTTTGCCCTCTTGGCAGATTGGAAAGCAGGTCCACTGCCTTCTTCTCTCCCCATCTTTTTCCTGTCTCCCTCCCATTTAACCCATGCCTTTCCAAAGATGATCACAGTCAGTTTAATGGGAAGCCCCCCAAAAATATGTCCATGTCCTAATCCCTGAGACCTATGAATATGACCTTATTTGGAAAAAAAAAATCTTTATAGATGTAATGAAGTTAAAGATCTTGGAGTGAGATCAGCCTGTATTACCTAGGTGGACCCTGGACTCATTGTCAAGCGTCCTTTATGAGAGACAGGAAGAGGAAAAGTCACAGACATGTGGAGAAGGCCATTTGAAGGTGGATTCAGAGACTGGAGGGATATAGTCACAAGGGATGCTGGAAGGGGAAAAGACTGAATTGTCCCCTAGAGTGTAGCTGTACTGACACCTTGATTTCAGACTTCTGGCCTCCAGAATTGTGAGAGAATAAATATTTGTCGTTTTAAGCCATCAGGTTTGTAATAATTTTTGATGGCAGTCCTAGGAAACTAACCAGACTTCCCTGGTGGCTCAGATGGTAGAGCGTCTGCCTACAATGCGGGAGACCCAGGTTCGATCCCTGGGTTGGAAAGATCCTCTGGAGAAGGAAATGGCAACCCGCTCCAGTACTCTTGCCTGGAAAATGTAGTAACCTTTTCCCAAACCTGACCAACCACCTCCCTATTCAGTCAACAGATCTTACTCAAGCTTTGTGTCTCTCTTCCAAATTGATCTCTACATTTGATTTTAGCTACATTTTTTTTTCTTTCTCTGTCCCCTCATTTTGACTAATTTGTCAACATTTCTAACATCTCCACAGAAATATGTTGTTACATTCCTCCCCTCTTGTATGTCATCGCGATGGAAGTATGTAAAAAAATAAGTAAAAGCTATGGAGAAGGGTGATTACAGAATACTGGGGACAAACCACAGTTATTAAAAATGTCTTAGAAGTTTCAACATAGTGGTTTGATTTCTATATAGCAGATTTCCACCTGGTTATGGCACTACTTCAGGGGTTAGTATAAATCCATTTATTCAGTCAGGGGAAATTAGTAAAGCACCTCTCTGCATAGCTGTATGATAGGATGATTCCCCCTTTTCTCCTAAGGAGCTCAGCCTGCCTTAATTTGATTAACTGGGGACTTGCATCAGTCGTGTCTGACTCTTTGCGACCCCATGGACTATACAGTCCATGGAATTCTCCAGGCCAGAATACTGGAGTGGGTAGCCTTTCCCTTCTCCAGGGGATCTTCCCAACCCAGGGATCTAACCCAGGTCTCCCACATTGCAGGTGGATCCTTTACCAGCTGAGCCACAAGGGAAGCCCGTATTTTTTGCACAGGTACTCTTCCCTTGAGTAGAGCCCAGTTTCCAGGAGGGTCAGCTAGGCTTAGTTGGGAGAATTTCTAGTTCGTCTTACCCAAAGTTCCTGTAATAGTCCATGTTTAACTATTGCTTTCCTTAGTGGATCAGACTACTTCTTGCCTGCCTCCACAGCAGGAATCCATATCAGGTCTACAGAGAAACAGTCAGCAAAGCTTAATGGTCACATCCAAGATAATCTGCTCCCAGACACTTGTGTGTTAAAAATTAAGCTGACTTGGCTTAGTGACGTTTATCCCACGGTACTGTACTTAAGTCACTCAGTCGTGTCCAACTCTTTGTGACCCCATGGACTATGGCCCGTCAGCTCCGCTGTCCATGGGGGTTCTCCAGGCAAGAAAACTGAAGTGGGTTGCCATTTCCTTCTCCAGTCCCACAGTACTGGGTGCTGTGAAATAAAATATCAAAAAGTCATTGTTCTTTCCTTCCTGATAAGTATGCCTAGAGGCGCCTCATGCTTCAAGCATCATTTCTTTTCTCTGGGTACCACATTTCTGATCCATAATACGAAAGTAATATGTACTCATAGCAGAAAATAATATACTATCAAAATAAGAAAATAAAAATCACCCATAGTTCCACCACCCATTATCATTATCCCTACCTATTATCAGTAGGCAAATACTAATAATATTTGGGTATGTCAAATATATTCAATATAAGAAATTTATTTGGGCATATATTTTTATTTCTCTGCAGAGATAGATAATTTTTGCTTCTGTCAAAATAGGCTCATACTGTGCATATGATTTTGTGAACTGTTTTTTTCAGCTCACAGTGCATTGTGAACATTTTCCCATCTATTAGAACAAACAGTAGGAAGTATCATTCTTCCATCAGCAAGTTTTACCTTATGGCTGGCTGATTCAGCAGTCTCCTACTGTCTTCCTCTACTGAGTCTTTGACAACTCCAGGCCATTCTCTTGGCTTCCAGATGGGTCTTCCAAAAATACTCTTCACACCCTGGATCAGAATCCTTGATGGACTTTCTACCTTCAACCTCTCCCAACTGCCCTGAGGGTGGAGTCTTCACCCGGACTTTTATTCCAGGCTTTTCTCAACAGACTCCAACTGATTTATGTACATTTGTTTTACATAATTTCTTCTGTAAATCCCTTTTTCAACAAAATTCTATCTCACATTGTTACTTGTTATTTCCCGATAAGCTTCTCCACCTCCTCATCTTTGCTAAGGCTACTTTCTCTCTCCTCTACCTTCTTTCCTTGCCTGGGAGCTTCTCTGTACTTAATGTACATCACGATTTTTGTAACTACTGCAACTCCTAGTGATCTTTCCCTTTTCCTCTAGAGTGTGTTATGACTATGCCACTAGTCCTGACACATACAGTAGACAGTAATTATCACTGAATGTCTGCACATGCCCCAGCCGGGAAGGGGAGCCCTGAGGGGAGGGGCCGCGTCCTCCGCCTCTTGGCTTCAACTAAACAGTGGAAAGCGCATGTTGTTGTGGTGGTCAATGCATGGTGATGACAAATAAGGATAGATAATGTCCAAAAATGGGGCGGGGTGGGAACACAAATGAACAAGAAATGCCAAGAGATAGTATTAAGTAAGTGATACATACCTTTAACAGTATTTAATTGTATACAACAAGGACAGCAACATCAGTAACAACCACCACAAAACTATGCATGGAAAAGAAAAAACCTGATAACCAAGAAGATATTGACAAAATGTTAAAAACTGGAAGTCTGGATAAATGCATGACATTTTTTTCCCTTGTCTCCATGTCTCCCTGTTTCCTCTTAGTTGAATTTGTGATAAGCTTATAATAATTTGTGATAAGCTTATAATAAATAAAATGGCATAAATTTAAAATTTCATTTTGCTTACAAGAGTAATGCATGTAAATTATAAAAACTTCAGACAGTACAGCCTTTCTTGACACATAATGTGAGAACTTGATGTTTATTTAGTCCAAAATGAGTTTCATTTAAATGTGAGGAAAGCTTGAAGTGTCTCCTACAAGAACTTCCTGTGATCTGCTACAGGGAAAGATTTAAATGAGAAAGAATCCCTTAGGATCTTAGATCTGCTCTTTTACACCTTCTCTTTGAAAATGAACTGACTAGAGAAGTGAGAGAATACATCTTTTTATAAAAATGTATTAGATTCTCTACTACACCATAGAGTGACTTGAGTAATAATGGCTTTTCTCACCCTAAGAAGACCAACAAATTTGAACTGAAGCAAGGGAATTTATACCCATTACATATTTTTGGAAGGACCTTTAGGTTGGTTATTTTTTCAGTCTCATTGGGCACGGGTGATTTATATGGAAAACCCTTTTGGAGTTTGATTCACTTCTCAGTTTTGCAAGAGTGATGATGAATGCTTATGTAAATCCACCTATAGAATACTTAGTTGAGAACTCAATTAACTTTTATTAAAGGCTAACTTTTTTTCTTCCTTTCCTCTGGAAGGAGGTAGTGGGTGAAGAAGGCTTCAGCACAATACCTGGCACATAGTGGGTAGTCAAACATTTTTCTCTCCCTTCCTTCCTTCTGCACTATTTTAGATTTAAGTTGCCATGAAGTAGAAGTTTATAGTACACTATCTTAGAAATCACCAATTCTTTGAAGCACATAGTTTTCTTTTGCTGAAATAGTTATTTGGTCTCTAATTGTTCCTGGCTATGTGTTAGCTCAGTCGGTAAAGAATCTGCCTGCAGTGCAGGAAACCCCGGTTTGATTCTTGGGTCAGGAAGATCCGCTGGAGAAGGGATAGGCTACCCACTGCAGTAATCTTGAGCTTCCCTCGTGGTTCAGCTGGTAACAAATCCACCTGCAATGTGGGTGACCGGGGCTTGGGATTTGATCCCTGGGTTGAGAAGATCCCCTGGAGAAGAGAAAGGCTACCCACTCCAGTATTCTGGCCTGGAAGATTCACTGGACTGTATAGTCCATGGGTAGCAAAGAGTCGGACACGACTGAGCGATTTTCACTTTCACATGACCATCACGATGTGGCTGTCAACAGCTCAGAATAAACTCCCAGAGACTGTAGTTGAGAATGTTGTTTTTTCTTTCTTAAGTTCCTGCATTACCAACACAAAGGATGACTGTATGGTGAGATGTGGACGTTGATGACTATGAGTTAAAATCCAGAAGCATCAAACTCTGAATGTGAACACATTTTGGGAATACTTTGAATAGTTTATTCCCTTTACGTTTTCTTTTATAGGTATGTATGTACAAGAATGAAATTTTGGGCAGAATAGTCTAAGTGTAAAAAGACTCTTGATAAATTTAAAATGGAAAATCTGAGGGATGAAAAAGCATTGTGTTATAATTAATTGGTGACAATTTCTATTTTAGTGGTGTACAAAGTAATGATGTGTCTTGTGGTTAATGGTATCTTAAATTGGATGAAGTATAATAGTTCTAATTATCTTTGAAAACAAATTCTCTTTGTGTTAAGCTTTTTAGGAAACTCTTTTATCTAAAGACATGGCAAATATTTCTGACCAGTTTGTTGTATTATAAGGCAATGGGAGGAATTATACTAATGGCTATAATTTAGGAAGAATTAATAACATTTGTTAAAAAATATAAACAGACTTCTGTCCCTATTTCCTCCCAGATCTATATCCATGTTTCAGACAAAGCTTATAAAAAATTACTTTCCATGAAGAAGGCTGAGCAAAATAATCTGAACTGTGAATTTCTTCCATACCTGCTTTCTATAGCACTATGGCACCTTGCCTCGAATGTATAAAGTGATAAATATTAAAGATATTGCTGATTCATCTGTTGTGTCAGACGTTTCAGATTAAGGAAATATTTATCAATGGCTGAAGGTATAGTTTGTGTTCACTGAAAACCTTAACTATCCTTTAATTATATTTGGTTTTGAACTTGTGGCTGGGGGTATGAGAATACTTATATTGAGCCTGTCCTCAAGGTTCCTGGTAGGGGTTCTCTTTTGAAACTTTTCTTCCAGGGAAGCAGAAGGGTAGGCATCTGAAAGTTTCTTCCATTTGGCATAGCCTTGAGGATTTCCAGTTTGTCCTTTCAATTTTACTTTATTATTCTAAAACCTGTGCCTATGCAAATGTGGGCCTGTGCAAATTTTCATGGCTGGTTCAACTTGTCAGAATGTAATAATTTGTTCTTCAAACCCACGTGTTAAGTATTTCTGATAAATGGGAAACTTACATCCTAACAATTCCTCTTTTAATAACAAATAATATGCACATAAAGTGGCTTGCCATCTGTACATTTGCATGTTTAAAATTCTTCAGATATTAGCAGATTCTTTTCTGTTTTGAATGAATCCAGTTTTGCCTGGCTGCATAATTAAATGTTTCCTGGCTCCTGTGGGCTGTGGTTTCCAATGGAATATAAAGCGTAAGTTCTAAGAGGACTGAGCACAAGGCATTTGGCTCTGACTTTATCTGTGGGAAATCGAATCAATCAAAAATTTGCCAGGTAACTGGGAAAAAGTTTTTTGCTTGCATAATAAGAATAACATATTATGAAATATTTGGAAAGGTTGATTAAACAGTATACTCAAAAGCTACCAGGCATGGCTGAGTTAACTGTTCTGAAATTTTTAGACTTTCAATATTGAATTTATTTCCCTCACTCATAATAAGACTAGGACTTCCTTCAAATTATGGTCATAAAATGGCACTATTTAAATCCTTTCTCACAGGAAGTCCTTGCAGTGAGGAATACTATGCCAGTGGTTAAGAACCAAGTCTCTGGAGGCAGGTGCCCTGCGGTAAATCCCAGATCTCTGTTTTTAGCTTGTGTCACCTTCGGCAAGTTATTTAACTTCCCTGCATCTTCCGTTTTGTCACCTGTAGATTGGAGTTGATAACACGGCATCTCCCTTTGGGATTATGTGAAGATTAAGTAAACTCAAATATATGACGTGTTCCTAAGAGTTCCTGGGGCACAGGAAGTGCTGTTTGAGTGTCACTGATATTGGTGATTGCTGAGGTCTCTGGGTAAGCTTGTTTGTGAGATTAATGACTTCCCAATAACCTTGCTATTAATAAATTGAGATGGATACTGAGATATCAAGTGCCTGCTGTGGTTCAAGCACCGTTTCATGCCATTCCCACAATCACTCGAAGAGGCGTGTTCGGGCACCTAGTTTTCTATAAGGTTAGAGGCACAAGGAGGTTAAAAGTCCCACTCAGTGGCATATGAGAAGGAAAGGGCACAGCAGAGCTGGGATTCACACCCAGCTCCAACTGACCCCATATCCTAGAGTCCTTCCATGTTAATAAAAAGACTCTATGCTTGAGCATGAGAAAATAGGATGCAAGTTAAGCAGCCTGTGGTCTCTTCCCAACCACTTCTCTCACCATGACCCAGTGACCCTTTGACACAAACAGTATAGAATCCCAAATATCAGGTAATGAATACAGACCAGCTAAGACCCAGGAAAAATTGCATAATAAATGATAATTTAACTCTATGTAATTTTGCAATCTTCAGATCTCTCTGTAAAAGGACCTCATGGAATCTTATAGCACAAGAGAGGGTCTTGGAAGTAGATACATATCCCTGTCCTATTTCAGGTGAAAGAGCAGAGGCATAGAAAGTGATAAAGACCTCCAAAGTCATAGGCAAAGTGATGGAGCTGGGTTTGCAACCAGAACTAGCCCTGCCAGTGCAGGCCTCTCTCCATTGCCTCATGACATTTCTGAGGTTATTGATTACAGATGCCCAGAATAAAACAAAGTCTTAATAGGGTGAGTTCACCAAATAAGAAGACCATTAAGAACAAGTACTGAAAGTGTCTTGAGGACCACTACCTCTTTGTATCAAGAGGCACCATGCAGAGGCTTCATGACCTGGTGGGAAGGAATAAATGGATTGTATTTGGAGCTCTTCCTTGGAGTACATTTGTGTATTTGCTTAGAATGGTGGAGTAGCATGATAATGATATCCATCATGGTCTTTTAATGACTTTTAGGAGCATTTCTTCAGAGAATTCCAATAGTTTCTCTTGACCAATAATATAAAAGTTAAAATAAAAATGATATTAACAGCTCTATTAGTTTGTTGGGACTGCCATAACAAAATACCATAGATTGGGTGACTGAAACAATAGATATCTATTTGTTCATGATTCTAGAGGCTAGAAGCCCAAGATCAAAGTATCAGCAGGGCAGATTTCTGAGGCCTCTCTGTTTGACTTGCAAGTGGATTCTTTCTCTCTGTGTCTTCACATGATCTTCTCTGTATGTGTGTCTTGATCTCCTTTTCTTATAAGAACACTAGTCAGATTGGATTAGGGCCCACCCTCATGACCTCATTTTACCTCAGTTGCTTCTCTAAAGAACCAATCTCTAATATAGTCACATTCTAAGGTACTTATTTGGGGTTAGGACTTTAACATATGAGTTTGGGTGGGGGGGGACCCAATTTGACTCATAGCAATAGATACATCTATAGCTACATATATATCTACATCACCATTTGTGTGTCTTATTTGAACCTGAAATAATAATAGTGAGAATCCTCCGATCTGATTGTGTGACAATGAAAAGGTACACATTTGAAATCTAATTTTCCCAGCTTAATTAACATGTGACCCATTAGCACAGACTTATGAGGAAAGAGCATTCTCCCAGCAACCATTATCTAATTTCCGGGCCTCTGAGATCAACTGCTCCACTAATGCTGGGAAGGGTGAACACAGCTAGGGATATGTCACCAGGCTGCTGGCTGGCTGCCAGAAAGCCCATGTAGCATTAGATCTGGAAAGGCTCACTGCAGGCAACCAGAAAGAGGCTTGCACTCTGAGCGTCCTTCTGGCCTTGGTCCTTTGATTCTCTTTGAGGCAGGTACTAAAGGCGGACAGTCGTCCACACACAAGAGGTGCAGACATGAATGTGGGGCAGTTGTTGGTGCCTTTCAAGTGAGCAGGCTGTGTAAAACTAGAATATGTAGGGCTTTCTCTTTCTTTTTTTTTTTTTAAGGATTCAAGTTTATAGAAGATTTTGGCATTTTTCCCATACCCCCCTCTCTTTCTCCTTTCTTCCCTTTTCTCTTAGCTTCCTTATCATCTTCTCTCGATTATTAATATTTATGTAGGAAAGGCCTGCTCTGAACAAGGCGCCTTGCTTTGTCCTCTGGGGGATAAATAAGTGACTCATAAGCGCTCTGCCTTGCATGTTTTATTCTGATAACCTAGTCCCTGTTCTGGTTTTGGTTATGCTTTCAGGCGTTGCTCTGCTAGTTCTTGGCAAACCTGAAAGCACTGAGTTAACAGTGTCCAGACCTCACACACCCTCACACACCCTCACACACTGTCCCTCCTCCCTCTCTGACCTCAGTCCTGAGCTGCCTTCCCATGCCGTTTCCCCTCCGCCAGTGCCCAAGCTGGAGCCACTGGCCCCTGACCCCTCTGGCCCCGTGGTGACCACCATGCTCCTCCGTCTTGCTTCCCCGCTGCTTTATTCTGCCTCTCCCTCCTTTTCTGAGCTGTTCTGTCTGATTCCTCCTCCTACTTCCTCTTCTCACTTTGACTCTTTGACTGATTCACATTGATTATACCCGATGAGCCAGCTTACTGTGAAAAACATAAAAGTTCTAATGATCTGCTTCCTCTCTGCCCACTGTTATTTATTCCAGGGAACAAAACTTTGCTTCAGGAGCTACTTCCCTGCAGCTGAGGGTAAGAAGAAGGCAGCCTAGGTTCATCTGTCCCTTTCCACAACCTTTACCTTGTCCTAAAGTCATTTCCCAAACACTAAACGGTAGGCAGTATATTTATTTTGTTAAATAAGGAGGGGGAAGAGCATGGAGGGTAGAGGATGAGATTCCACATTGTCATTTAAACCTTATATGCAGGTTATAAAATGCTATGATTTGATGCATTATGATTCATCTCTGGAATGAAATTCAAAATAAGTATGTATTCTACTTGAAAATTCCATTCATACAAATTAATTTGGGGAGAAGTGGTCAGAATTGCTATATATGCACATATATATGGAGAAGGCAATGGCACCCCACTCCAGTACTCTTGCCTGGAAAACCCCATGGATGGAGGAGCCTGGTGGGCTGCAGTCCATGGGGTCGCTAGGAGTCGGATACGACTGAGTGACTTCACTTTCATGCACTGGAGAAGGAAATGGCAACCCAATCCGGTGTTCTTGCCTGGAGAATCCCAGGGACAGGGGAACCTGGTGGTCTGCCGTCTATGGGGTCACACAGAGTCGGACACAACTGAAGTGACTTAGCAGCAGCAGCATATGTATATATATGTGTGTATATATGTCACATTGACACAGCCAGAGTATATGTTCTCCTAACCCCAGTCAGTCTCTGGGAAGACAGACTTACTCCTCTCCAGCTAATCAAATTCATGTCCTAGGCAAAGTTCTGTAGTCTGTGAGGGCTGCCTGAGCTTCTGGAGGTCTAGCCTGCATCTAGGCTATCTTTGTATCCCAGCAACAAGCAATCAGGTGCATAATAGGGATTCACTACAAATGTACAGGATAAATAAAAATGAAAAACTTCCAGAAAATTACTAGAGCTAATCAATGAATATAGTAAAGTTGCAGGATATAAAATTAACACAGAGAAATCCCTTGCATTCCTATACACTAACAATGAGAAAACAGAAAGAGAAATTAAGGAAACAATACCATTCACCACTGCAACAAAAAGAATAAAATACTTAGGAGTATATCTACCTAAAAACAAAAGACCTTTACATAGAAAACTATAAAACACTGATGAAAGAAATCAAAGAGGGCACAAACAGATGGAGAAATATACCGTGTTCATGGATTGGAAGAATCAATATTATCAAAATGACTATACTACCCAAAGCAATCTATAGATTCAATGCAATCCCTATCAAGCTACCAACGGTATTTTTCACAGAACTAGAACAAATAATTTCACAGTTTGTATAGAAATACAAAAAACCTCGAATAGTCACAGTAATCTTGAGAAAGAAGAATGGAACTGGAGGAATCAATCTGCCTGACTTCAGACTATACTACAAAGCCACAGTCATCAAGACAGTATGGTACTGGCACAAAGACAGAAATATAGATCAATGGAACAGAATAGAAAGCCCAGAGATAAATCCGTGAACCTATGGACACCTTACATTGACAAAGGAGGCAAGAATATACAATGGAAAAAAGACAACCTCTTTAACAAGTGGTGCTGGGAAAACTGATCAACCACTTGTAAAAGAATGAAACTAGAACACTTTCTAACACCATACACAAAAATAAACTCAAAATGGATTAAAGATCTAAATGTAAGACCAGAAACTATAAAACTCCTAGAGGAGAACATAGGCAAAACACTCTCTGACATAAATCACAGCGGGATCCTCTATGACCCACCTCCCAGAATATTGGAAACAAAAGCAGAAATAAACAAATGGGACCTAGTGAAACTTAAAAGCTTTTTCACAACAAAGGAAACTATAAGCAAGGTGAAAAGACAGCCCTCAGATTGGGAGAAAATAATAGCAAATGAAGCAACAGACAAAGGGTTAATCTCAAAAATATACAAGCAACTCCTCCAGCTCAATTCCAGAAAAATAAATGACCCAATCAAAAAATGGGCCAAAGAACTAAACAGACATTTCTCCAAAGAAGACATACAGATGGCTAACAAACACATGAAAAGATGCTCAACATCACTCATTATCAGAGAAATGCAAATCAAAACCACAATGAGGTACCATTACACGCCAGTCAGGATGGCTGCTATCCAAAAGTCTACAAGCAATAAATGCTGGAGAGGGTGTGGAGAAAAGGGAACCCTCTTACACTGTTGGTGGGAATGCAAACTAGTACAGCCACTATGGAGAACAATGTGGAGATTTCTTAAAAAACTGGAAATAGAACTGCCATATGACCCAGCAATCCCACTTCTGGGCATACACACCAAGGAAACCAGATCTGAAAGAGACATGTGCACCCAATGTTCATCGCAGCACTGTTTATAATAGCCAGGACATGGAAGCAACCTGGATGTCCATCAGCAGATGAATGGATAAGGAAGCTGTGGTACATATACACCATGGAATATTACTCAGCCATTAAAAAGAATTCATTTGAATCAGTTCTAATGAGATGGATGAAACTGGAGCCCATTATACAGAGTGAAGTAAGCCAGAAAGATAAAGACCAATACAGTATACTAATGCATATATATGGAATTTAGAAAGATGGTAACGATAACCCTATATGCAAAACATAAAAAGAGACACAGATGTACAGAACAGACTTTGGGACTCTGTGGGAGAAGGCGAGGGTGGGATGTTTCGAGAGAACAGCATCAAAACATGTATATTATCAAGGGTGAAACAGGTCACCAGCCCAGGTTGGATGCATGAGACAAGTGCTCAGGGCTGGTGCACTGGGAAGACCCAGAGGGATCGGGTGGAGAGGGAGGTGGGAGGGGGGATCGGGATAGGGAATACATGTAAATCCATGGCTGATTCATGTCAATGTATGACAAAAACCACTACAATATTGTAAAGTAATTAGCCTCCAACTAATAAAAATAAATGGTGGGGGAAAAAAACCAAAATGAAAAACTTTCTCTAGCCTCCTATAATCATTCCCCTGCTTAACTCTAGTATACTTGCTGTCCGTACCACTCTTTCAAACCTTGGTAATTAATCTCTTTAAGGGTGATTGCTTTTTTCTTCCCATCCAGGTTGCCAGTTCCTTGAGAAGTATAATTTTTTCCTCCACATTTCTTTCTAATGCCTAATACGGAGATGGTGCTTACAAATTTCATTGATTTAAACACTTTCCTTTTTCTTGACAGCAGTTTCTGTTGGGAACCACCTTTAGAGAGCTGATTTTGCAGAAGGCGCAGCTTTAATTTTAAAACTTTAAAAATCTTAATTAAAGAAAATTGTATTTATTTTTGGCTGCACTGGGTTTTTGTTGCAGTACACGGGCTTCTCCTTGCAAGTCTTCTTGCTGCAGACACAGGCTTTAGAGCACTTGGACTTCTGGTGTTATATAGCATGCGGGCTCAGCAGTTTTGGTGCAAGGACTTTTTGCTCCCCTGCATGTGGGAGCTTCCAGAATCAGAGATCTAACCCTTGTCCCCTGCATTGGCAGGTGGGTTCTTAACCATTGGACCACCAGGGAAGCCCCACAGTTTTATTGTAAGCACATCTATCTAAAAAAAAGCTCTGACTGCCAGCATTTCAAACAAAGAGATAAATTATTAGCCCCCTGCTGCTTGGTTTGGTTCAATCACATTTACTGAGGAGTTGCTTTGAACCTGATAGTGAACCAGGCAATGTTTCTGCCTCACCGGAACGTTCAGAGAAGACAGGAAGTGCCTTGCTGCCTACCCTTGACCTGGGGATAATGCTTGTCCTCACCAGCTGGTCACAGATGACCAGCAGGCAGTGTTCATGGTCCCAGTCACCTGCCTTGGACCTTTCTGGATGGTGACTTGGACCTTCTGCTTACCTTGTGCAGCCACCTTCTGGGTGCTACCAAATCACTGCCTCCTCTCCCATCCTTCAGCCTCCTTTGTGGGCCAGAATAGATTTTGCAGCAAGTTAGGTTACTTGACTGAAAAGTCTGCACTGTCTTTTCAGTAAACTTCAAACTAATTTGCTTAAGAAGTTAAGTAGCAAGCAAGTGTGAAATCAACGCTGGTAAGGCTAATAACAGGGATTTCAAGCTGTGCTGTAACACACCAGTCACCGAGTATTCACGTGTTAATTCACTGGCATGTTCTCTGGCATAAGCACCCCCATCCTTCCTTCCCCCATTCCAAATGTTGTGGTGCAGCAGAATTTGGTCTGAGTCTGGGCAGAGTCCCTCTTGAAAAGCAGTCCTCCAGCTTCTTTACAGCAAGAGTCTGGTGAAAGTGATTCTTGCCTTCCCCTCGCACACAAAGGCAAGGAGCTCTTTAAAGGGACCTTCCTGCCCCTCCTTGCAGCCGCAGACGGCGTGGGTACCGATTCAAAGACCCAGGCTTCTGCCTGAAAATGAGTGGGGAGGGGTCTTGAGGAGCTCCTAGGACCTCCCGGAGTGGGCCAGGGAGGGAGCGGACAGCCTGAGTGGATGGGGAGCTCCGGCCCCCGGGGAGCGGCTCGCCATTAGCTGCTTCTCGGGATGCTCCACGCGCCAATAGAGCATCCTGCCTGTGGTCCAGAGGGTGCTGGCGGCGCATCTTGCGGTGTGCCTGCGTGGATGTGAGCCATCGCCCAGAGGCGAGCCCGCATTCAGGCACGGCGGACGGGCTTCTGGCGGGGCTGCGTGCATTCGGCACGAATGCTTAGCTCCAGGCGTCTGCCCAAGCCTCCCGACTACACGGATTCAGCTGTTTAATCAAGCGAGATTACTGCCTGGGAAGATTTGCGAGCCTGATCCGCGCTCCAGCTGCCTTGACAACTTAAGGGCTGGCTGTTTACTTCTGTTGGCGTCTGGGACCCTGTCCTGCGCCGCGGCCGCTCCTGCCACTTTCCCGGACTCGGAAGCCAGCCGCGAGGACTCCTCTGCCGGCTTTCCGAGGAAGAGGGAGCAAGGAGGGGTTAAAAGGCGAGCAGACCCTCCCAGCTGCTCGATCTCTCCTGACTGCCTGTGCTCTGGGGTTCTGAGAGGGACCGCGCGGTGCCCGGGGAAGCAATGCAAGTCTCCATAGCCTGCACCGAGCATAATTTGAAGAGTCGGAATGGTGAGGACAGACTTCTGAGCAAGCAGAGCTCCACCGCCCCCAATGTGGTGAACGCAGCCCGGGCCAAATTCCGCACGGTTGCTATCATCGCTCGCAGCTTGGGCACCTTCACCCCTCAGCATCACATCTCTCTCAAAGAGTCCACTGCAAAGCAGACTGGCATGAAATATAGGTATGGACGTATTGATAAGATTCCCTCTGCCCCGGGTTTCTGTGTTCTATTACCGGTGTAGTGGAGACAATCCTTCGGTTTTGAAAAGTGACTTACTTATTGGTGGGCTGCTTAATTTAGAATTTTCGGGTGTCTTTAAAATAGAAAAGGTGTCTTTCCTTAGGAAAGTGGAAAACCCAAGGTGGTTGTGTGGTGTTGTATTATGTATTGGATTTAAAAACTGTGGCCCATTTTGTATATTCTTAAGTGTTACGAACACCTTAGGAGCTGTATGAATTTCGTCTTCAGAGAATAACACAGCAGCTGAAAACTGGTATTGAGATGAGAGTAGCTTTTCAAGAGCAAATGTGCCTGTTCTATTTTATGGTACAGAATGTAGTTTCTGTGATTATACTATTAAAAATAGTTTTCCATCTAGTACTGTATTCTTATTTATTTTTTAAAAGCCCAAGGTGACAAATGCTGGGCAGCCTTTTAAGGAAGTTTTGTTACAGGGAAGAAACACCTATATTGATAAGTTAGTTTGAACATTGACATACTTAAACCTAAATTATTCTTGAAATACAGTATTCTTGAAATACCTTATGAAATATAGAGGAAAAATCAATTGTTGTGATATTATTGATTTCTTCATAAATTTTTAAGCTCCCCTTTCCTCTATGCTGCTTTCCAGAGTTGGAAATCTTCCTGGTAATAGTTGATGCTCTCTTTAATAGGGAATGACTGAAATTTGATAAGTAGAAAATTTCATTATTTAATTCTGTGACTCTTGCCTCCTCGTTGTATTTGTTTTGTGCCGAATCTTTCTGACTTTATTTCTTTAAAACTCCTGTGCTTTTTGTCTCTAAAAGTCTTTGCAGATGTAGAGAAGAGCTTATGATGTGTTTTCCAAAGGCTTTGGTGATCTAGTTTGCAGATATGACTTTGTCAATTATTTACATTTAGCTTTCCCTCATCTTTGTTAGGAACCAGGTTTTAGGATGAAAGGAACTTAATACAATTAAAATAATGCCCGTGAACACTTAAGACTAGGTTTTCCTTATGGGGATTCTGAAATGAGCATTCAAACCGATTTCTATAAAAGTTGTTCTTGAAACAAGTTTCTTTGCAGAGTTAACAGGGAATCTCATTGAAAAAACAGCAAGCCCTGTTGTTTTGGTATATTTTTGAGCCATTAAGAAATAAAGCCTTGACTTTGATGGGGTAGACTCACTAAAAGTTTATAGCTAAAGCGCTTTGCCCCCGCTGCAGTACAGTGCAAGCAGCCTAACTCCAGGCAACTCCTTGAAGTATCACTGGTGTGAGGACCTCTGCTTCTCCTGATATTTCCAGGGTGGAGAATGGGGCCCCATGACAGGTTGACAACGAGGACTGCAGTCTTGAGCGCACTGGCATTCTCCATTGCTGCTCCTGGGGCTCACACCCAGCCTCTGCCCGGTGGCCACGGTGCCGCTCCGCCTTGCACCTATGCTGCCCTGATGGAGATGGAAAGGAGTTGCCGCCTTCCTGGGCAGGGCCCCTGGGAGCGGGACACTCAGGTTAAAGCAGACTGCAGAGGGAATTCGAACTGTGGCCTTCAGCAGCACCTAGAGCTCTTTTTGTAAGCCAGAAGGGATAAATAGTAACACCCTTCATTTCTTGTGGCAGAGTTTCATAGTTGCTTGTGAATCAGTGTATTGGAAGAGTTTCATCTTAGGAAGGCAGGAGATTTCCATTAAGGTTTTGCTGATAATACAGCTCAACTCAGTTTGAATGGTAATACACACCAAAAGCTCAGTGTATAAGATTCACTTGGGCATCTTTCATTACTATCAACTAAGGACAGCTCTTTCCTGACAAAAAGCTAGCCATCTGCAGTCTTCAGGATAACTTGAAGTATTTGTTGTTTATGGTGACTGGACATTACCTGGTTTCCACTCCCCCTCTTAATCTGAATTGTTCCATCTATGACAGGCAGGTGACTTTGTGTGTCTGTGAGTGTGACTTAACTCCTTTGTCTTTCAAATTCTACTTAGAGTGACCTTTTAGGAAAGAGATCAGGAGATTATGCCAAATGTACACTAAGACTTTCTTAGGGTTGGAGAAAGAAAGAAGAGAAAAACAGAAGTGGGAGGGAAAGAGCCTATAATATACTTTATAAAAATGATAGAAATATTTTAGTAGTTATATTAGTTATATTTTTGACATTGATGTGTATGCAAAAACTATTTATTAGTAATAATGTAGCAAAAAATTAAAAAAATAATGCCATAGAGTTGGGGAGGTAATTGGTTTGGGTGAACAATCAGGAGAATGCCTGAAGGATCTCGAATGGAAAATCAGTGGCTAATTGTGTTTATAATAATATTCCTCATCCTTGAAAATGATTTCCATTGGCACAACTTAATTGGGATCCATGAGTCCTATAAAATATTGTCTTCCTGTGTGTATTTTTGAGGAGAGGGTTCGTAGCATTGGTCAGCATTTTTAAAGTGTCTACCACTCAGTAATTGTCAAAAAAAAAGTTATGAAATAAAGAGATATCCATTTAATCAGCAAATATTTACTAAGCACCTGTTCTGTGGCAAGAACCCTATCAGAAATGGGTACACAAATGTATAGAAACCAGATAAGGTTTGGGATTTGCATTCTTAGGAAAACAGACCATGAATAAGCAAACTCATAAATACATAATAATTTTCTACTATAAGATGTTTTTATGAAGGCCGTATTTGGGGGGTTCATAGTCAGACCTCAACCAACCTATTTGTCCATTTTGAGGTTACTGTCTCTGCTGTGGTTGCATCTTGGGGCATGAGTCATTGTGCCCATATCTGCCACCTATTTGCCATCCCAGGGACTTCTTTCAGGTTTCAACCTTGCTGTAGGAGGCTACCTGGCCACTGAGGACCTACTTACAATCCTGAGTAGAATGCTTTCTATTCATTTAATACCATATGATTTTTAAAGCAAAACTCATAGCTTATAATTTCCATCCTGACATTGCCAACCTGACATTAATAAGGAACTTGTGAACTTGGGATTTTAGAAAGAATTAATATTCACTTGTATGAAGCATCTGAATTTTGCAAGAATACTCTAAGCCACTTTTACCTTCACATTAGCATTGTGCAAGAATCTTACATAAAATTAACTATTGTTTCAAGGCTGATGGTGAGAAAAAAAATCCACCAGAGCAATCTGCTATTCAAATGTCACTGTAAGTTCAAGAGAACAAAATTCCATCTTGGGAACTATCTTGTGTGTAGATAATACAGGACTATTGTGTTTCTTATAGTTTTTATACTTGTGCCTTATTAATACATGAGAGGCCCTTTATCTTAGTTTTGCATATTTTTTTAATATTAAAGTTCATCACACTGTTCGAGTTTGATATACACTCTGCAGGTATACATGATAGATGTTTACATGACATATATACATGTGATGATATATATGTGTGGACATCACATAGAGGTAGGTACATACATGAATCTTTTATCCTAAGAAAGGCAAATCACTCAGAACAGAAGTTAAGCCAGGTTTTTTTGGTTGTTTTTGTTTGATTGATTCATTGGGTATTTTTTTTTTTTTTTTAGAATTATCCATTTACTAGTGATGGACGTGATCTCAGAGCTTTTGTTATTCATGTTTGAACACATTTGTGCTGATAAGCTACTCCTCTATTCCAAAATTTTTACTTTAGTTCCAGAACAAGTTGAATGTCAATGAACCCAATTTCATGAAAAAAGTATTATTTGTAACATATACATTTATATCAATATAACTGTGTGTTATATAGTTGCATAAAACACGCTTTGAAATTCTTAAGAGAATTATTTACAAGAAGGAAATTGTCTAAGCAATAAACCTTAATTCCACTATAAAACTTTTCCTTTTTTGGAGTCAATCCACTCTACCTTTTTTGGCATTATTAAATTTTTTAATTCAAATAATTATAGATCACAGACATTCACAAAAAAATGCAGGGAATTTTTATGTAACTAAATGATGTTTTCTCCAGTGAGAACATCTTGTATAACTATAGCACAGAGTCAAAACTAGTAGATTGACATTACTGCGATCCATAGGAATTTGTTCAGATTTTACTGGTTATCATGCATTCATGTGTGTGTATTCCTATGTCTGTGCAATTAACCACATGTATAAGTTTGTGTAACTGCCACCACAATGAAGCATTAGAATTGCTTCATCACCACAAAGTGAAAAAGAAAGAAAGTGAAGTTGCTCAGTCATGTCCGACTCTTTGCGACCCCGTGGACTGTAGCCTACCAGGCTCCTCCATCCATGGGATTTTCCAGGCAAGAGTACTTGAGTGGGTTGCCATTTCCCTCTCCAGAGGATCTTCCTGACCCAGGGATCGAACCCAGGTCTCCCACATTGTAGGCAGACACCTTACCATCTGAGCCGCCGGGGAAATCTCTCATACTACCCCTCTACAGTCACATCCACGTCCTCTTTCGCAGGCCCTAATCCTTAGCATCCACTGGTTCCTGATCCTCTATAATTTGTGGTTTCAAGAACATTATATAAATGGGATCATACAGTTTGTAATATTTGGGCATTGGCTTTTTCCATTCTGCATAACTCTCTTGAGACTCATCCAGATTGTGTGTATCAATAGTTCATTCCTTCTTCTTACTGAGCAGTAGCTCATGGTAAGGATGTTTCATGATTTTTTTAACCATTCATTCACTGAAGGACAGTTGGGTTGTTGTCATCATTAGATAACTTCAGATTAGAGAATTATTCCGAATTTTCTTCATTGCCATCCTGTAGCTTGGGGGATAAAATCCCAGCTACCTAGCATGGTACCTGAGATGCTTCATGGTCTGGCATAGAGCAAGCTTTACAGTCACTACTCTGTTCTTATCTCTGAGAGCTTGTTTTATCAGAAGTCCTTACTTGAGAGACAATTCTTTATAGTACCCTGGACCTTCTTGGTTTTTTATGCCTCTGTATCATTTTCCATGCTGGTCCTCCTACCCTGGAATTCTTCTACCTCCTTTGAACAGTTAGGCAAACTACTATGCATCCTCTAAGGCCCAACTCTAGCCTAACCTTCTTTGTGAAATCTTTCCTGGCTTCACCCCATACAGCATTGTTCTTTAGTGCATCCACTGTATCTGATCCTTATTTTTGTTATGGAAATTATTGATCATGTAGTGTTGCTATTATTCATTTGCATCTGTATCTTCCCCATTAGTCTGTAAACAGCTTTAGGTTTGACTCTGGCTCATCTCTATAACCCCAGAGTCTAACCTGGCACCTGGCACATAGTAACTGCTCAATAAATGCTTGAAAAATGAATGACTACATATGTAGGATACTGTGTAAAATGCTGGGGATACAGAGTGAGGGTCCCCTCTTGTTTAGTATGGTGGTGTGTTGTGCGTACTCAGTCATGTCCAATTCTCTGTGACCCCATGGATTGTAGCCTGCCAGGCTCCTCTGTCCTTGGAATTTCCCAGGCAAGAATACAGGAGTGGGTTGCTATTTCCTCCTCCAGGGGATCTTCCTAACCCAGGGATTGGACCTGTGTCTCCTGCATTGGCAGGCAGATTCTTTACCACTAGATCACCTGGGAGGCCCAATGTGGCTAGGTACCTGCACAAAAAGGCTGCGTATGTTAAGTGATACAAAGGATAACTGTTGCTGTAGTTTGAGCAGCCATCATTCATCAGGGGCTGCAGGAGTTAGGGAGAAGTTTCATGAAGAAGATCAGGGAATCTTGATGTTGAGACAGGAGAAATACCAAGATGAACAGAACAGAGGGTGAGATCTGATAGACTGCAGCAAAGGAGCAGGCTGTCCCAAAGGCTGTGTGTGGAGTCCTGAGAAATAATGGAATAGCGCAGAGAGTTCGCACAGGGAAGTGGTGAGAGGGCATCTTGCAGAGGCAAAGAAGAGTTGGATGTAAGGTGAACATCGGCAAGGAAGAATTATTTCAGATTTTTGAACAACGTGTCTGGTTACAAAGTTCTATTAAGAAGAAATTAATCTGGCAGCTGTCCAAAAAAAAAATCTAAGAGTTGTAAGTTTGAAACAAGAGAATTTATGTTGAATTCCAAAGCACTTTCTATTTTCCTATAAAAAATAAGACTACATAAAAAAGGCTCGGACCAGATGCCTTTCCCAGGCCCTTCCTCCTCTAGCCTCTTTATTAAAGCACACATCTCATCCACAGCTCTTTACCTCCCACGAATGGTGGGCAGATTTTGAATCAAAGCAATTGAAGTGAAAGATCAATCTTGTCAGCCGATTACGTAAAAGGCGCTGAGTGTGTGTGTGTGTGTGTGTATGTGTGTGTGCTTGTGAGCTTCCGTATGGGGAAAAGTGGGAGGAAATAGGTGGGCTGAAGAGGAGGAAGGGGCGAAGTGCTAGCTCTGTGGCTGTGTTTCGAATAGAAATATTTGATTTTAGTCCAGAGAAGACAGCAGCTTGGATATTTAAAATGCCGGGTTTTTTTGGGGGAGGGAAACGGGTAAAGAATGCCATTGTCATTTTCGCTTATACCCATGGGTGTGGGCTTGCCTCTCTTCCTCAAAGCAAAATGATGAAAATGGGGGAGGTGGAGAAACCTTCCTGAAAGTTGGTTGCTGATTCAGTCTCATAGCGTTTATTCCACCTCTGCAAAGCATCAGCCAGAAGTCTGGCATCCATGGGATGGTGAGAAAATGGTAGGAGGGGAGGGAGCCTCCTGCAACTGGTAGGCAAACGTAGTTCCAGGTCTGCAGCTCTGGAAACGTATGTATGCACGATCTGGGTGTGTCTGTGTGTGCACAAATGCCCAAGTAAAGGGATCTATCCAAGCTGTTTCCAGAGAGAACTTGTCTTCTAGCTGAGATCTTCAGTTGGCTTACTACATTTGGAGCCCTTAATCCTAAATCCATTCAATGACCCTCTTTGGACGTGCACTCATTATAGAAATTCTTTTTTTAAAAGATTTCTGTAAACATTTGCACTTGTGGTAATTTGAGAAATGTTCTGAGAGGAGGAGAAAAAAATCCATGACATTAAAAAGGAAAATCAGATTCATAAGTTTCACTTTGATTTTTTAAATTCATTTCATCAAATGCATAGTTTGTCATTACTATATGAATTCATGAACAGATAGGACTTGGGTCCGGTGAATTGATCGAAATATAAGACTCCTGGTTTCTTTGAGTATCTTTCAAAACTTTTGTTTTGAAAAAAAGAGAATGCCATTTTATGAGAAGAACTGAATTCACATGTATTGATGTATCCATTTTCTTATAAGAATTTCAAAGCCATTTTGGGGGTCATCAGAAGTAATAAAAAATAATTTGATGCTGCAATTTTAATCATGTTGTGTGCTTAAAAATATTTCTATGATCAGTTTTCCACTCTTTTCAGAAATAGAAGATAACAGTGATAGGGATTAAGGCCAAAAAAAGTCTTTCAAATTTCCACTTCAATATTGAGAATTTTTTATTCTACGTAATCACAGAAATAAATGAGTTATCAGTGATTGTTGGCACTGAGGAAACTTCAGATTCCATCTGGCTCAGTCATATAATTTTATACAGCATGACCAGTTCCTTGGTCACAGTTACTCAAGGAGCTGATGAAAGGGTCAAGGTCAAACTCAGGTCCTGGCTCCAAGAGCAGGATTCCTTATGTTCTGTTAGCTTCTACATGGTAGCTCCTTGATCGTGCCCCATTTTTTAACACAGGAAAGAAGCACAGGGTATGAAACGTTTCTAGAAGGGACAGTTCCTTTCTACACGTGTGCACAGTCTGCAGTTCAAGCTTTTATCTCTAGAAGAAGGAAAGCCCTGCTGTGCATTCGCAGAGCTAGACCAGCTTCCTTCGTCTCCTGCAGAGTCGTGAGGACCCCAAAGTGCCCCCGCAGCAGCTCCCGGCTTGGACTAATTCTGAAGCTGAACATAAATTAACTTTCAGATGACAGTGTACTTGGTATCACAGTTTCTAAATAACTGGTGTCTCAGAAAGAAATCTACAAACCCTTGGGCGCAGGTGATAGGACAGGAATACATGTCAATTCCTGGATATGAAATGCTCCTTAGGGCATTCAACACTGAACATACTTCACTCTCCTCCATGCTTTGAGAGATTACTTTGAAAACTTGCTCCTGAGACTCAGAATCAAAATACATTAAAAAATCTTCCTTGCAGGTTGATTTTCAGTTACTCAGATTGGAAACCAAAACAGAAGCCCAGCAGTGATTTTTTTTTTTCTTGGAATCGACAGCGATGGAGGACTCTGAGAGCCCTCACACAGGCCATCTGGTCCAGCTCTCATGAGAAATCTGTCCTGTTTTTCCAATTTGTACTGTGCAGCAACTACTTGTAAAGGCCCCTGAAGAAATATTGTGTAATCTCCTTTCACAGCAGTCATGAAAAAAAATTTTTTGGCTCATTTTTCTATGAATTGGAATCATTCAGTAAGCTCTGAAATCCTCAGAGGGAGCAATAAAGTGAGGGCTGTTAGAATTCTCATCTGTCGTCTGGACCCTAATAGTCAAAGTCAGGCTAAAAATGCTAATAGCAAATTGATAGGCAAGAAAGCAAGGGCACAGCAGTGAGGCAAGGTGGGGAGCGCCACATGTGCCGGAGGTTCCCAACCTTCTGTTGATATCTGGGGAGGGAGAGTCTTTCCCATTCTGGTCCCAGCACCTGCTCTCCTGGCCTGACTGTTCTGCTGCTAAACGATCCAAGTCAAAAAGATACTTCACCATGAGAAAATTCCTCCTTGTGATCAACTCAGCTCCTTTCAAGCTGCATTGGAAGCTTCTTGGTTTGTCCTCAATTGAAAGGAAAAGGAAAGTGTTAGTTACTCAGTCGTGTCTGACTCTTTGCAACCCTGTGGACTGTAGCCCACCAGGCTTCTCTGCCTATGAAATTCTCCAAGGAAGAATTCTGGAGTGGGTAGCCATTCCCTTCTCCAGGGCATCTTCCCAACCCAGGGACTGAACCCGGGTCTTGAGATAGCTATAATTATCTGCTTCATAAGTCCTCTGGTACTTGAAAACCATTACTATGACTCAGCCTTCTAATTTCTAGGCTGGTTCTTCCTCCTATACTTCATTTTCTGATTCCCAGATGCAATTATGACTCTCACCTAAAGCCTCTATCCATCCAGAGCTGGATACAATTCCAAGTAAAGACCTAGACTTTTTAGTACAGAATCACAAGATTGCCTAATAACAGAAACATGCTCTGTCCTCTTGTCTGCATTCCATTGTTATGCTTACTGTTTTAGAAGAAAACAACAACTTTTAACATTTTGAGCCAATCTTTGAAAAAATTGCTCTGAAACATTTTTAAATGTTCTAACCCATTTATTTGAATAATGGAGGATCCCTCTGCTGATATGTAGCAAGCCTTATGAGATAATATTCTCTAAAGGTTTTAATGGTGACAGTTGAAATCTCTTGGGTTAAAGAAATATGAAAGAGGTTAATTCTGACATGTAAGTTTCAATAGCATTTGAGTATCTAGATAGAAAAACTAACAGCTTGCAATATGATTAATTTGCCTTTTGATGTGCTCTTATAGAGGTTCTTTTAATCTAGCAGGTTTTAATGTAAAGGCAACTGTGCATGACTGGCTTTATTAGCAGAAAAAGTTTTCTGTGTTGGTAATTAACATCTTCCAAGACAGTGTCCCTGAAGGGATTTGACCGCAGGAAATTCCAGGCATAGTGTTCTCCATGATGAGTTTGTATCTATTGGAAGGCCCATCTGCTTTGACAGAGGTCTTATATAAGAAAAGTGAGCTTTTCCCTGAAGAACATATGCTATTAAGGCACCCTCTCTTCCACTTCTTTGAAATTAATTTCCACATTAAACTTGGTTTTTGTGTTACAGGGTTTTTGTTGTTAGTGTCTTTGGCCTGAGACCACAGCAACAAGCTTGTTATAAAAATCAACTGTGTAAATAACATGGCTTTAATGAATGCTATTCTTTCTCAACAAAAACCAGCAAAGAATTCCTCTGAGGCATTTGATGAAAATAGACCTTTTGACTCACTCCTTCTCCATTTTCTACCTCTATATGAACAAGCACTTCTGCATTATGGAGTTTTTGCACTTATTGAAAAGAATGGAAATGCTTAGAAGATATCTTCATCTGATTACAGAGGGTTTTCATCTTAATGGAAATCATATTTGTTCAATGATGATGAAGAGAAAATAAGCAAACAGTTCAAGGAGGCTCGGATAGAAAGTGGGAGTTGGGAAATTCATGGTCTAGCATACAACTACGCACTCAATAATGGCTTATCTTTCATTTCTAAAGAAGAAGTTGAAGATTTCAATTACACTCAAATACAGTTTCTCCAAAAGTTATCTTTTAGAAATCAGGAGGCTTGGGTATCTTAGTCCATAAAAACATAGAATCATTCCTTAACCAGAGAAGCAAGTGTATGTTTGCCTGAGGGCTCCAGACTCCACCAGATGTTTCCTAAGGTCTTCATCAGGACTTTCTGTGGTCCTATTTCAAAACAGGAAGTAATTTAGAAGGAGACGTGGCAAGTATCTTTAGGAAGTAAGGCTGGGCATTTTATATTGTAGTAGTTTCCTATTGGCACCCCGCTCCAGTACTCTTGCCTGGAAAACCCCATGGAAGGAGGAGCCTGGCAGGTTGCAGTCCATGGGGTTTCGAAGAGTTGGATGTGACTGAGCGGCTTCACTTTCACTTTCATGCACTGGAGAAGGAAATGGCAACCCACTCCAGTGTTCTTGCCTGGAGAATCCCAGGGACGGCGGAACCTGGTGGGCTGCCGTCTATGGGGTCGCACAGAGTCAGACACGACTGAAGCGACTTAGCAGCAGCAGCAGCAACAGTTTCCTATTGTTCCTGCAATAAACTTCCCCAAAGTTAGTGCCTTAAAACAACGCAAATGTGTTCTCTCACAGTTCTGGAAGCCAGAAGTCTAAAATCAAGTTGTCATCAGGGTTCTGTTCCTTCTGGAGGCCGCAGGGTAGAAATTATTTCCTCACCTTTTCCAGCTTCCAGAGGCCACTTGCATTTCTTAGCTCATGGCATTTTCCTCTGTCTTCTAAGCACCTCTCTCCAACTTCTGGGAAGATTGCACATCTCCTCTTTCTCACTTTGATCCTCCTGCCTCCCTCTTATAAGCACTGCTGAGACAACATTGGTTCCAGCCAGATAATCCAGGATAATCACCCCATCTCATAATCTTTAACTTAATCACACATGCAAAGTCCCTTTTACCACATAAGTTAACATTATTCACAAGTTCCCAGTGATTAGTCTGTGAACATCTTTTAGTGGCCATTATTCAGTTCTACCACATGTATCATGCAAATATGTTATGCAGAAGAGGGACAAGTAAAGGAAACCAAAGTATCAAGCATTATATCCTCATTACTTTCTCTAGCATCTGAGACTCACTCAGGTGAGGCAAGACAAGAGGAATAATGAGGTCATGGAATATGCAGGGTGATGTGGATTTTTCTCTGTCTAAGGCTATAGCTTAGGCTTGACTCAGAATAAAAATTCATATTTTATGAGTATGTGTGTAGCTTCAGTGTGAAAAAGTTTGAACAGTTTTGTCTTGACCTCGGTATTTACCATAATGGCAGCTATTGCTTGAAATCTGTTCTGTTTCTTAGGCCCCTTAATGCAACATCTGCTAGAAATATTCCGTTGTTTTTTTTTTAATTCCAAGGCCTAAGTAAAAACTGGTAAGTGGACAGTAATAGAAAAGTCAGTGGATAGCCGTAAAGATCAAGCTGTAATTAAAATTCTCATGACTCCGGAAATATATATAACTGCTTCTAAATTTCGTGACTGCAGTCAGTCAGCTAGGGAGTCTCACTTCTTCCAAGCACCTGGGGTGTGGGAGCCCTGGCCGCGCATCTTTCATCCTGATATGATGTATCTGTGAGGCTCAGTGCATATAATATAATATCATATAATATAACATAACATAATAAATATAACATAATATAACATAATATAACTTAACCTTTCCAGAAAACTCATACTGCCCCTGCCTGCTTAGTGTTGTCCATTAATGGTGGTGTTGGGGACAGGAAAGTAGGAGTTTCTTGCAGGGATATGAATTTCTTTTTCTGAACCCTTCTAGTAAATATTTTCTTGAACTCATTAGGTTGGTCAGGCATTTTATTTTAATGGCAAAGATATTTTTATTCTTACTCATAAAATTTGTGCATATTCTGATACAAATTTTCCAAATGTTTGCCCAGTGTTTTGTTGGTTATTTTTGGCTGTGCTGGGTCGTCATTGCTGCACAGGCTTTCTCTGGTTGCGGCGGTGAGTGGGGGCTGTTCTCTAGTTTTAGCAGTGCACAGTTTTCTCCTGCTGGCGGTTTCTCCTGTTACACAGCACAGGCTCTATGCCAGGCTTAGTTGTCCCTAGGTGTGTGGGATCTTCCTGGACCCGGGATCGAACCCATGTAATGGCAGGTGGATTCTTAACCTCTGGACCACCAGGGAAGCCCCCGAATTTTCAAATGTTTTAACTCATGCAATTTCCCTCTGTGATATTTGGCCTAACATACCAATAAGAAGTAGCTGGTTGTTCCCTAGTTTTCTTCATTGTTTTCCAAGACCCACGGCTCCTCTATCACTGCCTAGAATATTGGATTTTGAAGAATTACACTCTTGATGCCAAATCATTTAAATTTGCATGCCTTCTCTGGACCTTGAAGCAATAAGTCCCAGATTACATTAGATACGGAGACATGTTAGTGGCTGTAGATCAATGTGAGTTAGAAAAGATTCGTTTGGAATTCAGAAATCAGAAGAGTCAAGAGTTAAAACTCACCCTTGGGTTATGATTACCTCATTCATGACCAGCTCTTGTTTCCTGGAGCCTTTAAGGGACACAATACTTGAATGAGAGGGAAATGAGGAAATGAAATGTATCAGAATATGCACAAGATCCTTTGGGACCTTGCTGATTGCGGACTGTGCTACCACTCTGAACTATAGAGCTGAGTTGCAAAGAATGGGTTAGAATGCAATGGTGGAGGAAGTAATTCTACAATAGGAATAGGAAAGTGTTGTAGAACTCTTACAGGGCTGCATAACAACACCTGCATTTTCAATTCAGTTGACCATCTTTACATGAACGTGACAGTGTATTTACAGCCACCAGTGAACCAACCCCCTCTAATAGTACATTGAGGGCAGGATGGGGAAGAACCAGACCTACCCTTGATGCCCACAAAATTATTGCCAACAGGGTCTATTTTCTAACTCAGAGAAGATATTTTCCTACTGCAAACACAACAATAACAACATTGGTTAATGTCAACAGCAGAAAAAAATTAACAGGTTGAAGTTTGAAAGTCTATTCAGCTAATAAACCTGTCTGATTATAGGTCATTGATGGCCACTAATGAAGCAAACATGATGAGATTAATGTGTACTTCAATTTTATTTCTTAGCAGGAAAGCATTATCATATGACAATGTCATTGATCAAAGTATTTGACTTTTAATAATGATTAGTTTTAGAAATAAAGGCATTCATAAAGTGTTAGTTTGTAATTTTTCTTTCTTGTTACTCTTGCTTAGGATATTAGCCTGATGTATACCTACTTTGAGATGGAAACACCTTGGGGACAGGGTTTGACAAAAGACAAATACTAATTATCAAAATGTCTGAGTAACATTCTGTTCCACTAAAATCTCACTTTATGTGATTGCCTCACATAAACATTTATACCAAGGAGTTGAAAGAGCTTAATTAGTGCTATTTTTATCCTTGAGCAAAATTCTGAAAGGGGTTAGCAAGTAGTGTTATGTCCATTTTCAGTTATAGAAACTGAGGCATAAAAACAGAACATAATGACATCTTGTGCAATCCCAAATATTGAGCTTTCCATTTCAATTCTAAGTTCAGACAATTTCTGGCCAACTTTTTCTTATGGTGGCCCAGCATTTGTTTATACCAGTTGTGACTCAGGACTAAAAGGAATCCAACATGTGCAAGTGGCGTTTCTGGGTGAGGTTCTATTTTCCCTTGTTGGCATGAGCCACGGAATGGTCCAGATACCTAGTACCCTTCATTATTACTCTGACCAGAAAATCAGGGCAGAGGTTGAACCGGAGCATCGTAGTGGTACAAAGAACATATATGCAGGAGCTCAGGGCTGGTTCAGAATCTATAGGCTGATGGAAAGTTTCAGTTCAGGTCAGTTCAGTCACTCAGTTGTGTCCGACTCTTTGTGACCCCATGAACCGCAGCTTGCCAGGCCTCCCTGTCCATCACCAACTCCCGGAGTTTACCCAAACCCATGTCCATCGAGTCGATCTTGCCATCCAACCATCTCATCCTCTGTTATCACCTTCTTCTTCTGCCCTCAATCTTTTCCAACATCAGGGTCTTTTCCAATGAGTCAGCACTTCGCATTAGGTGGCCAAAGTATTGGAGTTTCAGCTTCAACATCAGTCCTTCCAATGAACATCCAGGACTGATCTCCTTTTTTTTAACAGCTCAGCTTTTTATTGAGTGTGTTACTAAAGAGGTTTAGTCAAAAAGACCAAAGCCCATGTCATCATCAGACTCTTCAGATTCTTCTTTCTTTGCTTCTACTTTCTTCTCCTCAGCTGGGGCAGCAGCTTTAGGATGGACTGATGGATCTCCTTGCAGTCCAAAGGACTCTCTAGAGTCTTCTACAACACCACAGTTCAAAAGCATCAATTCTTCGACACTCAGCTTTCTTTATAGTTCAACTCTCACATCCATACATGACCACTGGAAAAACCAAAGCCTTGACTAGACAGACCTTTGTTGTCAAAGTAATGTCTCCGCGTTTTAATATGCTATCTAGGTTGGTCATAACTTTCCTTCCAAGGAGTAAGCGTCTTTTAATTTCATGGCTGCAATCACCATCTGCAGTGATTTTGGAGCCCAGAAAAATAAAGTCAGCCAATGTTTCCACTGTTTTCCCATTTATTTCCATGAAGTGATGGGACCGGATGCCATGATCTTAGTTTTCTGAATGTTGAGCTTTAAGCCAACTTTTCACTCTCCTCTTTCACTTTCATCAAGAGGCTCTTTAGTTCTTCTACACTTTCTGCCATAAGGGTGGTGTCATCTGCATATCCGAGGTTATTGAGAACCCCATGAACTGAAAGATGGAAAGTTTAGCAGCCATTATATTTATTTTTGGCAGTTCAAACTATTAGAAGTTTTCCTTGAGTGGGGAATAAGGACATCTTCAGGTCTTAGTAGGTACATTTATATATAGCTCAAGAAAGTAACAAGTATTTTAAAGGTGAATTTTTGGCAAGTATTCATTATTCATATTTAGCACAGCAAGGTGTGTGAGTGTGTGTGTATTTAAGGTGCAAACACAAAACGTGGAGCACCAGCAGAAAACAGGCTCTGCAGGAGCATGCACAATAACTCCCAGTACTGCATCACTCATTTACCCAGCTTTGTCTTTTTTTTTAATTGAAGTACAGATGATTTTCAATGTTATGTTGGATTCTGGTGTATAGCAAAGAGATTCATTTATATATATATATACATATATATATATATATATATATATATATACACACACACACACACACACACACATATATATACATACATATATACATACACACATATTCAGTCATATATATATATGTGTATATATATATATACACATATATATATATTCTTTTCCACTATGATTTCTGACAGGTTTTTATATATTCAGTTGGCTAATGTATATTCAACTATATCAAATATAGTTCTCTGTGCAATGCAATAGGACCTTTTGTTTATTCAGTATACATATAATAGTTTGCATCTGCTAGTCCCAAACTTCCAAACCAACCTTCCCCTGCCCTCCTTCTCCTTGGCAACCACAAGTCTGTTCTCTGTGTCTGTGAATGTGCTTTTGTTTCATAGATCTATTCATTTGTGTCATTAGATTCCACATATAAGTGATATCATATGGTCTTTGTCTTTATTTATCTTACTTACTTTGCTTAGTATGATAATCTGTAGGTCCATCCATGTAGCTGCAAATGACAGTATTTCATTCTTTTTATGCTGAGTAATATTCCATTATGGGCTTACTTATTTGGTGGCTCAGTGGCAAAGAACCCACCTGCCATGCAGGAGACGAGTTCGATCCCTGGGTCAGGAAGATCCCCTGGAAAAGGCAATGGCAACCCACTCCAGTATTCTTGCTTGGGAAATCCCATGGACAGAGGAGCCTTATGGGGTATAGTTTATGGGATCACAAAAAGGTTGGATATGACTTAGCAAGTAAAAAACAACAAACAACAACAGTATACCATTATGTGTGTGTGTGTGTGTGTGTGTGTATGCACCACATCTTCTTTATTCATTCATCTTTTGATGGACATTTAGGTTGTTTCCATGTCTTAGCTATTGTAAATACTGCTGCAGTGAACACTGGGTACATGTATCCTTTCGAATTACAGTTTTGTCCAGATATATGCCAGGAGTGGAATTGTACCTAGCTTTGCCTTTACTAGCAAATTTCTTAATTTCTCTGTGCTCCAGTATCTGTAAAATGGACCTTTATGGGGTTGCTTTGGAAGATTACATGTAATTGTATAGTACCAACTGTTATTCGTTAAAATTCTCAGTAATATCAAAAAGAAAGTTGACAAGAATGAATGAGGCTCTATGAGCACATGTTAATATCATCACAATAGATCTTTCTTTAATCTTTTTTTTTTGCTTTGAAATATTCATATTTTAATCAGCCCCAGTCTTAGCACAGTGTCTGGCATTTTGTAGGTGATCAATTAAGTTCACTGGATGGATAATTGGATGCATTAATGAGCCAGTTTTCATCAGTTTCTAAGGTTTCTGTGGGATTGTATTGCAATGTAAAACTCTTGGCTTCCTGTGCAGGCTTTATTCTTTATCAGACTTGTCCTCTGCACATCCATGATGAGTTCTCTCCTTTGAAGGCAGGAATCCTGTCTGTTTCTGACCTTAGCTACTGAAGAGCCTGACCTATCCTTCCTGTCCCCCACTGTTTCTATTACATCTACTTATACCCAGCCTTGTACCAGAAAGTAATGTAAGGTGATTCCCAAAATGGCATGGATTAAAACATGAAAAAAGAAAACTAAAATGACAGAGTAAAGACAGGGATTAAGGGTACTTGTAATCATTTGTTCTAAAACGTGTATATTCCTTGAGAAAGATCTACTGGCCATGCACTGTGTTGCTTCAAAAGAGAAAAGTGCATCTATGTGCGGGATCCTGGGAGGAGGGCTGTGAAGAGACCATTTGAGTCTTTGCTTTTGTTGGCTTTCTGCTACGAACGTGGGTCTGCATAAAATGGTGATTCCCAAGTTATCACTTGATCCTTTACAAAGAAGGGGATAATAAAAGCAAGATCGTTTATAATACTATAATCTTTATGGTAATAAATAGATTAAAGCATAAAAAGAATACTTGAATGCAAAATACCAGACTTTGTAGGGAAATTATTTATATTGATATTCACAGGTTCATATTGATCAATTATGATAACTGTTTCAAAACCCCTTCAATGAGCTGGATTTTGAACACATCATGATGTGCATTTGGAGCTGGTTGAATCTTGCCATGACACATCCAATCACTCTGGCCTTTTATCAAGGGATACAGCAGTTGGAGAGCCTGAATTCCTCAGGGGTCAGGTAACAGGTCCTCTTGAACCCTGAGTCCAGGTCCACTCATTCCAGCCACAGTGAGTTACAGTGTTTTCTTCTGAGATGCAGGAACAGAAAAGGGATCTTCTGGCTTGGTTGCAGTGGGGGATTTCATTATCTACTGAAAGATATTAACATATGTGGCTTCTCCCTGCATGTTTCTTTTCTCCATTCAAATAAGTAGTTTATGCTTTGCAGAAAGTGTGATTTTGTTTCCCAAAATCTAAGCCTGTTGAAGAGACTCAGGTTTGAGAGCAAAGGCACTTGCCAGATTAAGCTGAGATTCTGATGGATGAGAGGTTCAGTGGAAGGTCTTTGGCCCCATGAAGCTTCCTCCCTGATAGCATCTAAGGAACATGATAGGATCTCAGAGGAAAGGGCCGTATGGTATCAGAGAGACTGGGTCCTCAGGCAGGGGCTCAGCTTCTTCCCAAATCTATGAAGTTACCTGTGTGGCTTGAAGGTAGCAGAGTCAAAGACCATATGTTCTGGGCTGTCTCTAGGGTGACTGTGGACAGATGACCAATAATGGGAGGGATTCCTTAATACCTTGGGAGGGTAAGGTTGGGACCTTGACCTGACCTCAGCAGTATGGAGGGAGCAAGAAGAGAGCTAGTATTGTCTGAAAGTTCAATTTCCTGTCAGCTTGGCAGGAGAAGCTCCCTGAGTTGAAATTAAGTGAAATTATAGAAACATTTTAGCACACTATATTTCTTGAACATCTACGTTTGTGGCCTGAGACTCTTAGTTGCTTTGTGTACATTTTGGAAAGTGGACAAGTTGTACAGGAAGACAATCCAGGCATCATTTCAAGGTGGGAAACCAGCCAACCAAAGTAAGAAGGACAAGGAAGAGGACAAATGCTTCCTGCTGGAGACATTAATGTCCAGGCTTCATCCTACAGAGACTACAGTGTCCCTCACTATCTACAGAAGATGAGGTCCAGTAACCCCATGGATAACAAAATCCCAAGATGCTCAAGTCCTTTATACAAAATGGCCTAGTACATGCGTGCATGTAACCTCACACTGCTTCCTATATACTTTAATCATCTCTAGATGACATATAATACATAATACAATGTAAATGCTATGTAAACAGTTACCAGCATATGGCAAATTAAGTTAAGCCTTTTGGACCTTTCTGGAATTTTGTAAGGAATATTTTTGATCTGTGGTTGGTTAAATCTGTAGATGTGGAACCTACAGATACGAAGGGCCAAGTATATACAGATTTGTTTTAAGAATGGCAGACAGTATTTTTATGGAAATATAGAAATTTTTTGTTTGGAAATGTTTTCATTATTTCTTTCTGTTCTACCTTCTCAAGAGTAGAAATTATTTATATAGGTAAAAAGTTCCTCCTACCAGCACACTTATTTCTCAAAAGAATGATTAAGTGGTTTCTACTTCTGTTTAGGACAAGAGAGAATTTTATTAAATTGAAAGTTGAGTTTGGTGGTGCAGAGCCTAGTAGAAAGAGAAAATTCAGGGCTCTGAAGTTGTCCTGGTGCTATTACCACCACTCAGAGGAAGGAGAACTCAGGCCCAAGAAAGGGCAGATGTACAGATGAAGCAGAGTGAGTGCTACCATCTCAGGGAGGCTGTGACTGACCACATTATTATTAAAATACCATGCAGTGTTCTAACCATGAACTAGCAGGAGTTAGAGGGCAAATCTCGGTGTTAAACTGTTGACATAGAAGCTTTTGCATATGTAATTGTGATTCTCCACCAAAGAGTAAGTGGGGCTTCCCTGATGGCAAAGCGGGTAAAGAATCCTCCTGTAAGGCAGGAGATACAGAGAAGGCGGGCTCAGTCCCTGGGCTGGGACGATCCCCTGGCAGAGGAAGTGGCAACCCATTCCAGTAGTCTTGCCTGAAAAATCCCAGGGACAGAGGAGCCTGATGGGCTACAGTTCACAGAGTTGCAGAGTTGGACACGACTAAGCAGTGAACGGAGTAGGTATTGTGCAGAATAAACAGTGCCTAGAAGAGCATCATGCCCGTATATGTGGATCCTTAACTGTTAAGGCCAATAGGTTTTCAAAAGAATGGATTCATTCAACAAAAACTCCCTGAACACCTGCTCTGTGCTCTGGGTGTTCAGGATAAGCGGGTAAGCAAAATGGAGTCTTTGTCTTTTAAAAGCTTAAATTTTAAAACAAGGAGAAAGAGACACAAAGGAAATATTTAGCATATCTGGAGGTAAGACCTGCTATTTGAAGATAAGCATGGCACGAGGCAGAGGCTCCTGGAGGGTGCTATTTAAAGAGGGTGGACAGATAAGCAAAAGGTCTACAAATAACAAATGTTGGTGAGGATGTGCAGAAAAGAGAACGCTTGTACCCTGTTGGTGTCTATATAAATTGATGCAGCCACTATGGAAAACAGGATGCATTTTTCTCAGAAAACTAAAAATAGAATTACTGTATGACCCAGCAATTCCACACCTGTGTATATATTTGGAAAAACCAAAAATACTATTTTGAAAAGATCCATGCACCCGTATGTTCATAGTAGCGCTATTCCATAATAGCCAAGACATGGAAACAAACTAAGTCTCCATCAACAGATGAATGGATAAAGAAGATGTGATACATACATACAATATAATACTACTTGGTGTAAAAAAGAGTGAAATTTTGCCATTTGCAGCAACGTGGTTGGACTTGAAGGGCATTATGCTAAGTGAAATAAGTTAGAGAAAGACAAATACTGTATGATATCACATATATGGAATCTAAAAAATATATCAAACTAGTGAATGTAACAAAACAGAAGCAGACTCATAGATACAGAGAACAAGCTAGTGGTCACCAGTGGGGAGGTTGGGGAGGGATAATATAGGAGTGGGAATTGGGTGGTACAAACTTTTGGGTATAAGGTAGGCTCAAGAATGTATTGTCAACATAAGGTTTATAACCAATATTTTGTAATAACTGTAAATGGAAAGTAAACTTCAAAAGTTGTATCAAAAAAGAAAGAAGGTGGACAGGGATGTTTTTTGGTGACTTTTGATCATGAACTGGAAGAAGGTGAGAAAACAAGTCTTTTAAGTGTCTGTGGGAAGATTAATGCAGACAGAGGAAATAGCAAGTGCAAAGGCCCTGAGCCTTTGCTGCATCTGGGGACAGCTGAGAGTCCAGTGAGGTTGGGTTGGGCCAGGGAAAGAGAGGAGCAGCCAGGAGACAAATCTGGAGGGTCTCGTGGGCCATGGTTAGAACCTTGGTTTTAATTCTGGGTGAGATGGAGCCATGGCAAGATTTTGAGCTGAAGTGTGACAAATTTGTTATAGGCTTTATAAGGGTTACTTGGGTATCTTGGTGGATAATAGACTGTAGGGTACAAGTGCAAGTCAGAAGACCACTAAAGAGGATGCTGCAGTCATCTTCAAGAGGATGAAGTTGGCCTGAACTGGGGAGGAAGGGATGGAAGTAGTCAGATCTCAGGTAGGCAAGCCTGTGGTGATAAGTGGGGACATCCTCTTACAAGGAGGTCTGTTCACTGTAATACTTAGACTTGAGTTTAAATCAGCTGTGCCACTTACACTGTCTTTGATGCTGGATTAGCTTTTTATCAGTCTGGAGGATGACAGTACCTATTTTATAGGTTGTTCAGTTCAGTTCAGTTAATTCACTAAGTCGTGTCAGACTCTCTGCGACCCCATGGACTGCAGCATGCCAGGCCTCCCTGTCCATCACCAACTCCTGGAGTTTACTCAAACTCATGTCCATTGAATTGGTGATGCCATCCAACCATCTCATCCTCTGTTGTCCCCCTTCTCCTCCCACCTTCAATCTTTCCCAGAATCAGGGTCTTTTCAAATGAGTCAGTTCTTTGCATCAGGTGGCCAAAGTATTGGAGTTTCAGCTTTAGCATCAGTCCTTCCAATGAATATTCAGGACTGATTTCCTTTAGGATAGACTGGTTGGAGCTCCTTGCAGTCCAAGGGACTCTCAAGAGTCTTCACCAACACCACAGTTCAAAAGCATCAATTCTTTGGTGCTCATCTTTCTTTATAATCCAACTCTGGCATCCACACATGACCACTGGAAAAACCATAGCTTTGACTAGACGGACATGTGTCAGCAAAGTAATGTCTCTGATTTTTATTATGCTGCCTAGGTTGGTCATAACTTTTCTTCCAAGGAGCAAGCATCTTTTAATTTCATGGCTGCAGTCACCATCTACCGTGATTTTGGAGCCCCCCAAAATAAAGTCTGTCACTGTTTCTGCTGTTTCTCCATCTATTTGCCATGAAGTGATGGGACCAGATGCCATGATCTTAGTTTTCTGAATGTTGAGTTTTAAGCCAACTTTTTTACTCTCCTCTTTCACCTTCATCAAGAGGCTCTTTAGTTCTTTTCTTTCTGCCATAAAGGTGGTGTCATCTGCACATCTGAAGTTATTGATATTTCTCCTGGCAATCTTGATTCCAGCTTGTGCTTCATTCAGTCTGGCATTTCTCATGATGTACTCTGAATATATGTTAAATAAGCAGGATGACAATATATAGCCCCTTGACATACTCCTTTCCCGATTTGGACGGAACCAGTCTGTTGTTCTACGTCCAGTTCTAACTGTTGCTCCTTGGCCTGCATACAGATTTCTCAGGAGGCAAGTCAGGTGGTCTGGTATTCCCATCTCGTTAAGAATTTTCCACAGTTTGTTGTTAAGAGGGTTGGATAAAGAGCATAGCACAGCACTGATCTTAACACTTCAACATTTTAACTCCATCTTGTCAGTGTTAAGAAGCCTCTTGGAACCCAAACAAGGCTTGTTATGGTTATATTTCTTTGTTCTGAGTAGCTATTAGCAAATGGTCCATACATTTTCAATTGATATAATATTTGAATTTAAGAAATACAGGATATCAACATAAACAATTGGAGCATACATGTATCTTGAGGATTCATTAACACTAGCTTTCAGATTTGCCCCGAAGTTATTTTTTCCCTTTTAGTTAGGGGTCCATTCCTTATTTTTCCCCTTCCAAAGAGGAAAGAAAACCACTCCCCCTTTCCTCAAATTTCAAAACTGGAAAACCAGTATTTCTTTAAGAATGCTAGTGAGCATTTTTTTCTGACCTTGCCTGTTTCTCTCTGGCACACCATGGAGTTGCAAACAATAAAATATTTTTATAAAAAAATAAAAGGAAAGCATCCAATCATATGTATATTTTATTTCCCTGATGCCAGAAATCTGGATTTTAATTCTGGATAGTTTGAGTTTTGGATGACCAGAATTAATCTTGAATATCATGTATACAAAGCCTGAGAGGTCAGCACGAGGCAGGAGCTCTCTATGACTCTACATGGCAGTCGATAGCCATCACAGATTGCCACAGCACAGCCTGCTGGGGACATCGCTCCTGTTGTTTCTCGTTCAAGTCAATACGTCTTTATATCCAGTTCCCATCTGGTAGCATCTGTGCATAAAGCGAAGGAAAGACAGAACACTGCTTGTTCTTTAAGGATCATCTCAGGCGGCTCAGCTGGTAAAGAATCTGCCTGCAATGGGGGAGACCTCAGTTTGATCCCTGGATCAGGAAGATCCCCTGGAGAAGGGAATGGCTACCCACTCCAGTATTCTGGCCTGGAGAATTCCATGGACTACAGTCCATGGGGCTACAAAGAGTCAAACGTGACTGAGCTTTCACCTTACTGGGAAGACAAGACTCACCTGCTTAAATGAATTGAGACTAGCAGTAACATAAAATGGATGACTCAGTATAATTATAATAGTAAATCAAGTTGAGTATTATTAACCACAGATTCCAGCTAACCCAGTTTTTGTGGTCAGCATCAACAAAAGGGGAGTTAGTTGACCTCACAAAAGGAGGAGCCTTGAGAAGGCTGAATGCCCCCAATCTTCTCGCCATCTTGTGACAAACCTGATCTATCCAGTGTCACATGCCAGATGATGAAGAGGCAATAGACTGGGGTTTCACAATTCTAGAAACTAGAGAGAGAGCTCGGTGCCAACTGCAATTTCCCATTGCTCAAGGTTTGAGATTAGTCCCATACAGAAAGCTGCTGAGTATACTGGTCTACCATGTCCTGTAATGCTTGCTGAGGAGTGGGATTCCAGTAAAACCAGCCCTGGGACCATCTCTACCACTCACTCAGCCAAACTAATATAGAGAGGCTGACTAGGGAGAGAATGAGAGGTCTCTTTGTGAAGTAATGCAGTGGTCTTCCTCCTTCCACTAACCACCTGCAAGGGAAGGGGGTATTTTGCGTTCTATCCCAAAGCCAAGAGGGAGACTCCAGGAGAATCACTTACCAACCTGCCAAACCACCCACCAGCCTCAAAATCAGGGACAGTGAGGGATGCTATTCTGATAGTTAACAAGCCACTGGCAACTGCCAAGGTGTGGAGGAAAAATCAGGGGAAAGCTGGCACAACCTGGGGCAAGGGCATGAAGGGGCATAAGGGTGTGTGGGGCACAATTAGGCCTTGGATGTGGAGAGGACAGGAGCTCTCCACAAGCAGAGAAGCAGGGAGACGTCTCTCTCTCTTTTCCCTTGTTCTCCTAGACTTGCACTAGGAGAAATATGCAGGAAGGAGAGGGGAGATGTATCCAAGGGGCAGAAGGGCCCTGTCATCCTCCCCTCTCGTGTGCCCACAGTATTTTGACTAGGGTAGAGTCAGGGATGAGAAGGGAAGAGAGATGTGAATTAAATATGAGGTAGGCATTTTAAAAGGAGCAGGGCTGAGTCTAGGAAGTGTTTTAAGAAAATTGCCTAGAAAGATATGGAATTGAGCCAGCACAGCCTCATGAAAAACATCACCGGGTGAAGGAGGTAGGGCAGGTCAAGGAGTAGAGTTGGAAGCAGTGACTGGGGAAATTATTTATAATCCAATGAAGTCAGAGTCTGTGGTGGGAGGGCAGGGAAGGGAAAGGTCATTTTGGCCAGAGAGGTAGCAAGAAGGCTTCAGGAAGATGGTGAGGTGAGTAGTTGATGAGTGAAGCTGAGAGAACAGGTGAAGCACGTGGGGTGAGTGAGGAGCCCAGCCTGGATGGAGTCCAACCTCAAGACACCTGGACCAGAGGTACCTCACGTTCCCAGATGAGGAATTGGGGCTCAACCAGGAGCTGGCAGGTGGTCGCTGCATGTCCTTTATCATGAGTGATGTAATAGTCAGAGTGCCTATGGAAGATGACTCGTCTGTGACAGAGAGAGGAGGGAAAGGTGCTCTTAGGAAGCTATTGCACCCACTGTGTGTGGGGCAGAGGGACTCAGAAGCGTGGCTCTGCCTTGTTACACTGAACCTTTATCTAGCCCCGTTTGTTGACTACAGATATTGCAGTTGTGTATGAGTCCCTGCTTTTAGGAGGTAAAGAGCTAACTGGTTATAGAGGTGGGAGCTTGGAGCTCTGTAGACTGTTGATAGGTATCCATGCAGAAATCAAGACTCCCTGTCCTCACATGTGCAGTGATCAGCTTTGGAGCACCCCAGATGTGCAGCATGCATTTGATTTATGCTACTTACTTATCTCCTGTTATCTGTAATTTTACACTGCTCTATGTATTAATCTCCATGGAAACATGATGCTATGAGCGGGCAGAGCCTAGTGACACGCACAGTGTGATAAGCAGGATTAAGGGGTGTGTATGCGCGTGTGTGTTCAGTCACTCAGTTGTATCTGACTCTTTGTGACCCTATGGACTGTAGTCCACCAGGCTCTTCCGTCCATGGGATTTTCCAGGCAAGAGTACTGGAGTGGGTTGCCATTTCCTTCTCCAGGGGAGCAGTGGTAAGGTGGTTCTATACAACAGCTGGTAATGTGAATAGCTTCTCTGAGTCAAGTAGGTGGCAGGTATTGTGACCACATTTATGTAGACTATCACCTCTGGTAGGTGTAATGGCTATTGAACTTAAAAAGAAAATGGGGCTACATCTTCACCCTGAAGAAGACCAGTTCCAGAGGTTTTACACAATGTTGAATAAAGTATTGAGAGCACTACAAAGAGGGAGACTTTTAATATGCTAAAGCCAATCAAAGTTTCCCAACACATGGCTGCAAAAACCAGTTGTGGAAATGTCAAATATCTCACCATAATGAGCGTGCATGCTTAGTCGCTCAGCTGTGTTTGACTCTTTGAGACCTTATGAACTGTAGTCTGCCGGATTCCTCTGTCCATGGAATTTTCCAGACAAGAACACTGGAGTGGGTTGCCATTTCCTCCTCCAGGGTATAACGAGCATAGTTCTGTGTGAATTTGAATGGCCTATGCTCTGTGCAGTAATGGAATTGTTATTGCAAGCTCAGTGGGTGCCAGCTGACTGCTCCTCTGGCCCTCTTCCCACCTTGGTGGAAATTTGTCTCCAGGAAGAAGGAATATCAGCAGCTGCCTTTTTTCTGTGTCAGAAATGACCACAAGCCTGGGTCCAGCCAGAATGAGCCCTGAAGCCTTCTCTCACTGTTGGGGCATTCTACTCCTGAGTCTCCTTAACCTCTCACCCAGTATCTCTAATTGGATCTTTTTTTGCTTCACGTTTCTATTTCTTAGGAAATATTGTCTATCTTACCCTTCCATGGCACCAGTGGCAGACAACGTTAGCTTAAATCCATACACTCAAATGAAATTCAGTGGGAGAATTTAAATGAATTCGAATTAACAGGAGACACAGTGTGACTTGGGTATGCGTCTTATTGACTCACTGCCATTTGCTGGGTTCATTGTTAAGATGGACTGGGACACACGCACATTGTTTGATAGGAACTTCCTTCCTCCTTATTTTATTGGCTAGGGTGGAAGGCTGGATAATGGCCTTCAAAGATATTAAAGTCCTAATCCCTGGACCCTGTGAATATTACCTTCTGTGGCAAAAAGAAGTTGCAAATGTGATTAAGTTGAAGATCTTGAGATGGGAAGATTATCCTGGATTATCCAAATGAGTCTTAAATGTAATCACAAATCCCTTACAAGGGGACCACAGAGGGGAATTTGACTACAGAAGAGTTAGGCAGAAGGCGGTGTGATGACAGAAGCAATGAGAGATTTGAGGTTGTTATGCCACTGGCTTTGGAGATAAAGGACAGGGCCAAGAGCCAAGGAATGAAAAAGCTATAGAAGCTGGCAAAGGCAAGGAAATATATTCTCTCCTAGGGTCTCTGAAAGAATCAGCCCTGTCTGCATCCAAACTTTGACTCAGTAAAACTGACTTGGGACTGACCTCCAGAGCTGCAGGGGAATAATGTGTGTTGGAAAACACTAGGTTTGTGGTATAATTTGCTATAGAAGCAATAGGAAACTAATCCAGCTACCTATCAAGCTAAACCCAGGAAAATGGAGGAGAAACGTTGTCAGTGTTTGAGTGACCAGAGTGTGGACTGACATTCTTTTTGAGCACTGGGGGAGAGGAATAATTTAAGCTCCAAGCCCCCTTCTCCCCTTATCCTTTCTTTCCTATGTGGTCAGAAGAGAGTTCTCTCTTTTGCCTCTGTGTATATAACTCACAAACCATGTAATTTTCTGCCAAGTATGGTAAATGTCTTATCTGTCAACTTGATAATAAATTCCTAAAGAGCAGAAACCCTATCTTATACTTTTCCTTGATCCACTCACCCAATATTTATTGAATACCTGCTGTATACTAGGCACAGTTCAAAGTACTGGAGGGACAGAGTGGGTGTGAAAAGGCAAAAATTAAGTAAATTTATATAACGCATTAAGTGCTATGTCAAAAACGTACAGGTGGGAGTTCATTGCATTCTTATGTGGAGACACATTGCTAAGTTCTTACCTTTCTACTATTTAAAACTCTGTGAGGCTGGTGCTTTTATCTTCATTTGATAGGTGAGTAAACTGAAGCCTAGAGAGGAAATCAGTCTAAGGTCATTCCACCTGCCAGACTCCAGAGGTCAGCCTCGTAACTATTTTGCTTTATTGCTTCAATATATCTGCCCAGCTAGAAAGCTGTGTGAGCAGGAGCTTCTGGGATAAGTTGTCTAATTAAAAGCTGGTCATGGAATAGGAGTCTGTGACAAGTGCATAGATAACTCCAGTTCAAGAAGCAAAGAATTAATTGTCCTTCATCTTTCTGAGGCAACATTTTCTTAGACCTCTAAAATATTCTTTAGTAATCTTGTGAGCAAGAGGCTGAAAGCTGGTACATAATTTGTTGATAAGAAAGTTGAGTCATCAATCAATTAAGTGATATTCCCATTATCAGAGAATGAGCCAGAAAGAGGTCAAAGGAAGGTGGGGCTTATCTCTGTGGTACAGAGTGCCCATTCTGACCTCCTGACGCTGTGACCAGCCAGCGATGGGGGAGGGGGTCACTGTCGATGGATCTGTAAGCGAAGTAGGCTGGTGACCAGGATGCGCTCAGGAGCTCTGACTGTGCCTCTACTTGACAATGAGCATCAGGCAAATTGCTGAGTTCTCTGGGTCCCGCCTGGTCACCACTTCCACAGTAGGGAGCACCCTGTTCACTGAGGTGTCCTGGAATTCCTCATGACCTGAGGCTTTATAGATTGAAACAATGATTCATCCCAAGCCAGTGTCCCAGAATACTGTTAAATATCTATCCACTCCCCAGTGTATGTAAAGGAGTAGAACCTATCTTTTCACTATTCCTTACAGAAGCCTATGTTTATTTATTTTTTATCTCAACCATGATTACTGTGGATTTTGTATCTCAACTATAGCATAAATGGGCCCAATTTAAGAAAAAAGTTCCTCATTACTGTTCATGTTGGGGTAAAGCCATTTTATGAAATATATCTTCCTGTCTATATCATCATATTCCCTAAAGTTATAGGTATATCTTGGTACACAGAGAATTATCAATGGTAAGTGAAATTTTCTTACTTTTTAAAATGATTGAATATAAATGTGGGATCCTAATAGAAAGGACTTACATAAGTTTGAACTGTCGACAGATAGTAGTAGATGCCCTAACAAAGGGTTTGTGTTATGGAGGAACCGCGTTGTTTTAACCCCCAGAATGAATATGACACATTCCACATGTGTGAGCATGCATACATACACTTAAGTATTTATAGAGAGAGCTACATCTTAATTCTGTTACAAATTGTTTTCTTACTGTCGTTTAGTCACTAATTTGTGTCCAACCCCATGGAATGTAGCCCGCTCGGCCTCTTGGTCCATGGGATTTTCCAGGCAAGAATACTGGAGTAGATTGCCATTTCCTTCTCCAGGGGATCTCCCTGACCCAGGGATCAAACTCGCGTCACTTGCATCGGTGAGCAGATTCCATACCACTGAACCACCAGGGAAGCCCATACAAATTGTTTTACCCAAGGAAAAATAACTTAGCATTTACATAGCACTCACATCCTTTTAATGTCTTTTCACATCTATTACCTCACTTTTATTCTTAAAAGAATCCTGAGCAATAATTGGAATAGGCCTACTTCCTCCATTTTAATTTATGTATTAATTTTTCTTGAGGTATAATTGACATATAGCATTACAGATTTTCCTCAACTTACAATGAACACATATCCTGATAAACCCATTATAAGCAACTCAAAACTGCCTTTACTACACATAATCTACTGAACATCATAGCTCAACCTTGCCTACCTTAAACATGCTCAGACACTTACATGAATCTACAGTAGGACAAAAGTCACCTAACACAAAGCCCATTTTATAGTAAAGTCTTGAATATTTCATGTAATTCACTGGAAGTGAAAAATAGAATGGTTGTCTGGGTGCAGAATGGTGTTTAAGTGTATCAGTTGCTTACCCCATGATATCATGGCTGACTGGGAGCTGTGGCTCACTGCTGCCACTAACATCCTGAGAGAGAGCATTGTACCACGTATCACTAGCTCAGGAAAAGACCAACATTCAAAATTTGAAATACAGCTTCTACTGAATGTCAGAAAGATTGTCAAAAAATTTCAGGTTGAACCATTGCACTGTCTATATGTAGATTTCAGGTGTACAACATAATGATTTGCTGTTTGTATCTGCAGCGAATGATCACCACAGTAAGTCTATTTACCATCTATTTCCCCCATTTTATAGGTGATAAAACCAAGGTGGCTTTAGAAAACCAACATGGCCCAGCTCAACAGTAGTAAACTAAAGTCAGCTCCTCTTCCTGGACTGGAAGTCTAGATGCTTTTCCTAACACTTTGCGTAAAACCAACATAATGAGGATCCTGTTACAGACTTTGTACAGTACTGGGTAAGAAGAGCTCGGGCTGACACCTCAGTTCAGATCTTGACTCTAGCATTTACTAGCTGAGCAATCTTGTACAAATCACATGACATGTCAAAGCCTCAATTTTTTTTTTTTCCAGCCTAAAAAAGGAAAATGGTAGTCCTGTATTGTTCAGAGTCCAGGAAATTAACAGCGTACTCAAAGTAACTGAGAGAGTTTAATGAGGGACTAATGACAAGAGTGTAGGCAAAACTAAGAGCACTCAGCAAAGCGTGGTGAAACATCTTGGGTGAAGTAAAGTAACTCCCGTATCTGAAGGGATAAGGAGGGGAGCAGTTACTGGAAGCTCAAGAGAGTGTGGTGGCTTTAGGAAAGGGCCTCTGACCAGGAGCTGGGGAGACAGAGAGAAAGCTAGCTCAGGGGCCCAAGAGACAGAGATGGAAGAATAAATGCCCAGACTTCACGTTCATCCTACTCTGGGAACCTGACAGAAGCCAGATGGCATAGGCACTTGATGATGACATCTGTAAAGGTTGGCACCCAGGGCACAAATGGGATAATAAAAGGTGGAAAATGGACCCAAAGGGGCAAATGGAGAATAAACTGCAAAAGAACCATGTCTTAGGATAGCTGTGATGGTTATACAACATAAGGCAGGTACCATGTTTAGCATAGGGCCTAGAACATAACAAGTTCTCAGTAAATGTTAGTTATTGAAGTTATTTTCTTTATTGCCGTTAATATTTGGTAGTGTTTTTCAGCTTCAGGGAGATATTTATAGAAACTTAACTGAAAGGAACTCACTTTAATCTGGAACTTAGAATAATTATTCTGCTTAGAAGTGGGATAGGTATGTCAGATGTTAGAAAAGTAATTCTCGACACATCTACAGGACTAATTCATAGAATTAAAAGGGAATATTTATATGTACATTTTAATATTGTGTCTGGTGACAGTATAATTAAGAATGTGTCAAGGTTTCCATTGTGTCTTGCTATTTTCAAGCTTTTGTAACTTGGTTATAAAATTTTGCTCTGGTAAAAATTTGGCTTACTATGTCTCAGCTATTAGATGAAAATTTTTGCAGAGAAAAATGATCTTTTAATTGTCTTTCACTTGAGTAATGGAATGTGTGTGTGTGTGTGTGCCGTGGGTGTATATATGTGTGTATATATCCATTAATATGTGTGGTAATAGCTTTGGTGTTCTGACTTACTTCTTCCCTATTCTTGATACCATTAACCATGCTACTTAATAAGGAAATGACTCAAAAAGATGACTCATCTACAACCCCTCAGGAAGAGAGAAAAAAGAAAGAGCACAAGAACAAGAAAGAAATAAAAAGAAAAGCTATAGGATAGATGACTTATAATAACCTCGCAGATTATTTTCTAGGATCTACCAGCCTACATATTTTTTTCTACAAAGCCTGTTCCCAGTGAGGCTGAAACGCAAACCATTCCTCAGCATCCACATGTGTTCTTGCATTTGCTATGAAGGAAAACAGTGATGCAGTTAGTAAGTAACATTGTAGAGCAAACAATGGATGTTCCGGAATCTTGTTAAAGACATATGCTAATTTCCATCTAACTACTGAACTAAAATTTTAGACAGGTAGTTAAATATTTAAGATACCTAAGGTATGTGCACCCTGGTTATTTACAAAGCTACCTTGCATTTCCAGAATGAAAAGTCTTCCAGGAGGGCAGCAGCAGAGAGAGAAAAGGAACAAGACTGAAGCCAAGCAGACTTGGCATGTGCTGGGTATATTTCAGTCTTTGTAGAATTGGACAGTCAAGTGAATGATAGTGGGGCTCGGAGGGAGAGAGGACAGAGGCCATATCTTTTTTTTTTTTTTTTAATATATATCGACATCTCAGTGTTAAAATTAGTAACGGTATTAAGATGTAGATGTCCCATAATAAGATGTTCCATAAGATATAGATGTTGAATATACTTAGTTTTCATTTTATGTTGCATGTACTTTTAGAATCATGGCTGTTAGGAATAAAGGACCCTTAGACGTCACTTAGTCCAAGCATCACAAACTCTGAAGCCTATAGGGACCAGAAGTTAAAGGGAGGGCCTCGCTGGTCATTCCCACACCCACAGAAGTGGGACTCAATATCTAGTCTAAAGGTACAGTTACTACCCAGCTTCTCAAGAATTCTTACTATGTTGAAATATGGGCCTCATGTTCCAAGATCTTCCAAATTTTCAGGATAAACTGGAAATTCTCTAGAATGTCAACCCTAGGAGGGCATGGATTTTTTGCCTGTACTGTGAGTAACTGTATATCCAGTGCTTAGAAGAATGTATGGCATTCAGCCAGCACTCAGTAAATATTTGTTGAATGTGATGCACATAGAAAAGCAAGCAAACAATCAGCAAGCTGGATTTTATGTGAATTATTTTTAATTATAATATTAACAAATAGATTTTTAATGTTGTGCTTGTCTGATTAAGATGGAGAAGAGCCATGCCTATGTGGAGTGAACAAAAATCTATCTCAGGGCTATGTAAAAATCATCACTGGATGCTACTTTGCTACCTGGGGTCTAATTCAATATCTTTATGCCATAGACAAGAAAACTGAAGCCTCAAAACATTAATTCTTTGTTCAGGGGTCATACAGATGGTTAATGGTAGAGCCAGTAAACCAGCAAAACAGCCTTCACCTTCTCATTCGCCATCTAGAGCTTTTTTCCTCCATCACACCTCAATTTGTTGTTCAGTCGCTCAGTCATGTCCGACTCTTTGTGACCCTATGGATTGCAGCATGCCAGGCTTTCCTGTCCTTCACCATCTCCCAGAGCTCACTCAAACTGATATCCATTGAGTCGGTGATGTTATCCAACCATCTCATCCTCTATCATCCCCTTCTCCTCCTGCCTTCAGGAGGAGAATCTTTCCCAGCATTGGGGTCTTTTCTTAGGAGTCGGCTCTTCACATCAGGTGGCCAAAGTATTGGAGCTTCAGATTCAGTATCAGTCCTTCCAATGAATATTCAGGACTGATTTCCTTTAGGATGGACTGGTTGGATCTCCTTGCTGTCCAAGGGACTCTCAAGAGTCTTCTCCAACACCAGAGTTCAAAAGCATCAGTTCTTTGGCACCTTCTTTATGGTCTAACTCTCATATCCATACATGACTTCTAGAAAAACCATAGCTTTGACTAGGTGGATCTTTGTTGACAAAGTTACGTCTCTACTTTTTAATACGCTATCTAGGTTTGTTGTAGCTTTTCTTCCAAGGAGAAAGAGTCTTTTAATTTCATGTCTGCAATCACCATCTGTGGTGATTTTGGAGCCCCACGAAAATAATATCTGTCACTGTTTCCATTGTTTCCATATCTATTTGCCATGAAGTGATGGGACTGGGTGCCATGATCTTCATTTTTTGAATGTTGAGTTTTAAGCCAGCTTTTTCACTCTCTTCTATCACCTTAATCAAGAGGCTCTTTAGTTCCTCTTCCCTTACTGCAATAAGGATGGTGTCATGGGCATATCTGAGGTTATTGATATTTTTCCCTGAAATCTTGATTCTGACTTGTGCTTCATCCAGCAAGGCATTTTGCATGATGTACTCTGCATGTAAGTTAAATAAGCGAGATGACAATACACAGCCTTGATGTACTCCTTTCTCAATTTGGAACCAGTCAATTGTTCCATGTGAGGTTCTAACTGTAGCTTCTTGACCTGCATACAGTTTCTCAGGAGGCAGGTAAGGTGGTCTAGTATTCCCATCTCCTTCAGACTTTTCCACAGTTTCTTGTGATACACACAGTCAAAGGCTTTAGCGTAGTCAATCAAGCAGAAGTAGATGTTTTTTCTGGAATTCTCTTGCTTTTTCTATTATCCAACGGATGTTGGCAATTTGATCTCTGGTTCCTCTGCCTTTTCTAAATCCAGCTTGAACATCTGGAAGTTCTCAGTTCACATACTGTTGAAGCCTGGCTTGGAGAATTTTGAGCATTGCTTTGCTAGCGTGTGAGATGAGTGCAACTGAGAGGTAGTTAGAACATTCTTTGGGATTGGAATGAAAACTACCTTTTTCAGTCCTGTGGCCACTGCTGAGTTTTCCAAATTTGCTGGCATATTGAGTGCAGCAATTTCACAGCATCATCTTTTAGGATTTGTATCATACCTCAGTACTGCTTCAAAGCAACAGTACCAATGAAAGATCAAAAAATAAAATTATATGCCTTTATAAGATGTTAAATTATATAGATGAGAGCTTTGAAATTAAAAGACAATTGCAAGGAGGTCAATGAAGTTATATAGAAAGACAGAGGAGGGCCCCTCCAGGGATTCCTGCACAGCCAGCCCAACAGTGAAAAAGACTCTCCTCTCCTACTCTTTATCTACGAGAACCTAAAGTCCAGGTTTTGCTGCTGGAGCACCCAGCCCCCAAATCTCAGTGGTTTCGAGCACAAGGTTTATTTCTCGCTCCCTCGCCCCCACAGCTGGGGACGCTCTGCATTGTCCCTTCTCTGTGACCCACATCAACAAACAGCCACCTCTGGGACATTGCCCATTGCTCAGGCAGACTCATAAAGAGAGTATGGCGAATGCACACTGGCTCACTGGCTTTTAAAGCTTCTGCCCAGAAGTGAGTCCTGGCATCTCTGTTCACATTGGCCTTGCAAGTCACATGCCCACACCTAAATTAAAAAGGGCAAAAAGGAACAATTTTACCACATGTTAGGAATGCAGGGGGCAGAGCCACTGTTAAAAGACAGCTCAAGAACCATGGGGAAAAGGCACCCCTTGAAAAGCACTGACCCACCTAAGTTTATTTCTTAGTAAAAGGAAAATCTTCAACTTGTTGTCAACATTTCCTATCGTATATTCTCTCTTATGCTCTTTTATTCTTCTGCAAGTAATTCCAAATATCCTAGTATTTGGAGCTTCAGCTTCATCATCAATCCTTCTAATCCTTCTAATAATTCATCATCATCTAATCTTTCTAACATTCAGGGTTGATTTCCTTTAGGATTGACTGATTTGATCTCCTTGGGGACCGTATTGGTAGCTACAGTACTTTGGGCAGATGGAAGGGAAAAAAAAAGCTTAGAAATCTAGCTTAATTGTTAATACTCTGGATTTCCAAATAAATAAATAAATAAGCATGCAGTCTGCTTTGATGAAGTCCAGTTTTAATGCTGATCATAGAGCCTCCCCCCACAACTCCACGAGCATCTTTAAACATACACATGACCAGTATACTCATTCTGGGCAAGAGTTGAGCTACGTCCACTCCAGAAAATGAAAAATTGTGTTTGGAGAGACCATCTGCCCTTTCTTCAGACTCTGAGTAACCCCCAGGCCCTCAGCAGGGCTGTGCCCAGACAGGACCAGGAAACCATACTCTGGAAACCACAGGCTGAGTTGCTATGTCCCAGCTGAAGATACATAAGGCTGCCCCTAATCAAAGTTGACGTTCTCCCTGATCTAAACTGTGAGCTCTTCGAGGGCAGGACATTTTCCTTAAACAAAAACAATTAAATGTTAAAAGCTTTTACAATTTTTGCTTTATTTTTAATTGAAGTGTAATTGCTTTATAATATTGTGTTGGTTTCTGCTGTACATCAACATGCATCAGCCGTGAGTATATATATGTCGCCTCCCCCTTGGGCCTCCCTTCCACCTCCTTCCCCATCCCACCCCTCTAGGTTGTCACAGAGCACCAGGTTGAGTTTCCTAAGTCATCCTGCAAATTCCCAATGGCTATCCACTTTGTATATGGTAGTATATATGTTTCCATAGGGTGTGGAGATAAACTTTTTAATGTTAAAAACTTTATAGCAACAGTTTTTTTTTTACGAATTTGACTTCACATACAAAGTTAGAATGCAATTATACTTAAGCTGAACTTTTAAAAAAGTTTAAATATCATATTACAGGTAACACATTACTGAAGTTCCAGAAGGTATTCTCAGAAGCTAAACATGAAAGATTTACTGAGTTAAGGCAATAAATGGATGAACAGTGCAAGCAATTGTGACGTACTTAAATGCACCATAAAGGGTCGGGAAATATAATTTCCTTTCCCCAAATATGTTTTTATCTGAGGATGTGTTTGCTGAGATTGAGAAAGTGATGAGGGTCCACAGAAGATTCTGGGTGTTTTCTCTTGTATATAATCCACACTCTTCTGCCATTTTCCATGGAGGACCTTTGGGAAACCATGAGAAGATCTAGAAGTGGGAGGCCAGCCAGTGGGCCGGTGTGGTGAAGAGGAGTGGGGACCCAAGGAGGCAGGGCCCCGGAGAAGCCCCAGGAAGCAGCTGGAAAAGCTCTCCCTTGTCCTCACTTCTCTGGGATTGTTCTATTAAGATACCTCCAAGGAGGATGGTCCAGGGGACGTTGGGAAGCCTGGAGGACTTCTCCTCCCCTTCATCACCTCACATCCTTGTCTGCCCCCTCGCTGCAGACACCCCAGATTGGAGGGGGGCAGAACAGGTGCAGCCCAGTGGTCGGTGAAGGAAAGAAGCAGGTGTAGGAGCGGGCGAGGGGAACTTCTCCCAGCTCCCTTCCCTGAGCACATCCTCTCCTTTCCACCTTTCAAATTCCATCAAATATTGGTTTGGCTAAGGTTCCTGAGTTTCCCCTTTGCAAGAATGGCTGGTTTTAAAGAAACACCAGTAGTAGAAACATTGCAGCGTGCAAGCAGTTCACACCCAGAGAAATGACTGTAGGAGCAAACACAGAGCTTTTTAATGTGTGATGTGCATTATTTGGCTGACCATATCCTGACTCATGCCTCTGAGAGAAATATTCTATTAGTCCCATTTTATAGGTGAGCAAACTGAGGCAGTTGGTTAAGATCAAATGTTAGTGGGCGATTGCCTTTGAACTCATACAGCCTGGTTCGAGCACTTTTAGCCACTGGATTATATTTCCTTCTCTAAGTCCTCTTCCTTCTATTTTTCTTTGGCAAATACATGAATCTCAGTACAAAGATGTATGCAGTCTATTCTTGGAACCCACATACCTTTTGCACCATTTATAACATTGTTTTTATAGCAGAATGCATTCTGAGTTCCAAACAGCCAGCTTGCAAACAAACTTTTGAGCTTCAATCTATTTATAAGCTGGATATTTTTTGAAGTTCATTTCAAATCTCAGGTAGTAATATCTGCATTTCAAAGGAACCAGAAAGTCTGGTTCCAGAAAATCAAGGTCCTCTGACATATCCTAGAATTAAAAATAGTGGCGATGCATTTTACATGCCAGGTATGTTCCAAAGTCAAAGGGTAATTAAAAAACAAGGTATAGTTAAAGCTATTCTTGAAAATCCTTTAGGAACCCTTCATGTTGGAAACCAACATACCACTTCTCAGCCTCCTTTTTTCTCCAGTGCTGTTGAACACCAGGTGAAGTAGTCAGCTTGTGTTTAGGGCTATGAACTTCAGGATGGCTTAAGCCCGTGAGGTGATCACTCTGTATCAGCCAGGAGAAATGGGCTTCAGTTGAGGAAACGCAGACCCTCCCACCTTCTGCCCATTCCAGAACAATCCTTAGAGGAAGGAAATCGCTGGCAGAATGGCTTGAATTGTTTTTCCTCCTCTCCTTTTTCTGATCCAGTGCCTTTTGTTGAAGTTGAGTACGTTAAATGGACGTTTGATGTGACTGAACTTGAAATATGTACAGAGTAAACAGGCTGCTAAAAAGCTTAGGGCTTCAGAATTATTTTAAAAGCTTCACACAAGCTCTCATTCTTACATGTTCATTCATCTCTGAAGAGCACTTTAATATTTAGCAGGTTTTCAAGAGAATTTCTACTAGAAACACGATATCAAGGAACAGAGGAATTACCAGAGCGCTCAAAGGGCTTCTGAGTTCCCGTCTCTCACTTACTCAACCTGCTTTTTGAGCTCACGCCAGGCCTCAGGTCTTTCAAGCTGACATGTCTGAGGACATGTTATGCTAGAAAGGAAGCTCTTGGATTATGAGATAGAAGCCTTCCTTTTTTCTAAAAGATGATGCTATGGATGTGCCAAGAGGTGGCCCACATTTTAAATGATCATTTAAATCATCCGCACCAACCAGTCCCACCTTCTCTTTGATCTCTGCTTAATGTCCTAATCAGAACAACCCTCTGATGGATTTACCCTCCACTGTTTGACTCCTAAATTCTTCTCAATTTTTCATCATTTGAAACTCACACGGGAAATGAGTTCTTTTTTGCCACCCACATTGCTGTGTGTATATGAACGAGTGGTTGCCAGAAAGAGTCTTTAGATAAGACAGTTGATATTAAGGACCCGTGGCTGGAGTGGGTTGCATGTGCCTTTGAAAGCTGCGTAAAACTGAAACACTTCTATTCCATTGGCATTTGGGGTAGGGGTAGGGGAAGGAATGGCAATCACCTTCATTAAGTTGTTTCTGTAATCAGCGTACACAGATTTATATTAATTTCCATCATTACAGTAGAACTTCAAGCCACTTTGTTTGTTGTTATGTCCAACTCTTTACGACCCCATGTACTTCAGTATGCCAGGCTCCTGTCCTCCACTATCTCCCGGAGTCTGCTCAAATGCATGTCCATCAAGCCACTTAAACCTGCAAAAATGTATGATAATCATTCACATACTTGGTTCTTCATTTTGCTTGTATTATAATGTGACCACCTGCTTCCTAAAATCTTATCTTTTGGCTATTAAAAATAGCATTAGAGAAGTATTTTTCAAACAAATCCTTTGATTCTGTATGAGACCTGTGTCATTCAGAAGAAAGAATTTGAGGTGTTTCTTTTGTGTGGTGGAGGTTAAGTTGCCATGGTAATGGCTTATTGTGAAATACCGGGAGGAGTGCATTAGAAACATTGCGTGTGGCAACTCCATATTGGGCTCCTGTTATCACAGCCTGGGCAGAGCTTGACTTTTCTTGGTTGCAGTCTTTCCATACTTAATAATAACAGAAATTTGCATTTCTAGCCCAAGGCTGCCTTTTCCCTACCACATGCTGCTTTTAGAACATGTAAAAAAAAAAAAAAAGAATCTCTGTGTAAATGGCTTCATATTAGGTGTTACAGAGAAACAAAATTCTCATGACTTTTACAGCATTTCAAACATTTACAGTGCTGTCTTTTTAATTCCTTCTCTTATGCACTGTTACTACATCTTAAAGTCAAGGAATATCACGTAGAATAATTATCAAGGACTGGAACAATTTTTTGCATTATTTTTTAACTTTCACTCTCAATTCTTTTTGTTCAAAACATATATGTTTTATGAAAATGCATGAGGAATTGGGTGTACTTTCAGGGTCTGATCATAAATATGAGTCAGAATTAATAGAAAAATAGAAACCATAATCCAGATGCTGCTGTGTCAGAGCTTTTTTGAGGCGAATGGATAGACAAGTATTTTCATTTAAATAATTCAAGTTCATCCTGTCCTTGGCAACAGTTTGGCTCTCTTGTGTCTTTCGTGGGCCAAGCTGTATTTTATAAATTCATCTATATTGCAATGCACTTTAATTAGGAAGCATAATAGATAAGTACAAAGGGATTTTGTTAAGACCTTGTTCTATAATTTCCATCCATCTCCAGGAAAATATTGTCCATATGTTTCCCATGAATCAGTGACATTTTAGTGATTTTGATGAATGGGTTTTTCACAGGATGTCATTTTTTATTCATGTAGTCATGCATTCAGTAGATATAACTGAATACCTGCTTTGTCCCAGTGATGATGATGTGATGCCCTGCACTCACGTGGCGGTGGAGTTCCCAGGTTCAAGAACTGGTGCCAAGTGGAGCCAGTGGTCAGAAGTCACCCATGCTCCCTGGGGCTGTGGGGGCTTTGGGACTTTCTTCCAGACCCTCACAGTATTGCCATTTTTTTTCCCAGTGGCTTTCAATCATCACATCATTCATTCATTCAACCAGCGTTTATTGGGCCAGGCTCTCCACCGTGTTCCAGGCATATAAAGACAAGTGTAGTTCTTGCCCCGGGAGGCTTAGGAATCCCTCACACCCTTCTGGAGTCCTGCCTTTGAGAGTGTGAACCCAGGGAAGCTTGTTTTCATATTGACTTCTCTGCAACCACACTTAAGCTTTCTTCACACTCTTCCAGTCACTTCATTTTCCCCCTCTCTTTCTTCCTCCAAGCAAGGGCTTATCAGGTTGCAGTTCCTAAAATCATGGCCCTGATCTTCCCTTGCTGGATGTGTCTAATAGTACAAAGAACAACACTGTTCATTTATTGAGGATTCATTATGTGCTGCGTGTGGTGTGAAGCACTCTACACATATTGTCTCATTTAGTTCTGACGAAAATCATACGCGATAGAGACTGCTATTATCCCTAGCTTACAAATGAGGAAACAGGCTCAGAGAAACTGTTCTGATGTCTCTCAGGTAAAGAAGTAGAAAAGCCGGGAGCCAAATTCAGTTTTGTCTGACGCCATTGCCCAAGCTGTTAAACTCTTCAGTGCGGCCAAAATCCCTCTATTGCAAGTCATGGGTCTAATTCTAGTTAGTGTCCATTGCCATTTATAAACTAGGATATTCATGCCACTATTTTTATTGTTATACTTTATTGAGAAACATATGTCTCTTACAGTCTCTTTCCAAATAAATGTGACTCAGAGCCAGGAAGAAGTAGGTACTATTGTTTAATGCATTTCAGAAAGATTTAGGAATTAAATAATGAAAATAGCTTTTCTTGCTTTCCTTTGAATATGTGTTCCACTTTTTAAAAAATGAACTTTATTAAGAAATGCATATTTTATCTTTTAAAATAGTGATGTTTCTGTACTAAGAAAACAAAGTTTCAGCATAACATGAAAGCCTAAGATGTGTCACATGTCTTTGGTTGCTTTCAAGTTTTTCTGTGTATTTGGTTTTTAGCAGTTTGAGTATGATGTGATTAGGGATGGCTGTGTTTCTGTTTTTGTTTTTTTGTATTTATCTTGCTTGAAGTTTGCTGACCTTCTTGAGTCTCTAAATTAGTGTCATCACTAAATTGAAATTCTAGTACCAGCTACTAAAGTTGGTAAGCCCCGAGTAGAGCCTGGATTTTGCTAATAACTTCGGCCTAATTAGATGTTTTAATTGCACGAAGTCCCCTTCGCTTTGCCTTAAAGAAGATGGGGTGTAAACCCCATATATTAGTATATTAGTATACTCACAATGTAATGGACCTTGAATGATAAGAGTCTCATGGACTTCTCAGAAAATAACCGTAGAAGAGCCAACTCTCCCTTGAAGTTGGTGCCAGGCAGCTCTAGAAACCCCTGCAGCAGGAGTTATTGCATCATCCACCTCTGCAGGGTGCGTGCTTCTTCCTCAGTCACATTCAGCTCCTTTCTGCTGTCTGCTGCCTGCTACATCTCTGACTTGTTTATTCGTTTCTTCTTTCCTGTGTGTTTTCATCTGTCACACTGGATCTGCGTGTGACTCGTAACTTTCTCTGCCATGACATTTCTGTGCATCTTTTCATACTACCTGCTAATAACTTCATTTTCTCAGTATCTCCTAGCTAGAATTTCTGCCAGACAGCATCAGACAGGTCCAGTTTATGATCATCATCTCTGTTCAGGAAAAATCCTTGACACCATATGTCAGAATACTGGCAAGTACATATAGACATCTCAGTGCCTGTAGGAAGGTACTCACCAGTTCTGGTCCCAGCGGCTCTCAGTGTACAAGGATGATAATAGCAGGGGGAAGGATTCCCTTGATGTTGGAAACAGTGCTTCCTCAGTGCTTCTAGAGCAAGATCAGGAGTAGGCTATTTCCCATTAAGGGGAACTAGAGGTATGAGTGGTCCCATGATGGACATGTCTAATTTATTCTGAAGTCTTATTTCTACATGTGAAATTTCAAAATTGCCCCCAGAACACTGCCAGTGACAACTGTGTAGGCTGGGCTTTCTAGTTGGTGGCTTTCAATGTAGACTATGATGTATTTAATGATTTTTTTTTTGGGGGGGGCGCTTAGTTGTTCTATCAAGTTGCTGAAGGTGGAATTATTTCTTTAATTTTCAATTGCTGTTTCATGTATTTTGGAACCTTATTGTTATAATGTAAATAGTTGTTATGTTTTTCTGATTAACATTTTTATCATTATAAAATGTGTCCCTTTATTTCTGATAATACTCTTTATCTTAATGCTTATTTTTATCTAGTAATACATATTAATGTAGCCACCCCAACATTCTTTTCTTATTGTTGGCATGGTGTAAGTTTATCCATCTACTTACTTTCAGTTTACCTTTATATATGAAGTGCGTCTGTTGAAGAGAACATATATTTGGAACTTGCTTTTTTATCTGTTCTAACAATCTCTGCCTTTTAGTTGGAGTATCTGGTCTATTAGCATTTAATGTAATTGTTGATACTGTTGGATTTATGTTTTCTATTTGTCTTCTCTTTTTTTGATGTTTTGATCTTTTATACTGCCTTATGGCATTTTAAAATTGCATTTGTAAAAAAAAACTGCATTTTAGTTTGCTTATTATCTTTTTGGCTCTACCACTTTGCATTATTTTAAGCGCTTGCTCTAAGGAGTATAATATACATCCTTAACTTTTTACAATTTACTTAGAGTTAATGTTTTAAAACTGTATTTAGAATATGGAAACTCAAGCATATAGACCCATTCACAGCTACTGCATACGCTTTAGAGTATGTACTTTTTAAAACTCTCAAGATAGTGTTATAATTTTTAATTTATAGAGTCAAGTGTACTTTAAAGAAACTGAGAGAAAGTCATCTTTTGTACTTACCCACATATTTATTATTTCCAACACTCTTCATTCCTTCCTAAAGATTTTATGTCTTTTTTTTTTTTTGCTACTTTAAGAAACCCCTTTAGCATTTCTTATAGTAAAAGTCTGCTGGTGATACATTTTCTTGATTTTATTTTATCTGAAAAAAAATTTTTTATTTTGTATTTGTTTTGTAGCACATACTGTAGAATTCTGAGTTGAAATTTTTCCCTAGTAATTTGAAGATGTTGTTCTGTTGATTTCTGGCTTTCATGTTTTCTGTTGAGAAATTAGCTGATTGGAATCATTGCTGTTCTGTTATATGTGTCATGTGTCTTTGGTTGCATTCAAGTTTTTTCTGTATCTTTGGTTTTTAGAGAGAATTTTCTTTGTATTTACCCTATGTAGGATTTGCTGACCTTCTTGAGTCTGCAAGCTAATGTCTTCACCAAATTGGGGAAACTTTTAGTCATTACTTTTTAAAATATATTTTCTTTCACATTCAATTACATATTGTTAGACTTTTGAATATTATCTCCCAAGTCTTTGAAGGTCTAATTATCTCTTAAAACCTTTTTTTTTCTCTTATTTTAATTGTATATCTTTTATTCATCTAGCTCCAGTTATTGAGTTTATTGAATTTTTCCTGTTATTTCCATTCCTATATTAAGCCATTCTAGCAATTGTCTTCTCACATATTGTATGTGATACATATCTCACATATTGTATGTGATACAATACATATCTCATTATATTATTTAATTCCGAAATTTGTATCTTTTAAAATTATGTATCTTCTATTTATCATCTGAAATGATTTGTTTCTTCTCATTATGACATCAATTTTTTGGTGCTCAGCTTACCAGTCCTCAAATACTGCAAGCATGCTCCTGCCTCAGGGCTTTTTTGCTTGCTATTTCCTCTCCTTGGGATGCGTGTGTCCCAGCAATGAGCATAACTCCCTTTCCCACTTGATTTTGTGCTCAAATATTGCTTCCTCCTTGAGGTCTTGTCTGGACACATTATCTAAAGTGGCTATTGCTGTCTTTCTCTTTCCTTTTACCCCATTTACTTTTCATCACAGCCTTTATCACTACCTAGTATATGCATGCATGCTCAGTTGCTGCAGTCTTTCAACTCTGCGACCCTGTAGACTATAGCCTGCCATGCCCCTTTGTCCATGGGATTCTCCAGGCAAGAATGCTTGAGTGGGTTGCCATGCCTTGCTCCAGGGGATCTTCCCATTGTATATTTATTGAATTATGTGCTTGTCTGCCCTCCCCACTAAAATATAAGGCTCCTGAAGGCAGGATATTGTTTGATGTATTCCCAGTACCTTGAATAGTGCCTAACATAGTGAGTGCTCAATAAACATTTGTAGAACAAATGAATGACTAAGGCTTATTAGCACTGAGTGTAGAAAGAATATAATGTTGTAGCTCAGATTCTATACTTTGAAAAGCAGATAAGAAACAATTGACAGGAATGCTGGCCCATGAACCTCTATGTGTCTAAGTAAGGCATCATTCTTTTCAAAGCTTACTCACCTACTTAAGCATATTAAAATTCTGCTAAAGTCAAATGTAAGAAAAGTGAAAAGTGAAAGTGAAGTCGCTCAGTCGTGTCCAACTCTTTGCGACCCCCATGGATGGTAGTCTACCAGGTTCCTCCGTCCATGGGATTTTCCAGGCAAGAATACTGGAGTGGGTTGCCATTTCCTTAAAATAGCATGTTTCTATGGTAGGGATTTAGCCCACTCACATATGCAAGATTTGAAGGACAGTGGAAGGATTTTATGTTAATATCAGGTATTTTATGTCCTTCTAAGCAGAACACTTACAGTTCACCTAAAGAGGCCCTAAGCAGTCAGGAACGCACATGGTGAAGCCATATGATCCAAATGCCTTGCCTCTGAAGAGGTACGACTAATTTAGAACATGGATTGGAAAGCATTTTCTACTCAATAATGAAATTTTTAAAAGGATAATTCTGTCATAATGAGATAGATCAGGATGCACCGATTTCTGCATTCTAATATTGGCATTACACTTGAGAAATATGATTTAACAAGGTAGATTCACCATTAAGTTATTAAATATATATTATGTACATATATATATACGTGTGTGTGTGTACATACATACAGATAAATACACAGGTGTGTGTATACATTTATATAGTGCATACTATGTGTCAGATACTGTGTTACTGATACAGTACTATGGGCTGGACCCTGGGATTACATAGATAAATCACAGCCCCACCATCAAGCAAGTGTTCAGTATAATATGAGAGTTGGAAATGTAACAAATAATTGAAAACCTGGGCCATATGCAATCTAATAGAGAAATATTTGGGGAACAGAATTGCCACAAAGAAGAGAGTAGTCTCCTCTGTCTTGAAGTCAAAAGAGATGAAAGAGATAAAGATGTTGAAAGTTTGGGGAAATGATTAAGGTAACAGAGAAGGCGAACATCACAGGGAGCTGGCTCCCCTCATTCTTACTCACCCCTTTAGCTTCAGCTCCTTGGCTCTCTACTGTAGCTTTCGTGTTTCCCTTTGGCACCCACCCAGCATCTGGGGTTCCCCAAATGTGCACAACCGCCGTCTTTGTTACTTTTCATCTGTGCTCTCAGGCTCTCTAGTTCCTCATTCCATGGGATTCTGTTCCCCGCACCCACCCACTGCCACTAATTCTGGCCCAAAAGTGACATGCCTTCCCATCCACACTTTCCCATACCTCATAGGGTGAAATTTTAGACAAGGCACAAGAAAGCATAAGGAGGGACTTGCGTGTTTGGAAGGGAAGCAGGTAGGAAACCAGAATGATGGCCCATGAGACGGGATAGCTGATATAGGTCCTGAGGGTATGGTGTACTCGAAAGGGAGCTTGAGCTTTTTCCTGGGGGCAGTGAGGAGCTATGGAATGTTTCTGAGGGGAAACCGTAACACTTGGAGGTTGGGTTGAGGGAAGATGTAGTTTTCTAGACTAGGCTCTAATGAAATACACGCTTCTTAGGGAAGCGGATCTTCTATGGTCACAGTGCCCAGCTCATTAGATTTTCCAACTGTCGGGTCTTATTCCCGGCACGTATTGCTATAATGGTAAAGTCTTCTAAGACATGAACTTGCTGCTCCTTTGTTATTTAACTGGGTCACCGCTCTGCTGTAGTTATGATGTTATTGTATTAAGTATGACTTCAAGATACAATTATTATTGAGTTGTTTCATCAAACTAGTCTCAGTCCATTGGTGCAGTCAGTCTGTCCTTCCTAGCTGAGGGCCATCTACAAATTTGATAATCACATCTTCTGTTCTCAGCAAAATCATTCATAGAGCTGTTGAACAGAACGCAATATGAAAACAGTGTTGCACAGCATTAAAGATTTTCTCCCAGGGAGAAATTGATCGATAATTCAATAAGCTGCAAGCAAATTGTTTAGTCAGCTATAAAACCACTTGACTCCACAGTCCATCTGGTGAGTTTTTGTCTTATCAGAATGAAGGTATTTGATATTTATATCATTTTTATAATCTTCAAATCTGGTTTATCTAAGCACCTAGTATATAAATGGGAAACTAATTTACCTTTCTGCATTATCCAAATTTTCTTTAGTGAGTTGTTTTCTAGGTGCAAAGTTATGGTGAAGTTTTACAAATTTACTTTTGCTGCACTTTCTGTTTGGTGGTATGTACCTTGCTCGCAGCCAGCCAACCTAAACTTGTCAACACATGCAAGGAGTTGTGGAACCAGGAACAAAACCCATGAAACTCTTAACTTTAAAGATCAAAAAGCCAAAAGGCAGGGGAAAAGATTTAAAATGCCTTCAGATTGTGGTAGTCCCCATCCTACTACATTTTCTTCCCACTATCCCTCTTATATAGATGCAAAATCAGGATACTCTGAGCTGGAAAGAGGAAAGAGAGTTAGATGCTGGTGCTGTGGTGGGGAAAGCAGGTCCCCTGCCTACAGCCATAGGTCAAGAAGAGGATGGAGATAAGGGAACTCCACCTTTACGGATCTAAGAGTAGAGGGAACCTGGGACCTGCTGCTGAGTTGGGGCTTTGGGAGCGAGCTGCCTTGCAGATGGGCCTTATCCCCCAGAAGCATGAGATAGGGATGGTGCGGGTGGTTGAGTAGACAGGGCTGGGAGGGGTCTCTTGGACGGGGGATTCTAATGCAACCACACAGAGCTTTCTGTAGTCCCAAGGGAGAATGGAAGAGTAGCTAAACTCTCCCAGTGCCCCAGGTAAAACTGAGAGACACTAGCGGGTGGGAGGAGAAAGTCATTCCACTTCTGCAGAGAGGGAACATCAGAGAAGAGAGTGGCATGGATCATCCAGGAGACAGCAGTAGGAGGACCAGAGACCCTTAGCAGATGTGGACATGGGGGCAACTGTCCTTTGATTACTTCCAGTCAATTCTCATTTCAAAGGAGTCCAGACCAGGCTAAATTAAGATGTAGAAGTAAATGCTTTCCCTCATTCAACACAGGCATTTGCATAAAGCCAGAGCTTATAATCAATCCCAGGGGAAAGGAGGTGAATATCGAGAGGAATCTTGAATAAGACTGGGTTTTAATTGCAAAATGACTTTGAAATCATAACATTTCATCGACTTTCCCCCAATATAGTTAGGTTAAGTTTTCAGAAAATGAGACCCTGAGATAGTTACATAAAAAATTTTAAACTTGCTTTCTTGCAAACTATATCCCATCTGCCACATTTTCATAGTAAAACAATGAAAAGTGAGAAAATAGGACTAGCTTTGTATAGCTTATCCACGCTGGTGGCTAATTATTAGTTATCACCTTTTTCTCTGCTAGGTACACATCACTGGTCCAGGAATCAGCATTTGACTTACCAATTTAACACTTCCAGGGCCCAGTTTTTCCTTTTATAAGTTTTTCATTTTAAAAAATCAGGGAAGAATTTGCTTATTTCTGTTCTTCAGTTCTTCTTCTGCTCACTATGATCTCTCTTAGACTCTTGACCAGGTCTGGAGTCCCGATCTCTAAGCTCATTGATGCTGACCTGGAAGTCTTCCAGACAGCATTTATACGGCCCCAGGGCTGTTTTATTCTTGTCCCCAGTGCTGGGTCTCAGTTCTCCTTTGAGCCATTTCTTTGGACATTTTCACCTTGAGAACATTGTCCTTCAAGCAGAAAGATGGGCTTGAAAGGAGAGCTGAGGAGTTTTCCTCTGGTTGTCACCAGCCATGAGGCATTAGCTGCGCCAAGCAGTGGACCAGTTTTTCATGACTCCTGAGGACAATGCCCAACAAGAAAACCTCTGTGGGGTGAATGAGTGGTTCCTGTGGTCCGTGAGCCTTTTCAGTGCTCCTTCAGGCTTTCGGTAAACCTCAGCTCGCTAACACCTTCTCTCGGGACACACAGCAGGCTTTGAGGTCTTCCAGACTTTGTGGCAAAAGGCCTGGTATTCCTGCTTCTAGGTTCTTGTTTGGGCCTCCTCTTTTAGAGTGGGCCCATCATCTCTTACTCAGGCTGTTTTTAAAGAAAAAAGCAAGGAGACTAAACCTCTCCCTCATTGTGAGCATAGCCGTCACTGCAGTCCAGGAACATATTCTTACAGGCATGGATGTGGCTTTAGCCTCAGTACACTGCTGGAGATGGGCTTCTCATCCAGGGTTAACACCTGGGCACTGGAAATCAGTTCCTTGAAGGCTTGAAGTGATTGAGTTGGCTTTGCAAACATATTTTTTAACAAATTCTTAAAATCTGAGAGTCTATTCTGAACACTTAACCCCGCTTATCTTTATTGCTGTGCATCTGGGCTTGATCCCTGGTCAGAGTAAGATCTCACAAATCTCGCTGTGCAGCCCAAAAAAGGAGGGGTGTAATCTACACCTAGGTAGAGATGAGCAAGGATCTGGAAATTCTCCCTGCTCCTGTCAAAACGTTGCTGAGCTCAGAGGTCTAAGGCTGGGATACAGAATGACTTCCCCACAGCCTTAATCTAAGTGGCCACATGTAAACATTAACTCAGCCTAATCTTAATCAATTACACCTCTTAACTAACTTTAATTAAAATAATAACCGTGAATAATATGAATTTTTAAGTTGCAATGCGTTGGTTTTTGAAAAGGTTATTTCTTGGCTTTGTATGTCTGGTTTCTTAGAGATTCTTGATGTGCTTTTATTTGAAGGGGTATTTTAAAATATGAAACACTGATGAAAATTTTCCTGTGAGTAAAAAACTGGGGGCTTTCCTAGTGGCTCAGCAATAAAGAATCTGCCTGCGATGCAGGAGACACAGGAGACACAGGAGGGTCAGGAAGATCCAGGAGGAGGATATGGTAATGCATTCAGGCATCCTTGCCCGGAGAATGCCCTGGATGGAGGAGCCTGGCGGGCTCCAGTCCAAGGGTCTCAAACAGTCAGACAGGACTGAAGCACCTGCGCACAAAAAGGTCAGACTTCAGTCATTGGGTGCCAAATTTTTCTTGCTTTCACACAGGATCCCACTCCTTCATCAAAGAGTCTTCACCAAGAAACTGGATCCTTTAAACTCTGACCCTTTAACCAGCCCAGTTGTACTGTGTTTACTTGTATGCCACCCCGGTGGTGGCTCAGACGGTGAAGAATCTGCCTGCAATGCAGGAGACCTGGGTTTGATCCATGGGTCGGGAAGATCCCCTGGAGAAGAGAATGATTATCCACTCCAGTATGCTTGCCTGGAGAATCCCATGGACAGAGGATCCTACTGGGCTACATATCCGGCTAGAGTCGGATATGACTGACTGAGCCACGAACACGCACACCTGTCCTTTTCATTTACTTGGAACGGTCTGCAACGGGATAGTGCGCCCTCTAGTGTGAGGGTTAATTCCAGCCAGTATTTGTCATGATTCGTTCTCTGATTGTGAGAGCTGGACCATAAAGAAGGCATAATGCCAAAGAATTGATGCCTTTGAACTGTGGTGCTGGAGAAGACTCCTGAAAGTCCCCTGGACAGCAAGGAAATTAAACCAGTCTACCTTAAGGGAAATCAACCCTGCATACTCTTTGGAAGTACTGATGCTGAAGCTGAAGCTCCAGTATTTTCGTCATCTGATGCAAACAGCCGACTCATTGGAAAAGTCTTTGATGCTGGGAAAGATTGAGAGCAGAAGAAGAAGAGGGCATCAGAGGATGAGATGGCTGGATGGCATCACCAATGCGATGGACATGAACTTGGGCAAATGGGGAAATGGTGGGCAAACAGGGAGGCCTAGTTTGCTGCAGTCTACGGGGTCACAAAGATTGGATAAGACTGGGTGACTGAACAACAAATTCTTCCATAGGCTTCCCTGGTGGCTCAGATGGTAAAGAATTTGCTGCCAATGCAGGAGACACAGGGGACGTGGGCTGGATCCCTGGGTCAGGAAGATCCCCCGGAGAAGGAAAAGGCAACCCACTCCAGTATTCTTGCCTTGAAAATTACAGGGACAGAGGAGGCTGGTGGGCTACAGTCCATGGGGACACAAAGAGCCGGACATGACTGAGCGACTAACACTTTATTTATTCCTGCTTAAGTATAGCTTTTCTATGGAGGACGTCCTGCCTTTTGGTAGATGATTGAAACTGAGTGCCACTAAAACCAAGTTCCTCTGTTGAGTTTATGGATTAACGTTTCTATCCAAAACATCCATTTCTGCTTTATTGACTACGCCAAAGCCTTTGGCTGTGTGGGTCACAATAAACTGTGGAAAATTCTGAAAGAGATGGGAATAACAGACCAGCTGACCTGCCTCTTGAGAAACCTGTATGCAGGTCCGGAAGCAACAGTTAGAACTGGACATGGAACAACAGACTGGTCCCAAATAGGAAAAGGATTACGTCAAGGCTGTATGTTGTCACCCTGCTTATTTAACTTATATGCAGAGTACATCATGAGAAACGCTGGGCTGGAAGAAGCACAGCTGGAATCAAGATTTCCGGAAGAAATATCAATAACCTCAGATATGCAGATGACACCACCCTTATGGCAGAAAGTGAAGAGGAACTAATCAGCCTCCTGATGAAAGTGAAAGAGGAGAGTGGAAAAGTTGGCTTAGAGTTCAACATTCAGAAAACTAAGATGATAGCATCTGGTTCCATCACTTCATGTCAAATAGATGGGGAAACAGTGGCTGACTTTATTTTCTTGGGCTCCAAGATCACTGCAGAAGGTGATTGAAGCCATGAAATTAAAAGACGCTTACTCCTTGGAAGGAAAGTTATGACCAACCTAGATAGCATATTAAAAAGCAGAGACATTACTTTTCCAACAAAGGTCCCTCTAGTCAAGGCTATGGTTTTTCCAGTGGTCATGTATGGATGTGAGAGTTGGACTATAAAGAAAGCTGAGTGCTGAAGAATTGATGCTTTTGAACTGTGGTATTGGAGAAGACTCTTGAGGGTCCCTTGGACTGCAAGGAAATCCAACCAGTGCATCCTAAAGGAGTAAGTCCTGGGTGTTCATTGGAAGGACTGATGTTAAAGCTGAAATTCCAATACTTTGGCCACCTGATGCAAAGAACTGACTCATTGGAAGAGACCCTAATGCTGAGAAAGATTGAGGGCAGGAGGAGAAGGGGACGACAGAGGATGAGATGGTTGTATGGTATCACTGACTCGATGGACATGAATTTGAGCAAACTCTAAGAGTTGGTTATGGACAGGGAAGCCTAGCGTGCTATAGTCCATGGGGTTGTAAAGAATCGGACAGGACTGAGCAACTGAACTGAAATGGGAATGCAGTAACTTCCATACAGAGCTCAGACCCTGATCAGAACAAGGCCATGATCAGACCAAGAGGCCTGATATATATGCATATATATATTTTTTTTGGTCCTGAAAAAGATGACTATTGTGACTCAAACCCATTTGGTAAAATTGTAAGATAATAATGAAATTATGATTGATCATTATGAAACTGATTTATCCTTAGGTTAAAAATAAAAACAAAACACAACACTGTGCTGTCTATGATTTGTGGCTTCCTCTGGGAAGACTAGTTTCACCCCGGATTTTATGATTCGTTGTTCCTTTCTAAATTTTCACAGCCAAGTTTGGCAGGAAGCCTAACTGTAAAATAGGATTTATCTTTTCCTTGGTCCCTTCGTCCCCTTTGTGGGATTGGCCACAAAGAGGCCATAAAGAGCCTTGAAGCTCCCCAGGGAGCAGGACTAAAATCTGGTTGTGTAGGGTTCCTGCATGCCTATCCTTGTGCATCATTGCTCATTCCCTCTGACCGTCTTTATTGCCCTCCTCCTTTTATTTTGAAAGAGGAAATAGACGCACATGGTAAAGATACTTCAAATATTTAAAAAGGGTACCGAGTGATAAGTAAATCTCCCTCCCTAATCTGTCCTTAGTTTCTCTGCCTTCAACTTTTACCTGCTTACCATGCATCTTAATAGTTTATGAGTGTGCACACATATATATGTATACCTTTGTCCTTAAAATATGATGAGATATTATACACATTATTCATCATCTTTGTTCTTTCCTTTACCAATATATCTTGGAAATCAGGTTGCATCAGTATGTATCTTCCTCATTCATTTTAGTATTAATAGAGTATTCTTTGTGTAGCTATAACTGACTTAGCAGGGTTCCTATCAATAAATATTTAAATTGTTCCTAGTTCTTTTCTGTATGCAAGCATAATCACTGTACTGATCAGCACGACACAAGCATTTTTATGTAGAGGTGTAAGAATAATCATAGGAGAAATTTCTAGAAGTAGAATTTCATGGTCAAATGGAAAGTCCATTTAAATTCTCTATGTGTATTGCCAAATCACTCTGGAATAAGCTAGCTTCATAATATGCTTCTACTGATGATGGTTGAGAATGTTTGTTTCTCATAATGAACAATAGTATCAAACTTTCTGATCTCTATTAATGAGATGGTGCCATGAAATTAATGGTAAAAAGTAGTATCTCAATGAAGTTTAAATTTTTGTCTTTTGATATTTAAATTCACTTGTGTTTCCATTTTCTCTAACTTTCTGTGAGAGTGTTCATTTTTCAGTTGGTTGTTGGTCTTTTCATATTAATGTGTTAGAGCTCTTTATTATTTATTTAAAAAATTATCTTTTTGTATTTGATCAATTGCCCAGTCATGTCCAACTCTTTGTGACCCCATGGACTGCAGCTTGCCAGGCCTCCCTGTTCATCACCAATTCCCAGAGCTCACTCAAACTCATGTCCATTGAGTCGGTGATGCCATCCAACCATCTTATGCCCTGTCATCCCCTTCTCCTCCTGCCCTCAATCTTTCCCAGCATCAGTGTCTTTTCAAATGAGTCAGTTCTTTGCATCAGGTGGCCAGAGTATTGGAGTGTCAGCTTCAGCATCAGTCTTTCCAATGAATATCAGGACTGATTTCCTTTAGGATGGACTGGCTGGATCTCCTTGTAGTCCAAGGGACTCTCAAGAGTCTTCTCCAACACCACAGTTCAAAAGCATAAATTATTCTATGCTCAACCTTCTTTATGGTCCAATTCTCACATCTATAAATGACTACTGGAAAAATCATAGCTTTGACTATATGGGCCTTTGTCAGCAAAGTGATGTCTCTGATTTTTAACACGCTGTCTAGGTTTATCGTAGCTTTTCTTCCAAGGAGCAAGCATCTTAATTTTGTCACTGCAGTGATAATGTCCACAGTGCTTTTGGCCCAAGAAAATAAAATCTGCCACTGTCTGCTTTTTCCCCATCTATTTGCCACGAAGTTATAGGACCAGATGCCATGATCTTGGTTTTTTGAATGTTGAGTTTTAAGCCACCTTTTTCACTTTCCTCTTTCACTTTGATCAAGAGGCTCTTTAGTCCCCTTCACGTTCTGCCATCATTGCACCTCTCAGGTTGTTGATATTTCTCCTGGCAGTCTTAATTCCAGCTTGTGATTCATTCAGCCTGGCATTTTGCATGATATACTCTGCATATAAGTTAAATATGCATGGTGACAATATACAGCCTTGACATACTCCTTTCCCAATTTTGTTGGGATAGTTTTAAGTCCCAAATTTTCCTCTAAACTTTTTAGGTTTCTTTTCTTTTTTTTTTTCACATTTAAGTCTTTTATTTCTCTGAAATTAATTTTTGTGTAGCGAGTATTTTCCTCTGTTTTGGAAGAAATGAACATCCCCAATTGTGGCAGCACAGAGTCAGGGAAATAGAGATGCGGAGCCTAGCTACACCATCAGTAAGTAGCCTTCAACGATTGGAGGATGCATCTTCCTGGCTCCAAGCTTTTTATAAACAAATGATGTGTTGACAGAATGGTACTGTGGGCTCCTCAACACCAATGGCCATGAAAAAGCCTTCTCTTTCTTTTGCTTCCTGCTTGCAGCATAGATTCAGAAGCATACAGACCTGGGAGCAAAGGTTTGCTTTCTCTTGTGAATAGTGAAGCTTTGTGCAAGTTATTTTATTTGAATCTCAGTTTCTGCATCTGTGAAAGTGAGGACACCAGTTCCTATACATGGTAGCTACTATGAGGGTTAAGAGAGAAAAGGTGTATGATGTTGGCTGGCACTGTTCCAAGCCTCTAAAAGCTGTCTAATAAATGTTAATTTAAGCTTTAGTTTTTCTTTTTTTTTTTTCATTTAACTTTGTCTCTTTTCTTGTATAAGTTGAAGTCAAGCCTAGTCAAAAATCATGATCCCTAGGTTGCCATATTGGCCTCCTTCGCATCTCAACCTCTGCACCTCCACTTTCTTGGAAGGTGGGACCCTCCTCACCACACCCATCAGTACTTGCTATGGACAATGTGCACCTTATTGTGAAAGTCTAAGCCTGAACCTGGAGTTCCGCCTGGATTCCCTCAACTACCAGACTGTCTCAGCGCTCAGATCAGACACTTTCCTCTTGATTATTTCCCTGACTCCGGCCTTGCCCCGCCCTCCAAATTTTTGCTAGAACCTGCTGCTAAATTGCTAGATTCTACCTCTCAGAACAGAACATTTCTCATTATTTCCCTGCCCGAAGGCTGAAACCACAGTGGCTCTTGACAGACATGGCTGTCCACGCGCCCACTTCTGCTGTCGGGGGCTTCTCTCCAGGTGCTTCTAGATTCCCCAGCACTGCATTCTTTTCCATGCCTCCTGACTTGTCCCTTGCTATTCCTCCATCCCGGAAAGCTCTTTCCCTTATTCTTCTTTCTCCTGGAAGACTCTCCCGTATGCCTATAGGCCCTGTTCCCTCCTTCTCTTCCGTCTCTCTGCGAATTCGCGCTCCTCTCCTCCTTACCATCCTTCATCACTTTGCCTTTGTTCCCACCTTGACCCAAGGAGGGTGGCTTTGAGTCCCCATTTTACTTCATACGTGCACAGATTACAACATTTACCCCATGACATCTCTATTGTCCTTGCATGGGACTCAATTACGCATATTCATGTCTGATTTTCCTTTAAACTGTTTGCATTTGAAGCTACAGCACTATTTAACACCAGCACACTTCCTAGTACATAGCACATCCTCCAAATTATTTATTAAAAATAAAACACTAACCTGTCAATATCCAGACATTTTCTGGGTCTCCAGGTAAAGAATGATTGAGTTAGGATTTTCAAACATGATTTTCAACTAATGCCAAGATACCTCAAGGAAGAGTTTCCATTTTCATTTTCTCTGTCAGCACTTCATCTGTTGTTTGGTATTTTATAATGTGAACCTATTATAAAGCATTAGCTAATGAATCAGAATTTTGCTTAGACACAAAAAAAAGCATAAAGGCCTTTTTTAGGTGGGATGCTATAAAGCTGATCTGACGTTTTGGGGTTTTTTTTGTGTGCTTCAAACCTATCTGAAAATAATAACTTTAATCCCTTTGGTTAATATTGTGTATCTTACATTTTACTGTGAGATGTCATTTTTATGAAATTGATTTGTGGTTATCTACTTGGAAATAAAATACCAGAAACATTGGTTACAACCCAGGAAACTATAATTATATGTCTAATTTAATTTTTGTAACTGAGAATATATTTAAGGGTAACAATACAGCTAACCACAGTGCTAAAATCTTGATTGTTATTGTTTTAGTTTCATGATTGATGGGCAGCAACAACCAGGGTTCTTTTAAGCTCATCTACAGACTGAAACTCTGGACAGCAACTTAAACAGAATTTGGAGCTTAATTCTGATGATCTGTAGATTTTACACGTTCAGGATGGCACAGATTAAAATTTGGTTGCTGATGTTTACAGTGATGAAAAATTAGAATACTTTATTTGTACATATGTGACCCTGGTAAATTTCCAGAGATAAACCAGGGCATGGTTTATGGACATTATAAGAGACCTTGTCAGTCCTTTTCTCTTGGAGATTTTTCTCTCCTTTGAACAAGTCTTAACCATGAGAAGGGAAAACAAGGATGAGGAAGGACAGGAGGATGCCCATTGGGCAGCCCAGCTTGTGGAAACAGTTGTGGCGTTCAGTGAGTTGATACATCACAACTCGGTCATACTCAGGTCTGTAAGCAAGTTTCAAATGAGATATCCAAGGACCAAAACTTCAAAACTAACAGCTTTCATGATAAATGCAGATTAGACTAGAGTATATGCTTATAGCCACTGATTGTGTAACGATGGGGCACAAGTGCACATGAGAATGCTATTGCAGTGTAACAGAACTGGTAGGCAAGTACAAGTCAAAGTGTCTTGAATCACTACTATTATGTCACCATTATTGTCTCACGTTTTTTGCCTTTGCTTCCAATCTCACTAATTTTAACATGATTCACATAGCATTTAGATGCACAGAAATTATTCAAATTCTTTACTTCTTCCTGAAGACATCACAACTGCTCCTCTAGAAATAAAGCTTTGTTATATATAAGTGAGATAAGTTGGAAATAAATCATCCTCTGGGGACCCTGAAGTTGGGAGATTGTGGGGAAAAGGAATTTGCTGTTTTGAAGAGTAGGGGGTGGATTGCTTCAGAGCTATATTCCAAGAGAAGTGAGAGCATTTATTATTGGAGTCAGAGAGCTGAGTAATACATTTGACTTTCTTTTTTTTTTTGGCCCCACTTTCTTCTTTTCTCCCTGTCTTTGTGTTTTATCCCCTCAGTCCTTCTTTTTTCTTATTCCTTCATCCTTCCTTCTGTTTCCTTTTCCTTCTTTCTCTCCTCCATCCTCCTGAAGGAGCCTAGCAGAAGCACCAGTAGACACTGCTTTCTCCACTGCATGGAGGCATAGCACATCCAGTGATGTGTGATGCCCTCTGGCCATTGGACCACGTCCCATGACATGCACATGTGGAGCATGCATGGGCGTTGGTACACATCTCTCTATTCTGGGAGCTTCCAGGACAGTATGATGAGCATAAAGAGCACGGATGTGGAGTTAGACAAATTTGGACCAAGCCCCACCCTCTCCACTTGGTATTTGTCATGAGTAACTTTAGGTAAGCTATCCAACCTCGTGTGTGGAGGGGCAGGGGCAACACCTGTCTCAAGGATGGTTGTGAGAGTTAAATACAGTGAGAGTTCAGAGCCTGGCATAGCTACATGGCATGTGTTTGATAAATACCAGTTTTATTGCCTATTTTTCTGTTCCAGACATGCAATATGAGCTAGCAGCAGACCTCATCCTTAGGAAGCTCATCATCTGGCTAGGAAGAGGAAGTATACACCAGCGCAGAGGTGCCAGCCGCGCAGGACACTGCCGCTGGCCTCCAGAGATGACGGGAGAGCCTTCTCTGTGCCCCCCCTCACTGCCTGCCCCTCACAGAGGGAGTCACAAATCTGACTGATCAAGTTCCAGGACACAGAATTAGGTCAAGTCTGCTGGGTTGCTGGTGGGCAGGATTCTGCTTGTTCAAAGGTTTTGCATAGGAGCGTGGAACTCTCTTTTCCCTTTCAGGTTAGAAAGCGATGGCCCGCTTTCACTTGAGAAGGCAGTCATTTTATACTTTTTTGTGGACATTTCCACCTCCTTTCACTTCATTAAGCTTTTCAGCACGTGGCAAATTTCAGGTGTAAACTTAAGGAGGGCAAAACAGACCCTTTCGATCTCTGTCGTTTTCCCGTGATTCTGCTCTGGGATGGACAGCGGATCCCCAGCCGGTGGCCGAGTGAACACTCTGCTCATAGCTCATCTCCAATGTGTTCTGTCCTGTGCTTGCACCTCCCCGGGTCCCTCACGGGGTCGTGGGGTGGGCAGGCAGTATGCTGTAGGCAGGGTCAGGCACTCCGAGGACTCCTGACCGTGATACCACCACACCACCAGCAAAACACACCAACGCTTCTAACACACACCCGCGAGAAGACATAGTCAAAATATAGACAGAGAAATCCCCAGAATGGGAAAATTATCCCCAGGAGCGGGTGTAGCATGGGGTGGAGGCAGCTCAGATTGGAAGAGGAAGACAGAAGCCTGGCCCAGGCTTGAGGGACAGGGGTATGAATGACCAGAGGGGTGGCGGCTGCTGCTGCTGTCGCTTCAGTCATGTCCGACTCTGTGCGACCCCATAGACGGCAGCCCACCAGGCTCCCCTGTCCCTGGGATTCTCCAGGCAAGAACACTGGAGTGGGCTCTCATTTCCTTCTCCAGTGGATGAAAGTGGAAAGTGGAAAGTGAAAAGTGAAAGTGAAGTCACTAGTCGTATCGACTCTTCATGACCCCATGGGCTGCAGCCCACCAGGATCCTCCATCCATGGGATTTTCCAGGCAAGAGTACTGGAGTGGGGTGCCATTGCCTTCTCTGGACCAGAGGGGCTAGTCTATACTAAATGATTGTGATGTTTTACCCTAGGCATGTGGGCCTCGATATATTCCAGTAGAAGCATGGCATGTCTATTTTAGCAAGCAGTTATTAATGTTTTGTTCCATAATCATTCTCTTTTGACATTCTGGAACATAAAGACTACCTTATTTACTTCTCTTAATAAAATTTAGAGCAAGAGAGTTTATGCCAAATGTGGTATGCCCCAGTTAGGACCCAAGAAAATGGTAACAACACCCTCCCCCCAATTATTTAAGTGGCTACCATGTGCAAATTCCTCATTTTATGTAATCAGAGTTGGGGCTTGGACAGGTGAAGTGAGCTGCCCAAAGTCTCCCAGGTGGCAGGACCATGCCTGGAACTTCAGATCTGTGACTGCAGTGCTTGAGTTACTATGGTCTCTCCTCACAACTCTGCCTGCTTCAATTCTCCAAAATACCAGCCCATTTCAGTTACAGTAACACCCGTGTCCATTTACTGGCCTTTTCCCAGGCGGCCAGCAGGCGTCTGCTGTGGAGTGTCCGGCTAGCAGCGGCAGACTTGCCCCAGGCTGGGTGCCTTCTCTTGCCCTCTTGCCCCTGCGACCTACAGGACCCAGTGGAAGATAGAGAGCTCACAGGCATCGGGATAACGAGCCTGGCTCTGGTCTTGTGGCTGCTTGTCCTTCCTCCGTGTGGGTCCTAGGGAGAGGGGATGCTGGTCCATTCCCTATCTTTCCGCTGCCCAGTCAGATGAGGGGATCTCCTCTCAGGCTTCTGTGTCTCCGTTCTCTCATGTGTGATGGTGGATAACAACATCTGCTCAGCCTCTCTCAAGCTTATTATCAACATCAAGTATGACTGTGAATGTGTAAACAATTCCTGAAGTTAAATACTGTATGTTACCAAGGTTTGTATCAAAGGTAACTGGGGGGAGGCAACATCTCTTAATTTTAGAACAGCAGGATTTCTGAGGGACCCACGGAAGAATCATACATATATTGTTGCCTGGGTATCAGTGCAGTTCTGAAATATCCTTCACTAGGGCCCAGTGGACAAAGTCCATCTTGACTAGTATTCAGCTTAAGTAAAAGGAAAAATCCAATGGAAACTGACTCTGGATAAGCTAAAAAATTAGAATCCCTAGAGTTGTTAGCAGTGACTCAGGATTTTTTCTGAAAGGGAGGAAAAACTGTTGATCACCAAGCCTCCATGACATCTCTCTCAGAGCAAGGGCGGCTTTGAGACCCACCACAACGCACCACCCCCCATGGGCAGCTCCTTTCCTGAGAGTTCCAGGTGCCTCCCTCAGGCTGCCAGCCGGAACGCCCGCCCTGCCCGCCTCAGACAAAGCTGTCAGAAACAGCCAATGCAGGAGTCTCGCAGGCAGAGCCAACAGCTGCATCTTCAATGGGCCTGCGATGATCTCAACTGATAGACCAAGTCAGTGAGTGTGAGGAGAGGAAATAGGTTTTAGAATCTGTGTGCCTGCCCAGACTTTATTGCTATTTCCTATTGATCGTCTTGCTGCCAAGATACCGTTGCTTCTTCCTGACATGTAATAGCAGAATCTCACTTTCCTTATTGTTGTCATTTTTTACTGAGAGTATTAGACTCTCCTAACACCTCTTCTCACTGCTACTCAATGCCCAAAATTAAGGTGAGTAGTAGAGAAATCTTATCAAATAATTATCAGTGAAAAGAGACCTTCCTCTCTTTATACAATATGCATCTGGAGATTGTAGGATAGTTTTACGTGTAAGCATATTTTTATTGTAAATTTTATCATTTGAAATGTACTTATAACCTAGACTGTACAAGGAATATAAAAACTTCTTTTGTAATGTAAAATCACTCTCTATATAGATATATATTGACATATACATGTTAGTTTTTCTTAGGGTAATATACCTATATTTATAGGGTTGAAATCTGGTAGAAAATTGTTGATTCTCAATGAAGGAACCTTATAAAATAAAAAAGATCTAGACCATGGGTAGAGTTCTTTTTAATCCCATAAACCCTTCAGATTCATACCAAGTTTGCAGTGAGTACCAAGAAAAAGCTAAGGTGAGGTGGTAGACTCAGGTCTCAGCATCTGAATTGTCTTGCTCTGAATTCACACTGCAGTTAAAGCCTGCCGCCTGCCACTGAGCATCAGTATTCAGGCTGTCATAGCTTCTACTCCTCTGATGCCTGTTGCCCTCACAGCCCAATCAGTCCCTAAGCTTTGTCAGACTGAGTGGCTTATCTTCCCACTGTGCCTAATAAAATTTGTTTTTTATTTTGTTGACAAGGAATTTGATCCAGTGGCATTCAAATTCTTTGACTATTACCATGGAAAGAAATATGGTCTCTATTGTAAACCAATGCACACATACATATACATGAACACTAACCAAACGTTCACAAAACAGTAATTATCCTTACATATGAGGACTCTTTTGCTTTGACATTTTCTATTCTATTCCACTCCATGCCATTTTATCCATCTTAAAACTACTGTATGTGACCTTTTAAATAGATTTTATGACAAGCTAATGGGTCACAGTTGTCAACTACTTGAAAAACACTACCTAGTGTATATCGGGAAAGGTAAACTATTTCAGAACCACCCCCTGGCAGCTACTTCTTGATCCCCACATAGCCTATGGTCCCAGTTGAGCTTGGGCCAACCTCAGCTCCTCCAGGGGCACCACCCAAATATCTGGTGAGGTCCCTTCAGTAATACCCTATTACCAGCAAATACATGAATCTCTAATAAGGTGTGACTGTGGAGGAAGCCAAACTTCCTTTTGTGCCTTTATTTCCTTTTCCTTCGACATCACCAGTACTCCAGGTGATGCTAAAGGGAGACTACACTGCTGGTTTGAGCAAACCTCAAAGGAATGAAAATGTTCAGTTTGAAAAGTTGACTGTAAGCTGCATCATCTGTCCTCTTAATTGAAAGGGAAGCACTGGAAGAAGTTCATCTCTTCACACAGGCTCTCCTTATGGACAGTCTCCCGTCTACCTGTCCTTCCCTGTCTCCTAGTTCTGTATCTCTGCAGTATTTCTGCTGATGCTGTGGACCTCCATCCCCTGAGGCTGTCCCAGGGGTGTGCCTGAATACCACCTCCATCACCGTCCAGGTGTCTGTCACTCACTGTTCACTTTTCAGTTCTGAAGGGAGTTAGCCTGACCTGAACACACAAGAGCTTTTTAAAAATACCCCTGCTCAGAGCCTCATTCCCAGGAATTCCCATTTAAGTGGCCTGAAGTGGAGTATGGGTGTTGGAGTTTTTGAGAGCTCCCTGGTGTTTCTGATGAACAACCAGGGTGGAGCAACCCTGGGATTGGCTGACACTGGGGGTGGGGGGAACTTCAGGAATGAAGTCCAGGGGCCTCAGTTTCCAGGCTCAGTTCTCCTTAAGATGTTCTAAGCACCTGGAGGTGTACAAGCAGAGCTCTTGATCACACAGATGCGAGTGATGGAAACGGACACAGAGACTTTTCCAAGACAAATCATTAATTATTAGAATTGGTGCAGTTCACATGCATGTTTAGAAAAAAGAACTCTCTTACAGGCAACATAATCTGCACGCCCCCTCATTATTACCAAGCATGTGTCAGCCCCCCTCTGCCCACCCTCCTCTTCAATCTCTACCTTCCAGGCTGTGACCGTAGATCTTAGGGCTCCAAATACGAGCTCTCTAACTGCCACAGCTTTGAAACATCTTCTCTGTGCCTCTGGCCAATGTTTCTTAAATTTTAACACGCCCAGGACTCACCCAAGGACTCCTGTTAAGATGCAGGTTCTGACTCAGTAGGTCTGATGTGGGGCCCCAGGCTCTGCATTCAGCTCTCATGTGCTGCTGCTGCTGCGGTCCCACTCCGCAGGTAGGTCTTAGAGCAGATGGGTTTCTGGCCAGGGATTCCCTACATGATGGCTGTAAGCAGGCAGGAGGCCATGTGGGAGTTTGATGATCTCATGAAGTCAGCGCCGGACACCTGGGGCTAGTGGAGAGGTGCAGAGAAGCTTCGTTCAGTGAACTGACCGCCTGGATCAGGGGGTCCCTCTCAGTGTTCCCAGCTTGTGCGAGGGCATGGGGCTTGCTGGCAAGGCCCTACCTGGTTCTTGTTCTGCTGAGAACTTCCCTCCTTGTCTCCCCTTGGCTGATTAACTTCAAAGCTGGTTCTGACCATATCAGAAGCAGCATGGTGTAGGTGCCAGCATCTTTAGAATTAGAAAACGTAATAAGCCTATACATAAAGGCTACTTATTTGTAGTAACTCCATAATGGTTAATTTACTTAAATATATAAATTCAGAAATGCCAAGAAGCCAAGGAAAACAAGAAACTTCCAAGTGGAAAATGTATACTGCCTCTTCTTGGAGTGTGAAGATTTGCTTTCACAAGTTCAGCTTCTTCTTGAAGTTCTTTTTTTTTTTAGCACTTAATGCCCTGGCTGAGATGTTAATACTCTCCTATTGCTTTCCTACCCGATAATTTGCTCACATTGCAGCAGTGTCTTGAATCCATCTGAACTTGATATTCAGTGAGTCAGGCTCCTCTTCCCAGAATGGCCTGAACAAACCCTTTCTTTGGAACAAAGCCACTTCATCCTATTGGTTGTTTCACTGAAGCTCACCTTGGCCAGAGACACCCACCCAGAAAGCTTCTTTTTATTAGAGAGATCTGTATCATTGCCGCTTGAGTTTATCTCTTTCTGGTTAGCATCTCAAAGGGGTAATTTATTTGAACCACAAGCAATACTAGGATTGTAAAGAAAATGACCATTTTCCTTAAAAAAAAAAAAAAAATCAAGTTCAGTCCTCTAAGGTTGGAAAGGGAGGGAAGTTTGCCTCGTAGAAAAGGATTGCTCTGCTTCCCAGCCCTAATTCTCCTCTGCCTGTTATATCCTCTCTTGCCAAGAGCCACTTTCTCCTTCTACAAACTATTACCAGCTGCCATCAACCATCCATCCCTTACCTGTGAGTCTTAGATGCTAGGTGTTCCCTCGTAACATTCTTGCCACATATGTAACCACAGGTGTACCTACAATTGACTCAGAGGCACAGCTGAGAAAATGAAAATATTTAAACCAGCCTAAAAGACTTGCTCAGTCGTGTCTGACACTTTGTAACCTCATAGAAGGTAGCCTGCCAGGCTCCTCTGTCCATGGAATTCTCCAGGCAAGAATACTAGAGTGGATTGCCATGCCTTCCTCCAGGGGATCTTCCCAACTTAGGGATCGAATCCAGGTCTCTCACACAACAGGCAGATTCTTTACTGTTTGAGCTACCCAGGGAGCTCGACAAAAGACCAGGACAGTGAATGCCAAATTGGATGGCCCTTTAAACATTAGGTCATGAAGTTCTGATCCCAAAGATTCCCTCTGGTAGCTTCTTGAACGATTCTAGATAATTCTGACCTGGTCTATGGGTCATACTTTGAGAAATACTAGCTAAGAGATTAAATATAAAGAAGAAATAAACTGAGAGAATAGCATACAAGTAAATAGAATCTGTTTGTAAGTTTATGATCTGAGGCTCCAAGAGTCCTCTGTCCCATCTAGTCCTCTGCTTTCCTATCAGTCTAGACCCCGAGGGGGCGATCCAGAACAGAGGCATGTCCCTGCTCCCTCCTGTCAAGGTTAGTTATCCAGGTGTGGAGGCCTGGCCTCTTTCCTTAATGATTGATAATAAAACCCTCTATTTTTAAAAAGGACCTCACTCTCCACCAGAAGGGTAGGTGATTATGCCACTGAGTCAAAAGGATAACCTTATCTGAACCCAATATAACGTGTCTAATACCTGCCCAGAAAGGAAGCAGAGACATACAGTGTCAGTGAGTGGAGGGTGGGAATGTGCCATGGGTCATTAAAGAATCAATTTAAAAGTTCACACAGCTAATATTAAACAAAATGATTTATTTTTGTTCTAAATTTTTGTTTCTCCCACCCAATATTTCTGGTCATCTTCAAACGTTATCCATCCTGTCTGATGAAAATCTTCCTCTTGGGTACCTGCTAGTGTATGCATGGTAACTAGGAGGATGGGCCCTTCTTCCCAGAGCACACATTCTAAACAGGCTGAAGAAACTAAAATCAAATTGTTCCTAGGCGTTCTCCATCATAACAAACAATAAGCTGTCTAAAATCTTGTCTGGAATGAGAAGTATAAACAAATAAGTAGCATAATTTGTTTTTATCCATTTGTACTTTAATTGCATGCTGTGTGCAGCAAGCAGTGGATAAGATTCAGGAGGCTGTGTAATTCTCCTTTTCCTAGTGATGAAAGGGAAAAACAAATCATTATATTAATAATGTTTGTTTGGGGGCAAAAGAAATGGATTGATGTTTTAAAAATAAATGTACCATTTTAAAATTGCATTTTAATTCGGTTATTTTTTAAAGTTTTGATCCTTATTTTTCTAACTTTATCATATAATTGAAAATAAAGTAATAACCTATTTGTTCAAGTGTAGTTTTAACACAAAGAAAACTCAAGTTGACTGAAGTTCAAGAACCCCGGAATTTGAAATTATGAAACTTTAAAAAGATTTATGGATTTGTATCTCCATAGCTAACACATTATATTGTAGCCTACAAAATAAAAATATTTTAGTTCAAAAATGTACCACTTGAGATTCCTAGTCTCAAGGTAATGCAAATGTGAAAAATTGTTTGAATTATTATATTTTGCTGGAACAAACTCTATTAGAAGCAGAGTTGATAAAGTGGCCCTGGTGTTGGAACAGGTTTTAGCCATCAAGTTTCTGGATGGTGAGTGCAGATGGTGGGACAAGATGGTAACTGGAACTGTGGTGGTTGGGACACTTGGGGAAAACTTGAGGCAGGAATTCTCTTTTAACTGATGTGAAAGTTCTTTTTTAGAATAGTCTCAACCAACCCTAATTTGAACTAGACACAGAGAGAAGAATAACGATCAATTCCAGCCTCTATATGAAAGAAGTAAAGGGAAAGGGGGAAGAAAAAGAAAAGAGAAAGGAAAATAAATCAATGAGGATGTCTCACGCTGTGCTGCTGAATAGTGTCCCACTGTAGCCTAACTGAATTAAAACAAATCTAATTTTGCTAAGCCTAATTTTTGGAGCCATCTCATTGTTCTGAAGGAACAAGAGCAATCTTGAATTAAATGAGCATTAAGCATTTACACTACCTGAAATAACAGCAGGAATTTGTGTCTGTCATGGTCTGATACATAAATTTTCCATGTTCATATAGCTAATTATATGGTCTAGAGTAGTTATTAGCAAAAAACTGTTATAGCAGACACCTGAAGAGAAATAAAGCAAGTCAACTACAGTTTAAGCTCTACATTTCATTATTTTTGAACTGGTAGGAAAGAAGTTCAGAGGAAATCATGTAACTTGTCCTGTATGAAGTGCCGATGTACATGCAGTCCATGACACCTGATGGTCACATTATAAAGTCCATTAAGAAATAGATCAGCAGGAACACCATCTCAAAGCAGGGAAGGAAGATTTCCTCAGGAGCGTGGTGCCCATGTTCAGCCTGTCTCAGTCGTGTCCACCTCTTCGTGATCCCATGGACTGTAGCCTTCCAGGCTCCTCTGTGCAGGGGCGTTCTCAGGCAAGAATACGAGAGTAGGTTGCCATTTCTACTCCAGGGCATCTTCCTGACCCAGGAATCGAACCCATGTCTCTTATGTCTCCTGCATTGGCAGGTGGATTCGTCACCACTGAGCCACTTGGGAAGCTCCCACAGAGTTTGTTACCTGGTGGCAAAAGGCTCAAAATTTGTAGTTGACCATGATTTCAGTTCAAAGCATGATTCTGTCTCTAAAATGCTATATAATCAGAAATCTTACTAGTATCAGTTTTCTTTTCTAAAAAACAGTATAGTAAGCCTCAGGGTTTGTGTAATGATTAAACAAGGTTAACATATGTAAATTATCTTATTCATAATAAATGACTGTCCAGTGCTAGCTATGATAATCATCAAAAATTAAGTAGTCAAATATGAAGGACTCTAGGAAAAATGAAGTTGATTAATATTATGAAAACATGGTTTTCTTTTTCAATTTTAGCCCTTACATTATTAATTCAGCAGATGAATTTTCAGTAGATGTTTTTTAGACATCTTGCCCACCTGATTCTTTTCTTACCCGTTTGCTACTATTTTAAAACTTAAGAATAGCGTGATCAGAGTGCTAGAATAAGCCCAATCCTTTTACTGCGTGTGTGTGATAGTCATGTTCCACTCTTTGTGACCCCATGGACTGTGGCCCGCCAGGCTCCTCTGTCCATGGGATTCTCCAGGCAAGAATATTGGAGTGGCTTGCCATTTCCTTCTCCAGGGCATCTTCCTGACCCAGGGATCGAACCGGGATCTCATATTGGAGATAGATTCTTTGTCATTGAGCCATCAGGGAAGCCCAACCCTCTTACCGAGATATTTTAAAAAGAGCAAGAGAGAGAAAAATTTAAATGATATTATTATTTTTTAAGAGTCTCTGTGACATAAATACATAAAGGTGAAAAACAATCCTGAAATAGGAAAGATGTTTTTATTAATATTTTATCCATAAGGTAGGGCCTCCCAGGTGGCGCTAATGGTAAAAAACCCACCTGCCAATGCAGGAGACGTAAGAGACGTGGGTTCGAGACGTGGGTTGAGAAGATCCCCTGGAGGAGGGCGTGGTAACTGACTCCAGTATTCTTGCCTGGGGAAGTCCATGGACAGAGGAGCCTGGCAGGCTACAGTCCACAGGGTCGCGAGGAGTTGGGCATGACTGAAGTGACTTAGCACGCGTGCACACATACCTAAGGTAAAAAAGTAGTAACAAATTTTAATCAGCCCTGGCAGGTGGGTTGGGGCAGTGGCACTTGCTGTCGGAGGTGAAGGTCGTCTTTCTGGGCCTGAACCCTCGGCAGACTCCTTGAGACCCTGAGAAGACACTTTTGTCTTTCATGGGTTTATCATCAATGAGAACCTGATTCATCAGAAGGAGCTAGAGAATCAATAGACTTGGGCTTGCTTGATTTCACATCATAAGAAACTCATCCGTTAGTTATCACATTATGTCCACATCCACAGAAATGTGTCTATTATAGTAGTTTATTGCCTCTGTGAGGAGATTAGTCAAATAGCACTTAAGAATCTGGAAACGTCCAGCCTTCAAATTCTTTCATAGACTCATATAATAGGTAATTGAGAGAGCTTGTCCATCATTTCTGAGTGGTATTTTTCTTCTAAACATTATTTTCTTTAGCTCTTTAAAGTTGTGACCTTTAAATTTTTTCAAGATTCACATCTTTGTATACTTTCAAGTAAGTTGGTGCTTCTGTGAAATTTCCACTAGAATTTCTCAAAATAAGTGCAGTGTAAATCTGACAGGGCAGAGTCAATGAAACCAGAAACAGAGGGAGGGATCAATTAGGAGGATTCTGACCCATTCTTCATTCATTTTTATTTAGGAAATATGTATGAGCCATCTATCTACCAAGGACCAGACATTGTTCTAAGTCACTGGAGAGGAAGAAAAGAACAGGACACCACAGGGCCCCTGTCCTCAAGTCACAAGAAACAACAACAAATACATGAATAAAGGAATCCAGGGGATAGCAAGGGCTCTAAAAGAAAACAAACCAGGAGTTGAGATATAAAACATGATAGGAGACTTATTTTAGATAGAGTGATCAGGATGGGCTCTTTGAAGCTGTGACATTTAGACTGAAGTCTAAAAATGAGGAGACAGGCAAGAGTGGGTGGAAGAACATCCTGAGAGTGGGAATAGCATATGCAAAGGCCATAAGCTGGGAAAGAACTTGGCTTGGAAGAAGGGCTTGCATGGGTGTGGGAGAAGAAATGAAGAGCTGTGTAGCAGTTCAGGCAAGAGATACCAGTGATTAGATCAGGGTGGTTGTAGCAGAGATGTAGGGCAGAGGTTAGAGTTGAGACATATGTTGAGGACAGAACTAACATTTCTTGCTGTGAGTTGGCATGAGAGATTAAGAAACAAGACTTCTTCCTGCTTTCTGATCTGAGTCATGGGAGGATGGTGGTGTTATTTACTGTGTTGAAGAATAGGTTTGGGAAAAAAAAATCAAGACTTCCATTTTGGACATGTAAGTTTGAGGTATCTGCATAATATATGAAGCTTTAAGACAGTTACCACTTGTGTCTGAACTCAGAAAAATGCTTTGATCTGAAGAAATAACCTTGGGAGTCCTTAGCACAAATTCAATATTGCTATTGAACCCATGGGAATTGATATGATTCCCTCAAAGCCATGCACCTAGAAAGGGGTCTCTTGTGTGTGAAGGGAGAAAACTTCCTTTCATGGGACTTATTCTTAATGAGTCCCTTCATTTTCAAAATCTCAGCTTAAAAATTGGTATTTACAGAGTCCTTCCATACCCGCTGGATCTTCCAAAACTCTCTTCTGGGCCAAGTCAGGCCGCTGACCCATGGCAGATGATAAAACCAAGTCACAGGGAAGTCAAGTCAGTTGTGCTTGGTTTTGCAATTCTCGAACTCTTAAAACTCTTCATTTCACCACACTGACTAATAGAAATGATGTTCAGTTCCAGAAGCACTGTTTTATTTGTGCTTATCGAGGTTATTTGGGGAAAGTAGAAGAAAAGCAAAAGTAGAGAAATTTCAAAGCAGTCCCTTTCTGTCATGTTCCAACCAGTGGTGGGACCACAGAAACCTTTATTCCTATCTCTAGCCCAGCACTATATTGGATCACCAACCCACCAATATTCCCATGAAAATTCCAAAGGAGGTCAAAGTTCCCTGTTTGTTTGTTACTTTGTTTCACAAGTACCTTCTACTGAAGAAAAGATAACCAGTAGCATTGAGGCAATTGTTGGTGACCTTCACCCAACTACCTCAAATTCTCTGACTTCTTGCTTTGTGTTTCTTCTTCAGTTTTTATTTCCTACTGAGTCCTTGTCTCCTCTCTCTAATTTCCTTGTTTCCCTGTTATTTTCTACACATGCTTAGCCCTATTGCTGTTGGATAAGACAATTTATGAATTTTCTTCTTTTGTTAAGACAGGGAGCATTTGGAGTTTTGTTCATCTTTTTTTCAAACTACTTTCAAAATGCAGAGCTAAATGTGCTATTTTACATGCACAACATTTGTAATTTTATTGTTTTTACCTTGATATCTGTCTTCTGTCATTTTATTTTGGAAACCCTTGTTGTTGCTCAGGCGCTAAGTCATGTCTGATTCTACAGTCTCATGAGCTGCAGCACGTCAGGCGCCTCTGTCCGTCACTATCTCCCAGAGTTTGCTCAAACTTGTATCAGTTGAGCTGGTAATGCTCTCTAACCATTTCATCTTCTGCCACTCCCTTTTCCTTTTGCCTTCAATCTTTCCCAGCATCAGGGGCTTTTCCAATGAGTTGGCTCTACGCATCAAGTGACTAACGTATTGGAGCTTCAGCTTCAGCATCAGTCCTTCCAATGAATATTCAGGGTTGACTTCCTTTAGCATTGACTGGTTTGATCTTGCAGTCCAAAGGACTCTCAAGTGTCTTCTCCAGCATCCTAGTTGTAAAGCACCAGTTTTTCCCTGCTTAGCCTTCCTTATGGTCCAACCTTCACATCTGTACATAACTACTGGAAATACCATAGCTTTGACTATATGGACCTTTGTCGGCAAAGTGACGTCTCTGCTTTTTAATATGCTGTTGAGGTTTGTTATAGCTTTCCTTCCAAGAAGCAAGTGTTTTAATTTCATGGCTGCAGTCACCATCTGCAATGATTTTGGAGCCCAAGAAAATAAAATCTGCCACTGTTTCCACTTTTCCCTTATCTATTTGCCATTAAGTGATGGAACCAGATGCCATGATCTTAGTTTTGTGAATATTTTCAAAGTTTCAACCTCATCAAGAGACTCTTTAGTTCCTCTTCATTTTCTGCCATTAAAGTGATCATCTGCATATCTGAGGTTATTATTTCTCTTGGCAATCTTGACTGCAGCTTGTGATTCATTCAGCCCAGCATTTCGTATGATGTACTCTGCATATTAGTTAAATAAACAGGGTGTCAATATGCAGCCTGTTGTACTCCTTTCCCAATTTGGAACCAGTTCGTTGTTCCGTGTCCGGTTCTAACTGTTGCTTCTTGTCCTGCATACAGATTTCTCAGGAGACGGGTAAGGTGGTTTGGTACCCCTATCTCTTTAAGAATTTTCTGCAATTTGTTGTGATCCACACAGTCAAAGGCTTTAGCATAGTCAATGAAGCAGAAGTAGATGTTTTTTGATGTTTTTCTGGAATTCCATTGTTTTCTCCATGATCCAACAAATATGGACAGTAATTGTACCAAGGTAATTAAACTTCACCTCAGTGCTGAACACATATGAGTACAAGTGTATTTTTGTTTGTTTGTTTTAAGTAAATTAGATAAGCTGATTGATCAAACAGATTAGTTAAAGGAGGTGATTTTCTTCATGAGGAAAAATGATTCTCAAGACAAACGTGTTCTTTTTTAAAAACACAAAAACTTTTATTTGCAGTGTTGTGTTAGTTTCAGGCATACGGCAAGGTGAATCAGTTATCCCTATCCATATATCCACTTTTTTTTTAGGTTCTTTTCCCATAAAGGCCATTACAAAGTATCGAGTAGAGTCCCCTGTGCTATAAGTAGGTCTTTATTAGTAGGAGTGTTCTTAATACCTTAAAATTTTTGTTCATAGAGCATTTTACTTGACAGAGAGGTTGCATGAGGAAAACTAGAAGTCCACCTTGTTTCATAGCCACGGCCCCCTAAAGATGGGCAATAAATAAAAACAAAGCATTTTAGAAGTTAAAACAGAAGTCCGTGAAGATACGTGTTTTGACTCCCTCAGATTTCCAGGAAAGCATTGTGTATGTAGTACAAGAGACCCTGTATCACAAGTTCAACTTCAGTATTCAATAAAATCTGGTTGAGAATTCCAAGCACCCCCTCCCACCCAGGTCTCTGGCATGGGGCTAGATGCTGGGGGAGGTATCCCCAGGTACAGCCGCTGCCCTCCGCCCACGGGGGAGCAGGAGAACAGGGACATAGCAGTTGGAACACCATGCGTTCAAGCTTCTTCAAGAGGTATGCAGAGGGTGCCAAGGACGCATGGTGGGTGAACGGAATCAGACAAACAGATTAAAAGATGGTGGGGTGGGGAACAACATATTTTTAAAAATTCATCCAGTATGGAAAGGAAATGAAAACCTGAACTAGTCTGGAAGTTCTCATAAGAAAAGTCTCTGAAATTTTTTGAGAAATCTCAGCAGACGCAGCAATGCTTTTGTCATTCTCCAAGTTGGCAATGCTGAGCGGATCTTGTGCCGTGTGCGCTGGGGAAGGGAAGGAAAAGAGCAAATAGAATTTTCCTGAACAGGAGAGTCAGGGCTGAGCAGACAGCTCTGGGGTAACAAAGGAAAGCCCTACATCACAGAGAGCGTGGGCTTCCCGGGAAGAGGTAGGAACAGATGCCGGCTCTCCGTCCCACAGTCGTTCAGTGTCCCTGCCCCCATGTTAATGAAACCCCAGTTTATCTCTAACTCAGCTCTTACTACTCTATTGTTCACTGACCCCTAGTTTCCTTTCGCTTTTTAAGCCTCATTTAGGGTTTAACTAGTAGTACAAACTTCTGGTCTCACACCGAGAATTCTTCCCAGCCTGTGTACAGATGAGGGGGCCTGGGGTTTAAATGGGTTATGGCAGAAGCTTTCCTTCAGAGAAGGCAATGGCACCCCAGTCCAGTCCTCTTGCCTGGAAAATCCCATGGACGGAGGAGCCTGGTGGGCTGCAGCCCATGGTGTCTGGAAGAGTCGGACAGACTGAGCGACTTCACTTTCACTTTTCACTATCATACATCGGAGAAGGCAATGGCACCCCAGTCCAGTGCTCTTGCCTGGAGAATCCCAGGGACGGGGGAGCCTGGTGGGCTGCCGTCTCTGGGGCCGCACAGAGTCGGCCACGACTGAAGCGACGCAGCAGCAGGAGAAGCAGAAGCTCTCCTTGCTCCATAAACCCTCTCATCCGCCCTCCTGACGAGTAGAAGCTGCCGAGATGGGTAAGAGTCTCAGCAAGCGAGCTGTGGGGAACCTGTAGCACCCTTCTCAGCTCTGTGGGCACGTTCTCAGTTGCTCAGTTGTATCCGACTCTGCGACCGTATGGACTGCAGCCCGCAGGCTCCTCTGTCCATGGATTCTCCGGGCAAGAGTTCTGGGGTGGGTTGCCATGCCCTCCTCCAGGGGATCTTCTCGACCCCGGGATCGAATCCTAGTCTCTTACATCTCCTGCATTGGCAGGCCGGTACTTGACCACTGGCGCCTGGGATTAATTTTTATGTCTTTTGTCCCTCGTCCCAGTGGGCGTGTGAAACAATCTCAGGTAAATCGGGGTCTCTTCTTGCCCTTCCTCTGAGTCTGTGCCTCTGTTTCGGGGGGACACTCCTGGTGCCAGAGTGTCCCATTCAGCCGTGAGTCTCCATCCCGGGAGGTCCCACCAGAGGGGATGCTCCGGCCGGGCTACTCACCCAGGCCCAGGCAGGTTCTGCAGCTCCCCTCCTCACCACTAGAGGGCCCTGAGGAGCCCTGGGAAGGCTGGCCCAGGCTCATCTGCCCAGGCCTCCCACCAGTTTCAGCTGGGGTCCGCAGTGAGACCCAGGGCTTGAGCTGGGGGACGTTGCTGCCTCCGCTGGCCGCACTTCTGCTCAGAGACTCAGAATCCCCCAGTCTATATAGAGTATCTCTCTGCCTCTCCTGAGATTTCCTCTCCAGGACTGACATCAATGTCTAATTCTCTTTCCTCCCTCTCCAGAGACTTGTCCACAGGCTGGGAGGATCAGACTCTTCCAAAGCTGTTATTTATACCCAGAGTTTTTTCTCTTCTCCTCTGGGGGTGAACATCCTTGTTCTGTGGCGTCACAATCACTCAGAGACGATGAAAATTACGACTGCATCTTCTTAAATGGAATGTCATGGAGGGGAGAGGTGGTCGAGATTGTAGGGAATGTAAGGGAACGACACCTCAGTGAATATGTCACAGTATCATGTCTACACACTGTTTACACTCTTGAAAAAGACCTCAGAGTTTACCTACCCCAGTTCCTCACCCTGGTTCGGCCCTTTCTATGTGTCTAATCCTTTAATGGCAGGTACCTCACTAGACGGTAGGATAATCCTTTTAGTGGCTGGCAGCCTCCTCTTTACCAAAGCCTCGAGATTGGATTCTGCCCTGGGGTCCTGCTCACTGGATCTCTGCACTGATGTTCCTGATGCTCTTGGCTGCCCAGGCTTCAAGGGAGCCGCCTGAAAAGGAATCCCCTCTCCGCCCCCACCCAGCCTAAGGAGAATGGCTTTGGCCGATCCTGGGGAGGGTAAGCCTGCAGTGCCCCCCAGAAGCCGGTGGCCCCTTCGTGCTGTCTGTCCTGTTCTCTGACAAGCTTCCCCTCGGGGATTCCCCACCAGTGCCTCACCGCCCTGGGGGTGGGATTGGCTCCATGGCATCAAACCTGACTGTGGACTCCTTGTTGCTGATGGTCAGACTGGGGCCTCTCGGCTGGAGTGGTGGGCAGTCTAGAACAATGGGTCTGGCATTCTGAGCTCATATGTTTGACAAAAGCTCCTGACATGATTTCAGCACACCCCCAAGGGGAAAACTGTGCCAGGAGGAATCGTTAAGCCATTTACCAAATATAAAATTAATTAGAAGTAGAGGTAAAATCTGTCACAGGCAGTGAGCTATTAATGCTCAGCTTTCTGTCAGCCCAAGTTTCCATTCTTTCACAGATACCTACCTTTCCCCCTTCCTCTCTCCCTCTCCCTGTCATTTTCTCCTTCTTTTTCTTTTTCCATTTCTCAAACATTTATTGAGCTTCTGTTATGTGCCAGACAGTGTGCTGGTAACCAGACATACAAGGGTAAACCAGACCCAGACTCTGGTCTGTCTCTAGGAGCTCACAGATAAATGAATATATTATTATAAGTGTTGGAGGTTGTATTAGTTGGGGGTTTTTTTGCTGTGTAATGAATTACTCCAAACTGTAGTGGCTTTAAAACCACACATTACCTCACAGTTTCTCAGGAATCCGGGTATGACTGAGCTGGGTCCTCTGGCTCCAGGCCTGTCACCAGCTGACTGGGGTTGGCCTGGGCAGTGGTCATCTCAAGGCTTAGCTGGGGAAAGATCCACTTCTGAACTCACCCACAAGCTCCTTCATAGGACAGCTCCTTGCTGGCTGTTGGTTGGAGGCCTTTTCTCTCTTAGTTCCTGGCCATGCGGTCCTCTATGTGGAATAGCTCATGACATAGAGGCTGGCTTCCCTCGGAGACAGCAAGTAAGAGAGCAAGAGAGAGCAAGCAAGAGACAGTAGAAGGAAGCCAGGGCCTTTGGGCAAGCCAGTCTTGAAGATGGCATTCCATCACTCATTGTATTCTATTTGTTAGAAGCGGGTCTCTGAGTCCAGCCCACATGCTAAGGGAGGGGGTTACGTGAGGGTGTGAATACTGCAGGGAAGGGGTCGTTGGGGGATGTTGGAGGCTCTGTACCATGAAGGTGTTGCCATAATGTCGTTAAAAACATTTGAGCCTCAAATCACCTGACCCAAACACAGTGAGTTAAAAACATTAGTTACACTTTTCTTAAGATGCAGTGAAAAGGGCTTAAATGAGGAAACTTAAAGAGCACTAAAATAAAGCCCCAAAGGTAGAATGAAGATGTTTTATTATTCCTGTTTCCCAACCTTGCCAAAATTTACATCTCAGTTTCTGTTTCTCACAGAGAGTTGAGATAACCTCATCAATCTTGTTTGACCAAGCATATTCCTCCCACCCATTCCCCCTCAAAAACCAGTGCCAATGTGGCAAGAAGAGGATGGTCAACTGAGTATTAAATATTCAGTTCAATAGTTGTCCCTATTTAGTTCCAGAAAAACTAAGTCTCTATAGCTTGTGATCTATTTTGACTCAATATGTTTTGTCTTCAGACTGCCAACTAGTAAAACCTGCTACCTTAAGAAGAATACTAGTTCACCCAAAATACCCAAATGAAAGATTTCCATTCAAAAATCTAGCCTACAAACCCAGCTGTTATTTGTTTACAGTGTAAAATGAAAGATCGAAGGTATTCCTAATTGGCTGTCTTGGGATAAGGCACTTGAAATGGAATAGATTGATATTTCAGCATCTGTTAGACCTGATTTATAGGGACACATGTTTCATTCTAAAACATTAATAATGTATCATACAAATGGATTCTGTGGTGCAATTTGTTTAAGATTTTTAAGAGTATGTTCGCATTTGGGCTATCATTTTTAGAGAAACAAATGCAGATTGGAAAGAACCAAATATTTTATACAGAATGCATGACCTGATGTGTATCACCGAAGAATCTACTATGTTTAATTTATACGTTGCCAGCATTGAAATGAGACCCATGTCCTTAGATTCTAACTCAGGCTCGCAAGCATTAATGCAGTGGCCCTGAAAGCCCTCTAAGAAGTAAGGAGGTAAGGATGTCCCGTGGTGGCTGGCATCCTCACTCATGGCAGTGCTCTGCTTGCCTTCTTACAAAGCAATTAGATCCACACATGGTGATCAACTATAGAGGTTCTTGTTATTTAAAGTACTATAACAAATTCATAGAGGAGGGCTTTTTTAGTACAAAAATAGAATAAAAACATACTTACGCTATAATTCAAAACTTAAAATCTTATTGATTTCATCAAGGAGTAAATTTGTCTCTATGGTCAAAATTCAGTTTTGGAGCATTACATGTAATGTACAAGTTTTCTGATATTCACCTACATTCACCTTTAGGGGGTTTGATTTTTGACCCCTCAGAAATTATTTCATTATTCTAAACTGCTTGGGGTTTCACAATATAGAAAATGACGCAAGTTAGAGATCACTGAAGAAGAAAAACATGGAAAACTGTCTTAATATATCACATATAGAGAGGGCAAACATGAGCATGAAAACTTTTCATTTTGCAAAACAAATTTTCACAAGAGACATGTTAAGTAAAGCTAAGGTAGCAACCACAAACACTAATTTAAATTCTGCCTTCATTTTTCAAATATGATGTTTGCTTCCAGAACTCACTTAAGGTTGTTTATATTATTTCTTTGACCACAGCAGGGATCTCCTGACCAGGTTTCTGATGGTACAGAAGAGTCACAAAGGGACTGGCATCACAATCAGGCGCTAATTAAACCCAAGATTTCTGATCTTCGTTCACTGCCTTTTATAAACCCAGGAAGCTCTTATTTTTCAGATTTAGAAAGTAAGCAACTCTCCAAGCTTCCTTTCCCTGAGCTTTCTATGCAAGTAATACAATAAAAAGCAGCACAAGTTAAATCTGTAATTAACATGGGGATTTATAGTCACTGACCCCACAAAATACACCCTGGGGTTCTCAGTAAATTCCCTTACTGGCTGCACAAATTTCTGCAGAAATGTCTTTTACTGTTGTAGAAAAAGAAGGTCTCAAAGAGCAACATTTCTCTGGATTTTCCAGCAATGATGAAACCCCACAGAGACAGGACCATGTCAGAGGAGAGGTTTCGTGGTGTCAGAAGTAGCTCCCAAGATGAATTTTTATCTTGTTGGCTCTGTTTTCCCAATTTGTAGTAATGGGGAGTTTCTTGAACTGCCGACTCAGTTGGTAGAATGCCTCCAGTGTGCTGTGATGTGGTGGGTGTTTTATTTGAAATGCTGAAGTGGAAGTAATGAAAGTGCCTATGGCCAAAGTCATCAAATATGAATGTTTTAATGAGCATGTACTTACCACTCCCTACTTCTTTCACTTCCTTTCTCTCTTTCTCCCTCTCTCTCACACACACATGCTCGCATATACACCGTTGTTCTGAAGACTCTGGATTCTGTTAATTAAGCTTGAATAGATGCATGCTGCTTAAGAAGAATGCTGAAAATCCTCAGTCCTTTGGCTGGTCCAAAAAGAGGCTCATGGTGCAGAGTGGGAGCTTTCAAGTGGAGACGTAGGTTGAAAAGAAAATCATAATATTTGAGCTATAGGAAGCTAGACCATTCAGGTATGACTTAAATCAAATCCCTTATGACTATATAGTGGAAGTGAAAAATAGATTTAAGGGACTAAATCTGATAGACAGAGTGTCTGATGAACTATGGATGGAGTTTCGTGACATTATACAGGAGACAGGGATCAAAACCATCCCCAAGAAAAAGAAATGCAAAAAAGCAAAATGGCTGTCTGAGGAGGCCTTACAAATAGCTGTGAAAAAAGGGAAGCCAAAAGCAAAGGAGAAAAGGAAAGATATACCCATTTGAATGCAGAGTTCCAAAAAATAGCAAGGAGAGATAAGAAAGCCTTCCTCAGCGATCAATGAAAAGAAATAGGGAAAACAATAGAATGGGAAAGACTAGACATCTCTTCAAGAAAATTAGAGATACCAAGGGAACATTTCATGCAAAGATGGGCACAATAAAGGACAGAAATGGTATGAACCTAACAGAAGCAGAAGATAGTAAGAAGAATTGGCAAGAATACATAGAAGAACTGTACAAAAGAGATCTTCATGATCCAGATAATCGTGATGGTGTGATCACTTACTTAGAGCCAGACATCCTGGAATGTGAAGTCAAATGGGCCTTAGGAAGCATCACTATGAACAAAGCTAGTGGAGGTAATGAAATTACAGCTGAGCTATTTCAAATCCTGAAAGATGATGCTGTGAAAGTGCTGCATTCAATATGCCAGCAAATTTGGAAAACAGCAGGGACCACAGGACTGGAAACGGTCAGTTTTCATTCCAATCCCAAAGAAAGGCAATGCCAAAGAATGCTCAAACTACCACACAATTGCACTCATCTCACATGCTAGTAAAGTAATGCTAAAAATTCTCCAAGCCAGGCTTCAGCAATACGTGCACTGTGAACTTCCAGATGTTCAAGCTGGTTTTAGAAAAGGCAGAGGAACCAGAGATCAAATTGCCAACATCTGCTGGATCATCGAAAAATCAAGAGAGTTCTAGAAAAACATCTATTTCTGCTTTATGGACTATGCCAAAGCCTTTGACTGTGTGGCTTCTGAAAGAGATGGGAATACCTGACCACCTGACCTGCCTCTTGAGAAACCTGTATGCAGGTCAGGAAGCAACAGTTAGAACTGGACATGGAACAACAGACTGGTTCTAAATAGGAAAAGGAGTATGTCAAGGCTGTATATTGTCACCCTGCTTATTTAACTTATATGCAGAGTACATCATGAGAAACACTGGGCTGGATGAAGCACAAGTTGGAATCAAGATTGCCCAGAGAAATATCAATAACATCAGATATGCAGATGACACCACCCTTATGGCAGAAAGTGAAGAAGAACTAAAGAGCCTCTTGATGAAGGTGAAAGAAGAGAGTGAAAAAGTTGGCTTAAAGCTCAACATTCAGAAAACTAAGATGATGGCATCTGGTCCCATCACTTTATGGCAAATAGATGGGAAAACAGTGGCTGACTTTATTTTTCTGGGCTCCAAAATCACTGCAGATGGTGATTGCAGCCATGAAATTAAAAGACGCTTACTCCTTGGAAGGAAAGTTATGACCAACCTAGACAGCATATTGAAAAGCAGAGACATTACTTTTCCAACAAAGGTCCCTCTAGTCAAGGCTATGGTTTTTCCAGTGGTCATGTATGGATGTGAGAGTTGGACTATAAAGAAAGCTGAGTGCCGAAGAATTGATACTTTTGAACTGTGGTGTTGGAGAAGACTCTTGAGAGTCCCTTGGACTGCAAGGATATCCAACCAGTCCATCCTAAAGGAAATCAGTCCTGAATATTCATTGAAAGTACTGATGTTGAAGCTGAAACTCCAATACTTTGGCCACCTGATGTGAAGAGCTGACTCATTTGAAAAGATCCTGATGCTGGGAAAGATTGAGAGCAGGAGGAGAAGGGGACGACAGAGGATGAGATGGTTGGATGGCATCACCGACTCAATGGACACAGGTTTGGGTATACTCCCGGAGTTGGTGATGGACAGGGAGGCCTGGAGTTCTGCGGTTCATGGGGTCGCAAAGAGTCGGACATGACTGAGTGACTGAACTGAACTGAACTGATAGGGAGAAATATTAATTATTTTTTATGAGCCCCTCAAGAATTCCATTTCTTGCTTCCTGTATGATGGTGTACTGTTTCCTAAATCTAATGACTATGCATCGTGTATAGTATAAGATTCATACTGTATTTTCTTCTAGGCTATTTCACTACTTAAAAAATTGCCAAAGCCTATTTAATGCTTAGAATTCTGTTTGATGCTTTTAATTTTTTCCCTTGTGATGAGAACTCTTAGGATTTACTTTCTCAACCACTTTCATATATAACATATAGCAATGTTAATTATATTTATCATGTTGTACATCACATCCCTAGTACTTATTTATCTTACAGCTGCAAATTGGTAGCTTTTGAGTATTTTCACCCAATCTCCCCTTCCCCTGAAGCTTCTGGTAACCACAAGTCTGATCTCTTTTTCTATGTTTTTCTATGTCTTTGTTTGTTTGGTATAATTGGCCTAGAATGCTATGGTAGTTCCTCTTCCACAACATAATGATTTGATATTTCTATACGTTTCAAAATGATCACCACAGTAAGTTTGGCCACCATCTGTTATCACTCTTTGCAACCTCATGACTGTACAGTCCATGGTATTCTCCAGGCCAGAATACTGGAGTGGGTAGCCTTTCCTTTCTCTAGGGCATCTTCCCAATCCAGGAAATGAACCCAGGTCTCCCTCATTACAGGTGGATTCTTTATAAGCTGAGCCACAGGGAAGCCCAAGAATACTGGAGCGGGTAGCCTCTCCCTTCTCCAGCGGATCTTCCCAACAACCCAGGAATGGAACTGGGGTCTCCTTCATTGCAGGTGGATTCTTTACCCACTGAGCTATCAGGGAAGCCCATATCACACAGAGATATCACACAATTATTAACTATATTCCCCACACTGTACATTTCATAACTGTGACTCGTTTATTTTGTAACTGGAAGTTTGTGCCTTTTAATATCCCTCCTGTCTTTCTCCCCTCCCCCTCCCCTCCTCCCCTCTGACAGCCAGCTGATTATTCTCTGATCTATGACTGTGTTTCTGTTCTGTTGTTTTAATCCCTTAGTTTTATTTTTTAGATTCCACATATAAGTGAAATTTATCTTGCTCTGGTCTGTTTCATTTGGCTTAACATCCTCTATGTTCATCCATGTTGTTGCAAATGGCAAAATTTAATTCTTTTTTATGTGGGTATATATATATATACCCACACACACACACACACACATACACACACACACACACACACATACATACACACACACACACATATATACATACACACACACACATATACATACACACACACACATACACACACACACATATACACACACACACACACATATACACACACACAAACACATACATATATACACACGCACACATATATACACACACACACACATATACACACACATATATACATACACACACACACACATATGTTGTTGTTTAGTTGCTAAGTCATGTCTGACTCTTTTGTGACCCCATGGACTGTAACCCACTAGGCTCCTCTGTCCATGGGATTTTCCAGGCAAGAATACTGGAGTGGGTTGCCATTTCCTTCTCCAGGAGGTCTTCCCAGCTCAGGGATCGAACCCATGTCTTCTGCATTTTCAAGTGGGTTCTTTACCATTGAGCCACCAGGGAAGCTCCATATGTATAGATCCCTAGAGAAGGAAATGAAAACTCACTTCAGTAGTCTTGCCAGGGACATCCCATAGACATAGGAGCCTGGTGGGTTACAGTCCACGGGGTCACAAAAGAGTTAAACACGATTTAGTGAGTAAGTGGAGTCGCTCAGTTGTGTCTGACTCTGCAACCCCATGGACGGTAGCCTACCAGGCTCCTCCGTCCATGGGATTTTCCAGGCAGTAGTACTTGGAGTGGGCTGCCATTTCCTTCTCCGGGGGATCTTCCCGACCCAGGGATAGAACCCGGGTCTCCCGCATTGTAGACAGACGCTTTACCATCTGAGCCCCCAGGGAAGTCCCTAAACAACAACATGTGTGTGTTTGTATATGTATATACAGATGGCTCAGAGGTAAAGAACTTGTCTGCCAATGCGGGAGACACAAGAGACGCAGATTTGATCCCTGGGTTGGGAAGATCCCCTGGAGAAGGAAATGGCAACCCACTCAAGTATTCCTGCCTGGAAAGTTCCATGGACAGAGGAACCTGGCAGGCTACAGTCCATAGGGTTGCAAAAAGTTAGACATGACTGACTGAGTGAGCGACTGATGTATATATGTGTATCTATATGTGTATGTATATGTATATATAGATACCCATATCTCAGCCATAAAAAAGATATGCTATATGTATATCATATCGTTTTTATCCATTCATCTATTGATGAACATATGCTTCCATATCTTGGCTATTGTAAATAGTGCTATAATGAATATGAGTATATATATATATATTTTTTTTTTAACATTTACTTATTTGGCTTGCTGTACTGGGTCTTAGTTTTGACACATGGGGTCTTTGATCTTTGTTGTGGCCTGTGGACCAGTTTAGTTGAGGCACATGAACTCTTTGTTGTGGCATGTGGGATCTAGTTCTTTGACCAGGGATCAAACCTGGGCTCCCTGCATTGGGAGCATAGAGTCTTAGCCATTGGGCCCACCAGGGAAGTTCCAAGAGTATGTACATCTTTTCTAATTCGTATTTTCGTGGTTTTTTTTTTTTTTTTGATAAATACCTAGCAGTGGAATTGCTGGATCATATGGTATTTCTATTTTTACTTTTGGAAGAATCTCCACACTGTTTTCTGTAGTACCTGCACCAACTTACATTCCTACTAACAGTTCATGAGGGGTCCTTTTTCTCCACATCCTTGCCAATACTTGTTATTTGTTCTCTTTTTGATGATAGCTGTTCTGATAGGTGTGAGGTTTTGATTTGCACTTCTCTTATGATTAGTGATGTTGAGCATATTTTGATGTGCCCATTGGCCATCTGTTTGTCTTCTTTGGAAAAAAATGTCTTTTCAGATCCTCTGCCCATTTTTTAATCAAAATTTTGTTTTTTATGATGTTGAGTTGTATGAGTTCTTTGCAAATATCTTCTCTCTTTCAGTAGATAGCCTTTTCATTTTGTGAGTAGTTTCCTTTGCTGTACAAAGACTTCTTAATTTGATATAGCCCCATTTGTTTATTTTTGCTTTTGTTTCCCTTGCCTGAGGAGGCAGATACCAAAATATATATATATATCGCTAGGACCAATGTCAGAGAGCATACTGCCTGTGTTTTCTTCCAGGAGTTGTATGGTTTCAGGTCTTTAATCTATTTTTAATTTATTTCTGTGCATTGTGTGCAAAAGTAATCCAATCTCATTCCTTTGTGGGTAGTTGTCCAATTTTCCCAACTGCATTTATTGAACAGGCTGTCTTTTCTCCATTGTATATTCTTGCCTCCTTTGTTGTATATTAATTGCCCCTGTGAGTGTGAGTTTATTTCTGGGCTGTCTGTTCTGTTCCATTGATTTATGTGTGTGTTTTGGGGCCAGTACCATCCTGTTTTGATGACTGTAACTTTGCAGTACAGTTTGAAACCAGGGATATTGATACCTCCAACTTGTTCTTTTTTCTTAAGATTATTTTGGTTATTCTGGTTCTTTTGTGTTTCAATACATATTTTAAAATTATTTGCTCTAGTTCTGTGAAAAATACCACTGGCATTTTGATAGGGATTGGAAAATTAAGTATTATAAAAATTCAATTTCTCAGTTGCATTAGTTACATTTCAAGCAAATAATAGCTACATGTGGCTAGAAGCCACCTATTAGATAGCACAGGCTTAGAACAAAGAATCTTTTCATCCTTTGAGTCATCATGAATATCCCAGTGAATGGATTTATTTTAAAGGATTAGATCTTTTGGCAAAATGAGGCTTAAGAATTTTTCCTGATTATTCCATATTACCCATTCACTTAAATCAAAATAATACCAATGATAAATAAAAAACCCCAAACCAAAGGTCATGACATGATTTTGATTGGTCATTTCTGTCTCTCTAGCAGTTAACAGCTCTCCAGAGTCAGATAAACTCCATTTCTCCTATGAGGTCTGCATGTTAGGGGAGGGAAGGCAAGAGGGAGAAAGGCAGCTGTGCTCTGGGCCCCGCCCAGGATAACCGAAAGGCCAGAGAAGGGGCACAGAGGAAGCAAGGCCCTGCCCACTGCACTGTGTTCTCACCTTCTGCCGTTTCCTCCCCTCTCATCACCTGTCTGTTACTGCAAACCAGACTATAACAACTTGGGTCTCTGAAATTTCCTTGGAAGTCCCTTGGGAAGGGCTAGAGGTTTTCACACCAATGAGAAACTATTGCATATACCAGTGGAAATGACTACAGTGATTATCCTCAAACCCCCTCCCCTTTTTTGGAGAAAGAGCCTGAACCACTTTGGGTCAGACTTCCACCCCACCTCAGTCCACTTGTGCGGCCTCCCATGAGAAAAGATGGCTCAGTTTTCCCACCAGTAAAAATGGTTTCCATGAGAATAAAATAAGTTGGTATTTAAAGTGCTCCTCAGATCTGATGGTTGGGAAAGCCCTTAAGAAACAAGAGAGCTTATCATTATTGCTGTATACTACAGACTACAGATGCTTACAAAGTTTGTCAGAAAAGAAATATATAACCACTATGCACAAAATATGAGTAAGGGCAGTACATCCTATAGTATTGAAAAGAGAAGATGTCTTGTATCATGTGGCAAAGACAAAAAATAGATCTTGGGCTTATTTCATGTGAATGTACCTAGCAGTAACACCATTCCAATTCCATTCTGAAGAAGACTGTACATTAATTACAGACCTTCTTTCAAAATTGGATTGAGTTGTTCTGTTGGTGTGCATTAAAAATGAATGCAACTCCATATACTGCAAGAAAATAAAAGTTCTGTCAGTGGTCACGCATCTGCTCTTCTGTGTGAACTGATGACTTTTTCCATTTTTTGTTCATTTCTCCTCTTCTAAGCTTCCTTGCCAGCACCCTTCAGTATCACAGGCTTTAGGTCTGACTCAGAAAAGACACAAGAGGGCAAGCTTCTGTGTCTCTTAGAGAACTTGTGATGACTTTACACCTTGTCCCTCCTCTCCCATAACACAGTGACACAGGTTTTTAAAGAGACTCAAAAGGCGAGGCCCTGTGAATAAGCAATGACTTCCTCTAGTTTATAAGCTCAGATCAATGGGCTTTTACTGCCTTGAGATTAGAAAGGTCAGTGACCTTCAACCAAGATCCAGAAGGACAAAAATGAACATGAACACCAAGAAAGCAACAAATGATTTGCTTACGTAACACTGAGGAAATGATGGCCCTGGTGTGTGTGTACCACTTTGCAAATTTATGCCATCTGCAAATAATCAGATTAAAATTGCACATTGCCATCTTATGCAATACATAGAGTGTGTCATTATAGAATCTATTTTTGAGCAACATCCTGAGACACTTAACAGATATTTAGCTGCAATAAGCATTCTATGAAAGTGAAAGTGAAAGTCACTCAGTTGTGTCCAACTCTTTGTGACCGCATGGACTATACAGTCCATGGAATGCTCCAGGCCAGAATACTGGAGTGGGCAGCCATTCCCTTCTCCAGGGGATCTTCCCAACCCAGGGATCGAACCCAGGTCTCCTGCATTGTAGGCAGATTCTTTACCAACTGAACCACAAGGGAAGATCAAAACATTCTATAGATTTGTCATAGTTTGAGAAAAGTGAAACTAGGATTGTTACCTTAGGCAAGTGTGGTGTAGAAAAAGCCTTGGAAAATATAAGTTTGTATACTATACCCACAATGTACCTGTGGTGACCTTGAGCAAGTCACTTTACTTCATTGAAGCTTCAGTTTCCTCATCTGTAAATGAGCATCAAAATAACTACACTGTGGTGTTTGTGTAAGGATTAAACAAGATAAGAAATGAGGAGGTTTTTCAGGGCTGTTCTTAACCTCAAGTGTCTGGTTGATATTCATTTTAAACATACATGGTTTTATTTAACCATGTGAGAAAATGTCATGTTACACTGTTAAATGAAAATAGTAGATGACCATATTATTCATAAGATAATTCAAATTTTGTAATTAGATATTCACATCATGGTAACTAGCTTGAGTTTCTCGCTCAAGCTCTGTATTTGTACCTGCAACTGCCCACCTGACATCTCTGCTTGGATCTTAGACTTGCCATGTCCAAAACCAAACTCCTGATCTTCCCAGCTCCCATCCAACCTGCCTTTCCTCCAACATTCTCCATCTCAATTAATGTGAATTTATTTCCTCCATCCTTCTGCCTCCATCCTTCCAGTTGCAGAAGCCAAAACTTAAGACTCATTCTTGGCTCTTCTTTTTCTATCCTGCCCTATACCTAATCTGTCAGCAAATCTCACGTACTCTTCTTTCAAAATAGACCCAAATTCCAGCCGTTCCTCAGTTCGTCCACTGCTACCAGTCGACTCAAGCTCCCATCCCTCCCCTGGGTTACAGCCACGGCTTCCTACCTGGTCCTGATGCTGCTGCCCTTACACAGCCTCCTTGTAACCCACAAGTCAGAAGGACCCTTTCTTTTTTAGAAGGACGCTTTTAAACGCCAAGACATTTCACGTCACTGTTCTGTGTAGAATCCTTCAGTGCCTCTCCATCTACTCAGAGTTAACGGCAAAGCCCTTACAGCGGTCTAACAAAGCCCGGCTTGGTCTGACATTCCGAACTCCTCCCTGCTTCCGGGCCCTCTTCGTTCTTCCTGCCCCTGCCCACTCCGCTCCTGCCTCATGGGCTTCCTAGCTGTTCCTGACACAGGCAAGTCCACTCATGGTCCAGAGCCTTCTACCTGTCTACCTGCCTGCTCTCCCTCAGCCGATCAGGCGGCTGTCCCCTCACCACTTTCAGATCTCATCTCTCAAAGGTCGTCCTCTCAGTGAGGTCTTCACAGCTCCCTGTTTCATGTAGCCACCCCACCCCTACCCTAGACTCTTCACACCCCGTCCCTGCTTCATCTTTCTTCATGAAATGTACCACCATTTGACATTACTAACGCCTGGTGTGTGTATATGTGCCTGTGTATGTGCATATGCATATACATACATACACACGCAAGCACATATGTGGTTTGTTTATTTGTTCATTGTCAGCCAGGCCCCACTAGCATATAAGCTCCATGAGGACAGGGATCTCTATTTATCACTGCTATAGCCACACTACTCAGAATGGTGTCTGGCATAGAAAAGGCTCTGAATGAATTTTTTTAATAACGAAGTTAATTACTTATCTATATTCATTAAACAAATGCCTCTGAGTCCCCACCCTGTGCCATGCATCGTTCAGGAGGTTGAAATAAGACAGGAAATAAAGTGGATAAAGATACTGTTCTTCTGGAGACTCTATCTATCTATCTCTCTTTCTATCATCTATCTCTACCTGTACTTGTGTTTATATATCTACATCTATATGTAAATCTATATTTACATGTATCTGTCTACTTATCAAACATTGGAAAGTGTACAGTGATGGGATTATGGGTGATTTCCCATATTTGTGCTTTTCTGTACTCTTAGTTTTCTAAATTGTTGGATGATTGCTATTGTAATCAGAAACAGCTATGTAGATCAGAAACAGGAGTGAAGGAACCGTTAAATGCAGAGGAAAAATCTTAACATCTATCCTGTGCTCGTCAAACATCTAATGAAGTATCAAACCTTTCTATTCCTGTTTTTTGTTTATTTTGGTTTGGGGTTTTTTGTTTTTTTTTGTTTTTTTTTTGGCTGCATAGCTTGCAGGATTTCAGTTCCCTGACCAGGGTTTGAACCCAGGCTGAAGCAGTGAAAGCCCAGAATTCTAACCACTAGGTCACCAGGGAACTTCCTCCTGTTATTTTTGAAGCAGTTGTGGCAATGAAATGAAGAGCAAGATTGCTGGGGACAAATTGTGTAGGTTTTAGTGCTTACTAGTTATATGACCTTAATTATATGCTCTCTGTACTTCAGTTTCCTGTTTTGAAATTAGAAATAATAATAGTATCTACTTCATAGGTTGATATGAGGATTGAGTTAATACATGTAAAGTATTTAGAAAAGTACAGGGCACAGAACCAATACTCAATCAGTGGTGCACACTGTAATTGTTTTTGTAGGCATTATAGTTATCTTTATTATTATTGAATAAAGGGGGGATATTTATTCTCCAGACCATTCTATTTAATTATGCATCCATTGGTTACTAGAAAAAATACTGTTTAGAATTTTATTCTCACTCATAAATCTGAACAACTTCTTCATAGTACTGTCTTCTGATGGTGAATTCATTGGGATGTAAAGAACAGCTCTTAGGATAGGAGCAGTCCACCCTGAGAAGCCCAGTCCAGTTCTCATAAGACAATTCTCTGGTGATGAGTAGGGAGTCAGGATATTGCCTCCTGAGGTGCCACAGAAGGAGCAGTGACAATGAATTTCTGTCACTGGTACTTCAGTGTGAATGCCTGGATATCTGATGTGAAGGCAGTTATATTAACTAGAGAAACCATTATGTCATCTCAGAAAAAATATTTAACTCCAGATCACATGTGAAATTTATAACATTACTGTGAATCATGTAAATATAGGTAACTCTTTGAAAAACTTATTCAAATGCCCCATAGTTTGACAAGTGGTTATACCTTATTAAGTTCAACCTTGAAAGTTTCAGTACTTTGGTAATCATTTATTTGTTAATTTGTTTTTGCTTCTTTGATTGTATGTCCACCCCAAACCAATTATATTATTACTTGAAAATGTTTTCATTTAACATTTTGTTATACTCATTTATAAATAATCCAATTAAATCTGATCAAGCATCGTGCTTATTACAGGAATAAGTGTGAAGACGTCTGTGAATTCTATACTTCAGTAGTCATGTTTATTAGAGTTAGGGGTGTTTACAAGTAGAAGGGAGGAAAAATTTTTCTCCTACCCTTTTAGGTTCTGTGACTGTTCTAACAATAAAAATTGACTTAAGATGGATCACAGGAGAAAAATAAACTTAGCTTTGTACTTAAAGGAGCAAATAAAAATATGAGACCAAGGACAATCCACCAACTAAGGCTTATACACCATCCTGAACTGAGGAAAGGGGCCTGGACTTCAAGAGGGAGGCGAGTAATTCACAGGAAGATGAGAAAAGCAAATGTTTGTCCTGTCATGCAGCTAAGTCTTCCAGGTAAAAAGAATATCTCTGGTACTAACTCTTTTTCTGGGCCAGGCCCCCTATCTAAGTTTTTTTAGATAGGTAAGAGAGAAGAGTTTTTCCTGAGTCTGCTGGGTCTTGATTGCCTTCAGCTCAAAATAATCCATATGCCAAAGAGCCACATTTTGGGGTGGCATATTCTGCTCCCCTTTGCAAGGCAATCACATAGCATGGTACAAACTCTCAACATTAACCCATGCCCCCCAAGGCTAGGATGCTCCAAAGCAAGAGTCTACAACTCCATTTCCATTTCAGTCGCTAAACAAGCTGCAAGCCCATTGCAATAGCCTAGGTGCTTTGCTTATATACTTGACATCTGAATGCTTATTTTTTTCTCTGTTCCAACATAATACTTAGTACTCTCTGTCACTACCTGCTCAATTCTTGTAATTTTAAGATCTATGCCAGGGTAGCATGCCATCAAGGGTACAGAATTATCAATCTGAAGGAAGCATCAGGCGGTCTGTCGCATTCCTCTGGCCTCAGGCTGGGATGGACAATTAAGAGTCTTACACAGTCTTTTACCCTCTTCCAAGCAATTGAGATGTTTGTGTGATAAATGAGGTGTATTTGAACATCAGGGTAGGATGCTTAGTTCTAGTTAAGCTCAAGTCCCTTTTTCATGTCAGCAGTTCTCCCCTCAGACCTCAGCTGAGCATGAAACCAAATCCTTTGATGAATATCAAATAATCATCAGCTCAAGACAGCATGTATTAGGAATTAATCTAGAGGAGGTTCCTCTTAGCGCAGAATCGAGGATGCCTCTGGGGGTTTAAAGCTGTGACACAAATAAACATAGCCATCTGAGTGGGGAAAAGTAGCATTGTTCAAAAATCTGTTTCATTAAAAGTACCTTTGTGCTTAACTATCAGAGACAGGGTGTCCAAGGAGAGATCATGAGAAACACAACATCCAGGAAGGAGGTATTACTAGAATCAAAGCTAAATATCAAACACAATATGTTGCTGGTGAGGATGTGGATTATCTTCTCCTGAAATTAAATATAATAGTTACTTAGACCTGAGCTGGGAAAAGGAAGAGGAAGTTCAGGGTTTTTCTAGTGTTTGTTGTTCCAGAGATCAGAAGCTTGCCCAAATATAGTTCAGTTCAGTTCAGTCGCTCGGTCATGTCCAACTCTTTGTGACCCCATGGACTGCAGCATGCCAGGCTCCCCTGACCATTACCAACTCCTGGAGCCTACTCAAACTCATGTCCATCACGCTGGCGATGCCATCCAACCATCTCATCCTCTGTCGTCCCCTTCTCCTCCTGCCTTCAGTCTTTCCCAGCATCAGGGTCTTTTCCAATGAGTCAGTTCTTTGCATCCTGTGGTCAAAGTATTGGAGTTTCAGCTTCAGCATCAGTCCTTCCAGTGAATATTCAGGACAGATTTCCTTTAGGATTTACTGGTTGAATCTCCTTGCAGTCTAAGGGACTCTCAAGAGTCTTCTCCAACCCCACAGTTCAACAGCATCAGTTCTTCGGTGCTCAGCTTTCATTATATTCCAACACTCACATCCATACACGACCACTGGAAAAACCATAGGTTTGACTAGATGGACCTTTGTTGACAAAGTAATGTCTCTGCTTTTTAATATGCTGTCTAGGTTGGTCATAACTTTTCTTCTAAGGAGCAAGCGTCTTTTAGTTTCATAGCTGCAGTCACCATCTGCAGTGATTTTGGAGCCCCCCAAAATAAAGTCAGCCACTGTTTCCTCATCTATTTGCCATGAAGTGATGGGAACAGATGCCATGATCTTCGTTTTCTGAATGTTGAGTTTTAAGCTAACTTTTTCACCCTCTTTCACTTTCATCAAGAGGTTCTTAGCTCTTCTTTGCTTTCTGCCATAAGGGTGGTGTCATCTGCGTATCAGGTTATTGATATTTCTTTCACTAATCTTGACTCCAGCTTGTTCTTCACCCAGCCCAGCATTTCTCATGTACTCTGCATAAGTTAAATAAGCAGGGTGACAATATACAGCTTTGATGTACTTCTTTCCCAATGTAGGCTGGGAAAGAGTTAAGAGCAGAGCTGTGGACTAACAGGGCCTGTGTTCATACTCTGCCTCTAAAGTGATTAACATGTGAGCCCACTCAAGTTTGCCAAAGCTCTTGGTTTCCCATTTGTTAAATGGGAAAACCATTAAAAATGGAATTGGTGGTAACAAGGGTGACTAGGTGGCTTGGATGCTTAATGATAGAACATGTATAAGATGCCTAGTACATAAATAGTATCAATAACCATTGGTTTCTATTCTCTGTATAGAATAGAATAGGAGACAAATGAGGGCAAGAGGCTCAACTTTCTCCTGACCTCAGGAAGGTGCTAATTTCCATTAAACTTCCCTTTGCCCCACGGAATGTCAGCATCATTATTAAGGCACTTTAAAACTCCACAGATTCTCCCTTTCCAATGCAACTCTCCTAGGTTTGTACCCTTTCCTGCTGTTTGCTGTTATGCGTCCATATTTTTTCATAATTATTGTCATAGTGACTTTTGTACTGAGTATTTCCTTTTTCTTTTCCTTTGAGTCTAGGCTCCTGCTGGGCCATGGCTTGTGCTCTCTTGTTTGCAGTGATTTGGGGAATGACTGGTGGACCAGGACAAACCAAGCTATTTAGCCAGGAAGAGCCTGAGCCTTTTCATCTTGAATTTCAATTCCTGATTGCTCATGATCTTGCAAAGCATTTAGCCTGAGCCTTACCATTCCCAGAGTGAATTAAAATAGACAAGGTCCCAACCTCCAGGAGTTTACAATCTTATACAATCCAAACGGATGCAGATCAGACATGACCCAGACAAACAAGTTTTGAAAAATGGCAGAAATTAAATCGTGCGTGCAGACTGAGAAAGTGCAAAGGGTGAACACAGTTCCAGCTTGGCAGAGTGCGCTCACTGTTCAGAAAGGCTGGGGCAGGAGGGCAAAATGTTCCTCTTCCAAGCTTTTTTCTTTCTCTCTGTTGAACACTTAGCATTTTGTATTTTGTTCTATACTTGGCCACTGAAATAAAAGTTAAAGAAAGAAGTTCTTGGCCCTCAAGAACATGTATGCAATATGGCATTTTCATGAATACTGAGGATGGAAAATAGCAAACATTCATACTGTACCATTTCTCTTTTGAGAATGTATGTTCCCTCCATTCCTCTTATCATCTTTAAAATAAATGACAGGATGAGAAGAGGGTGGAATTTGAATAACCGAGCAGAAGTTGAACGTGTAGAAGGACAATGCTAGAGGATGGTAGAGAGATAAAATGTGGGATCATGATTAATCACTGGTTTGTGGTTTGTCTCCTCTGCTGAAACATGAACTCCTTAACAGTGAGGATACTGACAGCCATGTTCAAGTTCCCTCCAACTCGAAGAGGGCTGGTCCACAGTAGGTATTCAATAGACATCTGTAGCCCTATTGACCTTTGATTTTAGTTCAGTGAAATTTGTGTTGAACTGCTGACAGAGCTGTAAGAAGATAAATTTATGTTGGCTAAACTTTTAAGTTTGTAGTAAAGTTGTTATAGCTGCAATAAAAAAATCAATACAGAAAAAAAAAAAAGAATAAGAAAATGGATAGCAGAATTTTGACTTCCTGAGATTGTAGGTTTGATGAAGTTGGGCATAATAGCCCCTCCCACTGGAATGGAATGTATACCAATGGAACATCCAGCTTTCAGCTGCCATAATATTTTCTCTTTGAAAATATTTGAGGGAGAACTCCAAATCAGGATTTGAGAATTCCCAGTCTCTTGTTCCTTGAATTAACAGGAGGAACATTCCAGAGTCAGCAGCAAAGAATGTTGCACTGCCATCTGAGCCCACACTTGGCACTATTATTTGGAATCATTGCCTAGTTAGAAGGAGAATCTGGTATCTCTGCATCTTAATATTGTTTTATTAACATTCAAATAGAAAACCACTTGGCTCACTGTGACCTCTCAGGCAGCATGTAGGTTGTGTGTGACTCATTTTAAAATCTTCGCTGCATTTAAATTTAAACCACATGACTCTCAAGAATAATATTATTTAACTACTGAGAATAAGCATATAGTTAGCAGAAGCAAAGGACCTGGTCCCCGGAGTAGTTCAAGAAATCTGCAAGAGAAGCAGGAAGTCATTGTTGTGTCATTGTGGCTAATTTGATATCTGGGCAGGTTGATTAGATTCTTGAATTTAAACGGAAAAATTTCTGAAATTTCTGTAGTTCATCAAAGTCCTTTGCATGAACAGTTAGTACCCTTAACAGTTCCCCTCCCTAGTAAGTAGCATCTAAGAGGCATCCAACCACCTTAACGAAAATCAACTATTTATAAAAGATGCTGTCTGGAGAATATGAAAAATCAGTCCCCCCTCAAAAAATCAATAATTTAAAAATTAAAGCTGGTGCTGTTTTAGTTGGCAATTTTGAGGAGACATTTCATTTTCCTTAACAAATTGCCAAATGGAAATTGCTATAACACAACACCATGAAGGCATCAGAGAGGCCCAGGGTTTAACCCTTAACCCCTCCACCTCCCAGCTTCCAACACTATGGGCAAATAAACCAGAAATGTGAAGGAGCTCTGTCATAATTCATCTACAAAGCTAGGAGATCTCCCCCTCCTTTTTCTGAAGTCTAAAGATCTCTTAGCAAAGTATGAACAAGACAAAAATTTTGGTGGTAAAATTGCCCTGTCCCTACCCTGAACCCCCAAGAGCACCACAAGTCTTCTTTCCTCACCAAAAGTTTAAAAAAATATTTTTTTTTTTGGTATGTGTGCTTGGTTACTTGCACCTAAGCTCTAACTGTGAAATGAAAGGCTCTCAGACTTATGGGTATCCTGAAAAAAGATGGATGGGAGCAAGGTAAGTTGCCAAATTTAGCAGATGAAAACATAATTGCCTAGTTAATTTTGGGTCTGAGATAGGTCATCAATAATTTTTCAGTATAAGTATTATATATGTAATACTTTGGACATACTTAAGAAAAAAATTATCCATTATTTGTCTGAAAATCAAATGTAACCAGGCATCGTCTGTTTTATCTGGCAACCCCTGGGAGTGGCAGAACCGATGCCCCTGAAATCTCAGTAAGTCCACCTGTACATAAACAGACCTGGTCAACCACCCCAGAAGGGCCAGAGTGTCTCCCGATGAAGACCCTTTGTTGTCTTCTACTTCTCTTTGTTGTTTGAAGAGAACATCATCCTTTGCTTTTTTATTTTTATTTGCAAATAAAGTTTGCCTTAGAAAGCAGCTGGATAGAATGAAAGGGCACTCATCTTGGCAACAACATGTCCTAGATGTAGTTCCCACTCTGACATTTATTTGCACCTCAAACTAATTAACCTAGGGATGATAAATACCTATTCTGCACACCTCCCAGAATTCTCCCTGAGAATTCAAAGGGAAAGTAAAGTCACTGAGACAATGCCCAGTATTCAAAATGATTCACCATCTGCCCTTTAGCAAAGAAAATGCAGGAATTATTATATCTCCAAACTTCTTGGTAAAGGATTAATGGGTAGCTTTTTCCTGCTATAGCTCTTTCTTTGTTTCTTTCTTTAATATTTCTATTGCTGTATAATTTATACGTGGTAAAGTGTTCGGATATTCAATGCACAACTTGATAGATTTTTTCATCTGTATACACTCCTGGAGCGCAGGCAGATTAAGATCTAACAATATTTCCATCTCCCCAGAAGCTTCCCTAATACCTCTTCCCAGTCAATACCACCTCCCCAGAGGGGACCACTATTCTGACTTCTACCGTAGATTAGTTTCCCCTGTTCTGAAAGTTCACATTAAATGAAATCAAGCAGAATGTACTCCTCTGGGTCTGGCTTCTTTCTCTTATTACATGTCTGAGATTCATCCATGCTCTTGTGTTTATCGGTGGCTTCATCTTTTTCTTTTCAGAGTGGCATTCCATTATTTGAATATACCACGGTTTACTTATCCATTTTATTGTTGATGGACATTAGGGTTATTCCCATTGAGTTATTTTTAATAAATCCACCTGCCGTGAACATTTTTGTTCACGTATTTTTTGGGCAAATGCCTTCATTTCTCCAAGATGCAAAGGAGTGGAATAGCTGGGGCATGTCTATGTGCTCACTCTTTCCAACTCCAGGTGGAACAGAAGTGCACAGCTTGCACTGTGAAGTTTCAAATGTCTTTTTAAAAAGAGATGGAGATAGGGAAGAATTAAATAAGGAAAAACGGAAGGAACTGTTAACTTAGCTCCTTCATCAGAGCTCTCCATATGAGGTGCATGCTTTAAACTCACATTTCACTGTAGGAGAAGCCCCTGGATTTACAGGGAGAATTTCTTTGACACAGTTCAGAACACAGAATCCACAGAAAGCCTTTGGTCTTATACACTTAGTCATTTTACAAACAAGATTTTAAAGGTGAACGATATACTAAATATCTTTGTTTCCACTTTGGAAAGAAAGAAAATATATTGAATTTCATGCAAAAACAAAGTTTTCATAAACAGAGACAGTAGAATGAGTTCACTTTGAATTTCCTCGGGCAGTTGGTGCCTCTTACTATAATTCCTCGGTTTAGGGTTAAATTTCTCCCTCCTGTTAGGACAGGGAGTGCTGCATTTTGGCACTAGGAGGGAGGAGGAGTTGACTTTGAACTGAATCACTGCCTACACTCATCCTCTTCTGAGACCAGCACTAAGCCACACAGGACGGGGCTGTGGGAGCTATTCAGGGAGGGAGGCTTGTGGAACAAGGTCAGGGAGAAGCAAAGACCAGAAGAAGGGGTCTTGCCAATAAAACTCTAAAAAGTTAAGAATGGAGTTGTAAAGTTAAGTAATTTATAGATTATTGTGAAATGTATTATTCTGCCTAAAAATGTATCTGTTTAAATTTATGGTTTTCAATTTATTTTTGAAGTATGCTGATTTATAATATTGTGTTAGTTTCAGGTATGCAGCAGAGTGATTCAGTTATATACATAGGCTATATGTAAAATGTGTATAAAAATGCATTTATTCTTTTTCAGATTCTTTTCCATTGTAGGTTATTATAAGATATTGAATATAGTTCCCTGTGCTTTACAGTAAATCCTTGTTGTTTATTTTATGTATGATTGTGTGTATCTGTTAATCCATATTACTTATTTATCCCTCCCTCCCTTTCCCCTTTGCTAAACATGTTTGTTCCTATGTATGGGAGTCTGTTTTTGTTTTGTAAATAAGTTCCTTTGTACTATTTTTACAATTCTACATATGACTGCTACCATACAATATTTGTCTCTCTCTCTCTTTCTCTTTTTTTTTTTTTTTTAGCACAGAAATAATCAGTAATACCAAAAGCCCAGTGCCAGGATTATAAGATTAAGCACTCCAAGGACACATTTTAATGTCCCAGGACACTAAGAGGGATGAGGGTTCTGGCATGATATCTGTTCTTTCAAAACCCATCTAACAGGAGCTGGTGTGCAGGACTAAACCGGGTCAGTGGACACGGAAGAAGATCAGAGACCAAAGAAGCGGAGAGTTGGTCTCTGACCTCTAGGATTGGGGCATTAAAGCCCTCCCCGAATGTGCCTCTCCCAAGCTCTCCCTCTAGGAGTTAAGGAAATTGGTTAGAGGCAACATGGCCCTGGAAGGTAGCAGACCAGGTTCAAATCTCAGCCTTGCCCCTTACCAGCCTATGACTTTGCAAAGATTAACCTGTTGAGCTCCAGCTTCCTCATCTGAAAAAAAGGTGGGGTCCACAGTGGCCACCACGGGATAACTGAGAACATTAAGTCGACTAGAGAAGTTCCTTCCGCGAATGTTAGTTCCTTCTCCCTCCCTCCGCCCCCTCCCCATTCCGTTTCTCTGCTCAAATCCCCTGAGCAGGTCAGTACTCCCTTTCTTCCGCTGGTGATCATCTTGCCTGCTGACACTTGTTTCACTTCCTAAGACCTGATTCTATTCAGAGAAAAATAGGATACTTCAGACTAGGGTCTCCAATAACTTTGGAAAATTATAGAAATGCAATTTGAAGCAGGGTATTCAGGACAGATTTTTCCCATGAGAAAAAGAAACCAGGGAACTAGCATTTAAATTAACTGCAATGTTAATCAATGTTAGTAAAACCCAATTAAATCTGCCCTTCAGTTTTCACAGTATTTTGCCTATGATAAATACTCAGTAAAACCAATAGGTGTTGAAACAAATTATAACCGTCATTCTAAGTCTGTGTGCAACAAAAGCAGAGACCAACCCCATTTTCCTTACACTATTCTTAATAACCAAAAGGCAATAAAGCAAACAAAAAAATGGTGAATGTTTAAAATCTTTGCCTCTTAGAGAATACTCAAAATGGTTTCAAGCTGATTTTTTTTGCAGCAAAGTGTTGATAAAACCCTATGATTGTTTTGTTTTTTCATTCATTAAACAAATGTTCATCGACTGTCTATGCCAGACCAGGAGCAGGGTTTAAGTTGAATTACTTGCAGCATCTCGGTCCTGGAGGACTTCACTGGTCTCTGGCAAACAATAGACTTACAGTTATTTATTATAATAATAAAATATGAAAAGAGAGATTATAGATTGGATATAACATACAATTCTTCTCTCTCAAGTTTTACCTCCCTTGCAAGTCTTCAGCTACCAGAGGGCAGTACATGCCAGATACATCATGAGTGTTTAATAAATGCTTGTAGGCTGTGTGCATATTATATTAGCTTAGAAAGGGTAACACATTTTTTATTATAAAAGTTATAAAAGGCTGCATCTGACCAGTTAGCAAATTCCTAACTTGAAAAACGCAGGCAGCCCTGAACTTCTAGGCTTATCACAAGATTTCAGGGCAAGTGAGTAGCTGAAACTGTCTCTTTGCTATTTCAACCCAACAGAACAAGGCAAATCCACAAAGCAACTTTATCTACTGAAAAACAATTACATCTGGGTGAGGGAAGAATGTCACAAAAGCCTTGGAAATTTCCTCAGAGCCAGGGTATATGAAGCCTAGGCAGATTTAATCACCCTTGCTGCAGCCCATCCTTAGATGGAGGGCTTAATCTCATTTTTATTTTCCATGAAGAATAACTTAGGCTTCAGGTAGTAAGAGGCAAACCCTTTCCAGTTTAAGGAAAATCTTGGCAGTTAAAGGGTGAAAGAAAGAAGAAATGGAAAATGAAGTTTACAAAAGCTGAAGTGCTTTTAAATCTTTATATCTTATAAATCCCCCCTTTTAACATTAAATGTAATTGTCAGTTACAGAATAACAAAAAAATTTATGTCTAAAAAAAAAACACTCTGTTTTACAGACAAGCCCTGTTGTCAGACTGTGTGATAGAGATAATCTATTTCTACCTTCTTTATGTCTCTCTGAGGTATGGCCACAGTAAGGGGGATGTTAAAGATCTCAATATGAGGTGCTTCATGGTCAGCAGGCCTGGAGCAAATGGCCTTTCTGGCCTCCACCGGGATAGGCCTTGGTAAGCAAGAAACAAAACAGATTGACCTCACCTCGTATATTGATCGAGGAGGGTTTCTGTCTGATCTGTCCAGGCTAGACAGGGAGCAGGTTCCCCAGCTGTTTCTCTCCTACATGAAAAGGGGTGTGTCACTGAAGATCCAGGAGAAAGAAGCAACCAAGAGGAGCCAAATGGCTTAGGGTAGACTCCTGGCTCTGCCTTCACTGGGCAAGTCACCAACTCTCTATACTGCAGCATCTTCGTCTATAAAATGAGAGTGAGGTACCTTCCTTATTGAGCTGTGTGAACAGAGTGACTTAAGTCTTAGATATTACTCAACGAAAGTCACCAACTCTCTATACTGCAGCATCTTCGTCTATAAAATGAGAGTGAGGTACCTTCCTTATTGAGCTGTGTGAACAGAGTGACTTAAGTCTTAGATATTACTCAACAATAGACAGTAACCAGATGCCTACAAGCAGTGTGGCCTTAGGAAACCCACTTAACCTCTTTGGACTTCAATTTCTCAAAGAAGGCAGTTGGATGAGTCTATCTCTGAGAACCTTCCTGTTCTTAAAGTAGAATGAGAAATAAAGGGGTGGAGAGGAGTGGAAGGCTAACTTCTGTTTTTTGTTCTCACTTATGTTGGCATGAACTCCTGAGTTACTTCAGTGTTTGAATATCATTTTAAGGACATTTTACTTGTCTCGGGAAGCTTGATTTATTCATGAAAGTTTGCAAACAGCAAGTATTTATTTCTCAAACATCATTTTTTAGAACATAGACTAATAAGGAGGTTTAGTTCCAACACTAGATAGTTTCAGTCCAAAAGCTCTATGTGGGAAAATTATAGCAGAAATGTCAGCCTTTATGGTCCATTGGGTAGAGAACTTAAAGCAGGACTCCACTGGCTGCAAGCTTTTGGCTTGCGTTCTTGAGTCCCAGGAACCTTTGTCTTTCCCACAAGAGATGAGGGGCAGGATGCAGTGGAGAGTGGCACAGACTTCAGCCACATTGAGACAGATGTGGGGCCCACACTTGGCTTGGCTACTAACACCTGTTTGGTCTTGGCCAAGTTACTCAGCTTTCCTGCACTTCGCTTTCCTTATATATGAAGTGGGAGTATTAACAATGCCTGCTTCTACAAGTTGTTGTAAAAGTTAGATTTTTTTTTTATGTAGGTTAAGTCCTTAGCATGATGTTCAAAGTGAGTGCTCAATAAAAGTGAGCTCTCACAATAGGCAACTTAAATTTAAAATGTTAAACCTGTCATTCCTGTGATATAAATATACAAGGGCATAGTAAACATGTAAGTCTCCCTTGCTTCTTCCTTTGTTTACTGGGCTGCACTGATACAGTTTAATTTAGTTTTGTGTTTAGAATAGGTTAAGATAAAATAATAATAAAGTAACAATGTCTTGTCCCTGGTGGCTCAGTGGTAAAGAATCTGCCTGCCATGCAGCAGACTCCTGTTCGATCTCTGGTTTGGGAAGATCCCCTGGAGAAGGGAATGGCAACCCATTTCAGTATTCTTGCCTGGAGAACCCCATGGACAGAGGAGCCTGGTGGTCTACAGTCCATGGGATTGCAAAGAGCCAGACACAACTGAGTGACCATCACTTCCCCTTTTCTTTCCCCCAACAATGTCATGCATTGGACACATTTTACCAAGCAATATTACATACATTGTCTCCCATATTCCACAACCCAGATTTCTCCAAACATGAAAATTAACTCTCATTCTCTAGAATGAGAAATAAAATGCTGTTTGCCTGACTCTCTGTTACTTGCAGAAGCCTACAGGTCTCCTTTGTTGAGCTTACAAGGCCTACCACATGCAGCCTCTCATTCCCAGCCACTCTGTGATGGAAGCTGGGCTGGTGTTTTTTCCTCTGTTTGTTACATGAGTACATTGGCATTCACATTCAATGACTTTGTGAATGTCCCATGGCCAGTGAGGGGTAGAGATAAGACTGGAACTTGTTCATTGTCTAGTGACATAAACTGAAACATAGACAATTCAAGGCAATTTAATGTGTTATAACTCTTATTTAAGTGAATTATAAGGCATTATGGGATCCCAGAGGCAAAAGAAAATAATTTTATGTACAGTATATGTGCAGGTATGTGTCATCCAGGAAAGGATTCCCAGAAGAAGTAGTGCTTGGATTGAAGGAAGAATAGACAGCAAAGTAGACACTTGAAAGAAAAGGTGGTAGTGGGGAAACCACATGCAAAGGGGCATAAGTTCAAACTAATTTTGCCAGAATGGCAAGAAATTCTTTGTGTCCTGTGTTCAGTGTCTTACTCATTGAGAATGCTTTCATGTATGCTTTTAACAGTTCAATATTGAGCATCTACTATGTGTGGGGCTCTGTAAGCTTGAGGTACCTGTAACCTGTTTAGCAGGGTATCCACAGGCAATTGGAAATGTGTACATGAAACTCAGGCATCATGTGAACAATAGCAGAAAGCACTGGAGTGGATGAAATCACACCCAGGAGGAGAGAGCAGTGAGAGAATCGGGGAGAGATAAGGACCAGCCCTAGAGTCCAACTTGAAGCAGGGGGCAGAAGATGAAAGGTAGCAAAGGTTAGAACACAAAGGTCAAAGACTGCAGAGGGCAGTCAGGAAGGCGAGGGTGAAAAGTAGAGATGAGGTCAACACTACAGCATCCTCTGAAGGAGTTAAAGAAGGTGAGGACTGAAAGGCGATCACAGGAAAGGACTGTGGGAGGTCATCTCTGGTTTTAATGAGCACGGTTTTAATGATGTATTGGGGAAGAACCTAGAACAGTTATTGGCTGATGAGTATTGAGGGGTAAATAAGGAAGGAGTCTGAGATAGATGACTTCAGTAGGCTAGCTGGGAAGAAAGGGGAAGCTCTAAGGTCGTCAAGGCAATGGGAGAGCTCAGGACACAACTGAGGGAAGGTTTTTTAAGGTATTTTTTGTATTTTGTAAGAGTGTAAGAGACTTGAAGAAAACACAAGGCATTGAAGATGAGAGAGGAGATAATGATAGAATAAGGACCCAAGGAGATAGAAGGAGATATGATCAAGCACACTGGTGGATAGAAGTAAGAAACTTTCTCCCAAGATAGGGATAGGTCTCTTGTTTTGTTGCAAATAACTTCAAAAACAGAAATTAATCACTGGTGTGCAGAATGAAGCCACCTGCTTAAACAAAAGAAGTTAATAGGCTCTATAACTGAAAAGTCTAAAGTTGGATCTAGCTTTAAGAGCAACTGGGTCGAGGGGATTAGGACTTAATCTCCCTTTGTTTCTTAGCTCTGTATTTCTCTGGTTGGCTTCATTCTCAGGCATGGAGGCTGCCAAGAGGCATTCTCTTCCATTTAAATGACATTATCAGAACCAATTCTCATTGGCCAATTTGGATCACATGCCTGTTCCTGACCAATGATCCCAGTTAGGGGCATAGAAGAGCTGAGTGGGCTGGCAGGGTCACGTGCCTGTGTCTTGCATTAGAAGTGGGTGGAACCCCTCCTAAGGCACATGATCTGAGGGTGAAGTTCTTGAGGAAGACCAGGGTGCTGTTGGATCAGAAAAATAAATAAATATTAAAAAAAACCAAAAGCCCAAGAAAGTAGGTGTCTGCTACCGCTTGTGACCAGGAGATGAGGATACTTTGGAGGAGAGGACACCAAGCAAGTCTGGGCTCGTGGCCTCTGTTTCGTGTGTGCAATAGGAGACCTTCACGGTGCTGTGGGAGCTTTGCAGCAACCTGCACAGATTCCATCCCCCCACCCAGATCTCCCTCGCCCCCTTTCCTCAGGAGTGAGGGGGAACGAAAGTTGACAAGATGCATTGACCCTGAATGAAAGAAATGCCTACTGTGAGATGGGAAAAAAGTCTCACACAGAGGTGGAAATGCCTGTGAGTGTGATGGGAGTGGGTTACGGAGGTACAAAGAAAAACAAGCCATACCAATTAGGGGAAATAGCTTTTCAAGTTCACTACCTATGGGGGGAGAAAAAAAAGTAAAGATTCCGGAAGAACAAGCTAAGCTCATGGAAAGTGCTGAGAATAGCTGGTTTATTCTCAGTGAGTCTCCCTATTTTTATAACTTACCTCAACTCTTCCTCTTTCTCAATAATGTTGGGTGGTGAGGGACATTGTCGGTGTAAATATTTACAGGAAAGTCTTCAGGAAGGTGCTATGGAAGGTGCTGGTAAGTGTGGATAATTAGCCGGCCTGGCTTTCTGAACAAGGAGCATTAGTGTGTCTGTGGACGTGCAGAGAGGCATTATCTTCAGAATATATTTCAGGAATGGAAAAGCAAACAAAGCTGATTATGAGGAAAATGGATCTGCCTGGACCAAATTGTAGGAACAGATCCGGGGGCAGAAATAAAGGTTACAAGCTCTCCAGAATCTGAATGCTGCAGAACTCAGAAGTAGAGATGGTGCATGTTTGGGTCTGCCAACCAGGGCACCTCCATGGTCCTGGAACAATTTGGGAGGAAGTAAGAACAGAAGCCATTGTTCTGAGGAGCTGCCCCACCCTTAGAGTCCACCCAGAAAGAAAGTAGACGCGTGCCTCCAGACCTGAATTGGAGGTGGGCCCCTGAGCTTGCTCACCCCAGAATTTTGCCCCTAGATTTGGGCACTGAACCATGGATGTTTAAATGTCTTCAGTAAACCTGTTCCTTCAACTGGCCTGTCTCTTCTCAGCCCTTCTAAGCCCGTTTCAACCCTCCCTCTTGCCTGACCCTGGACCCTTCTCTGGGCATCCATGTTCCAGGGCTCCCTTGCCTCTTCTCAGAATTCCAATGGTGGATCCTTCATTTAACACTTAAATTGAGTCCCTCTTCACTGCTTTCCCTTCTATGGGCATTTGCCTCATCTCTCCAGTGGGGCTGTAGAATCCTAGAGGGCAGGGTCCTTCACTGGTTCTTTTGGGGTCCCTAGAGCCTAGCACAGTGCCTGGCAGGTAGCTGATGCTCAGAACATGTTTATTGGTTGGATGTTCCCTTGCTTTAAGGTGGCTCTTAGCTCAGGAACCAGGAGGACCCAAAGCCAAACCAACCTCAAATGAAGCCAGGAGCCTTGACCAAGGACAAGAGGAGGAGGATGTAGGGGAGAGAAATACCTGCAACAGCTTCCGTGGAGCCATCCCAGAAACTCCCTAGACCTGCGGGAATCATGCTTCCTGAGGGATTTCCAGCCAACAACTTGCTGGGAAGGCTTGGGGCAGTGAGCAGGGCAGGGCTTACTGATTCATTTGCTTTAACCCCTCTGAAAATTATTATGTGTGAGGATTCCATGGCAGCACTACAAAGGCAGGTGACACTCCTTCCTGGGAGATGCCAGGTTCTTGTTCACTTCTGAGCTGGGTTCTGGAGTTCCCCCCATCAGTTCTATGAGCTACCTCCAGCCAGTCATTCATTCGTTTGACAAATATTTCCTGGGCCCCTGTTACATCTACTCTGGACACTGGGGATAGAGCAAAAGCAAAATCCAGCAAAACTCCTTGCCCTTAAAGGGTTTACATTTTAGTTGAAAGATTATAAAGAAGATGAGAAACGTGTATTATTAGATACAGGTAAAGTGCATAAAAATAAAAGAAGGAAGGTAGATGAGAGCATTCGTGTGAGAACTGTATTTTTTTTAACAAAGTGGTTAGGGAAGTCATTCATGGGAAAGTGACATGTGAGCTGAGGTGGGGAAGTCAGCCCTGTGATGGTCTGGGCAAGTGTCCAGAGCAGGAATGTGTCCTGGAAAAGGACGAGGGGTTAGGGTGGAGACCACAGAGGGACCTAGGACAGGTTACAGAGGAGGTCAGGGAGGCAGCTAAGAGGCCAGGCCCTGGAGAGCTCTGCTTTGCATGGTGGGAGATGTGAATCCACCAGAAGTTTCTGGGCACTGCAGCAGTGAGTTCTGACTTGTGTTTTAACAATACTCCTCTGGCCACCGAGTAAGAGAAAGGTTAGAGGCAGGGAGCCTGTTGCGAGGCAATCGCAAGGATCTAGAAGAGAGGTGGTGGTCATGGAGGTGGTGAGAAATGACTCAGGCACAGACGTGTTTTCAAGGAAGAAAAAGCAGAGTTTAATTCCCAACGGGCTGGGTGTGGGTGTGAGATGAAGAGAGGAATGAGGACTGCTGCCGTCTTAGTCTATTCAACTGCGATAACAAAATGCCACAGCCTGGGTGACTTATAAACAAAATTTATTTCTCCGAATCCTGGAGGCTGAAGCCTAAGATCCTCAGCCTGCATAATCAGGTGATGGTTCCCTTTTGAGTCACAGACTGTTCATTTTGTCCTCACATGGTGGAAGGGGGCAAGGAAATTCTCTAGAGTTTTTTTATTGTTGTTGTTTTAATAAGGATATCAGTCTCATTAGGTCATGACAGCCTTCATGACCTATTGACCTACCAAAGGCCCCACCTCCAAACACCATCACTTTGGGCATTAGGATTTCAAAATATGAATTTGGGGGTTGGAGTTTGAGTGGGGCACAAACATTCAGATCATGACATGCTAAGGTTTTAGCCTGAGAGACTAGAAGGTATGGTTGCTCCAAATCTCTCCAGTAAGTTCCACTTTCTATAGCTTGTATTTCTAGATATGGGAATTGCCTTTGAAAGCATGTCAGCCACGGATAGGTGACTTTCTGCTTCCTGACACCTTCCCATCAGCTGAGGTCTCTAACAGCAACTGGTCCTCCTCCAGCACCTTTTTTGTTGCCAGGGAAGAGAACGAAAGTCAAGGTGACCAACATGGATCAACTTTGTTTTCTTGGCCGCCTTGGATTATAGAGAAATGCTCACCAACATTCTCCTTCAGAGTGACTTGACTTGGCTTGTAAACTGTATTCTGTTCTTGGCCATTATTTATTTTTGTAAGTAATGTGCATTCCTTTTTGGTACTGAGGATTCATCTGAGAAGCCATGGAGGGTATTTTGAATCCTTTTGATTTAGATTTGAGAAAGGTCTAAGGTCTGAGCTCTCAAAACAACACAGTTCATAGCAAAGCAGGATTAGATCCAAGTCTCCAAATTAAAAACAACAAAAAAAAAGTCCTAAGAAACTTACCATATGAAATCATTGCTAAATTGATTGATTGATGATGAGATATATATTCAAAGATGAATAACATACAACCTTAGATTGGAATCTAGGGAGAAAGTTGGAATAACCTTCCTCTTTTCCTTCTTTCTTCTTTCTTTCCAGAAAGATGTATTCAATGTCAAACATAGGAATCATGCAAGATGCTAGAGATATTAATACAAACAAAAAATAGAGCTAGTCCCTGCTCTTGAAGGGCACTCTGCTGAGGGAGACATTGGCCTTCAGGTGAACTTACAAAAGGGAATGGAAAAAAGTCAGTTTTAGAAGAAAACCATAAACAAAGAGCCATTAGACTCTAGAGAAAGGAGTATTCTTATTGATTTACAGTACAATACATCGTGTTAGTTTCAGGTAGATAGCATAATGAATATGTTTTTTTTGCAAATTATATTTCATTATAGGTTATTGCAAGAAACTGGGTATAATTCCCTATGCTATACAGTAAAGCCTTTTCACTTATCTGTTTCATGTATAATATTGTGTATCTGATAATGCCACATACTCCTGATCTGTCCCTTCCCCACTGCCCCTCTCCCCTTTGGTAACTGTAAGTTTTCTGTGTCTCTGAACCTATTTCTGTTTTGTATATAGATTCATTTGTATTATTTTTCAGGTTTCACATGTAAGTGATATCGTATAATATTTGACTTTTTCTATGTGACTTACTTCATATGATATCCTCTAGATCCATCCATGTTGCTGAAAATGGCAGCATAGTATTCTTTTTTATGGCTTAATAATATTTATATATACCACATCTTCTTTACCATTCATCTATTGATGGATACTTGGGTAGCTTACATGTCTTGGCTGCTTTAAATAATGTTGCTATGAACATTGGGTGTGTGTATCTTGAGAAATGAGTGTTTAATACTGAGTTTTAGGACTAGGGGACTTTGCAGAGAGGGGGCGGTATTAGGGTGGTTAGTTAAAGAATGGAAAGCATATGGCAGTTTTGGAGAACAGCCCTGGAGGAGAAAACAAGGTGGGTCAGAAAAGGCAGTGAAGCATCCCTGTGGAGAGAGGAAGCACATTCACCCACTGCTGAAGGTGTGTGTGTGTTGGGGGGCAGGGGGGTGCAGTTCTCACAGGTGGCTTTCTTATGTGGTGTCCTCCAAGGAGACACACGGGCAGGGAGAGGCTTGTGGCAGGGCTCCTTCCTGGGCTTTTCAGGGAAACGTATGGAATGCCTCATCTAACTGAGTCAGTGCACATAGAGAGAGATGGCAGTTACCAGCTAGGCTGCAAACACAAAGTAAGCAAAAGAGCTGGTCTGGGGAAGGGGAGCAGCTTCAGCCGACCGGACACACACAGGGAAGTGGAGCGAACACTCTGCTACCGCGATCCTCCCTGCTCACCCCAATTTCCTCTTGCCTCTGGAAAAGGTGAGGCCTGGGTAAAACTGAGACAGCCCATCCACTCATCTGACAGGTGAGGAAGTCCCCAAGATTTCCCAAACTGCCCCATTAGTCTCACACAGATGCTTGATATTTCATGAAAAAGCTTAATCTTTTAACTGGGGGAAAAAAAAAAAGATAAAATGCAAACTCTTTTGAGGAAGCAGGGTAGCTTGAAAGAATATGGGATCAAGAGTCCAAAAGCCTGACCTCATTTGACTCTTCACCTAAGCAGATCACCTCATCTGTAGTTTCTCAACAGACTGCCCCCTTCCAAAACCCTCGAGAGTCTTTAAATCTACCTTGGTTTCCAGGTTCCACTCAGACTCACTGAATCAGAAGCTCCAGAAGCTGAATTCACTGCCTGCCTTGTACAGGCTTTTTGTGGAACTCGGTGCTGTTCCCTGGCTGTTTCCTGTCCAGCTCACTTCTGGGAACCAGGAGGAGTTTGCATTGCATGGCCGCCCTGCGGTTGTGTGGGGCTGTGTGACTGATCCTGGCCACCGAGTTCTGAGTGGAAAGGGCAGTGTCTGCCCCTGGCTGAGCATTGGATGGACAGAGTGAGATAGTCCTCCATTGCCTTTTCCCTCTGGCACTGGGATCAGCCACTTTGGGGTCTCTGAGTTCCCACAAGGAGCAGAGCACCCTGCCCACCTGCAATAGATACAGAGCCTGAGGGAAAAGTAACTCTTGTCACTATAAGCTATTTGGATGGTGAGCTTGCTGCTTAGCACAGCATAGCCTGGTTCAGATCAACTGATAACTATCCTGCAGTGATTCTTATACAGTTAGCCTGATGCTGGCTAAGAACCTCTGGCTAGGTGACCTTCGGGCGCCTTCCATATCTAAATGTTTTTGGTTCTGGAAGCAGATATTAACTGCTGATACGATGCTAACTGGCCATCTGATTGGTAAAGCCCTTCTGAGGTATTTCTGCTGCATAATGGCTGGTGAATGGGGATATCTAGAGCAGAGAACTCTCAGAGAGCAACTCTACGTAGGAGCAAGGGGACACATTCCCAAGACTCAGATCACTACTGGGCCAAAGGCCAACTGGGCAGCTACAATTCCTGCATTTACTGTTCCAACATTTCCTGGCACTAGAAATTTTAGAATGGGTGGATAATCTGCTTTGGGGTGGGGATAGGGGGTTAGGGATTCATCATGAGTAAAGATAGTCCTCTGAAATTCACTTGCCTGGAAACTCTTTTGTGATTTTGAGGACTATTCTCCTTAGTATAAGAGTTTGGGTCACCCCAACCCACTTTTGGGCTTCCCTGGTGGTTCAGATGGTAAAGAATCTGTCTACAATGCAGGAGATCTGGGTTCAGTCCTTGGATTGGAAAGATTCCCTGGAGAAGGTAATGGCAACCCACTCCAGTATTCTCATCTAGAGAATTCCATGGACAGAGGAGCCTGGTGGGCTACAGTCCATGGGGTTGCAAACAATCGGACATGACTGAGCAGCTAACAACCCACTTTTAGGGTGAACCATCATCCTGGTGTTCCCAAAACTGTCCTGGTTTTAGCCCTGGAAGTCTTGTGTCCAGAGAAATTCTCACTTCTGGGCAAACTGGGACAGCTGGTCACTATACAGGCCTCGTTGTTTCTTTCCAGTTACATCACTATAAAGGTAAACTCCCACCACCCCACCTCCAACCAACTCTGATCTATGGTTGCTGGCAAAGATAGATTTCAAGATCTTTCCATGTGCTCTAGCTCAAGTCAGGAAAAAATAAACCCTCAACAGCTTCTGTTCTACAGAAAGAGGTTTACAGATTTCAATATGCCAGCCAAAAAGAAGAAAATATTCTCAGCTTGAGTCTTGTGCCAGCCTAATAGGCAACGGCAGCAACGGGTGGTTTCCAATGGGAGATTTTCGCCCCCGATCTGGTTTTGAACCTCACGGCTCTGCCACTTGACGGCGTCCAGGTTTCCAGACGCGGGCAGGGATGCCACAGTCTGTCACCATCGGGGCTGCTATGAATTTTCCTGTTCCGACAACTAGACAGGATGTCTTTTGAAGGGTATTTAGTACTTGAATGGTTTGTTTTCAAGATAGATGAGCCCCAAAGTAGAGTTGCTTCAGAAAATATTAAATGTTGGAGACTAGTCTGTATACTACTTAAAGAGTCTGCTTAAATAGTTAGTTACATGGTTAGATACTTTTCATTCTGCAATTAAATCAATGCACTGACCTTTTGCTGAAAATGGTTTTGAAGAACTGAAGGGGAGATGTGGGAAATGACTGAAACCCGAATGATTAAAGCTGATACACTGTTTGTTTCACCTCTGGCTTATATAAGGTGTTATGAAGTGACTAAGGGGATTAATACTGAACTTTAAGAAGATGACTCAGAAGTGAACTATTTGCCTGGACGTCCTTCCACTCTGCAGCCCAGTAGAAAAGAGAGGGATGCGAGGAGAGGCCAGATCGCCTCTAGTTTTATTACCCTTCTCCTCCTTTTAATTCTCAGAGGTATTGAGTCCCAGGCTAGAGGTTGTTGCAGACACAGTTTGCCCCCGGAATGATGCATAAAGGGAAATAGAGTGCCCAAGCAACTATCTGCTTCCAGGGAGACAAAATTAGGAAGACATGTGAGAGCGTGAGATGTCAGTCACCACGAGCAGAAAGATAAGGAGGAGACGTGAGGGCAGTCTCGAGTCAGGTTCGGACCAGAGGCATTGGGTTCCTAGGGAACACAGTTACAACGGGCTTCTTTTTCAGACATCCACTCTGGGAAAATGTCTACCCTTTCTTCTTTCAGATTAAGTTCAGTCCTCCTCAGAGCACTTGTATTATTTCCAACTGTCCCTGGGACTAGGGTAACGTGTGTATATGAGTGGATTGATCACATGGGTTTTATTCCGCTGGCAGTTGAGCATGTCCTGTGAGGGGCAGGGAAACCAGAAGGCCAATAGGTGTAGAAACAAATATTGTGCAATGCAACAAACAGTATTTGCCCTACTTCAACACTTTTCCAGTAGCCAAAAATTGTTTGGACTGGGCTTTTCCTTACCAGCCTTCTGGTGAATTTAACCTTGGTGGCATTTGTGGAAGCAGATCTCACCTTCATGTCTTTTATTTCTGCAAGACTTTGGCTTTTCCTTTTAACTCCAAGGAGCCAGTGAGCCTCCTTCATGGCTTTCTAAGTCACGGGCTTTGAGGGAGACACCACTGTTTTGAGGAATGTGTTCTTAGAGGAAGCTATCCTGGGAATCTCATCTGTCTCTGACAAGCCACGTCATTCACTCATAACACTAGGATTCCAACACCTCTGAGATCTTTAAATCTGTGGCTCTAGAAAGAGGAGCTTATCAGAGAAAGAAAAAGTTTGCATTTTCCTTTAGAAAAAACAAATATCTGACTGAATGGAGAAAAAAGAAAAAACTTTTAAATTGAAGATGTAGATATTGCCTAAAATAAAAATTGATTATTTTAATTTTTTAATGCATTTTTCAAAAGAGCATGTTTTTAAAAATTAATCAATTTTTATTTTCCCTTTTTTTTTTTTTTTTTGGTCTGCACTGGCCCTTCATTGCTGTGTGCAGACTTTCTCTAGTTGTGGCAAGTGGGGGCTTCTCTTCCTTGTGGTGCGGGGACTTCTCATTGTGGTGCTTTTCTTCTTGCGGAGCACGGGCTCTTAAGTGTGTGGGCTTCAGTAGCTGTGGCACACAGGCTTAGTTGCTCCAAGGCACGTGGATTCTTCCCAGACTAGGGATTGAACTTGTGTCCTCTGCCTTGGCAGTCGGATTCACAGCCATTGTACCAGTAGGGAAGTCCTCAAAAGAACATGTTTCAAATATTGATTCAAAGTTAGATTAAAAAGTCAGATATGGAACAGCTACCTAATATAAGATAAACGAAGGCAAAACAGATTGCGGTAAAGGGAATTTTTACAGATTATTACTTCAGATAAGACCAGCAAATGAAATTTAATTTATATAAGAATTTTAGTAGCAGAGTAAATAATTGAAGTTTTTCAGAATATTAGAATCTTTCAGAAGTGCATTCATTCTCATAAATAATGATTTCCATATGGTGAAGTGAAGTGAAAGTCGCTCAGTCATGTCTGACTCTTTGTGACCCCATGGACTATACAGTCCATGGAATTCTCCAGGCCAGAATACTGGAGTGGTAGCCTTCCCCTTCTCCAGGGAATCTTCCCAATCCAGGGATCAAACCCAGGTCTCCCGCACTGCAGGTGGATTCTTTACCAGCTGAGTCACAAGAGAAGTGCAAGAATACTGGAGAGGCTAGCCTGTCCCTTCCCCAAGGGATCTTCCCAACCCAGGAATGGAACCGGGGTCTCCCACATTGCAGGTGGATTCTTTACCAACTGAGCTATCAGGAAAGCTTCAAAGTGAAAGTGAAAGTTGCACAGTCATGTCGGACTCTTCAATTCCATGGACTGCAGCCTATCCTGCTGCTCCGTCCATGGAACTCTCCAAGCGAGAGTACTGGAGTGGGTTGCCATTTCCTTCTCCAGATTTTCATATAATGACTAGCTAATTAAGTATGTCTATAAATTCAAGTGAGCACTTTTGATCTTGTGTATTTTGTTTCATTCTGCAGATTAGACTTGAATTTTTTTTAAGTAGTTTTTCTGGTTGTAAAATTATTAAAGATTTTATCACCTCTTTAGGCCTCTAAGAAGGAATCTAAAGAGGTGATATGATCCTTCCTACTGCCTCCAAGCTTTCAACCAGTGGGTAGTTCAAATGATTCAACTATCATTGCTGATATCAATGTCAATTTGGACTCAATGTATGCATTAGACACAGAGTATTGGTTGAAGTCATCTCAATTCTATGAGAAAGTCTAACTCTTTTACCAAATTGAGTCAAGTTCCTTTAAGACTCTCTTAAAGTATAGTGGCCACCATCATACTTAGAGCAAATGAGAGAGATCCCAAAGAAAGGATGTACCTTGGTGAGCAAGAATCAGGGCACAAAGCTCCGCTTCCCTTCCATACCAAGTTTCCACATTTTGCTGATCTTGGAGGATCTGAGGAGCCTGACTCTTTTTGTTGTTTTTTAAGAGAGTCAGCATGCTACTCTACAATTTCCATTAAATTACAAATTCTTCCTAAAATTGAAAGCCTCTAATGTAGTCAGGGTACTGGGCATGTGGATGATTGGTGCAGGGCTGAGGTCCCATGTGACCAAAGCTGATGAAGCCGAGTGAATACTGAAGTAATCCAGGGCAGGAAAAGCCAGGGGAAAAATCTAGGGACCGCCCAAGGCCAAGCTGGGGAAGATGAATGCTGTGATCAACTCCTAGGAAACGAGCACAGAGCTAGGATAAGAGATAAGCCTAAAAGTTAGAAACAGATAGGCTGGAGATGGAATGGAGACCAAGCGTGAGAAAGGCAGGGGATTCAAGACAACTCCATGTCCTTAGCTGAAAATTTAGACTCCTGCCTTTTGATCCAGTCCATGGCGTGTTTACATTATCCAGTATCTTAAAGGATTCTTGATGACTGCATATATCCCGTCATATGGCTGTAGTATAAGAGCCTCAGTCATTCTCCTATTGTGAGATTACAGTGATTTTTAAGATTGATTCTCATTTTTCATACATTTTAAAAGGAATATTGCTATATAGATCTAAATTTGCCAATTTAGGAAGAAAAATATAGATGATCACCGTTAACAATATAAATACATTTAAGAGGTTGGGGAAATCTGAAAGCCATAAGGGTGATCTGTGTTTTAGACACCAAGAAACTCTAAATCCTGAAAAAAGTAGTGAATGAATCGGCAAAATCTTGGAGACATATGCAAGATATGTACTCTTTTCTTAATACAAAATGTTGTTATATGGAAAGAAGTTAGAGATTTTCTTTTTTACTGAGGAATAAATAAAGTCAGGGCTAAATTAGATGGTGAAGAAGATTCACCTCAGATTGTTATTGCATTTTTAGAAAACTTGCTTTAAATTCAAGGGCCATTTGTTAATTTTAAAAACCTTTGAGGCTATTTGTACTGAGTTTTTGTCTTGTAGACAAGGAATATGTGATTTATGGCCAAAGGAATGCTCTCTGCTGTCTGTGCATTGGGAAGACCAATCAATTTGCTCATGAAGCCCAAGGGAGCATCACCCATCACCTGGTAAATGCTGATTGAAAGGCAGGTATGGTAACCAGGGCTAGGACGGGCCCTGCAAGCCAGTAAAAAGCAAGAAGATGGACCTTGTACCTGGAGTCAATCACATGTAAAAATATTTTTGCTTCTGATGTAAAACTCGAGCAAGGTCTCTAACAAAAACCAGGAGGGAAACTGGCTCAGAGGTCCTGGAAGGTTGGGAGGACGCAGAGAAGCTCAGCATGGGGCGGTGAGAGCCCAAAACAGGGCGAAGAGCGGCCTGGCCAGGACCTCCTGCTTCTCCCAGCCTGGCTCTGGCATCATGCCTTAGACATCCTGACATCAGCCCAACACTATGGTTCCCAGTGCTGCGTAGCTTTGAGCTGATTCTCTTCGGTTGCCCTCCTAGGCAGCCCTTGTAGGGCCCCTAATCGAGATTCATCCACATTCTTCCCAGTAGAAGCCTAGGACACGCTGAAATATCTGGAATCCTGTGGGCAGCTGATCTTGCTGCTCCTATCATCTGCAACGTCTGCTCACCAGCTGGCCTGCAAATCCCTTGACAAGTTCACAAGGATTGAGGGCTTAGTATCCAAGCCTCTGGCTTTGACAAGTCTGTCCTCTCACATCAGGGGCATTTGATGATCAAAGAATCTTAACTCTGCTTGGCAGGTGAGAAAGACTGGGACTTATCTGACATGGGTGTTCTGGCAGGGTGCCTCTGATGGCCCCCTAGATGTTTCGCTGCAGCCTGCAGTTCAACAATGACGAGTCTAGTAAATCACATCTGAAGGTATGTGATCTGATCCTGCAGCAAAGTACCAGGGGCCTGATTGTGCTGCAGCCCACTCGGAGCGAGCTAGGTCCTTGTGAATTCCCCCTGAGCACTATTCAGTTGGCTCAGAAAGTTCCCCTGTTCTCTCCTGTACCCAGACACAAGCAACTGCAGTCAGGCAAGCCAGCCTAGAGAGGGGACGGTTCAACTCCTTCAAAGCTTTTCTCTCTGCAGAGCTTGCTGGTTGCACTAGCTCCAGTAGCTCCTCGTTTTTTGTTTTGTTTTTTGAGAAGCATTGAACAAAATACAACTATTGGAGAACAGTTGCTCTACAATATTGTGTTGGCCTCTGGCATGAGTCAGCCACAGGTATACACATGTCCCCTCCCTCCTAAACCCTCCTCCTTCCATCTCCCACCCCATCCCACCCTTCTGGGTTGTCACAGAGCACCGGGTTGAGCTCCTTGTTGTCACGCAGAAAATTCTCACTCACTGTCTGTTTTATGTAAAATAATGTATGTGTTTCCACGCTATTCTCCGAATTTGTCCCACTCTCTCCATCCCCCACTGTGTCCACAAGTCTGTTCCCTGTGTCTGCATCTCCGTTGCTCCCCTCAAATAGGTTCATCAGTACCATCTTTCTAGATTCCATATGCATGCATTAATATACAATATTTGTCTTTCTCTTTCTTACTTCACTTGGTATAATAGGCTGTAGGTTCACCCACCTCATTGGGACTGACCCAAATGTGTTTTTTAATAGCTGAGTAATATTCCATTATATATGTGTACCACAATTAGAATATTCTCATCTTGCCATGACTTTGGCTCCTTGGCCATACTACCCTCACTCACCAAAGAGCCCATTCTGGGAACAGGCAAGTTCTGAGTCTCCTAGCCATTCCTTCCCTTACAGCTCCTGCTCCCACGACCATCTTATGACCGCGTGCCTCTCTCCCCAGATCCTATGCTCAGGAAGACATCTGTTGCAGTGGTTCTCAAAGTGTAGTCTCTCGCCTGTAACATCTGTACCATCTGGGGACTTCTGAGAAAAACAAATTCTCCAAGCCAGACATCCAAAATGAGAAATACTGGGATTGGAGCCCAGCATTCTTTTTTTTTTTTTGGAGCTCAGCATTCTATATCCAGCAAGACTACCAGATGATTTTGATATAGGTCAAAATTTGAAAATTTGCAGTTCTAACAATTTCCCAGGTAATGCTGATGCTGCTGATTTGAAGGCCACCCTGAGCACCACTGTTTATGGGCTTGGAGAAATTATTTTCTACCAGGGTTTGCCAAAGGACAGCTGTGGTCCAAATCTGGCCCACTGTTTGTAAATAAAGTTTTATTGGAACGTGGCCACACCCATTGATTTACATATTGACTATAGAGGTTCTCATACTACAGTGGCAGATTTGAATAGTTAAAACAAAGATGATACAGCCTGCAAAGCTTAAAATATTTATAGATAAATGTGGTTGACTCCTGTTCTATACAGACATATCCTCTGGCACAGACTACGTGGCCCCTTGCCAAATGGGAGTTTAGGCAAAGACAATAACAATAATAACACAGTGGGGAACTGGACACTTGCTTATTGCTTCTGTCCAGAAATGAAAGGGCTTTCCTCAAACCCATGAGTGCAGCTCTAGCTGAGACCAGAAGTCTCTGGTAGAGACTATCACTGGCTCTGTGCCTGGGGCTACCCCAGCACTGGGGCCTAGCCCAGGGGCAGAATTTGCAGGTGCTCAGAAATGGATAATCAGAAATGCTGGGTTGTCAGTTATGTACAGAAGAAGCTAATTTTTAGTGGTATAAGCATTCCTTGACTTTAAAAGAAAAGCAACTCTACAGATTTTTTAAGGCAGCATATGCATTGCTCTTTCAGATCAACATGTCCAAAAAATGAAAGATTTTAAAGTAAAAGCATATTTGGTTAGTTTGGACTCTTTTTTAAGAGGGATAATTGAATTCTTTCCCTTAGCAGCTAAGAAATCCCATTTTTTCTCTGTTGACTCTGTCTACAGTGATTAAAAATGCTTTCCCACACTTTCTAGTTGCAAGCTTGTCTAGAACAAGAGCAATCTGTAAATGTCTAAAGCTGGAGAGTATCATTAGGTCAGGCTTCCAGTTTAGATGTGTGCTTCTGTCTCTGAAATTCATGGAGAAGGAGGACATCCTCTGCTTTGAACAAGGATATTTTCATTTTATCTTAAGAAATACAGGAAATGGGAATAGCCATTCTGAGACAGCAAACTCTGAAGGTCAAGAAGGCAGTCTGGTAGAGTGGCAAGAAATAGCTGCTGGGATTTGGCTAGAATTTTTGAATACCCAGATTGAAATCTCAGTCTTGTATTTTTCTACTGCTGTGGCTTTGGGCAAGTTGCTTCTTGCCTCTCTGAACCCGTTTCCTTATCTATAAAATAAGGATAATCATATCTAAATCAAAGATAAACTTTATGTGGTATTAGGAAAGTGAAAATCACTTAGTTGTGTTCGCATCTATACAGTCCATGGAATTCTCTGGGCCAGAATACTGGAGTGGGTAGCATTTCCCTTCTCCAGGGGATCTTCCCAACCCAGGGATCAAACCCAGGTCTTCCGCATTGCAGGAAGATTCTTAATCTTGAGCCACAAGGGAAACCCTAATGTGGTGTGGGGGCACTCAGTAAACGTCACCTTCATTTGTTCCTCTGGCCTGTTGATAGAACTTCTTCCTTGTCTGTTTTAGGATTTCTTTGTTTTGTAATTTCAGAAAATTTAGAAGAACTGAGAAAATAAAGATGTGGTTCTTTGGGAACAAATTGTGCTGCTTCAGGAGAGCTGAAAGAACGTCCCTAATATGAAGGAAAGGAGCCCTTTATTCATCTCTCCTGGGTGGCTGTCTTTGAAATTGCTTGGTCCTATATTATATATATACATGTATATATATACACACACACACACACACACACACATATATATATATATATACATGTATATATATATATATCCTATATATACATCCTTATAAGATGCTGAAAGAGAAGTTCCTGGCTGAAGATAAGGATTCAAGGCACATCCTAACACCTGTGTGTGGGTGTGGGGGACTACATGTAGAGATGATTCTAACAGAATTATCAAAGATAAGATCTAACAGCTCCATTAAGGTAATAATTATTAACAAATATCTCAGCCTCTGTAATTTTCTGATACCTATCCATTAAAGAGGAGAATCTTTGTGATCTCCAGAAATAAAAATATCTTGTCAGTAGGTGCTTGGTTATTAAAGACTCTTGTGTTATTAAGCTAAATTCATTAAATTCCCTGGTGGCTCAGATGGTGAAGAATCCACCTGCAATGCGGGAGACCCGAGTTCGATCCCTAGGTTGGGAAGACCCCCTGGAGGGGGGCATGGCAACCCACTCCAATATTCTTGCCTGGAGAATCGCCATGGACAGAGGAGCCAGGCGAGTTACAGTCCATGGAGACACAAGGAGTCAGATACGACTGAGTGACTAAGCACACATTAATTTAATAAGCTAATTAGTGTAGAGAAAAGAACTGCTGTGTTCTTGCTATTCAACATGAATTCTCATTCAGGGCAAAGCTCACTTTCACCTCCTCAGAGAGGACTTCCCATTTACCAGTCTGAAGTCACCTCTCTCCATCATGCTCTCAGCCCTAATCACATTACTGTACCATTACTTGCAATGATATGATTTATTTATCTGATTGTTTCTTTTTGGTCTCTCCAACCAGAATGAAAAACTCCTTGGCCTTATTCATTGTAGAATCCTCACGGCTCAGAGTTGTATCTGACAGGTACTCAATAAGAAAGTATTTGATGAGAGACTTGATTTCCTCCCAAAACAATTTTTAAAAATCTGGTTAGAGAAAAAAAAACTGGTTAGAATTTGAGTTCCACTGTAAAAAGGGAACTTTAAAGCCTAAATGATGTAGTCTCTCGTTTTAGAAATAATTTCTTCTATTTTGGGTTGGTGGTTATCATTCATTCACTCATTTCTAATCCTTATGCCTTTTATTTCTAGGCTTACTGTACTGGTTCAGTCAGTATAGTATTGAATATAATCTTAATAATAGGCATCTTTTTCTTATTTCTGATCTCAAAGGGAAAGCTTTCAGTATTTCCCAATAAGTATGATATTTGCTATAGGATGCTCTTTGTCAAATTTGGAAAGTTCTCTTCTATTCTTAGTTTGCTAAGCTATTTTTAAATTATGTATAGATAATAAACAAATATTTTTCCTGTACCTATTAGAATGATTATAGGAGTTTTCTCTTATATTATCAAATGTTAAGCCATCCTTACCTTTCTGATATGAATTCAGCTGGGTCGTGATATATGATCTTTTCCATATTTTGCTAGGCTTAATTTGCTAATATTTTGCTTAGCATCTTGGCATCTGTGAGTGGGATTGACCAGTAATTTTCCTTTCTCATAATGTCCTTATCCAGTATGGATATCAAGGTTATGTTGGCTGCATAAAGTAGGAATATTCCTTCTTTTTCTAATTTCTGGAATTTTGTGTAGGATGCACGTTTTTTCTCTCTGCATTATTTGATAGAATTCACTAGTAAGGTCATCTAGGCCTTGAATTTTCCTGTGCTTCTCAGGTGTCAGGAAAGCAGTAGATCTTATTAACCCAACTTTAGAGCTTGACTGTAGTCCCTTCAAAGACCAGTCTACTTCCAGTTCACTCTAACTTCTGGAGTTTAGCTGTTGGGGGTCCCAGACTAAAGCATAGGGAGTTTACTAAGGCCCCTATCATCATCCTGGCCCAGGAAGGATGTCTGAAGTGCTGATCAGATCATCAGCCTTTTCCTTTGATAACCAGCAGAAGAAACTGGGGGCAAGGCAGCCCCTGAAGCCAAGCTTACTGCCCTGGGTTTCCAGTTTCTTCTAGATCTTGGTTCAGTGATGCTCTGCTCAACCTATGACCATTCTGATGTCTTCAAAGCTACGTGTTTTTATTCTGACCAATTTTCTTATTTTCTTCAGTTGGATAGCTTTCCTGAACTTCTTAGTCCACTATTACCAGATAGTTTGGATTTTCCTTCCTCAAATGAAAAAACAAACTAGAATCTGGTCACCTAAGTGAAGTCTTTCAAAGTAATCAACTTGGTGGTCCACATACCTGTTCCAAAGATGCTACGTTTGCAAAAAAAAAAAAACCTCTCTGGCTATTCTTATTAGCATCATCTTCAGGGTCAGGCTTGATCCATGCTGCATTGTGAAAATCAATTCAAAAAAGTGTTCCTGAATTCCTCCTGGTACTGGATGTCCTGTGTAAGGTACTAAGCATACAGAATTGAATAACAAGAGTCACAGTCTATTGCGGAGACAGGCATCAGGACAAAAACTTTAGAGTAAAATGCAGGCACCATTATAGAGACAGTATGTGAGGTTATCTACATAGAGAGGACAGACAGCATCCTGATTCTGCTGGAGGAGCTAGTTAGTAGGCTATATTCTAGTCTAGGCTTTAAAGGAGGGGCAGAAGTTTAAGAGTAGAGAAGAGGAGGAATCGTCACTCCAGGGAGAAGACCAAGAGTGCAAAGAGGAAGCAGGGGCAAGCTGAGGCCATCAGGCACCCCCATGAAGAGAGTGACACCCTGTATGGGAATATTGGCCCTGACAGCACTCCCCTGGTCAGGCTGCTTAACCTTCTAGGTCTCACTTTTTGCTTCTGTAAAATAGGGACAATGATTGTTTCTACCTCTACAGCTTAATTAGATGAGCTGTCACTTATAAAGGGCAGAAAACAATACTTAGTATGGAACAAACATTCATTGGTTATTACAGTATATGATATAGGAGAACTGGAGGAATAAGTTATATAAGATTTATAGGAGACAGGAAAAACAGACTTTATTCTCGTTAATTTCAGCAGCTATTAAAGAAAAGAAAACACTACTGGGAATATTCAGAGTCGTATGTTAAGGCTGGGAAAACATGGAAAGGAGCTAGAGGATCCCCCACAAAACTTCTTAAGGACCAGCTTGCAGGAGGCAGGATTATAGGAATTAGTGTTTAGATACCCAAGGACACTCTCTGATGAAGATGGCATTTATCTGAGTGAATGAATCTAAATTTATTTATTTATACGTTTGTACTGAATATTTTATATAACTCAATATATCAAAAGTGTTATTTCAACATGTAAATAATATAAACATTATTAAGGACATACTCTGTATACCTTTTTATACTAAGTCTTTGCAATCTGATATATATTTATCATCATATTTCAGGAGGTCGATAGCCACACATGGCTGGTTTGTATCATATTGGATTTCACAGGTCTTGATGATATCTGGGCTTCTTATCACCTGTCTTCCAATTAACTGATTTAAAACCATGCTGTGGTGTTATTCTTAAACTAGAATGATGGTGAAAGTGTAAGCTTGTGCTGTGAATAATGTTCTGTGGAGCAACTTTCTGGTAGCTTTCTGCCAGTATTGCCTGGTGATGCTCAGTGACGGTCCCACAGGGGCTGGAACAGATGGTTCTACAGTTACTGCAGAGTGGGTTGGCTCCCTGGTGTGTTGGTCCCCTCGGCACATCCCCTTCCGCAGCAGCCCCACCTGTCCCTCTCCACATCTACACCTGGCGGAATGTCTCCCCTGGCCCCCGGCCCATGGCCGTTCAAATCCTGTCTTATTGCCAGGCCGCACCTCTTCTGTGGACCCGCCTTTTACTTATCCAGGCTCCACCACCTTCTCACAGCCCTAGCAACCGCACTGCACACCTAAGCCTTTTGCTCCTTCCCACTTTGCTTTTCTGTATTCTTCCAAGTCACCCTTCGTGTCTGTCAACCCCTACGGCAGCCTGCTTCAGTGCACGGATCAAGCCTCTCCACCTCACGTGGTACACAGAGGCTACATACCCCCTCTCAATAAATGCTCTTGAATTAAAAAATAACAGCCAGTGAGTGACAAAATAAGTAGTGAGGTCTTATTTCTCCCTCCATACAGTCATTTTGGGGAGAGCTGAAGACAGGATGTTCTAAGGAAAATAGCTCGATCTAGTTAAGAAATATGTGATTAATCTATTCATTTGCGCAAATTGGAACTTGTGTTAAATTGCCAAGCTGAAAATGGTAACTGCATCAGTGCCAGGAAGGAGATGCTAAGGAGAAAGACTTGTTCTTGTCTTTAAAACCTTCTCTTCACCTGATGAGAGCAGCGCAGTGGCTTAAGGAAAGAACACCAGCCAAGAAATCAGATGACTTGGGTTTGAGGTCAGCCTCTCTCCTGCCCTGTCTTCTCTGCAAAGTCAGTTAACCCCTGGAGTATCAATTAGATATCCATGAGGCAAGAGCAGGACCTAGCCTGCCCACTCGGAATCAGCATAATGAGTCTAGTAGGTTCAAAGAGACAGCTCTATATGGATACACAGTAGCTCTTTCACAGAGGTGGGATTTGGCTTATGCTTAGCCGGGGGAAAAAAAAAGAAACAAAAAACAACCCTGGTAAGAAACACTCTGTCTTTGTTAGCCTCACCACCTCTACCATCCTCTGGAGAGTGGTGCTCAGCAGTAGTGAGGGACCTGAAATAAGACAATGCTGATTCTGCCATATTTTAAAACTGGGCCTGCAGGAGTGAAGCCTATTTTCAAAGGCAGGGACCAGAAGTGCTGGGGGAAGTTAGGCTAAGATGCGAACGAAAAGCTTCAGAGGCGTTTTAGCCCTCGGGGGTGTCGCACAGTGCTGATTCTGGGCAGAGAAGAGAAGAGGAACCTCCTCCTCAGCTGACTTGTGCAAGGGAAGAGATGCCTCCGCGCTATTTGTCAGCTTCTCCCCGCTACTGAACATGGTGAGGCTGGAAAGAAGGGATGTTTGAGGCCAAATCTCTTAGAGCAATTCAACATGGTTGCCTCAGGTCGATACTGTCAAGCTGTCTAGCCCCCATGTCACGCCTAAACCCCGCACCCCAACACAGTTACCATGCTAATTTTTGTAACGACCAATTAATTTCCAAGTTTCGCATAGTTTTGTTTACCAGCTTTATTCTATTCACCTCAAGTCTAAGAAAGAATTTGGTAGGAGTTCCCTATTTTCCATTCTGTGAAACTTGGAAATGTCTCAGGATATAAATGAACATAATAATTCTATGTCAATCATCCAGTGTTATTGAAAGCTCTTCTTTGCAAAAATGGACATATTCCTATAATCAAAGACAGAAATTTCTGGACTATTTTAAATGCAAGCTCTTGTTCCTATTTTGCCATTCTATTTCATGTAACTTTCAGATATAAAGTAGAACTTCTCTAAATTAGTTTTCTTGGCCTTCTTTGTTCAAAATATTGAAGTAACGGACTTGTGCTCTTTAATCCTAAGAATGCTGTCGTCGTTCTTTCCAGTAGAACTGCTTACCATACATGGTCCAATTTTCACTTATCAAGACAAATGCTGTGTGTGCTTAATCAATAAACTTTCAGCCACGTAGTGCTTGCAGCCTCAACACCAGGAGTTTGGATTTGTAAAGGCTATTATCAGTCCCAGCAGACTGTTTTCAAAAGGAAGCTGGTGTTAACATTTTTATTGTTTTCTTTTTCTCCTAAGAAAGCAATAGATTGTGGCTTTAAGGTAAACTTGCCCAAAACAGAATGTTCCATTTGAGGAGGCATTCTCTTTCCAGGTTTGAATATGTACACTGTCAGTAGCCTGCAGGAACCCCTAGAGAGCAGGGGGTGGAGGGGTATGGTCTTTTATTCAGGACCATAAAAAGCCTCAAATACTCAGGAAAAGCAGCTGCCTTCCCGCCTCCTTCACACATCACAGCCAGTGTGAGAAATACCCGCTCAGCCCTGCCCAGGTTTGGTGCTTTCAAAGGACAGTCAAACTGAACTAGACGACAATTACTCTGGAGGTTAGGGACGATGTGTCAGGGACTAGCAAAAAGAAGTTTAAATAGTACTGTGAACTCTGAAGTTTCTGGCGGGACAATCTGGCTATGTAAGCCTTGTTTCTAGATGACTTTGAAAGACTAAAGACTTCCCCATTTGGAAAGGTCTTGTTTGTTTTCTTCTCAGAAGTGAGCTCTAGTCATTCCACTGCATTTGTTGGCCCTTGATGGTTTTTCAAGCACTAACCTTGCTGTTTGGAGGTAGCTAAAGCTGACTCAGAAGGACCTATTTCAACCTGTTAAATTATGCAAATCCCAAAAATAAGTCAGAAGCTCTCTTTTGTATAATTTTTTTAAAAAAAACCACAAAAACTGTAAAATTAAAATTCAAAATATAACTATTGAACATGGCAGCTACTTTCATTCTCCTGTACTTAAAATGCAACTTTTCTACCAGAATGAGGCAAAGAATTCTCACCATGTTTTCTTAGATTAGCCTCATTTACCATACAGCTCAATCACGACACAGAACCAATCAACCAAATAGAATGTTCACTATTTCAACTTGTTCCTCTCTGCCTCCTGTGACTCTAAGCCCTCCCACCAATTTTAGGACCAAAAGAACATTGTAGAGGAGTCTAAAGCTTTCTGGCAAACACACAATTATGATTTTTACCACCCTAAGTTTTCTGAGTGAGCCTTATCTGTCTGGGTATAAATGTGACAGAAACATTCATTTTTTTCAACACTTTCAGTGACAATTAATTATCCTAAAAACGGGGGTGGACAGCAGATGTGTAATCACTCAGAAAGTCTACACAAACAGCACTGGGGCTGGAAAGCCTGAGGTTGACAGGGACTCTATTTGGGTGGCTCTGGCATTCACAAAACCAGTTATTCCAATTCAGATTCCTTTCATCTTAATTAGGACAAGCGATGTAATGGCACGATCAAACACATATGGTAGAATTATAAAACATTTGGGAAGACTGCTGGCTGCGGATCTGGTGGTATTTACTAGAATACATTGATGTATACATGCAAAAATATTGGGCCAAGGAGTAGGTATCACCACTGTGCCTTACACAAGAGAAATAACACACTCTGGCCACCAAAAACCTTACCAAGTCATCAGAAGCCAGGAATCCTTTTACAAAGCGCCAACAGTTATGTGACATTGGCAGAGCCAGGCATGCTGAGTAGAATTCTCATAACACTTGCTAGCATAACACTTGTATCAGTCACTAAAATTCTCTGTGATTCAGTGTTCTCCTCTGAAAAATGGGAGAGCTATCAACTCTCAGTTGTTATTAATAAGGAGTAGATGAAGAAATGTATGTAAAGAGTGTGGCAGAAATTCTCTACAAAGAGAACATTACTACCAGTACTGCAGACCTACTGTGCAGATCTGAATCTCATTGAAAACTTCTGAATTTCCTGTGTGCTTTTAGTTTACACTAACTTGAAGAAAGATCTCTAGAACAGTTCACGTGGGAAGTCAAGCTGCCTTTGTGAGGAATGGAATTATCAAAATTTTCCATGCCTTTCTCTTCTGCTTTGTAATGATGTGCACAGCCTCCTGGGGAACTGGAATGGCTTGCCTCCAGACAGCCTATGTGAAGATGTCTTTGCTTCCTTTCTATTTCCTTTTATAGGGTATTAAAAACTCCTTTCCTTTGGTGTATTAAGAATCCCATACACACAAGAATAATAACATCAACCCCCGGGGACCCATCCTATTACTGGTAAAATGTATACTCTTCGTTCTTCATTTCCGTTCTGCTCACTCTGTTTGTTATGTCTGTCCTGATCGTTGAGAACCATTACTGCACTCACTGTGTGTGTGTGTGTCTGGGGAAACAACAGCTACTGAGTGTATGTTATGTGTATGCATATTTTCAGCTCCCTAACTAGAATGTAAACTCTTAGAAAACAGGGCTTTTGATAGATAGCTTATTTGTATCATAGCAGATATTTCCACGCTGGCTTCATTGTATGCCTTAATTGGGAAAGCTAAGCACTTCCAATAAACAAATATTTATTTTTAAAATATGTTCATGTATTACTATGCCAATATTATAGTAATTATAAAGTGCATTTTAAAGTAGGCATTGTAAAAAGAAGGGATTACAGATGCAAATATGGGTACTTGGAACGTTTCTCCCCACACCACAGTGAGATGTCTTGTAGGGCACGTTCATCCCTTTGGAGGCTCTGCCCCCAGCCCTGAGGAATGGGTCCAGTTTATTTTAGGACTGAATAGTCACACTGGCCACCCAGGACCCAGACATCTACACCTGGTAGCTTTTTCTGCCAATCAGTCCCCTGACCACCATGCTCTCCTTCTTCAGCATCTCCCTCCTACAGACACACTGACTCTTGGGGATTTGGGGGAACATCTAGGTGACTAATTTCTTACTTAACTTACACTCATGATTTTCATGATGGATGTAAAAGGTGCATCAGCAGCCTGCATTTTCCCTTCTTACTAATAAACACAAGATGCCCTGGAGGCTATGGTTCACGAGGATTCCACAGTCTGCCCAGATATTCAGTCATGTTAAGTGTGCTGTATGGAATGATCGCCCACAAAAATTGCAGGAAAAGTTCTTTGCAGCAACAGTCCGGCTTTTCATTCCAGGGTGTGGTAAAGAGGTGGTGGGGTTGGCTGGGGCACGTGTGACCATAGAACCTGGGCCATATTGAAGGTTTTTAGGAAGCCCACACAATCGCTCTCTTACCAAACATGTACTAAGGTCCTATTATAGGCTGAGAACTCCAAGACAGGGTTATTCCTTTCAGGGAGATTTCAGTCTTCCTGTGAAGACAAAGTGGGGACTGGAGAAAATAAGTTACTTGCCAAGCAGCTGGTATTGACAGGATGTGGCAGACTCATCCAGGGGAAGATGTTGATGTCCTATTTGAGTCCTGCCAACACAGCTTGTGAGACCATTGCTTCCCAAAGAGATGCCCAAGTTGGCCAGAGATGGAAACTCATTCTGAACAGGGTCTTGAACACAACCATTGCAGTGGTTCCAGAAACCATTCTTGATGAGTAGAAACAGCCTTGAAGAAGCAGACCTCAAAGCAAAATTTAAGAGGTAGGCAAGTCTCATTGCCGGGAAAATTTTCCATCACTAAAAGCAGAAAAATAAAATTCATTCAATCGTAAAACAGTCTGCAGTCATCCACTTCAGAAGCAATCTCACATCACTGCCTCATCTTTTCAACCATCATTCTTCCCTCTGGTTTTTGGCATCCATTTCTCCAGCTCAGATCCCAGTTGTTCAGTCGCTAAGTCACGTCTGACTCTTTGCGACCCTATAGATCATAGCCCTCCAGGCTTCTCTGTCCATGGGATTTTCCAGGCAAGAATACTAGAGTGGGTTGTCATTTCCTTCTCCAGGGGATCTTCCTAACTCAGGGATAAAACCCGCATCTCCTGCTTGGCAGGTGAATCTTTACCGCTGAGCAACCTGGGAAGCCCTCAGATCCCAGCACTCTCTGTTATTCTCCACACCCCAGAGAGGTAACACTGTGCTCCTCATTCACCTGCATCAGAAGGGGGGCCCCCCTCTGTGGTTCTAAGCACCTGAGAATCACGACCAATCTATAATTAATTCTTTGCAGGATTTCCCTATGTGAGTTTTCCATTTGCTTTCCATGCCTCCTAGGGAAGAAAAAAAAAAGAAGTTATCCATCACTGACATAGAGAGGAGGAGAAAAGATTGCAAAGGTCTGAGGTTATTGCAAAAAAAGATGTCTACATTTCCTGAGGATGAGTTCTCAGTTGGTCTCCCTTCATTCATCAAGCACACACACGCTATGTTTTTGGAGCCTGTAAAACTCCGCAGTCTGCAAAGACAACAGCTGCTGTACCCCAGATCCTTTACAGACCTCTTGTCAATCAGAGGCAGCTGCCTTGTTTATATTCTAAGACTTTCTTCTGCAGACTACCGAAATCACCTCCTAATTGATCTCCCTCCCGCCAATCACTGCCGCCTCTAAGCCATCCTCCGCACTGCTGTCAGTATCTTTCTGCAGTGTAAATTGGATGATATTTTATCTTTGCTTAAATACTCTGATAGCTCTATATCACTTACAGGTTACATTTCAAATTAACTAAGCATGGCATTCAAGCCCTTCTTACTCTAGCTGCCATTGACCTGGTTAGCCCTGTTTCAAGATCCCCACTGTTTATACATCAAACATAGCATCTTATTTAGGTGCATCTCTCTACTCAAACTGGTTCCTCTGCTTCAGGCACCTTCTTCCACTTCCCCACCTGTGAACACCTCCTCTCTCCTCGGTTCTTAACTCAGAGTCTTCCTTCCTGAAACCTCATCCAAATACCACCAAGCTGGGGGTCCTCACCCACTCTTCTGCTCCTACCCCACGTCCCAGTTAGCCCTGCTGTGTGCTTTACCATTGTCATACATTAATGCTGGCCTGCATATTATCCTTTTTGCCTCTGTACCCCCAGAACCTGACACAGTGGCTACTCAATAAATCCTCCATGAGTGACTGCACTAAAAGGACCTAATGATTTTAAGGTTTCCCAGTAAGGAAATTTCCTTCCTGGAGGTTTATATAATCATTGTTTGTAGATGGCCCCGTCCCCAGGTCTGGACATGAAGGAATTCAGACTCAGCCACCACTTCTCTATAAACACCTTGAATCAAATTATACGGTTTTCTGTAAAACCTCAAACTGAAATAGAATATAAACAGCAACATTATTCAGAAAGTGTCCTTCAGTGATGATTCTTCCTCCCACAGATATTGGCCACTTTTTAGAAGTTAGTTCTGCTTTATGCATACATGTATGTGCAAACTGCATAAATCCTGGGGTGAGCCAGCTGCAAATTGGATTTCATCAGCATCTCTGCATCTGATGTTCTGTGATTGGACTAGCCCTCGACATTGAAGATGTACTTAATGAGTCACTGAATTGGGTCTTGATTGTCTTTTTTCCTGCCAATTTTATAGAGAAGCAGTGAATTCCAAGTTAATGGTGCTGGCTAGTCGATGCATCTTGGCAATGAAATGAGGCTGCTTTGACCCATCAATGTCCAAGTTCATTCATTTAATCCATAGAAAAGACGGCAGGAAGGTCTGAGTCCAGATTTCCTTTCTCTTGGTCTAAGGATTAGAACCCACTTTCCTTTCAGCTAACAATTTACCACACCAAGGCTCCATCCCCCCAATGGAGTCTTAATATTTTACAGAACAGCAACAAAAGCTTACAGCCAGTTTCCCAAAGTGAGCAAAATTAAACTTAAAGCTCATTCCGGAACATGCTTCTCTCTACATTTGTAAAAGAATGACTGCTAAGCAAGGCACTAATAAGAGAAAAGGGAAGAGTCTCCCAAAGAATTTTCAACTTTATTTTTTTACCCAAGTTAGAAAACTGGAAAAGCAAATTGCAGTTTGACTTAAAGAAAAGAAAAAGTGTTGTGGGTGGGAACATGTTAAGAACTGCAATAATCATAGTGTTCTATAACCCTTGAGACCAATAATAAGTACTACCAGGATCTAATATGTCTAAATATAGTTATATTTACCAGTTAATCTAAGAGATACATTCTTTTTGTTCACTGAAAGAAATAATTCTGTTATCAAACTGCCCAGAGTCAGATAAATAAATTCTCAACAATGTAATCTACATTCCTCTGGTACCTGGTATTTTAATGATAAATCTAGAGTATATATGTTTTTTCTCCCTTTGCAGAACAGAAGAGGCAATGATATGTAATTACTCAAAATGTATTTTTGAATGTAGAAATTGGGATACTAGGATTTCCTTATCTAAGCAAGATCAATAGAAACTATAATCTCCTAGCTTGCCTCTGGCAGAGCCTATAAAGGAAATGCCGTAGAGGAAGTTTAAGTCCTTGTAATATTTGAGACTAGCTTGTAATATGATACCGTGGGGGACATAGCTGGGTTTAAGCCTGAGTAGTTCACAAAAATGATCCTCTAAATTCCTTGGTTTTTTTTTTCCTTTCCCTATTATGGTAATTATAGTCATGAATATTAGTTCAAGGAAGCACTTTAATATTTCTGCAGGATTATACTTGAATAGTCCAGAGCTGTTTTGTCTTTTTTGATGTGATTTGAGGTTAGAATCTCCATTCAATGAACATTTGTTGAGTGTCTGCCCTGCCCCTGGCCCTGAGCTGAGATCTGAGGACCTAAGTGTAGATTGGATGATATTGGCCCCTAACTACTTACATGTGAATGAAGAAAGACATTTCTTTGCTTCTTATAGTTGATCTTACTTTTCTCTAATGTCCCCATTCTTGCTAAGGTAGACGAGAGGGCATTTAAAATATTCCATTCAAAGATAATTCTGTCTCTTCTGATTTCCAGGATTAAACTGTCCATTAGGAATCTCTCTTCCCTTCTCCTTCCTTCTTCTCCAAATGGTGTCAATGAGTAGGAGAAAGCATAGGAAGCTTCCAGGCCACCAAGCTGTCCTGATCTGTCGGTCACCTGAGATTAGTGTGAAGCTTCCTGCTGGGACTCAGAATTCTCCTGGGCACCCTGGGGCCCAAGGAGCATGTCCTTAGTCAGAGATTCCCATGAACCTCTCTGGCTATTTCTAATCCCTTCTTACTCTGGAGAGCCTTAATCATAGTAGCCAGATTGGGTTTGGGGTGGGGGGGTGGTGGTTAGTGAGAAGGTGTGAGCCTAGTCATCACTCACTTCTGATATTTCTTTTCCTCTCTTCCCCTCTCTAGCAGAAGGCTCTATTTTCCTTCCAGTCTGAGGCTCAAGGTCAGAGTTAGCAACTGGATTAGAGTAGGTGATCATGTAATTTATTATTCAAAGTAGTACACTTCGGAAAGTCAAAGGATGGGTTGTCCCAAGAATAATTGTGCACCAAGAAACAGGTGCAATCAGAGGCTGGCCTGGGTTAGCCAAGATACATGTTCTCTAGTTAAGTGAGACTTAAATTCATATATCCCACTTTCAGATTTAGGATTCTTTGCCTCTCGTTTCTATTATTCTTCCTAAATAACAGGGCATGGTGATATAGCAAGAGATCCTCCAGCAAAATCTTTGTATATACTGGAGTTCTGAAAGGAAAGTTTACCTGTGGATGTGTATGTCCAAGAGTCTGGAAACGTCAGTGGCCATTGGCTGAACCCAGTAATAGAATCATCTTGACAGCTTTTGTATTACAGCCACAGAAAGAAAGACATGAACATTGGGGGTAGGAGCACAAATGAATTTTGACCTGTAAAACATTTTCTAAATATACCTTATGAATTGGTTACTCAGTTGATTCTTGTGGTGGTGGTGGTGGTGGTCGTTGTTATGTAACATTTAGATACATTCAGTGGTAACTCCAGGAAGCAATATATTCACTCATGTCTGAATAGATATAAAAGTCAAAGAATGAGTTAGTATGAGTCAGAGTTCTCTTCTGTGAAACTGTAGAGAGAATGTCCAACTCCTGAGCACTATTTATCTGAAAGAACTATCTCTTGATTTATTTGAGAGGTTATTCATATATCCATCCATCATGCTGTCCTTCCATCCATCCATTCGTTCATACTGTGTATTGGTCTAGTGATGAAAAACAAAGTGGAGCCAAAAATGGAGCCAATGAGATTATATATGCAAATCTAACAATTTAAAACTGATATCCTGTGGTCCATAAATTTCATTCTAAGCTTTCTAGAAGCCAATCAAAAACCCCTTGCAAGTTTCACAACTTAATGTCCACTAGGTAATAGCTAATAAGGTAACAATAACTAGAACAGTTAGCACTTACTGAGTTCTGTATGGTGGGTACTGAGCTAGGCTTTGTATATGAGTAATTTTTTAAGTCCCTGCAGTATTCCTAAGTGATAAAAACTAAAAAATACCCATTTTATAGATGTGGAAATAAAGTCTTAAAGAGAATAGGTAAAAAAGCCAGAATCAGATAGAGGAACTGACCTTGACAGCCTTTGTTCTCTACCTTAAATGTTAAAAAAAAAATTCACTCCTTTTTGGTTCTAGATTTCACAATAACTACTGCTTCTTGGGTGGGGAGGTTTACAATAAAGATGCCTTAGGCTGTGATATCCTAAGCCTTTGATGATGTGGGAGATGTACTCATTGTACCCAATGCTTCTCCTTTGTAACACTAAAATAACATAACGGTGGTTTAGTCTAAGCTTTGTGCAATTCTCTGCGGCCCCATGGACTGTAGCCTGTCAGGCTCCTCTGTCCATGGGATTTTCCAGGCAAGAATACTGGAGTGGATTGCCATTTCCTTCTCCAGGGGATCTTCCCCACCCAGCGATCGAAGCTGGATCTCCTGCACTGGCAGGCAGATTGTTTACCAACTGAGCTATCAAATAATGTAATAACATAATTATTTTTGTAATGATTATTCCCCCAGCTAGACTCTACCGGCTGTGAGGGCAAGGTGTGTTTATCTTTTTTACTGCCTTGCCAGCCCTTGCATACAGTGGATGCTTAGCACACATTTGTTGAATAAATGAATGAAATAGGAGACTAAGAACTATTTATAAAATAATTTACAATTCCACAAATGAACCTCAGTTTAGCCAGAACACGATATTTTATTTTTCCTTCCTATTTTCCCCTCAATTCTGCTTCTATTTCTTTCCAACCCCCAATGCGCATGTGCGCACGCACACGCACGCACGTGCACACACACATATATGTGTGTGTATACACACACACACACATGCACAGAGTACTTATTACCTTGATAATTTAAGTGAATTCACTTCCTAATTTCTTTCCTTGTCCTGAATTTGAGTGCAGGTCTTAATGAGCAAAGAGGGAATTCAAAATTTCTTTTCCACAAAATATTTGTCTTCATCTCTATTCAGAATAGTTATTCATCATTATTTTTCTTTTTGCTGCATAACTGGCTACACAGGACATTTCAGCGGGGTTCTTAACAGTGTGAACGATCTGATTCACTACCCAGTCTGTCCACCAGTCCACGGAACCTAAGGCTACTACTGTTCCCTGTGAAAACACATAGATGATAGATTGCCTTTTCACCACCACTTCACCTTATGCAACAGCCCCTGAAATGATCAATCCCATTAGCTATGATCAGGACAATACCTACCATCTGTAAAGAACTCTAAAACTCTCCGGCCCTTTCACATGCTGTATCGCATTTGACTGTCAGAACCACCTGTGAGCAGGTTAGGTGGGCACTGTGTTTATGAATATTTCACAGGCAGAGACACTAAAACTTGGAGAGGTTAAGTGACTAGCCCAGAATCCTGATGTGAGTGATGGGTGGAGCCAAGCTTTAAAATCACACATCTTTGCTGCTGATTCCAGCTTCTCAACACTACACCTCCTTGTCTCCAGTTTCACTTGAAGTCTTTTTTTTTTTTTTGAGGGGGCTACAGGTATTATGGGAAGAGTAGTCAGAAATTATTTCCTGCAAAACAATTTGATGGATTGCTGCTGAAGTGTCTACTTGGGGAGAAGGAGAAAAAGAAGGTATCAGCCATTAGAGAGATGAGCTTAAGATTCAGAGGCAAAACTTGAGAGAACTCACTGGGGTCTGGAGCTGTACGTGGGTGTTTTGTTCCTGTGGGTTCAGCCTAGAAGTCCAGCTCCTGCTAACAGTTAACATTGCTACATGGTGATAAACCACACTAACTTAAGCTGCAAAATGCCAAAAGAAAGTGATCCTGGCTGAGATTATAAGCTCAGTATGGCTATGGGAAAACATACCCAGAAAGATGGTTCTTGCTCAGCTGTGCAGCTAGTCCAGAACCAGAGCCTTTGCTCCTCTTGTCCAAACCTGGCGGAGGCCCAGTTCCATCCCAGGCTGAGGCTAGGCAAGGTGGAGCTCCCCCAGAAGGCATCTGCTGTGCCCTCCCATCTCCTGGTATGCGCTCTTCCCAATTCCACCTGCAGGGGACAGCACCCCAGACTGCCAGCTGGGCCCCGCATGCTGTCCTCACTCAGCTGCAGGCTCATCTTGCCCAGAAGGTTGTCCCCATCCCCTGCCATCCCATCCCTTTTCTGTGACTGATCTTAGCAACAAGAGAGACGTGCTTCTGGTTTTCCAATGCAGTAAATGCCCTTTTCTCCAAGAGCAATACATGCTAAAACAAAAAGCTTATACAATGTAAATATATGGAAACTAAAAGTCAGCCAATATCTTACCACTCAGAAGAACTACTCAGATGTACATGTTTAGTGAATTTCCTCACAGGATTTCCTCTGTGCATTATAAAAGATCATAATGCAACAAACTTTATATTCTGCTTTTCTCATTTACCATGGTAATCCAGGCATTTACTTTTGTAAGTAAAGCATTCTATTTAATGAATTTTAAATAGTTACATAATAATCAATAATACTGATGAAACTTAATTTGATTCTCCTCCTATTATTGGATGTTTTCTTCCTTTAATCATTATAAATGACTACAATCCACATTTTTTTGTACATTAAACTAATTGCAAATCCTTGAATTTTTCTTTTAGGTAGATTGTTAAAAGTAGAATTAGCAGCCTGTGACTTGGGACTCTTGATACACTACATCAGGGGAAAAAAGCAATTCCTTGTAAACTCCTTAGCATTTTGGTGTGAGTGATGGGAAAATGTGCTGCACAGAGCAGAGACACAATAAATGTCTTTTGTATGAAAGAAAGGACTTAACCCCTTTGTGGCTATTTGCATTTTAAAAGAGGAGACTTGTCAACCAGTGCATCTCAAATTGGTAGGAATTTAGGCAACACTATTTGTAATATTGAGGAAATCAAAATTGTAATGAATATAGAACTGTCAAGAAAGACAGTTTTTCTATCAAGCATTAATTAAACTCAGGCCCATGAAGACTACAGCTTACTATGATCAACGTAAACACAACTCTTATGATTCTGCCCAGCTCCTTGGTCAGATGATCAACATGAGCCTGGCATCGTGTCAGGGCCTGAGAAACAGGTAAATGAGACATGATATCTGTCCTCAAGAAGCCCATGAGCTTGCGGAGGGACAGATCAACCAGACTATGCACGAAGTGACAAAGAAAGGCAGAAGTGAGATGCCAGCTCAGTGGAAGAATAGCGCCTCATCAGGAAGCCTCCTTGGGAAGGGGCCACTGGAGCTGAGTCTTGAGTGAGAATATGTGAGAAAAGCATTCCAAACAAATGCACGTGCAAAGAGCCCTTCTTCCTGATCTGAGAATCACAGGGTGCTAATTTCCTCTTCCCTACTCCAGGCAGTCCTTTGCTCCTGTCGGTCATTTACACCTTAGTGAGAATAAGTTGTTCTGCCTTTCCTGGGAGCAGAAGTTCATAAAGGGAAAAGAGACAGAGTCTGGGAGCTGCTGATACTTGAGACCAGCAGGGGCAAGAGAGAATAAAGAAAAGGTAGAGGAAGGGGAAGCAGCCTGAGGCAGGCCCACTGAGCCATACAGCTGGGAAAGGGAGGTTATGCACATAAGAATACAGAGGGGCCCCAGAGTTGTGTGACCCTAGGTCCCAGTACCACAACCGTAACCCATCTGGGAAGGCAGGACCCGGCCCCAAGGGAAGCTTCCTTAATCTGATCCACAAAGTCTTGGTTCTCTTCTAAAACTTTTCCAGCAAAGATTCATCTCCTGCGCTATTTACAGCTCTGTTTAAATATATTAGTTCTTCATAGACAGTCCATAGCAACCTGGGGACCTTTTCTATCTTCTCTGCCTGGATAGAGAGTTAAGCTGGTTGCCCGCAGCCTTGTAAGTTCTGGCTCCCATCTCTCTCTAACCTCATCTTGAACTGCTCCCAGCTCACACGCTGACCTCTGCCACACCCACCTTCTTCTGCTTCTCAGGCTTGTCCCACCGCAGGGCCTTGCTTATCTCTCTGTCTGGTTACTGTCTTCCCCAAGGCCTTCTTGGGGGCTGACATAACTCATTCTTATCTTTTGTGACCCTGCTTGGGTGTCATCTCCTCCGAGGGCCTGCCCCCGGCCACCTTGCCTTTGCCATCAGCCAGCGTCTGTGTTTGAAGAGCACCTCTCAGTCACTGAACTTCTTACTGTGCCTACTTGTTTATTTGGCCACTCCACTAAAATGTAAGCCTCATGAGGTCAGGAATTTGATTTGTTTTGTTCAGTGTCACAGCCCTGGAACCCGGAACAGTGCCTGTCTTAGCAGTAGATGCTCAATAAACATGTACTGAGTGTATGAATAACATCGGCTTTAAAGTGTGAGTTATTCAAAGTTATGGCCTTAGATCCCACGGTAGCTCCGAAGTGTTCATTGGATGCCTTGTACTAAAAATCATTCTTCATCCAACTTCCTTTTGCAGGCAAGGCTACCTCAGCCTTTCACAACTTTCCTTTTCATTCCCCTTCCCATGCCATTAATTCCATGCCCCACAAGTTGTGAAGTGGTCTGTTTTGGTCCCATTCCTCATCCCATCGCCAATCAGCAAACCATGCTAGTGACTTCATTTTTTTCTCTTTTCAAAGAAGCAGAGAACAGGATGAAATCAGTTCTGTTGAATTTTTTTTTTTTTTTTTTAGTTCTGTTGAATTTTGAACCAGTATGAGTGTTACATTTTTTTTTTTTTTTTTTTTTTTTTGCCTATTTTCCTCTCCTGTTGTTTCAGTCTGAAGGCTGATCAGCAGAGGAGTGAGCTGAGTGGCAGTTCACCAACTCCCACCACCGCCGTGGCATCAATCACAGAGACTGTGGGAAGCTACCGGCAGGGCTGGGAGGTTGGGGGGCCTAAAGCAGATGAGGAGGTGCCAGGAACGGGTGTGGAAGCCTAGCAAAAGAGTTGCAGAAACTCATTTTCTTTTTTGTCTAGGCCTCCCTAAATGGCCTGCCCCAGGCAGGGACCCCATCACTGCCTGTCTCTCTAGGGAATTGCTAACAGTGGGGTTATTTCAGAAGGGCAGGCCCCCTGAAGGCAGAGTGGAACAGGGAAAGCAAAACAGACTTTAACTGCAGAGCTCTGCTCCTGACTGTCATGCATGCTACATGTGTGACCCTTAACCTCTCTCAGCTTCCACTTCCTCGTGGATAAAATGGGCACAGGAGTGTCTACCTGGAAAGACTGCATGCCTTTATATACATGAACTGTGTGTAAAAGCACCTAGAATAACGCTGGCATATGGTAGGTGCTCTATAAATTGTTGCTATTATCAAAAAGCTGAGTTCAGCCACAGGGAAAATAAAGTGTGCTTATGTTTACTCAGTAAGTGAAAAACAAGCAAAAAATAGGTTATGATTGCCTATGCTTTTCCATTTTAAAAGTCAAAGCTGTGTTACAGATGTTAAAGAGCCTGGTAGATTCAAAATGGATTCAAAACTTTTACTAAATCATCCACTTTGGCATCATGCTGTCAAAAATTAGGCTTCATCAGAGTTTTTACTAAAATACCAGCTCTTCGGCTGCCTCTATATAAACAGCACCTATTTCCTGCCATGGTTTTCTTTCTCATCATATAATGATGACACTAGAGATGGAAATTGACTTCTTTGGGGCCACATCCAAGAATTGTCAGATCCCCTGCTATTTTGTCATCAATATTGGGCCCTATCCTATGAATCCTTGCCATCTAAACCTTGCTTAGAACTAGTGAAGTCAGTCACCTTGAATGAAGTACCGCTACTGCTTTTAACCAACTGAAATTAACTAATTTCTTACAATGGACTGATTCACAAAAGCATAAAGCAAGGTTATTTCAGAGGATTTTATCTTTGCCCTGTGGTAATTATTTTAAAATGCCTGGAGTCAATTTTTTTTTAATTGTATATTTTAGTAAAAATTTACCCAAGCCCAAAGAGAGAAATTCGACTTCATTTTCAAACTTCAAAAGAATTTCAAAAGATCTTAGGGTCCTGAAGAATATATTCTTCCAATGCCTTGCTGTTTTACAAAAGGGTGGTCTTCTCTCTCTTCCTCCCTTTCATGAATCTATCGGAAGAGCTTTCCCCTTCTGTCAAACACAATCAGAAAGGATTGGGGCAGAGAGAGCTCCGTATCTAGGAGAGCTGTTCTTGCGGCTGTGGGTGTGTATTCTCCTAGTCACCATGAGAAGATGCAGTTTTCTAAAAAAAAAAAAAAAAAAAAGACAATGCCGTTTTCTGCCCTCCAGCGAGCCCCACTGCATCGTCACCACAGAACGAGATACAATTTCCCTACTTTTGAGACATTGCAAACTAAGATATCAGGTAAAAAGACCAATGTAAAGACCAATTAAAAAGACCAACATAGAGGCTGAAGGATGAACATAAACTAAATTCAGCACTCTAAGCTGACCAATCATTAGCCGTTTATAATAGGGCTCCAAATGAAGTCTCAGGCCAACGGCGTTCAGCTCTCACTAGTTCTCACTGCATTCAGATCTCACTGACCTCACAGATCAGTTCTGATGTATTATTCTGCTGCAGAGAAGGAGCGTTCATTAACCTCAAAATCAGTTACAAGCTCTGGAGGCATCTCAGTAGCTGCTGAGTGAGCATCTGCCAAACTAGAAAAACAAAAAGGCAAGAAGAAGCAAAACACAATGTTTTGTTAATGTGAGGGTGTTTATATAAAAAATGAAATGAAATGATAAAGGGATGTTGGCTTCAAGGGGTCCTCAATTTTGTTCTGTTTTTGTTTAATTTCTGGGCCTACTGTTCACTCACTGCATTTCTTATTTGTCAACATTAGTATTCAACCTTAGTTTGAAAATTACTAACTCATACCCCTGTAAGAAAAAAATTTGCCAACTAGATAACAGTGTTTATGTTCAATTCTTTTTGTTCTTAGCCTTACAGTATCCAATCAAAAGATTCTTTTCCGGAGTTATTTAAGTTCAGTTCAGTTCAGTTGCTCAGTCGTGTCCAACTCTTTATGACCCCAAGGAATGCAGCATGCCAGCTTCCCTGTCCATCACCAACTCCCGGAGCCTACTCAAACTCATGTCCATCACGTCAGTGATGCCGTCCAATCATCTCATCCTCTGTCGTCGCCTTCTCCTCCTGCCTTCAGTCTTTCCCAGCATCAGGGTCTTTCCAAATGATTCGGTTCTTCCCATCAGGTGGCCAAAGTATTGGAGTTTCAGCTTCAGCATCAGTCCTTCCAATGAATATTCAGGACTGACTTCCTTTAGGATGGACTGGTTGGATCTCTTTGCAGTCCAAGGGACTCTCAAGAGTCTTGTCCAACACCACAGTTCAACAGCATCAATTCTTCATCAGCTTTCTTTATACTCTAACTCTCACATCCTACATGACTACTGGAAAAACCATAGCTTTGACTAGACAGACCTTTGTTGGAAAAGTAATGTCTCTGCTTTTTAATATGCTGTCTAGGTTAGTCACAGCTTTTCTTCCAAGGAGCAAGTGTCTTTAATTTCATGGCTAAAGTCACCATCTGCAGTGATTTTGGAGCCCAAAAAATAAAGTTGTCACTGTTTCCATTGTTTCCCCGTCTATTTGCCATGAAGTGATGGAACCTGATGCCGTGATGTTAGTTTTCTGAATGTTGAGTTTTAAGCCAACTTTTTCACTCTCCTCTTTCACTTTCATCAAGAGGCTCTTTAGTTCTTTGCTTTCTGCCATAAGGGTGGTGTCATTTGTGTATCTGAGATTCTTGATATTTCTCCCAGCAATCTTGATTCCAGCTTGTGCTTCATCCAGCCCAGCATTTTACATGAAGTACTCTGCATATACAGAGTGAAGGGTGAAGATATACAGCCTTGATGTACTCCTTTCCCGATTTGGAACCAGTCTGTTGTTCCATGTCCAGTTCTAACTGTTGCTTCCTGATGTGCATACAGTTTTCTCAGGAGGCAGGTCAGGTGGTCTGGTATTCCCATCTCTGAAGAATTTTCCACAGTTTGTTGTGATCCACACAGTCAAAGGCTTTGGCATAGTCAATAAAGCAGAAGTAGATGTTTTTCTGGAACTCTCTTGTTTTTTTTACAATCCAGTGGATGTTGGCAATTTGATCTCTGGTTCCTCTGCCTTTTCTGAATCCAGGTTGAACATCTGGAAGTTCACAGTTCATGTACCATTGAAGCCTGGCTTGGAGAATTTTGAGCATTACTTTGCTAGCATGTGAGATGAGTGCAATTGTGTGGTAGTTTGAGCATTCTTTGGCATTGCCTTTCTTTGGGATTGGAATGAAAATTGACCTTTTTTAGTCCTGTGGTCACTGCTGAGTTTTCCAGATTTGCTGGCATATTGAGTGCAACACTTTCATAGCATCATCTTTTAGGATTTGAAATAGCTCAACTGGAATTCCATCACCTCCACTAGCTTTGTTCGTAGTGATGCTTCCTAAGGCCCACTTGACTTCGCACTCCAGGATGTCTGGCTCTAGGTGAGTGATACTATCATGGTTATCTGGGTCATGAGGATCGTTTTTGTATAGTTCTTCTGTGTATTCTTGCCACCTCTTCTTAATGTTTTCTGCTTCTGTTAGGTCCATACCATTTCTGTCCTTTATTGTGCCCATCTTTGCATGAAATGTTCCCTTGGTATCTCTAATTTTCTTGAATAGATCTCTAGTCTTTCCCATTCTTTTGTTTTCCCTATTTCTTTGCATTGATTGCTGAGGAGGGCTTTCTTATCTCTCCCTGCTATTCTTTGGAACTCTGCATTCAAATGGGTATATCTTTCCTTTTCTCATTTGCCTGTTGCTTCTCTTCTTTTCTCAGCTGTATGTAAGGCCTCCTCAGACAACCATTTTGCCTTTTTGCTTTTCTTTTTCTGGGGATGGTGTTGATCACTGCCTCCTGTACAATGTCACAAACCTCTGTGCATAATTCCTCAGGCACTCTATCCGATCTAATCCTTTGAATCTATTCGTCACTTCCACTGTATAATCATAAGGGATTTGATTTAGGTCATACCTGAATGATCTAGTGGTTTTCCCTACTTTCTTCAATTTAAGTCTGAATTTGCCAATAAGAAGTTCATGATCTGAGCCACAGTCAGTTCCTGGTCTTGTTTTTGGTGACTATATAGAGCTTCTCCATCTTTGGCTGCAAAGAATATAATCAATCTGATTGTGGTATTGACCATCTGGTGATGTCCATGTGTAGAGTCTTCTCTTGTGTTTTTGGAAGAGGGTGTTTGCTATGACCAGTGCGTTCTCTTGGCAAAACTCTGTTAGCCTTTGACCAGCTTTGTTTTTTACTCAAAGGCCAAATTTGCCTGTTACTCCAGGTATTTCTTGACCTCTTATTTTTACATTCCAGTCCCCTATAATGAAAAGGACCTCTTTTTTTTTGAGTGTTAATTCTAGAAGGTCTTGTAGGTTTTCATAGAACCATTAAACTTCAGCTTCTTCAGCATTACTGGTCAGGGCATAGGCTTGGATTGCTGTGATATTGAGTGGTTTGCCTTGGAAATGAACAGAGATCATTCCATTGTTTTTGAGATTGCATCCAAGTACTGCATTTTGGACTGTTTTGTCCAGGAATCTCTGATGGAGGTGTGTGTTGGCTGTAAACCACAGAGTCTCCCTAGCCAACAAGAGTGAAACAAGTGAGTGACAACAGTCTTTATCCACAGCAAAAGAACAGTATAAGAGCATTCCTCTCAGCATCATCAAACACCTGCTATGTGCCCAGGACTTTGCTATATGTTGGGAATAAACAGATACTTTAGACACAGTTCCTGCCCTCACAGATCTCAGTCTGGAAGGAGAAACAGCCTTCCTTCCAGGAAGTATAATATTCTCATTATACATTTAAGTATAATATGGGCTTCCCTGGTGGCTCAGTCAGGAAAGAATCTACCTGCAGGAGACCTGGGTTCACTCCCTGGGTCTGGAAGATCCCCTGGAGAAGGGAATGCCAACCCACTCTAGTATTCTTGCCTGCAAAATTCCATGGTCAGAGGATCCTGGTGGGCTACAGTCCATGGGGTTGCAAAGAGTCAGACACAACTGAGCGACTAACACACAAAAACAATATACAAACAACTCCTGCAGCTCAATTCCAGAAAAATAAATGACCCAATCAAAAAATGGGCCAAAGAACTAAACAGACATTTCTCCAAAGAAGACATACAGATGGCTAACAAACACATGAAAAGATGCTCAACATCACTCATTATCAGAGAAATGCAAATCAAAACCACAATGAGGTACCATTACACTCCAGTCAGGATGGCGGCTATCCAAAAGTCTACAAGCAATAAATGCTGGAGAGGGTGTGGAGAAAAGGGAACTCTCTTACACTGTTGGTGGGAATGCAAACTGGTACAGCCGCTGTGGAGAACAGTGTGGAGATTTCTTAAAAAAATGGAAATAGAACTGCCATATGACCCAGCAATCCCACTGCTGGGCATACACACTGAGGAAACCAGATCTGAAAGAGACACGTGCACCCCAATGTTCATCGCAGCACTGTTTATAATAGCCAGGACATGGAAGCAACCTAGATGCCCATCAGCAGATGAATGGATAAGGAAGCTGTGGTACATATACCCCATGGAATATTACTCAGCCGTTAAAAAGAATTCATTTGAATCAGTTCTAATGAGATGGATGAAACTTCCCATTATACAGAGTGAAGTAAGCCAGAAAGATAAAGAACATTACAGCATACTAACACATATATATGGAATTTAGAAAGATGCTAATGATAACCCTATATGCAAAACAGGAAAAGAGACACAGATGTACAGAACAGACTTTTGGACTCTGTGGGAGAAGGCAAGGGTGGGACGTTTTGAGAGAACAGCATCGAAACATGTATATTATCTAGAGTGAAACAGATCACCAGCCCAGGTTGGATGCATGAGACAAGTTGCTCAGGCCTGGTGCACTGGGAAGACCCAGAGGGATCGGGTGGAGAGGGAAGTGGGAGGCGGGGATCGGGATGGGGAATACATGTAAATCCATGGCTGATTCATGTCAATGTATGACAAAAACCACTACAATATTGTAAAGTAATTAGCCTCCAACTAATAAAAATAAATCGGAAAAAAAAACCCAAAAAACAACATGCACCATGATGTATGGTGCTCTGAAAGCAGCTGTGGAGGACAGAGCCCGCAGAGAGAACAGGCATTAATTTTACATTCCTCTGTCAGAGGAAGTGAATGGCAAACTAATGTATGATGCCTGGAAGCATTTGCTTTTGATTAAGTGCATATTTAAATATCACCCCACCCTTCAGTCAAGCTCACGCCTCAGTCTCAGTCACGTGGCTGATTTTACTTTCTACAGGGAACGTAAGAAATGGAATTGGGAAGATTTGGAGCATGAAATCTGTCTTAGATGCTTTTTTGTTTATTTTGCCCTTGAAAACTACACAGCTCATTATACTGGAAACTAACACAAATCTCATTACAAAGTGGATGACACAGAAGGCTTTACCTTTGCTTCATCTTGTGGAACTTCTTTGAAAACAAATCATCACCCCAGGGTGAAGAAAACTTTGAAAGCTTTTGATTCTTTCTTCTTAGTGTTGAAAATGCAAGTATGTGTGATATTCACGCAGGAAAGTGTGATCATTTGGTTGTTAAGAGAGATGTGATACTGGACAAAATTCAGAAGGCGGCAAAGTTTAATTTCCCCTGTGGGGCCGCTTCCTTCGTCTTCCTGCCCTGTGTGCGTGCTAAGTTCTTCAGTCATGTCTGATTCTTTGCAACCTTAGGGACTGGAGTCCTCCAGGCTCCTCTGTCCATGGGATTCTCCAGGCGAGAATACTGTAGTGGGTTGCCCTGCCCCCCTCCAGGGGAATCTTCCCAACCCAAGGATTGAACCTGCAACACTAAGTCTTCTGCATTGGCAGACAGGTTCTTTACCAGCTCCACCTGAGAAGCCCCGCCACCCTACTTTTATCCCCTCTTCCAATTCTTTCAGAAGTTGAGCGCTTTATTTCTTGACTGTTTCTTCTAATCCCTCCAAGCTGACATAAGAAAAAGTCTGAAACTTCTTCATAGTAAGGTATAAATAACTGATAATAGTTTATAACCAAGTTTCTCAAACTGGGGCAGCAGAAGGTGCCAAGGGGTCACCTTTGGGATCAACATGGCACATCTCTTAGACAACAAACTTACTTGAAGAATTAATAAGGAAACATTATTTTATGTTAAAACAAACACAAATATAATATGGAATGAAATGTGAAATGATTGAATCACACTAAAGTAAATTGTTATAAAAGAAATATAATGCATGAGGCTGAAACTCCAGAACCCTGGGGATGGGAAATCCTCTTCTGTCTCCTCTGCCCTAGTGGGTAAGCCCAGCTATAGACGGATGGATGAGGCTATTGAGAAGCCCTGCAAAGGGAGACCTTAGGGTCAAGATTTGTATTCATGTAGAGGTAATACAAGCAGCAAGCCTGAATTGGAAATAATTTCAGCAAGGGCCTAAAAATTTTTTGTAACTTGCTAAAATTAAACAAAGGAATACTAAACACCAACACTGTCAACTTTATTATACACATTTTAAAGAGTAGCTGTAGGGTATGGCATATTTCACTTTCAAAACTTTTCAGGATTGCCTACCCTCATAGTTTGAAAAAGATGCTTGTAAACTCATGTTGCTTTGTGGCAGATGGATGCACCAAGAGGCATTTTTAAAACAACATTTTTCTTTTAGCTTCATTCAAGATGCTTGATGTATGGACCCCTCTGGCAGTCTGGTGAAGTTTACGGACTCCTTAGAAAAAGTGCTTTTAAACACATAACATAACATATACAAGAATCTGATTAAATAGAAATATAATTCAAAATATTTAAAATCCAAATTTGTGACCTAATAAGACATACACTTCTTTCTCAATATATTAAATAACAAGCTCTAGGAGTAGGCTGAATACCAAATTTCCAAAAAGTGATAGGTATAAATAGTGAGTGCAAATTATTTTTTGAAATCTCTGAGGTAACTGTGAGGTGGTAGAAAAATACCTGTAATTTCTTTTGATGGCAAAGTAACAGTTAATGTGGGTACTTCTGTGGTTTCTTGCCAACATTTATACTTGAAGAAGAAGCTAAATTTCAGTTAGAAGTTGGTGAAAAATAAAAATGTATTTTTCTCACGCATGTTCATGAACCCCAAATGATATGCCCTTAGATAAAAAGGTTCTAGATTCTCTTGACTTCAGATTGAATTGTTTCCAGCTATTCTGATGCCTTAGATACTTGGGACAGAAAAGGCAGTGAGTAACTTTTATTTAAGTGATAAGTGGACTTTGATGAGCATTTCGCAACCTTTGTCACCATCTCCACCCCTGCAGATCATCCAAGTTCTGCTCTTGTGCACAGCTTTGTGTTCCAACTCCATTTCCCTCCTCCTGGCAGTCACAGAAGAAAGGTTCTAAGTTTCTCAGACCCACATGAATTCTCCCTTCCCAACAAAACACCACCTTCTCCTTCACCTCCATTATCTATCTTTAGCCCCTGTTTCCCACTGTCTTAATGGTCCTGGCAAAATGACTCACAGTTCACATATAATAGATTGAGGATGTTTGCAATGTCTAAGAACAAATCCATGAAGTAAGAGGATAGGGTCACAGAAGTAGGTCTTGAAAGCCACAGAAGCAGCCTTCTAGCAGCTTTAGTCCTGAATCGGAACCCCACCAGCTTCAGTGTTTGAGATGCCACTTTTCCTAGAAAATAAGAAAGGAAGAAAGGATCATTTTTTGAACACCAAAGTTTCCTGGGAATGGTTCTGGATTTATATTTTCTCAATCTCCGAAAGAAAGAAAAAGCAGGGAGCTATTAATATCCCCATTTATAAATGAGGAAAGAAGCTTAAAAAGTTTAAGTAACCCGCCCAATGTCACACACAGTTCTGTTGAACTAATTAATTAACTATAGGGAGATCACTTTTTGCTATACTTGTGTAGGATTCTCTAGAGTGCACAGATCAACAGGTGATTTTTATATGTCCAAAGAAAATGAGTAAGAATCTAGCTGGAATTTACAACAGATAAATGGCTTGAACCTTTAGATCAAAGAATTTGAAAGAATTCCATTCTACTTTGCTGCTACTTAGATAAAGAAGGGAATGAAACAAAGTTTCATTGTGCTACTTATCAATGTCTGTCATCAAAAGGCATGGCTAAATCATTTATATGCCTGGTGGTTTCCAAATGAATCATTTATCACTGTCAACAGTGATGAACAGTGCCCTCATACGAAAACATTATTACCATTTGTAGTCACCTTTATGGTGGTTAAAATGTATGTTCTCATACAACTATAAAAACCAGCTGGCTGACAAATGAACATACCTTCTGCTCTGTATTTTTCAAAACAGGTTAACTGTACATTTTTTTTTCCATTCCACACCCCACATTTGACTAGTAGCTTCCAGATAAGGCCCCGCACATAGCAGAATGTGATTTAGAAGGATCAGAAAGATGTTCAGCTAGACTAAAACAGCAGATGATGTAATGATCTGAGCCCATGAAAACCAGGTCAAGCCAAATTTGTTTCTGCCGGCTTGACAAGGCCACTGAGCCCTTTACATGTGCCTTCAGCTTGTCTCTGCTGTGTCAGCCTCCAAATAAGGGATTTTTCTCCTGTGCAACATGCATCTTTCTTGGTCAAATGCAAGGTACCTATTTTAGCCAACTGTTCCTTTCTTCCAAGCAGTTTACTGTAAACAGTGTCTAAGATACACGTATGAGGAAGCAAGCAATTTAAAACAACACATTTAGGCTGCTAACTTTCTGCTTTTAGCATCTTTGATTTGTAAAGGACCTGTAAACATCAAATGGCATTTGATACTGTGCCTAAGTGACACTTGATTTCAGTTCTTACAATTCTGTTATTGTCTTAAAAAGAGCATGATGGATGCTCCACAAAACAACACTAGAAATTATATTTAATGAATCTGTCATGGGACTAACCATTGTCCTAAAACAAGTTCAGCCACTGAGAGAACAATTCTGTCTTTAGAAAGAAGAAATGCAACCTTTGGCTTCTCAAGAAGCTATATCCCTTCTCCAGTAACTTTCCCAAGGCTTTGACTTAAGGTTTAGGATTTCCAAAATTTGACTGACAAAGCTAAGTGTCCCGTGCCCCCATATTGATGTCATTCATTTCTAATATTAGCAGCTGAGCAGCTCAGGTTCACTTGGGAAAGAGGAGCTTTTATTTTGAGTTGAACAGGAGCATATACTAAAAATGAACACAGTGAGACTTTCTTCTGGTATGTCTGACACAGATAAAATAGGGAAACTAGTGCAGTGCAACTGCTTTGAATTAAATGGAAGAGAAATTCTATGTATTCGGACTTTTGATGTGCTTCCAGAATTTTTTTGGTAGCCTCACCTGTGCTAATGCTGAGGAATTAAGAGATAAAATGCAACTACATTAAGTTATTTCAATGCACAATGTCACACAAGGTCATGAAGTGTGCATGAAAATTCCATTGAGCTGGATAGAGAAGGTTCCAGGACACCTGTCACAGCCCAGTGTGATGTGTAAACCTGGCCATTATCTGGTGCTCTAGCCACACAAGCAAGCTTTTGGATGATGTATTCTGGACTCATTAGATCAAATGTGTCAAGTATTTGGGCTTCTATTACCCAGCAGAGCTTAAATGGATCAAAGTGGCTAAACAATCACCCCACCTCCGCTTAGTATTGTGCAGACAGGAACGTGGGCTGGGTGGAGATATGCCATTTGGAATCACGGAAATTGTGTTGGAAATCCACATGAACTGGAGGAAGTTATTTCCTCCTATCTTCTCCATCTGCTAAGTGAGTGGCAAGCGTGCTTTACCGGGGAGGAGCCTCACAATGAGACTTATCCCTGCAAAAAGTAAGGGCAACGGACTTAGAGACCAGGCATGGCTTAGGCACACAAAATACCTCTCACTTTAAAAAACAGCTAACTGAATTTGGTAATCATTCCACTTATTCTTGTTGTTGTTTAGTTGTTAAGTTGTGTTTGACTCTTTTGTGACCCCATGAACTGTAGCCTGTCAGACTCCTCTGACCATGGCATTTCCCAGGCAGGAATACTGGAGTGGGTTGCCATCTCCTTCTCCAGGGATCTTTCCAACCTAGGGATCAGACTGTGTCTCCTGCATTGGTAAGCAGGTTCTTTACCACTGAGCCAACAGGAAAGCCCAATCGTTCCACTTAGAGAGAAAAAAAATAATCTGTGAAAAAGTTAAATAAAGTTAAAACACCAAGCCTCAATGTGAGACCTATCACCTCTCTATCAATATTTGTCTGTGATTGAACTTTTCTGATAGTGCAAAATCTTCTAAGGCTTTCATTCCAGAAAAGCTGGCCTGGTGTTCAAACAGCAGTGGCAATAACATGGGCTAGGTTGAGTACTTGCTACTTTGCAGTTTGTCTTGGCTGGCAGTTCCCAAGTTTCTCAAGTTTGGCCCTCCAAACCCATATCAGAGTGGTCACTGTCTCCCTAGATCCCTGGCATAAGGGACCTTAGAGCAGGTCTCCCTACCTTGGGTGCTGAGATGCTGCTTGGTAAGTGCCCAGTGTCATAATCTTGCCCTATTTGAGTTTGTTAGAAAAGTTTCTTCCTCTGCTTCATTTTCTGCACCAAGTTCCTGTTCCCTATTGTGCTCAAAGTCACGGAAAGATATGAAAATTACATGAAATTCCTTGCCTAGATCTTTCCCCCCCGACACCCACATAGTTATACAAGTGCAAACCTGAGGTAGCTCCTCCATGTCCTCCCAAGAACCTCCATGGGAGGACATCACCCACTGCGTTGTGATTACACGATTGCTCTTTTGTGTCTGCATGACCTTGCCCATTGCTTTGAACATGGTAATCTGTCGATAAATCAGTAATTCATCAATGTCAAATATCTCTACCTGGGAGAGTGTTATTCACTTATATATTTCTTTGATTTTTTTTTTATTCTGGTGTAGGTCTTTTTTTATACACCCCACCATATAGCTTTCACTCTAGATTCCTACCCTTTAAAATCAGTAGACTTTTAGACCACAATGCAAAGCTTCTAGCTGTACATCCTGTGGTTTTCTGAGAAACTACTAAAAGAACAATTCCTTATGCAAATTAATTTCATGGGAAAGGTCCAAGTATTTTTCTCCTACTTAGCAGTTCAAAATATTTTTCACACACACCTTTATGCAATAGTTTCCTGCCAGGTGGACACATCCAATTCATATGGAAAATTTAGCGCTATGTCTCTGACAGCATAAGAAGAAGGCACCAAAAATAATTATGCTTTTGCATTTGTTTACTGTGAACACATTAGCATACATTATCATGTTCCAGTCCCACAACAGCGATGCTGGATGAATGGCATAGACATTACTACCCATTTTACTATGAAGAAATTAAAGTCCAAGGAAGGAAGTGATATCTCCAAGGCCACATAGCTGGTTGCAGCAAAGTCACAAAAATCTGGATCTTTCAACTCTTTGCAGTGTAATTTCCTTTGGACCATGCTAGGAAAGGAACTGTGTTGCTTAGGTGGAATTTTGTAGACAGTAGCAAGCAGGGGAAAGAAATAGATGCAAAAATAAGAGCACTGATTACTAGCTCTAAAGAAACCAAACTGTGGGATAATCAAGACAGAATCTGGAAGAACTGAGCTGTAGAAAACTTTTTAGAAAAGTTAGTTCTATTTTGTTTGGGTAGAAGCAGGAAGAAAAGCTGTATTATCATAAAAGCATCTGATCAGAAAGTAAGGAATACACTTTTCTACCATGTTTCAATAATGTCAGCTTCATCTCTTCACACTGGATCTCTACAAAAATCTATGAGACATCCTTTCTCTGAGAATTCAATTTCTTCTCTGAAGGCATTTAGGCAGATGACAGGAAGATGGGTTGGGTCTGGGTTTCCACAAACACCTTACAGTTAAGATTAGAGCACCTAGTTCTTTTTCTACTTAAAGAATGAAAATATATTTCCTCTCCCTGGATCAACTTTTAAGGATGCAAAGCAAAAATGTTGAGGAGAGGAAGAATCATTTAAGGACTGTCTGACCTTTTTGTAGGAATTTTGTGTAGTTTTTTAATAAAAGTAATCTAATTTAGTTTAAATAGCCTAAAGGATTATCTTGTATTTGTTCTTTTAATATTCCCTATCCATCTGTAGTAATAGTTTGTTTTAAAGGTCAGTTCATCTGTTACTCAGCCAACAAATGTTTATTAAGTGTCCACTATGGGCCAGGATTGATTGATGAATAAAGAATGACTGATGGGTAAATAATCTACAAATCTTGCCCTCAAGAAGAGAGATATTACACTTGTAAGAAACTGATGAAGAAGACCAATAGGGCTGAAAAGCTGTGTTTTGGGGGACTCTTTGTTGTTGTGCTGAGCCTAAGAACATTTTGGACTTTCTAGTGCCCAGATAGGGATGAAAGAGCCTCTTCCCCAAACCACAGGCTTGCATCTGGAGCTCTGCCCCTACCACGGCTCTAGTCAAGAACAATGTCATCAAACGTTTATATACCTGAAACTAACACAACACTGTTAATCAACTATATTTTAATTAAAAAATTTTTAAGTGAGATTTAATACTCACAGTTAAAATTCTACCTGAGGAAATGATGACCATATGTTGCTTTATTTTTATTTTAGGAATCTTGGAAAATCAGGACTCAGAGTTTCTTGCTTGGGTCTTGGTAAGTACTCAGGGTAACATGTAGGGGTGAGCTGGGAGGTGGGAGATTGGAGGGAATACCAGGGAATGATTGGGGTGTAGGTCAGGACCCAATCTTCCTGACCAATGTTGCCTCACTTCTTCTGAGCACACAACCCTTCTCCTTTCCTTCCCCACACAGCCCTCTGCCACTCAGGCCCAAGGAGCCACTGTGATCATGATGTCTTCTTCAGGCCTGTTAAGCAAAAAGAAATATGATATTAAAGCACATCTTAGAGGAAGAGACTTCTCCGTTATTGTTCCCTTTCTAGCAAGGGTACACAACCTCATGGCATGTGGCTGTGTGCGCAATGCACCTGCGACATCATATGAATTTTCTTCTATCCTTATCTCCCCTTTCCCTAATTTTCTCATGTGTTTCTATTTTAATGTATTTATATACTCCATTATTCTTGCCCGGAGAATTCCATGGACTGAGTAGCCTGGTGGGCTACAGTCCATGGGGTCACAAAGAGTCGGACATGACTGAGGGACTAACACACACACACACACACACACACATATACTTTTATAATGTACTTAAATGCTTTAGGCACAAGATAAATATTTAAAGACAACTAAGAAAAGATGGCGATTTTAACATCATAAGAATACATCTGAAATGTTAAAATCTGAGTGTGGAGCTTAGGGCATCATACAGCTTCTTGCCATCCCCCAGACAAGGGAAATGGCCACTTTGCTGTTGAGCCAATTCGACATCATCAGAACTATTTCTGTAACCTAAGAGAGTCTAGACCAGGATGGTAGCTGAGGACGTGGTGAGACGTGGTCAGGTTATAGCTATGTTCTGAAGGTTGAGCCTGGCAGATCTTCTGTCGGATTCTATTTGGGTTGCAAGAGAAAAGAGTCAAAGATGACGCTAAGGTTTTTTGCCTGAGCAACAGAAAAGATGGAATTGCCAGTACGTGAGATGTGGAAGAATGAAGGGAGAGAGACTTAGGAGGGGAGAGAGCTGATTGGTTTGGGACATGTTAAGTTTGAGATACCTATTAGACATCCAAGAAAAGACATATATGTATATAGGCAAAAGGATATATGCATCTTGAGTCTAGAAGTGAGATCTGAGCTGGATGTAGGATGACGTAGGAGTCATCAACATGTATATATTGTATAAGCCACGAAACTGGATAAGAACATTAGGGGAGTGAGTATAAATAGTACAGAAAGCAGAAGAACATGGTCTGTGACCTGGGAAGTCCATTAAGAAGTTGAGAAAATGAGGAAGAACCAACAAAGAACCTTGAAAACAAGCAGTGGCTTTTTGTTTTTTGGGGGTGTTTTTGTTTGTTTGTTTTTCCAAAAAAACAGATGAGGAAAACCAGGAGAATAGGGAATCCGAGAACCCAACATTTCAAGGGAGATAGAGCCATACTCTGTCAATGCTGCTCATGAGTCAAGCAAGATGAGAGTCAAGAATTGATCATTCAGTTTAGCTGCGTGCAAGTCACTAGTGACTTTGAAAAGATCCATTTTGAAGCAGTGAGGGGTTCACTGACACATGACTGGAATATGTTCAAGAGAACATATAAAAAGAAGGGCAGGCAGCTGCTCTTTTGATGACTATTTCTATAACGAGAAGCAGAGAAATGGAATGGAAGCTAGACAGGCAGGTGTGGTCAGAGAGGGTGCTGTAACACACGGAAGAAATAACAGCACACTTAAATGCTGATGGAGAAATTCTTTTGAGAAGGGAAAACAATGGTTAAGACAAGTAGAGGAAAAAATACCTGCAATGATTTCTGGAAGACCCAAGAGGAGAGTAACATGAAAGAAGACAGAGTGCACGGACTTTGAGGCTGGTAGTTGGGTCTATAGGGTGACAGAAGCAGTATCTTGTAGAAGTTGTTTTCTACTGCTTCTGTATGCTCAGTGAGATCAGAAGCAAGGTCATATCAGCTATTAGGGAGGATGAAAGAGTGATGTTGAAAGTTTGAGGAGAGAGAGAATTTCTAGGAGAGTAGAAGAGTGAATGGGCCAAAGGAATGCATCAGAATGGCTAGACAGCATTAAGGATCTGCTTGAGATTCATGCTAATAAATTTGAAGAGACCATCTCCATGGTTGGGTGTTTTTCTTCCCGTTGTGTTCAGCCATGCAAGTCCAGGTGGGGTTTCTCAAGGGCATAAGATACAAAGAAGAGGCAATTATGTTGAGGGTTTATGCAAAGGGGTGATCGTAATGGTGGACTTTGGGGTTGAAGCTGAGCAGGCAGGAGAATGAGGACTAAAGCCAGGAAAAGGAGGAGGCAGAAGGACAGTGAAAAGTGGAAGGATCAGTGAACTGTACATGCAGAGGACCAAGGCACTGCTGGAGTAAGATCAGTAGAGACAGTAGAATAGAAGAATAGAAAGTGGTGGTTGGAAAGAGAGATTCTTGAAATTGAGGTTATGGGGGGTCCTGCTTATGTTAAAGTCTAAAGCATGTCCCTTGGGAGAGAGTAACTGAGGTTGTTCTGAATGCAAGATAAGTAGACCAGAAGAGGTCAAGAAGCTGAAAGATAAAGGTGTAGGGAAGGATTGATTACCTTTGGGGTCACTGAAATCACTAAAATGTATGGCAAAACTAATATGGGAGAGAGTGACAATGAACGGTGTAGGGAAGGATTGATTACCTTTGGGGTCACTGAAATCACTAAAATGTATGGCAAAACTAATATGGGAGAGAGTGACAATGAACCAGAGCTAAACTCTTCCTATGAGAGGGACTGACTAGTGATGAGAAAGTGACTGTAACATGGGGGGACTGATGATGTGAGTTTCAAAACTGGTTTAGTTTGGCTCAGTTCAATAGCTCAGCATGTCTGACTCTTTGTGATCTCATGAACTGCAGCACCCCAGGCTTCCCTGTCCATCACCAACTCCCAGAGTCTACTCGAACTCATGTCCATTGCATTGGTGATGCCATCCAACCATCTCATCCTCTGTCGTCTCCTTGTCCTCCTGCCTTCAATCTTTCCTAGCATCAGGGTCTTTTCCAATGAGTTGGTTGTTCACATCAGGTGGCCAAAGTATTGGAGTTTAAGCTTCAACATCAGTCCTTCCAATGAACATTCAGGACTAATTTTCTTTAGAATGAACTGGTTGGATCTCCTTGCATTCTAAGGGACTCTTAAGAGTCTTCTCCAACACCATGGTTCAAAAGCATCAATTTTTCGGCTCTCAGCTTTCTTTATAGTCCAACTCTCACATCCATACATGACTACTGGAAAAGCCATAGCTTTAACTGGACAGACATTTGTTGGTAAAGTGATGTCTCTGCTTTTTAATATGCTGTCTAGGTTGGTCATAGCTTCAAGGAGATCGCCATTATCTTCATTCAGTTCAGTCACTCAGTCGTGTCCGACTCTTTGCGACCCCATGGACTGCAGCATGTCAGGCCTCCCTATTCATCACCATCCCCCAGAAGTCTACTCAAACTCATGTCCATTGAGTCAGTGATGCCATCCAATCATCTCATCCTCTGTTGTCCCCTTCTCCTTCCGCCTTCAATCTTTCCCAGCATCAGGGTGTTTTCCAATGAGTCAGTTCTTTGCATCAGGTGGCCAAAGTATTGGGTGTTTCAGCTTCAGCATCAGTGCTTCCAATGACTATTCAGGACTGATTTCCTTTAGGATTGCCTGGTTGGATCTCCTTGTAGTCCAAGAGACTCTCAAGAGTCTTCTTCAACACCACAGTTCAAAAGCATCAGTTCTTCGGTGCTCAGCTTTCATTATAGTCCAACTCTCACATCCATACATGATTACTGGAAAAACCATAGCTTTGACTAGATGGACCTTCGTTGACAAAGTAATGTCACTGCCTTTTAATATGCTATCTAGGTTGGTCATACCTTTTTTCCCAAGGAGATTATCTTCATTACTTCCACCATAGTTTGACCTCAGGTCAAACAACAGGAGGGGAACACAGCCCCATCTATCAACAGAAAATTGGATTAAAGATTTATTGAACATGGCCCCACCCATCAGAACAAGATCCAGTTTCCCCCTCAGTCAGTCTCTCCCATCAGGAAGCTTCCATAAGCCTCTTATCCTTCTCCATCAGAGGGCAGACAGAATGAAAACCACAATCACAGGAAACTAATCAAACTGATCACATGGACCACAGCCTTGTCTAACTCAATGAAACTATGAGCCATGCCATGTAGGGCCACCCAAGATGGATGGGTCATGGTGGAGAGTTCTGACAAAACGTGGTCCACTGGAGAAGGGAATGGCAAACCACTTCAATATTCTTGCCTTGAGAACCCCATGAACAGTATGAAAAAGGCAAAGCAGGTTGGGAGGAGGAATTGGGAGGAAGGTTTCTTGAACTTTGTGGATGTGGGGACCGGATGAAGCGATGATAGTGAATGAATAACAGATAGTGGCAACTGATTCTGCCCCCTTTCACAGTATAGCAAAAATATTGAAGGCTAATGATGCCTGAGTTTTTCTGATTCTCCTTAATAATATGGTTTGGGAAGTGAAGGTGGTCTTTGTTCACCGTAATACTAAGGCAATTTGACTTTTGCTCAATTTATGGCTCTTATTTTGTTACTGTTTACTTGTATTGGAAAGACCCTGTAGATTCATTACCAGGGATATTCTAACCTTAGTTTTTTTGAGAGTGCTTAACAGACATGACTTGCAACTAAACAATAACAGCAACAACAGCAACAAATGATAAATAGCTGTTCACTACTTATTACTGAAAGAAGTTAAGGAATATAGCAATTTAAGAAAATATGGATTAAGAAATGTAGTGAACAATCCAGACTTAGAGAATGAATTTATGGTTGCCAGGGGCAGGGAGGATGGGGGGGAAGGGATAGTTGGAGGGTTTGGGATGGACATGCACATCCTACTATGTGTTCCAGTACAGCACATGGAACTCTGCTCCACGTGATGTGGCAGCCTGCATGAGAGGGGCATTAGGGGATACTGGATCCATGTATAAGTATACCCGAGTCCCTTCGCTGTTCATCTGAAATGATCAAAGCATTGTTAATCAGTTATACCCCAACACAAAATAAAAAGTTTCTAAAAAAAGAAATATAGTGAACAGTCTTAGACAATTGTCTCATAGAATCAGTATCTATAGTGGAAAATATTTCATCAAAAATACCTAGAAAACTCAACCAAAAGCCCTTAAGTCTATAAAAAATTCAGGTGCCTATGAAGTGCCACATATAAGTGAGTCTCCAGGGGGCAGACTAGTTTTTTAAAACTGTGTATGAGCTGTAGGTATTTTGGTGAATTTTGAAACAGACCTGATTCAGGAGCAAGTGCTGGTTTGAGCTTTAGGTTTTTTTTCTAAGAGCTTGAACACTTGTGATAAGACATGGCATGAAAAAATAGGAGGAAATGAGGAAGTTCATGGGATTGACTGGCTTCATTAAAAACAGGTTAACAAAGCTTGAATAAATATTCTTTGAGAACTTTTCTGAGCTACCTACTTCTGTAAAACATAGGAGACAAAAATAAATTCATAGGAAGAAATAACGCACCAACTTTAGATAATTTTTCGGGCTCTGCATACCTCAGCTGTCAAATCCAGGTGGAGCTGGATTTACTGTTGTGGACTTGGGATATCAGCTCAGTTATAACATGTGTTCAACTGAGGCTTTGAAAATTAAGTATTAAATATTCCAAGCAATCATAGGACTACAGATGTCTTTTACTGAAGTACTTTGGAGAAGGACAGGCTGGGAATTTCTCGTCCTGCCAAGCATACGCAAGAGCATATGCAAATGGAAGCAGAAAGGTGAAATAACTCAAGGATGAACTGAAGATACAGCTAAAGGAACATAGCTCTGTCAACAGAACAGTGGGGGGTGGGAGTCAAGTGGAGACCCAGTCGTGAGCTGCTGTGGCTAGATTGGTTTGTAAATACACTGACCCAAAAGCAAGGAAACTGATGGGAAGGTAGAAAAGCCACCGAATAGTGATTGAGCATCATCTCAGTCTAGGGGGAAGTGGGATTATCTTCTGAGAGAGAAAGAGGAGAATTTACGTATTCATTCATTCTTCCTCTCCTCCGTTCTCAGCAAACATTCAGGAAACCAGGCATCAGGCTAGCTACAGAGGTTATCAAGATGAAAACAGCAAGGCTATCAAGATGAAAACCACTCTCAAATTGCTCATAGTGTAATTGGAGTTAGGCATGCAAAAACAGACAGTGCATTGGACGGATGTCATAATAGAGGGTACAGGATGAACCAAGCATGAAGAAGGTCTCCTGGGGAATCTGGAGCAGCTCCACAGGGGAGGTGCTGTTTGAGCTGAGACTTGAAGGGGGTCATCAAGTAGAGAAAAGTGGGGGAGGATGAAAGACAGAAGGAGCAACGTGAGCAATGGCCTGGAGGGAGAACCATGGAGTGGGAGATACTGGAGGAATACTAGTGTCTGTGTAGAACGTTGGAAGGCAGGGTATTGGGAACCACAAGAGCTGAGCCTGGAAAGAAAGCTGGGCCTGATGAGGAAGGCCATCATCTGCCTCACTAAGGCATTGAGCGCTAGTCCTCCAGGTCTCTGGGGTTCCTCCAAGTCCTGCAGCGCCAAGGTCTCGGGGAACACCTGGGAGATGAGGTACAGACGGGAGACACATTTCCCTGCCCACTTTCCATTGCCACCACTTCAGCAAAGTAGCTCTACTTTCTAAATGTGAACATGAATATAAGATTTTAAAGGTAAATTTAAAATGTAGTACTTTAAATTTAAAATTTTTAATGTAGTGTATCGTAAATGACTTTGTTTTTTAGAACAAGAGTAGGTTCACAGCAAAACTGAGCAGAAAGTACAGAAATTTCCCCTTACATCATATACTCACAGCTTCCCCCACTATCAACATCCCACATCAAAGTAGTATATTCATTACAGTCTTACTGTAATGAATGTATTATTATTACATGCCGAATGTATTATTCATACATACCATGAATGTATTATTACATTGACGTACTATTATCTCCCAAAGACTATATTTATATGTATAACTTTGGTGTTTTACATTCTGTGGGTTTGGACAAATGTCATAATAGATATTCGCCATCATAGTATTATACAGAGTAGTTTACTGCCCTTAAAATCCTCTGTGCTCTGCCTATTTTTTCTGACCTCTAACCCCTGGCAACCACTGACCCTTTTACTGTTTCCATAGCTTTGCATTTTCCAGAGTTTCATGTAGTATGCACATCCTATAGTATGCAGTCTTTTCATATTGGCTTCCTTTACTTAGTAATATGCATTTAAGTTTCTTCCATGTCTTTTTATGGTTTGATAGCTCATTTCTTTTTAGTGCTTCATGTTACATTTTGAAGGAAAAACAGCATCCTTCTTCCAAAAAAAAAAAAAAAAGAGTGTTAAAGCCCTGCTCCAGCTTGTGAAAAGCCATTGAAAAACTAGAATCAGGAGTAGGACATGATAAGATGTATTTGAATTGTTTTCTGGAAACGATGTGAAGGCTAGATTAGAGGGGGAAAGAGTTGAGCCTGGGGTCAGATGATGAGGCAGTGGTAATAAAGATGGACAGGAAGAAGGTGATTTTTTTTAAAGGAGGAAGAATAAACAGGACTTAGTGACCTTGGGGTTCAGAATTAGAGGTCTCCATGAACAGAGTTCCGGATTGGGCATGTGGGTGGCCAGGCTGAAATCTCAGAAGGAGGAAATGTAGGAGGGAGCAGTAAGAAAAAGGAAGAGGAGAGGCAGAAGCACCGTTGGCTAGAGGAGACCCAAGAGCCTGCCAGCATCGGCTTCAGATATCCAGAGGGCCCCGGGAATGCAGCAGAGAGCTCCAACCAGCAGTAAAGACCCAGGAGCTTCTAACAGGGGTGAACCCATGGTTGTCACTGAAGTCACCTGCAAATACAGAGGACTGAGGTATTTAGACAGGTTTAGGACACTTGCCTTTTGGAGTCTCTCAGGCTGTATGCTCCCTGAGAGCAGAGATCTCCTCTGTTTGTTTTTTTTTCCCTACATCCCTGTTAACAGATCATGGTATCTGGCAAGTAGTAGGTGCTCAAAAATAGTTATTGAATAGAAGACTGGGTAAGTGGGTCAATTGCTAAGGAATGACAAAATGCACAGTGGGTAGCAGTGAGGATCCAGAGAAAGTCAGAAATGATGAATTACTGGGGTCTAGCCAGCCCAGTTTTTTGGCTTTCTCCAGCAGCGTATCAACACAGAAACAAAGAAGGCCAAGTGGAGCTGGGAGGTGGGGAGAGAGCAGAGAGAAACCCAACACATGTCAGGACCAGGGGATCTACTGTGTACATAGTGACGCGAGTCCACACTGGGCTGGGCTCGGAGCTCTCAGTCCTGCAGATAGAAAGGGCGTCTGCCCCACACATTGGGAGCAGGAAGTCCTTCTGATTCGTGCCACAGGAGGTCATACCCCACAGTGGGCACAGCTGCTGGGAAGGGGCAGACTTCATCCTGCCACTCACTCTGAGATATACATGCCTCTATCCACTTAAGAGGCTGGCAAGAGAAAAGGCGTGTGATGGTTAATTTTATTTGTCAACTTGACTGGGTCCCAGGGTACCTGGATTGGTCAAACATTATTCCAGGTGTGTCATGAGGATGACTTTGGATGTGACGAATGTTTGAATTTGTAGACTACATAAAGCAGATTGCCTCCCTAATGTAGATGGGTGGCCCTCCTTCAGTTAGCTGAAGGCTTAAATACAACAAAAAGGCCTAGACCCCTCGAACAAAAGCAGACTCCTCCAGCCTGACTGCTTCAAGCTGGAGCATCAGATTTTTCTGGCCTTTGAACTCAAAATGAAACATTGTCTTTTTTTGGGTCCTGCTGGCTTTTGGACTAGAATTTACACCATCAGCTCTTTTGATCCTCAGGCCTTCAGACTTGGACTGAACCTATACATGGGTTATCATGGGTCTTGAGCTGCAGATGACAGATCTTGGGACTTCCCAGCCTTCACAACTGGGACCCAATTCCTTATAAGAAATCAATCTCTGTGTGTGTGTGTGTGTGTGTGTGTGTGTGTAATTTCTATATATAAAAATATATTTTTTATATTTTATTGTATATTATGTGTCATGACTAGTGTCATGATTATGTGTTATGACTAGTCACTTAGTCATGTCCAACTCTTTGTGACCCCCTGGACTATAGTTCACCAGGATCCTCTGTCCATGGAATTCACCAGGCAAGAATACTGGAGTGGGTAGCCATTCCCTTCTCCAGGGGATCTTCCCAACCCAGGGATCAAACCTGGGTGTCCTGAATTGCAGGCAAATTCTTTACCATCTGAGCCACCAAGGAAAGCCATTATATATTATAATTATATATAAAATATATAAATATTACATATAAAAAGATATATAGCAAGGAATTTTATAAGAAGTTATAAGATTCTACTTCTCTGGAGAACTCTAATAAAAGCATATTGCTAGTTTTGTAAAAATATCACACAGGTGCTTGTGGCAAGGCAAATAGTCAGGTATTTCTAGGATGTGATCAAGGTTGTGGGAAGATGGGAGGAGCTCAGATGAGGGGGTATGTGATCGCTTCCTCCGTTTTCAGCTGAGCACATTTGGAACTTCATGCAGGATACCATCATCCCCTAAGGAGTCCTCCTGGGCTGTTCACTGGTCAGGAGGCATTTTATGCATTCCTGCCAGACTGGGCTGGGCCTGGATCTAAACAGTGAAGAAAAGAAGGAACACCCATGCCTTCAGGGCCCTGATTTCTACAGACCTCAAGGCAGTTAATTCCCAGGCAGAGCAAACTGACTCCATGATCATCCTGTTCTGTTTATTCAGACAGCCCTTTCGCTCTGCATTCTTGAAGGGATAGAGTCATAAAGTAAAACATTTGACATCTTGAAGACACTGAGTCTCTCAGGAGGTGTGTCTTCTCAACTCTGTCTGGACAGCAGAATTCCCTGTGGTGCTTTTTACAATGCAGATAACCAGTCTCCACCCAGACCTTTTGAATAAGAGTCTGCCAAGGCACAGGTGTTTTGTTTTGTTTTTTTTTGTTAAGGCACAGGTGTTTTTAAGAGACTGTTCCAAGGATTCTGAGGCAGTTGTAGGACTGGAACTCGTTGTCCTTACCACAGAGAAGGCGATAGTGACTTACATGGGCTGGTGACCGGAGAGCCAGGCGGTGGCTATGCTTTCTATCTGCCTAGCTGGCTGCTGTGCTCAGGTCCAGGCCTCGGAGCTGGCGAGGCCTCTGCACCTGAACTGGGGTCGCCAAGAGGAAAACCTGCCCAGCCCAGGGCTGGCCTTGGGGTTCTCTGTATCCCGGGAAGGCTCCTGGCTCGTCCCTCTCTGCCTTAGGGACACTCTCAGCGCACTAAGTATTTTGACACTAGGAAAACATGACGCGAAATGTTTAACATGGCTGATAAAATTTTTGTGACACCCTTCATGATATTCATTCTTGCTGTTAAGGCCGATATAAACTAGCCACTTCTTATATTATTATAATAACATAACAGTAACAACATTAAGTATTTATAAAGTGCCTCCAAGAAACGAGAAGCAAATTTAAAGGGCAATTTCTTCTGTCAGAGAGTTTACCAGTTTTTCTGCATAACACAGAGTGAACTATCTTAAGACCATGACACCCACAGAATTTAAATGGTGCATGAATATTAAACATGTAACAAGTGAGTTTTAGGCTTGTCACGTCTCCTGGAATGTCTACCTTGAGTAAATGCCATGGTGCATACACATTAAAAATGATGAGGCATTGATATTTTTTTTAAAGGGTTTTAGAATATTTATTTTGGGTTTTCTACTTTGATAGATAAAATCCTTCTTCAGAATTGCTGACAAGTTGGCTGCCCTCTGAATTACCAGGGGCTGCCATTCATGTGCTCTTGCCTCCCTCATAGAGGGTGTCAGGAGCTGAGACACAGCTGGGGTGACAGATGGGCAGCCTGATCCTCCACACACTGTCAGCGTTAGGTTCCGGGAGGAGCTGGAGAAGAGAAAGGAGAAGAGTCTACACAACCCTAAGTTCACACACTTGCACACACACACACACACGCACACACGCACACACACCCTCATCTCCCTCCGTGCAGTTACACACACACACACACACACACACGTGCGCGCACACACACACGCACACACACACATGCACACACGCACACACACACCCCCTCATCTCCCTGGGTGCAGTTACACACACACACACACACACACGTGCGTGCACACACACACGCACACACACACATGCACACACGCACACACACGCGCGTACACACACGCGCACACACACACATGCACACACGCACACACACGCGCGTACACACATGCGCACATGCACACACATGCATGCACACACGCGCACACACACACGCACACGCACACACACCCTCATCTCCCTTGGTGCAGTTGTAAAGGATGAGTAGCCCTCATTTGTTAACCTATGATCCAAAAATGAAACAAGTAATTGCAAAGCCATCAGATACTAGGGGAGGCTAAGTTTTCTCCAGATTCAGACATGGGCACTTTGTTGAAACTGATGACAATTTGTAAACATGGCCTCACAGCTGTGAGAGGGAGAATAAGTTTTTGCAGTCATCACCCACTTTACAGATGACAAAGATAGAGTCAGGAAGAGGGGAAATGATTTGATCAAGGTCAGTGATAGAGATGACAGAGCCCCCATTTCCTGCCCCTGGCCCCTCCACCAGCTGCCACTCTGCCTGCCTCCAGTCTCCACATGCTCATAGTCACTGCATCTCCACATCTCTCTTCCTTGAAAAGAGAGCAGCTGGGCCAGGCATGTGAGCCCCTGCCAGCTCCAACAGTCGTGATACGAGCAGCAGTCAAGTTCGCTGTGACTCCAGCGTGGCAGCTGGGGAAGTGCCTTTACTCTACTTTAGAAGGAGAAAATTCCAGAGCCTAAACAACTCCTCGCATCACTCTCCAGAGTAGGCAGAGATCCGTCAAAGCTCCACAGACAGAATGGGGCTCAGAATCTGTGGTCCATGACCAGGTGATCTAAAGACTTCAAAGTGAGAAGGCAGCTGAGTGCAAGCATTTTGGTTCTGTGTGGATGCCCCGAATGCCTTTTCCTCCTGCACGTGCCGCCCTAGAGACCTCATGAAGTCCTGCTGTAGCTCCTGTCTTCAAGAAACACAGTTCTGTACATGCCCGTCTGTTCATGTTATTCACCCAGAGTTTTCCCCGTACAATCTACAGTTATAAAGAGTACATTTGTAAGATTATTTTCCTATACTTTTTAAAAAGTTTAATTGGAGGATAATTCAGTTCAGTTCAGTTCAGTTGCTCAGTCGTGTCCGACTCTTTGCAACCCCATGAACCGCAGCACTCCAGGCCTCCCTGTCCATCACCAACTCCCGGAGTTTAGCCAAACCGATGTCCATTGAGTCGGTGATGCCATCCAACCATCTCACCCTCTGTCGTCCCCTTCTTCTCCTGCCTTCAATCTTTCCCAGCATCAGGGTCTTTTCAAATGAGTCAGCTCTTAGCATCAGGTAGCCAAAGTATTGGAGTTTCAGCTTCAACATCAGTCCTTCCAATGAACACTCAGGACTGATCTCCTTTAGGATGGACTGATTGGATCTCCTTGCAGTCCAAGGGACTCTCAAGAGTCTTCTCCAACACCACAGTTCAAAAGCATCAATTCTTCAGCGGTCAGCTTTCTTCATAGTCCAACTCTCACATCCACACATGACCACTGGAAAAACCATAGCCTTGACCAGACGGACCTTTGTTGGCAAGGTAATGTCTCTGCTTTTTAATATGCTATCTAGGTTGATCATAACTTTCCTTCCAAGGAGCAAGCGTCTTTTAATTTCATGGCTGCAATCACCATCTGCAGTGATTTTGGAGCCCAAAAAAATAAAGTCAGTCACTGTTTCCCCATCTATTTGCTATGAAGTGATGGGACCGGATGCCATAATCTTAGTTTTCTGAATGTTGAGCTTTAAGCCAACTTTTTCACTCTCCTGTTTTACTTTTATCAAGAGGCTCTTTGGTTCTTCTTCTCTTTCTGCCATAAGGGTGGTGTCATCTGCATATCTGAGGTTATTGATATTTCTCCCAGCAATCTTGATTCCAGCTTGTGCTTCTTCCAGCCCAGCATTTCTCATGATGTACTCTGCATATAAGTTAAATAAGCAGGGTGACAATATGCAGCCTTGATGTACTCCTTTTCCTGTTTGGAACCAGTCTGTTGTTCCATGTCCAGTTCTAACTGTTGCTTCCTGACCTGTATACAGGTTACTTTACAATATTGTGGTGGTTTTTGCTGTACATCAACATGAATCAGCCATAGGCATACATGTGTCCCCTCCTTCCTGATGAACAGATAAGGAAGTTATGGTACATATACACAATGGAATATTGCTCAGCTATAAAAAGGAATACATTTGAGTCAGTTCTAATGAGGAGGATGAACCTAGAGCCTATAATCCAAAGTGAAGTAAATCAGAAAGATAATTATCATATATTAAGGCATATACATGGGACCTATACTCTTTATAAAAAATTTTTTCTGGTGGTGTTGCATAGCATATGGGATCTTAGTTCTCCAACCAGGGCTAGAACCCACAGGCCCTGTACTGGAAGGGCAGAGTCTAAACCACTGGACTGCAAGGGAAGTCCCTCCTATACTCTTTGCAATGTAAGAACCCAAACGAAAGTTTCTATTTCAGTCAAACATGCAACTGAGCTACTCTAATAGTGAGGCTAAAAAATGAGGGAATCAGTTGGGGTGCTGGCCTCTTGCACAGGTGAGGCTGTGCTTCTGATGTGCTTGGATTCTTCGAGTCAGGACCGCAGGGAGGGCAGCGTTAACGCCCGAGGTGTGGGCTGCTGTGGGTCAGCACACTGAGCGGAAATGTGTGGAGATTTGTATATAGGCCTTAGAGGCCTCAGACGGATGAAGTTAGGAATAAAATCTCAGTTCTCGTTAGAACTATTGCGTGTAAATTAGTCAGGAGCCTTCTTGAGTAAGTGAACGGAAAACCCAGCTCAAAGCAAAGCAAAACCATCAGCTTAGCCTAAATTGGAAAATTTTAGGCTCATAGGGACAGTGAGCCCAAATGACTTGATCCAGGGATCAGATTGTGAGCTCTGCAAGCTGAAGGTTGGTGCATTCTCAGACTGCTCTCAGGGTGACAAGATGGCTGCACACACCCCAAGTGTCATTTCCCACTGGTTCTGACTAGCTTATAAACCCATCTCTGAATCAGTCACTGAAGAACTGCCAGCAATCAAGAATCACCCATGAGGCAGGGGAAGGGTTTCAATCCACCCCCAACCACATTCCTAAAGGAAACCCAGAGGGCTCTTGCTTAAAGTGCCCTGAGTTCCTCTGCTCTTGAGTTAAGAAAAGAGACCTTTGGATCCTAAAATTCCTCCCGGCACTTGTTTTAGCTTATCTGAGCTTTTTCTATGTCAATGGTGGCCAAGGTTGGAAATGAGAATTCTCCCGGCCTTTCTGTAGCCTGAGGGATGCTCAGGGTCTATTGGGTCAGCTCTGCTGGGTTACCCTCTGCCACCAGTGTTTGCCTAATGGACAAAACTTTTCTCAGCAGGGTAAATACGATACGTAGCTTTGCCTTTTTAATACTTCCCCTATCATCTTGAAGGATCTGTGAGACGTCATTTACAAATAGAAACTTCATCCTAATACCTGAGTGATGACGATATGCAAAGGAGGACCTCCAGGACGGCGCAACAGAAAATACCATCAGTGCTCACTTTACATCTGCCAACTAATTAAATGAGAGGAAGAAGAGGTGCCCCAGCATTCAATTACAGAAAGTGCCTGAAGTAATGAGCAGTAGCTACATTAGAGCTGACAGTCTAACCATGGGGATTTCTTCAGGTTGAAGAGCAGGAAACAGGAGATGAAAGTCCTGGCTTGGGTCTACTTGCAATTTTTACTGGAAACAAGTTTCTTCTTAGTCTCTGGCTCTCTCACTTCCCATTTCTCTGCCCTCTGCTCTAGCCACCCTCTCCTTTGTTCCATTCTGAGCAGAAACTGTGGCCCAACTCAGCCGACCTGCTCGGTGATACTTGAAGGGCTGCTGGCTGAAGAGAGGAGGCAAGACTGACCCTGAGACTCATTTTTGGAAGTGATCCTCTGCCCGACTTTGTGACTGGTTGCACCATTCCAGTCGCCCTCTCTTCCAGCACTTTTCTTTGGAAGGCTGGCTGGCTGCCCTGGTCCTGCAGGTGGATGGGCTGCCTCAGATGCCACCCGTGTCTCAGCTTGAGCTCTTAGAGGGCAGAAACTGCAGCTGATTCCATCATCCCTGGAAAGCATGGGACCTGCACTCCTGTCCTTCAGTTGTGTGTCCGAGGACTGCAGGAGAGGTGCCAGACACCATGCTGGGGAAACAAGAAATGCACCAGAGCACCAGAGGCTGCCCTCACACTGCAGGGAGCAGGGGGGGAGCAGTGGCCTGGTTCCCAGGCAGGATGAGCTCCGTGGGCTGTGTCCCCAGAGGACACTGTGAATTTATACTCGCTGGTGATAGCTTTTTTTTTAGTCTGACTTATCTCCTGCTGGATTATCAGTTCAGAATACATGCTTAGATCAGAGAAAGTACTCATTTATGATGCTCATATATACTCATTTATGGAATGAATGAATGAATGAATCATAGTGTGACCAGTGCTCTGAGAGAAATATGAAGGTCTGTGTTAACTCATACGAGGGCTGCCTAAGAGGAGATCATGGAAGGCTCCCTGGAGAAAGAGATATCTGAGTTGAGTATGAGAGGATGAGTTAGGGTAGAATAGAGCCAGGTCAAAGAGAAAATAAGGGAAAAAGCAGCCCATCAATGACAGAGGTAGAAAGACAGAGAAATAGAGGTGTAAGACTCTCAGACTCTGTTAGAAGACATGGAAATGACACCTATGATGAAGTGACTTCTTCTGGGGACTTGAGAAGGTGCTGATAGGGATAGTTGGATCTTGAAGGATGAATAAGAACCTGTCAGGTGAATAAGAGAAAAAAAGCTACAGGCATTCCTTTAAAAAAAAAAATTCCACTCGTCCCTTCTCTGAGATCTAGGCTTGATGATTGCTTTCCTGATCGTCCACATCTAGCTAGAGGCTTCCTGTTAGTTCTCACCAGAACCGCTCTTACCAGCATGTGGTATTTTTCTGTCTTCCCCATTGGCTGAGAGCTCCAGGAAAGAGAAACCATTATTATTATATATTTGCCTCTTTGACCCCACCTCTGGCCTGGCCCTGAAAAATTATGGAGCTCAAGTCCGGGAGATAGTGAAGAATAGGGAAGCCTGGCTTGCTGCAGTCCATGGGGTTGCAAAGAGCAGCACACAACTTAGTGGCTGAAAAACAAGTATTTTCTACATGAATGGATAAATAAATTTCAGGAAGGGAAGCCTTGGAGTCTAAACCAGCATGGCTGGAGAAAGAACTACATGGGAGAGAAAGTGATGAGCGATGACTTTGGAAAAATTATGAAGAATATTGGAAACCATGCCATGAAGCTTGGAATTTATTTGTTTTGTGTTGAGAAGTCACTGAAATATTTCAAGGTGTTGTTTGACCAGATGCATTGTAAGAAGCCCATTCTGGTCGCTGTGGTTACACTGCAGACAGGAAATTAGAGAGGCTTGGGAATAGAGGCAAGGAGACAAGCTGCAAATGACTCAAATATTCTCACTTTTACAGAAGATTAAATGTAACAGTCAGTTAATTGCCTACTAACTGTGAGCCCCGTTCATCACACTGTGAGCTTATACACAGAGCCTGTGCAGAATACCTAGGGGGGCTGTGAAGTAAATGAGGCTTGACCAAATTAGCAAAAAACTGGTAAAGAAAATGTATAAGGAAGTGTTTTTTTTTTTTAAGTATAAAATAAAGTATCTGAAGAAAAGAACTAACATAGGTGTGAGGGTACTAAGTTTCAAAGATTGGGTAAAAAATTTTCCTAGATACCTTCTTTAAGGAAAATAACAGAGATAAATGGAAAACTTTTAAATGGGAAAATAAAAATCAGACAAATTTGAAGAAAAAAAGAAGTGAAATGTGGGTGTAAATTAATGAAATAAAGTAGAATTCAAGCAAAGATAAGATGCAGCAATGAGAGATGGTAATCAGTGGAGTGGGGTCCCCGAGAAGGATCCAGGGATGGGCCTGCAAGAAACAGCCTTGGGAAGATGAAGGAACCCTCTTCCACAGGGACACAAAGAGGGAGGAAAGGAAGGATGTTGTCTTAGTTTGTGTTCCCTTAACTTGGAAGCCAGTGTGGAGTGCACACCCACCTGAGGGTGAGGAAGGCGGGCCGTTCAAATACTGGAAGCATCCGAAAGCCCACAGGAAGATGGGCAAGACCCCAGTCCCATCTGCTATGGGTCGCTTGGCAACTTTGGTAGCAGGAAGTGAAGGGGTTTACAGTTCATTTCTTTTATGTTCTCTGTGAAGCAGGAGGTAGGTTTATCTGGTGACATTAAAGGAAGAGGAGGTAGGACTGAGGTTGAGACAAATACGGCAGGTTTGAAAACTAAATGGACAGGGGGTAACAGTTAAGAGCCAGAGGATTGGTGGACTCTATGTATAGTTACTGTAGACCAAGAATTTACAATGCATGGCTGCAGTTTGTGATGTTCTCCAGCACAGCTCAGCATCTTGGTTATAGGTGATGAGTAGCCAGACAGTCAGATTCATCTAGGTGTAAATTTTTGCCAGGCGGGTGAAATAAAGGAAAATTGATGTAATGGAGCTGAAAAAGGGCAAAAGTATCTTCTAAATGATGAAACATGTCATCTAGCCATCCTAATCTCCCTGGTTAAGGAAGAACTTGAAGATAGAATAGATGGACTGGAAGAAGGTAAAGAGTCTGAGGACAGAGTGTGTAGGGATGACACTAAATAAAATCTGCAAGAGTGAGAGCTTGTAGCATGTGAGGACTTATATTTGGAATACAAATGAGGCACACTTCTACCCAAGTTCTCTTGTGTGCAAATTCAGTTCTGTATTTCATGGCACCTTTGTGGTCTTCTATTTCCACCTCATCAACCATATACCATTTCTTCTAATAGTCATTGCCTACATTTTTTTCCACTCATCTGTCTTTTTAAAAAAATTTTTTAAATTTATTATTTTACTTTACAATATTGTATTGGTTTTGCCATACATCGAATTGAATCCTCCATGGGTGTACATGTGTTCCCCATCTTGAAACCCCCCTCCCACCTCCCTCTCCATCCCATCCCTCCGGGTCATCCCAGTGCACCAGCCCTGAGCATCCTGTCTCATGCATTGAAACTGGACTGGTGATTTGTTTCACATACGACAATTTTCATCTTTCAATGCCATTCTCCCATATCATCCCACCCTCGCCCTCTCCCACGAGTCCAAAAGTCTGTTCTATACATCTGTGTCTCTTTTGCTGTCTTGCACACAGGGTTATCGTTACCATCTTTCTAAATTCCATATATATGCATTAGCATACTGTGTTGGTGTTTTTCTTTCTGGCTTACTTCACTCTGTATAATGGGCTCCAGTTTCATCCACCTCATTAGAACTGATTCAAATGAATTCTTTTTAATGGCTGAGTAATATTCCACGGTGTATATGTACCACAGCTTCCTTATCCATTTGTCTGCTGATGGGCATCTAGGTTCCTTCCATGTCCTGGCTATTATAAACAGTGCTGCGATGAACATTGGGGTGCACGTGTCTCTTTCAGATCTGGTTTCCTCGGTGTGTATGCCCAGAAGTGGGATTACTGGGTCATATGGCAGTTCTATTTCCAGTTTTTTAAGGAATCTCCACACTGTTCTCCATAGTGGCTGTACTAGTTTGCATTCCCACCAACAGTGTAAGAGGGCTCCCTTTACTTGAGAGTTTACAATATCCAGGGTGTGCTGTCTGTAATTTCTATACCAGTGTGACTTTAAGAAGTCTGAGCACTCTCTTCAGGCACTGTGGTGGCTTCTGTGTTGATCTTCCAGCTGACCTCCTGGAGACACAGGGAAAAGACAGTGGACTCTCAACTCACTCTGATAAAAGGGGAACAGGGACACAGAATATTGGACATGCATTTATGTTTTTCTTTGGAATGAACTTTGTATTTCTTTTGGATATAGATGCCATAGTCATGAAAAATCAAGTTGTCTAGAGGTCATAAAATTTGTAGGAACAGTATAATGATCTCATAGCCCACCTCTGACTAGGCTTTAGTTAAGCTTTTGACTTTCCATAATGAATTAGTCATTCTATGTAGCACTAGTGGGAGAAATTCTGCCCTGACCCCACCAAACTGATGTGTCTCGCTGGCACCCTACTCTTTCAGAATTGGTGACCCTTGTAAGCTTGTCCCAGAGAACAAGACTGCTGATGCTCTTTTTTGTTTCCACTAAGCTATTTCTGTTGCAATCATTTACTTCCACTGGGATTTTTGCAGAAGGTTAATAGTGCTAATAAAAATGAAAGGCAAAGCACCAAAGAGCGCATCTTGAAAGAATAGTCTATAATCATTTGTGTGGTCGGGGCTGAAGACTCTGCAAGGTATTACCATCTCCAGTTTGGGGTAAAGACCAACTTCTACCTCCTTTATTGAATTCTTTTTTGCCCTCTTCAGGGTCAGTACTTAATGTCTCTTTTCCTACCACTCTGGGTTTCCCATCAAACTTGGAGCTTGAAGAGGGATTGAGTCCATTTCAATGACCAGGTCACAACTCTGGCTGTCATTATAAAGTCACTTGGGAGCTTTTAAAAATACTTGCCTGGGCCCTTCCTCAGATCAACCAGACTAGAATCTTCAGGGGGAGCATGGCATCAGCTCCCAGGAGGTCCTACTAAGTGGGCCAGAGTTGAGGATAGCTGGCATGGACAAACTCTGCTTCCTGGCTCCCCACCCAAGTTAGTTGCTCATCAGAGGGCTAAGTCCATCCTTAGAAACTTTGAGCACCTAAGAGATTTTGATTCCTAGGCAGCATGCAGGACGCACAACCATAGAGCAGGGTGGATGCCTCTTTTGGTGCCCACTGAAAAAAGAAAGGTGTTTATGTTTCATTTAGCTTTAGTCTGTTAAAATTCAGAATTTCACAGCATTTTCAATGTTTTAGTCTACTCATCACTCTCCATGTGTCATTTCAAATGATCCATAATGTAATAAATAGTAAAGTTTTTGAGATTTGTTGAGATGGGTAGACTAAGAATTCATACATTCCAATGTTGACTTTGGCTTTCACTACCACCTCTGGAAAGGTTATATATCTTCCTATGGAACTTCTTTTGCTTCAAATAGTATCTCTTTAGAAGATAAGAAGGAAAGTAACATTTCAGTTCAGTTCAGTTGCTCAGTCGTGTCCGACTCTTTGCAACCCCATGAACCGCAGCACTCCAGGCCTCCCTGTCCGTCACCAACTCCCGGAGTTTACCCAAATCCATGTCCATCAAGTTGGTGATGCCATCCAACCATCTCATGCTCTTGTCAGCCCCTTCTCCTCCTGCCTTCAATCTTTCCCAGCATCAGGGTCCTTTCCAATGAGTCAGCTCTTAGCATCAGGTGGCCAAAGTATTGGAGTTTCAGCTTCAACATCAGTCCTTCCAATGAACACGCAGGACTGATCTCCTTTAGGATGGACTGGTTGGATCTCCTTGCAGTCCAAGGGACTCTCAAGAGTCTTCTCCAACACCACAGTTCAAAAGCATCAATTCTTTGACACTCAGCTTTCTTTATAGTCCAACTCTCACATCCACATATGACCACTGGAAAAACCATAGCCTTGACTAGACAGACCTTTGTTGGAAAAGTAATGTCTCTGCTTTTTAATATGCTGTCTAGGTTGTTCATAACTTTCCTTCCAAGGAGTAAGCCTCTTTTAATTTCATGGCTGCAATCACCATCTGCAGTGATTTTGGAGCCCAGAAAATAAAGTCAGTCACTATTTCCCCATCTATTTGCCATGAGGTGATGGGACCGGATGCCATGATCTTAGTTTTCTGAATGTTGAGCTTTAAGCCAACTTTTTCTTTCTCCTGTTTCACTTTCATCAAGAGGCTCTGTAGTTCTTCTTCACTTTCTGCCATAAGAGTGGTGTCATCTGCATATCTGAGGTTATTGATATTTCTCCCGGCAATCTTGTAACATTTAGTGAGCACCTATTGTATGTGCAGTACTGTTCTAGACACTTGGTATATGCTATTGAAATCATTAAGAGCATGGACGGTGACGTTTGTCTGCCTGGGCTTATATCTCAGCTGTCACCTCCCTCCCACCCCCACCACCAGTAAATAAACTCAAATCAGAGGGGTTGTGAGTTCCAAATGAGATTGTGTCTAAAAGTATGTAGCACAGTGCTTGGCACATTGTAAGTTATATAAAAAGTATTCCATCATCATCTTATTTTGTTCTCACAACAACACTGGAGTAGGTATCAGTATCTATTTTAGAGATGAGTCAAGTCTCAAAGGTGAATCTATTTAGCCACAGACATACACAACCTCATGTGTATCTGAAAGAAAATGAAAATGCCTACCCTTCATGATTTTTTTTTAAATAAGAGAATTAATTTTAGAAGGCACCAAGTAAGACATGCGAGAGAGTTGATCTGCAAAAGTCAAATCTGCCTGAGGTGTTGGAGAGGCAGTGATGAGCAGGTCAGAGAAATGCCCTGTCCTTGTGGAGGACAGGCTGAACTCTCTACCTAGCCTTCAGGAATCGTGAGGGGTTGGACACACCAGACCATTTGGTCCCACATTCTTCTCCTCAGTTAGGCACTCTTTTTCTTACCTCGTTAATAGAGAGTTCTAACTCTTCATGGTGGGTGATCCCTAAGTTTCTTAACTAATCACAAAATGCTAGAAGATGGAGTCTTCAGGAGGTTATCTTTGCTGCCCCAGGAGTTTCTTCTGGACACAGCCATCCTAGCTTCTTAAAACCAGGACTCCTGGTGCTGACAGAAGGAGAAATTAGTACCAGCACTGCTTTAAGATGGAAAATGCAAGTGATCTCCTACCATAATGACTCCTGAGACCCAGGTCAATGTGCCAGCCACCCTTCAGAATATTCTGTCATTGTATATACCCATGTGGTAGCTGATGGATACCCAAGCCACAAACTCATATAACGGCCACAGATAAATTTATTCAGATTTACTCATTTCCAAGCAATGAATAAATGAAAAGAAAATCATCAGGCAGTAAAAGTTTATCAAACATTACTACTAGTGTGATCACTTCTCTGCTGTTTTTGAATTCATTCATTCATGAAACATTTAATAAACCCCTCTTATGTACCAGGCTTTATGTAGTTTCTAGGTATACAAAGATTATCCTAAGATGTTAGTTGTTTTGAAAATCTCTCAGGGTGGCCTGTCCTCTGTGTTTGAGAACTGCATTGTTCTCTTCAAGTATTGTTGATGCAGACATGTAATTTTTATATTCCTTGATGCTTCTGACTACCTAAATCTCTAGATAGCTTTCTGTACAGTACATTAGGAAATTTCATTCCATAACTGTAAAGTTGGGACTGTGTGGTTATAATACTGCCATTTCCTCAATGCCAAAGCCTGGGTGGGAGCACCAGTGTCCAAGGGATGCTGCCAAGAGCTCTTCTGGGCTTCTTCCTTACCACAATATAGTATACTCTCAGGATGGTACTATACTCTCAGTAGTATACTCTCAGTATACTATTATACTCTCAGTATAGTACAAAATATCCTTTCAAAGGTAAGGGACTCTATGTAGAGTTTGGATTAAATGGGATCTCCTAAAACTTAAGATACACCAACATGGTTTCATGATTTAGTATTGCTTGTGTATTTTCTTATTTAACATGATAAATTTCTATATACAATTACTGAAAAAGGAAGATCTCTGTAGCTTAGTTAGAAATAGAGAGTCAGTGCATAACAATTTTCATGCATAGTTCCATGGAAAATGCTAAAATATTTCATCTGCTTGACACGGCTATCCATTTTTCATTAGGAAAAGGATATTATAGATTAAAAAGAAAAAGCTGAAATCATTAACAGCTGGAAACCATCAAGTATGGATAAAATAAGCTACTCTTTATATGCAAATTCACAAATCTACAGGGAAGCATGGGAACTGGGTTAATTTGAATGTAATAGGTTTGAGAACTTTTTGATAAGTCTTTAGGTTTTTGCTAAATTATCCCTTATTTATTTCCTCAGTTTTAATTTCTCTACATTTCAAAAATGTCTTAGACAAAAAGTTTGTGAACACTTTGTATTTTTTTTCTCTTTTTTTTTTCCATTTATTTTTATTAGTTGGAGGCTAATTACATCATTGCAGTAGTTTTTGTCATACATTGAAATGAATTAGCCATGGATTTACATGTATTCCCCATCTCGGTCCCCCCTCCCACCTCCCTCTCCACCCGATCCCTCTGGGTCTTCCCAGTGCACCAGGCCCGAGCACCTGTCTTATGCACCCAACCTGGGCTGGTGATCTGTTTCACTCTAGATAATATACATGTTTCAATGCTGTTCTCTTGAAACATCCCACCTTCGCCTTCTCCCAGAGTCCACAAGTCTGTTCTGTACATCTGAGTCTCTTTTTCTGTTTTGCATATAGGGTTATCGTTACCATCTTTCTAAATTCCATATATATGTGTTAGTATACTGTAATGGTCTTTATCTTTCTGGCTTACTTCACTCTGTATAATGGGCTCCAGTTTCATCCATCTCATTAGAACTGATTCAAATGAATTCTTTTTAATGGCTGAGTAATATTCCATGGTGTATATGTACCACAGCTTCCTCATCCATTCGTCTGCTGATGGGCATCTAGGTTGCTTCCATGTCCTGGCTATTATAAACAGTGCTGCGATGAACATTGGGGTGCACATGTCTCTTTCAGATATGGTTTCCTCAGTGTGTATGCCCAGAAGTGGGATTGCTGGGTCATATTATATTCCAACTTTGAGTTTTCATTAGTGATACTTAATACTATGAACGTCATGAAACTCACAACACAAGAGGGAGAATTTGAAAGGACTGTTATAAAAAATTTTTTCATTCTTTTTCACAATATATTATCCCTGTCTTGTTTTCACTAAAAGAGTTTCTTTGCCTCACTGTGGAATTAAAATTTATTTCCTAACATATCCTGATAGTCCTATGAACACACATTTTTTAATGTACAGTTACACCAGAGTTACTCAAAATTATTACTGTTTGGGGGAGAATAACTCACTGAACTATCAAAGAAATATATCCCTGCACAAAGATAAAAATTTGCCTTGAACTTTTTAGAGATAAAAGTAAGTGTAAAGGAGGTCACCTTGACTTTCAAACCTTGACAGCAGCATTTTTCCAGAGAGTTCTTATTCATAGTAAGTTACTATGGAAAGGCAAGGTATAAAATCAAGAATAAAAATATGTATTGCTGTATTCCAGGTCCCATTCTAGGAGTTCACAGAAAAAGAAAAAAATATATATGTATATATATGCTTTCTACCTTAATGATAGATTCCACTTCAGAATAAAATACTGAAACTATTTCAATTTGTTTAAAAAAACAGAAATTACCATTTAGTCCTAGTGTTCTGTAGTGTCTAATTTTATTTCAACACTGTGTTATTTCACCTGTGTTACCATTCTGTACATTTCTTTAATTATAGTTGATTTATGATATTACATTGGTTTCAGGTATATAGCATAGTGATTCAATATTTTTCTAGACTATACTCCATTTAAAATCATTGTAAAATATTGACTATATTCCCTGCTCTATAAATATATCCTTGTAGCTTATTTATTTTATACATAATGGTTTGTACTTTTAATTCCTTACCCCTGTCTTGCTCTGCTCCCTTTTTCTCCCTCTCCACTGGTAACCACGAGTTCATTCTCTATATCTGTAAGTCTGTTTCTGTTTTGTTACATTCATCTGTTTATTTTTTTTAGGTTCCACATATAAGTGATAGCATACAGTATTTGTCTTTCTCTGTCTAACTTATTTAACTCAGTGTAATGCCCTCCAAGTCTATCCATGTTGCTGCAAATGGCAAAATTTCATTCTTTTCTATGGCTGAATAGTATTCCAGTGTGTGTGTATACACACATATATATACCACATCTTTGTCCATTCATTTGTTGATGAACACTTACTTTGCTTCCATATCTTGGCTATTTAAATAATGCTGTTAATAACATTGGGGTGCATGTATCTTTCTGAATTATTGTTTTCACTTATTTTGGATATGTACTCAGGAGTGGAATTGCTGGATAATATGTTAGTTCTATTTTTAGTTTTTTGAGAAACCTATGTTCTGTTTTCCACAGTGGATATACTGATTTACATTTTCACCAACCATGTACTAGGGTTCTTTTTTTTCCACATCCTTGCCAACATTATTATTTATTTGGTGATGTCATTCTGAGGGGGGCTTCTCTGGTAGCTCAGCTGATAAAGAATCTGCCTACAATGTGGGATACCTGGGTTTGATCCCTGGGTTGGGAAGATCCCCTGGAGAAGGGTATAGCACCCCATTCCAATATTTTGCCTGGAGAATCCCCACGGACAGAGGAGTCTGGCGGGTTACAGTCCATGGGGTCACAAAGAGGCAAACTCAATCGAGTGACTAAGCATACACACACAGTCATTCTGAGAGATATGAAGTGATATCTCATTGTGGTTTCAATTTGTATTTCCCTGATAATTAGTTATGCTGAGCATCTTTTCGCATGCCTTTTGGCCATCTGTATGTCTTCTTTGGGAAAATATCTACTTGGGTTTTCTGCACATTTTTTAGTCAGATTATTTGTTTTTCTTTTTTTTTTAATATTGAATTGTATAAACTGTTTATATATTTTGAATATTAACCACTTATCTGTCATATCATTTGTGGATATTTTCTCCCATTCTGTATGTTGTCTTTTCATTTTGTTGACGGTTTCCTTTGTTGTGCAAATGCTTTTAAGTTTAATTAGGTTCCCTTGTTTATTTCTGCCTTTGTTTCCTTTGCCTGAAGAGAGGGATCCAAAAAATATTGCTACAACTGCCTATGTTTTCTTCTAGGAGTTTTATGGTTTCTGGTCTTACATTTAGGTCTTTAGCCCATTTTGAGTTTATTTTTGTATATAGTGTGAGAATATGTTCTAATTTTGTTCTTTTACATGTCCAGCTGTCCAGTTTTCCCAGCACCACTCATTTCTTACACAAGTGCTTCCAAAAGAACAAAATGAACAAGGCACATTAATGATGTATGCTGGTTATAAGTACCCTGGAAATTTTGCTGTAAGAAACAATTTTCAACATGTAAATATTAGTACAAAAAGATTTGAGAAATTGACCAAGGAATTTTGGACAATATACTAACAAAATATAAACACTGCCTTTTTTCCATGTTCAGGAAATAGGAAGAGCTATAATTTGTTAGAATCTTTGTTTATGAATGGATTTCCCAAAAAAACAATGAGTTTTTTTAAAAAAAAAATAAAAGACGTTTGCTTCATATTATAAAAGTAATAATATTCATTTCAATAGTGTGGGCAGAAGATTAAAACACCCTCAGAAGAAAAACTCATCAAAGAATTTTTGGTTTTATTTTATTTAAGAATTTCCTAACAGGCTCAAGGTGCTGAATCAATTCATTCGGGAGTCACACACACATGAGAAAATGTAAGGAGCTTTAGCCATGGATTTACATTATTATGTATCATTAATTCTAACATCTTAATGTGAGTGGGTCACTGTTTTCTGGGGGAAAGTTTAAGGCACTGAAATTTCATTTCTATGCTATGTGCACAGAAGCTCCTGCTTTATAGAATTAAACTACCTCTTCTAAACTTCTTGCCCCACCATCCTTCATCCCACTCCCATCGCTACTGCCTTGCCTTTAAACTTTACTGGTCAGATTAATGGAGAAACTGAACAAAACGGTTCCAGGCAGATTTGCTCTGAAACAAGTCTTAAAATGGAGCTAGCGGCATCCCTTGGCACTTAAAAGTACTTTAAATCAAAGAAAGAAGGAAAACATCAAATATTTGTACATTCTCTATGAGGATCATGAAGGATGTAATGTCAATCCTAGCCATTTAACACTCAAAACCCCCAGCCTTCAGACACGTATTAGAAGGTCCGCAGACTTTTCTAGAAGACCCGGCCCTATCCCAACCATGCCTAAGCTGAGATTAGGCTCCCCTCTGCCTTGTCCGTTGGTACACTCTGCCCCTGTGTACTCTGTATGATGCACTCTTGCACCCAAGGATACACCCAAGAATTCCTTCATTGACAACTACAGCTCCTTATGGCCCAGCTCTCAGGCCTGGCTCTGAAGGTCTTAAGTGGTTCAGCGCTTAAAGTCCAGAATGGCTCTATGCATGCGGTCTCATGGGAAGACAAGATTAAAACTGTCCTCAGGTGGAGTTGGGAGAATCTGGGAGCAGGGAGGTGGCCCAAGGGAGTGGCCTGTTCTTCATCCATTAGAGGAAGTTTGGGGGCAGAAATAGATGTAAAGCTTACCATAAGGAAGGTTCAGTAAGGAAGCATTTGGCAGAGAGAGGAATGTCGGAAGATTCATGAAAGCAAGATATTGTTACAAGCATTCAGAGCAAACACTAGACCATACCATTTGGCTGGAACAGGACACACGGGGGAGATGGGAGGTCATCACCAGAAGACAGCATGAGGCTGGGGAAAACCATGCCCTTGGATACCCCAACACTAACCAACTGTGGAAAGTCACTTTTCTACCACTTCACTTCCTCGTCTGTATATGTGTGGAGTCTTCAGGTCCTGCAGAGCCGCCTGTGAATGAGAATACTTCTTAAAGTACATGTCCTCTGCCTTGAGAGCCCACTTTTGTTATGTGTGGACGTTACCACTTCCTTGCCTAGTTGCCTTGCTATTTCAAGCTCTTTTATAAAGTACAGATGTGAAAGCAGCCCTTCATCTCCCCCCTCCCTGCTCAGACCTTAAATAGTATTATTGGCTCTTGCAAGAAAAGGTAACCAGAGTAAAAATGTAAAGGCTAGGCTGTCATCACTTCTGTTATCCCAGGCCAGATGCTCATTAGCAATACACTCAAAGCCAAAAATGAGAGACCAGGCTGCAGCTTGGATCCAAAAATAAAGGCCAGGCTTGGTAGAGAACATCTGCAGATGCAAACCAGAACAGCAAAGAATGCTTTGTCTGTACCATTTGAAAAAGGTAGGCCCTTGAGCTGTGTCCCACATGCCCAGAGGTAGGTCTTCTTCCAGTTTATCTACCATGACCACAACGGGGTTGCTCAGAACATTGCTTTGCTACTTAGCCATTCACTCTGCTGCCTCACCAGTAGGAAGACAGCTGTATTCCATGCCCTTTAAGAGGGCACCAAAGGCAAAAGCCAATTCTTCACCTCTGTCCCCTCTCTGTACATCTCAGGCCCATCTTCTGAGACTTTCTCTCAGGCCAGGTTTCTAGGGTATCTGCTTTCTGTTTGTTTGATCCTCCATCAATATGAACTCACTTCACCTGGCTTATTAAAAGAGCAGCATGCTTTCCATACCATATTGTGATTAACAGTGGGAAGTTGGTGAAATCCTGGCTCCAACTCTACCAATTACTGATTTATGGACTTTGGACAAGTAACTTAACCTAGAAAAGACCATAAGCAAGACATTCTCTGACATAAATTGCACCAATGTTTTCTTAGGTTAGTCACCCAAGGCAATAGAAATAAAGGCAAAAATAAACAAATGGGACCTAATCAAATTTAGACGTTTTTTGCATAGCAAAGGAAACCATAAACAAAAGGAAAAGACATTTTCGTTTTGGACTGGGAGGAAATACTTGCAAATGAAACAACCAGCAAGGACTTAATTTCCAAAATATGTAAACAACTCCTACAATTCAATAACAAAAAATAAACCCAATTGAAAAATGAGCTGAAGACCTAAATAGATATTTCTCCAAAGACATAGAGATGGCCAATAGGCATGTGAAAAGATTCTCATTGTCACTAATTACAAGAGAAATGCAAATCAAAACTATAGTGAGGTACCACCTCACACTGGTCCAAATGGCTATCCAAAAGTGGTCCAAAAGTCTACAAATAATAAATGCTGGAGAAGGTGTGGAGAAAAGGGAACCCTCTTACACTGTTGGTGGGAATGCAAACTGGTGCAGCCACTATGGAAAACAGTATGGAGGTTGATCAGAAAACTAAAAATAGAATTGCCAAATGATCCAGTAATCCCACTCCTGGACATATATCCAGACAAGACTATAATTCAAAACGATGTTCATAGCAGTCTTATTTACAATAGCCAAGACATGAAAACAACCTAAATGTCCATCAACAGATGAATGGATAAAGAAAGTGTGGTATAATAGATATATATGCATATATATATACACACACATATAAATATGGTATAATACATATATAATATATACACATATACACACACAATGGAATATTACTCAGCCATTTAAAATAATGAAATAACACCATTTACAGCAACATTGATAAACCTAGAGATGATCATACTATAAGCAAAGTAAGTCAAAAAGAGAAAGACAAATACTGTATGATTTCACTTATATGTGGTATCTAAAATATGACACAAATGATCATATCTATGAAACAGAAACAGGCTCACAAACATAGAGAACAGATTGTGGTTGCCAGTTTGGGGTGAGGGTTGGGGAGAGAAGGTTTGGGACTTTGGGATTGGCAGATACAAACCATTATATATAGGATGGATAAGTAACAAGATCCTAATATATAGCACAGGGAACTATAGTCAAGATCCTCTGATAAACCATAATGGAAAAGAATATGAAAAAATATTTATGTGTATAACTGAGTCACCTTGCTGTGCAGCAGAAATTAACATAACATTGTAAGTTAACTATACATGAATACATTTTTTTAAGAAACAGAATGATGGTCTTCAACCCTGGATGCAATTAGGATTATCTGAGGATCTTTTAAAAATTCTGATGCTGGGGTCCTGTTCCCAGAGATTCTGATGAACTGGTCTGTTGAGGGACTAGGTCAGTAGAACCACTGAAAGCTCCCCCAAGATATTAAACATGCAGCCAGGCTTGAAAACCTCTGATCCAAGATAGTGAATCAGGGAAACCATCAACATGCTGCACATGTTCTCATGGTAGAGACATTTCTTTCAGGGCTGGATGCCTGAGATTTTAAAGTGTTTATTTCCTGATTCAGTGAATGATTATTAAGTACCTACTATGTGTCAGTCTTCACTTCAGTGGCTAGAATTAAACACTTAGATTAAACTTTGTCCCTGCCCTCAGGACAGATGCAATCTGGTGGGGGTGTCATATGTGGGGGAAAAAAATGTAATTACAATATGATATGGTTGGTGTAATAACACTTTGTTCATAGTAGTTGAATGGGATGAGCTCTTCTCCCTTCAAAGCCCAGACACAGAATCACGAAATCATATTAATGAAGAAAGGTTAAGGTCCCTAATTTTGTGTGTGATGAACCTTGAAATCCAGAGGCTGGGACTTTCCTGGGTCACAGAGTTAGTGCAACAGAGATCTAGAGGAGAGGAGGTGTTAAGAAGTCTAGCAGCACTGGACTCTGAAGCTGAAATTCTGGGTCCTGAAGAATAAGTAGAATTTGGATCTAAAGACACGGGGAAGGGCTCCATTCTCAGAAGACTCTGCCCACAGCTCAGGGGGGAAAATGCACACAGGAAAATGCTCTGGCCCTGGTGGAGGAGGTGGCCAATAGCTTATCATCTCATCCTCCAAATCAGCCCTGGTTTGGACTTACATTCTGTTTCCTGCTTTCCATGAAATTTGGGGGGACACTCCAAACCCCAGTTCTACCTCTCTCTGGAAATCTATTTGAATGAGATAGTGAACACATTAATTTTGTGCAGTGTGTAGTCTAAATTCAGTGAGAGTTGCGGTTTGCATTGCCAACCTTAAATTCTTCAGTGAGGTAACAGATGAATAACTCTAAACACCTCTAGATTAAAGACCTCTCAACCGTTTGGTCAGCTTTCACTGCATTAACCTGGTATCAATGTGTGCTCTATTTGCCAGACTTAAAAATTGTCAAATCCAGAATGCAGTGCATTGAGTTAACTCTCCATTCTCCCCTGATTCTGACCTTGATGTTGTCCTCGAAATCTCACCTTCTCTCACACCCACATCCCTTTAATCAGCAAGTCCTATCACCTTTCCTTCAAGATCTATCAAAAACTCAAGCACTTCTGATCATCCTCATTTCCACCACCTCAGGCCAAACCACCTTCACGTCTCACCTAGATTGATCATGATAGCCTCCTCACTGGAGCTGATGCTGGTGTGAACCTCAGAGGTGAGCTCTCAACTCCACAGCAGTCTCCTCTTCACAGAATCAGACTCTGTCACTTCTCTATTCAAAACTCCTCTCCAACGTCCTTCTTATAATTAAGATCACTCCATGCAATCTGTTCCCCACGACCCCACAGACCTCATCTACTCTTCTCTGGCCACTGGTCTTCTCATTGACCTTGAACGTGCCAAGGAAGCCCCCTCCACATTGTTCCCCCCTGCTGGAATGTTCTTCCTCAAGGTAGCTTTCTAACAAGCTCCTTCACTTTCTTTGGGTCTTTTTTCAAAAGCTACTTTCTTTGTGAGCATTATCTGGTCACCCCACGTAGAATCTCAGTATCCACCCCCTAACATTTTAGCTACCAAATCCCACCTTATAAACATGACTCTCTTTAACACTCATCAATCAACTTACACATTTCATATTTTATTTATGAAATTAACATTCATAAATCAACACCATATATTTAGCTTGTTTTTCTCATTATTTTGTCTTGCCTCTTAAATCTACTGCTCCATTATGGGAGAAATAATTTTCTCACCATTGTATCCTTATAATTTAAGTACAATGCCTGGCACGGAGTAAACTCAAATAGTGGACTTGTTGAATAAAAGAATGAAGAAAAGTTAATTGTGACATAATAAATATTATAATTGCATTTTTATATTGCCTTCTTGAATATACCCAAAACATAAGCAAGTGAAACTGCAGTATAGAAATAGAAGCCACCAAATCTATAACCCTAAGTTCAGTTCAGTTCAGTCACTCAGTCACATCTGACTCTTTGTGACCCCATGGACTTCAACATGCCAGGCCTCCCTGTCCATCACCAACTTTCAGAGCCTGCTTAAACTCATGTTCATCAAGTCAGTGATGCCATCCAACCATCTTATCCTCTGTCATCCCCTTCTCCTCCTGCCCTCAATCTTTCCCAGCATAAGGGTCTTTTCCAGCGAGTCAGTTCTTCACATCAGGTGGCCAAAGTATTGGAGCTTCAGCTTCAGCATCAGTCCTTCCAATGAATATTCAGGGTTGATTTCCTTTGTGATGAACAGGTTGGATCTCCTTGCAGTCCAAGGGACTCTCAAGAGTCTTCTCAAGTTCAAAAGCATCAATTCTTCGGTGCTCAGCTTTCTTTATAGTCCAACTCTCACATTCATACATGACTAATTGGAAAAAAATCATAGCTTTGACTAGATGGACCTTTGTCAGCAAAGTAATGTCTCTGCTTTTTATATGCTGTCTAGGTTGGTCATAGCTTTTCTTTCAAGGAGCAGGTGTCTCTTAATCTCATGGCTGCAGTTAGCATCTGCAGTGATTTTGGAGTCCAAGAAAATAAAGTCTGTTACTGTTTCCACTGTTTCCCCATCTATTTGGCATGCAGTGATGAAACTGGATGCCATGATCTCCATTTTTTTTTTTAATGTTGAGCTTAAAGCCAGCTTTTTTCACTCTCCTCTCACTTTCATCAAGAGGCTCTTTAGTTCCTCTTCATTTTCTGCCATAAGGGTGGTGTCATCTGCATATCTGAGGTTATTGATTTTTCTCCCGGCTGTCTTGACTCCAGCTTGTGCTTCATTTAGCCCAGCATTTTGTATGATTCACTCTGCATAGAAGTTAAATAAGCAGGGTGACAATATACAGCCTTGATGTTCTCCTTTCCCAATTTGGAACCAGTCAGTTGTTCCATTTCTGGTTCTAACTGTTGCTCCTTGACCTGCATACAGATTTCTCAGGAGGCAGGTAAGGTGGTCTGGTATTCCCATCTCTTCAAGAGTTTCCCACAGTTTGTTGTGACCCACACAGTCAAAGGCTTTAGTGTAGTCAATGAAGCAGAAGTATACGTTTCTCTGGAATTCTGTTGCTTTTTCTATGATCCAACGGATGATCTAAACCCAAATTGAGGGACATTCTATCAAATACTTGATCAATGTCAAGATTATGAAAGACAGACTAGGAAAGACACAACAGAGGACAGTGAGAGGACATGAAAACTTAATGCAGTGTAGTGTCCTGTATAGGATCCTGGAGCAGGAAAAAAGGACAATGAAATGAAAAGGTCTGTAGTTTAGCTACCAGTACTGTACCAGTGTTAGTTTCCCAGTTATGATCATTTCACCAGAGTGATGTGAGATGTTAAAGGGCCAAGGAGGTAACCTACCTGTAGGGATATGGTAGTTAAGTGTCAGGAGGTGGGTGTTGAGGTTCTACATGGGTGACCAGATAAGGTTCACAAGGAAAGTGGCTTTTGAAAAAAGACCCAAATGTGACTACTTCTGAATATCTAAATATTTCTTCATATAAGCAAGGAGATCATTTAAATGATAAGCATGTTTCCTTACACTTAGCAATTACCCAGTAAACCACCAACAAGGTAATTAAGTAACCAAAATAGAGGGGTGTGTGTGTGTGTGCATGTGTCTATAAAGCCAGTTTTCATTTTCTTTTTACATTTCACTGATCACTTTCTATGCTCTGGTAGGTATATGCCAAGGGCCTCAAATAGAGGTTTTCAAAGCATATATTGCCTTTGTCCATGAAGAAATTACATCAGAAGACACAACAACAGTTCAAAGTTCTCTTTATACTCCCTCTGCTTTTAAAAAGTTAGAAACAACAAGTGTCACTTAAGTAAAATGATCTTCTAAATAGCATCTCACTAATTTGAAACATCACAGTGAAATAATCATATGCCATCCTAGGTCTCAAGAAGGCATGTTCTCATTAGAGGCAGGAAAATGATCACGAAAACTGCCACAGAAGTTTTTTGAGAATTGTATTAAGTAATAAACCACCTTAGATCTTGTGAAGAGGGGTAGTAGAAGTAAAATCACCAGTAGAGTGTTCCTGCCTGAAAAACTGCCCGTCAGTCCTTCTCCATCCTGAGGGAGTGCTTCCTGTTTGTAAGTGTCAGTTCTTCCTCGTGGTTGGTGGTGGACCCTGCCTATCCTGTGCCCCTCCAATCCCCAGGGGCCTTGCAACCAGGGACAAGGACCCTCCCCTGCCCTTCTCCAGGAGAGGGCACAGATGTGGAGGTACAGAGGTGAGGAGAAACGCATCAATCACATAGGGGTTAGAACTGAAGACTGTTGATGAGCATTTTTCATGTTTCTACAAATCAAAATATACATGTTTATTTGGTGGGAAACTCTCCCAGTACTTTGCACATTAATGATAGCTAAAAAGCCAATTCAATTCAAGTTAACCAGATAATTATCAACCATTTTCCAAAGACTGTTTCATTCTAGGACTGTGGAGTTAAGAAGATAAATGAAATAAAGCCCTATACCTCAAAGAGCTCTAGTTCAATTTAGTTCAGTTGCTCAGTCGTGTCTGACTCTTTGCGACCCCATGAACTGCAGCATGTCAGGACCCACTGTCCATCACCAACTCCCGGATTCCACCCAAACCCAAATAGCTTACTCTTTGGTAAAAGATTTAAAGTTTGTAAACAAACAACTATAAAAGAAATAAATAGCAAATGTCTAAAAGGTTCAGGAAGGAAGCCCTCCTAAATCAAAGAAGCTGAATAGAAGAATGACAGAATCCCAAAAATGGAACCAGACTCCTCATTTTTGCTACATTATGGTGGTATACTGCATTATGGTATATATACTACTATATATATGTTTATGTGTGTGTATATATATATAATATCTATATTTTATCTTATATTTAAAAATTTAAACCAAAACTGAAAAACATTTATTGTTATTGTTATCTTATAATTCATTACTGCTCTGACTTGGAATCAGAAACCTGATGTCTTTTCTTCTGTACCAAAATGTCAGCTAGGTCTATTTACTGTAATGTATGGTAAGAAGTCTTAAGTATGTAAACTAGGGTTGGTAATTTTTTTCAGATTAATTTTGGAATAAAACTGCTCCTAAACATAAGCTTTTCCTAACATGGCTAGGTTCTTATAAGGAGGGTTATATCCTCCAAGATAGAAATACTATTCTATCTTTCAACGTTGCCATAGTATTCAATACCATTTTGTAGTACAGTTTGGTAACTTCATAGCCCTTCATTTGTACTATCAAAAATTAAGAAAGGTAAGCTGAATAAGCTGAAGAATTGATGCTTTTGAACTGTGGTCCTGGAGAAGACTCTTGAGAGTCCATTGGACTGCAGGGAGGTCAAATCAGTTGATTCTAAAGGAAATCAACCCTGAATTAGAAGGACTCATGCTAAAGCTGAAGCTCTAACACTTTGGCCACCTGATGCAAGGAGCCCACTCATTGGAAAAGACCCTGCTGCTGGGAAAGATAGAAGGCAAAAGGAGAAGGGGGTGACAGAGGATGAGATGGTTGGATGGCATCGCCAACTCAACGCACATGAATCTGAGCTAACTCCAGGAGATAGTGAAGAACTGGGAAGCCTGACGTGCTGCAGTCCACAGGGGTCACAAAGAGTTGGACACAACTTAGCGACTGAGCAAAAACAAGCAGCTAAATGATGCTGGTTTGTTTTCTTAAAGTATGAAATCCAGCATTCAAAGGTCCCATTTCGGAAATTAAACTTCAGGTCACCATTTTCAAATCTGGGAACTGACTGCAATGTGGAAAGAGTGAACCAAATTATTCTTTAACAAATGAATTTTCCAAACACCGTGTTGTCAGAACTGAGAAAAGCAAATGAGGTATTTGTGTAAATTATTCTGAATGTCCCAATAGAAAACTATTCACAAGGTGTTGAAGGCGTGTAATATCAGCAAGAAGCTTGGAACTTTGAGCCAATCTTTGCTGCTAAATGGATATGGGACTTCCTTTGATGATATGAACAGAAAAAAAAAATGCTCTCCAAGATCACAGCACAAATAAGCCAGCAAATTCATTAAGCAAACACTGACCTGATTTTTCTCCAAGATATAGAAGAATAGCTGATTCATGATATTCATTACCAAATCCATGGCTTGTTTCCTTTTAACTTTTTAGCCCAAAGCCATTCCTGATAAATGAAATTAATGGACTTATGCTTAGCACCCCTTCAAAATACTGCCACCTCAGATCTGTTGCTTGACGAGTCCAAGCTTAGCCCTACGCTTTGTGAGAACCTGATCTGTAGTAACACAATTTGGAACAGTGCCTTCTATATCCAATGGTCTGAGACCCTTCTCATCACAAAGTAATTTTGATGTTTTGCCTTGCAGAGACTCCTTGTTCAAAAATTCTTTAACCCCTCCAAAATTCTCAAAGCATCACAAATAAATATAGCTAACAGTGTGCTATTATTTATATATATGAGCTCATTTGCTGCAATAGAAAATGCCACCAGTAATTTAACTTATCCTGAAAGTTCTCAGCCATATTTTCAACATGCTGAGCAGCAATGTTTCTGATTATAGGAACATTTGCAAATGCTTGTTATGCTCTGGACACATAATTTCTGCTACATTCAAAAGAAACTCTTTTGTAAAAGTGTTGTCTGTAAAAAGGTTTAGTTGCCGAGGCAATTTTTTCACTTAATAGAGAACTGCACTTCACAGCAGATCTTTTATTTTATTCTTATTCAAAACAAACAGTGCCATTTCTTCAGTCCATCAAGTTTCCAAATGCCCATCTTTTCTGAATACCAGTCATGGCTTATTTTATTATGGTGCCTTAAGTTGCAATTTTTCTGTTGTAAACATTCTTTGTTCACAACAAAGAATTTTGTTGGAAATTCTTCACATCTACCAAAAAAAGTGCACCCCTATTTTTTCTTGAAATACTGAACTCTGTTTTGTAGGAGATGCACAAGTCTCTTTTTCTCTAAATTCTACAATAAAAAAATAGCAGTAAACACGTGGGAGTAAATAACAACTGCCATTTGATCTCAGTGTTGAAAATATAAAGAAAAGTGTATGACCTTTGAATAAACAAGGAGGACATCGCTGCTCAGATTCAGGGCATGTCAGCTATGTGGGGACATTGATCCTCTGTCATTAAGAGAAGCTGGAAATCAGACATTTCAAAGAAAAATCTCCCAAGATTAAGCAGATTAATCTCCTAAATTATCAAAATGTTGGTTAACTTTTATTAAAATACCAAATGGGACAACATTGTTCTTGCCGGGCAAAACAAGTCTGCAAACTGAGTGCAATCTGTAAACCTCCCATTTACAACCTCTGGGGATGGAGAGAGTAACAGTAAAATAATATATATCCTCCCCTTGTTTAGTCCCTGAGAAGTAAGAAGAAAAAACATATAGTTACATCAGCATGCCTCTATGAGGGTATGAATCCAAATACCATAATTAATTTTGGAAATTTACTGATGAGGTGGCAAAATGCAGTGAGAAAGATATCCTCCTTAAAGCCCAGCACGTGTGAGGAATCCTGAGTATATCACTTATTAGTTTGGTTGATGCTAGAGTAGTCGTCTGGAAATTGGGATAAGAAAATTACCTTGTAAGTTTGTTCACATTTGTAGTGATGAAAGTGTACATGTTTCTCAGCGTACTATTGGCATTTGGAAGATGTTCCATAAATGGTAGCTATCCTGTTATTACGAAGCATAAGTTTCCAACCACATTTCTTTGTTGCCCCCACAAATATGAGCTGTGCCCAGTCACCGCCTGTCACCCGTCCCTCTCCACATCATGCTTCCTCACCTGGCGCAGAAGCCCGGCCACAGTGCATCAGCCCGTCAAGTGGTCCACTCGCTTGCCTTGCCTGCACTCTTCCCTGGAAGGCCTGTCCCTCCCTTCTTCATTCTGCTACTTCCTTTGAGACTCAACCTCTGCTCAGAAGTCTTTCTTGAGGGCCACCTCCCTCCAGTCAGAGTGGAGCACTCCTTCTCCTCCTGCCTTGTCTTTGCCTTCCTCATATCATTTGTCGTCTAGTATTGTCAACTATGAGGGCTTCCCAGCTGACTCAGCGGTAAAGAATCCTGCCAATGCAGGAGATGTGAGTTTGATCCCCGAGTCAGGAAGATCCCCGGGAGAAGGAAAGGGCAACCCACTCCAGTATTCCTGCCTGGGAAATCCCATGGACAGAGGAGCCTAGTGGGCTGCAGTCCACAGGGTCGCAAAGAGTCAGACACAACTTAGCGACTGAACAGCAGCAGCTGTCAATTGTGAGCTCTTAGAACAGAGGAGCTAGGGCAATCACCTCACTATACTGAGCACGTGGGTGCAATGTCTTTGCCTGGCAGGTAATTAGAGCTCAAAAAAAAAAAAGGATCAAGGAGAGAATTATGGATGAGTGGGGTGATTATAGACTTGAGAGGCAATAGCCCACTCAGCGCCTGACTCTCTCTTGCTTTACAAATGCAGATCTTTGGCAACTGGTTATGCCTCTCCCGCTTGCTTTCCTGAACCTCACTCAGCAGCTACTGCCTCTATCCCACCCCAAAGCCAATGGTGATTTCCATTCTGGAGTGGCAGGTCATAAGAAAAGCTTAACTGTCACCCCTTGCAGCTTGGAAGTGGAGTCTGGAAGAACCTCTGAGAGGGAATAGAGAACATAAAATAGAGTCGCTCACTGGAGGCAAAGGAAGGGAAAAGTTGACCAAAGGTCTTCCCTTCCCTTTCAGAAGTGCTAACTTCTTAGCCAAGTGGAATGAAAATGAGTGTGCAGTGGATGCAGGCTTGGGGCACTGCCTTCTTACACAGCAGCATATGTGGTCCTAAGTCAGAAGAAAAAGCTTTTAGTAGACAGGGCCGTTACTAGCATATACTGGGCCTTTAAGTGAAGAAAAGACGAGCAAAGGGATGCAGATCCCTGCTGGGGAACTTAGCGATAGAAGGAGGATGGGCAGAACTTCCTGTCCAGGTACCTTCATGAGCAACCTACTGAAGTAGCCCCATGTAAGAAAAGTGTTTTCCTTAATGTGCAACATGAGAAAAATGATTATGAATAACATGCAAATATTTATTCTTTTCCAGGAACATGGGTGACATTTGGAGGTCAAATTTCAGATGAGGTGAGTTACTTTTGTCTTCGATTATGCTGATCATAGAAAATGCAGAGCAAACTGTATTTTACAATACAGTTTCTGAGATTCTGGTATTTTAAAAGGATAATATTTCAACCACCGGAAATGGCTAAGATTGACTTAGAGATTATTTTCCACTTTATCTTGCTTCCTATATTCTTCACATTTAGACTATTAATAGCCCTTGAAGCTGTCTGTCTATTAAATGAGCAGGCTCAATAATTAGAGAATGATCAATTTTGGAATTAGTATTTAGTAACTTTACGAAAAGATTTTATTGCTGGCATGTGTATACATATGTGTTTTAGCTTCACCTAGACCAACTGGTCCGTTTGCATTGTTTCCATTTTAGTGTTTCTCAGTATTACGAAAACTGGGTCACCCAGACTTGGGCAGCTTAATTCAACCTCTGTTCCTCATTTTTTCATATGCAAAATGGGAAGCTCTGTTGAAAATATTAACCATGTTATGCATGTCTGACATGTATATAGCCCTCTGACTAGCAGGTCGCAGACACTAAATAAATGGGGCCTGTAACAATCGTATTTACTACAGAGCTCCTTCACACCTTCGTTCACACATTCAGAATGGTGCTTATCAAAATTATAACTCTGACCATTGCCTTTAATGATTACTTTCAGGGCATAAGAGAGCTATGGAGGCGTTCAGTACCAACAACTTCCCTGAAGAAACCCCCTCAGGTCCCTCCAAGCCTTCCTTGGCTTCCTTGATAGCACTGAGAAGTCAGGGATAGGGTATCTAAGCGGATATGCTCACTGGGCTTCAACTCCCTCTGCATTAACTAGATGTGTTGACATTTACTTTTACCAACAGTTGCCACATCAGTAAAATGCAGATGATGGCCCCTAAGATTAATGGAGGACTCAGCCTGGTGCCTGACACAAGACAAGCTCTTTTAAGGTAGTTCTTACTGCCATTCCTAAGGAGACACTTAGGGAGATAAAGGGTCTTTTCCACAGCTCACAAGGTCACCCTATTATTTAATAGATCCATAGGGAGGGGTCTTATCTTCTTATTTTTATCTGTCTGAATGCCTGTTCCCAGTGTTGGGCACAGGTCATCACAATGGGCTTGTTACAGTGGGGAGTACTTGGGAGGCAGACCTGAGGTGGAAATTAGCCTGCAGAACAGTTATTAGGAAGCTGGTCTGTGATGCAGTCTCAGCAGTGACCTCAGCTGACCCCATGGAGATCTCTGAAGCTCAGATGGCCCTGCAGAGTTGCCCCAAGTTGGGGCAAGAGGAGTATTTATATCCCTTGTATGACCAGTCACTGGACAGAGGCTGCCCCGGGAGGCAGGTGTGTGCCTGGGCTAGGTGACTCACATTAGCCAAGGGCTTTCTGATGACAGCATTCCTAAGAGCTGGGGAAATAAGTCCTTGAGTTCCAAAGGACTAAAGGTGGTCATCACCAGGTCCACTCCAGGGCCATCTTGGGAAAGGAGAATTGAGGCAGCAGAGAGGGAAGTGCACAGATATCAAAGCAATGGTTGCAGACTTCAATCAGATGCAAAATAAGTGACAAGGAAGGAGGGAGGTCTAAAGTTAGTGATCCCCTCTATCTAGCATGTGCATAACCTCTTACTGGCTGGTATGGTACTTGGAGCGGATAAAGACAAATACACCTTCCCTTTCAGAGCAGAGGAGTCAGCTGTAAGCGTATTATTCCCCTCTTCATCTTTGCTCGGCCCTTGACAGTGTCTGCTCTTTCCTGCAATGAGCCTAGCTTGCCCAGGTCAGAGTACGCTGGGCCAGCCTCTGAAACAAATCATTTTAAAATTATGATTCTAAAAACTACACAGTAAAGCTGTTGTGAATGACTGCAGAGACTTTCACCTCAATGTGGACCAGACAAATAGCCACTGTCCTTCTAGAGAGCAGCTGCGGCTCATCCCCAGGGCCCAACAGAGAGATTGCCAGCAAGGAAGACAGGAGACACAGCCGGACCGCAGTCACACCCATGGCTGAACTGGTCAAGTTAACCTACTTCCTTGTGGCAGTGGAGGCACAGAGCCGATACTAACCACAACAGTCTGAGTGACATCATTATCCGTGCCGCCTTGGGAGGTGGTGATGTCCCCATTCCTGTGGGAGTTCAGTCATTTACTGAATAGCCACTTGGCAGGAATGTTTTCAGGCTTCTTTCAATTGCAGGTAACAGTAAATCCAATTCAAACTGGCTGAACAAATAAGGGAAAAAACTATTTTTACTTTCACATTAGAAATGCAGAGTTAGAGCAAGCTTCCAGGTTGACTCAGTCAGAGCCTCCGTTGCATTTCCTAGTGATTCTCCTGACCCCGTGTTCCTGTGTATGTCAATTTCATCCATACCAAACAGTAAGATAGCGGCAGGCATTCTAGATCTCAGTTAGAAAAGTAGCTCCAGGGAAAGTGTTGCAAAACACTGCAAGAAGAGCAAGGGAAAATGTCCCCATCAGTCCTCAGTCAATCTCCTCTCACATTTTGTGGGCCCAAAGGTGTCACATGACCTTCCCTGAACCGCTTTAGGCCCCCCAGGCCCTCCTTGGAGGGAGGTAAGGTCAGCTCCGCCTGAGATCTGCAGGTTCCCCAGGCAGGCAGGACAGAAGCATCCCCATTTTGCAGATGATGAAACTGAAACTCAGAGAGGTCAAATGATTTGCCAACATGTATTTATCTAAGAGGGGCTTCCCTGGTGGCTCCGTGATAAAGAATCCTCCTGCAATGCAGGAGATGAAGGAGATGCAGGTTTGATCCCTGGGTCGGGAAGATTCCCTGGAGGAGAGCATAGCAACCCACTCCAGTATTCCTGCCTGGGAAATCCCATGGACAGCCCGGCGGGCTACAGTCCTTGGGGTCACAAAGAGTTGGCCATGACTGAAGCTACTGAGCACGCATGCATTTATCTAGTAAGTGGTACGCTCAAGCTCAGACACCGGTCCTCTGACTTAGTCCTGTGATTTCCTTTATTCCATGTTCAGATCTTCAGATCTCATGATTGGGAAATGTGTTATCATTTAGTTCAGTTCTCCATCCAGGATCCTACATCTTAAAATTTCTCCCTAGATGAGATTTATTATGCACATTTCCTAATAATAATCCATTAGTATGACACATGACATAACACAAGGATGATATACAACACAAGTGCAATAATCTCTAAAGTATAGGGCGTGAGACTTCCCCGGCAGTCCAGTGGTTAAGACTCCATGCTTCAACTGCAGAGGCTCGGGTTTGATCCCTAGTTGGGGAACTAGCATCCTGCATCTTGTACTACCCAGCTGGAAAAAAAAATGTGTGTGTGTGTGTGTGTGTGTGTGTGTGTGTGTGTCTGTGTGTGTGTGTGTGTATATATATATATATATATACACACACACACATATATATACACACATATATATGTGTGTGTATATATATATGGCAATTATGGTATGTCTTAAATTTTAATTTATACTTAGGAGAAACATCATAATGGTGCCAAATTAGAAGCAGTAATAATAGGCTTCCCAAGTGGCTCAGTGGTAAAGAATCTGCCTGCCAGTGTAGGAGATGCAGGAGACACGGGTTCAATTCTGGGGCGGGTAGATCCCCTGGAGGAAGAAATGGCAACCCACACCGGTATTCTTGCCTGGGAAATTCCATGGACAGAGAAGCCTGGCGAGCTACAGCCCATGGGGTCACAAAGATTCAGACAAGACTGAGCACACACACAATAACATTTTAGCCGCTATTATTCTAAAGGATTTGCATTGTGCTAGCCTGACAATTTTCTTGGGATGTCACTTTAAAAAAAAAAATAGGAAAAGAGATTATCTTGGAAATACTGATGAAGCAGCCTTAGCCCACAATGAAAAACATGATGTGAGAATCAATTTCAATTATTTGTGAGGTGTGTAATTTTTCAATTAACTAAGAAGTCGATCAACAAAATGAAAAAAATGTCCTTTCTCCAGCATTGTTTATTGCTGTCCCCCCAGAACCATCCCTCAGGGTGTAGTTTCCAGCTGTTCCCAGGCTCTTTTGTCACACTCGCCCCTCGCGTTCAGCAGAACAAAGGAAGGAACGAGGGGCCTGGGGGTCTCGGCATGACCTGTGAGGAACTGGAGCACTCAGCCTTTCCTCTCCACGCAGGGTCAGGGTGGCTGCTGGCCACTCTGTGACGGTGCCTGGGGCTGTGCTGATCTGACAGGAGTTTTCCAGCAGTCCCAGCTCTGTCTAACTTTTGCTTCCTCAGCATAGTCTGCTAAGCCTCCAGGGGGGATAAAGGCACAAGCTTTTAGGTCAGGAGTCACCCAGCTGCCAGGACCTATTGGCCTGGGAAAAAGAGAAAGATGAGAAATGAAGTGACCAGGGGTCCAGACGACCGTCTTGGTCAGAGAGGTTCCAGAGCCACAGAGAATGTTGTCAAGCCAGGTGTTCCAAGCAGAGTGAGAAACACAAGTCCCTCCGCCTCACTGGCTCCTGGTGGCTGGGTGTTCTCAGCGCTGAAGGAAATCTCTCAGTGCCCAGGACAGGTCTGAGGGAAGGGGTCATTTTACCATCTTCAGGCTGGTCGAATCTTCTTTTTATTCTTTCTTTCTTTAATACAACTGAGAAAAACAAGACTGGTCGGTGAGACTTCCATGTTCTGAAAGACCACTAGAGGACTCCAAGTTGCTTCCCAGGCTTGTAAAGCATCTGGCTTTTCCGACTGACCTTCACATCCTCTTGCAGGTTGCTGAGCGGCTGATGACGATCGCGTATGAGAGCGGAGTGAATCTCTTTGATACAGCCGAGGTCTATGCCGCTGGAAAGTAAGTCACTGCCTGTTGCGTCTCTCGACTCTCAGTTCTGGGCCCAAGAGACGCCCCCCAGACCCTTGCTGACACATTGGTGAGAAGGGCCTGTCCTTCCCACACATGCTGATGCCGTTGCTTTGCTTCCCTTCTTGACCTACCGCCACCAGAATCGGGGTGATTGACCATCTCTGGACCCCTCCGCCCACCCAGGCCTTCCCACCCCTGGTCCCTGTGTGAAGAAAGGACTGGAAGTGATCGCCACAATCTGTCAATACTTGAGGGGCAGAAGTGGTTGTGACCAGAGTGCTGACAGTGCAGACCATAAATATTAGCTGAATGTAATTAATAGAAGTGAGCAGATTCCAGTGTGGTTTTTCCAAAGCTAGTCTTTGATTTTATAACCACCCCGTGTAGTTCCTCAACCTTGAGGGGAACAGGCACATCCTCTCTGCACGGAAGCAGAGATTAAAGGAGGGATTCCCAAAGATGCCAAGAAACCGAATATCTTTTATAAGAGGGCATTTCAGGCTTACGCTGAGGACAGACAGGGCTGCAAAGAGGCCTCACTTCTTTTTCTGGACAAGTCCCAACTGACTACAACCTTCTTCTGGACCCTAGAATGGGTCTGGAGCTCTAGGACAGGGCTCAGTGATAAGTCAAAGCACATGGGTACTATGTCTTCAGTATCCACAGCCTCTGGTCCCACACAATAAGCACATTCAACAGAAGTGGACGCCTTGGCCTCCTGTTATGAACATGGATGCAGAAAAGAAACTAAACATCTAGACTGCTGCTGGAGCAACTTTGCAATTCCCTAACGGGGCTGAAGAACATAGTCACCTGCAGGCTTAATTCCTCCCCTTCTGGGTGAGAATAACAAACTGCTGAATCAAGTTCATCACTGCCTGATAAAAGTGTATTTTCCCAGTCTGGGTTTCCTCCTTTTCCGGGGCAGGGCTATGTTCAAGGACTATCAGGCAGGTTCAGAGCCCACATCCTTGATGTTTTCTGTTGTGTCCAAGGAGAGAAAATACAACTGATGAGGATTTGTTTCTTTCCACATCCTACTTTAACTCTGTGTTTTCTTCTTTTGTTGAATCCTGCTTATTACCAAATGGGGCTAAAGCTGAAAAAGAGGGGGTGATTAACAAGTCTGTTAGGTTCTGTTTGTATTCCTGTTGTGAAGGATAACTGGTCCTGGTTAATTATTGATTGTTTGTCAGTTTGTAATGAGATAGGTTCCCGCTGTGAAATGCAAGGTTGCGAGAGAGACAGGGAGAAAGAACCCTGAGGGAACAGTCAGTGTGTTTCTCCTTGGTTCATGCTCACCAGCTAACCCACCTCAGGGTTTATTGCCAGGCTTTACAACAAAGACAGGACTTTTCAGCTAAGACAAATCACAATTAGAGATGACTTGCTCTATAGAATGCTAATGGACAATGCACTGATTACATTGATGTCTCCATTCACAAAGCCTCTGAGAGCCCACCTGCTTCTCACAGTGTTGGTCTGACTGGGAGGAACCTAGAAGAAAGTTTTAGTATCCATAAGGTTGGGTCCCAGCTGGGGTAGGTGGAGGGGGAGAGGATGGAGAGAGAGTCTTCAGTATAACTCTCCACGACCAGCGTCAGCGGCAGGAAGGACACTCCCCTATGACTTCGTATATCCTGCTCTTCTGACAACGCTTGTCACTGGAACCCAGGACATTCTCTCTGTAGGCCACTTCAGCCCTGGCTTTGGGAGGTCTAAAGCCACACATGGGTTCTTTAACCCTGCAAGATTGCCTGGGAGTCAGTATTTTCTGTCTGAAAAGCATGAGGTCTCACTATCCTCTCTGGTCACAATCGGAGACCATGGCTATTAGAAAGAAACCCTTGACTCCCTTTGAATACCACCAAGCTAGACAGTTATATATAGGATCAGTGGTTCAAAAACGCCAACCTGCCAAATGACTCCACTGTTTCCTAGTATCAGGACCACAGGCGGTCTCCTGCCAGAGTGTCAGGATTTGGCAGGTGCTTCTGGAATGCTCCGGGAGCAGGATTATGCAGGCACAAGCAGAAACAGCAGAAACTGCGCTACCAGCCGAGAGTGGCTTCTATTTTCGGGACATGTAGGCACTGACAGTTCAAACAAGGAAGGGATCTGGTGTTTTTGGATTGACTCTTGCGTTTCCAGGATACTGTGTCCTGAGATATTATCTGTTTCCCCTCCAGGGCTGAAGTGATTCTGGGGAGCATCATCAAGAAGAAAGGCTGGAGGTAATGCATTCACCATACTCATTTGATAGCCTTTTAAAAAAACTGTTACTATTTTGTACCAGAGAAGAGAAAATAAAGTTGCATGACAACTGACCAAAAAGACTGTCAGAAAATTCAATTCTTAGTAAAGAAATAATTTACAGTGCTTTGAAAGTAAATATTAGTGAGCTCACTACTTGCACTTCGAAGATTAACTTGTTGTTGATCACAATGAATTACCATGGGTTGAGCAGAGAATGTTCATGAGATAATTGTGCATAAAATAAAGTGGCATTTCATGGTTTTTGACTGCCTTGTGTGGTGATCTGGTGAAGGAAGCCAGCTACAGAACGTTAATTATCTCCATACGTGTATTTATGTGCATTGTTCATTTTATTAGCAACTCTGGATGCAAAGAAATGATGACCCAAGAAACCCTTGGGATAAATATCCCAAAGCTTTCTTGTCTGAGCCAGCATCTCTCCTGTGTGCTGGGAGCCCTATTATCTGGACATTCAAGAAAGTGCTTCATCTGCCCTGCCTGAGGGGTCACAGCGTATCCTATCACCTGGTAGAGGCAAAGTAATAGTTATGATGGATGCTATAATGTTGGAGGGGGAGCGGCAAACCCTCTCTGTTTCACTACGCGTGTCAGCCCCAGTAGCCACTTCTTTTCCAGTATGAGTACAGACTCAGGCAAAGACCAGCAAAGACCACTGGTTAAATTGGAGTTCACTTCTGCTCTTGTATAAGATCTGCTGATGGCCAAATAAATAACAGATAACAGTTCTATAATAAAAGTGGAAACGGAAACTTGGAAGTTCCTGGAAATATGAGCAAATGAACTTTGGTGACCTACTTTCTCCCTTTCCCTTCCTCTCTTTCCCCACTCCAGGGACTGTAAGAGTGTGAAGAGAAAATTGTATTCAACCTTAAATACGGAAAGAGATTCCCATCCCCACCCAGTCCTCCACCTTGCCTGAGTTACCATTCCACTCAGAATGTTGACCCATCCATCACTGCTCAAATAGGACTGTATCCCTTTCTTAAGACTGCTGTAACCATGTGCCACAAACTGGGTGGCTTAAAACAACAGTAATGTATTCTCTCCGTTCTGGGATCCAAGAGTACAAAATAAATACTTGGTCAGGAGCATTCTCTTTCTGAATCCTTCCTTACCTCTTCCCAGCTTCTAGTGGTTGCTGCATTTTAGCATTTTGTGCATTAGAGCTGCAACTGTTCAATGCTGCCTCTGTGATATGATCTTCTCCCTTTGTGTGTTAGTGTCTTATGAAGGCATTAGTCATATTGAATAAAGGGCCCACTTTACTCAAGCATGACCTCATCTTACCTTAACTAATTACATTTGCAGTGGCCCTATTTCCAAATAAGCTCACATTCGGAGGTACGGGGGGATAGGGCTTTAGCATATCTTTTGTGGGGGACAAAATTCAGCCTATAACAGACACTTTGGAGATGAGTCCAGTAATGTCCAGTGAAATCAACAGCATGGTGCAGGCTGCCAGAGTTCGCCTGAGGATGAAGGGGAAGCTTTGGTGCAGTAACTCTCTTCCCGTCTGCATCCACAACACACTTAGTCATCACTCACCATACTTTGCAAAACTTCTTACATACCTTTTGGAGAAAATAGATTAACATGCATCTTTCACAAAATGCTTTTCAATCTTGCAAATAAACACTCAGGCTATCTCCATGCTACAGAATATTGACATCAGGTCATAACAGTTCAACCTGAGGTTGTTGAGAAGATAGACCATAACATCATAGCATGAAGGCTGCAAAAGCAGGTTTCAACTAGCATCCTTGGCTTTTTGTCCCAAGACCACCACTTGCTAGCTGTTTTGTCCAGAGCAAGTTAACTTCTCTTTGCTGAGCCTCAATTTATCCACCTGTAAAATGGGTGGCATAACTGTTCACGGAGCATTGTGCTGATAAAGTGAGATAAGGTGAACAAAAGAATCTTGAAAGCTGTGCTATATCAATGTGAAATCCTCATAATATCATTCTTCACCCACTCAGAACAGTTGCTCTAGATGCCCCCCTGAAGTCCATGATAATTCATCAGGTTGTTGTCTACTCTTATATTTGAAGATAAATATTGGTATGCACACCCACAGAGGCCAGACATTTTACAGAAAGCTTAATTTGGGAAAAATAAGTCTATGGTGGTCTAAGGGTAGAATGCATGGCTTTGGCAGGGCCAACTGCTCTGAATAATCCAGAAAGCTGCACTCATTTTTTTAATAAGATTCCATCCAGAGCTTTTTGTTGCAGTTCTGAGAACACTTGCTGAAGGAGACCCAACTTCCCCGTGGCAGATTGCTATTATACTAGGTATCACAAGGTTGATGGATTAACTTGGAAAGTGCATCAGCCCTTTTGGGGTATGTAATTTCCAGATGTATATCTCTGTAGACCTTCTGTTGGTGATTCGAATTACTTTTCAGGGAGTTAACTTCAGTGGAATAGGGTTACTGACATTTCCTACAAATTTTTCTTGCTGCAGTCAAGTTGTCAGAGTTGTCATCATCATTCCCCACTGGTTATCATTAATCATACTAGTCTTTCATGTGTAAGGGCTTCAGGCATTGACTCTACAGCTGACGGAATTAATAAATGCCTTATTTCAAATACTCTCGAAGTTCGGTCTTAACCTTTGAATCTCAAATGCTTTTTTTTCCCCTTGGCCAATTCAATTGAATTATACACCTGGAGAAATTACATTGTATTGAACTCTACCTCCCCATTTTAAATTATATGACTATAGTTCTCAAGACATATTTCATATTCCACAGTCACAGCAGTGCAATTGCGTTTCCTGCCCTTGGGTGTGGTTTTGAGGAGGTAATGAATTTGCTGTCAAGATGTCCACATTTCATTCCCTTAGGAATAAAATAGTAGAAGTTTGAGTTAAGGATTTTAGGGTTGTTTTCCTAAAATAACATTTTCAATTAATAAGAAGTTGAATGGGAAGAAATGTTATTCCTATTTATTGATTAAATTTATTCTATTTCCATGTAGTTGGTACTTTGCTGTGAAGGCAATTGGTTGTATGACTCTTTCCAATTAGTCATAATTCAGAGACACTTAGGGTCCATGGTCTTTGGTAGGGGGTGTATGGAAAGTTCATGATCAATCAACACTATGTCAGATGCTTGGTGAGTATTAGTGGCTGTCTATTTGAGTTCCTAAAGCAGTCCATCCTTTACGTTTTTTTACTAACTCTTCTCACTTTCCATCCTGACTCTCCATGCCTACCACTCACCTTTGCTTTGCTACCACCCAGTCACCCGTGTGTTGCCACAGTCCTTCCTCTCCCGGGTCTTCCAGGCAAAGCTTCCTTCCCTTCAGATCTTTTTCTCTAGGATCTGACTTCAAGTCCCCAGTCATCAGCTTCCCTTTGTCCTTACATTTCAATGACATGAATGAACAAATTTATCCCTTCACCAGTGTTAAAATGTGAGGTATGGTAAATTATGTCTAGTGCTATAATAATAATATGACTCAATACTATGACCAGCAATTTTTAAAATATTTCTCTCTGTGTTTGTTCAACATACAGGAGGTCCAGCCTGGTCATAACAACCAAACTCTACTGGGGTGGAAAGTAAGTCAAATGTCTTTTCTTCTCTCCTTGACAAGAAACAACTAGTAGCTCATGCTTTGATCATTTTAGGCAACCATTTTACATCTAACATACTAAAATTAATTGGTTTGGAAAGAAAGATTTTTTTTTTCTTACTTGAAGGAAATAGCAATTAGCCCACGATTCAATTTTAGCAAGATACCCTCAAAGTAGTTTAGTGCAGAACATGTGGTCACTTGTTACTAAGTGATTCATGGAGATTTTCAAATACCAACCTCATACTTAGAACCGTTTCCAAAATAGAGTTCAAATTTCAGGCAAAGAAAATAAGCACACAGCATCACAGAAGAAAAGCTACTTAAATCTGCCAAAACCCAGACTTCTACAGAAAACAGTGATAAAAATATCTTTCCTGGCCCCACATGTAAGTCTCTGATCATTTCTGCAGAGGTCTCTGAAAATGCTGATCAAAAGGACTATCTCATCGAAGAATAACAGGAAGCTGCCTGTATCACTTTCTGTCAGGGTAAATGAAAGAGTGGTCCTCTCCCTGTTGTGGGATACAGAACAAATTTCACAAGCTGAATTGGCTTCTGATGGGCTGACTGGTGTTTGAAGTGGTGCTTACATTATTCAGCAGGTCTTAAGAGACTGGCCTCTTTGACAAACATGTGAGAAAATAGCAGGCTATTTCATATACTTTTCATGGAAATCTCAAAGATTTTCATGGAGCCTCAACAAAAAAAGAAGACAGGTACAAACAAACAAAACCTTATTTACTTCCTTATAATTAATACAAAACAGTTAAAGATAAAATTGAAGGAGAATCTTCTAATGAAAACACACACTCATATTTTATTGTTGTTTTTTGAGTTTGTTTACGATGAATATGAAGATAGAAACATGGATTTTAGATTTTTATTCCTATTGTAGTCTATTAAAAAATAAAACCAATGGTACTTGTAAGAAATGTAGGTTTACATTGTGCATACTCTCATTCATGGTGCCATTGCTTGGTGCTTTTGCAGTGGAACTGAAAACCTTGCCTATAATTTAGAAATAAACAGGAAATATGACAATCTGCAAGAACCAGTATGTAGTGGAGTACTACATACAATATTATCTAATATACTTTTAAAAGATATAAAATCACCAAAGGTGAATGATAGACTACTGTGTTTTAAAAGGGGGCTGCCAAAGGTATTGATGTTAAAGAAATAATTCATCAGTACTTTAAAACTTCAAGGACCACATTTCTTTCTAATTGTCTAGAGTTTGAAAATGGTCTTGGCAGGCAAAAATCCTAGTTAAAGGTTTTTTTCTTGTTAGGAAACTAATTTAAGGAAGACTTAGTACATCACATTTTAAAAGAAAATAGCTGTTCATTTTCTTTTGAAAGGCAAAAGGCACTTTCAAATTTACTTCCCTTTTCAGAAAAGTCAATGCTATCAGTAGCCTAACAATCTTATAGTAAGCTCACAAACTGATGTCGTTATTTTTTGGTTTTGTTTGGATTAGGATTGGTTAAGAACACAGTGGGAAGGTTGAGCCATTTGTCAAGTATCAAATTATATATGGACAGGCATACATGGCTGACTTGTTATTTACATGGTATGACGACAGTGATGGTTAATTCATCTCTGGGGGTCTCCAAAGAAAAGCCTCTCAATGTACTGCCCACCAGTCATCTCTCCCCAACCTGCAGTGGTACAGACTTGCCAAGAACAAGGAATAGCATTAAAAATTCTGTCAAGAAAGATTATTCTTTTGTACTTATGAAACAGCGATTTTTAAAAAAGCACACCCCACTCAAAGTCATTTGCTTCTTTTTCTTCTCAGAGCTGAAACAGAAAGAGGGTTGTCAAGAAAACATATTATTGAAGGTGAGTACTGCTGCTACCATTTAATTTTCATTTGTGGTTGCCAATTCAAGAAACATATCAACCAAATAAGTTCAAAACACATTGGAAGGGGGAAAAGTTTTTCTATGAGGACAGCCACAATCAACCCTATGTTTCTTCCTGAGGGGTGAAGTAATATACAGGGGAGAATGAGAACTCAAAAGAAGATGACTGGATTCTCTAGCATTCTTCTTTACAACTATGCTAACATTAATAAAGCACTTCCATAAGATTTCTTTTTTTTTTTCATTTATTTTTATTAGTTGGAGGCTAATTACTTTACAATATTGTAGTGGGTTTTGTCATACATTGACATGAATCAGCCATGGATTTACATGTATTCCCCATCCTGATCCCCCCTCCCACCTCCCTCTCCACCCGATTCCTCTGGGTCTTCCCAGTGCACCAGGCCCGAGCACTTGTCTCATGCATCCAACCTGGGCTGGTGATCTGTTTCACTCTAGATAATATACATGTTTCGATGCTGTTCTCTCGAAACATCCCACCCTCGCCTTCTCCCACAGAGTCCAAAAGTCTGTTCTGTACATCTGTGTCTCTTTTCCTGTTTTGCATATAGGGTTATCGTTACCATATTTCTAAATTCCATATATATGTGTTAGTATACTGTAATGTTCTTTATCTTTCTGGCTTACTTCACTCTGTATAATGGGCTCCAGTTTCATCCATCTCATTAGAACTGATTCAAACGAATTATTTTTAACATCTGAGTAATATTCCATGATGTATATGTACCACAGCTTCCTTATCCATTCGTCTGCTGATGGGCATCTAGGTTGCTTCCATGTCCTGGCTATTATAAACAGTGCTGCGATGAACATTGGGGTGCACGTGTCTCTTTCAGATCTGGTTTCCTTGGTGTATATGCCCAGAAGTGGGATTGCTGGGTCATATGGCAGTTCTATTTCCAGTTTTTTAAGAAATCTCCACACTGTTCTCCATAGCGACTGTACTAGTTTGCATTCCCAAGTCTACAAGCAATAAATGCTGGAGAGGGTGTGGAGAAAAGGGAACCCTCTTACACTGTTGGTGGGAATTCTATAAGGTTTCTTAAAGTGTTTTAATGAGCTATAATTTATATACCATAAAAGTTTACCCATTTAAAATGTACAATTCACTGGCTCTGAGAATATTTACAGAGTATGCAGTCATCACCATGCTTCTGTTAGGTAGTTAGAATAGGAAACAGGAGTCCAGAATGGCGGTGGCTAAAAGACAAGGAAGGGAAAAGCCCGAAAAAATAGAACAAAGGCAGGTCGAGGACCAGAGTGAGGACTTCAGGTGGGACAAACAGCACTCCTGGCTAGCCCAATTTACACAGGGCAGGCCCAGGGGTGAGGAAAAAACCTATAAAAAGGAGCCAAAGGGCTGTGGGGGTCTCTCTTTCTCCTGCGCGCACGCACACATTCTCTCTCTCTCTCTTCTCTTCATGTCTTTTGGGTTGGCATGCCCCCACACCTCGAGGATGTATTTTCCTTTATTTTCTAAATAAAACTGAGGGAGCTATAACAACTGTCCGAGAGCTGTGACATGCCGGAGGCTTTAATGTCCACCGCTTCAAATTTCTGTTGAGACGAGACAGAACCGAGGAGATCACACTCCCCTGACACTTTCATTTTAAAACACCTTCACATCCCCCAAAGAAACCTGATACCTACTTACAGTCGCTTCTTATCCCCTCCTTACCCTCTCCCACAGGCCAAGCAACCATCAACCTGCTCTTGTCTCCATGGATTTACCAATTCTGGACATTTCATATAAATGAGGTCATATAATATGTAACATTTTGTTACTGGCTTCTTTCACTTAGCATAAATTTCATCAATGTTGTGGTATGTATCAGTATAAATGAAAAAAATGTTAAAAGGGGCTGCCATATGTTTCTTTACACTAGTTCATGAACTATTTCATAAAAATTCAAGATTTTTATACCTTTCTATTCATAATTAATCATTGAGACAAATGATTTTTCTTCTTTTTAAAACTAATCTCACTTATGAAATACTAAAATCACTCCAAAAAACATAAGATGTACTCTAATCCCACTACTTTAAAAATAAAACTAAAAAAATTAATTCCTCCCTTTCCTCACCTCATCCCATTCCATAGTTTCACAATCCAGTGCATATCCTTCCTTACTTTTCCCTCTAGTTATACCAACTTCTCTGTCTACCTGCAAACACTTAGTTATAAGCACAAAAATAATGTATTGATTACTAACTGGTTTTAGTATATTTATAGGCATCTGGGTTTTGAAATCAGATGAACATTGGTTCAAGTTCCAACTCTGTCATTTATGAGCTGGGGTACTTTGTAAAAGTTATTTAATCTCACTTAGGCTCATCTCCTGGACTATAAAATGGGCTATAAATATCTTGCCTCACAAGGTTACTGTTCAGGGATTAAACTTAGATTATTCACATAGAGGACAGTGTCTGTCATATAATAAGCACTTAGTAAATGTTACTTTTGTCATCATCATCACCATCATCATTCTTAATGCACCTACTAGTGTTGCTTCTATGGATAAGGACACTAAGTAAGTAACATTCTGAAACTACCACAATGAATGACCTCCTTCTAGCTCTTGAGAAAGCTTCCAAATTCCTCACTCACACAAAATGCCTTCTCAGGTCACATGTCCAGTTTGACGTTGTACAGTCAAACCCAGCCTTCCTCCCCAAACTGTTACCATTCCTGCTCTAGTATTTGCCCCAGTGATGTATGTCATCTACCACAAAGATTGTCAACAAGAAAAAATCCAAGTCTTCAGCTTGTGTACCAAGCTGAACAGATGTGGTGGCAGTGTGCTGCCTAGAAAGTTCTTGTTTTTCATTTCTTTCTGATCTTTCATTTCTTTTGATTCCAAAAGAGATTCAGAAAGTGGTTTACAATAGCAATCAACAAAGAAATAGAAAATCAATGAGAAAAAGAATAGAGAAGTTGTGCTACTGTCTTTTCACTGGATCTTCGTTGCTTTAATATGTACCAGTGTCTATGAATAATTTCAGAACTCTTTTTCTCTCCTTTTTAAGTCAGGTTCCTTCAAGCCTCATACAATTTAATAGAAATATTTTAAATTTTCTCCCCCTTTAAATAAGTTGGGAATTCTCTTAAGGAACTAATCTGTCAGGATGGATAAACCAGTTCAACTGAAATTCAAGCTGACCCAGATTCAAAATAATACAAAATTTCAAATTTTTCAGATTGAAGACGAATTGAGATTAATTATTATAATGTTCTTACTGTTGGTGTTATTTTGCAGTTTACAGTGTCAGCCAAAGACGAAAATACTCTTGAGTGCAGGAGAGTCAGCTCAAAGGCTATTTCTAGGCAGACTGAAATTAGGAAATTGAGTGAATTTTACAGGAAAAAAAAAGAAGGGACATGAGATTTCTAGACCCAAAATAAATTTTGAAGAGGTTTACAAATCATTATCCTCAGGGTTCACTGGGACTTGTCCTGTGATGAAGGTGACTTTATTCAAGATTGGAGTTTCATATGCACATTAAGTTTGAGAAGTGCTTTTGAAGAATGAGACAGAAGTCCAGTTCTTGTAAAGCTCAGGCCACCTGTGTGCTGGATAACCTTGGCTACCTAAGTTAATTTTTAGAGTATAAATTAGTTTAATTTGGGTATAATGCAGTTTTGAAAAAAAATCTATGAAAGAACTTTTCAACAAGCCCTAAGCCCTTGACTTAGATCAGTTAGAAACAACATTCTCCTTAGATTCACAAGGAAGGAGTGAATATATTCTATACTCCTATATTCATTTGGAATATTCTATACTATATTCATTTGGAATCACAAGATCCACTCAGGCTCTGAAAGTCTACTTATTAATTAGTCATTCCACAAATATTCATTAAACTCAAATTTGTGCCAGTGTTAAAATTTAGCAGATCAAAGCTCTTTAGTATCTAACATGAAAGAATGGAAATAGTTTGGTAAATCAAATTGTAATCATAAGTAAAGTGTTCATTTGCTTTTATAAGCAAAAGCTGTGTCTGTCTATATTTGCCTTTCAGGTAAGCAACAGTTTTGTTATGTGATTCAAAACACTGTCACTGTTTTAGGAGTAGGAGAGGAAAAATATTTTTAAAAGCTCCGCTTAAGACTTTTTAATGAAGGGCAAATGTCAAACCCTACAATCTGCACTTGTTAAAAAAGAGACAAGTGATAATTTTCAATTAAAGAATAAATTTCTTAACAAATGGATTCACTACAGGGCTCCTTTCTGATGTACCATGTTCATGGTAAATTGAAATCATCCACCCCAAATAATCATGTTTCATAATGGGAAGTGTAGCCACTTATTCTGATACAGGACAGTCTTTTTTAAGAAGATCAAATCATGACTGAAGGTCTGACGAGAAGAAGCTGGAAAATTAAATGGAGAAGCAGTGTACATTATTTAAGGCAACATCTTTTTTCAAGCCTGACAGGAAAACAAATATGCCATAGGAGTAGAAGATGATGACACAGCATATTTGAACAGAACCCTTGCAGAATTTCCAAACTACTCATGGCCTTATTTCTACAGAGTTAAACCTGCCACAGTGAACACATGACCCACTTCTAACCCTGCCAACCTGCTTAATGTCTGAAATGAGCATATTTCTATAGATGCCTGTGAAATAGATTTAAATGAATTGCTCCACCTTATGAACAATGCAGTTCCTGTTAAACTTCAGAACCTAAAAGGGAGATTAACTTCGATTTCTTTTTATTATAGTCACTTGAAAGCTATTGTCTTTACATAACATAATTTATCCTCCTGTGGCCTTCTGAGGAATTTCCAGTTAACTTCTAGACATTTCCTTGAGAGCAGGAAACGTTTTTCCTGCTCCTTTTTTCACTCCCACAGATACTGTGTTAGTACTAAGTTACAGGCTAATGTCAAAAGTGCCTTCTCGGACTTCCCTGCTGGTCTAGTAGCTAAGGATCCACCTGCCAATTTGGGGAACATAGGTTCGATCCCTGGTCTGGGAAGATTCCACATGCCATGGGGCTACTAGGCCCACACACCACAGCTCCTCCACCCGTGCTCTGAAACCTGTACTCAGGAGCAAGAGCAGACTGCAAAGAGAAGCCTGTACGCTGCAGCTAGAGAGGGGCACCTGCATGCCACAACCAGAGAAAGCCTGAGCAATGAAGACCCAGAATGGCCAAAAGGAAAAGAAATGAACAAATAAAAATTTAAGAACCAAATTGCACTTTAGCAAGTACATTCAGTGCCCGGGAGCACTTACGTCCTCAGCTTACGATTAGCCGTGTGGACTGGGTGCTCCTCTGGAGCCAAGGTTAATGCCTTTTCACACATCTTCTTAGAACAATACTTGGCCCCAAGTCAGAGCTCAACAAACTTTTGCTCGGTGGAAATAGAACGTGACTATTTGTTTATTGGAGATAAACTCTAAATGGCTCTCAAGGAGACACTTGTTAGCAAGCCTTTATGTTGCTGCAACTTAGCTACAAGATTAAAGCATCCAAATAGAAAAAGGCAGGACTACCTGATTTGTTTTGCAGTCACATGAAGAATGGAAACAGAAAGATCATCCAGCTCCATTTTGTGTTTGGAAAGATGAGAAGACTAAACGCCAAAGGGGCTAAAAGACATTGGCAGGGTCACTCAGACCCAGCCAGAGCTGGGTTCCATGCTGTGACACCCGCACCTGCCCCTCTCCTCTGAACGCCAGACTGGCCCATCCAGCTGCCAAGAGCGCCGTGGGGTTGACCGACGTGCTGCTCAGACCCAGCGTGGCTCCCGCCACGGATATGTTTCTCCTGTGACTTCATTTACTAACAGTCACTTCATTTCAGGCCAAAAATCTAAGAGTCCTCCTTGATACCTCCAGCTCCACACTCCGTATTCAGCACACCTAGAGTCCTCTTACGTCTACCTATACAACTTGTCCTGAACATGAACACTTCTTACCAACTTGGTCCACGCGAGGTCTGCAGCTGTGACCTCCTTCTGCTCTCCTTCTCTGCTTTCTCTCTGGCCCCTCACGGGTCACTCTCAGCAGCCGAGTATCAGTTCAGAACACAAATCTGATAACATCATTTTCCTGGCTTAACTCTCATTTCCTTACCCCCTCACCAACACTCTGCTGTCTCACGTGGAGTAAACTGCAAAAGTCATACCATGACAAGGCTTTATGTGATTAGCATTTTCAAAGTGAATGGACTGTGCCTTTTAGGAACACAACCTCTTTTTACTTCAATTCAAGGTCAGAGTAGGGACTCGCTGGATCACTGACAGGATGCAACCCATCATTTCTTATATTCTTATAAGAATACTCTTGACTCTTGGCCTAAATATTAAAAAATAATAAAAAAAAGCATTTCATAGAAAGAACTGAGAAATGAGGAATGACTGAATATAGAGAATATTGTCATTATATCAAGTTCAGTGTCATTATTTATGGATACACACTATTACCTTGAACAATGAACCTATACCAACAAATGCTCTCAAAATGTACTGTTTGCTCCATAAGTATAGATACTACATCCATGCATCTTTACACACCCAGAGACTGCCACAGTTTCAGGATCAAATTGAGACTCAGTACATGTTTAGGACACTGAAGAAAAAAACTTACATCATCACTGATCATACCTTATTTCAACAGGATCAAGTTAGTCATAGTTTTTCTCCTAGTTACTCTTGGCCCTGGCCAAACTGTTAAGAAGAGACACAGAGGTAGAAGACCATCATCAGAAAGGAGAACTTTGCTTCCAGTGCCAGGCATGGGCCAGAACTGTCACTAATGACTTCCTGTTCAAGCAAGGAGGTCCAGTAAAAATCTTTGGCGTTTAGTCTTTGGCACCGCTTATCCTGAACCTTTCCAGATGTGAGCACCACTGTTATAATTAACTCATTTCTGTAGACTGTTACATTTACCAAGTGCTTGCCAACTGATTTTATTTGCTCTCTGGAGTGGTGATTCTGAAGGTTATAAGGATTGTTATCTCCACTATAGGTTAGAGAACCGAGTCACACAAAAAAAGTCAAATAACTTTGTGGGATAACAAAGAACAGATTTCCAACCTTTCAGACCTTGGGATACCCTGTTATTTGGGCTTCCCAGGTGGCACTAGTGGTAAAGAACCTGGCTGCCAATGCAGGAAACATAAGAGACCTGGGTTGGAAGATCCCCTGGAGGAGGGCATGGCAACCCGCTCCAGTATTTTTGCCTGGAGAATCTCATGGACAGAGGAACACGGTGGACTGTTTGCTTGGTTATCTTTTCCTCTCCTTCCTCCATACATACAACTGCTTCCAGAGGGGGTTCGTATCATAATGCTTTTCAAGGTAAATTTAATTTCAAGATGCCCATTGAGATCGCTGGTAATACCCCGAGCATGAAGGTCACCACAGTTTTTAAGGATAGGCATTAGACCTTCCCTTCCAATACCTGTCTGTCCTCATCTCTTCATCAGGGCTTCTGTTAACAAGCTGCCATTACAGACAATCAATCCTTTCTCAATGAATGAAAAAATATTCCGGAACTGGATTCAAGCACTCCATTTTCCTGTCAGAAAAGTAATTGCGGCTGGCCAATAAACCAGTTTGAAGAATCAAATTTAAATACGCCAGATTTAAATTTGTAAGAGCTTCATTTAACGTGCAATTAATTTTATGCCTATAATAAAAAGAGAAAAACCTCCAGTCTTCCTGTGGAATTAAATAGGCTGATAAGGAAGTGCTGTGCCTCTTAGAAATGAGATAAAGTAATTCTTGAACACTGTCATCCTTTTGGTTGCATAATATTGTATACAATACATCCTATTTCGGGGAAGTATTAATTTTACTGAAATTAAATTTTTTTTTTCTGAGTAATCATAGGAATGTGATTCAGTGGTTAGAGTTGAGACATAGATTATTGGTTCGACTTGTTTTAAAATTCTAACTCTCTCCTTTATATTACCCCTTAAATCTTCAGAGCTTCTAGTGGTTTTGTTTCTTCTCAAAATAAGGGGGAATAATAGAAATGGTAGGACTCAGCTATATTTAAGGTTCTCCAAACTTTGTTTCAATTAGTAAAATGTTGAGTGAAATCTTCATTTGCCAACCCTTTTATTCCTATTAAAACCCATGTGTACATTAAGATGAGATTGTCAATCATTTATTTGTGATATACACAATTTTAATGTTTTGGATGTGCAGTAAATATATCTCCATCACAATATGAGCCCATTAAGTAATTCAAAATGTGAGATTAACTTGCATTTTTCAAAAAGAAAGAAGTTAAACTTTTAGGCTGCTTTTTTGTTCTAAACTTTGCTTCTAGCTCAGCCACACAGGAGCCACTGAGAAAGGTCATTTCCAAGTGTGGGTTTCCAGTATAGCACTGGTGCTGCTGAGAAAGTTCTAAGGCTTTTCTTTGCTGGGGACAATGTCAATCCTTGATGTATTTTTAAGGGGTTCTAGGGGCCAATGAACACATCACTGTATTCAATGTCTTTTTGAAACTAATCCAATGTTTTTTTTTTAAAGTAAATTCTTGCAGGAAAGCAAACTTCAGAATTTCTAATATTGCTCATGTTTAATTTAGACTTTTTGAGATTTTTTTCTGCTTCTGTTCCCAGGACTGAAGGGCTCCCTCCAGAGGCTGCAGCTCGAGTATGTGGATGTAGTTTTTGCAAATCGACCAGACAGTAACACCCCCATGGAAGGTGAGTGAAGAAATTTAATAAAAGACCCTAGAGTTATTGATTCTAACTTGATGACTTTTTCCACTCACGGTAGGAAATGAAATATATTCAGACTTATTTGATTGAATGTGAAAAATAAAAACCCTTTCCGGTCGATCTTTCAGTTTCAATATTTACCCGCAAAGTTAGTGCTCTGCATCCTGCATATTCATTAATTTTTAAGCATCTGCAGGCGCTGGGAGTGTGTGTGTGTGTGTGTGCAGGTGTGTGTCAGGAGCTGAGTTATGTCCGACTCTTTGTGACCCCGTATACAGTAGCTCACCAGGCTCTTCTCTCCATGGAATTCTCTAGGCAAGCATACTGGAGTGGGTTGCCATTCCCTTCTCCAGGGGATCTTCCCAACCCAGGGATAGAACCCGGGTCTCCTGCATTGCAGGCAGGCTCTTTACCAGCTGAGACACCAGGGCAGCCCTCACTGGGAGTGTGGCTCCTGCCATTATGGCACTCATTTTCTCCAGGTTCGTTTCACTCCTGTGATTCCATCAACTAAAACAATAAACCTAATTGGAAGGGGAGTTTATAACCCAGCCATCATTATTTTGGAGTTCTCTGAGGGTCTTCTTATTTTATAATGACTCTAGGTCTGATTAGTTTCCAATCTGTGATGATAAGTGCTAAGTGCTATCTGAGCAGAGACTTTATAGGAGTGACTATTTCAAAATGAGACTCTTTGTTGCAATCTGGTTTTTGAGTCTCAAGGAGCTGCAGTATTTTATCCCCTTTCTGTTACAACTGTTTGAAGACAATTTAAGCATCTCCCTGTGAAAGCTTTCAGAATGTTCCTAAAACCAGGTTTTCTTCAATTTGTGTTTATTTATGGAACCAATTGAGAAAGAAGACAATTTGGGAGGAAAAATTTAAAGGAAGGTTCTAGTTAATTGAGATTTATGCTCATATGAATTTTCACATACCTGAGGTAAATGAGAATGAAGATATTTGGGGAAAAGAAGGGAAAAAATAATATTTTGATTATTCAAGGCTTACTATATGACATGGCTTTATAAATTTTTAATGAATTAGAACATAATGTAAAATTACACTAAAGGTAAATTTAATTTTGATGATTCAAAAAGTAGTTCTGGATCTTGTAATAAGTCACGTTCTCTAAAAGTTTGTTCTTGCTAGAGGGTTATAGAAGTTATGGAAGCTGTAAATGATTGAAGTATATATAAATGCTTCTGTAGGTTGAATTTCTGAAAAAAAAGTTATGGAAACTTTTTTTCCTTATCATGTATCTCTTTCTCAACAACAAGTAAATGGTTAAAATATATATTTATATATCTTATTTTTTGCTAGAGTTTTCTGCTTTTTTAATTTGAGTAAATTAGAAGCCTGTTATAGAGCAAGATCAGTGTTGGAAATTCATAATAAGAAATTATCCATGGAAATGACATAAAATGCATATTTTTGTCAAAGCAAAGAATAGGTGTTTGATAGTGAATCATAAACAGTTTATTTATGTAAGAAGTATGTATAGCAAAGATAGTATGATGTCACAGTATTCTTAATGCCACATTGAAACACAGCACTGACGCTGTCATGCGAGCATAATTGTCAAGTAAGATGCCATTCAGTAGCAGCTCTTAAAGACTGAAATTACTTCCCATTTTAAGTGCCTACTGAACTATTTTCCTCTTAGGAAAAATGTCCTTTGCAATTATGCTATGTACAGGATAGAGGAACATTGGGATTTTTCAGCATTTTTTTTTTTAGCTCATTCTGCCCATTCTATCATTATCTTTAATCTGAGGGATATAAAGTATAAATCTTTAATCTGAGGGATATAAAGTAGAAGTCTCTGAAGCAGAAAACATTATAATCTGCCTTATATACCTAGGGAAGGAGGATATTCTCAATTAGGAGACAAACTATGTGATACTAATAAGATAATCGTGTCTCTTGTATAAACACAGATTATGTGTTGACATTATTAGAAAGGAGCTTCAAAACATTAAAAAAAACACACACACAAACAAACAGATTGCTGCATGATAGAATGTATAACTGCAGCATTATCCAGCCTCTGCTGGAATCAGGGAATATTTATACTTTCTCTGTGTTTCTTACAGAAAATTCCACAAAGCAGAATAGGAAGCTGTTTTATCATGAGTTATTGTCCAAGTTTGGAAGTCTAACAGAGGGTGTCAAATAGAGATTTGCACTTGTTGATAGGGTCAAGGAACATGGCATTTCATAGCTCTGTGGCAATCAGCCACTTAATGCTGGAATAGAGCCTGCTCTCCCCACCCCCGCCAAAGGTGATCCACTCCTGGCTGGTGCATCAGACCCAGGGCTTATTCCTCTGGGAGTATTTAGCAGGGACACACGGTAGGCAAGTCTCCATGTAGGACTCGTTCCAGATTGAAATAGTTTCTCTGTGATGTCTCCCTAGCTTTGTAGAAAGTGTGTATCCTCAAACAGTATACTTATTTGTTCCAAGGTAAGCCAGATGGAAGGGCTAGTTTGATATTAGTCTCTAGAAACTCATTCTCCACATTTAGTCTTTCCTACTTAACTGTAACAGAGGGAAGGACGGATCTGGGCAACTGAGAGAAGAAATAGAATAAAAAGAAGAAAATAAGGAATAGAATAGACAGAGATTTCCAGGTGATCTTGGGTGCATTTTCTCCTCTAAAATGGAAAAAAAAAAAAAGGTGTCTAAGTTATGTCTGGACTCCATGTTGTTATTAAGTTTCATTTTTGCAATGATTTTGTAAATCATATGTGTGTGTGTATTACTGAAATTGTATGTGTACAATGGGGTCTACCTTAGGAAACCTATTAGGGTTTCTAAAAACAATACAGAAAAGTAAATGTTACATATAATCAAAATTACCCTTGAAAACCCTATAGTAGCTGTAGTAGTTATTTGTTAAACAGTGTTACTCAATAGCCTTTAGTTATTCAATTTCATCTCCAAATATAGTGACAAAATCATCACTACTTTCCCAAACATGTTTTTTTTTTGTTCCTTTTGGCAATGGCCTTAATATTATTCACATACTTTTCTTATTTTAGCAACTCACATTGGCAATTTTAGGCTCAGTTGCATCCATTTCTGTCTAATATAATGATGGAACAGTGGTTTCCAAGTGCATATTGCTGGATTTTTGTATATTAAGTCTATATATGTTGGCACTATTGTCTATATGTGTGCTTCACAGTAAACCCTTAGCATTTGTAGATCATCTTTATTGGTTTCAACCATTCCTTGTCAATTCCATGGACCCATAACACATCCTAACTTATAATTTTGCCAAGGAACCTATATTAAATTCTGGGGAACCAATGAGAGAACACAGACTAGCTTTCTAAGACTCATTTTAAACAACTTTGATTTAAATTTATTAAAGTGCCAACCCCATTCACTTGATTCGCAACTATGAAAGGATATTAAGTGGGAACATTTCTAGAATAAACCTACGTGAGTTTCATCTAGGTTCTGCATATCAGATGGAAGCAACTGAACCAGAGAAAAATTAGCAGTAGCAGTCTCATAATATTTTAGCATCATGGATCAAATTAGATGTTGCCTTCCTTTCTTCCTTAGAAATCCAGTAGACAGAAATGAGTCCTCTCAAAAGAATGGCCCTAAACTCCAAAAGTGCAATCAGTGGAGAAAGAGGGTGAGATTGCCTTTGTAGTGTGCAAGCCTGTGGGATGCAATTAGACATTTTACAGCTACGGGAAGATGTTCTTGACAACAGAGGGGAACTTGTGTGCTTTCCCCTCTGTCCTTCTTGTTTATTTTTTTCTGGTTCACCTAGTAGTAAGTCTTTTTTTTTTCAGAGCATCTGCCATGCCATCTGTCTCATATATATCTGGTGTTGATGGCATGTTTTCCAATACCAGAAAAAATCACCCCCATGTCCCATTGCTTCTTTCTTATGCTGCTGTGTTCTTCCCAGTAGAGTCACTGACAGGTCCTTGAGTTTCATAATACTCATATTTTTAAGTCTCTCACTTCCATAAATCCCCCAAGTATATTTCAAAATCTTAAGCTCATTAGGCAAGAGAAAGTTAATTCCATCATGAATCATGTTGGACATGGATAGACACAGAGCATTTGTGTGCCTGGGGACTTGCATGAGGAATTTTTCGGTATGGTTTTTCAGTCATTCCCAAGGGCCAGACTACTCATCCATACTCTTCTCATTGCTCTAGGGATGAGGTGACTGAGCCTGATTGTGGTCATGAACGGAACTTATAAACCATGTACCACTTGTGAATAATAGAAAAGAGAAGGGACCCATTTTAGTGCTTTTTGAAAGAAGAAAAGCTACTAAATTCATCGATCTGAGAATATTATGATGTTTTAAATTAAATTACATTTTAATTAAATTTTTATTTTAAAAAATGCTTGGGATTGAGCCCTACACCTTTTATTTATTTAGAATTTTTTGCCAAAACTAGCTAATCTTACCAACTCCCTAAGTCATTAGATGCTATTCCCAACCTAATTAAGGTTCAAATTATTTATTTATTTTCCTGCTAGTAGGTCAATGCAGACATAAAACAACCCAGATGTCTTATTTCAAAAAAGAGGGACAAGATCAAAGTTAGCATTGCTTAATTCCCATAACATCGTCATGTCAAACAACCTATTCCGTAAGAATTTGACATCTTTTTTACTGTCCCCATGTGCCAGCAGGAATCTATTGATATTCAGCAAACTAGGACACCCCTCCAATGACAGTGCAGGAAATACCAGGGTGGCAAACATTTCAGCATCCCAAATTTTCTATGCTTTTTCAGTTCCAGAACATTGGACCTGGATTTTTAGCATCCAAAGTAAAGTTTTCAGAACAAAAATTTAATGACTCCCCTCACCAAGCCTAGAAATGGGGCTTCTCAAGTGGCACAGTGATAAAGATTTCGCCTGCCAATGCAAGAGACCCAAGAGACGTGGGTTTGACCCCTGGGTTGAGAAGATCCCCTGAGGGAGGAAATGGAAACCCATTCTAGGATTCTTGCCTGGAAAATTCCATAGACAGAGGAGTCTGGTGGGCTACTATCTATGGGGTCTTGAAGAGTCAGGCACGACTGAGCACCTGAGCACACACATACAAACCTATCAGTATTATCTAACCACCACCGATCATACCTTCTGCCTTTATATTCTACTGTCTTCCCTGAAAAACACCCTATACGTGTCCCCCAAAAAGCATAAGAAAGGAAGAAATCTTCTGCAAATATTCTATAACAGTGCTGCTCCATAAGCATATTTTGAAAGCCATATATGTACTTTCAATTTTCTATTGCTTACATTTTAAAGGTAAAAATAAACAGATGAGATTAATTATAAAAATATATTTTAATTTAAGCCATTATGTTAAAAAAAATTCAACATATAATCAATATAAATTTTTGAGGGGATATTTTACTTTTTTTTTTCACAATAAGTCTTTGAAATCTGTTATGTACCTCATACTTATTTTGTTGTTCAGTCACTAAGTCATGCCTGACTCTTCACAACCCCATGGACTGCAGCATGCCAGGCTTCCTTGTCCTTCACTATCTCCCTGAGTTTGCTCAAACTCATGTCCATTGAGTCAGTGATGTCATCCAACCATCTCATCCTCTGTTGTCCCCTTCTCCTCCTGCCCTCAGTCTTTCCCAGCATCAGGGTCTTTTCCAATGAGTCAGCTCTTCACATCAAGTGGTCTAAGTATTAGAGCTTCCGCATCAGTCCTTCCAATGAATGTTTAGGATTGATTTCCTTTAGGACTCACTGTTTTGATTTCCTTGCAGTCCAAGGGACTCTCAAGAATCTTCTCCAACACCACAGTTCAAAAGCATTATTTCTTCAGTGCTGAGCCTTCTTTATTGTCCAACTCTGACATCCATACATGACTATTGGAAAAAACCATAGCTTTGACTAGACAGCTCTTTCTTTGCAAAGAAATGTCTCTGCTTTTGAATATGCCGTCTAGGTTGGTTATAGTTTTTCTCTCAAGGAGCAAACATCTTTTAATATCATGGCTGCAGTCACTATCTGCACTGATTTTGGAGCCTAAGAAAATAAAGTCTGTCACTGTTTCCATTTTTTCCCCATCTGTTTGCCATGAAGTGATGGGACCAGATGCCATGATCTTCGTTTTTCGAATGTTGAGTTTTAAGCCAACTTTTCTACTCTCTCACCTTCATCAAGAGGCTCTTTAATTCATCTTCACTTTCTGCCATTAGAGTGGTATCATCGCATATTTGAGGTTATTGATATTTCTCCTAGCAAACTTGAATCCAGCTTGTGCTTCACCCAGCCCAGCATTTCACATAATGTGTTCTGCATTTAATTAAACAAGCAGGGTGACAATATGCAGCCTTGAAATACTCCTTTCTGGATTTTGAACCAGTCCATTGTTCCATGCCTGCTTATAACACATCTTAATTTGGGCCAGCCACATTTCAAGTTCTGAGTAACCACATGTGGCTAGTGGCTACTATTTCACCACAGAAGTCTTTAAACTCTAGTTCAAGTCTAGCAGAACACCAGACACATAATAAGTGCTCAATAAATATTTGTTGTATGGATGGGTGCATGGATGGATGATTAGGTGGATGAGTGAACAAGTCGTTTTAGTGAATGAATTAAACTGAATGAAACTAAAGTTAAATAGATACATCTTCATTTTTCTCCTTGAAAACTTATTTTTGTTTCCTAACATCTGTGAATTTTCTTGTACTTGATCTGGTTCAGCATATTTCAGGGTGATATTAAGGATAGATTGCTGGCAGAGAATCCCAGGACACTGTTACATTCCATTTCTCCTCATCTGCCTTAACGGCAGCATCCAGATGCCAGATCTCTCTCCAGAAATCTGCTTGATGCCTAAATGAGCAGAAATGAATGGAGAGATGATTCTTGGGCAGTTCAGTTGCCCCTGAGGATTACTATATCAGATATTAAAATTATCTAATCCATTTCATTTATGACCCTGGCCAGGATACTCTGAGGCCTCTGGTGTTGATCAGATCAATTTAACCTCCTGGCTTGAAAGACTGGAACAGCTGAATTTTCAAGAAATTAATTTAGAGAAAATGATTTTCCTGTCTAAGAGGATGAGCCAAACCCTACCAAGCCCATGGTTAAAAAAAAAAAAATAATGGTCCAAGTTTACTAAATCAGTTTTATTTCCATTTTAACTGAATTCACCAAACATTTTACTGCTACTTTAAAGATATTCATCTGATGTTTTAGCCTTTACAGAATATCAAATAATGTCATTAAAGAAGATTAATTTCATTCATTCTAAGAAATAACATTCGGAAATGATTGCAATGTTCTTCCAGTGGCTGGTGTTTGCCTGTGTTTTTGTTGTTGTTGGTTTTTAGAAAAATCTCATGTTTTTACCATTGTGAGCTTCCTTCTCTTTAGGACAATATTTCTGTAAAATGATCTAGGGGACATAGATGGACACAGCATTAAATTCTGGCTTTGCTACCTATGTATACCTAGGACAAGTTACTACCCTCACTGAAGCTCAGTCTCTTCATCTGAAAATGCAGGTAACACATATAGTGATTTCTGAAGGAGTTAACAGTGTGGATACAGCACCTAACTCACAGCAGGGGAAAGAAACATGAGCCCCATTTCTAGAATGCCCCATACAACACATGTACATATAAAACGCCCCTTTCTCTGGATCTCTCTCAAAGGTAAGCATAGGAGATGACTAAGATCCTAGAATTATAATGTGATGAAAATCAAATGAAGATGGCCATGATGCAACATCAACCACGGTCTGTGGTAAGGCCATGTAGAAACGAGGTACACAGTTAGCAATGGAATCTTCTTCTAGCTCACTTTTTTCTCCTTGAAATTTTGTTCTGAGATCCTCCAGGCCCTTTAAAATTATTCAATTATAGATTTTCCAGGGTTAATCTATTCAGTCAAAAGGTCCTCTTGAGCCTGTGGTTTTATTTTCAAAAGTGCATCTAGAAAAAAACTCAATACAGGATCAACTCATTTGTTCAGCTGACATTTTTTGAATATCTGCACTAGCAGGCAGAAGGTGTCTGGGTCAATAGCACACTTGCTCTATTAGAAGTTTCAACCTGACCATTAACTGCAGCTCACTAGTTAGCTTGATGTGCAGCTGTGGACTGTACATTTTTGAGTATTTTTGAGGCCAGAAGGGGATCACTAGTGGGTGACTGATTTAAGAATACATTTAACAATAAAAATCATACAAAAAAATACTTTTCAGTCCTCATACAGTTCGCATATATTTAGTGTATCTGGACTGTTTGGTGTTTCATGCCACAGGCAAATGGATGCATTGTGAATATCATCCTTCCCTCAATGCTCAGTAAACACATCGACTCCTATGTCCGTGGCCCCCATGACTCAGAGATTATTAATCCACTTAGTCTTACTATCAGCATGATGTTAATTCTGCCTGTCTCACAAGCTCCTTGTCTCTCTACCCGGTATCATTTATCTTCTTCATACATTTCTTACTTTCTTGAGCAGAACTGAATAGTCTTAAGTAACATAGAAAAGGCACATTACAGACAGTATAGAGTTCACTACCCTTAGTTGTTGGCATGCTGTCTCAGATTTGCAGAGTAAATTTCTAGGGCAACTGGAAAAATTTCCAGAGTTTGGACCATGGATCACTGTGGTATCCATCTATCAAGAGCAGAGCCTTGGTTAACAAGTTTTTATTTTCCAAATAGATCCCACAGAGAGAACAGGAGTTTTAGAACATACTGATACTGAGAAGTTAAGATTGCCAAGGCTGCAGAAAATACATGACAAGCTGGCTTTAAAGGGAACTGTATTCCCATTAATAATTTGTAATTTAAGGGTATATCTTGTGCTTTCTCGGGAAGCCAGATACTCCCAACCACATTTAATAAAGTCCTGTTGCAAAGAAGGATCCTGGTGATATTCTATGCAGTTTACTCTATTCTCTTTCCCTTTTCCCCCTTTCCTCACATCTTCAGTCGGCAGTGAAGGCAGATACAACTGCGCTCATGAGTAAGACATAAAAGGAGAAGCAACGTGGGCCACGTGCCTGGAGGCCCGTTCTACGTCCTCACCACAAATATGTGGTCTCCGCCAAGCTCAGAAAGGGTGATCTTTCAGTTTTGGTTTTCCCCCTTAAGTTGTTTTTAGTTAAGAAAAAATAGAGAGGAGACGGCTTCTGCTCACCCCAGCTGTCAGGGGGAAAGAGAACTGCTTAGTATCCTGGGGCCGTGGGTTTGTGACTCATGTGAGCTTCCTTCTGTGTGAGCTGTCATCTCCCTGAAAAACAAGAGTCACCTCCACATTCTGACGGGATGTTGCCTCAATCCCAGGGGCATTCATCTCTGCAAGCTCCTCGTGGGGCTGTAGCTGATCTGCAGTCACATGGGTATGGGACTCTGAGACTAGCATTGTCCAGCTCTTCAGCCCCGATAGGTGGGGCCGTGGGTTTAAGCTGCCTGTCAAAGCAGAGTCTTGATCAGGGTTTACGTGCATGCGGATTCAGTGAGCTGGATGAGCTCCTGTGTCATTGCTCATCTGAATTCTCAGACAATGGGGATAAACAAATACCCTTAAGTCTCTCTCTTACTTTCTGTAAAAATGAAGTAATGGGAGACTCAGTGGCTTTTTAAATAGCCCTCCTGGGTGTTGAATACGTGCAGTGAAAAAATACAGGATCTGCAATCAGAGGATGAGGATATTAGTCTTAGGTGTGTGAACTTGCTTGAGCTGCTCAGAGTTTCTGCTGCTCAGTTATTCACCTGGAAAATGGGAAGAATAAAAACAGTACCTTGTCTAGCTATTTCCAAGATTGTTGTGATGATAACATAAGTGGAAATGTTTGATTAATAGTAATTTGTAATATTGGTACAAATATTTGAGATGGTCACTGTTACGTGTGTGTGGACACACGTAGTAAGATGTCATACCTGAAGTTTCAACCAGACATCGAGACACAACAAAATTTCAAAGAGAGATGTCAAATCTCCATTTCTATACATGCAAAGGAAAAAGACAAGAGCTGACTCCACAACTTTTTCTTCCCCTGATGCTTTAAGAAATCGGAAACCTACAGAAAGGTTGAAAAAATAAACGGCCAAGTCTTCACCTCGATTTACCAAACTGTGCTGTTTTGCCTCTATTTTGCTCCCTCTTGCACTCTCGCAATGTGACCTTTCACCCGTAAATACTTTCTTCTCTCTCCTGAGACTTGGCATTCTTCTGCACAAGCATCATGCACTCATCACACTTGAGAATGTTAGCACTGGTACACTGCTGTTACCTATACAAACCATACTCAAACTTCCTAAACTGCCTTGTAAGGATTTTGTTGTTGTTTGAGAGGGAGGTGAGTCTGTGATTTGGTTAAGAATCCCACATTGCATTAAGTTGTCATGGCTTTTTAATCTTTTTTAGTCTAGAATGTTTCCTCCACCTTGTTTTCTCTTTGAGGACAACGACATTTTTAGGGAAAATGTCAGCCAGTTGTTTTCGAGAAAGTGTCTTCAGTCTGGATTTGTCTGATTGTTTTCTCATGATTAGATTAAGATCAAGCATCTTTGGCAAGAAGATTACACGGATCATGTTGGGTCCATCTTACTGTGTCTCTCAGGGGGTCCTGGAGGGTCACTTTCCATTATTGGCCATGTTAAAGTTGATCACTAGGTTAAGATGATGTCTCAGTTTTCTCCACCATGATGGTACCTTTAAGACTTGGTAATGAATAGAAAAGTTGGGGTGTGATTCTTCGAGACCGTGTGAATAGCCTGGTTCCTCACCACCTGGAGTTGGCATCCATTGCCGATCTCTGCCTGCAGCGGTTATTAACAGTAGAAAGTTACTACAATTACCCTTCCCCATTTATGGGCTTCCGTGATGACTCAGCAGGGAAAGAATCTGCCTGCATTGCAGGAGACACAGGAGATGCAGGCTTGATCCCTGGGTCGGGAAGATCCCCTGGAGGAGGAAAATGGCAACCCACTCCAGTATTCTTGCCTGGGAAATCCCATGGACAGAGGAGCCTGGCAGGCTACCGTCCAAAGGTTCACAGAGTCAGACACGACTGAGGCATTCTGCCACAAAGAGGAAATTCACTCTGAGTTCTGTGCCTCTCCCATCAACTTGCTTCAGGAAAATAAAGGTTGAAAGAGAGAGGATCAGTGAGAAGGGCATAGCTGGGAAAACTGCGCCGTGATACCGAGTTGGGGGTGGAGAGCGTGACCATCACGGTCGGGGAGTGAAGAGGCTTGGAAGCCGACTCACGCCTGGCAAATCTAGAGATGGAGAAGTGGGCTGAGTCTCTACTTGATGGTAGAGCCAGGAGAGTGTACCCAGCCTGGAGGTGTCCAGGAGGACAACTTTGAGTATTTCCTGCATGGCTTCATCTTGGATCTGTCCTCCAGGAGGATAGTCGGGGCTCGAGCTGGACACCCAGAGCCAGCAGGAGAAGGGTTCACGGGAGAGGCAGAAAGCAGAGAAATAGTGACGCCAGCCAGGCCCCCTCTCAGTACTCTCTGCTGCAGGCGCGAGTCTAAGCATGTCCCAGCCGGGACAGGGAAAGGAACTTGAGTTTGTAGTTTTGATTAACATCTGTAAAGGCTGTGTTTACGATCTAAAAGGACGCCAGGACTGTTCATTATCCAAAAGTGGGCAGAAAAACTGTGAGACAGCCTGAATTTTCATCAGGGTCGAGGTTTCATTCTTCCCACTGAATGTAAAGGGGCAGTGGGAGATTAAAACATAAAACAGGGTCATAATTGCATTGTCATGAGTCATGCTCTTTCCACATACTAGTTATGTATGTTTAAATACCTAATTTTAAATTGATCTGACTTAAATTACACATGAAAAAAATGAACTTTTCTGTTAGTTTCAGAAAACAGATTTGTTTGCTTTATAAGAAAATATCATGTCTAATATAATTGGAAATTCAGGAAAATCTTCTCTGCTAAAGATTTAAGTCCTCACAAATTATAAAATAAGGCCCTTGGCCACTTGTTTAAAATGTGTACATTGAACACAGACATCCTTGTACCTCATGAACACTGCCCAGCCATCTGAGAACTTTTGAAAGTATCACTATACTGTTTGTCAGTATTCAAATACTAAAAAAGATTATAAGCCACAAAACCTTAGCTTCTGCAGTTTGAACTTGATCCATCCTTTCTAAATGCATTTTTTTTCATTTATTTTTATTAGTTGGAGGCTAATTACTTTACCTAAATGCATTTTTATACTAGATTTTATTTGTTTTAAATTCTGAAAGATGACCAGTGAAACCAATCTTACCATATTAATAACTAACTGAGATCCTTTTAGACAATTTTCTAAAATCTTAGTGGAGTCAACTCAGAATTTACTTATACAATAAAATTCATTTTTGTTGTTTTTTTTAAGGGCCAGTAGATAGACTGTGTGGGTACAGGGAAACAATAGAAAGGAAAGGAAAGTTTAGAATTATCAATATCCTCTTTCACTTGGACAAAAAAGGAAAATGTATCACTAGCATGGAAACTGGAAGTATGTTTGGTGATAGAATGAACCTAATTATCCCTAGAAATGAATGTTTTTATCTAGTAAGACAAGAGGAAAAAAACAAAATGGCATAAGTTCACACAAAACTTAACAGAAAGCAAAAAAGGGAGATATGGGGACCGAAAAGAAAAATTGGGAAGGAAAAAAGGATGAAATTTTATTTCTCCCATCCATTTCTCCTACTGCCTTCTAAAGCACAGTGCCAATCTTGCAAACTCCTTCCTCAGAACACCTATAGAATGCATTTTAATGTCATTGTACCATATTCAGGATGGCCCAGAGAAGAACATGATACAATAAAAAAAAATACTCAGGTCTAAAACATGTCTCATTCATTTATTCATATTCAGCTAATATTTTTGAGTGCCTGCTACACCGGACATTGTCCTTGATGCATGGGACAGACAAGAGAACAAAATAGACAAAGATTTCCATCCTTGAGGGACACATTCATTCTAGCAGGAGAGACAGGAAATAAACAGGAAAACAATAAAAATGAACTTATGTAGACTATTACGTGTGTGTGTGTGTGTGTGTTAGTTGCTCGATTATGTCCAACTCTGCTACCCCCTGGGCTTTAGCCAGCAGGCTCCTCTGTCCATGGAATCCTCCAGGTAAGAATACTGGAGTGGGTTGCCATTTCCTTCTCCAGGGGATCTTTCCAAACCAGGGATTGAAGCTGGGTCTTTTGCATTGCAGGCAGATTCTCTACCATCTGAGCCACCAAGGAACCCCATATATAATATTAGGCAGTGCTAAGTGTTATGGAATAAACAAAAAGTAGAACAGGGTAGCATGAATGGGGATGTTTGGAGTCAGGAGTGGTCACTGAGAAGAGACTTGAAGGAGTAAAGTGAACAATTGGAAGGTAGGTAAGGATAGTGTTTCTGGCTATAGAAACAGTACAGAGACACGAAGATGGGAGAAGCCTACTGTGTTTGAGGAACATCAAGCATACCAGTGTGGCTGCGGAGTGAGGAAGGAGTATAGGAAAAGTTGAATTTAGAGAGATTACAAGGACCAGATCTTTGGGGACTCACTGAATTTTGGACAAAGAAGTGATGTGATTTGACTTACATTTCTAAAGAACCTCTTTGGCCTGGAATTAAAATAAGCCATAAAGGGGCAAACATATGAGCAAGGATATGTGTTCAGAAATAATTGTAACAATCTAGAAGAGAGATGGGACTTCCTATGGCATAGTGGTAAAGAATCCACCTGCCAGTGCAGGACATCCAGGGCAGGAGACATGGGTTTGATCCCTGGGTAGGGAAGATCCTTTGGAGTACGAAATAGCAACCCACTCCAGGATTCTTGCCTGGAAAATCCCATGGACAGCGGAGTCTGGTGGACTACAGTCTATGAGGTCGCAAAGAGATGCAACTAAGCACCTAAGTACACAGGCATGCAGGTGAGAGATGACAGTGTCTCAGATGAAGGAGCTAGCTGTGGAAGTGTAAAAGTGGTCTCATTTGAAGAAGTATTGAATGTAGAGTCAGAAGTTCCTGTGGACTAGATGTGGGTGTAACAGAAAGAAAGGAATGAAGAATGATGCCAAGGTTTTTGACCTGAGTAAGCAGAAGAATGGAGTTTCCATCAACTGATATGGGGAAGACTACAGGTGATGGTGGCTGGTTGGGGAAGATCAGCAGTCTGGGCTTAGTCATCTTCAGGTTGAGATGTTCATGAGACATCCAAGTGGAGATGCTGAGTAGGCAGTTGGACACTGAATCTGAAACTCAGGAGACAGCCTTGGGATGGAGATGCAGATTTGGAGGTTGTCTGCATGTAAATGGTATTAAAGCTTTGAGAACTAATAAAATCACACAGAGAGTAAAAATAGAAAGATTTTAAAAACATGAAAAAGAACATAGAAAGGACAAAGGACTAAGGCCTGGAGATTCTAGTATTAGGAAGTTGTGGGCATGGGGAGAAGAGTGTGCTGCTCAAAGAGAACGTAAAGAAAATACATCAAGGGGGAGGAAGTAATCAACTGTATCAGATGCTACTAATAGGTTAAGTAAAGTGAGAACTGAAAATTGTTCATTGGTGTCTACAGTATAGAGATCATCAATAACTTTGACAAAGAGCGGATGAGGAAGTGGAAGCCATCTGATCTCTGAGTCTCAGTATCCTCATTTGGAAAACAGTAAGGAAACCTCTTGATTTAGGAAGACCAAATAATATATTTATGTCCTCTTTACAAATAATAATAATAATAAAGCCTCTTTACAAAAAAACCACCCAATAAATAGCACTAGCATGCAAAAAGATATACTCTTCATTATAGGAGACTGGAATGCAAAATGAGGAAGTTAAGAGGTATCTGGAGTAACAGGTAAATTTGGCTTTGGAGTATAAAATGAAGCAGAGCAAAGGCTAACAAGTTTTGCCAAGAGACCACACTGGTCATAGCAAACACCCTCTTCCAACAACACAAGAGAACGCTCTACACATGGACATCACCAGATGGTCAATGCCAAAATCAGGTTGATTATATTCTGTGCAGCCAAAGATGGAGAAGCTCTATACAGTCAGCAAAAACAAGACCGGGGCTGACTGTGGCTCAGATCATGAACTTCTTATTGCCAAATTGAGACTTAAATTGAAGAAAGTAGGGAAAACCACTAGACCATTCAGGTATGACCAAAATCAAATCTTTTATGATTATACAGTGGAAGTGACAAATAGATTAAAGGGATTAGATCTGATAGACAGAGTGCCTAAAAGAACTATGGATAGAAGTTTGTGACATTGTACAGGAGGCAGTGATCAAGACCATCCCCAAGGAAAAGAAATGCAAAAAGGCAAAATGGTTGTCTGAGGAGGCCTTACAAATAACTGAGAAAGGAAGAGAAGCTAAAGGCAAAGGAGAAAAGGAAAGATATACCCATTCGAGTGCAGAGTTCCAAAGATCAGCAAGAAAAGATAAGAAGGCTTTCCTCAGTGTTCAGTGCAAAGAAATAGAGGAAAACAATAGAATGGGAAAGACTAAAGATCTCTTCAAGAAAATTAGAGGTACCAAGGGAACATTTCATGCAAAGATGGGCACAATAAAGGACAGAAATGGTATGGACCTAACAGAAGCAGAAAATATTAAGAAGAGGTGGCAAGAATACACAGAAGAACTATACAAAAAGGATCTTCATGACCCAGATAATCACGATGGTGTGACCACTCACCTAGAGCCAGACATCCTGGAGTACAAAGTCAAAGGGGCCTTAAGAAGCATCACTATGAACAAAACTAGTGGAGGTGATGGAATTCCAGTTGAGCTATTTCAAATCCCAAAAGATGATGCTGTGAAAGTGTGGCACTCAATATGCCAGCAAATCTGGAATACTCAGCAGTGGCCACAGGACTGGAAAAGGTCAGTTTTCATTCCAATCTCAAAGAAGGGAAATGCCAAAGACTGTTCAAACTACCATACATTTGCACTCATCTCACACACTTGCAAAGTAATATTCAAAATTCTCCAAGCCAGACTTCAACAGTACATGAACTGTGAACTTCCAGATGTTCAAGCTGGATTTAGAAAAGGCAGAGGAACCAGAGATTAATTGCCAATATCTGATGGATCATAGAAAAAGCAAGAGAATTCCAAAAAAAAACATCTATTTCTGCTTTATTGACTATGCCAAAGCCTTTGACTGTGTGGATCACAACAAACTGGAAAATTCTTCAAGAGATGGGAATACCAGACCTCCTGACCTCCTGACCTGCTTCCTGAGAAATCTGTATGCAGGTCAGGAAGCAACAGTTAGAACCAGGCATGGAACAATAGACTGGTTCCAAATTGGGAAAGGAGTACATCAAGGCTATATACTGTCACCCTGCTTATTTAACATAAATGTAGAGTACGTCATGAGAAATGTTGGGCTGGATGAAGCACAAGCTGGAATCAAAGATTGCTGGGAGAAATATCAATAACCTCAGACATGCAGGTGACACCACCCTTATGGCAGAAAGTGAAGAAAAACTAAAGAGTCCCTTGATGAAAGTGAAAGAGGAGAGTGAAAAAGTTGGCTTAAAGCTCAACATTCAGAAAACTAAGATCATGGCATCCAGTCCCATCACTTCATGGCAAATAGATGTGGAAACAATGGAATCAGTGAAAGACTTAATTTTTCTGGGCTCCAAAATCACTGCAGATGGTGACTGCAGCCATGAAATTAGATGCTTGTTGCTTGGAAGAAAAGCTATGACCTACCTACACAGCATATTAAAAAGCAGAGACATTACTTTACCAACAAAGGTCTGTCTAGTCAAAGCTTCAGTAGTCATGTATGGATTTGAGAGTTGGAGTATAAAGAAAGTTGAGTGTTGAAGAATTGATGCTTTTGAACTGTGGTGTTGGAGACTCTTGAGAGTCCCTTGGACTGCAAGGAGATCCAATCAGTCAATCCTGAAAGAAATAAATCTTAAATGTTCATTGGAAGGACTGACACTGAAGCTGAAACGCCAATACTTTGGCCACCTGATGAGAAGAACCGACTCATTATAAAAGCCCCTGATGCTGGGAGAGATTGAAGGTAGGAGAAGAAGGGAATGACAGAGGATGAGATGGTTGGATGGCATCACTGACTCAATAGATATGAGTTTGAGTAAACTTCAGGAGTTGGTGACGGACAGGGAGGCCTGGCATGCTACAGTCCATGGGGACATGACTGAGTGACTGAACTGAACTGAAATAACACACAAGGAGCAGAAATAGAAACTTTCTTTCTGATGAAAGTAGCAGACAAGTGGAAACCTGGACCAATATTTATGAAAAGGGAATAGGGATGGAGGAATTGTAAGTGACTTAGTAAAACTGAGGAAAGATTTATTCAAAGTGTACCTATAGGTAAGAAGCAAGTTCATTTGTATGGCACAATCTCAGAAAACCTCTGAACGGTTAAAGCATTAGAGGCACAAATGCCACAGAAGATGAGAGTGAGGTATGAACTAGAAACAAGTCAGTTGTTCAAAAAACTTCATAGAACCATTAGAGCTCTATGTCCCCAGGTCTGGAGGCAGGGTCCTGCCTTTCTCCTCCAATGAAGGAGGCAAGAGATACATTACATCAAGAAACTGAGCTGAGATGCTCTAGTCTGAGGGGTACCAGACACAAGAGAAAGGTGAGGCCAGGCTGAAAAAAAATTATTACTTTTGAGATCCCTAGACCTCTCCTCTCATTTACCTCCAGGTCGCTAACAACCAAAATACACTTTCTCAAACAGAAAATAATGGAATATTACTCTGGAGAAAATTAACTATCCCCCGCCCCCAAAAAATATCTTAAAGATCTTGACATTTTTGTGGAAGAAAATCCCATTGGGAAAAAGTGGCAGGTGCCCTAATTGCTCCCACAGTGACAAATGCTATCCACACACAATTTTAGTGCTTTACTCCTAAATGTGAACAGAAATCCAAAAATTACCTGACATTCAAAGAAAGCTGCAGATGTGAAGGATAAAAAGAAGAGCTCAAGTAAATAAAAGAAAAGAAAAGAGAGTAATGCAGAGAGATATAAAAATGTTCAAAGAAACTATAATTAATATACTTGGTGAGATAAGAGAAGATATTGTATTAATGAAACAAGAACAGGATAAAAGAGACCAAAAACAACAGAAGTAGAAAACATCTTAGATATTAAAAATAAAATAGCTAATTTTTTTAAAACGTCAATAAAGATGTTGGACATTAAATTTGAGGAAATATTCCAGACAGTAGGGGAAAAAATGGATAATAGAAGTGAAAAGATAAGAAAATTAAGATTCTTGGGAATTCCCTGGCGGTCCAGTGGTTAGGATTCTGGGCTTTCACTGCAGAGGGCCCAGGTTCAATCCCTGGTTGGGGAGGTAAGATCCCACAAGCCATGTGGCCAAAAAATAATAATAAGATTCTATCCAGGAAGTCCAACATTTATTTAACTAAAAGATCTTTAGAGAGAAAATATATAAAATGGAAGAGAAAGTGAAAGTGAAATCGCTCAGTCATGTCTGACTCTTTGCTACCCCATGGACTGTAGCCCACAAGGCTCCTCTGGCCATGGAATTTTCCAGGCAAGAACACTGGAGTGGGTTGCCCTTTCCTTCCCCAGGGGGTCCTCCCGACTCAGAAATCAAACTCGGGTCTCCCTCCTTGCAGGCAGACTCTTTCCTGTCTGTGCCACCAGGGAATCCCTAAATGGAAGAAGGGTAGCTCTTCCATTTCCAGAGTTGTCCCATGGAACAACTCTTCCATGTTATCAATAGAAAGAAAAAAAAAAAAAGAAAATTTCCAAATTTAAAGAACATGAATCTCTAGATCAATAGTGCCCACCACGTACCCAGGACAGTAAATAGATCAAGTCCCATACAAAGTAATGTTATAATGAAATTTCACAAGTGAAAAGATAAGGGAAAGCATCCTAAAATAGTCCAGAGAATTCATAGCATGTACACAAAAAGGATTGAGAATAAGGATTGTCTAGGGGTTCTCAACAGCAAAATTGAGATCCAGAACATCATGCAACAAGGTTTCAAAGTTCTAAACAAAAATAAATAAATAAATAAAAATGGAAGGCAAATTGTTAACCAGGAGTGAGTAAATAATAGCTTTTTGACTTTCTTATCTCCCAAACAAAATTCCTCAAAAGCTACTGAAAAGTGGGCTCCACCGTAAAAAAAGAGGAGAAAGAGAGCAACGAAGAGAAAGCCGTGGATCTGACTCATTCAAGTGGAAAAGAGAATTTCCAGGATGACGTAGCTAGAGGTGCCACGTAGCAGGCACAGATCGCACCAGCACCGGCTGTGGTGGGAGGATGGGGGCCTTAGACGAGATGCTGCCGGGAAAAACGGGTAACTGAAGTTCCCAGAAACTTAACCAAAACAGAAAGCTGTATCTTTAGAGAAAGTGTTAGTTGCTCAGTCATGTCTAACTCTTTGCGACCTCATGGACCATAGCCCGCCATGCTCCTCTGTCTATGGAATTCTCCAGGCAAGAATACTGGAGTGGGTTGCCATGATACTTCACAAACTACAGGAAGTATAATGAAGTGATTGTCAACTAAAGGAAAATGAAAAGGTATAGAAGACAGGAAGTGTCATTGTAAACTACTCTGCTCAGCAGCGGACATTAAGCATCAGGCATTGAAATGAACACAGAGAATATGAGCTGAACCCTAAACTGAGATGTGAATATATTGGGAAGATAGGATAGACAGGTATACGGCAGGAGCTAAAACTCTCACCTCCAGAAGAAGTCAGTGGATAATGTCTTTAAAAAGCTGGGCCAAGAGAGTAATGTGTACATATTGTTGAGAAACATAGAGATTAATATCAGAATAAACAGCTACATATATGCTGGAAGTGGTTTCCACCTCTGGGGTGCAGTCACAGTCAAAAGGATGCTGCTTTGTTTATGAGCCTTTTGGCATCGACTCTTTAAACACTCTGTATATGTTACTTTGATAAAGCCAGAAATTAAAACAATAACCACACACATACACAGAAGTGAGATAAAAATGCCAGTGGTATTGAGTTGTCAATATTAACTATGATACTGTGGCTGTCAAGTCCAGGCACAGTGCTGGGAGGTTAGAAATACACATTCAGTGCTAATTTTCCTACCCAGATTCCATGATGAGAAGCCAACCCATTTCTCATCACATCCTTCCAGAAATATGCCAGCATGAGACCCACCCACCACTTCCTAAATGAGCCTTGCCAGACTCCCTCCCTTGGTGGCCTCCAAAGCAGGCTGTGCTGGATAACATATTGTAAGATGAAAAGAAAACATAATTTCCATTTATTTTATATATCATTATTTTTAAAGTTTCTATTTGTTGTATATATTTTATTTTTTCTGTTTTTAAGCTATCCACTGGTTTAATTTCAGACATTAAAAAGCAGCAAAAATATATAGAAGATTCCTATCTACCCCATACTCAGATTCCCTAAGTGTTTTCAGTTCAGTTCAGTTGCTCAGTCGTGTCTGACTCTTTGTGACCCCATGGACTGCAGCACACTAGGCCTCCCTGTCCATCACCAACTCCGGAAGTCTACCCAAACTCATGTCCATTGAGTTGGTGATGCCATTCAACCATCTCATCTTCTGTCATCCCTTCTCCTCCTTCCCTCAATCTTTCCCAGCATCAGCGTCTTTTCAAATGAGTCAGCTCTTCACATCAGGTGGCCAAAATATTGGAGTTTCAGCTTCAACATCAGTCCTTCCAATGAACACCCAGGACTGATCTCCTTTAGGATGGACTGGTTGGATCTCCTTGCAGTCCAAGGGACTCTCAAGAGTCTTCTTCAACACCACAGTTCAAAAGCATCAATTCTTCGGTGCTCAGCTTTCTTTATAGTCCAACTCTCACATCCATACGTGACTACTGGAAAAACCATAGCCTTGACTAGACGGACCTTTGTTGGCAAAGTAATGTCTCTGCTTTTTAATATTATGTCTAGGTTGGTCATAACTTTCCTTCCAAGGAGCAAGCGTCTTTTAATTTCATGGCTGCAGTCACCATCTGCAGTGGTTTTGGAGCCCCCCGAATAAAGTCAGCCACTGTTTCTACTGTTTCCCCATCTATTTCCCATGAAGTGATGGGACCGGATGCCATGATCTTAGTTTTCTGAATGTTGAGCTTTAAGCCAACTTTTTCACTCTTCTCTTTCACTTTCATCAAGAGGCTCTTTAGTTCTCCTTCACTTTCTGCCATAAGGGTGGTGTCATCTGCATATTTGAGGTTATTGATATTTCTCCCAGAAATCTTGACTCCAGCTTGTGCTTCCTTCAGCCCAGCGTTTCTCATGATGTACTCTGCATATAAGTTAAATAAGCAGGGTGACAATATACAGCCTTGACGTACTCCTCTTCCTATTTTGGAACCAGTCTGTTGTTCCATGTCCAGTTCTAACTGTCTTTAAGTGTTAGCATTTTATATAACCACAGTGTTAATAACTTAGTCATGCCTGACTCTTTGTGATCTCATGGTCTGTAGTCCAAGAGGCTTCTATGTCCATGGGATTTCCCAGGCAAGAATACTGGAGTGGGTTGCTATTTCCTTTTCCAGGGGATCTTCCCAACCCAGGGATTGAACTCAGGTCTCCTGCATTGCAGGCAGACTCTTTATCATCTGAGCCACCAGGGAAGCTCTTTATAACCACTGTGTAAGTATCAAAATCTGGAAATTAACATTGACACAATAATATTGTTTAATCTATGGATCATATTCTTATTTCTCTAACCGTCCCACTAATATTCTTTTCTGGTCCAAATCAACTCAGAATTTACAGGTTGCTGTTCATTGTAATGTGTCTTTGGTCTCCTTGAAGCTGCATCAGTTCCTCACTCTGTCTTTTGTAATTTTGACACTTTAGAAGACTGTTAGCCAGTTATTTTTCAGAATGTCCCATGACTGGAGTTTTTCAGATGTCCACTAGTGATTACATTCAGGTTAGGCATTTTTGGCAAGAGTACCACAGAAATGATGCTGTGTAATATAGCAGGGGGTACATACGGTCACATTTTCCCATTCCTGATGATGCTTTACACTCTTGGTTAAGGTGATACTTGCCAAATTTCTCCTAGTTTGTACCTTTTCCTTTAGTATATATTAGGGGTGTGTGTGTGTGTGTTTATATTTATATCCCCAATGAGTATCTTTGGGAGAGACACTTTGAAACTAGTTAAATATCTTGTTTCTCATCACAATTTTGCCTACTTGATTTTAGTCTTGATTGTTGTCTGAACTACTACTGTGGTGTTGGTCAAAGGGTAATTTTGCTATTTCCGTCATATGTTCTAAATTTTTTAGTTGGCATTCTACTGCAAGGAAGAGCTTCCCCTTCTCCTCCATTCATTTACTTATTCAATTATTGAATAATTTTATTCAGTTATTTTATCAGTGTGAATTCATGGATGATTTTTTCTACAATTTATTATTCACTACCATCATTAATTTGTTGCTGCAATTATCCCAAATATGGCCAGTTGAAGCATCTTTGACACATCTTTTGTGTCTTTTTGACACGTCTCCATCTTTTTTTAAGGACTTTTTTGGCTTCCCAGCACAAACTCACCTGTGTTCCAAACTCACCTGTGCTTTCTCCAGCCCAGTAATTAGCCATTTTTCTAAGGGGTCTTGGTTTCTTTCAGTGGAGAGTAGTATATTGAAGCCAAGATGTGGATACCATTTATATATTTTATAATATATGAGCTTGGTAGTACAGGTACTTATTTTATATATTAACCAATGTATTTTTAATTGATTGAGAAGCACAATAAATATTTTTTGCAAAACATTGCTCTTTGTTTAATAGACAAAAGAAGCCAGGGAAGCCATGATGGGATTAATAGCTCTCCCTCTTCACTTGTATAGCATGATGCCTCTTTCTCTACTTAGCACTTACTTTTTCCTGCCGTATGTCATGGACAGCAATTCTATCAAGTCTGTCTGTCCTTCAACTTTTCCTGCATTGAAAGAGGTTCATGTATAAACGTTGCATGGCAGTGAAGGCCAGACAGGGAGTGTCACCATGTCCCAGAGAAGCACTAGGTGGTCACACGCACGCTGGGCAGCCCCTATGTAACATGCTGCTCTCAGGAAACAGAGCAAAGTTCTTGTGGTTCCCCAAAGAGCTTTGCAATCAGCATTTCACTGCTTAAATGTAACCATAATGCTCTATCAGGGCCTCTGGGTTCTCTTTGCCGGACACAAGTCTGTCATTTCTAACTTGCTGAAGTGTTATTTGTGGTTAAAAGCAGACAGGAACCAGACTGTTTACTTTCAAATCCTGGCCCCAACACACACTAGCTGGGTGATCTTGAGTAATTTACTCCCCTTATTGTGCCTCAGTTTCTTCACATGCAAAACAAGATAAAAAGAACAACAGACCTATACTGTAAGACTGTAGTGCCAATAAAATGAGTTAATATACATAAAGTGTTTAGAATAAGCCGAGTAGGTTATATGTGCTCAATTAGTGTAAACTATTATCATTATTACTCCAGAAGACTGAAGATCTGTATATCTATGTGAGGGAGCTTCATAAAACATGGCATAGAAATATATAAAAGTTTAGGGCATAAAGGATTAGGTCAAACTAGGGCTGTGTGTCTAAAGACCAGTCCGCAAGAGGGAAAATTCATTCCGCCTTTTCAGTCACTGACTCCCTCTCATTGCTCTTTGCCTCACAGGCAGGCATGCCTTTCCCCTGAGGCACAGGACGTGTGCTGGGCATGGATGAGGTGGCTTTGGGTGGCTGAGGGCAGCTGGACAAAAGCCAGCATAGACTTGAGACCTTTTCCTTCCATGACAAAGTTTTACAGAGTCAAAGATTTATAAATAAGAACATATTGCTTTAAAGTGAATGTTTGACTACGGTAGAGCATAGAGATTTGCATAAATTTCTGTGCTAAGCCAAGGCCTTCTAATACTGTTTGCTTCTGTGCCCACCGTAGTGGGTCATGCGGTCAGAATATTTAAGAAGCACCATCTAGGAAGTAGTTCTAATGAAGAAAATAAGGGGAAACAGCCACCTTTGAGCGGGAGATAGAGAAACTCAGAAATGGAAAGAAAGGCTTCCTAAAAAGAGAGATGAAGGGTCCTAGACAAGCAGGCAGATGCAGAAGAGTGGAGTAGGTACAAGGAAGAGATGTGGGCATGCCTGGGGACAAGCCTTCCTCGGCAACAGCTCTCCCCGTGAATGATGCTCAGCTACTACTGGGCCTGGCTTACATTTGAACATAGGGAACAGCAGCCACCTCATTTGGAAATATTCACAGGGTGAGTAGCTACTCTTTTTACCAGGTAGTTCACTGAAAAGCTGAGAAAATCATTCCGCTCCATGTCAAGTTTAAAAGTCGCCTTTTGTTTAATTACCAGATACCTGACAAATATAGATAAGTGCTACAGAGCCAAAATGGATTTGGGGCTGCCAGTGAGTTGCATCTGCTGTCGGCATAGAGGTTTTAATATCATTAAGATTAAGACAGCATCTCCTTCCAGACGTCTCCCATGGTAGAATCAGGAAGAAAATCCAGCTCTACACTTCTAAAGAAGCAATAAAGATTGCCTCCTGTTACAGCATAAACTGGATTTGCCAGTAGAAAATCTCATTAGGGTAAACATTTTTTACTCTTATCAATCCTTTGCCAAGTTGGCTTGCTTTATTCTTTCCTCCAGAAGATAAAATTCCTTTTAAAGTAAAGTTTAAAGCCTGTCCCAAGAAGCTGATACACAGACAGTTGTATAAATAAAAGCTCCAGATAGGATAATAGAATAAGAAGCTAATGTCAGCTTTCCACATGTGACTGTCTGACCGATGAGGTTGACAGTCACACAATTTAAAAGATCAGAAATTTGAGACTTGAGTCAGGTAATCTACAAGGCAATGACAGATGCTCCCGAGTATAAAAATAACCACTGATAATGGATACAGAAATATTAGGCACCATGTAGCATGGGTGGATTTTTGTTAAATTTATTTTTTAGTATCTCAATGAACATTTGGAAAACTATTATTTGTTTTGCATTTCCTTTTGATATGCCTAAAGGCTGTTTCCTCAGTTGACAGAGATACTTTAAGCCTCTACATGCTTCAAATAGCATAATCAAAAGAGCAGGTATAAAATATACAAATATAGGGGACTTCCCATGTGGTCTAGTAGTTAAGACACTGCTTCCAATGCAGGGGTTACAGGTTCAATTCCTGGTCTGGGAACTAAGATCCCACATGCCATGTGATGTGGTCAAAATAAATAAATAATAAAAAATAAAAGTTCCTTGAACTGTAATACAGGTTTTAAAATACACAAATATAGATGAAAAGGAAGGGGAAAACATATTCTGCTTCATTTTGTTTGAGCACGGGGCTAGTTTTAGAGGAAATGTACAAATCCGGCTTCATCAAATTTTTCATCTCTCTTTGAGCTTCAGTTGCTTCAAATGTGAAATTTAAGTGTAACGACGCCACCTCACAGGGCTATAGTAAAATTCAAATGCAATAATGTTGGTAAAGTGCCGAGCACATAGTAGGCACTCAGTAGATTTGCACTCTCCCTGGGCCCTTTCTTGGTGGTGTGCCCAGCAAGACCCTTTCTGAGCATAGTGAAAATAGTTGATTGTCTGCCCAGTAGACATCACTCCTCAGGTATCCACATATCTGATGACCCTTCCCAGACTGTCAGCTGACCCAGAGGAAGGCTGCTTCCTTTCTTTTGGCTGGACCTCTGTTCCAAGGTGGGCTCTGGATTGTGTTAACACAATCAGCCCATGACTAGAGTCACTGGCTCATGTGACTGAAGCAACCTAATTAGAATGAATCTCAGGAATGTACATACATTTGTTACAGGGCTTCCCAGGGGGCTCGGTGGTAAAGAATCTGCCTGTCAAGGCTGGAAACATAAGAGACTCAGCCTAGATCCCTGGGTCAGGAAGATTCCCTGGAGTAGGAAATGGCAACCCGCTCCAGTATTCTTGCCTGGAAAACTCCATGGACAGAGGAGCCTGGTGGGCTATAGTGCATGGGGTTGCAAAGAGTCAAAATTGACTGAGCAACTGAACACAACAACACATTTATGTTATAGCAGCCCAAAGGGACCAAGACACCCAAATTCTATGATAAAATTTGTGGGGCTTAATTGACAAGAGCAAAACTTTTAATATTTTAGAAAAAAAGAGATCTTTTCCCAAATTTTAATTTTTTCTTAAATTTATCAGAGAGATCTCCACATCAGGAGAATACACATATTCAAACTATTAAACAAGCTTCTTTAAAGATTGACTGGTAACAATGTCAACGGAAATCTCAGGAAATAATCCACTAATGCCATATAACTTTTAGCTTCACAGATGAAGACACAAAGTCGGGTATCTAGGAAATAAATTTAACCCCAACGTTTCCGTTCACTTGATTTTTTTGTTTGTTTCTTTAAATCTGTTTATTTGTTGCCTTGCTCTAGACAAAATTTAAGGCGATGAGTTTAGTTGTTCTCCTTTCAAATGTTTTCATTTTTTAAATAATTGTATCTGTTTATTTCATTTTCGGCTGCACTGAGTCTTGCTGCCTGTGGGCTTTCTCTAGCTGCGGCGAGTGGGGGCTACTCTCCGTCGGGGGATGCAGAGATGAGGTTCTAGGGCGCACGGGCTCAGTAGTTGTGCTGCACAGTCTTAATTGCTCTGAGGCATCTTCCTGGACCAGGGATTGAACCCATGTCCCCTGCATTGACAGGCAGATTCTTACCCACTGTACCACCAGGGAAGTTCTCAAATGTTTTTAAATGAATTGGAATGCATTCCACTGTCTGGAAATCCTATAGAATTTGATCTGTGCAAGGAGAGCACTGTACTCGCTACTCCTTGTGAATGCTGCCTCCCTTTCATCAGGACAGAAATCACCTCTTTAATTACCACCAGTTAGTTATTACCCAAACAGGAGGATTCCAAAAGTTTGAAAACACCCAGTTTTAATAGGAAATAGTAGGCACCATGCTAGATTATGTTGAAGGGAGAGGTGCAATTTTATGATCCATATTCTCCACTATTTCTTGGCATGTCAGCAGGCAGGAGTGAGTCCAGGTGAGAAGCTGGAAAGACTGGACATCGTGATAAGAGGATTACAGAGAAATAATGAGGATAGAGAAGTATTAAAAGATAAGAAAGCTATGTCATTGCCTTAAGCAAGTCACTTGGCCATCCTTATCTAAATATAAAATGAACATTTGCTTTTTTGCCAGGATTAAAGAGCACATGTCTGAGGCAGGAAGAAATAATATTAGAAGTACTCAGCATCAGGCAGTCTCCTCCTCTGTATCGGGGAGCTGAACAAGGAATGAGCAGAATCTCCAGGACTGCCTGCTGGGGACAAAATCACAGCATTCAGATCCTTACAGCAGGAAGCTGTCTTTACTTGCAATTTCTGCAAATGGGATTTTTTGGTTTTGGAGCTTATTCAGTTTGAGACAAGGCAAAAGATGGATGAGGGAGAGTGGCATCACAGAGGAAGGTCGGAAAACGCCACAGAACTCAGATAAGTCTAAATAAAGTGTCTCTCAACCCCCACCTCCACCCACTGAGTCCACCCACCTCACCACGCCAAGGTGAGGATTGGCGTAAGGATGGCCACACCTTTTTTTTAACCAGTCCTACACAAGTGACCAGTACCTCACTTTAGAACTTAGGGGTACTTCAGTTCAGTTCAGTTGTTCAGTCATGTCTGACTCTTTGCAACCCCATGGACTGTAGCACGCCAGTCTTCCCTGTCCATCACCAACTTCTGAAGCTTGCCCAAACTCATGTCCATTGAGTCAGTGATGCCATCCAACCATCTCATCCTCTGTCATCCCCTTCTCCCGCCTTCAGTCTTTCCCAGCATCAGGGTCTTCTCCAAGGAGTCAGTTCTTCGCATTAGGTGGCCAAAGTATTGGAGTTTCAGCTTCAACATCAGTCCTTCCAATGAATACTCAGGATTGATTTCCTTTAGGATTGACTGGTTTGATCTCCTTGCAGTCCAAGGGACTCTCAAGAGTCTTCTTCAACACCACAGTTCAAAAGCATCAATTCTTCGGTGCTCAGCTTTCTTTACAGTCCAACTCTCACATCCATACATGACTACTGGAAAAACCATAGATGTGACTAGACAGATCTTTGTTGGCAAAGTAATGTCTCTGCTTTTTAATATTATGTCTAGGTTGGTCATAAGTTTTCTTCCAAGGAGCAAGTGTCTTTTAATTTCATAGCTGCAGTCACCATCTGCAGTGATTTTGGAGCCCCCCAAAATAAAGTCTGCCACTGTTTCCACCATTTCCCCATCTATTTGCCATGAAGTGATGGGACCGGATGCCATGATCTTAGTTTTCTGAATGTTGAGCTTTAAGCCAACTTTTTCACTCTTCTCTTTCACTTTCATCAAGGGGCTCTTTAGTTCTTCGCTTTCTCCCATAATGTTGGTATTTCTCCCAGCAATCTTGATTCCAGCTTGTGCTTCACCCAGCCCAGCATTTCTCATGATGTAGTCTGCATATAAGTTAAATAAGCAGTGTGACAGTATATAGCCTTGACATACACCTTTTCCTATTTGGAACCAGTCTGTTGTTCCATGTCCAGTTCTAACTGTTGTTTCCTTACCTGCATACAGATTTCTCAAGAAGCAGATCAGGTGGTCTGGTATTCTCATCTTTTGAAGAATTTTCCACAGTTTGTTGTGATCCACACAGTCAAACGCTTTTGCATAGCCAATAATGCAGAAGTAGATGTTTTTCTGAAATTCTCTTGCTTTTTCTTTGATCCTGCGGATGTTGGCAATTCGATCTCTGGTTCCTCTGTCTTTTCTAAATCCAGCTTGAACATCTGGAAGATCACGGTTCATGTACTATTGAAGCCTCGCTTGGAGAATTTTGAGCATTACTTTGCAATTGTGTGAGATGAGTGCAGTGTGCAGTAGTTTGAACAGTCTTTGGCATTTCCCTTCTTTGGGATTGAAATGAAAACTGACCTTTTCCAGTCCTGTGGCCACTGCTGAGTATTCCAGATTTGCTGGCATATTGAGTGCAGCACTTTCACAGCATCATCTTTTGGGATTTGAAATAGCTCAACTGGAATTCCATCACCTCCACTAGTTTTGTTCATAGTGATGCTTCTTAAGGCCCCCTTAACTTTGTATTCCAGGATGTCTGGCTCTAGGTTGAGTGGTCACACCATCGTGATTATCTGGGTCATGAAGATCCTTTTTGTATAGTTCTTCTGTGTATTCTTGCCACCTCTTCTTAATATTTTCTGCTTCTGTTAGGTCCATACCATTTCTGTCCTTTATTGTGCCCATTTTTGCATGAAATGTCCCCTTGGTATCTCTAATTTTCTTGAAGAGATCTCTAGTCTTTCCTATTCTATTGTTTTCCTCTATTTCTTTGTACTGAACACTGAGGAAGGCTTTCTGATCTTTCCTTGCTGATCTTTAGAATTCTGCATTCAGATGGATATAGCTTTCCTTTTCTCATTTGCCTTTAGCTTTTCTTTGTTTCTCAGCTATTTGTAAGGCCTCCTCAGACAACCATTTTGCCTTTTTGCAATTCTTTTTCTTGGGGATGGTCTTGATCACTGCCTCCTGTACAATGTCACAAACTTCCATCCATAGTTCTTCAGGCACTCTGTCTATCAGATCTAATCCCTTGAATCTTTTGTCATTTCCACTGTATAATCGTAAGGGATTTGATTTTGGTCATACCCGAATGGTCTAGTGGGTTTCCCTACTTTCTTCACTTTAAGTCTGAATTTGGCAGTAAGGAGTTCATGATCTTAGACACAGTCAGCTCCCTGTCTTGTTTTTGCTGACTGTATAGATCTTTGTTCGTTTCCAAGGCAAACCGTTCAATATCACAATAATCCAACTCTATGCCCCAACCAGTAATGCTGAAGAAGCTGAAGTTGAACGGTTCCTTGAAGACCGACAAGACCTTCTAGACCTAACACCAAGATGTCCTTTTCATCAAAGGGGACTGAATGCAAAAGTAGGAAGTCAAGAGACACCTGTAGTAACAGGCAAATTTGGCCTTGGTGAACAAAATGAAGCAGGGCAAAGGCTAACAGAGTTTTGCCAAAGGAATGCACTGGTCATAGCAAACACCCTCTTCCTATAACACAAGAGAAGACTGTACACATAAACATCACCAGATGGTCAATACCAAAATCAGATTGATTATCTTCTTTGCAGCCAAAGATGGAGAAGCTCTATATAGTCAAGTCATTCATACACATCATAAATTATAGTCATCAATGTATTAAATGCAAGGGGATGAACAGATCCACACACAAGGCATCACACATTCACAAACATACAAAGCAGTCAGTTAAGTGAATGCCCTGTTATATTTTTGTCCCCAGCCTGCCTTCTCCCACAATGTACTATGCACAAAGCCTTGCAGGATAGCTAATCACAGAACTTCAAAGCTAAAAGTGGCCTTACATACTACCTACTGAGAACCTGCCCAAGCAATTACCTTTCTGAGTCTCAGATTCATCATCAGTAAAATAAAGATGAAAATATTACCCACCTAAACAGTTATTATAAGGACATAAGTTAATATAATAACATGCTCAGTTAACATCAGTCTGGTCATTTATGTTGAAGAAACTGAGATCCAGCAAGGTTGAAGAACATGTCCAACTTCGTGACAGTGATGAGACAAAACCCAGAACCCAGAGTCTCCTGTGTGCTCTGGAAGGCAGGTGGAGCCAGGCTGTCCTCAGACAGTAGGCAAACCTTTAAGGCTAAACATGGCATCACTCCATTTACGGATACAGGTTTCCATTCCAGTGATAAAAGATGGTCCTCTATCTGCTGATGCTCAGCTGAGCACTGGGAGAGGTTTCTCCATAGCTAAGATGGTAAATGACCGACAGATCCAGGAGGAAACCTCTAAATCGCAGAGCATGGATATAAACCACCACCACAAGCTTTTGAAGTTAAACAAATAAATAAACAACTGAAGTTAGATAAAAAACAAACAAACAGCTAGTCTGGAGTAAAAACTGTTTTTTCTCCTCTGATGAAACCAAGTCCCCACATACTACCAGTGCCCCAGCCTCCCCTGCGGTCCACTCCCCTTGAAAGAGATCAAACATTTTTGGCCTCTAAAAATGGAAATTGTGTTTGGTTAAACCTAATATTTGTTAATTAACTTATAGCATGTTAGTGTTTTAAAGTGGTGCTTTGCTTATTAGGGACTCTTCTTTCTTTTCTATTTTTTTAATCATGAAAGTATGATAACACATTTACAGGCAACTTGGAAATAACAAAGTTACATATAGCTGCTCTCTATGTTACAATTATTATTTTGTGTATTTACTTTCAGCATTTTGTAAGCATAACTGAAATATTTACAATTGTTAATAACATTTGAGCTTTCAATTATGCCTTAAAACAATGAACTCCTAGCCTGTTTCCTCATCTAGAGTAAGAAGAAGCTGCCCTGAATTATCTCTAAGGTTTCTATTGTTTTTATCATATGTGTCTGTATGGCCAGATTTAGTACATTTTATTTGATCAAAAAACTAATTTGTGCCTATTTGGATCTTTAGTCCCTGTGGTTTATTGTTTATGCAGTATAACAACTTGCATAAAACTTTCAAAGTTCTAGGGAACATTTCACCTGAAAAAGGTTTAACGTGAACAGCTATTTTCTGCATGTTTTAGTTACTCAGTCATGGGGGCCAACTAAAGAAGTAACCATATTTATCAGCAAATTTCTTTCACTCACAATAAGTAGTTTCACTTAGTCCTTTCACATAAAATATGTATTTTTAAACAGAGATGACCTATGTTACTGAATGAAGAATAACAACTTTAAAAAAAAAATGTTAAAATTTGAGCTTATTTGAGAAGAAACAACCAGGACCACATCCTCCTTACTTGTTACTCAGTTTGTGTTAACCTTTCAGAGTCACCAGTTGGTCTACATACACAATCTCATGTCAAGCATGAGATCAATACATCCTCACTTCACAGATGGAGAATGGGATCAGTACATCCTCACTTCACAGGTGGAGAACGGGATCAGCACATCCTCACCTCACAGGTGGAGAATGGGATCAGTACATCCTCACTTCACAGATGGAGAATGGGATCAGTACATCCTCATTCACAGATGGAGAATGGGATCAGTACATCCTCACTTCACAGATGGAGAAAGGGATCTTTAGGGAAACAAACTCGACCTGTAGCTTTCATAGTCAGTTCTGTGCCAAGGATCCAGGAAATAAGAGAGAGAGCTGTCTGTGAACTGTGGGCTAAACAATAATGATGGTTTCAAGATGGAAAGCCAGAGAAGGCAATGGCACCCCACTCCAGTACCCTTGCCTGGAAAATCCCATGGATGGAGGAGCCTGGTGGGCTGCAGTCCATGGGGTCGCTAAGAGTCGGACACGACTGAGCAACTTCACTTTCACTTTTCACTTTCATGCATTGGAGAAGGAAATGGCAACCCACTCCAGTGTTCTTGCCTGGAGAATCCCAGGGACGGGGGAACCTGGTGGGCTGCCATCTATAGGGTCACACAAAGTTGGGCACGACTGAAGCGACTTAGCAGCAGCAGCAGCATGGAAAGCAGTGCACAGGAAAGATTAACCAAGTTTTCCCACAGTTTAGAAGTGTTTCCCAAACACTGAGATTTGAGAGCTAATGAAAATGATGCAAAGGCCCGGGCTAAGTGAAATAGGCTAGGACCTGGACTTCTGTGTTTTCTTCAGATTATTCAGGTTTAATTCTAATTCATACTACAATGTATACATGGTTATATACGTGCATGCATGTCACCTGTGAGGATAGTGGGGATGGTATAAATCAGCGATTCTTAACTTTTGTGTGTGTGCTAAGTCGCTTCAGTTGTGTCCAATTCTTTGCAACCCTGAGGACTGTAGCCCACCAGGCTCCTCTGTCCATGGGATTTTCCAGGCAAGAATACTAGTAATGGGTTGCCATTTCTTAACCCTTAGTTTGCACTAGAATTACCTGTGAGTGGCTTTAAACACAGACTGCCGGGCCCCACCCAAGCCCACAGTTTGAAATTCAGTGCACCTGGGGGGCTTCCCTGGTGCCTCAGACTGTAAAGAATCTGCCTGCAATGCGGGAGGCCTAGGTTCAATCCCTGAGATGGGAAGATCTCCTGGAGGAGGGCAAGGTAACCCACTCCAGTATTCTGGCCTGGAGAATCCCCATGGACAGAGGAGCCTGGTGGATCACAGTCCACGGGGTCGCAAGGAGTCGGACACGACTGAGCGACGAAGCAGAGCACAGCACAGCATCCGGGGCGAGGCCCTCGGGCCTGCCTTTCTAACAGGTTCCCAGGGGCTGCGGCTAGTGGTCCAGGGGCCACACTGCAGGACCAGCAGTGTAGACAAGCACAGCGGCCCTAAACCCAGGCTGCGCATGCAATCATCTGGGATGAGTTTTTAAAATCTTGATGCCTGGCTTCACCCCCGGAGATTCTGATATAATAGACCTTCTGTGGAGCCCGGCTGGTGTCGTTTTCCAAGCTCCCCAGGCCCTTTCATGTGCAGTCAGGGATGAGAACCACTCGTGCTGAAGCTTCCTAGAAAAGCGGGGAGTCTGGGCAGCAGAAGCCACATTCAGTCCCGCACTGCCAGATTGAATCAGTTTGTTTGTCTGCATGTCCTTTCCCAGAGGCGGGTGGAAGCAATGCACTAAATGAGCGTCCTAACGTGATTTTCGCCACTCAGAACTGATGCCCTGACTGGGATGCTTTAAAAATGCATTTCCGTGGTAGTCAAGTAAAAGCTCTCAGACACCGGTTGATATTTTTTCTTAACAATGCTGCCCTCTAGTGTCCTTGAGTAGAATCGTGTTAAAAACCCACCTCGGCTCTCAGTACAGTGACTTCCTGCTAGAGAGTTACAGTGACTTCCTGCCAGAGAGCTAAATAACTTGGGGGATTTTTCTCTGACTTAAAAAAAAAAAAATTGAACAAATTTAATATGCGTTAAACTAAATTTTACTTTGTGGCCACATGGATCTCCATCTGCTGGCTCTCCATTCTCTGCATTCCTCCCTGCATTCTGTGCAGCAGCCTCCTCCTGCCAGACTCCTCTCTGCATTCCACCAGCCCTTCCCTGCAGAGTCAGCAGCCAGGCTTATGGGGAGCAAAGAAATCGCCCTCAACTAAAGTGCCTGGGGCCTGGGGGCATCTTGCAAGGCTCTTCCACACTCAGAACTGTTCCTTCTCGCCTTTCCCTCACTGCGCACCTTGATTTCACTTGATTGGAGTTTATGACAATGTGCTATGCTGGGCTGTGCCTAGTCGCTCAGTCATGTCCAGCTCTTTGCAGCCCTCCCCATGAACTGTAGCCCACCAGGCTCCTCTGTCCATGAGATTCTCCAGGCAAGAATACTGGAGTGGGCTGCCATGCCCTCCTTCAGAGGATCTTCTTGAACCAGAGATCAAACCCACGTCTCTTACATTTCCTGCACTGACAGGCAGGTTCTTTACCACCAGCACCACCATTCACCAAACAGGGTCTCCCCCGCCTTTATGATGACTTCTCCAAACCTCCCAGGGTCGCGCCATCTTGCGTGAAGCGTCCTTCCCACTCCAGGGGTTTTGTCCACCATCTCACTCTGCCCAGTCTCTCCCTCCCCATTCTCCCCAGTCTCCTAGCCCACACCCCCAGTTAAATCCTCTCTCTAGATTACTCTCAACGGCATACAGGCTTTCTCTTACATCTTTCAGTTTTAAAATAAAAATCTCCTTTATCCTAAATACCCACTTCAGCTGCTCCCTCTTTCTCGGCTCCATTCATTTCCCAACTCGAGTCCACCCCGGTTGTCTCTAATACCTTGCCTTCCTCATGCCCATTCCTCAGTCAGCTCCAGCCTAGCCTTGGTCCAAACGCACCGAGGACAGTGACGCACTCTTCAGGGTCTTCGCTGACCTCCATTGCTCTGTGCCTTTCTGATTCAAAGGCTCACATGTTCCAGTCTTCGGGCACAGGTCCTTCTGCAAGCCGTCTCCACTCTTGATTCCAAACGTTCCCCCCTCTGGCTTCCTTCCTACTCTTCTGGCTGCCAATGACCCAGAACCCCACAGTGTACTGTTCCCAACTCCTGCTCCGGCTTTCGAAACTCTTTTGTTTTCTCTGGGCAGACTTCCCTTACCTAGTCTCATTCACTCATGGATTTAAATACAGTTAATAGACCATTGATGAACAAATAGCTCACCTCCAGCCCAGGTTGCTCACATATCATTATCCAGTTATCTCTACTCGACATCACCCCTCTGTCTCTCACAGGCATCTCTATTTTTGGTGTGTCCTAAGAAAGACCCTGACTCTTCCTCCCAAACCTGTTCCTCCCTCAAATTTCCTTGATTCCTCCTTTTCCTCACCTGCCACATACAGTCCTTGGGGATTCTATCCACAAAACAGATTTTGATCCGTTCATGTCTGTGTCTTTGCTACCACCTCCCAATTTCAAGCCCCCATCTCCTTCCAGGAATGCTACAGTAAACCTCCTAATGATCTTCCTGCTTCCTCCAGCCCTCACCTCACATGGTCAGATAGTGTTCTGAAATATATACTGCATCATCATTCCCTTACTTAGAAGTATTAGTCACTTCTCATCAAGCCCTGAATAGCAGACACGGTTTGCCCTCTGCCAGCTTCATCTTGTAGCCCTACCTTCCTTCCTGACTCAGCTTCCTCCACCGTGGCTTACTGATTGTGAGGTTCACCAAGCTCTGTCCGGCCCCAGGGCCTTGACACATGCTGTGTCGAATGCTCTTTCCTTGTTCTTCACCTGACTGGCCCCTTTTTATTTTGTATGCCTAAACATTACTTCTTCCTTGACCAACTATCTATGTTTTCCTTCTCATTCCTGATCTCAGTCCCCTATTTGCTTTCTTCATAACACACTACATTTTGTGGTTACCTACTTGTTTACATCTCCATCTTCCCCACTCAACTCTAAACTCCCTGAGTCCAGGAACTTTGTATCTGTCTTACTCACAGATGAACCCAGTGCCTGGCAAATATTAGGCTGTTAGTACATTACGTGAAATAAGGGAATGAAGGAACGGGAAGGGTCACAACTTCCACTCCACCCTACCTGCTGTTTTCAAGACCTCGGTGACTCCCACACGGCCAAGCCCCTGGACCACATCATGTGCTCATCTTACTTGATTATGGAATAGAGACAGGGGAGCATCTTGGGTTCATTTATTCCCTGTTAACCTCGTCAGGGTTTACCAACATGTTGGATTCGCCACAATATCTCCCGCGCCCTGTACAGCAGACTCCTCATAAATCCTGTTGGTTGAATGAATATCTCAGCTCTGAATGAAACAGGATGTGAAAGGAAAGGGAACTAGTACAACGGTGGAGAGCTCCAAAGAGAGAATGCTTAGGGGCAGATATTTAAGGAATGGCTTTGAATTTCCAGAAATGTTAGCACACGTATTCGTTTCTATTTAAAGACAGGAAAAATGTTTCATGTAACATTTTGTGCCTCATTTGCTTTGTAGAGGAAGAACTACCTTCATAGATTTGGTTGTTGAGTAATAAACTGATATTTAGGAGTCCTTCTCCAAGAAGGAAAAATATTTTCTTTACATGCCAAATTTTACCTCTGTTGGGTAGACTCTGGTGAGTAAAAGCATTCCCACCTTCCAAACAAAGACCAAGGGCAATTTAAAATACTTTATGTAAGTCAAACAAGCAAGGAAGCTAGGACCCTAACCCTCACTGTCTCATTCCAAATCCTGTCCCTGATCCATTAAGACAGTGCTCGCTGGTGAGAAATAAAATAACACATCTACTCAATTAAAGTTTGAGACAGGATTTGATTCTGCTGAAGGACATGTAACCTACCAGGTATTATTAGTAGGGTAAGAAAAGCCCATGACCTGCAACCTCTTGAACATGTGAAATGACCTGGCATCCTGGGTGTTTGACTGACCTGGTTTGTAGAAGAAACCCAACCGTGTATGTGACTTTTCACTCAATTGAACTTCAGGCTCTCCATGCTCTCTGGCTCTGTATCATATTAGCTCGTTCCAAGAGGATTAGCTCAACTCCACCCCTCTGGGAAGAGATTCATTTTCCTGTTTAGGAAATGTGATGTCAGGCTGAAAGAGGCTGATGAGCAAACAGTGGGGCCACATGGAGGTCCAGGTGAAATGCATGACATGGGTGTCTTAGAATGAAGTTTGGTACAAAGTGGTCAAGGACAGGGTGTGCCAGTGTGGGCTGGGAGCCGTTGGGGCTTCAGCTGTTTGTCCAGCATTTAATATGTTTATCTTTCTGCTAAACACATTGTTTTTGAGTCATCTCTATTAAACAACAACCCTGTGTGAGTCTTGGTTCTGTAAATCCAACATACAAAGGCAGGACTTCTATCCTCAATGGAATTCCATTCTACAAAGTCAAAACAAGTGCTTTCTCTTACTTCTCACTTTAGTAAGCAAGGTGCCCAGGTTCTGAAAGAGGTGAATCATGTGTTCTTTTATCCGGCCAGGAACCCTGAAGCAATAAAAGTCAAGGAAGAACGTAAGGTGGTCACTCTTTTTTTAATATCATTTCATATTGTTGCTGCAAACTGAAAATGGAAAGTCATTTTACCCAAAAGTACCATCCACCTCCAAATCATCAATATTTTATGTTAGACTATTACGTTATCACACACACACACAATTGCACTCGTCTCACACACTAGTAAAGTAATGCTCAAAATTCTCCAAGCCAGGCTTTAGCCATACATGAACCGAGAACTTCCAGATGTTCAAGCTGGTTTTAGAACAGGCAGAGGAACCAGAGATCAAATTGCCAATATCCACTGGATCATCAAAAAAGCAAGAGAGTTCCAGGAAAACATCTATTTCTGCTTTATTGACTATGCCAAAGCCTTCGACTGTGTGGATCACAATACACTGTGGAAAATTCTGAAAGAGATGGGAATACCAGACCACCTGACCTGCCTCTTGAGAAACCTGTATGCAGGTCAGTAAGCAACAATTAGAACTGGACATGGAACAACGGATTGGTTCCAAATAGGAAAAGGAGTACGTCAAGGCTGTATATTGTCACCCTGCTTACTTAACTTATATGCAGAGTACATCATGAGAAACGCTGGGCAGGAAGAAGCACAAGCTGGAATCAAGATTGCCAGGAGAAATATCAATAGCCTCAGATATGCAGATGACACCACCCTTATGGCAGAGAGTGAAGAGGAAATAAAGAGCCTCTTGATGAAAGTGAAAGAGGAGAGTGAAAAAGTTGGCTTAAAGCTTAACATTCAGAAAACTAAGATCATGGCATCTGGCCCATCACCTCATGGGAAATAGATGGGAGACAGTAGAAACAGTGTCAGACTTTATTTTTTTGGGCTCCAAAATCACTGCAGATGGTGACTGCAGCCAAGAAATTAAAAGATGCTTACTCCTTGGAAGGAAAGTTATGACCAACCTAGATAGCATATTAAAAGGCAGAGACATTACTTTGCCAACAAAGGGGATCAAGGCTATGGTTTTTTCAGTGGTCATGTATGGATGTGAGAGTTGGACTGTGAAGAAAGCTGAGCACCAAAAAATTAATGCTTTTGAACTGTGGTGTTAGAGAAGACACTTGAGAGTCCCTTGGACCGCAAGGAGATCCAACTAGTCCATCCTAAAGGAGATCAGTCCTGGGTGTTCATTGGAAGGACTGATGTTGAAGCTGAAACTCCAATACTTTGGCCACCTGATGCGAAGAGTTGATTCATTGGAAAAGACCCTGATGCTGGGAGGGATTGGGGGCAGGAGGAGAAGGGGACAACAGAGGATGAGATGGCTGGATGGCATCACCGACTTGATGGGCATGAATCTGAGTAAACTCTGGGAGGTGGTGATGGACAGAGAGGCCTGGCATGCTGCGATTCATGGGGGTGCAAAGAGTCAGACACGACTGAGCGACTGAACTGATCTGAACTGAACTGATTATATTATCACCAGTGTCAAAGTAATTATACTAATCCAACAAATAATTGCATTATACATCTAAGTTTTGGGCAGGAAAAGAAAAAAAAAAGACTATATAACTTTGAAAAATATATGTAATGTTATTTCTTTGGCTTTCCACAGAAATTGTTCGCGCCATGACACATGTGATAAACCAAGGAATGGCCATGTACTGGGGAACGTCTCGCTGGAGTGCCATGGAGATCATGGTAATTCCATTTCCATTTTTAAATGACCATTGAGTACCTATTTTTATTTGTCAGATATCATGTATAAGTTGTAAGACCTTTTGCAAACTTTCTTCACAATCACAATGGCACCAGAATTCTATGATCAATTTCATCATTGTAGAGATGGATATGGGGGCGGGGGGTGGATCTTATCAGCTCAGAAAACAACATGGGGGGTGTAGGTCTCTAACGGGAATCATGTTTTAGCATGTTCTTTGGTAGTAGTTTGGTAGTAAGAGAGTAAATTACTCAGCTAATGAGACATATGACAGAATATTCCAGGGTTTTTTTTCTGATGTATTAAATAATGGTACTGTCCACAACATGTTAATTACAGATCATTTTAATATTATATATTAGTTAAGTTTTATTTCTTTAGGAACCTAGAAATAGTCAAACTATGTGTTCTATGTAATAGTTCATAATTCACACTTTGACTAATTTCCCCTGGACTTTACTCATTCCAAAACCTCCCAAAAGATAATGGATTTCCTGAATTGGTATTTCTTAGTGAAATTGATGGTGATAATTTTGCTTATTATTTGACAGTCTAGATTTTTCTTGGTTTGTATTGATTTCACTAGAAGAATTTTTTTCATGCATACAGACTTGCTTCTCATCAAAAGTAAATTCAGTTGCAATTTTATTTCACCCTTAGGAAGCCTACTCAGTAGCAAGACAATTCAACATGATCCCACCAGTCTGTGAACAAGCTGAATACCATCTTTTCCAGAGAGAGAAAGTAGAGGTTCAGCTGCCAGAGCTCTACCATAAAATAGGTAATCTTCACAATCAAATTGACTCATTATCTTTAATAAGAGGATCAGGGATTCAGGGGAAAAAAAAAAGGTGCGACTGAAATGCTTTCCTAAACGTTCTTAATTAACGTAGGGATTGTCAGCACTATGCATTCCAGAAACTAGAAGAAATCAGAAGGACCTGTATGCAATCTCTGGAGTATCCACTCATGAAAGCCAAGCAGAGCTGGCAGACAAGCTGTTCTCAGTAGGTGTTCCAAAAAATGCATGTAGCATGAAAGGAAGAAATAATGAATAAACCTGTTTTTCATAGGGTAGTTGCTCTAGACAAGAATGCATCTCTGAGTGGGTTTCCCCAAAATTACGGACTTATATATCTGTATCTCCTACTCTGCCTGGAACTGAGTCAGAGGCGGGAATTCAAGAACGGCAGACAAGCCAGGAACACATGTTTGTGTAGGGTACATGTGATGCCAAAGGGAGGGGGAAAAATATATATACAACATGTACACAAGAATCTTGGATATCAGAAAAACTTCAGCCACATTTTCAGGCCTATTTATCAAAACAGGTTCCAGAGGTAACTTCTTCATAAGAAATGGGGGTTTACGTGAGTGGGGAAAATGCTGGGTAAGAAAAAAAGGGTAAGAAAAGTTCGACAGCAGTAACAGTGGTTGTCATGGCTACCACTGTGTGGTCATTGTGTGTTCTCTGAGGCACTGCGAGAACAAGCGAAGCACTGAATTTCTGTGCAAGCAAAAGTGCTTATCTCTGAGTGTGAAAAGAAATGTAAATTTGGGGCATCAGAAAACTATGGAGAAGCCACCTTTTCAGGCTTGATTATATGCCCTGCTCCCCATCACCAACAGTGCACAGCTGATGGGTCTATATTAATAAAAACGAAGCACACAGTTTGTAAATGCCTAAACTTTAATGGAAAGATTTATGCGGATATTAACTCATATATCTGGCCAGCTTTTCCCCATAACTAACCAGGTCCTTTCTGAATACCCACTCACTTTTGATCCCAGTTTGCAGAAGTAACTTTTTAAGGTTTTTTTTTCTTCTATAGGAGTTGGAGCAATGACATGGTCTCCGCTGGCTTGTGGCATCATCTCAGGAAAATATGGAAACGGGGTGCCTGAAAGTTCTAGGGCTTCGCTGAAGGTATTTTCCTCCACCTCTAGGAAAGAGTCTGGGCATGGGAACGAGGGAGAAAAGGAAATGGAACAGAAGAGCCCAGCAGCAGCCTGCGGCTTCCTGGCTCAGGCCGTGTGGCCTCAGCCTGGCAGGCGTCCCCTGGCATTCCCCCAGCCCTCTAGAGGTCCCTGCTTCAGGTCAGGCATCAGTGCAGAAAACTTCCCTCCTCTGTGGACCAGGAGAGATGCCCAGTGACCTGGCTGGATTCATAGGACTCAATTTCCTACACTTATTTATTCTTATATTAAAGAAGGCATTTCATTCCTCCTTTGACACAGAGGGAAATATAAAATCCATCTTCTATATAAGAGGATCTAATTTTACTTTTCTTAACAAAATTTAAGCCATAGAGGTTTAATCCATATGGGGCACACCGGTTGTACTTGAGTAGGTTTGAGGTCGGTTGACACTTCTTAATATGTGAAGGTGGGGGTTAAGGAGGGAAAGTTTGGGGCAGATACAGAGCCAGACATCCGTCGCTGAGGCTCAGGGCTGGCGTTCGCAGAAATCAACTCCGGCTGCTGAGTCTTGCCGCTTAAATTCTTCTCTGAGAGTAAAGATATTCAAGATCACTGACATAAAATTAACCTCCATTCAGAACATCTTGATGATTAATTTATTGGAGAGTACTCCAAACATCTCTGCTTGTTAATAACAACATGTCTGTTTTTAAAAACTTGAGAGAATGTGTAATAACATTAGAATCACAAATTACTCTGTAATGTCAAGGGAGAGAGAATATTGGCATTTTTAAAATTCACACTTGCCAAACGCCCCCAAAAGGAAGCAGAAGTCTGACACAGCCTCTTGCTTCCATCAGCACAAAGTCAGCGCAAGGACAACTCAAGTTAAGCCTGAACCAACAACCCTTTAATCAGTGTGGCTGGAACCACTGTATGCTTCCCCAGTCAGGACCTTCTCCAGGCTCTAGATCTATCACTTTTCTTTCTGACCTATTAGTGTGTTTGTTCTCTAAGATAATATATATATTTCCTAAAACATGGTGACATGGTCCTGCTTCTAGTTTTGTATTATTACACTAATTATCCTAGAATATTAAATATGGTCTTGTGTCTGAAAAAGTCAAAGGTTTTGAAGAAGTTACCAAAGAAAAACTAAAAGCATTTTAGGAAAGAAGGGATAAAAGGAGGATGGCAAGAAAAGCATCGAAAATTGTGATTTTAGCTGAGCACCTACTGCGTGCCAAGCACTGGGATAAGTGTCTCTTTATCTCCTTTTATCCTCACAAAGATAAATGGATACAGATGGCTTTTAGTCAGTTGTAGCTAAGGATGTAAGTCTCTTACATTCTTTCAGAGACTTTCTGAAAAACTCAAAGTGCTTCCATATACATGGGGTGTTTGTTCTTAGACTATCCTTATAAGAGGGTAAACCTTTTCCAGATGCAGAAACTGAGAACAAAGATATTAGATAACAATCCAAGGGCATAAACTCATAATAAAGTTAGTAGTAGAACCCAGGTCTCCTGGCTCTCAGTTCCTCTCCCTAAAGGCATTTTTGTTTCCCTTCAAATTAATGTTTTTAAATGAGGAAGAAGGAGCAGCACTGTATTTGGAGTTTATGATTGACTGATCTCCATCACTGTTTGAGAAAAGCTTACAAATAGCTGAAAAACTGCTTAAAATGCACTAACTAAAGGGGAGGGAAGGAGATGCAGAATATTTGAAGGTAGCTAAGCCCAAAAGCAACTCAAAAAATCTGTTGAAGCATCCTTAAAAATAAGCATTAAAGAGTCTCCAAAGGTAAAAGGAAGCCCATCACAGAGCACACTTCTTAATTCATCAGCCTAAGTGCTTTGTTGACTAATATCTGTGCATTTAGAAAGGCCACTTGAGTAACTAAAGCAAAAATTAATGCCACTAATAATAATGCTTTATATATATGTATGTGTGTATATATATATATATGTATCTCAACCTTAAGAGTGAGCGAGAATTCTAATAGTAAAAACATTTTTTAAAAAAATGAAGAGCTAGGCAAATAGATAAATAAGATGGCAACTTTCACCTCCCCCAAAATAGAATGGTTGGTATTTCACACTGGCTATTTTAAGTTACACCAATAAAATAAAACACTGAACTGTTAGGATAAATTAACTGAGTATTAAAAAAATACCTATCTTTTAGAAAGTAATACTACCCATGTGGCTTTCTGGGAGGCTGCATGTGGCCCACCCCTGTGACAAAGACTTCTGAATCCGTGTCATCGGCACTGACTTCACTGCTGAGCTAAACACCACTACTTCTTTGTGACTATTAGACATCACCACATGGATATCCTGCGGGCATCTGACATGCCTGATGGAATCTATCCACACTCCCCAAACCTACCCAGAATCCTCAGTTAACAGTGCCTCCACCCGCACCTTGGTCATCCCAGTCTGAAGCCAAGGCATCATCTCAGTCTGCCTCTCCTCCTCCCTCCGTCTTATCCAGCAGGACACCAGCTCCTCCAGTCATATCCTGACCCTCAGTGGTCCTTCCCTTCCACTGCCCTTGTTTAGATCGCCATCATTTCTTTCCTGGTTTGCCACAGTAACCTCCCGTCCAGACTCTCTGATTCACCCCTCTTTTTCAACTACCCACCCATTACCTACTATCCATATTAATTATGTGACCAAATGCCTTTAAAAGATTAATCTGACTATGTCATAACCCTGCCCTATATCCTTGATGACTTCCCAATATTGATATGACAAAACCTAAAAACCCACAGAAAAGTGTTCAAGGAAATACTCTTGGGGTCTTAACTGAGCCCAATTTCCCATTCTTGTCTCTCCCCAAATCATATTAGTTCATTTTTTCACCCAAATGCACTACACTTGTTTTTGCCTCCCAGAAATGCCCTTCTTTTTATCTGGCTGTGGAAAGCCATCTCTAAAGACAAAGCTTGGTTGTCTTCACTCTGTGAAGCCTGTCCTTACTTTGCAAAACTTCAGTTATTGGTAACTTCCTCTAACACTCCACAAGCACTTCTTACAGAGTCTTAGAATCCTCTGACAAAATGCAGTTCAACTTAATCAAAGAAGGGAGCACACAGACAGACACTCCTGGGAAAGAGGGAGTGGGATGGCCTCAGGGGTGACTCTATCCATAGATTTGCCCATTGTCAGCACTCCCCATCTCCTCTGTTTCTCTCCACACGTGTCATTTTCTGGAAGAAGAACGCTAGTGACTGCCAGGCTTACATCCTTAAAGGCATATAACCTGAGAGAAAAGAGATTTTCTTTAACAGCTTCGGTACAGAGAAGACTGGCCAAGCTTGGGTCATGTGCCAACGTAGCAGACCAATGACGGGGGCCCAGAGGACCAGATGATGGGCCTCGTTCGTGTCTGGCACCGATGGTGGGCTATTTCCCACCATAAAGAGGCAGTGCAAACAGAGCTCCTGAGGAAATCCTCAGGCGGCACCCCAACTACAAAACACCTCTCAAGTTACCAGACAATGACTCATGAAAACCTTTAGGATAGAAACTGAAACTTACACAACTCACCACAGAGTTGGGCACATGATAAGTACTCAACAATTGTTTCTTGAATGAATACGATAAGCCACAACCAAGGATCAGCAATGTCTGATCAATAGACCAGGTGAAGAGAAGTGAAAGTCGCTCAGTCATGTCCGACTCTTTGCAACCCCATGGACTGTATAGTCCATGGAATTCTCCAGGCCAAAATACTGGAGTGGGTAGCCTGTCCCTTCTCCAGGGGATCTTCCCGACCCAGGAATGGAACCGGGGTCTCCTGCATTGCAGGCAGATTTCTTTACCAACTGAACTATCAGAGACCAGGTGAGCAGCTTTTAAATAAAAAGTTTAAATATAAATGAAAAGTGCAATAAGATTTATGAACAGATCTTCCCTATCATTAGGAAAACATATTATAGAGAAAAACAGAAAAATATATACCTTTTTGTCAAAGGGAAAGAGGAAGCATGCAAACATAGGTGGAGCAAAGGAATGGGGAGAAGGACGGTCCAAGAACTCCAGGTGTTCACATTAAGAAACTAAGGACATTTTCACATTATGGTACAATTTCAGAAGGAAAAACTTTAGCACCAGCATTTTACCTAGAGATTTGCACCTCAATAATGAAGACTTTGCTGCTCTTTTGAGCCAAAGACTTCAATTGTTTAGCTAGAAATAGTCAGTGATCTTGAATGCTAAATTAGGCCCAGTAATGAAATGTGACTGATTCTGTCCATGGCTATACAGTTTCTGCCCAAGTTCCAGGCTGGGAACAGACAGCCAGTCAGGGTGTCTGGGGCATATCGCACAGACTATTCACATCCTGTTACGGTTACCTATAAACTGGCAGTCACAGAGATAATGGCCACAGCATTAGAAGATGGAAAAGAAACAGGCTTTAGGAAATTTTAAAGAATTTTGTGACTTATGTATAAAAGTAATAGCTCACTAATCTATTGAGAAGAAAGCTCATTCAGTTGTTCCCATGGCAAATATTTACTGAGTGTCTAGTCAGGGCTGAGCCCTGTGCTGAGGACTGAGGAGACAGTGATGAATGGGACAGTCTCAACCCTAAGGAGTAACTCAGGGACTTGGAGACAGACATGAGAAGGGGTGAATTATGAAACTATGTGGAATCCACAAGCACTGTGGATACACATAGGGCTGCCAGTCGAAGGAGGAAGTGTGTTCAATCTGCAAAATTGAAGACAGCTATCTTTACTGTGTGGGATCCTGGTTTCTCAGATCCCTTCCTCATCACCATGTTGGCTGAGCCCCTCCTCTCTGTCAATCACTGGGTCAAGACTGGAGATGCTGACACGAACAAGAAGCCATCCCTGCCTTCCACTTAGTTACAAAGAACAATCTGCGTGTAATCAAATCACTGCAGGAATAGGATTAAGCAATATAATAGGAGTGGAAGACAAAATCTCATCTTTTGATTCACGGACTACTGCCTGCAGGCCACAAGTTGGGATTATTATTGCGTACAACCACACCTATGGTCAATCTTCTTACCAAAACCCCTGGTTCACTTCCATACTTAATTTAAATTTTAGTTAAGCCTCATCTCCTCCCTATGCAAACATTTTCCCACTTGTAAAACCGTTAAAGCTATTTATTTCCAAAACACATTTGTTTCCTTTGGTATGAGGAAAGCAGTATGAATACTATGCATTTACTTTTATAAAACCCTAACCTGCTTATGTTTCCCAGTGATTAGAGCAAGATTTATGTTGAGGGTAGAGAGAAAAATACTCAATAAATGAATGTTTGGTATTTGTTAGTTTCAGAAATCTTCCTCTCAGAGCTTCCATGGTGGCTCAGTGGTAAAGAATCTTCCCGCCACTGCAAGAGACACAGGTTCAATCCCTGGTCCAGGAAGATCCCACATGCTGCATGGCAACTAAGCCCATGTGCCGCAACTACTTGAACCTGTGCCCTAGAGCCCAGGAGCTGAAATTACTGAGTCGACATGCCACAACTACTGAAGTCCCAGATCCTAGAGCCCGTGCTCCACGATAAAAGAAGGCACCACAGTGAGAAGCCTGCACACAGCAACAAAAATCCAGCACAGCCAAAAATTTAAAAAATAATTAAATTAAATTAAAAAAGAAATCTTCCTCTCGGTATGGTATGCGTGTGTAATGCAAACATTACATGCACTCATGCACACACGCTCAACACACATATCTAACTTGTAACTCACTCCTAAGAATAAAAATGTGTTGCAGATAATAAGATTTCAAAAACTAGAATTTCATAATATTGATAAGTCAGTCAATTATTCTTTATGTGTGTGGTATATACTGAAACCTGAGGAACTCTCCTAGTAGTAAAAAGCAATAGCTCAAGAGGCTTTTGGCTATTGGTTTTCAAACTTTTTTTTTTTTCATTTGAATAAGAGATACTGGTCCCTTGAAAGATGTTATGAGACTGAAATGAGGGTGGGTGATATTTTTCCCCTTGAGGACAGTAGAAGTAAGTTCAGGGGCTTTCTGATGTACCCAGCAAGCTGCCGGGAAAGTGTTGCTTGCTCTTAACTGTCCACCTCATCACTGCTGGCACCAGCCATCATCTCCAGAGAGATGCCCAGGCTGTGCTTCCTTCTGGAAGAAGCTGAGGTCTCTGGAGCTGAGACTGGGAAAACTCTTGACCATTTTGCCAAGTAAACTTCACGTAAGGAGCCAGACCATAAGCCCCTGAGATCTAGGAGGAGAACAAAACTGGGTCTGCTTATTCTTTCTTCTTTTCATATCTGCAAAATCATTCCAGAAATCATAACAAAACAGTGCAGTTGCCTTTTTCTGTGGAAATAGTGTCTTGCAATGATGAAAAAAATACTTGAAAGCCAGCAGCCTACTGAAATTACGCGGGTGGAGATTTGGTGATGACTGCCCAGCTTTCTGCTGCCTTTGAGACAGAAAGGGTCTGTGATGGCAACTATGTCACAACACACACAATGAAGGAAGTCCACTTGGCCACACAGGGGATGGTTCTTATTATTGTCACTGAAACAGACCAACATTCTTACAGATATTCTTTTCCTTTGGGTGCTGCTGTCCAGGGCTAGTTTTGTACATAAGAGTCTGTTGCTCCTTGTTTCATAGTAAGAGCAGAACCTTCTGGAAAATAGGGCATTGAGAAGTTCTAAAAGATTTCTTTCCTTACATTTAGGAAATTAGGCACACTTTATAGGCTACATCAGAGTCAGCCTCGTCTTACAGGTTTTAAAGATTAGTTTCCCATTTACCTTTATAAGCATCCTTGCTTTTTTAAGTTTCAAACATTATACAAAAATGCAATACACATTTAGGAAAGTCTTTACCCACTTTATCCACTTTAAAAATGTACTGGCACCTATGTGTTATACCATTCACATCTGCTTCTAGAAAGGAGTGGAGAAAGCTAACGATAAAACCACATTAAGAGAATACAGGAGAGACTAGGAGTAAATTGAAGGCAAGAGGGAGAAGGACAGCTATAGCAAGAATGTAACATAATGACTTCCTTTGAGCAGAAAGCTTGGCACCCAATTTTCTGCACAAAAAAAGAAACTTAATAGACCTTGGTGAAATGTAAATACCTTCCTCCCCCCACCTACATTCTAAGGGCTATCACAGTAAGAACCATCTTTTCCAGATGGGATATAATTGATTATATGTCAGGATTTTAACAACTTTTGTACATGTCGATGGATTTGAATGGTGAGCTTTAGACAAAATCAATCTGTCTTGAACCAATAAATAAGGAGTGAGACCACGGGGAACATTTCTTTGCATGCAGACATAGGCGTCCTTGTTTCCATCAAACAGAAAGGTCAGAGCCAAGAAGACTCAGGAATTCACCACAAGGCTCTTACATTTAATAGAGGTAACAGTCTGTGCATCAAACCCTCCCCAGACATTAACATTGAAATGTTCTTCTTATCTCTAGTGCTACCAGTGGTTGAAGGAGAGAATTGTGAGTGAAGAAGGGAGAAAACAGCAGAACAAACTGAAAGATCTCTCCCCGATCGCAGAGCGTCTGGGATGCACGCTACCTCAGCTAGCCGTGGGTGAGTCGCCGCAGAGGGAGGCCCTGCTGGGCCACAGAGAATGAGAGCATTCTCTGTTACTGAGTCACATCTCGCACATGATAAATACCTAGTGTAGGGGCAGACGCTCTGAATCAGACACTCCCGGTTAACTCTGTTGAAAATGAGGCTTTGTAGAGTTCCTCAGAGTGTTCCACGCGCTGAGACACTTTGCTCACTTCCTCTCCTTTCCCTTACAAGACAGTTTAAACAAGAACATGTCGGTGAAAACGCACACATCCTCACAGTGTCAAGGGTGAGCGTCCCTGAACTGTGTGGTGACATCCACTGCTTCTGGCTCAGTTTTCCTTCCCTGTTGAAGCTGAGGCCGGGTTGGTGAGAGGCTGAGGCGCAGGGCTGTGACTGAGGCCAAGCCACTCCCACTCGGAAAGCATGTCTTAGGGGAGCAGCGTCTCAAAACTTCTGGGGGCCATGAAAATGATCGGAGTCAACGAAAGCTCAGTTGCCGGTGACAACTGAAAACCACATTGCATCAGAACAGTCCCAGTGAAATACAATGTGCCTCATTTGTTTAACTTTTAAATTTCCAGGAGCCATGTTAAAAAAGTAAAAGAGAAATAGATGAAATTAATCTTTAAATGGACCACATTCAATCTATATGGCCAAAATATTGTCATTTTAACATGTAATAAATATAAAAAGCTTATACTTTTATATAATGCTTATTATATTTTTATATAATAATGTTTCACACACTTTCCTACAAAATCCAGAGTGCATTTTGCACCTATAGCACATGTCAATTCAGGCTAAACATATATCCGGTGTTCAATAGCCACGAGTGGTGAGAGACTGGGGATTAAACAGAAAAGTTAGATTTTCAGGTCCCTTGCTGAGGAGTATCTGCCAGGTTCTGTGATAAGCTCTTTATGCTCATCATCTTGTCTCTGTAATTGTCAGAACAATCCCACAAAGTATATACTGGTCCTGGACCTAGTCCTCCATCACAGACATTAATGGTTTCCCTACTGTCATCGCCACTTTACAAATGAAGAAGAGGCTGAAAAGAATTCATGTGGTAGCTGTGAGAAGAGAATAAAATGGGTATAGATTCTAGAAAAAATTCCCAAGGAGTAAGAAATAGCAGGAATTGGGATAAATCAGATACAGTGAACCAATGAGATAAAAAGCTCAAGATAAGTTTTGTGCAAGTAAAATAACAGAATATTTGTTAAATGCTTGACCCTTCTGGGAGAAGGAAATGGCAACCCACTCCAGTACTCTTGCCTAGAAAATCCCATGGACGGTGGAGCCTGGTGCAGGCTACTGTCCATGGGGTCGCAAAGAGTCGGACACGACTGAGCGACTTCACTAACTAATACCACTCCTGGAACATGAGATGATTTTAAGTGGTACAGGTGAACATTTTAAGAATAATTGTATATTTTTAATGTGTATCAGAAGAAAAATGTAACTAAGTAACAAGTAGAAAATAAATTGATATAGGTTAAGAAAGTTGATTGAAAACTGACAAACAAGGTTACATACAACAAAAATTGTAAAAGTAGATGTGAGTGGCAGGAATTTAGGAAAAAAGGTATGATGTTTTCACTTTTCTTTGAAAATTATGTTAAACTTTCAAAGCGATGAAAGTAAATTACATATTTTTAGGAAAACTATAAAAGGATGAAAAATGAAAAAAAAATGCTTGACTCTTTTGATGTTAGAAGTCAGGAAGATCGTAGTTGGCAGTAAAGAGTCACAGAAAGATGGAAATGGAAGGAGGTTTTGGGGGGGGAATACCATTTACCTAAGTATATGTATGACTATTGCTTTAACCCTCTCTTCTAAAAAGCAAAGATTATATTTAATGTGATTAGTTAGCATCCCTAGAGCTTTAGTGACTGCAGTAAAAGGTATTAGCTGTTGACCATCAGCAAGTTATTTAACTTGTTATCACTTTTATCATCTGCAAAATGGGTATAATAGTATGTATCTTGCAAATGTGTTGAGTAAAAGGAAATTATGTATGTAAAGCAGAGTAGGCTCAGTAAGTAACTAGTGAAGAATGAAGATGATGATGGTTTTGCAAAGAATCAGACACCCTGTGCTGAAACTCCGTCCACTCTTGGCCATCATATATGGTCAGAGGTATCAGTTCAGTTCAGTTCAGTTCTGTCGCTCAGTCGTGTCCGACTCTTTGCAACCCCATGAATTGCAGCACGCCAGGCCTCCCTGTCCATCACCAGCTCCCGAAGTTTCTCAAACTCATGCCCATCGAGTCGGTGATGCCATCCAGCCATCTCATCCTCTGTCGTCCCCTTCTACTCCTGCCTCCAATCCCTCCCAGCATCAGGGTCTTTTCCAATGGCCAGAGGTATAGGCACAGAGAAAAACACCTGTTCTTAAACCATAGCCATAAATATGGTTGTTAAGTGGTAACATGAAAGTGAGTATTGAATATCACTCCGAAAGAGACAGAAGAATACTGTCTTTCTAAAGAGAAAATCTTTACAACATTTAGACTTTCACTAAATGTCAGATGTACATGACTCTTTACAGAGTCCAAGTTTAAGTTAAAACATACTTTTTTTCCCTTTTCCTCCCTCTGTGTCCCCAGGTGTCTTTCTTGACTGTCATTTTTTTTTTCTTTTCTTTGGAAACAAGTAGTTTTGTTTTTAACCACAGAACTCTCAAGAAGGAAATTATTTCCAGGCATGTTACTTTTGATCTAGAAGAAGTGTGGGGGAGGGGAGATCCTCTGGCAGAAAACAAGCTACTTGAGCCCAACTGTGGGCTGGTTCCCACGTCTCACATCTGCACGGGAGCCCGCATGCACACCTTGTTCATAAAGAGGCACTCTGGATGCGCCTGTGGGTGACACCTGATTAGATGCTGATTATCTGGTGCTGGCCAACCCTGCCCAGTGAGTTCTATGCCCGGCCGCCCACGGGGGAATCAGCTGCTGCTGACAGCAAGTAGTTTATGGGCAATAATTTTCCCAGTGCCCTGCTTTGCCCTCAGAACTTCCACAAGTGCCAAAAAAGAGTTCTAAGTGCACAGCAGGAAATAAAGCAGCCAAAAACAAAAAAAAAAAGCTTGGGATCACTTGGCTTGTTGCCTTCATCGGGCATTATTTTGCCCGTGTGGAAGGATTTAGTGATTGCCTTAAAAGGTCTGAGCATGGTAACAGCTTAACAGCAAAAGTTGGTAGTATAGCCTGAGCAAATGGGGGGAGCAGAGGTCTTACGGGATGCCCATCGATTATTCACTATCAGTGATTCACGCCCCCATTTACTCAACCAACATCTAATAAGCACCTACTGTGTGCAGGTGCTGGGCTGGGTGCTGAGCATCCAACTGCAAATAACACACATCTCACACACTCTGGTAGACAAGTCAAGAAGTTAATGGATAATTTTAATACAGTGTGATGATAAAATGTGTTAGTTAGTCACTCAGTCGTGTCTGACTCTCCGTGACCTCATGGACTGTGTAGCCTGCCAGTCTCCTCTGTCCATGGAATTCTCCAGGCAAGAATACTGGAGTGGGTTGCTATTCTCTTCTCCAGGGGATCTTCCCAAACCAGGGATCGAACCTGTGTCTCTTGCATTGCAGGCGTATTCTTTACCATTTGAGCTACCTGGGAAGCCCAATTGAGAAGGGCATGGTGGAGGTGGGAGGAGGGAAGTAGCGTGCAGGAGTGCCAAACCCAGCCTGGGACTCAGGGAAGGCCTTGGGAGAAGGCTGTGCCCATGAGGAATTCCAAATGATGAGTAGATGTTAATAAGGCAAAGGCACATTCCAGACCAAGGGGACCGCTTGAGCCAAGGGCTGGAGGAGGAGAAACAGAGCATGATATTTGGGGATGGAGAGGATTCACGAATAGTGCTGCTGACACACAAATGTCAAGATAGGGAGTGAGGAGACAGGAAGCTAGACCAGGGATCAAACCCATGTCCGCTGTGTTGGCAGGCGGATTCTTAACCGCTGGACCACCAGGCGAGTCCAGAGGCTTATTTTAGAATGAGAGAGATTTGCTTATGTTTTCTTGATAAAGAGGAGGAGAACAGTAAGAAATAAAAAATCTAGGAGAACAAGAGAGGAAGAGAATAATGAATCTAATCAAGTCCAAGAAAAGGCAAAAGGAGTGGGATCAGCACAGAGTTTGGCTTTGAACAGACATGACCCCACAGCCTCTGAAACCGGAGGGTGTGTGTGTGTGTGTGTATGTGGACTTGGGTCGGTAGGCAAGTGGGGAATTAAGGGATATCCTACGGAGGCATTCAAGTTTCTGCACTTAAGGAGAAGGCCAGGTCATCTGCTGAAGGCGACAGAGCCAAGATCAAATAGGGGTTTAAGGGCAGAGGCTGCTACAGGTAAAGGCGGAGTGAGGAGTTAGAGTATTAGCAAGAGAGATGATCTCCATGAATCTCATGTCAGGAAGACAGGGAGTCCAGACAGGGCTGACAGGTCAGTGGAAAGAAAGGATCCAGATCAGATACCCAGAGTCTACAAGGACCCCACTTAACAGATGCGGGGAAAGTGACAGCGTGAATGGGGTGGAAAGACAGATGGAAACAGGAATCCGGACGACCATCCATGAGCTGTGTCCGGTGTCTTCAGGAACAAGGCTGTGTTTCTGGACTGGATGCCCCACTTGTAGGGCAGAGGCGGCCTGAGGCCACAGGTCACATGCGCGGATTCTACCAAGTCCTCCATACGACAGGGGGCGCTGCTGAGGCCCTAAATGCCGGAGCGCACCTCCACCCTCCCACAAAGTTAACACGTTTTGGTTGAGACAGAGGAACCTGCAGATAGCGTTTGCAAACTCATCAACAGTCAGAAGTGCTTGGCCTTGCTGACCCGGTGCTCTCTCTTCCCAGCCTGGTGCCTGAGAAACGAGGGTGTGAGTTCCGTTCTCCTGGGATCATCCACTCCTGAGCAGCTCATTGAAAACCTCGGTGCCATTCAGGCAAGTACTGCAGCCCCCACCACCCAACTCCAGGGAGTCTCCTGGTGCCTTTGAGGATGCCCCAGGCAGTGCGCTGGCCCCGCCCGACCTTCATCGTCTCACAGCTGAGTGGCATGACAGCTCCTGATACAGGGAAGTGGGGAGAGGAGAAATGGGGACAAAGGCAAAAGAAGCCACAGAACTTTCACAGCATGTGAATCCCGGGATGTCCTCTTCTTTTAACAGTCAGTCTCCTCCAGGCTTATTTCTTGGGACAGTTTGTGTCTGTGGACAGTGTGTTCTAAGACCCAAGCACTGTTACACTTGGCAACTGGGTTCCCAGGTCTAAGCATGAAAGCCTTCCCTATAACTGGCTTGAAATGGAGCTGCCATAGGACAATATGCATAATCATGTATTCGCTTTTTTCCCCTACAAATTTTTATTGTCTGTCTGCAGTATGCCAAGCCCCTCCTTTCTGCTCTCCTAGTATCCTATATTCCTCTCTCCATCTCAGCACTTCTGTAGTATAATTGCCTGTCTCCCCTGAGGTCAGAGACCTGTGTCTTTCTTGCTTCTCCATTGATTTTCCAGTTCCTAGGACTCCGTGGCTCCTAGTCAACTCAACTCAAGAAATGCCTATCAAATGAATGAATATTTGCCACATCGAAGACAAATCGGCTCAGAATTCCAGGATCACCTCTCCCTAATAGCAGTTTCAGGAGCATGCACCCCTACTCCCCCCCCTGCAGGGATTGCCAGGCCTGGATGGTGCCTGCAGTACCCAGGAAGCCTGTAAGGGCAGCAGGAGGGGAAGAAAGAGATGTCCTGGGAGTCCTGGACAGGGGTGGGGTTGGTGGCTGTGGTGACCATCCTGTCCCGAATGGCCACATTTCAGTCCTGAGCCTGCACCGTGCTCCAGGGGCCGCAGGAGTGAGCCCACCCACGACTCTTGCCACAGCTGTCACCTGCCCTAAGAGCTAGAGCAGTGTGTTTTTTTGCTCATTGGGTAACAGAACTAACAGCTTCTCCTCTGCCCACCTTTCCCTGAAACCAGTACTTAGCCCTGCTACCTCTCTCAGAAGGAAGTAGATGGAGATGGGGACAAACTAGATTAAACTTAAAATGTTTTAAAATTCTTTTGAAAAACAGCCCTGAATATGCTGGAGATAAAGGTGCCGACCTCCTACCCACCATCCCCTTTCTTAGGTCTATGCAGCTGGGTAATCACCTTTGCCTCTCTGGTTCTGAGAAGCCCCCAGACCCACAACTCTTGCTGGATTGTGGGGTTCCCCGTCTCTGCTTGGGGAATGATCCTCTTATGCAAGTCACTCCCATCTTCTCTTTATGTCACTTATGCTTTGGGAACAGATACAGGCTACACAATGAGGACGAGGAAACAGAGGAACAGTCTATACACAAAGGAACTGAAATGCAATCCAGTGATTTCAATTCCACTAATATATATTGAGCAAACTCTGAGAGATAGTGAAGGACAGGGAGTTCTGGCATGCTGCAGTTCATGGGGCTGCAGAGTCAGAACGATGGAGCAACTGATCAACAATACATATTTAGTGCTTATTCTGTGTCTGGCACCATGTTAGGCAGAGAGCGTTCTGAGATAAGTACAGGTCACTGCCCTCAAGAGTTCACGGGCTGCCTGAGAAAGAGTGGATTAGGCAAGCTTGCTCTGTAGCCAGCACTGGGTACACCACAGGAAAGCAGACACACATCACCCAGCCTTCAAGGAGCTGACATTCCAGTGTCCTCTCTCCCTTCCTACCCCACCTCTCGTGAGCCCAGCACCAGAGATTCCGCCCTTGGCAAGCTGTGACTGGACCCCTCCGTACAGTGAGAGTAGATTGGATGGCTGGGGGCTCCCAGCAGTGGTAGGAGAAATTGAATAAGAGTGCAGTGTCTGGGGCTATAAGAAAGGAAGTTTGTAATGGGCAAAGGAAGGCAGCTGCTCCAAGGAATGAGTGTGCCTAAGGTGAGCATAAACTGGAGGGGCATTTATCAATCAGAGCATCAACACACGAGACTGGAGAGAAGCCCAGCTACAGGCAGCCCTCCGGCACAGGTCCCCATCCTCCAGCCTTACAGCCCCTCTTGAGTTCCCCACCACCTACTCAGAGAAGTCCAGGCTTCTCAGCAGCTGGGCCAGGGCTCATCTCCCCCGGCCCCCACCCCCTCGCTTACCTCCCCCAGGATGTCCGAATCCCCAGAATAGTGGTCCTCCACCTACAGTGTCCACCACCCCCTACTGCCAAACCCTGCTCCATCCCCCAGGTCCAGCTCGACAGTGACCCAGTTCTGGGAGGACTTCCCTAATACCTGCCAGCCCCGCAGTGCCGCCCAGACCCTTCTTCACCTCCGAATTGCTAGTCACAATAACACTATGCCTGCAAAGCTGCTAGCTCGTGGGATGTTTGTGTGATCTGTAGATGAAAATGTTTTGAAATAGTTGCCAACATTAAAAAATTGGGCAACTTCACATAAAATGCTGAATGTGTGACTTCTCTTGAATATTTAGGTCTTGTGTGTGTGTGTGTATATATATATATACACACACATACACAAACGTGTATATATACACATACATACAAGTGTATATATACACATACATATGTATACATATATATATTTCATGTTTTATTCAAGTACTTTTATGATTTCACTTTTCTAATGTTTAGATCTCTTATTGGTATAATAAATGAAGAATCCTTTTCCTCCCACGGCTAACCCACTAGATTTTAGACACAAAACTTCTGACAAGTCCAGTTTCTAGATTTGAGTTTCACTGTTGTGTCTCACTCTAAATGGCACAATAGTTTAGATCCTCTGAGGCTCCAGAGCTGGTGGGAAACCAGCCTCTCCTTTAGCTTCAGAGGGGAGAATGTTACAGACCAGTGAGGAAGGCGCTCTGCCATCCAGCCAGGCCCTGCGGGTTCCGAGGCGAGCGCTGAGACAAGGTCACCCTGGCCAATGACTGAAGGGTGAGGCTGAGACGCAGAGTCGGTCATTGGGAATGTATTTCACCACGGTCTCCACACAGGGTCAGACTATTCCTGCAAGAAAGCCTGCCTTTGTCTCTTGTCTTGTGGTGTAATGCGTGCCCTTGGCGCACTTCGTGCAATAAACATGAGCTGTCCCCAGATGAGCTCATCCTTTCCCAGGGCTTCAGGGAGCATGACTGTGCAAATAACTTGCAAATTCTCAACTCCAGTCCTGCAAGCCACCTCTCCATGGCGTCCTACAGCACTTTAACCTCAGCATATCCACCGCCCACCCGCCCCAAACTTCTCATGCTCCTAACCTCTCCTCCTGTGGTCTCTCAACAGTTACCTACACCAGTATGTTCCTAGTCACCCAGTCTTGAGATCACCGTCAGCCTCCAAAATCTCTCTCCGAGTCACTCTTTTTCTCCTCCCCCACCACTGTCTTGCCAAGTGCTGCCACGGTAAAGAATCTGCCTGCCAGTGCAGGAGACACAAGACACACGGGTTCCATCTCTGGGTTGGGAAAATCCCGTTGAGTAGGAAATGGCAACCCACTTGAGTGTTCTCACCTGGGAAATCCTATGGACAGAGGAGCTTGGCAGGCTACAGTCCATGGGGTCACAGAGGCGAACATGACTTGAGTATGCACACGCTACAGCCTAGTTAAGGCTCTTAGTGTCTGGCTGTGATTGGAGTATTTCTAACATCTGTATCCCCTTTCAATCTCCTTCCAACTCATCCTTCAGAATACGTCCAGGTGTCTGGTGTGGTCATTCCCAGCTGAGAAGTCCTGAGAGGTTCCCCACCACCTACTGCATAAATTCCAACTCCAAAAAACAGCATTCAAGGCTTCACTCTTTACAACTTCCCTATTCCCATCATCTCCACACCTCCCATACTCACACTCCACTTGTATCACCCCATTCAGACTTCACTTCATGCTCTTCCGTCAGCCTGGGATGCCGGTTAACCTGTGGCTCTCCTATACCAGGGTTCTGCCCACCAGCTAGAATCACAGTCTCTAGACCCATGCTGTCCACTACTGTAGCCTCCGGCCACACGTGGCCATTGAGCATAAGGCAGCTAATCCAAGTGGAATTAAAAGTGTAAAACGTACACTGGGTCTGAAAGGCTTAAAAACATGCAAAACATCTTAATTACATTCTATACTGACTACAAGTTCAAATGATATTTCAACTCTAGTGGAGTAAAATGTGTATTAATTTCACCTGCTTCTTCCCACTTGTATTACTGTGGCCACTAGAAAATCTAAAATTACATATATGGCTCTCATTTCATTTCTACTGGACAGAGCTGCTCTAGGTATTCTATATTTCTATGACAACCAATAAATTATGAGCACCTACTAAGGGCCAAGCACCCTTACAGGCTCTAGAGCTGCAGTGTGAAGAGACAAGGCCTGACCTTACGGAGCTTCCTGCCTGCTTGGGAAGGCAGCATTTGGTGGTGATTTGTAAACATAGCCAAATCTAGATGATGCCACTCAACATTTAGTACAAAAATCAAGTACCAAGTACTGACTACATCCTTTGTTCTTCTTGTGCTCTCAGGTTCTCCCAAAGATGACATCACACGTGGTAAACGAGATTGATAACATATTGCGCAACAAGCCCTACAGCAAAAAGGACTATAGATCCTAAGGCAGTGCATGGGCCCCAAGGAGCTGCCTGGGTAAAACAGGTCTGTACAGGATGGTGTTACTAGCCAGTGTTTTGAATCACTTAGCAGCCCACCACTCAACCTCTAGTGTCCCTGGATTCTGAGGTGTCTGCTGTCGCCACCACTGTGCACCTAAAATTATGAACATACCTGAAAACTCACAAACAGGAAAATCCATTCTATTTTCTTACCTTGGACTGGAGTCACCTACATTGCTCTGTACACCTCATGTTTAGGCAAAGTTAAGTATATGGCAGGGAAAAGACATATTACCTTCAGGCACGGATATATTACAAAATCCACAGATTCGGTGTGGATTGCATCAGAAAGAGGAGGCTATGTTCACTCAGAAGTCTTGCTTGAGAGAATCAGATGAAACAATTTTACTGTATTTTTTTTTTCTATTTGCACATTCACGTTGTTTCATAAATTACCATCTGCTTTCATTACCTTTTAGCGTTGCTTGGCCTCAGAAATGGCCCTGTATAGCAGAATCTCCAAAGTGTCTGTTAGGATTCTAATAATATGTTCATTTACATGGAGAGACGGTAAGAGGATGAAGACCCCCATCTTTAACTAGAGATAGTTTGGTTAATTTATGAAAGCAAGAATTACACTAATACAGAAGCTTTGCTTTGAATAAAATGTACCTGCAATGAAGTACTCATTTTTTTCTACATTTTACTAAAACCTGCTTTATACTTTTTGACTGCTTGTAGGCACAGCTTCTGCAAGTTTAAATATTTGAGCTTTAAAAATAAATATACACATGCTCACTTTTGTAAGTAAACCTGTAAAAACATCCAGAAAGGCAAATGTTTGCTGTTCAATTAGCACTGGGATTTTACAGCATAATGCTTGGTGTTTTTAACATGAAATTAAATCATGGGCTTTGTGAAAATGCTGCCACTACTCAACATATGCTGGGTAAAGTAACACACCCAAAGAAAAGCAAATGTTAAAGAACTTCCGACTCCATAATCACACTATGTGCATTAAATTATACGCATGAAACCTCTTTGCATGGATTAATGGGGCCTAGCCTTGTGGCACTCAGCTGAGGTATCCAGCCCTGCCACTATTGGCTGCCTACCCTCATGAATATACCACTAGAGAAAACCTGAGTATATTGTGTGTATACCTGTAAGGAGTGAGAAAACTTTTTTCTAGTTTGAAGGTGTATGTCAAGGGGGGAGGTCCTATATCTCTATTTGGACACCTGAGCATGTACAAAATTCTAATTTAATTTACTGGCCAACAGGTCCACCCAAGTAGAAATCACTGAAACTTACAGAAGAAGTATACTATCAGCTTAAAATGCTATTTTCTGCCATCATTTCCAGATATGTATTTCATGGTTTTCTAATCTTAAAATGTTAGTATGAAATACCAACAGATTTTCTTTTTGATTACTATTACCTGTATTCTAATAGAGAAATAGTCTGGGGTTTTCTGTCCAAAAGTATCAGATTAATAATGGAAATGGGTCATTTTTCAGTTGTTCATTGTGTGTTCAATCAATCCAGTGAACTACTGTATGCATAAATGAGCTGAAGTCATTTAATTGGAATTGCAATTTATTTGCTTTGAGTAATAAAAGCATACATGCATTTAATCTCACAATTAGTTTTTATCTGGTCTATCACTAGAAGGTCATATATATATATATATATATATACCTTTACAAAACAGGCAGTAAGAATCTAAATAAAAATAATGCTGGCAGGTAAGCCTCACTGAATGATACCTAACAGAAATAGCTTTACAAAAAGATTTAAATTGTAACCCAAACTTTTCTTCTCTTAATGGATAAACTGATTAGCTACTGAAGATATTTCTCCTTGGATTTTAGAAATATTCGGTACTAAGGTTAAACGTTCTCAAACTCATTTAAAAGAAACCTGTAGGGACTTTGCTAGTGGTCCAGTGGTTAAGAATCTGCCTGCCAATGCAGTGAACATGGGTTCAGTCCCCGGTCCAGGAACTAAGATCCCCCATGATGCGGAGCAGCTAAGCCACGCACCACGGCTGAGGCCTCACACTCTAGAGCCCATGCTCCACAACAAGAAGCCACTGCTCTCTAACTAGAGAAAGCCTGCAGGCAGCAAAGCAGACCCAGCACAGCCGAAAATAAAGAGATGTCATTATTAAAAAAAAAAAAAACTGCAAATTAAATCAAACAAACATTACTGCTTGACCATGGGAACATACAGTTTAATACTCAAATCATCTGCCATGGTGAATATACTGGATAAATACAGTTCACAATTTTATCCTTAAGAAAAATTTCCATGCACTCTCATTTTCTTCTCTTTTCTGGAAAGACTTCCTTGGCAGAGAACATACCATTCCAAAGGGTAACCTGGGTGGCAGCCAGCCACATACCGAAACTTCGGCCAAGGGAAATAAAAGCTAGCAGCCCTGTGTCTGGCGTCCCACTTTGAGAACTGCCACTTCGTCTTCATCCGTGGTGTGCACCAGGGGTCACTGGAGAGATGTCAGGGCTTTGACCGGCCTTCACCAGCCTTGAGCCCACCCTGCTCCTTGCCAATGAGGAACCCAGACCTGATGATATTAAAGGACTCGCCCCAACTCATACGCAAGGTGATGGCAGAACGAGGCCTGGAATCCAGTATGTTGTGCTCCCGTCTAGAGGTCTTTCAGGGGTGCTTTTTTCCTTTAGCTTTAAAGTGAAAAGTGTTTGACTTTTTAAGTTAAAAAAGCTTGGCTATGGGGACTTCCCTGGCGGTCCAGTGGCTGAAACCCCTCGCTTCCAATGCAGAGGGCTTGGGTTTGATCCATGGCTGGTGAACTAAGATCCTTCAAGGCTTGCGGTGCAGCCAAAAAAAAAAAAAAAAAAAAGCAAGACCTTTCACAAGAATTTTGAGTATAAATCCAACCTCCGTATTTGTTAACCTCAAACTTGTTTCAAATTATTCTAGCCAAGTTAGAATAATATACCAAATAGGTCAAGCAGTAAATTTTTACTGGCTAAGAATTATTTCAACCCAAGTTCTTATTAAGTTATAATGAATAAAGAAACTAAAAACAGGGAAATGTAAAATGTTCCAGCACTTATCACAAGGGGTGTCAAAACTGGAATTAAATCACTCTGAATCCCAATTAGAGTAAAACCTCTTTAATTCTCCTGGTGTTGGATATGGGGTATTTTTAAGATAAAAATTCTACAGCTGGTTTTTACCAACTAAGCCAGATCCAGTACATCATAATTCTGTGCGCTAGTCCTTCCAGATGACGGGGAGAGGAATGGGGGAAAGGTTTTGGAACTCCCAACAGTAAAGCACTGCATGGCAGGTGCTTAATGGAAACTGTGGAACCATCAGAAACTGATACATAGAAATTTATCTAACAGTACAGAAACTATTACTATGATTAAAAACAGAGTGCCATAGGAAAAAATCAGAAACAAAACCAGATTTTGCTTCCTCACTTTCCTACAAATTATTCAGTTTATTAATTCAAGAGACAATTTACTAAGAATGTTAACACTGATGCCCCTATTTCGGCCCCCCATCTCAGGTATCCTGTATTATAACACTAATTTTTTCCCATCTGTACAGGCACTGCCATCTAGTGGCAATTTTTTACCTGCACGTTAAAAATTACAGGTAAAAAATTGGCCCAACTTTGGTAACAAATAGTAAATACTGGTGGCTTGTTAAACAGTCATTTTGTCAAATAAGCAAATACACTTGGTATAAACAGCAGGTCACCAGTCAAACTGTTTGACTCATTAATCAACAGGGGAAAAAAGTTGAAACATAATTAATTCTTATGTGCCATACTGACACTTTTGCAGGGTACTTCTGACTTTCCCCCCATTCACTGCATATCATTCAGGGATGGCACAGGTAACAGTGCACCAGAGCAAAGTAAAGAGCTGCAGACTTCTAGAAGCCGCGACCAACTGTAATCCTCAGCTGAAAACAGTGATGATCTGGGTCACTAGGCAAATGTACTCCCAGCTCACTTTCCTTCCAGGTTCTTAGGTGGCCTCCCCAAACTTCTAACAGATGGAAACAGAAGATGAACTCCTGGTGAGTATCTTTCTATAAGCAGTGAATGCAACATTTACCTTAAATTTAGAAGTGGAAACCAAATATTAAAGTTAAGATTAGAAACTGGGAACATATTTCCTTGGAGGTATTGCTTGTAGAATGGGATACCCAAATGTAAAGTTCGATCCCTGAGTCGGGAAGATCCCCAGGAGAAGGAAACCACAACCCACTCCAATATTCTTGCCCGGAAAAGTTTCATGGACAGAGGAGCCTGGTGAGCTACAGTCCATGGGGTCACAGAGTTGGACACAATGTAGCGACTAAACAACAAGAACAAACTGCTTATAGAAAGGTACCGAATGTGGTCAAAAGCTAGTATCACCTGTGAGTCCATAACCTTTTAAGTGATGAAAAGTGCTGTTAGAAAAGCTCAAACTTTTTCAAATCATGCAAAAACAATTACCTGTAAACACACTGGTTAAAAAATGCAGGAGACTGCTCTTGGCTGAACCCACCAGGACTGAAGAGATCAGTCTTTTGTTTACAACTGATGGGAACTTGTGGACTAAAAGGTCAAATTTATGAAAGTCCTCATGGAAAAATGCTGAGCAGTACCAAAACCACTGTAATTCCTTGGAGAGTTTTTAGAATTCCAGAACTAAGATCACAAAAATTACTTTGGTCTCCTACACGTCAATATTCAGGAAAGAGACTCTCTTACTCAACATTCCTCCAGTGATGTGAGACCCTGGTCAAGAGGAAACAATGATTCCGTTCTCTTAACAGGTCAAACCAACATGGGAGGGTTGAGCTAAGCTCCCTGGACACCCACCCAGGGCTAATGCTACAGAGCTGAACACTGTGTGGTTTAACCCCAGGGGACAACTCTCATATGCCTAGGTACTATTTTTAGGTTATTACCTTGGCTGCCTTTCTTCTTAAAAAAAAAAAAAAAAAACCAACAACACAACTTTTCCACAAGTTTCTCTTCTCCAAGTTGGAGAAACCATGTTTTAACTGAGTTATTTCAAAGTCAGAGACTTGCAAGCATGATGCTTCTGTTCAGTCCCCCGGAGGGAGACGATTCATTCTGATATTTATGGTTCAAAACAACAAAAAAAAAAAGTTGTAATATTGTGCTTGGAACACAGAGAACCAGTTATTAACTTCTCGCTACTATTATAAATAATAACAGCTCAGTCCAGGTTACTGTGACCTCTGACAAATCCAGGAAACAAGTTATTTTCTCCTCTTGTGATTATAACACATTGCAACACTTTTTTGCCTTTTAATAAATGTCCTGGTACTCTGAGTTTCCCTTTCAATTCATTTAATTTCAACAATCTGTCCCAAAAAAAAAAAGAGCCAATAAACAAATATTGAATTACATTTTGTTGGGTTTTTCAAACTCCATACTTATACAAACAGCTTGCGTGTCTTCCACCCTGACCACCCTGCTACTTTTCCGCACACCACAGGCCACCCACGGACACAAAGTTTGTGGGGAGGAGGGGGTGGCAAAGCTGAGGCAGTCTACTTGGAGCCAGTGGACAGGAGGGCGATGAGGCCTGAGGAAGCACTCATGGACAAAATGTAGTTCCTATAAGAATTCAGTGTTAAGGAAAAATCAACCCCAGATTGGTTTTCAACAAAACAAAAAGAACCCACCTCCTTGGAATGTACTGTTTCCCTCCTGACACACTGTCTAATGACAGTAATGTGCAGTCCCATTGTCTGCAAATACAATTTACCAGAGAGGAGACTATAAAGAATGAAGAACATTCACAGGAAATATGTTCCCACAGAAAACACTTGAGACAAACCTAGGATGCATGATCACAAAGAAAACATCTGAATTCCATTTAACCTTCAGCAAAAGAGCTGATCAAAGAACACAGCGAGGAAGAAGAGGCTTGATTTCTTTACCAACCCCTGCACCAAGAGCAAAGGAAAAATAAGTTTCCCTTGTCCATCAGTGTTTTGGCTACAGCTGGCCTGTGAAAGCAAGGAGGTTCACAAAGTTTGCAGCCACTCTGTCTAAGGGCTAGAATGTTCGGGGCAAATCACTCCAGTATTCCCAGAAGATAAAAGTTGGAGAGTATCCGCTATTTTATTACATCAGAATCTCCTACTGTTGAAAATTTGGCTGCACATTCCTGGATAACACTTTTAATAAATTACCTTAACAAGAGAAGACTGATTCTTGCCCAAAAGCTCAATTTAAGAGCAACTTGAAACACTATTAAGCTGTTATGAAATGTGCCAATGTAACTCCACTGGCTATCCACCCGACCCCAAAGCCCCAAAGTACCAGCAGATACAGGGCTCATGCCAGGAGCTGTCAAAGAAGGCAAGTTTGCTTTGGCTACTTAACTTAGCCATATTTGTCTTTTTTTAACCAAGCAGGTACACATCATCATACATGTAAGACTGCTTTGCAATACTCATTATTTATCATGAAGTCTTGATCATAAAATTAAAAGAACTTCAAATCAAACCAAAAGCCTTTAAACATCCAGAAACATGCCTAAGGTCACAGTGCTTATTAAGGGACTGACTCCCTTTGCAGTTTTTGTTACCAAAAACCACTCAGACAAATAAAAACCAAAATGAACTGTTTCTAGACTTCTAAAAAGGATAATAAACCTTTAAAAGGATACACTGTGGGGTTGAAGTTCTTCAGTATAAAGAAGGAAGCAACAATGACCAAGACCAGAAATAGGGTGTTATTATAGAAGATGGAAAATGTTGTAGCTTCATAATCAGCAACTTCATTCTTCTTCCACAAGATTCTGTGGACACAGAAACAAGTCATTTAGTTTTTCAGTAGGCACTAAAAATGTTAAATACCACACGGTTCAAGCTCATTGTAAGATAAGTTCTTCCTTAAGTGTTCTGGGCAGAATATTAAATTCAGTCAGCATTGTCCCCTTTATTCTACTAAAAAAGATATTTCACTTTATCGATGCTCAGAAATTCCCTGGTGGTCTAGTAGTCAGGATTCAGTGCTTTCGATGCCAGGGCCGGGGTTCAGTCTCTGGTCAGGGAACTAACGTTTATCGATGCTCAAGCAGCTGGGTATATTACATTTTTTCCCAGCAGTTTAAGCTTTGGAGGAAGGAACTGATTAATCACAATTAGCTTGGTTTTATCAGCAACCAAAATAGGCATCTTTCTCTAGATACTCACCGAAAACAAACTATTGATTAGCAGCCTGAAAGGGCCTCCTCGGCCGTTTGCAGGCTTGAGACTCTACAGTCTACACAGCTCAGCCTTTGATGTTACACCTTAAGACAAGCCCATGGACAAAACCAGCTGTGGCATCACAGAAACAGACTTGTCTGTGCTCTCTTTAGCCACCTTTACTTAATTCGAACTAAGAATCTGCTTGATCATTAGGAGGATTTTTACTCCTATGAAACCCACCTACTTTTTACTTAATCCACTTTTCTTTTACCATTTCACAGGGGCAAAAGGAAGTTCCAGGGTGCCTGTGAATAAGGGGATCTTTATTCTCCTCAGTTAATTAACTTTGTAAAGCAATTTTTCAAAGAATAGGTAGGTTCTAACCTAGTAATGGGATGTGAAATCAACTGAGTGGACCCACTGTTCAGGAAAAATTACTGAGTGAGTTGTGACCAACATGTTAAAAAAACATGAAATAGGAAAAAAACAGAAAAGTATCAAGTGTATCAAATGCAATAGGGTGATAATTTTGTTCTATGGAACATTTACATGTGTGTATGTAAAAGTATTTGGTCAAACAGTAAAATATTTTTACTGTGGTTCTTTATCTAAAAGGCTCAAAATCACTGCCATTGATGCTTTCTCCCCCAGAAAAATACATTACTCTGGGGCCACATGGTACCCCCAACTAATCCTAAGGCTAGCACAATGGCTAATGTCATTGTAACTGCCCTGTTTTATTGACCAACTGTTGTAATGCAAAGTCAACAAGCATGGCTATAAAGGAGCTAAATGAAAGGTATTAGCTCCTTGTCTTCATTGGAAGAAATTTGTGGTTTCTAATATATATGCCATGTTTCCTTGCTTCTGTGGATACCATCAATTTAATAAATCTTAGTCTACTGTAAAGTTTGGGAGAGGTGAAGGACCTTACATTAAATGCAGCTATCAACTATAAAGCAGCTTCTGATTTCAGAGAAGTTTAAATGTAAATTTAAAAAACTACATGATTTGGAATTAATACAATGTTCCATTTTATCAATGATCAAAGAAAACACCAGCCTGGTCCAGAAATGTCCACAGTCTCCACATGGTTTAATGCTACAAAACACTGTTTTTAAGACTTTGGGACAAGACCCAATGAAGACAGGCTCCTTAAATAGGCTACAGGCATGACTTTACTGTTGGCAATTAAATTATCCTGCTTCTACCACAGCGCTTCTCCCAAACTCCCTGCCAAGCCCTGAATCAGAACTAACTTCAAGGTGTTTTTCATGAAAGAGTGGTTCAATCGTCTAGGCTGTCCCAGCTCCCAAGGGCCATGTGTTACATGGGGGTATACCCAGTTAGGACTGTCGGGCAGCTCTCAGAGCTTTTTCTAGTCCAGCCATATCCTGGTTTATTTCGAAGGTTAGGACTCCCAGTCCCCCTCAGCAGCAGTGGTTCTGCCAGAGCCTCACTGGTAAGAAACCCAGTTTGGGAGAGCACTTCTCAAATAGTCCTTTGTCCAAGGAGGACTTCCTAAAACAGGAGAGAAGCGGAGACCATACTCAACAAGTCTTACAATCTGATAATACTGAACAATGGACCATCAGTAAGTCAAGGAGAAATTACATTCATATCCTGGGACAAGCATTAATGAATCTGATCCCCCTCTGCTAGTTTTCATCCTTGCATACATGGAAAAGCAGTTCCAAGTGGCACATAATCCATATTCCAAATGATTGTAGATGGAGCTTCGAGAGAGATCCATCTGGGTAGAAACATGCCAATAAGCTTTCTCCTAAATCTCTCGGAAGCAACTAGTCTTTTGAGAGAGAAAAAACACTAGATCTTAAAGGGAGTTGTGGATCCAGTTACCGTATCAATAAAGACTACAGACCTTGGTACAACTGTATCCAGTGTGGCCTTTGTGAGAGGCCACAATTACAAACAGCACAAATTTCTACTGATGACAAGAACAGAGACTTTATAATTTTCTGATGCTCTGAATTTTAAATATCAATAAACCTCCACTTCACCCTAATCTGAAATATCTGATCCAGCCAATAGCAAAGAGGCTTCATTTCCGATCCCAACTGATCTGCTGGTCAAGGCTACCTTTCTACCATGCTGAGAAAGATTCTGAGACACATCCCAGGACAAAGAGCAAGTACCAGACCAAATCAGGAAGTCTGTGGTGGGCAGAGAAACCCATTTGCCCTCTCTGATATAATTAGTCATCTAAAATCTCTAAGACTTGTAAAAGCTTATAAAAAGCATTTTGAAATTTGGGTAACTATAAAGTGCACTCCAATTTAAGAACCACTGTTCTAATAAAAATTGTAATTCAATAAAAAGGTTTAAAAAAAAGTGGTCTAGATTCTCTAGTATCTATCCCTATGCAAAAATTTGTGATCAAAAAGTTACGCAGAGCCAGAAGTCCTTAGGGCTGCTCCCTAAAAAACAGGCCTTTGCTCTCGGGACTTTAATAGTGTTCCTTCAGTTTTATGAAGGATTCAAAAGACATAATCACTTCAGTAATGTTTTGGTGCCTGTCCAAAACCACTGTAGAAGACACTGTTCATTAAGTTACTCTGTGTCCCTTAAGTAAGGATCCACTTGATAAAGTCCATCCAAGATTCAGTGCCAGGAAAGTTTCTCTTCAGAAGGACATGCCTGCTGCTTCTCATCCGACAATGAAAGCTGGATGACCTCAGATGTACCCTCTGACACTTGGAAGCTCGGAGCTAGGTTCTGTGCCCAACTGCTGTAACTAACCCTGAGGTCCTCATTCATCCACCTCTTCTTACTTTTCACCGGTTTCTGATCTTTTACAATTGTACTGCTTTGTTTTATATGCAATTTAATATTGTAAGTCCCCACAAAGTCTTTCTGGAGCAAAGTGGGATAAAAATTCCATTTCACAAAGCACCTTATGGACACTAAAACTTAAAATCCATGAAAACAGGCTCAGCTTGTGACTTTGTTAAACCATCTGGCAACTCTTAAGCTCAAGTTTACTCCATCGTTCAGAGACTTGTATTCAGACGTCAGACTGTTCATTAGACTTCTAACAGCAGCCGGCAGGAAAAACTGGGGATGGTGCTAATAAAGATGGCAAAGAACTGGGCAACAGGAGACAAACCCAATTCTTTTCTTTTTCCCAAACAATGCAGATGACCAGCAACCAGATGTGGCCAGGGAAGTTTAGGAGCAGAAATACCACCACCTAGAAACGCTTACACAGAACACAGTGTAAAAGCCTCCAGACACAGGGGTCAGGTGATCCCTGAAGGTCACGCAGCTCACGAGCGGCGGAGGCGAGCGCTGCACACAGCTCAGCGCGCTCCTAAACCCAGCAGGGCAGGGCAGGGCAGGCTCATGTCAGACTGCCCGATTCTTACCCCGGCCTGACACACCCTGATCTGTGACCGTGGAGCAAGCTATCCCAGCTTTCTGTGCCTCAGACTCCTCAGGCGTAAAGTGGAGAAATCAACAGTACCTACCTCGTGGGGGGTCCTTGGAGGAAAGCATCTGGTGGTAATAAACGCTCCGAAAGTCAACTATCCTCATTACCACAACGTCTACAGCACCACCGTTTCTCTCAGACAATTCTGGTACCCACGTTCTTTAAGCAGAAACCAAAAGAGCTTTATTTTCTACAAACACCCCTCTTTCTGGTTACCACAAACACTTGGAATAGGGAGTCAAACCTTTCATCCTTTTCCTTCCGAGACATCTTTCTATTATCAGCTTCAGAGAGTTTCCGAGTCACTTCTTTGGAGACAGCATCTTCCCTCTTCTGTGCTACTCTGAAAGGAAAAGAAAAAAGTCTCTACATGCTCCAGGAGTGAACACTGCTCTCTCTCAGAAACACTCTGTACTCCTGAGCTTGTACTGGCAACTGTGTCATACTTTACATTTCAAGAAAACAAGCTGGACAGAAAGTCCCAAGCTTATTACACTGTACTAGCCAAAAGAGAGGGAGTTCAAGGAACTTCCAAGATGTGGTTTATTAGTGGTGTGTTTCGAGTTCTGCTTAAAGGGAGAATTTTCCAAAGTTAGGTATTTAACATGGAAATAACAGTCAAATGCTATTAGCACAATTTAGTTATGAATCATTATAGCTCCACTCGATTTTAACTCATAAATTAACTGTTCCACAAATAGATTTGTTAAGGCACTAGTAAATGACACATGATTTCAATTCCAGTATATAACCGGAGAGAAAACTAAGCGTAGCGAAATCTAAAATCTTAAAGTAAAGCTTTTAACTCTATTCAAAAGGGGAATATCACTAAAAAGAAATATTACCACCTGGTGAAGGACTGACCCTGCTGCTGCTGCTAAGTCGCTTCCATCGTGTCCGACTCTGTGTGACCCCATAGATGGCAGCCCACCAGCCTCCCCCAGCCCTGGGATTCTCCAGGCAAGAACACTGGAGTGGGTTGCCATTTTCTTCTCCAATGCATGAAAGTGAAAAGTGAAAGTGTCGGACTCTTTGCGACCCCATGGACTGCAGCCTACCAGGCTCCTCTGCCCATGGGATTTTCCAGGCAAGAGTACTGGAGTGGGTTGCCATTGCCTTCTCTGAAGGACTGATCATAGCAGTTTGTGAAATAAACTACCGGTTTGAGAGTTGCACCAAGAGATAATATGGAATCAGTCAGAAAAGGCTGAAAATGTCATTTGAGAAATCAGATAAGAATATTTAGTGATGAATCAGATAAAGAAAAAAAAAAGACACAATCCTAAAAAAAAAAAAATCTATGAGATAAATTTTATCAGATGCGGTTGCCAGTGAAAGAGAAGATAAAATTTAACCTATGATGAAATACAAAAGCCTCCCAAAGATTAGACATTTAAATTTGATGATTTACTTTTCATAATATAGGACAAACTGACTACCCGTGAACATAGAAAAAGTAATAACTGATCACAAGCAAAATATAGCAATTATCTACAAAGTCTCACTAAGAAAACTTTCAACACAATACTGAGATGTAATAAAAGCCACAGATGTAGACCACAGAGACAGATATCTGTTCAATCCATGTTCCAATCCCTCATTACTACACTACATTAAGTTCTGGTCAGTGGACCAAGGAAAACTGTGGAAAAATCAGGATGGATTCCTGAAAAGTCCAAGATCATGAACAGCAATAGTTTTCAACCTTCAACCACATGGGCTTCTGGGCTACAAATTAAGCCATTTTCTACGCCAGAGGATCTTCCTGACCCAGGGATCGAACCTGCGTTTCTTGCATCTACTACATTGGCAGGTGGATTCTTTACCACTGAACCTCCTGAGAAGGCCCAAATTTGGGTTGATTTTATCTATCTCTCACTCAATAATCAAGTTAGAAGTGACACTGTTAAAAACAAAATCTTTAGTCAGCTTTGACTAATGTATTTTTCCACAAATTGGTAATTGGAGGGAGGAAAGCCAGTTAGAAAATAGGTAAAAGGAAATAGGTTCTGAAATGTAAAGAAAATAGCAGCTAAGGGAGCAGGTAGCTATTTTAAGAGCTACTTTAAGACACTAAATAGAACGTTATAATGCCCTGCTATCCCTGGCTCATTGTATTAACGTAAAATTCTGTTCTGCAGGCAGAGACTCTCATCTCTTAATCTCCAGCAAATCCAAGGCACTCACTAAATGTTTCTTGAACTTCACATAAGACTGCTTTTTTCTAAGAAAGGCCAACTGGTAAGAAATGGACATGGCTTAGAGCAAAAATCTTTCTTAGCTGAGCAGAGGGGGAAAACACACACGTATGTACGTACACACACACACACACACACACACACACACACAGGGGGAAAACACACACGTACGTAGACACACACCGCCCCCCCAACTGTCAGGATGCTAGGACATAAGAATAAACTATTTTCATAACAGCTGGTTCTAGGCGTGTCTCAGACAAGCAGTCAGTCATCTGTCCTGAAGACACTGACCCAGATAACTAACTTCTCTTCTATGTCTAAAATTCTGTACTTGCCTGAAGAGACACTGACAACTACGCTGTAGGTTTATTACAGCTCGGCCCTACCCTCCATCTCAGTGCTCTCAGAAAACAAATCTCTCATCACTCAATGCCTGAAACAGACTGGGGCAAATCCAGGGGCCCAGCACCCAGCCAAATGAGATTAAAAAAAAAAAAGTCTTCATAAACAACTTAAAAATCATACCATCTTAAAAGAAATTCCTACGCGCTCTCTCACCTCCAACCTCTCCGACACCGCACACAAACATTTATTACATGCCGATCACCATGCTTTACATGTCGCACGTACCACATTTAATCCTGACCATCCCAAGAGGTACTATTACTACTCCCGTTTTACAGCCCAGAAATCTGAAGTGTCAAAAGATAAAATGCAGGCCCAAGGGTCTGCACTTCAGAGGAGCAGAGTGGGAACTGGAATACAGACTATAGACTCCGAAACCATTCCCTCTACCACCAACACCTACCCACACTCAGCATCTTGCTGGCTCTTTAAGCCTTAACAATCTTACCAATCTGGAGTTTCTCTGTCGGTAGCAATATTTAATATTAAACCAAAACAATGATGACTAAAATATAATTCCACTCAGAGATCCTATTAAGTCAGTAAATGTAATTGTTAGTCATTCAGTTTTGTCCAATTCTTTGCAACCCCATGCACTGTAGCTCACCAGGCTCCTCTGTCCATAGAATTCTCCAGGTAAGAACACTGGAGTAGGTAGGCATTCCCTTCTCCAGGGAATCCTCCCTATCCAGGGAATGAACCCAAGTCTTCTGCATTACAGGCAGAGATCACTGAAATTTCACCGAACTAAACAAAATGTATCACTAACTATCGTAAGAAAAATAAACAAAGGACATGGAAGCTGTGCTCAAGAAGCGGGAAGTAAAACTGAGGGGAAAGAGCATGATTTTTGACTCCAAAAAGGTGAATGAAAAATTATATGTAGAACAAGTGAAAAAATGCTAGGTCCCAAAGAGACCAAGGTCCAACGGAATCACAAAGGATGGCTCATGCAAAACCCACTCTGAGGACTTCACTATATCCACAGAGGGCCATGCCTCATGAGGACAGCCCAGGACGGCAGAGGCCGAGATGGGCTGAATTCTGAAATGGCAGCTGGTGAAGAGGGGCTGCCAAGCAGGGAGACAACAGAGATGACCTGGATTTAGCTGTTCCAGCAACTGTCAGGCACAACCTAGACTCCTACGGATCCAGGACGACAGTGGGGAGGCTTACAATAATCCCCGTTAACTGAGATCATCTCAAGGTGTTTCTGCTCCTCATCACCAGAAAGTCTGACACAGGAACAATAAAGACAGCTAGGATTTCTCTGGAAAGGATTCCTAAGGCTTAAAATCACAGACATGTAAGAATGGAAAGAAAGGGAGACGTTTCTAAACGAGGGAGGGGAGGAGCCATGCTCAAAGGATGACACGAGGCTGAGTTGGAAGCCCTAAGCCCCAATCCTGAAAGACGAGGCCCGCCTGGTAGGAGGCAGAGGAGTCACATTCCAAGGGCCTGGGGAATCTGGTTTTAACACTTCTAGAAAAGAGAATGCCATGAAGAGTTATTAGGAGAGTGACATGACAAAATGAAGGAAGAAACAGAGGAAATATGGTGGTCTAATTAGCATTAAAAATGTCAGGGTTGAGTAAAAGAAAAAAGACCACTTCTTTCACATCCAAAAATTCCACATGGAGAGTCCAGAACAATTCTTTCCAGAATTCCATTTGACTTTTAAAATGTTAATTTACTTGGTGGGTTTGCTTTTCTGAGCCCCATGATTAAGGCTAGTACTTAAGTGTCCTAATTCCAACCTCAACACTCACTTCCATAGCAGTGTTAGCAGCACTGTCTCTGCTTTTCAGTTAGTTGCTATTCCTTCATATCATCATTTATGATTACATATTTTGCAATCATATATACATACCCCCCAAACACACATACACATATATTTCCAATTAATCCAAATGTACATACACATCTATCTCCCCCAAATATAAACATATATGTGTATATACACACACATATATCTCAAATTAATCCAAATATACATACACATATCTCCCCCCAAATATACATAAAAATGTATCTCAAATTAATGTTACCAAAACACACACACACAAATGGTCTTTCAGAAGTCACCCTACTATATAAAAATGCAACAATATTTACTTTCACTTGAGAAATATACTTACTTGTGCTTGAGAACAAATTTCACATTTTTGTAAGCAAAGGCTACCAAGTAAGTGCTTACTAGGGTCATCACACTATACAGAACAGCAGACTGAATAAGATCCATATGCCATATTCGCCAATATAGCCCTGAATTAAGATAAAAGGGGGTGGGGGAATACAAAAAGAAACAAAACATTACCACCCTGGTACAGAAACCTGCTGAGTTATTAATAATTATAGCTAAACCTGGTAAAATACAGCCCGGATCAGGGAATCCAATACAGTGTAAGAAGAACTTCATAAGTGTGATATCCAGTAAAAAGTCTCAAGTGTTTCTAGTTCAGAATACTCGAAAAACATAACCTTACTATAACTAGTCCATGATGAGATTTCTGCTGCTTCTAGAATGAGAACTTCGGCTCAACAAAATCACGATTCAGACTTCAAATTTCATTCTTCAGGGTACTATCACACGAACTACAAGTCATTACGAGGCTCCACGTGTATTCCCAAACCAGAGTTCACACGCTGACGTGGCTGTTATCTGAAATCGAGGCAATGCTCAGTGCGGTCAGCGAACCATGTTAATTGCACGCTGGGTTTTATAAAGTCGGGAGGGAAAATACATCTGGATCTGCCCAACAACAGCGCAACAATGTAGTAGAGAGGAAATTGACATTTGGGATTCCTAAAATCTAAAAACAACCTTGGCCAAGGCTGTAAAGTTTCTCCATTCAAGTAAGAATTCTAGAATTGCCTAACAGAATTATTAAAAAGTTTAACCACAGTAGAGCTTGGGACTTTGGCACTGGTCCAGCTTCTTTCGGAAAATAACGTTCTGTGTGCACCAGTTCTAAAGCTACACTTACAATTCAGTGCGAATGTTAATGTCTCTAACCTTAATTCATGAGTTTCTCCAAAGTAAGTAAAAAGTTTAAGATCTCGTAACAGCAAACGATAGTTATACAGGGCGAGGGGGTAGGGGGAGAACAGGCGATATGCCCGTTAGCATCACAAGATCCTAACCCGGGTGTTGGCTGAAATACAGATTTGAGGCCGCCATCGCAGAAGCAGTAACTCACAATCCGCAGACCCGAGGCCCGGGAATGAGCTAGCCTACTTTTACAACGTGCTACAATGCCTTTCCTGGGATGCCACCCACCACGATCCCGGACAGATCACGGAGGCCCACAGAGGTTGCGTGCAACCCCCCGTCCAGGGGGAGCTGGGGGACAGCGCGGGCTCCAGCGCACGCCTCGCCCTCCGCACGGCGCTGCCACGTCCCCGCCCAGCCTAGCCCGGCCCAGCCCGTCTCGCTCCAAGCGCTCACAGATGGGGATGGCGGACACGATGAAGGCGTTCCCGAAGAAAAGCGCCGAGGACTTGGCCGAGAGGTTGCGGCTGAAATCCTGCAGGAGCAGGTCCTCCTCGGACTGCTGCTTGGGGCCGCCTTTGGGAGCCATGGTGGAATCGGAGCCGCGAGACGCGCGCGGAAACGGGCGCAGAGCGGGGAAGAAGCCACCGTCACCGCCTCAGCAGCCACCGTATCCGCCAACGACCAGTCAGCGCAGCGCGCGGAGGCGGGACCGGGCTTGGAACAAACATCCGCAGGATTGGCCAGCCTGGCACCACTTTGTAGGTTTCTCCGGCGTGATTAGGCAGGCGGGCCAGACTTCCGGATTCCTAGCCGGCCACGTGACTCGTCACTTTCTAAGAGAAAGCCGGGACTTGTAGTTTAGTGGGCGCTATTAACAAAACTTTATTAACATTCTATTTCAAAGATGCTGATAGACTCCTGCTTTCCAAGCCCTGAAAATTCCAAAACATGAACCTCTTCGTCTTATGGTCATTCATTCATGGAGTGTATGGTTTAACTGGCTCTGTGGGTAAGCAGAAGATATTAAGAGATGGCAAGAATACACAGAACTATACAAAAGGGCTCTTAATGACCCAAATAACCACAATGGTGTGATCACCCACCTAGAGCCAGACATGCTGGAGTGCGAAGTCAAGTGGGCTTTAGGAAGCGTCACTACCAACAAAGCTAGTGGAGGTAATGGAATTCCAACTGAGCTATTTCAAAGCCTAAAAGATGATGCTGTTAAATAAAGTGCCGCACTGGAAATGCCAAGAAATTTGGAAAACTCAGCTGTGGCCGCAGAATTGGAAAAGGGCAGTTTTCACTCCAATCTCAAAGGAAGACAATGCCAAAGAATGTTTAAACTACCGCACAATTGTGCTTATTTCACATGCTAGCAAGGTAATGCTCAAAATCCTTCAAGCTAGGCTTAAGCAGTACCTGAACGGAGAACTTCCAGATGTTCAAGCAGGATTTAGAAAAGGCAGAGGAACCAGAAATCAAACTGCCAACATCCATTGGCTTATAGAAAAAGCAAGAAAATTTCAGAAAAATATCAACTACTTCTTCGTTGACCCTGCTAAAGCCTTTGATTGTGTTCAGTTCAGTTCCGTCACTCATCATGTCCAACTCTGTGTGGACCCCATGGACTGCAGTACGCCAGGCTTCCCTGTCCATCACCAACTCCACACAGTCAAAGGCTTTTGCATAAATAAATAAAGCAGAAGTAGATGTTTTTCTGAAACTCTCTGGCTTTTTTGATGATCCAGTGGATGTTGGCAATTTGATCTCTGGTTCCTCTGCCTTTTCTAAATCCAGCTTGAATATCTGGAAGTTCACGGTTCACATACTGTTGAAGCCTGGCTTGGAGAATTTCTAACATTATTTTGCTAGCATGTGAGATGAGTGCAATTGTAAGGTATTTTGAGCATTTTTTGGCATTGCCTTTCTTTGGGATTGGAATGAAAACTGACCTTTCCAGTCCTGTGGCCACTGTTGAGTTTTCCAAATTTTCTGGCATATTGAGTATAGCACTTTCACAGCATCATCTTTTAGGATTTGAAATAGCTCAACTGGAATTCTATCACCTCCACTAGCTTTGTTGGTAGTGATGCTTCCTAAAGCCCACTTGACTTCACATTCACATTCGACTGTGTGGATCACAACAAATTGCAAAATTCTAAAAGAGATAGGAGTACCAGATCACCTTATTGCCTCCTGAGAAATCTGTATGCAGGTCAAGAAGCAACAGTTAGAACCAGACATGGAATAACAGACTGGTTCCAAATTGAGAAAGGAGTACATCAAGGCTGTATATTGTCACTTTTTTAATTTAATTTATTGTGAAATGCTGGATTGGATGAAGCACAAGCTGGAGTCAAAATTGTCAGGACAGATATCAATAAGCTCAGATTTGCAGATGACCCCTTATGGCAGAAGCAAAGAGGAACTAAAGAGCCACTTGATGAAAGTGAAAGAGCAGAGTGCAAAAGCTGGCTTAAAACTCAACATTCAAAAAATGAAGATCATGGCATCCAGTCCCATAAGTTCAGTTCAGTTCATTTCAGTCACTCAGTCATGTCCAACTCCTTGGCACCCCATGGACTGCAGCACTCCAGGCCTCCCTGTCCAAAACCAACTCCTGGAGTTTAGTCAAACTCATGTTCACTGAGATGGCATCCAACCATCTCATCCTCTGTTGTCCCCTTCTCCTCCCACCTTCAATCTTTCCCAGCATCAAGGTCTTTTCCAATGAGCCAGTTCTTTGCATCAGGTGGCCAAAGTATTGGAGTTTCAGCTTCAGCATCAGTCCTTCCATTGAATATTCAGGACTGATATCCTTTAGGGATGGACTGGTTGGATCTCCTTGCAGTCCACGGGATGCTCAAGAGTCTTCTCCAACACCACAGTTCAAAAGCATCAATTCACGGCAAATATGGGAAAACAATGGAAACAGTAATAGACCTTATTTTCTTGGGCTCCAGAATCACTGCAGATGGTGACTGCAGCCTTGAAATTAAAAGACACTTGCTCCTTTGAAGAAAATTATGACCAACCTAGATAGCATATTAAAAAGTAGAGACATTACTTAACTGACAAACATCCGGCTAATCAAAGCTATGATTTTTCCAGTAGTCCTGTATGGATGTGAGAGTTGGACCATAAAAAAACTGAGCACTGAAGAATTGATGCTTTTGAACTGTGGTGTTGGAGAAGACTTCTGAGAGTCCCTTGGACTGCAAGGAGATCAAATCAGTCAATCCTAAAGGAAATCAGTCCTGAATATTCATTGGAAGGACTGAAGCTGAAGCTACAGTACTTTGGCCACCTGATGGGAAGAGAAGAATTGGAAAAGACCCTGATGCTGGGAAAGATTGAAGGCAGAAGGAGAAGGGGAGGACAGTGGATGGGATAGTTGGAATGCATCACTGACTCAATGGACATGAGTTTGAGCAAGCTCTGGGAGCTGGTGATGAACAGGGAAGCCTGGCCTACTACAGTCTATGGGGTTGAGAGTTGGACGTGACTGAGCACCCGAACTGAACTGTGGATATCCAGTACTGGTGCATTGGAAGAAGACGAGGAAAAAGATAAGTATAGCTAATGTATACTGAGCCACTTATTTACACATCCATTAGTTCATTAAGTATCCTCAAGAATCCTCTGATACACCCATTTTGGGGGTGAGCAACTCCAATTCTGGTCTCCAAGGCATAGGATACCTTTGTACAAAAAGGAAGGCTCTCTTGCTTATAAGGAACTCAGGGCCTCATTGTTGAAGATAATATTTAACATGTATCTAAAACATTTACAAATTACTATACTTTTATTACTTTTAAAAATTTAATTGAGGTGGTCCAGTGGGTAAAACTCCATACTCCCAATGTAGGGGATTCAGGTCAGATCCCTGCTCAGGGAACCAGATGCCATGCGGCAACTAAGAGTTTGTATAAGACAACTGAAAAGAAAAAAAAATATTCTGCATTCCACCATGAAGATCAGAGATCCTGCCTGTGGCAACTGAAACCAGGGGCAACTAAATAAATCTAAATAAATAGAGAAATAAATAAAGATTTAATTGAAGTCATGTGGCAACCTAGATAGCATATTAAAAAGCAGAGACACTACTTTGCCAACAAAAGTCTGTCTAGTCAAGGCTATGGTTTTTCCAGGGGTCATGTATGGATGTGAGAGTTGGACTGTGAAGAAAGCTGAGTGCCGAAGAATTGATGCTTTTGAACTGTGGTGTTGGAGAAGACTCTTGAGAGTCCCTTGGACTGCAAGGAGATCCAACCAGTCCATCCTAAAGGAAATCAGTCCTGGGTGCTCATTGAAAGGACTGATGCTGAAGCTGAAACTCCAGCTTGGCCACCTCATGCGAAGAGTTGACTCATTGGAAAAAAAAACCCTGATGCTGGGAGGGATTGGGGGCAGGAGGAGAAGGGGACGACAGAGGATGAGATGGCTGGATGGCACCACCGACTCGATGGACATGAGTTTGAGTAAACTCTGGGAGTTGGTTTTGGACAGGGAGGCCTGGCGTGCTGCGATGCATGGGGTCGCAAAGAGTCCGACACGTCTGAGCGACTGAACTGAACTGATGTGGCTACCAAAGCCATACTAGATAAAACAGTACTAAGTAAAGACAAAATGTTGACTGGACAAGCCTCTGGAGCTCAGAAAATTGAATATGCCAATTAAAACAGCTAAATACCATTAACTCATGGAGTTATCACCTTTTCTTAAAAAAATAATGCCCAACCACTTCAGTCTTAGCAAAAGCTTCTTTCATCTACTGACAGCAGGCAAAACTTCAACATCTGGTCCCCTATTATCATTCTGTTTCACCTTATCCAGTTGTAATTGACCTTCATAGTTTCCAGTCTAATGGAGCTTTCTGTCTTCAAGCATTTTCAAACTGTTCTCTATGTAGATACCACAGTGTGTTTTCCTGAAATATAAATCCTTCGTTATCTACATTAAGTGTTCCCAAATGCCAGAACTTTTCACCAATCACAACAAAATAAAAAGAAAAAAAATGAACTATCTAGTGAATTTTTTAGAAAACAAAGTTTTCATATAAAAATGTATGCACTTATGTCTTTAAAAAAAATGTTTAAGTGCTCTTTCTTTTATTATGAAGCAGTAGTGATAGTGAAGAAACTTTTATTTTTTTTTCCAAAATATTCCTCTCTGTTTTTCCTACCTTTGTAAATCACATCCTTTCTCTCATATGCTAAACTGTTAGGTTGCAACACTGATTCCTTCCTTTCCCTTTCTATCTGTGATCAAATCATCAGCACAACCTTTTGGATCTGTCTCTTTAACTAGATTTATTGCTTGCTACTTATGAACCAAGGATATAAAAAGAAGACAACAGATAAAATCAGAAAACTTATAAGATCAAAAGGGACAAAAATCAACAGCTAGTTAAAACTAAAAGAGGAAGAAAGTAAGAAACAGTAACCATGAGGTTAAAAAGAATTACACCGAACAAAAATATTTAAACAAAAAAGATAAAAGTTTAAAATGGTAAGCAGATAAAAATCAATGCATTTTGTAACCCAAGAATAAAAACTAAAGGTAGTAAATTTGAACAGAGGGAAGGGGCTTCCCTGGTGGTCCAGTGGTTAAGAATCCAACTTTGCAATGCAAGGAACACCAGTTCTATCCCTGGTCTGGGATGATCCCCCATGTCTGGGGATGACTGAGGCCATGTGCCACAACTAATAAGCCCACATTTGGAGCCTAGAAGCTGCACCTACTGGGTGCACACGCCCTAGAGACTTCTCTGCAACAGGAGAAGTCACCGCAATGAGAAGCCATCGCCCTCCAACTAGAGAAAGCCGCACCCAGCAACGAAGACCCAGCACAGCCATGAATTAACAAATAAGTAATATTTTTTAAAAAATGAAGAAGAAGAGAATTTAAGATAGTAGCAATTTGAAATTTTGGTGGTAAGTTAAAGAACTGTGATAAACAATGATGCTAATGACAGAAGGTGTTTTCGTGATAATCATGAAGATATAAGAGCACACTTAAAGTACTGAAGCAGTGTCTTTTATACTGAATACTTTCTAGTACCTTTGGAAGAACAGCAGGTTCTAAGGATCATCTGTAGATGGCATATATGGCCATGGCACATTGGACAAGCAGTTCTAACCATCTGCTAAAAAAACAAAGGGTGGGTAGTAGATTCTGTCCAAACAAAGATCTGCAGTGTATTTCGCCTGTTTCAGTAACATCCAGCGCTATGAAGGAGCCAGATTGATGGACTTGATTCCATACCAGCCTGTTTCTAATCTGTGGATTTCAAGCTTAAAATTTCCATTATATCACTTCACATTAACAGGAGAGGATGAAAAAAAAGAAAAGAAAAAAATTAAAGCAGTAATATTTATTGCTGGCAGGGATATGGATAACAAGTTTCTCTCATCCACTGCTGTTGGCTTTATGGAAGAAAATTTGGCAAGTTAAAAATTAATATATCTTTCTGTGGCAGACACTGCAAGTTGCCTAGCCAATAAAGAAATCCACTGCTAGCTTTACACTGGGATCTTATGAAGGTTAACAAATGGATCATCTAGTACTACTTTAGGGGCTATGGGTGGGGTAACTTTCTATTAAAAAGCCTATTTGACATGCAAATCTCATTATAGAAATAATTTTTGAAAAACAACATGAGATATTTATATTAATCTCTAAATACAATATTTTAAAGTCCCACCTGAGGTACAATTTATTCAGCCAAACTACATATTTCAGGCACTGCTGTGTGACTGATTCATTGCTTCATGAATTCATACAGCAAATATTTATTAAAAAACTACCATGTGAAAAAACACTAGGCTAGACTTTTGAAAGTATCCGAATAGCAGTCATGATAATTATAATAACCAAAATTTGTTGAGTCTTTCCAGCTCTATTCTAGACCCTTCACATACATCATTTAATTTAATCCTTACAGCAACACTATGAGACGTATGTTATTATTATCCTCATTTGTCAGATGAGACTGAAGCACAGATTATTACAGTAACTCACCTAAACAACTAGTAGGTGGTAGAATCAAGCTATGAACCACAGGCAATATGATTCCAGGACACATGCTCTTAACTACAATTGAGTTCTGGTATCCTCTGTACCAGAAAAAGAGGAGTGTGAAAAAGTTGGTTTAAAATTCAATATTCAAAAAACTAAGATCATGGCATCCAGTTCCATCACTTCATGGCAAATAGATGGGGAAACAATGGAAACAGTAACAGACTTTATTTTTTTGTGCTCCAAAATCACTGCAGATGGTAACTGCAGCCAGGAAATTAAAAGACACTTGCTCTTTGGAAGAAAAACTATGACCAACCTAGACAGCATATTTAAAAGCAGAGATATTGCTTTGCCCAAAAGGTCCATCTAGTCAAAGCTTTGGTTTTTCCAGTAGTCATGTATGGATGTGAAAGCTGGACTATAAGGAAAGCTGAGCACTGAAGAACTGATGCTTTTGGACTGTGGTGTTGGAGAAGACTCTTGAGAGTCCCTTGGACTGCAAGGAGATCCAACCAGTCCATCCTGAAGGAAATCAGTCCTGAATATTCATTGGAAGGACTGATGCTGAAGCTGAATCTGCAATACTCTGGCCAGCTGATGTGAAGAATTGACTCATTGGAAAACACGCTGATGCTGGGAAAGATTGAAATTGGGAGGAGAAGAGGATGACAGAGGATAAGATGGTTGGATGGCATCACCGACTCGATGGACATGAGTTTGAGTAAACTCTGGGAGTTGGTGATGGACAGGGAGGCCTGGCATGCTGCAGTCCATGGGTTTGCAAAGAGTCGGACGTGACTGAACAACTGAACTGATGACTGGTCCTCTGTACCAGTGGCATCTCAGCTACTAAGTTCTCATCCCCAAAAGCCCTGTTTTGAACAAGTAGCCAAGGGTAGTTTCTTTTCTGCCAGTTGTCCTTCAGAGTCATGTCACAACAGCAGCTCTGGCCAGCACATCCTTGGACAGATAGGGTCCTGTAGCTTTTCCATAGAGAAACCTCAGTGAGCAAACCTGGGCTCTCCATAGTGGATTCTGCCTCAGTGAGTTTGAACCTAAAATCCCAGAAAGATGCACAATTCACAGAGGTGTACAGAAATGGCATAGACTGAGAAGAGGTGGAAAGCACAAACCATAACTCACCAGCACCCATAAATTAAAGAAGAGGTGTTAAGAGAAATGCCCAAAGGTCCTCAAGGCTTTCTCATTTCACTCTGAAAGCCTGAAAGAGACCCCGATCACCTGCGATAAAGCCATAAAACTCCAAAAATGAAAACAAAACAGATGTGAAGTACAGTAAACTAATATAAACAGATTTGATAAGCAAGTGAAAATATAAATGAATAATTTTGCTCAATGTAATTTATCAGCTTATGTATCACTTCCCCCCTCACCCTAAATTGTTTAAGGCAAAAGTAACAAAATCAAATGCCAGGAAGTAACCTGTGACAAAATAAGAAATCTAGCTCCTAAAATCCTTGGAACTATCTGAGTAATAGGGATGAGAAAAGCATCTCTGGTTTTTCTTAATCAGCCCTGCCCCTTTCATCCTATCTGAGTTTGTGCTAATGAGCTGGCTCTGGGAAAATGGTTGCCAGAGGAACTAACCACTTAAGGGTGGAACTTTCAACACAACCCCACCCTACTCCACCTGCCACTGCTCTAGGTTAGAGAAAAGATGGGCTGGAAACTGACCTCGTCTCCAGTGGCCAATGATTGAATCAGTCGTACCTGTTTAATGAACCTGCATCATTAAGGGTTTATAAAATGGTTTATAAAACCCTTAAATGATGGGGTTCGGAGAGCCTCTGGATTGGTGCTGGGAGGGCAGGGTACCCAAAGAGGGCAAGGTGTCTTCATGCACCTTCCCACACACTTTGCCCCATACATCTCTTCCGTTTGGCTGCCCCTGGGTTATAAACTTTGTCATAAACCAGTAAGCAAGTAAAGCACTTTCCTGAGTTCTCTGATATGTCCTCACAAATGATCAAACCTGAGAAGAGGATTGTGAGAACCCTCGATTTGTACTCATTTGGTTAGAAGCACAGGTGGCTGCCTGGGACCTGAGGTTGGCGTCTGGAGAGTGGGGTGACGGTCTTGTGGGACCAAGGCCTTAACCTATGAGGTCTGCGCTAACTCTGAGCAGCTGGTGTCAGAATTCAGCTAAATTACAGGACACCCAGTCAGTGTCCACTGAAAATCAGAGACCAGCTTAGTGGGGAAGGACCCACACTGTTGGTGTCAGAAATTTGGGGAGACGAGTAGAAGGAAATAGGATTTTTTTTTCCCTTTTATAACTGCAATGAATGAATTGTGCCAGGTGTAAGACAGAAGAAGTGGAGGGATTGAAACCATGTAACACAGATTGGAACTTGAACTCCTGATCTTTCAACTGAGATCACACACCTGGTCTCAGGATTTATAGAAGCTCAAGTTATTGATGTCTCATCACAGAAGGAATTCAGTGAGAGACAAAGGGATAGGTAAGAAGTGGATTTATTTAGAGAGAAATACATTCAACAGATAGAGTGTGGGGGCATCCGGGAAGACTAGAGGGACTAGGATATGGAGTTGTCGATTTTTATAGGGGTGGGTAATTTCATAGGCTGATGAATGGGAGGAATATTCCAGGGGTGGGATTTCCAGAAATTAGGCCACTACCCACTTTTTTTAATGGGCTTATTTTTTTTTTTTAATTTATTTATTTTTGGTTGTTTTGGGTCTTTGATGCTTCCAGGGCGTTTCTCCAGTTTAGTGCATGGACTTCTCATTGCAGTGGCTTCTCTTGTTGCAGAGCATGGTGCTTTAGTAGTTGCAGTGTACGGGCTGAATAGTTGCAGCTCCTGGGCTCTAGAGCTCAGGCTTAATGGTTGTGGCCCACAGGCCTAGTTGCTCTGTGGCAGGTGGGCTCTTCCTGGACCAGGGATGAACCCATGTCTCCTGCACTGGCAGGCGGATTCGTTACCACTGAGCCCCCAGGGAAGCCTACACTGCTCGGCTTTTGATTTTTATAGTCAGCCTTAGGACTGTCATGGCGCTGTTTGCTGTGTCACTCAGCTTATGCGAATGTACTGCAATGAGTGTACTGGAGTGGTTGCCGTGCACTCCTCCAGGGGAATCTTCCTGACCCAGGGATGGAACCCACGTCTCTTATATCTCCCGCGTTGGCAGGCAGGTTCTTTACCACTAATGCCCCTGGGATGCCCACAGTAAGCACATACTGAAGCTGAAGGTCTAGTGGAAGTCAATTCATCTGCCATCTTGGACCCACTGGGTTGGTCAAAAAGTTTGTTTGGGATTTTTCCTTACAAAAAAACTGAACTAACTTACTGGCCAATCCAATATTTGGTTCTAATCAGATTATGTCATGTCTACTCCATGGGGTTGAAAAAGAGTCAGTCATGACTTACTGACTAAACAACAACAGCTATGTCATTCTTTTAAATGCTGTACCTTGCCCCCTTCCCTCCTGTTTCAGGACCAATATAACCGAAAATCTCCGCATACCGAAAGGCATGCAAACTGAGACAGATTAGACAAAAACAGCAACCAATCTGATGTAGGTCAAAGACAACACATTTGGGGTTTAATATGCACTGTAAACTCCCAGATTTACGGAGACTTAAACATATACCAGGGGCTTCCCTGGTGGCTCAGAGGTTAAAGAGTCTGCCTGCAATGCAGGAGACCCAGGTTCGATCCCTGGGTCAGGAAGATCCCCTGGAGAAGGAAATGGCAACCCACTCCAGTATTCTTGCCTGGGAAATCCCATGGACAGAGAAGCCTGGTGGCCTACAGTCCATGGGGTTGCAAAGAGTTGGACACGACTGAGCGATTTCACTTCACTTCAGACATATACCAAGGCTTCCCTTGTGGCTCAGATGGTAAAGAATCTGCTTGAAATGCGGAGACCCAGGTTCTCTCCCTGAGCCAGAAAGATCCCCTGGAGAAGGGTATGGCAACCTACTTCAGTATTCTTGCCTGGAGAATCGCATGGATTGAGGAGCCTGGTGAGCTACAGTCCATGGAGTCGCAAAGAGTCAGACTCAACTAAAGCGACTTGAAAAGAAAACAAGATGTTACAGTTTTTTTCCACACTGTTGAGCAATTACAATTCCCTGAAATATTGACCAGATATCCCTCAAATTTAACTCAATTCTGACACTGTATATAAGGAAATAGTGTCAGATCCTTTATGTTAAGGGCTTGGTCCCACAAGATTGCCTCCACTTGAGACACTGATAGCAAATCCAGGCCATCACCTGTGCTTCTGACTGAAGGTGAAAGTCGTTCAGTCGTGTCCGACTCTTTGGAGACCCCATGGACCATACAGTCCATGGCATTCTCCAGGCCATGACACTGGAGTGGGTAGCCTTTCCCTTCTCCAGGGGATCTTCCCAACCCAGGGATCGAACCCAGGTCTCCGGCATTACAGGCTGTTTCTTTACTAGCTGAGCCACAGGGAAGCCCAAGAATACTGGAGTGGATTGCCTATCCATTCTCCACCCTACCCAGGATCTTCCCAACCCAGGAATGGAACCGGGGTCTCCTGCATTGCAGGCAGATTCTTTATCAACTGAGCTATGTGCCTCTGACTAACTGGCTATAAATTGGAGGTTCCTACCCCCCCACCCCCCCACCCCAGGATTTGATTAATTTGCTAGAGCGGCTCACAGACCTTGGGAAAACAGCTTGCTCACTAGATTATTGATTTTTAAAAGATGTTAAAGGCTATGAACTGAAGAGACACAGAAGTCTAAGTCCTGAGAATAGGAGTTTCTATGCCCATGGACTTGGGGCCCAGCATGTGAGAGCATTCTGGTTCACCTACCTGGAAGCTTTTCAAACCCTCCTTTTGGGTTTTAAAGGAGGCTCCCATATATATTGGTGATTGGCCAACTGGTGATTGATTCAACTGCCAGCTCCTTTTCCCTTCCTGGAGATGGAGGGGGCAGGTCCAAGCCTCTAATCAGGATTGCTTCCCCTGGCAACCAGCCTCCACCCTTAGGTTACCTAGGGGCTTCTCAAAAGTAATCTCATTAACATAACAAAAGGCACCCTTATTACTCTCAACACTTAGGAAATCCCGCGCATTTTTAGGAACTGTGTGCAGGAACAATGCACAAAGACCAAATATTTATTTCTCATTAAAATCACAATATCACAGATACAATGAAAAAAGCTTTACGATTCAGAAACAAACGTGCTCTTTTGCAGAGAATGCTGGGGAATGTTAACCCTTAGACTTGGTCAGGCCCCTTCTTCCACCTACCTAAACAAACACATACTCTACCACTGACAGATGTTTGCCGGCTGGTTTTTTTTTTTTAATGTATAAAGATAAGGTCTTGAGAATTCTAAATTTGCACTTTACTTCAGAATTGATTTTGAAACCAAATGAGGCATTAAAACATTTGAGGGACAAGAATTTATTCTTGTGTTTAAAGCTTACTATTTTTTCAAGGTAAATATTGTTTTCCCTTATTAGGAAATACTGATTGACCTCTGTACATTGGAGACTATTTCTGAAGAAGACAGAAAATCCTATTTCTTTTGTGCCTAAGGATATTTATAAAGTCCCTTGCTTGTTTAAGAAAAGGATACACATCTTCCGAAAATATATTATCTTAATATCCATTGATAGAGGCCATAATACTTTAACTCTCAAAATTCCCCCTGGAATCTTCTAAATGTGAGACTTATCACACATGCATCATCCATGCAGCACTGCAGGGCACAGTAAAAATTAAGATCTGCATTGGAAATCAATTTTCTCCAGTTACACATTTAACCTAAGCTCTATGGCAACAGAATATATGATAAAGCAGGTCACAAATTTCAATCGGAATGGCCTAGATGATGCAAAGATCAGCTGTAATTTGCTGCTCATTTTTTAGTAGTCTTTATTTAAAAATTCTTCTAGTTCACACACCCCAGTCAATGTAATCTAGCAGCAACCTAACAGATAAAAATCGTAAGACCAAATTCTTGAATGGGATTCATTTGATGTCAGTATTTATTTCATTTGGTTTGCTAGTAGTGTCTGGCTCCATACTCATAAAGAGATGAGGAGGGAAATTCCAGGTAAAAGGAATAAATAGCTGTCTGAGTACCTAGTACTGCAAGGGCACAGTGTACTATCCGAAATAATTTGGAGGATGATCAAAACCACACACAAACAGGGGATTTTATTTATTTATTTTTTTTTTTGGAGTAAGCATGTTTTATTTTTTATTATTTTTTTTTTTTTTTTTTTTTTAATTTTTATTAGTTGGAGGCTAATTACTTTACATCATTACAGTAGTTTTTGTTATACATTGATATGAATTAGCCATGGATTTACATGTATTCCCCATCCCAGTCCCCCCTCCCACCTCCCTCTCCACCCGATCCCTCTGGGTCTTCCCAGTGCACCAGGCCCGAGCACTTGTCTCATGTACCCAACCTGAGCTGGTTATCCGTTTCACCCTAGATAATACACATGTTTCAATGCTGTTCTCCTGAAACATCCCACCCTCGCCTTCTCCCAGAGTCCACAAGTCTGTTCCATACATCTGGGTCTCTTTTTCTGTTTTGCATATAGGGTTATCGTTACCATCTTTCTAAAGTCCATATATATGTGTTAGTATACTGTAATGGTCTTTATCTTTCTGGCTTACTTCGCTCTGTATAATGGGCTCCAGTTTCATCCATCTCATTAGAAGTGATTCAAATGAATTCTTTTTAATGGCTGAAAACAGGGGATTTTAAACAAAGATATATTGGAATTCACTGGTGGTTCAGTGGTTAGGCTCTCACCTCCAAGGGCTCAGATCCTATTCCTCGTCAAGGAACTAAAATCCCATATATTTGCATATGTTTCTATCACTCTAGGCCTAATGGCATCACAGACGGTCTCCTAGAAACCTAGTCGCACACCTACACCAGCTACGTAGATTATTTTTATCAAGGAAATAAAATGAAATTAAGTTCTAATCTCTTTTACAGTATTTTCTGATTCCATCTTTCTTTGCCTCTGGGGTAATCGTGTCCCTCAGTCTTATTAACCCATATGTTTAAATTTCAACCACCTCCTCTAAGACTTTACTAAATATTCTTTCTCCTTTTCCATCTCTTCCACACATAGAGCTTATAGGTCTGTGTGTGTTTAATCTGCCAGAATAATTGTTGTTTGATCTTGGGCAAATTATTTACCTTCTCTGATCCTCACTTTCTTCCCAGGATTGCTGTGTGCATTAAATGAAACAATATGAAGTCCTGGCTGGAACACAGTAGCTCAATAATGCTAATTCTTCTTTTTCCACCCTTCCTCTCTCTGAATGTGTTGCTTCCTACTTCACTTGTAACCTGCTCAGCTTTCTCATTTCCTGCACACACACACACACATGCAAGCTGGCAAGAACACACTTTCTCTCAAGTCTCCCACATGCTTAAACTTCCCACCTGCTCTTCACTGCCAAAGAAAGAAGAGTCTGCTCAGATTCACTTACTCCCTCACTTCCCACTCACTTCTAACCACACTGCAACCTGAATTATACTTCTGTCTCTCTTTCATATCTGCTCCAGTAACCGCCTGAAATTTCCAAAGCCAACTACTTTTCCTCAACTTTTAGCCACTTCACCTGTCTTCAGCATTTAATACTGTTGGACATCTCATCTTCTCTAAAGTTTCTCTTCTCTGGTCTCAAGTCAGCTGTCCTGACTCCCCTGCCCCTCCCCGCTTCTTGAGTAGGTTTCCTACTCGGGCAGATATGAGTGAATGAAGAGGTAAAGCCATTCAGATCAGAGGCTTCAAAAAGTAGAACCACACTGGCAATAATGTTGGCACAAGGGAGGTGACTTCTCCAGATAAGCCTTTTAAATGCTATTTCTTTATTTACGGCTGTGCTGGGTGTTCATTGCCGTGCAGGCTTCTCTTTATCGTGGCGAGCGGGGACTACTGTCCACTGCAGGGTTCGGGCTTCTTGTTGCGAGGCCTCTCTTTGGCAGAGCAGAGGCTCCAGGGAGCGCAGACTTCAGTAGCTGCAGCACTCGGGCGCAGCAGCTGCGGCTCCCAGGCTGGAGCACGCGGGCATTAGTGGCTGTGGCACACAGGCTCAGCTGCTGTGTGGCGTGCAGACTCTCCCCGGACCAGGGCCTGGACCTGTGTCTTCTGCACTGGCAGCTGGGTTCTTTACCACTGACCCACCAGGGTTCCTACGCCACATTGCTCTTCAGGGCATCAGACTTTAATTCCACAACCAGTCACATCCGGAACTCGGCGCTATTTTTGCTGCGGCTCTGTCTGTTCATTCTTTTTGGAGTCAGGGCAACCTGCAAGTGGTCAGACAGGAGGTGGCAAGAGTGAACATCGATATTTTAGGAACCAGTGAACTCAAATGGACCGGAATGGGTGAATTCAACTCAGATGACCATTATATCTACTACTGTGGGCAGGAATCCTTTAGAAGAAATGGAGTAGCCCTCATAGTCAACAAAAGAGTCCAAAATGCAGTACTTGGATGCAATCTCAAAAGCGACAGAATGATCTTTGCTCGTTTCCAAGGCAAAACATTCAAAATCACAGTAATTCAAGTCTAGGCCCCAACCAGTAATGCTGAAGAAGCTGAAGTTGAACTGTTCTGTGAAGACCTACAAGACCTTCTAGAACTAACACTGAAAAAAGATGTCCTTTTCATTATAGGGGACTGGAATGCAAAAGTAGGAAATCAAGAGATAGCTGGAGTAACAAGCAAATGTGGCCTTGGAGTACATAACAAAGCAGGTCAAAGGTTAACAGAGTTTTGCTAACAGAATGCACTGGTCATAGAAAATACCCTCTTCCAAAAACACAAGAGAAGACTCTATACATGGACGTCATCAGATGTCTGAATTACTGAATTTAGATTGATTATATTTTTTGCAGCCAAAGATGGAGAAGCTCTATACAGTCAGCAAAAACAAGACCAGGAGCTGACTGTGGCTCAGATTATGAACTCCTTATTGCTAAATTCAGACATAAACTGAAGACATTAGGAAAAACCTCTAGATCATTCAGGTATGATCCTAAATCAAATCCCTTATGATTATACAGTAGAAGTGACAAATAGATTCAAGGGATTAGATCTGATAGACAGTCTGCCTGACGATCTATGAACAGAGGTTTGTGACATTGTACAGGAGACAGTGATCAAGACCATCCCCAAGAAAAAGAAATGCAAAAAGGCAAAATGGCTGTCTGAGGAGGCCTTACAAATAGCTGAGAAAAGAAGAAAAGCTAAAGGCAAATGAGAAAAGGAAAGATATACCTATTTGAATGCAGAGTTCCAAAGAATAGCAAGGAGAGATTAAAAAAAGCCTTCCTCAATGATCAATGCAAAGAAATAGAGGAAAACAATAGAATGGGAAAGACTAGAGATCTCTTCAAGAAAATTAGAGATACCAAGAGAATATTTCATGCAAAGATGGGCTCAATAAAGGACAGAAATGGTATGGGCCTAACAGAAGCAGAAGATACTAAGAAGAGGTGGCAAGAATACACAGAAGAACTGTACAAAAAAGATCTTCACAACCCAGGTAACCACAATGGTGTGATCACTCACCTAGAGCCAGACATCCTGGAATGTGAAGTCAAGTGGGCCTTAGGAAGCATCACTACAAACAAAGCTAGTGGAGGTGATAGAATTCCAGTTGAGCTATTTCAGATCCTAAAAGATGATGCTGTGAAAGTGCTGCACTCAATATGCCAGCGAATCTGGAAAACTCAGCAGTGGCCACAGGATGGGAAAAGGTCAGTTTTCATTCCAATCCCAAAGAAAGGCAATGCCAAAGAATGTTCAAGCTACTGCACAATTGCACTCATCTCACACGCTAGTAAAATAATGCTCAAAATTCTCTAAGCCAGGCTTCAACAGTACATGAACCATGAACTTCCAGATGTTCAAGCTGGATTTAGAAAAGGCAGAGGAACCAGAGATCAAATTGCCAACATCTGTTGGATCATGAAAAAAAGCAAGAGAGTTCCAGAAAAATATCTACTTCTGCTCTATTGACAATGCAAAGCCTTCGACTGTGTGGATCACAACAAACTGTGGAAAATTCTTCAAGAGATGGGAATACCAGACCTCCTGACCTACCTCCTGAGAAATCTGTATGCAGGTCAAGAAGCAACAGGTAGAACTGGACATGGACAATAGACTGGTTCCAAATCTGGAAAGGAGTACGTCAAGGCTGCATGTTGTCACCCTGCTTATTTAACTTATACGCAGAGTACATCATGAGAAATGCTGGACTAGATGAAGCACAAGCTGGAATCAAGATTGCTGGGAGAAATATCAATAACCTCAGATATGCAGATGACACCACCTCTATGGTAGAAAGCTAAGAACTAAAGAGCCTCTTGATGAATGTAAAAGAGGAGAGAGATAAAGTTTGCTTAAAACTCAACATTCAGAAAAGTAAGATCATGGCATCTGGTTCCATCACTTCCTGGCAAATAGATGGGGAAACAATGGAAACAGTGACAGACTTTATCTTTGGGGGCTCCAAAACCACTGCAGATGGTAACTGCAGCCATGAAATTAAAAGATGCTTGTTCCTTGGAAGGAAAGTTATGACCAAGCTAGACAGCATATTAAAAAGCAGAGATATTACTTTGCCAACAAAGGTCTGTCTCATCAAAGCTTTGGTTTTTCCGGTATTCATGTATGGATGTGAGAGTTGGACTATAAAGAAAGCTGAGCACTGAAAAATTGATGCTTTTGAACTATGGTATTGGAGAAGACTCTTGAGAGTCCCTTGGACTGCAAGGAGATCCAACCAGTCCATCCTAAAGGAAATCAGTCCTGAATATTCATTGGAAGGACTGATGTTGAAGCTGAAACTCCAATACTTTGGCCACCTGATGCGAAGAACTGACTCATTGGAAAAGCCCCTGATGCTGGGAAGGATTGAAATTGGGAGGAGAAGAGGATGACAGAGGATGAGATGGTTGGATGGCATCACCAACTTGATGGACATGAGTTTGAGCAAGCTCCAGGAGTTGGTGATAGACAGGGAAGCCTGGCGTGCTGCAGTCCATGGGGTCACAATGAGTCAGACATGACTGAGCCGCTGAACTGAAGTGAACTGAGCTACCAGGGAAGCCCCCAGTTAAGTCCTAAACTCAGTGTTGCTGCCTAATCAGCAAAAACTAAGCTGATCTTTAAACTGCTTCATACCCTAGCAACACAGAACAAAGTGAAGGAGACCAGAAAATGAGCTCAGACCTTTACAGTAAGTCCGTCTGAGAATAGCCTTCCTCATCTTTTCCTTCACAGATCTATGCAGGAGCAGAAGTATCTAAAACTCCATGCGCATGGAGAATCTGTGAAACCCTTGAAAATACACATGAACACTGTGTATTTTTAAAGTCTGAGCTCCAATCAGTTACAGGGAGTTGAACTTTCTTTACCATTATTTTAAAAATCCTTGGTCCAAGATTAAATGAAAGTGCTGGTTGTCCAGTCCTGTCCAACTCTCTGTGACCCAATGGACTGTTGCCCTCCAAGCTCCTGTCCATGGACTTCTCCTGGTAAGAATACTGGAGTGGGTAGCTATTCCCTTCCTTAGCGGCTCTTCCTGACCCAGGGCTCAAACCCAGGTCTCCTGCATGGCAGGCAGATTCTTTACCATTTGAATCACCAGGGAAGCCCTCCTTGATCCAAAGAGGTCTTCATTTCGTTGTATCAGTTATGAATCTCATGCAGATGAGTGTCAAGGAATAGTGCGGAATCAGATGATCAACAAAGAAAGAAACTAAAACAAGGAACTGAAACTTTTCCCTTACCACTTTTTGTAAGGGTTTCACAGATTCTCAGCTAAGAAGGCATTAGTTTATGCAAAAATCACGGTGTATATTACCTCGACGTATCCTATATATACTGGTTAACAGCACAGGCCCTAGATTGCCTTGGTTCAAGTCCCACTTCCACCACTTATTGGTTGTGTGAAGGTAGAGAAGTTATTTCATATTTCTCTCTAAGACTTTGTTTTTTTAATCTATTAGGGGAAATGATGATGCTATTTTCCAGACGGATTTTGAAAGGATTAAATGACAAAAATGTATGTAAAGTATTTCATTTGCATTCAAAATGTTGCACAAATCTTTCTTTTTCTTTTGCTACATTTCCTGCTTTAACTCCTCCCTTTCCAAGAAATTCTGCTATAGTTGTATGGGTGTCCCTGGTGACTCAGGCAGCAAAGAATCTGCTTTCTATGCGGGAGACCTTGGCTCCATCCCTGGGATGAGAAGATTCCCTGGAGGAGGGCATGGCAATCCACTTCAATATTCTTGCCTGGAGAATCCCCATAGACAGAGGAGCCTGGCAGGCTACTATCAATGGGGTCCCAAAGAGTGGGACAGGACTGAACGACTGAGCACAACACAGCATATGTAAATATACGTGTGTGTGTTGTATAGCTAAACTGGAAGATAAAGCAGGAGAAACTTGCCTTCAACATACAGTCATCTCTGATGAAAGAGTATAAGGCCTGTCTCCATCCAGAAAAGAAATTGATCCCAACCCGCCTCTCCCTTCAACAGAAGCAGACAGGACTTCAGCCCTTGACCTGGAGAAAGGAGGACAGGTGAAAAGCATCCTACATTAAATGGGTGGGGGAGAGGGACAGTTGCCTTCTTAAGTCTATTCTCCACCAGAGTAACATTTTACTATTTTATTATTAAAGAATTCTGACTCTGAAAGTTGGAAAACACAAACACATATTAAAGAAGAAACCCAAACTGAACTGTGACCTCATAGCTCAGAGATAACTTCTATTCATGTTTTGAAGCAATTTCTTTAGTCCTTTCCTATGCATCTATTTGCACATCTACAATTAACATAATTGAGATCAGTGATATATATATAGCTTTGTCTACCATTCCCATTGTCCTATTATGAGCATTTTTCAGTGTCACTGAAATATCTTTAAAACATTCTTTCTAATGACTACAAAATTGTCTTTTGGATGAATGCACTATAATTTATGTATTTATTTTAATAACTTTTTTATTTTCTAATCTCAAAATAATTGCATGTCCATTTATAAACTTAGAAAATGTAATGTATAAATCACCCATAATCTTATCTCTTAACTATAATCATTGTTAATATTTTGATAAATTTCCTTCTAGTAGTTTTCGGTGACTAGCTATTATTACATACTTAACTAATTGAGGTCATATATCACAAGTATTTTCCCATGTCACTAAAAATGCTCTCAAAATTTTTAGTGCCTATAAATAATAAATGATACATGCCTGATCTCAGTCTCTTACTGGTAAGGAGGGGAGAAATTTCCAGCCAACAAGACAGAAAATGTCCACAAATAGAGGAAAAGGATTGTTTAAGGTCATGCCCTCTAAGTCAAGAGTTTCTCTAGAAAAAGTCCAGACTTGCTTGTCATGCAAGAAAGCCAAATAGTTACTTCCAAAAGCCAGGTTGCCAAGTCCAAGGTAGGCTAACTGTTTGAGTCAGAACTCCTTTGGTTACAAGTGACAGAGCCCTTTCTCAAACAAGCTTAAGAAAAAATCAACAACAGGAACAAGTGAATAATAGAGAAAAGAGAAAGAGGAAGGGAGGGAGAAAGAGGAGAAGTTTATTAAGTGATGAAAATGAAAAGAAGTTCTGTCATTGTTGAATTCAGAGGCTCAAACAATGTCTTTAGAACTTAATTGTCATTTCTCATCTCGCATCACCTGCATTGGTATCATTGTCAGCAATATGGACAATATATTTTCCTGAAGGAAAGCTGGTCATGTAAAGCCAGCTGGTCTCTGGCTTATATCCTTACAGCTCTTGGTCCCAGAGGAGACGACAGTGGTTTTCCCGATGGCTTCTGAAGAAAATGATCAGTGGAGCTGGTGGGTGCCTCAGCTGAATGAATCACTGAGTCAGGGGATGGAGCATCCATTGGCAAAGCTGAAGTCTGGGAACCCCACTTAGTGGGATGCAGGATGGCCAGTTCTACTCAACTGCACAGTAGGAGATGTGGGCTTCTCTAAACAAGAAAGGAAGGCCAACAGAGTCATGTCCAAGTTGATCAGAGGTCAACAGTCACATCATCACAGGTGGCAGGATCAGGAGAGGACAGAGAGGAGGAGGCTGGGGTGACTCAGGCCTGACTGACCAGGTGCCCTCCACACCATCAGGAGGAGGGGGGTCCTCAGGGAGCCAACCCCACAGTTCAAAAGCATCAGTTCTTCGGCGCTCAGCTTTCTTCACAGTCCAGCTCTCACATCCATACATGATAACTGGAAAAACCATAGCCTTGACCAGACGGACCTTTGTTGACAAAGTAATGTCTCTGCTTTTTAATATGCTGTCTAGGTTGGTCATAACTTTCCTTCCAAGGAGCAAGCGTCTTTTAATTTCATGGCTGCACTCACCATCTGCAGTGATTTTGGAGCACAGAAAAATAAAGTCTGACACTGTTTCCATTGTTTCCCCATGTATTTGCCATGAAGTGATGGGACCGGATGCCATGATCTTAGTTCTCTGAATGTTGAGCTTTAAGCCAACTTTTTCACTCTCTTCTTTTACTTTCATCAAGAGGCTCTTTAGTTCTTCTTCACTTTCTGCCATAAGGGTGGTGTCATCTGCATATCTGAGGTTATTAATATTTCTCCCGGCAATCTTCATTTCAGCTTGGGCTTCATCCAGCCCAGCGTTTCTCATGATGTACTCTGCATATAAGCTACATAAGCAGGGTGACAATATACAGCCTTGATGTAATCCTTTTCCTATTTGGAAACAGTCTGTTGTTCCATGGCCAGTTCTAACTGTTGCTTCCTGACCTGCATACAGGTTTCTCAAGAGGCAGGTCAGCTGGTCTGGTATTCCCATCTCTTGAAAAATTTTCCACAGTTTATTGTGATCCACACAGTCAAAGGCTTTGGCATAGTCAATAAAGCAGAAACAGATGTTTTTCTGGAACTCTCTTCCTTTTTCGATGATCCAGTGGATGTTGGCAATTTGATCTCTGGTTCCTCTGCCTTCTCTAAAACCAGCTTGAACATCTGGAAGTTCATGGTTCACATATTGCTGAAGGGTGGCTTGGAGAATTTTGAGCATTACTTCATAGGCACCCCAACCAGTAATGCTGAAGAAGCTAAAGTTGAACTGTTCTATGAAGACTTTCAAGATCTTTTACAACTAACACTCAAAAAGATATCCTTTTCATCATAGGGGACTGGAAAGCAAAAGTAGGAAGTCAAGAGATACCTGGAGTAACAGGCAAATTTGGCCTTGGAGTACAGAATAAAGCAGGGCAAAGGCAAAGAGTTTTGCCAAGAGAACGCACTGGTCATAGCAAACACCCTCTTCCAACAACACAGGAGAAGACTCTACATATGGACATCACCAGATGGTCAACACCGGAATCAGATTGATTATATTCTTTACTGCCAAAGATGGAGAAGCTCTATACAGTCAGCAAAAACAAGACCGGGAGCTGACTGTGGCTCAGACCATGAACTCCTTATTGCCAGATTCAGACTTAAATTGAAGAAACTGGGGAAAACCACTAGACCATTCAGGTATGACCTAAATCAAATCCCTTATGATTATACACTGGAAGTGAGAAATAGATTTAAGGGACTAGACCTGATAGACAGAGTGCCTGATGAACTATGGATGGAGGTTTGTGACATTGTACAGGAGACAGGGATCAAGACTATCCCCAAGAAAAAGAAATGCAAAAAAGCAAAATAGCTGAATGCAGAGTACCAAAGAATAGCAAGGAGAGATAGGAAAGCCTTTCTCAATGATCAATGCAAAGAAATAGAGGAAAACAATAGAATGGGAAAGACTATAGAGATCTCTTCAAGAAAATTAGAGATACCAAGGGAACATTTCATACAAAGATGGGCTCAATAAAGGACAGAAATGGTATGGACCTAACAGAAGCAGAAAATATTAAGAACAGGTGGCAAGAATACAAAAAAAAAAAAAGCTGAGCCACAGGGGAAGCCCACAGCTGGGAGAGGAGCATGGAAGTGAAGAAGAAGGACCACTTCATGGACCAGAGCGAGTGGCAGTAGTTTTATTTTTAGGGGCAACCATGAATCCAGAGGGTTTCCTTGGTGGCTCAGACAGCAAAGAATCCACCTGCAATGCAGGACACCTGGGTTCAATCCTGGGTGGGGAAGATCCCCTGCAGAAGGGAATGGCTACCCCCTCCAGTATTCTTGCCTGGACAATCCCATGGACAGAGGAGCCTGGCGGGCTCCATTCCTTGGGGTCACAAAGAGTCGGACACGACTGAGCGACTGAACAACAATGACTTCAGAGCTTCGGAGAAAAACTGTAGCTGGAGAGGATTTCCGGGATGCTTTCTGTAAGGTATCTGGTCTGGTTCTTTAAAAATACCCACAACAAATATATGAGTTCATCTTTCAGGCTGCCAGAGACAGATTCACATTTCTTTTGACTGTGACTCTTCATCGATGCAGGGCTACAAGAAACCGGGGGAAAAACTTTACAAAGCAACCAAAATCTGAACCACCATATCCTCCTTAGAGGTTCTCCCTGTGTTTTACACAGGGTCAATAGAATTTATTCACCAAACTTTTTTCTTCTCTGATCCTCCACCCAAATGTTTGACACTTTCCTATTTTATATTGGGGTTGCCTCGCCATGTGATTGCGGAAAAGGTATTCTAAAGTAAAACGGTCTCCTCTGTTCTGCACTTTTCTTTCCTCACCTTACTACAGGCTCCTAGTTGATCACAGCTGACTGTCATTGCAAGGACTTTGCTTTACTTGTCCTCATGCACTCCATAGCCTGGTTCCAGAACTTTACACCTTGCGTTGCAAAACACATACTTGCTAAGTTACAGTGAAGGCAAGGAGAAACTTTTCCAGGATTAAATAAATCTGCGTTGTCTTCATTTATTCATCATATCATGCAAACACAGATGAAGGATTTCATAGAGCAAAACCTCTTTTCTTCATTCTATGATACAAACTGTTTTCCTGTTGTCCCTCAAGAATATGACTTTCATCTGTGGGTCATTTTAAAATTGGCTCTAAGCAAAGCACATCCCGGAATGAAGAAAGCAGGTTCTTCCTGATAAAGACCCAGCTTCTATTGTGAAAGGGCTGAGGTCAGTCAGTGCCCTCCCTGTCTAAAGAGCAAAGCACTTGTTTTTTATTGAGATGTTTAAAATTCTTTTATCAAGAAGTGCTTTGGCCTGATAATTAAGGTATGTGTTTGGCTTAGTTTATCTTATCTGAGGATGAAAGGAGAAAAGAACTGTGGTTTGGGAAGGGAAGGAGGCCTTCTTAGGAAGATAACCTCAAGATAGGAAAAGGCATCTCTGAGTCAAGGTAGGCCAGAAAAACCTCATCAAAGAACGCGATGGCAAAGGAGGGCAGGGGTTTTAGGAGTTATTGTGTGTGGGCGCCCCCACTGCACTGTAGTGAAAGTCGGATGGAGCAAAAGGTAGGGTAGAGTGTCCCTTTCACCACATCAGCTTCCGGCTGGGAACCTGACTTGCAGACTTTTTCTCTGCTGGTCTCTCAGGCCACGTGTGAGCAAGCATGTGTCACCAACAAGCAAGTGAGGGCTGGTTGTGGGGTAAAGTGTCAAGTGATCAACCCTCCAGGTTTGCCTGGATGCTCTAGGTTCTGCACTGACAGACTTGCACCCCCGAAAACCCCTCAGTCCCTTGCAAAACTGGACACTTGGTTATCCTACTCACCAACTGGAGAAGTATCATGGAAAATTAAGGTATTCGTGGATTCACTATCACTTACTTTTTTTCACAACTTCAAAATGTTCAGATTGCAGCTGCACAAATACCAAGTTACTCAGTTATAAAAGTGGGAAGCATTAGATTAGACTGAATGTGGGAAGTGGTGAGATTTGTGGACGGTTGTAAACAATTCACTGCAAATATAGGAGAGGGAGATGCTAGTGTTTGTAAGAAGCAAACAGTGGTAAAAATGTAGAGGATTTACTTTTTAGTTATTTAAAATATGTAGAATGCTGTTGATTTTCTCTTATTTCTATATAAGATATATTTATGTATCTATTCTGTGTCCTCGTGGCTGCGCGGATTTCTCTCTAGTTGCGACAAGTGGGGCCCACTTACCTGTTGTGGTGCACCAGCTTCTCACTGCGGAGCAGAGGCGTAGTAGCTGTGGCATACGGGCTTAGTTGCTCAAGGCATGTGGGACCTTCTCAGATCAGAGATCAAACCCAAGTCTCCTGCATTGGCAGGCGGATTGTTTACAGCTGAGCCACCAGGCAAGCCCCGGATATCTCTTTATTGTTAACATGTTTTTATAGCAATAGAAGATTTTTGTTTGTTAGTTCATCTGTCTTGGATTCAGAAAATGTATCTATTTACAAGGGATTTCGTTGGTTCACTTGCACTCACCCACACCCCAGTGCTTCCTATGGTCTTAGCTGTTTAACTTTGAATCCTCCCAACAACAGGGTATGAAGAATGTAAACCTCATGCTTAGGGAAGTACTGTTTGCACATTTCTTAATGTTCTGCTGAAAACCATCCGCTTCACGTAGTGCTGACACTACAAGTTCAGGGTCGCTAACGTAAACCAGGCACCCAAACTTGCCTAGTCCTCTCTGTTCTCTTCCAAATGCTAATCCCACCCCACCCCACCCCACCCCACACCCCCCCCCCCAAGTCTCCTGCCTTCTTTTCTCCTCTTAACTGATTCAGAGAGCACAGCCTTCATCAGAGGCTGCCATCCTGCCAGCAGAACCTGACTCCGTCCACATTTTTTCATCTCTCTCTCTTCCTGCCATCATAAAGGAATTGCTTCCTTTCCTTTCTTTAAAAAAATCTTTCCCCAGCTTAGCTTTATTTATCTAATTTAAAAAAACTTTATTTTATATCAGAGTATAGCCAATTAACAATGCTGTAATAGTTTCAGGTGAATAGCAAAGGGCCTCAGCCATACACATATGTGTATCCTTTCTGCCCGGGTAGCTCAGTGGTAAAGAATCTGCCTGCCAATGCAGGAGACATGGGTTCGATCCCTGGGTTGAGAAGATCCCCTGGAGTAGGAAATGGCAACCCACTCCAATATTCTTGCTTGGAAAATTCCATGGACAGAACAGCCTGGAGGGCTATGGTCCATGGGATTGCAAAGAGTCGGACACAACTGAGCGACTAAACACGCACGCGTGCATTTCTCCCCCAAACTCCCCTCCCTTCTCTATGTCTGTGAGTCTGTTTCTGTTTTATCAATGAATTCATTTGTATCATTTCTTTTTAGATTCCAAGTATAAGGGATATTTCTCCTTCTTTGACTTACTTCAATCAGCATGACAATTTCTAGGTCCACCTGCTGCTGCTGCTAAGTCACTTCAGTTGTGTCCAACTCTGTGCGACCCCATAGACGGCAGCCCACCAGGCTCTGCTGTCCCAGGGATTCTCCAGGCAAGAACACTGGAGTGGGTTGCCATTTCCTTCTCTAATGCATGAAAGTGAAAATTGAAAGTGAGGTCGCTCAGTCGTGTCTGACTCTTAGTGACCCCATGGACTGTAGCCCACCAGCCTCCTCCGTCCATGGGATTTTCCAGGCAAGAGGACTGGAGTGGGGTGCCATTGCCTTCTCCACTAGGTCCATCTATGTTGCTGCAAATGGCATTATTTCATTCTTTTTAATGGCTGAGTAATAAAGAATTACTTTCCTTTTAAGTAACAGCGTCTACCTTGCTGACTCCATCCTTACCTCCCTTCCAGGATCTTCCACATCAGTCACCACCACCTCTGACTCTGTATTTTCAGCTGCTGCTCCTCTGTGGCTCCACCCTTTAGCATTTCATATGCTGAACTCACTCCTATCTTTAAAAGAAATTATTTTTTCTAGTCCAATTGCTCTCAGTGCTAGTTACTGATGAAAATCACCTGGGGAGCTTTAAAAACTTTACAGTGGCCATGCTGTACCCCGGAACAATTAAGTCAGAATTGGCAGGGGTGGGGCCCAGTGTCAGAGTTATTTTGAAAGCTCTCCAGGTGATTAAGGAACACTTATCCAACCCACCTACCCTTCCAGCTACCCCCATCTGTCCTCATTCACTGTCAAACCCAACTTGCTGCCTCCTTTCCCTGACCCCTCATTTATGCCAGTGTGACCTCACCTCTGCCCCCTTTGGCCTGCTAAGCCATCAAGGTCACTGAAGAAGTTCTCATTGCTAAATCCCACTCTCTGAGCAGCAGCCTTGACCTGTTGACCTTCCCTTGGTCCCCATGCGGCCGTCTCCTATCTTTTTCCTTATCCCTCTTGCCTTCCAATTTCCTGGGCTTCCTTTCCCCAGGTCTGTCCTTTGCCTTTTCTCTGCCACTCTTGTTGGGCAATCTCATCCTCTCTCTTCACCTTTCTTGCCACCCAGTGTTCAGGACTCCCAAGGAGCCCAGCCAGCTCTCTTGAACACCCCATCCTATCTCTCACTGCATCCTTGCAGCTCCACACAGTGCACTCAGGAGCGATCTCAGATTCGACACCAACATCAAACACTTCATCTCACGCCACACTCCTGAATATGTTCTTTCTTCATTGTTTCCTGCCAATTTCCGTCCAGTTGCTCAGCTCTAGGAAAGCTTTCATCCACTCATTCAATTCCAGTTTGCGCTTTCTCCTGAGTCATTTTAATTCAGCTTTCATTTAAAACATTACTCCTCTAGGAGGCCTTTTCTGATGCCTAGACTAGGTTTGGTTCCCTGCTCTGTGCTTTGAGCGCATGAGACCCTTGCCCTAGCTAACACTGAAAATCTATAGTGATTGCTTAGTGGCTGACTTCCACTGTCTAGGAACTCAGAGCAATACAGTCTTTACCCACCAGGATCTTAGAGTTTAGAGGAGAAAAGGAATCATTGCAATAGACATCTCATCTCATCCTCTGTCTTCCCCTTCTCCTCCTGCCCTCAATCTTTCCCAGCATCAGGGTCTTTTCCAATGAGTCTGCTCTTCATATTAGGTGGCCAAAGTATTGGAGCTTCAGCATCAGTCCTTCCAATGAATATTCAGGGTTGATATCCTTTAGAATGAGATGGTTGGATGGGATCATTGACTCAATGGGCATGAGTCTGACCAAATTCTGAGGGATGGTGAAGGACAGGGAAGCCTGGCGTGCTGCAGTTGATAGGTTCACAGAGTCAGACATGACTTAGCAACTGAACAATGATAAACAGGAAAATGAATAGGTATGTGTAAGGTTCTCAATAATTTGTAAAAGGATTGCTTGACTATTCATAGGTGGCTTGAGGGGACCAGCTGAAGAAGGTTTGTGGGGCAGATGGAGCCTCCCCGTTTCAGTCTAGTACATTAACCAGCAGTAGGTCTGCTGAGTTGATCCCGAGTGAATTCTTTTGGAAAGAATAGAATAAAATGCGTGTATCTTCATTTAGAAATGCTGACGCTAGTGGTTAAGAATACTGTATATTTGAAAGTTGCTAAGAAAGTAGACCTTAAAATTTCTTATCACAAGAAAACAGAGTTACTATGTGGGGTGATGGATGTTAACTAAATTTACTGTGGTCATCATGTCCCAATATATACATAAATCATTATGTTGTACACCTACAATTAATAAGCATTATATATCAATTATATTTCAATTTAAAATAAGAAAGGGAAGAAAAAAAGATGCTAGCTAATTCTGAAGTCCTTAGACCTAAGTATGGTCTGAAAATCTGAGCATTTTAATTCTATAAACTAGTCTGAAATAAACAATAAGGAGCCTTGTTATACCTGTTGCAAGATCTATTATGTATTTTTAAATATGATGGGCAAAATAAATATTTGAAAATGTATTTGAGGTTACCGTATAGTACTTAGCCCCAGTTCCACCCACTTTCCCTTCCTAAAAAGAACCATGCGGCTGTTAGGTTGTTTAAGGAAACTTATTGTTTGGTTCTCTTGCACCATATCTGCTAAGGATGTGTGATTTACGTGTGTCGGTAGTTGTGGAAAAAGATCAGCTTTGGTGACATTTCCCCTGACTGAAATTTTGTGAACTTTTAGGCGTTTGTGTTCAAAGACAGGAATGCAAAAAAAAAAAAAAAAGAGTTCCAAGATCTGTTTTTCTTACACTTCCTCTTAAACTACAGTTTCTGAAATCTTAAGTTCCAATTACTGATTCTAAGAGAGGGTGTTTTTCCACAAGGCTCCTACGTGGCTTTTAGGAATTCCCAGGGTTAATAATTTGTCTTTGTGCCAACCCCCTGGCTTTATTTTCCTTTGCCCATCTGCACATTTTGCATGCATACAGGCTGTTGGCGTGCATATGTATCCAAGCTTTTGCATACGGAATGAGTATGCTTTCCAAAAGCAGGACCATAAAAGTTCTAAAGGAGGCAGGGAGTTCTTGGAGACGGTCCAAGATGCACGCTGCAGATGGCGCTGCTGCGATGGGGTAGGGGGCCTTCACAGCTCGGATCAGGCCACCTCTGCTCCCCACAAACCTCTGCGCTCTCCAATGCAAGGCAAGGACTCTGTGCACTTATTATTAATAAGGGCCTCTCATAGGGCATTAAGTGTGAAATTCACGGAGGAAAATGCAAGGCTCTTTGTAATGGATGCAGAGTAATGTCTGCTCTGTTTTGTTTGCAATTTGGAAGGGGGAAAAGAGGTCTAAAGGCTAAAACCAGGGTCAGTATTTGATAAAAATGAAGAATAATAACAGTGATCATCAAGCTGTGTAAATTGCTATAAAAGAGGAAGCAACAATAGGCTGGTTATGATCTTAGTGGTGTCTCAATCCTTTTCACTTAGTTCCACAGAAAGCCGATTGTCCACTGAGAGTAATGGTTTATAGAGATATATAAGCCTGAGGAGGCTGCTAGATGGAAAAGGAGAGCGGATAGAGTATTTGATTTAAGAAAGAAGGATATTTAAAATTTGAAGTCAGATCCTTTACATGCGGAATCTAAAAAGAACTGATATACATGGACTTACATACAAAACAGAGAGAGACTCACAGACTTTAAGAATGAGCTTATGGTTGTCAGGGGCAAGGATGGGAAGAAGGGATAGTTAGGGAGTTTGGGATGGACTTGTGCACACTGCCATATTTAAAACGGGTAATCAACAAGGACCTACTGTATAGCACATGGAACTCTGCAGTGTTACCTGGCAGCCTGGATCGGAGGGGAGTTTAGGGAGAGTGGGTCCATGTGTATGTACGACTGAGTCCCTCTACTCTTCACCTGAAACTATCACAACATTGTTAATTGGCTGTATCCCAGTAGGTGGCTCAGACGGTAAAGAATCTGTTCAAGGTATGGAAGACCGAGGTTTGATCACTGGGTCAGGAAGATCCCCTAGAGAAGGGAAAGGCAACCCGGGCCAGTATTCTTGCTTAGAGAATTCCATGGACAGAGGAGCCTGGCTGAGTCCACATGTTGCAAAGAGTCGGACATGACGGAGGGACTAATACACAGCACAAAATGAGGACAGATGGTGGTGGTGGTTTAGTCACTCAGTCATGTCCAACTCTTGTGACCCCATGGACTATAGCCCGCTGGGCTCCTCTGTCCATGGGATTCTCTAGACAAGAATACTGGAGTGGGTTGCCATTTCCTTCTCCGGAGGACAGAATAGCTGGGGAGAATTTGAAATATCTAATTCTGAATTTGGGTTTTTTTACACCTAAATCTGAACTAAGTCGAAGTTTGCAATGAAGATTGCTATCGAGAAGAAAATATGCAGCACTAGCCCCCAGCTGGCTTTGACCCTGAGATCCAGCCACAAAGCCACTGTATCTGAGGATAGTGGCTGACAGCCACTTCAGGCCTGCAAACTACAGGAAGGGGTTGGAATTGATTTACTTTAGAAGATTCTTGTTCCATTTGCCTTGCGCTCTACAGTACCTGCCATAGCTCTCCATACATAGTTGACACCCCAAAATATTTGTGGAGCTGAAATGATTTGCTCCCAACTGAACAAGAACAACAAAGGCAGGGTGTGCAGGACAGGACAGCCCTGAGCTGAGCTTGGGCAGTCGTCAGAGAATCACCTTAAAGAATCTGGGGTGCGGGTGGCAGGGTAGAATTCTCTGGCGGTCTGGTAGTTAAGACTCAGCACTTCCACTGCAAAGGAGTAAGGTCCCACATGCTTCGTGGTGCAGGCAAAAGGAAAAAAAAAAAGTTCAAGGGAACCTCTGAGGGAGGGAATAAGGAAGGGGAAGTGGCTGATGTACCTTATCAACAATCTTTTGATGGGGTGAAAGCACAAATGCCTTGACTCGCAGACAATGCAAAGCAAGGAGACTCAGACCCAATGTAAACCATTTACAAGGAAAGTGGAATTTGCTTAGGAAGGACGATTTGGGGGTTATCATATTTTCCATTTATACACAAATTCATTCTGGGAATAGCCATTTTACTTAGCAGGTGTCCCTCTGGTCCCTCACTAGGCGTGGCCAGCTGGTGTGCCAAGGCGTGGCTGTACCGTAAGTGCCTTCTTCAACATAAGGCCTTCTCAAGTGAATTTTTTAAAGTACTGTGTTGACTTGACCATGGCTATATTATGGTGAAATAACTTCAGAGGAAGCACTAGTCACCCTCACTCTGAAACATCAGCGATCAGACAATCAATGAATTGCTGGGTGGAAACAGTAATTCAAATATAACATATTGTTTTATACACTGCTCTTTAATAACCATTTCTGAGAGTAATGTGTTATTCAAAAATAAAGATTAATGAGAATGTTTATATGAAACCTATTTCTAAGTTATTGATATGAGCTTTAGGGGCTACGGGGAGGTGACCACTATTCAGAGGGCAACAGGAGCTGGTAGAGTAGATGAGATTGTCCAGGCAAGATATAGAGAGAGGAGTGGAGTGCCTGGGACAGACAAGGTGAGCGTGTAGATTTTGGAGAAGTACAAAGTGAAGAGCCTCAGAGGAGAGAGAAGAGCCAGCCAGAGACGATGGGAGGAAAACTATGAGGGGTCGTTGGGTAATATAGACACAAGAGAGTGTTTCCAGAAAGGAGTGACTCTTAATAAATTACAGTAACAAGCTTTGTCGATTTTGATAGTGTTTTTGCTTCCCACTCAAGCTTCAGAGAGTCCTGCACCTGCCTAGATATTCCTGGGATTAGTGATTTAGAAACATAAGTAATCCACCCTGGTACTTTGTATGTATATAAGTTTTGAAGAAGTCTCCTATGGCCATGCTCTCTGAACCAAATTTTGAAATAACATGAGCTGACAGTGGGGCAAAATATTTGACATCAAGTTCTGAAAAACTGTGAGTAAGGACAGCTATGGGCATCCCCTCCCAGGCTTTCCTCTGAGCTCTGAGAAATCACAATTACAGTGACTTCCTGTGAATCCTTTCCACCCCTCAGTAATTTTTACTATCTAAACAAAAACATTGGCGACCTTTTTTTTTTTAAAGAAGACTGCTGTATTCATTGTTTGGCTGTGGGGGGTCTTTGTGGCTGCACCTGGGCTTTCTCTAGCTGTGGAGCCTGGGCTCCGCATTGCAGTGTCTTCTCTTGTGGTAGAGCCCAGGCTCTCGTGTGCTCGGGCGCCAGCAGTTGCGGCATGTGATATCTTCCCAGACCAGAGACTGAACCAGTGCCCCCTGCATTGCAAGGCGGATTCTTAAACAGTGGGCCATCAGAGAAGCCCCCTTTACACCTTTTTGAAAATAAAGATTATTAGGATTATTTCTACTCTAAAAGTAGTACTACTTGGAGAACATTCTCATTACAGAAAATACAGGAAATCAGAGAAAAATCACCCATTATACATGATCTAGTCTCTGTTAACAATTTTAAGTGTGTTTCTTTTCCATCTTTTTTCTACTCCTTTAAAATTTTCTTTTTGACAGTTCTGAATAATTTTTATAAATACTCTTATGTGTTGTTTTTTCCTCCACTTGATATAATCAGTTCCCACTTTTAAATCCTCATAAAGATTATTTGTAATAGTTATATTACATAATTAACAAGTCCCCTATGGTTAAACATTTGTTTTAATTTCTAGTTTTTATTATTATTAAAAACTCTATCTCATTTATCCTTAATGCTTTTACAATTTTTCACAATATTTTTGTGTGTGTTTGTTTGTCAAAACACCATATTTAATTTAACAGATTAAGAAATACAGATATTCTTGAGGCTATTGATTTAATTTGTTAAATTGCTTTTAGAGTTCCCAGTAGCCTTTATTGTAAGCACAGGCTTTAGAGTCAGTTATGGGTTGAATCTTGACGTCATGGGCTGGAGTGAGACCATTAGAGGCCCTTGCCAATGGTGAATGTGCCACCAGCCCAAGCCCCCAGTACATAACTCAAAATAAATGCAGTATTCAGCTGAAAATATATTTGGAGGAAGGCTAAGGAATAGATGTTTCCCTGAGATGACCACTCTAACGGTTTTCTGTTTTTGACTGTCTGACTTCAAACTCGACTACGCTTTCCCCTCTTTTTTGGTGGCCCTATTTCGCTAGTCCCCTTGGCACGTTTGTTCACTTTGTAAAGTGATGGGGCTGCAAAGAACAACCTTTTGTGCTAGGAGAACTCAGCAGGGTCAGGAGGTCTGTCTCCACCTTATCTTTATTTTTTTTTTAATTTTATTTATTGTATTTTTGGTTGTGGTCAGTCTCCCTACTTTGTGGGTTTTCGTGAGTTACGATGAGCAGGGGCCACTCTCTAGCTGTGATATTCAGGCTTCTCATTGAGGTAGCCGCTCTTGTTGCGGAGCACAGGCCCTAGGCACACAGGCTTCGGTAGTTGCAGCTTCCAGGCCCTAGAGCACAGGCTCAGTACTGATGGTAAACTGGCCTAGTTGTTCTGCGTCATGTGAAATCTTCCCAGACCGGGGATTGAACCCGTGTACCCTGCATTGGCAGGCAGATTCTCAACCACTGTACCACCAGGAAAGTCCTAAGCCTTATTTTTATTTATTTATTTATTTATTTTTACCTGTTGCCCTTTTATATGCCCTTTTTATTTTTCTTTGGAAAAATGTTTGAGTCCTCCACTCATTTTTTTCAATTGGATTATTTGGTTTTCCGCTGTTGAGCTGTATGAATTCTTTTTTTTTTTTTTTCTCATTTATTTTTATTAGTTGGAGGCTAATTATTTCACAGCATTTCAGTGGGTTTTGTCATACATTGACATGAATCAGCCATGGATTTACATGTATTCCCCATCCCGATCCCCGCCCCCACCTCCCTCTCCATCCCATCCCTCTGAGTCTTCCCAGTGCACCAGGCCCGAGCACTTGTCTCATGCATCCAACCTGGGCTGGTGATCTGTTTCACTCTAGATAATATACATGCTGTTCTTTTGAAACATCCCACCCTCACCTTCTCCCACAGAGTCCACAAGTCTGTTCTGTACATCTGTGTCTCTTCTTCTGTTTTGCATATAGGGTTATCGTTACCATCTTTCTAAATTCCATATATATGCATTAGTATACTGTAATGTTCTTTATCTTTCTGGCTTACTTCACTCTGTATAATGGGCTCCAGTCTCATCCATCTCATTAGAACTGATTCAAATGAATTCTTTTTAATGGCTGAGTAATATTCCATGGTGTATATGTACCACAGCTTCCTTATCCATTCATCTGCTGATGGGCATCTAGGTTGCTTCCATGACCTGGCTATTATAAACAGTGCTGTGATGAACATTGGGGTGCACATTTCTCTTTCAGATCTGGTTTCCTCAGTGTGTATGCCCAGAAGTGGTATTGTTGGGTCATATGGCAGTTCTATTTCCAGTTTTTTAAGAAATCTCTACACTGTTTTCCATAGCTAAGCCTTATTTTTAAACTGAAAATAACAATACCTATTTTATTAGTTTGTTTTAAGGGTTAAATCAAGTTTGCTTGCTTTGTATAGTATCTCTTATGTAGTAAACACTCAATAAATGATAGCTGCTGCTGCTATTTTTGAGATGTAATAAATTTACATTCTTAAATGCCAGCAAAGTATGACAATACTTACCATTAAATCTTTTTTGAATCACATAATAGTTTTTAAAATGGAGTCTCATTCTTGTTTAGTCTACTTTTCTTTGCTTGCTTATGAGGTTAAACCTTTTTTTCTCTGTGTTAATAGGCTATATTCTCATTTAGAATTGTATGTATGGTTTCAAATCTCAGTACTTCCACTCACTGAGTGTGCCACCAGCCCAAGCCCCCAACAGATAACTCAAAATAAATGTATTTAGGCAGCTGAAAATACTTTGGGAAGAAGGCTAAGGAATAGCTGTTTCCCTTTGATGACACTTTGATGCTTTTCTTGTGCATTGATGTAACATCTTGCCAAATGTTACAAGGCATTTGATAAGCAATGGAAGACCCAAGATCAATGGTACTAAATAAGAAGGAAATGTACTATCTTCCCTATGATAGAGTCCCAAATATGATAGAGCCTCTGGTTGGGGTGGAAGGGGGAGTATGATTAGGACTGACCTTTTCACCTGCAAAGACTTGGCTCTGCCCCACATTTAATGATAATGAGATGTCTATAGCATCTCTAGGTACCACATCCATACACAACCTTAAAAATGTAGCTGAATTTTCTTCTGATTTCTCATTGGAGGAGAATTTTTAATTTTAAAGATAAAAAGGAAATTAGCAAGTAAAAAGATCAATACATTTAAATTCACAAAACTTGTTCTTTAAGATATTTATTGCATTAGGTATTGTTTGTTTGGTTTTGCAGTACTCAGAGAAATACAAATTAAAATCACAACAAAATACCACTACACATTTATTAGATTTGCTAAAATACAAGAAACAAAACAAACAATAAACTGGCAATATCAAGGCCCAGCGAAGGTATGGAGCAACAGATTAAATTTTCAGATAATCCTGGTAGGAATACAAGATGGTAGAGTGAAAAAGACAAGGGCACTGTCTATTATGAGTGAGACATTACTTCCCAAACACTTCTTAGAAGATTTCTCCCTCTCAACTTAATTGCCAGAATCTGGCACTTGTTCATTCCTAAACCTGATCACTTGGCAAGAGGAATGGGACCACACCTTCAATACCTGAGACTATTCATCTCCTGGGCCTGGGCCAGGGCCTTGAAATAAATCAAGGTGTGCATGTGAGCCTGACTGGGTGGGGCTCGGATGGATCAGAAGACTGACAGGTCAAAAACAGCGCATGGCTCCTGAGGTTAGTGACATAGGCAAGAACCTTCACATCTCTGACCCTCAGGTTCTTCCTGGACCAACTGGGGATGTCCACCTTAACTGAATGTTTGCCAACTCTCCAGCATAGACTGGACCAGGGCTAGGTGCTTGGAAATTGTATTTATACTGATTTTGCTTTATTTGCATGAGCACTTTGTATAATATAGTTGGCCCTTGAACAACATGTGTGGGAGGAGGGGTCAACTGTAATATGTTGTCTTTCATATGGAGGCAAGATTTTTCCTAAGTTAAGGATATATTAGTTGGGAGAGTCAGACAGTATGGAAGTCTGTAATCACTGTGGCCAAGTGCATTCAATCTCTTCTCTTAAAACATTTCTCCTAACACTTTTAAGCTTAGAAAGCACTCCCAAACTCCTTTGCACTTCACTGATACTTAATACAAAGTCAAGTTTTTCCTTTAGTCTTTTTGATGTGATTGGCAGTTTCTGCTCTCTTTAATCCATATTGGATTTGGTATGGTCTTAGATGTAAAATAAGGATCTACATTGACATCTTTCCTTAGTATGTAACCAATTGTTCTACTATCACTTATTAAATAATGCTCTTCTGCTGGGATCCAACACACGAGATCCCACCCATGACAAGGTCATGAGGGAGAAAACCTGACAGGCAAGGTGGATCAGGTTTTCAGGGGTTTTGAAAAGGCCAGCTCACAGATCCCACCCATGACAAGGTCACGAGGAGAAAGCCTGACAGGCAAGGCAGATCAGGTTTTCAGGGATTTCGAAAAGCTGCCCCCTGGCGCTCACCTTAAAGATGATATCTGTCTTTCTGATGCCTGCCTCAATGGACTACTCCCTAATTTCTGTGACACAGGCAGAAGGCCTTCCCCGATCTCCTTCCAAGTAAGAATCAATTTAGAACTTTAATCAATAAGTTTCCCAGGTGGTGGTGTTTATGAGATTATCCAGGGTAAAAGGAGTGTTTTAATTTAAACTCCTTTGCTGGTATTTTAGTTCGTTTGGCAAATGCATTTATGCCCTTGGTGCTAATATGCATGATTGCTTATAATACCCTAATCATAAAATAACATAAAGAACCTGATCATATAAAGGCCCTAACAGGCATAGAGCCCTTTGGGGGGTGAGGAAGCCCTATTAGAAAACACAAGAAAAATTATTCTAAAAGTAGCTATTGGGTTAACATTTGCTTGCTGTGTTTTGCTTGCTGTGTTTTTGCTTTTAATGTGCTAAGGTTGTGTTATAGAAACCATTGTTAATATAGTTAAAGATCTAGAGAAATAAAAGCTTAGCCCTAGTGTGGTAACAATGAGATGGTTGTTAATTGTCAGCCAGGAGTGCTAGGCAGAGGCTGCCTCACCAAAGTCGCAGAGTCAGTCTGGGGTGAACTTCTTAGATAAACGCAACTGACAACTTCTGCAGAAAGATTAATTTTTGTGTTAACAAGGTTATACTTCTACTCTGTACTGTTGCCCTATGAGACTGCTACCTTTCAGTTAAGGTCACCATATAAACGGAAAATAGGTTTACATTCACCTGACCTGCATAAAATGTTAATAGGCCCCAAGGGCAGAAGATAATGTACAAGACCCTCATAAACAAAGAAGTATGCAGAAAACACCCTGGTTTCGTGAAGAACAAGCTGATGTAATGTTAAACTATCTTCCCCTTAGAGATGTACTAACTTAGGGTATAAAAGCTACAGTAAAAAAATAAATCATTGCCAGACTCTGCCGCACCCCCCGTCTGGTCACTCTCTCTCTCCCTCTCTCTCTCTCTCTCTCTCTCTCTCTCCCTCTCCCTCACAGACTTGGCCCTATCAAGGCTGGTCTCACGTGTCTTCTCTCACCGACACCGTTCATCCCGAGGGTACCCCCTGGATCCTGCCGAGGCTGAACCCCGGCACTCTTGCATGATATGCACAGTTCCATGGTGTAGTGGTTAGCACTCTGGACTCTGAATCCAGCGATCTGAGTTCAAGTCTCAGTGGAACCTGTCTATGTTTTGCCGTCCTCGTTAGTGTAATGGTGAGTATTCCCACCTGCCATGCAGGAGACCAGGGTTCAATTCCTGACAGGGAGGAAACATGTCCTTTGGGTTTCAGTGACAAAGAATCTGCCTACAGTGTGAGAGACCCATGTTTGATCCCTGGGTCAGGAAGATCCCCTGGAGAAAGGAATAGCTACCCACTCCAATATTCTTGCCTTGAGAATCCCATGGACAGAAGAGCCTTGTGGGCTACAGTCCAAGGGGTCACAGAGTCGGACATGACTGAGCGACCAACACACAGCAACTTCAGTGGTACCTTTATCACTACAAATTATAGTTTTATACAGTTTGGAACTAGAGATCAGGAAAATGTCTGCTCACAGCAGACCAAGGAGTAGCGAAGAAGCCCTCCAACAGCCTCCCCCTCCACACACGGCAACCAAAATTGTAAGTTTAAGAAATAATAGCTGTGGGACTTTCCTGGTGGTCCAATGGCTAAGACTCTGCATTCCCAATGCAGGGGGCCTGGGTTCAATCCCTGGTCAAGGAACTAGATCCCGCATGCTGCAGCTAAAGACCTGGTGCAACCACATAAATATATTTTTTTTAATTGACAGTTGCATAAAATTTAGTCTTTCTACCTGGTCAACTGCTCTTTCTTTCAAATCTTCATTTAGCACATTTGCTTGACTTTCTGTAGTTTTCCTAATATCAAGTCCTCTTAAAACTGATTAAGATCATTATAGCTAGAGTTATTCTTCCTGAGTGTTTGACATGTTGAAAATAACCTATATTTTATTATATAAAAATATATAATTTTCCATTGAATTTACCTAATAACCAAAACGAACAAAAATGAAGAGGAAAAAGAGGAAGGGGGGAAATGTTTACTAAAATATATATAAATGAGTCTTATAAGCAACTTGATTGTAAGTTGGTATATTTGTCAGTGTTTGATTGGATGACAGAAGGGGTATTGGAACTAGGGCAGCTGTGAAGAGGCCAGAGACTGAATCCTAAGATTTGTCCTGTTGGGTTTTTTTGGGTGGGGCGGGGGGGAGCTGCACTGGGTCTTCATTGCTGTGCTAGGGCTTCTCGCAGATCACAGATAACAGGCTCCGGGACACGCACGGGCCCAGTTGCCCCGTGGCATGTAGAATCTTCCCGGGCCAGGGTTCGAACCCGTGTATGCAGCATTGGCAGGCGGACTCCTAAGATTTGTCCTTGCCAGAACTCTCTGTCTGTCTCTCTGTCTTGTCTCTGTCCCTTTCTGTCTTCTTCCCTCAACCCCCACACCTCTTTCTCCTTCTCCCCTCTCACTTCTCACTGTTACTTTTTCCTATTTGACTAAATTCTCTTCTACCACACATAGGCTTTCTCCTTGGGGGCAACGGGGTGGGGGCGGGTAGCGGCAAGATGATGATAACCAGAATCTACAACTCTGTGAGCTCGTTTGAACTTTGTTGTAGTCTTCACATAGGCATGCAGGGTCATTTGTGACTTTGCCCTGGCCTGCCCACCCTGTCCTTTTCTCTCCTCTTTCCTCACTCGGTACTCCTTATCCTGAGTTAAGAACCTTGAACTGCTTAGAGCGCTGCATCTCCTGGGCTCCACTTCGCACTTGCTGTTCCTTCTCCATCTGAGCTGTCCTACTGCTCTAGTCTCCACTCACTCTGGTGAATTCCAGCTCACACTTCAGCTCACTACAGCTGTCACCTGCTCTAGGAAATCCACCAGAATGCCACACTTCCCCCAACACAGTGAGAATCCCATAAATGTTGTTAGTGCTTGGGCTTACATCCAACACAGCATGCATGCGTCATAGACTATAGTTTATCAGGCTCCTCCTTCCATGGGATTCTCCAGGCAAGAATACTGGAGTGGGTTGCCACTTCCTTCTCCAGGGGCTCTTCCTGACCCAGGGATCGAACCTGTGTCTCCGGCATCTCATGCACTGGCAGACTGATTCTTTACCACTACACCACCAGTGAAGCCTCTAGCGTAGCCTGCGTGCTCAGTCGTGACTGACTCCCAACTGTACTCTGCAAGGTTTCTCTGTCCATGAGATTTTCTGGGCAGGAATACTGGAGTGGGCTGCCATTTCTTGCTCGGGGGGATCTTCCCAACCCAGGGATAGAACTCACATCTCCTTCATTGCAGACAGATTCTTTACCACCCAGCCACCAGGGAAGACACCCTAGGATAGTATATGGATCACATCCAGCCAGTTTAAGCAGAAAGGGATTTATTACAGGGTACAAGGTAGCTTACAGAATTTCAGCGAAGCTGGGGAGCCAAGCTTGGGTGTTACCCAGCCTGTGAGTAGCACAGCCAGGAAAAATATCCAACAACCTATAGAAATGCCACAGCCAGTCACTGCCTGACACTTCACCCTGCCAATGGTAAAGCCAGGATTTGCAAACCCTTCCAACAACACAGAAGAACCTAACCCCTGCAACAACCCTTCCTGCCTGAAGGACACTGTGGCCACTATGTCACAGTATTTTCTTTAACCTTCCAAATTTCTGGTTGGCAGAAGCCTGGTCACAGAGAGAAGGGAAGCTCGGAAATGTGTTCTTTACCACAATAAGCAGAGGGTTAAGTAGTATTGAATGAGCCAGTTTTCAGTATCTTCCATAAAAACTGTGTTAAGGACATACAGATTTATTGTTTTCATACTGTCTTAGTGAATAGTTTCTTAATCTGTATGAAATCTTTTTTCCCAGAAATACTTTAAATTTAATATCCACTTTATCTGATATTAGTATTGCTAAGCCAGCCTTCTTTGGGGTACTGATTTCCTGATGTATCTTTTTCCCATTCTTTTATTTGAAATCTCCCTGTGTAATTCTTTTTGAAGTATATAACTTGTAAGTCATATGGATAACTGGATTTTTTTTTTTAAAGTCCCATCTTTTTATAGGTGAGTTAAAATATTTTTCATTGTGATTAGTAATTAACTTATCTTTGACATTTTATAGTTTCTATTTTATAAAGCATATTTCTTTTTTAAAAATTCATTCATTTATCTTGCTGCGCTGAGTCTTTGTTGCAGTGTGTGGGCTTCTCATTGCAGTGGCTTTTCTCACTGTGGAGCACAGGCTCTAGGCATGCAAGCTTCAGAAGTTGCAAAGTGAGGCCTCAGTAGTTGCAGAGCCTGGGCTTAGTTGCCCCGCAGCATGTGGAATCTTTCAAGACCAGGGACCGAACCCATGTCCCCTGCACTGGCAGGCGAATTCTTAACCACTGGACCACCAGGGAAGTCACTAAAGACTGCTCTTTGTTCCCTTCTGTTCTTCTTTCGGATTGTCAAGTTTTCCTAATTCCTTTTCCTTTTCTTCAACACGCTTGGAAGTTACACATCCTATTTCTAATTGCTTAGTGGTTTTAACAAACTTAAATTTATATTTCCCTAACAATGTCAATAGCTAATCCATATCTCTTCTCTCCTGACTTAACCACTTTCCCCAAGCCCTATGTTTGTTTTTTTTTTTTTTTTTTTATCATTGTCTATATTTCTCAAAATGTTTTTATCTGTGCTTGGAAGAAGAAAGGAGTTTCTCTGTGTGATCATTCTGCCCTCTTGATCTAGATGTTACAAAAGTAATTGACCGGATCTCCCCTTTCTCCTGGCTCACTGCCTTTCACCTCCATTGTTGACTTTCCATTTCAGCTACACTGTATGAAGACCCATAGCTCCCTCCCTGCCTACTTTACCCCAGCACCATCCTGCAGCCTTCACCCTGGCAGAGGCAGGGCAGGTGCTGATACACTGAAGAACATGTGCCCTAAGCAGGAAGAACATAAAAACCACTGCGGTGTCTTAAGCTCCCTCCTACCCTTCTCTATTTCAGCACATGACGTTGCTTCCAACTTCAGAGGAAATAGAAGCCATTAAGTAAGAACTCTCAAAATTTTCCACTTCCTTACCAAAAAATTCATCTATATCCCCACCCACTTGTCCTTTTCAGTCTCATGTGAAGCAGTGACCTTCTTCCAAATTTAAGACATAATCCCTCAATTCCAACTCCTGTCTTCTGTATTTTTTACTCTCCCCCTCTTGTCCCTCATTTTATCAGCGCACGATACTAGCTAAGTCAACTTTGCTTGTAGTGAGCATTTCATTAATATTTATAGAGGGAAGGAATGAATATTAGTCATATAGGATACTTGCAAAATGGCCACAATAGCTATCTTCCATCTGAAATGTTAAGAATATCAAGAAACTATGAACACTCAGAAGTGTAACTTTCTACAGATATTTGAAGACCATGTCATGATGCATACCACGAATATCTGAGTCTCACAATCACCCTATTGTAGGCACTGGGGCTAAAGCTTTAGTAAAACAGACAATGATCCCACCGCCATGTAGCTGATCTGCTAGGAGAGGAAGGCAGGGTATAAGTAGTCAAATAAAATAATTTCAAAGGCTGTAGAGACTTTGAAGAAAATAACACGGAGTAACATGTAGAAGCATCATGTTTGAGGGGAAGTGAGAAAGCAGGTGTGGAGAATCATAAAGAGCAAGGGGCATGAAGGATGAGGTGAGACGAGAGGGCAGGAGCCAGCCTGAGACGTCACATGTAGCTTCCATTGTAAGTGCATTGGGTGCTATTGACTCTTTCAAACTGAAGAAAAATATATGTTGTAAGGTGCACAAAATGTGTACAACTTGATGACAACACACACAACTCATGAAACAACCACCCAGCTCAAGATATAGAACATTTCCAAACCTCAGATGCTAGCTTCATGCCACTTCTCCATCCAACCATCCCTCCAGCCTAGCCCCAGGAAAGGTAAAAACTGAGTAATCACCAACTGGCCTTCTATCACTGCAGCTTAGCTTTTCCTCCTTTTTTTAAAAAAATCTATTTATTTGTCCGTGTTGGGTCTTAGTTACGGCATGTGGGATCTTCAGTTGTGTCAAGTGGGATCTAGTTCCCTGACCAGGGATCGAATTTAGGCCCCCTGCTTTGGTAGCACTGAATCTTAGCCACAGGATTTCCAGGGAAGTCCCAGTTTTTCCCATTTTTGAACTTCTTATCAATCACATCATATAGTACAAACGTTTTTTTTGGTCACACTCCACGGTATGCATGATCCTAGTTCCCCAGCCAGGTTGGAACCTGTGCCCCTTGGGGTGGAAGTGCAGAGACCTAACCACTGGACCACAAGAGAAGTCCCAGTCTCCATTTATCTGGCTGAGAGAGTTGCATGAGCCAGGAGTCTACACTTCAATATTACTTGTTGCATGTTATTATACAAACACATCATAGTTTATCTATTATACTGTTGATGACCATTTAGGTTGTTGCTGACTTTTGTCTATTAGAGATGAAGCTGCTAGAATTGTTTTTTTTTTTTTTTTTGCTACATCACGTGGGCTTGTGGGATCTTAGTTTCCTGACCAGGGATCAAACCCAGACCCCTGCAGTGAAAGCACCGAGCCCCAACCACTGAACTGCCAGAGAATTCCCTGTTATAAATAATCTTGAACATCTTTTAGTGCCCATAGGTACTCATTAATCCTGGATATGTGTGCACGCGCACACACACACACACACACACACACACACCTATACACACACACACCTAGGAGGGGAATTGCCAGGTCAGTCAGTCCAGCTCAGTTGAGTCGCTCAGTCATGTCCAACTCATTGCAACCCCATGAACCGCAGCACGCCAGGCCTCCCTGTCCAAAACCAACTCCCAGAGTCCACCCAAACCCATGCCCATTGAGTCAGTGATGCCATCTAATCATCTCATCCTCTGTCGTCCCCTTCTCCTCCAGCCCTCAATCTTTCCCAGCATCAGGGTCTTTTCAAATGAGTCAGCTCTTTGCATCAGATGGCCAAAATATTGGGGTTTCAGCTTCAACATTACTCCCTCCAATCAACACCCAGGACTGATCTTCTTTAGGGTGGACTGGTTGGATCTCCTTGCAGTCCAAGGGACTCTCAAGAGTCTTCTCCAACACCATGAACTATGAACTTTTGAACTAAAAGCATCAATTCTTCTGTGCTCAGCTTTCTTTATAGTCCAACTCTCACACCCATGACCACTGGAAAAACCACAGCCTTGACTAGACGGACCTTTGTTGGCAAAGTAACGTCTCTGCTTTTTAATGTGCTGTCTAGGTTGGTCATAACTTTTCTTCCAAAGAGTAAGTGTCTTTTAATTTCATGGCTGCAATCACCATCCGCAGTGATTTTAGGTAAGCATATATTTAGCTTTCTTAGATATCACCAAACAATTTTCCTTTCCACTAGCAGTGTCTCGGAGAAGGCAATGGCACCCCACTCCAGTACTCTTGCTTGGAAAATCCCATGGACGGAGGAGCCTGGTGGGCTGCAGTCCATGGAATCACTGAGTCAGGCATGACTGAGAGACTTCACTTTCACTTTTCACTTTCATGCATTGGAGAAGGAAATGGCAACCCACTCCAGTGTTCTTGCCTGGAGAATCCCAGGGACGGCGGAGCCTGGTGGGCTGCCATCTATGGGGCCGCACAGAGTCAGACACGACTGACGTGACTTAGCAGCAGCAGCAGTGTCTAGAATCCTAGTTCCTCCACATCCTCTACATCCTCAGCAATATTTGATATTGTCAGTCTTTTTAATTTTTAAAATTCTAGTCATTCTGGAAGGTCTGTATTAGTCTCTCACTGTAGGTTTAACTTTACTTTCCCTGATGATTAATGATATGGAACACCTTTTCATATTCCAACTGTCAGTTTGGATTCTGAGTTTTGATAGATTTAAAGCAGGAGATTGACCCAATGCACTTTTAAAATATCTCTCTTAGGACTTCCAGTGGTTAGGACTTAATGTTTTCACTGCCAAGGGCACAGGTTCAATCTCTGGTGGGGGAACTAAGATCCTACCAGCCACCCAATGAGGCCCCAAAAATAAATATAATAAAATAAAATACCTCTCTGGTTTTTCTGCAGAGGAGTGACTCTAGGGAGCACAGTGGAGGCAGAACGTTTAGAAGACAGTTACTTAGCCCAAGCAGGAGGTTTAGGTAGCTTAGATTAGACATGGCAAAGGAGTTAGAAGTGAAGAGATTCATGATGTATTTTGGAGGAGGCCTGCCAACTGGGCGCATAGGGCAGACATGGCTGAGTAAAGGAGGAGTCAGAGATGACCTGCACAGCTGGTCCATTTTCCCCAGGGTGGAAATCTGCGGGGGGTGCTGGTCCCTTGAGTGTTAGAAGGAAAGTTATAGGAGATAAAAGAGGAGACTGAATCACACCACGGCAAACTGTGCCACCTCCTGAATAAAAACAAAATTCTGGTCACAAACTGTGCTCAAAGAAACATCCTGGGCACTGAGAGAACCATGGCGGACTTTGATTTGCTTCCCAGCTTTGCAAATGAGCTCTGTAGCGCCGGGCAGTGCACGTTCGCCAGCAAAACTTATATAACTTCATTTGTCGCTAATGTTGTTGGGCTTTTATTTTTCTTTCCAAGAATCAGTACGTCTCCACAAGATGAAATGAAAAATCCAGAAATTTAAAATTAGATTAGTTTGGAAATTACTGGCATTTTTCTTCTCCTGTAAGGTCACTCTGCCCTTGCAGGTCAATGCTGGGGAAGTGACACATTTCTTTCCTTCCCACACTTCTGCTTATTTTCATGCAATAAAAGGCAACTCCTTAACAGTTCAAATGCTTCATGCATGTGGCAAATATTTTTATTGTCATTGAAACCTTTAATTTTAAGTTACGTTATGTAAAAGGTAGAATGCCAGACCTCTAGTTTACCAGGCCATTTCTATGTGGAAAATTCTGTACTTGCAGAAATAATAAGCCGACTCTCTCCAAGTCTCCATGGTGTTGGGCTGCCTGCTGCTTCAATCTGTGGGCTGCATTTCAGTTCTTAAACCAGTGACAATACTGCATAGAAGGACCTCGCAGTTAATAATGGCTTGCTACAGATAGTCCTTGTACTAAATACCAGCCCTATGAGGTATGCAATATTATCATCTCCATTTAACATATGTGAAAACTAACTTCAGTCACTTGTCCAGAATCGCTTGGCTGGTAAGCAACAGGGCCAAGATCAGAACTCAGAGGTTTAAGTCTAAAACGAAATCTTTTGATGGTTCCCAAGCTGGGACAGTGTAGAGTGGAAGTTAAGTGTATATCTGCCAGAGCCAGACATCCTGAGTTCATATTGCAGCTCTCCCACTTACTGGCTGTGGGACAGTCACCTCTGGGGACCATCATGGTCCCTAACTCACTGGGTAAGGTAACAAACTGTTAACATAAACGGTATACAACACTTAGAACTCTGCCTAGGTTATGCTATGAGAGTGTTAGCAATTAAAATAATAGCTTAAGATCATTCACATACTACAATTTAAATATTTAAAGTGAACAGTTCAGGGTCTTCCCTGGTGGTCCAGTGGTTAAGACTCAACGCTTCTACTTCAGTGGCCACATGTTCAATCCCTGGTTGGAGAACTTAAGATCCCACATGTTGTATGGTGTAGCCAAACGATAAAAGGAAAAAAAATAGGTGTACAATTCAGTGGTTTTTGGTATGTTCAGAGAGTTGTATGACCATCACCACAATTGATCTTAACACTTCTACACCCCCAAAGGAAACTCAGTATCCATTAGCAGGCGCTTACCACACTCATCCTATTTCCAGCCATAGGCAACCACTAGTCAGCCTACTTTGTCTTTCTAGATTTATAAGAATCTATTAAATACACCTATTGTCCAGAATTGCCTATCCTGGACATCTCATGTAAATGGAGTTATATATTATGTAACCTTTTATTTCTGGCTTCTTTCACTCAGCATGGTATTTTAAGGTTCATACATTCTGTATCAGGTATCAATACTTAATTTCTTTTTATTGCCAAAAAATGTTGCATTGTATAGATATGTCATATTTCATTTACCCATTCATTAGTTGATGGGCATTTGGGTTGTTACCACTTTTCAGCTAATGTGAATAATGATGCTATAAATACTTGTGGGCAAATTTTTATGTAGACACATATTTTCATTTCTCTTGGGTGTATAACTAGTTGTGGAATGATAGCTATTATGTGGTACTGCCTCCTCCTCTGTACACAGATCCCTGAAAGTGCTGACACATAATTCTCACAGATGAGCACATACCTTAGTGCTTTCGTTCTAAGTGGTCTAATGAGGTAACCATCTTTCCTGTTTCACATCACGAATGAAGAAACAGACTCTGGGAGACTTGCTTTGTTGTTTCTTGGTCTGCAGCTCTGCCCATGGAGTGTCCCCTTTTAAGCCTGTCCTCCCCTCTACCCCTTGGCGAGTCTTTTGTGTTTGAGCTAAGACTCTACTTCTTGCCAGGAAACTTTGCTTAGACCCCATGGGTGGGTCAGGTGTTCTCCTTGTGCCTCCATGATGTCCTGAGCATTGCTCTACCAAAACCTTTTTCACTTTTGCTACACTCATCACAACCTACCAGATGGCAGGGCCCTTACGAGGGAACTCTGTTTTCCTCAGTTGTGTCTTTCATGCCAATCACTAGGCCTGGCATGTAGTGGCTACACAATAGATATTGATGGAAGTTAAGAAAGAAGAGAGAAAGGAATGTGACCCAGATACATACTAGAAAGTGGTCTATCAAACTGGTGAAATCTTTTCTGTCATATTATGCAGCTTCAGTTTGAACTGACAAGAGAGAAAAACCAGAGAGTGATTATTTAGATCTGTGGGGAAAAAAAACTTTCACTTTATTAAATCACTGAGCACAGCTTTCTTATAAACAGTGAGACCCTCTGCCCAGGGGGAATGTTGCTTAAAAGATGATGTGCGTACCCTGGACACACCCAGGCTTTTACTGGTACATGAGGACTTTTTTTTTTTAACTTAATAGCTAATTATTTATCTCAAAGTATATTAGAAATAAATATAACTAGGCTTTGAATCTTTTATACTACTATTTAGGAACAAACTAAAATCTTTTTTAAAAATTAGGACGATTCAAAATATGTATTAAGTATAATAAATAATGGTGCAGATGAAACACAGAGCAAACATAGTATAGGTAGTACAAAAGAATTCAAATTTCAGGACATTATTTAAGGATATTTAAAATATAAAAAGTGCAAAGAATCTGCCTGCCAATGTAGAAGATTTGGGTTTGATACCTGGGTTGGGAAGATCCCCTGGAGATGGGAATGGCAATCCACTCCAATACTCTCGCTTGGGAAGTCCTATGGGCAGAGGAACCTGGTGGGCTATAGCCCGTGGGGTCACAAAAGAGTTGGACGTGACTTAGTGACTAAACTACAGCAATACTTCATAAAGCTAAGCTTTCTCCAGCTTGGCTGGAATATGGCTCACCTGCAGTCTTGCTACAGTTCAGCTTTTGATTCAGATAGGTGTTATGGACTGAATGCCTGTGTCTCCCAGAGCTCATATGTTGAAATCTAATCCCCAGGGTGATGGTATTTGGAGGTGAAGCCCGTAAGAGGTCGTTAGGTGATGAGGGTGGGGCCCTCATGGGATTAGTGGTTTGATAAGAAGAGCCCAGAAAGCCAGCTCACTCTCTTCCCACCATGGGAGGTCCCAGCAAGGAGACCACTCTCTATAAACAGGGAAGTGGGCATGCATCTGGAACCTGACCAAGCTGGCACCCTGCTGTCTGACTTGTTGTCTCCAGAACTGTGAGAAATAAGTATTTGGCATTTAAGCCACCCTGTCTGGGGTGATTTGTTACAGCAGCCCAAACAGACTGAGCCAGGAGGTCTGCAGAAGGAACCGAGATCCCGTGTCTCTAACAAGCACCCAGAGGATGCTTGGGAATCCCAGGCCACAAGCAGAGCAGCAAGGTCACAAAGCATACAAAAAAGTATAAAGTAATAGCAATAAGACTACCCACGATCTTTTCATTTCTACTATACACCAGGTACTCTTCTAGGTGTTTTATAGATGTTAAACTTATTGATGCTCACAAAAATCCTACAAGGTAGTGATTAATATCTCCACTTTACAAATGACACTTTAAAAATAAAAATTGGCTTTTAGACACAACTTTTTTTTTTCTCCACAAAGTGAGACACACAGCCAGGATGGAAGTGATGTAGTATTTTATTTTCATCATTATTGTAAAATCTAGCTAGAGGAGCCCACACCACTGCTGAGGCTTGGGACAGTGCAGATTCTCAGCATCTGTTCTGTTCACATGTCCTCTCTCTGGCCTCATTGTGAGTCAGAAAGTAATCGGTTCAGGGATCAAAGTCTGAAAAGTTTGCCCATTTCCTTCCCCACATTCGAAACAAAACAAAACCGATCTGGGCAAGGGATGCATTTCCGTCCCAGGGTTATTTGGTGAAGGAGGAAAAGGACTAAAACCAGATTTGGAATAAAAAAAGAAAAAAGCGTTCTTAAAATAAGTATTCAGCGTTAATCACCTATTGTAAAAAACACTCACACACACACACTCGCACAGACGTTCACGTGCACCGCAGTTCCAGCTGCTGGAGGAGGAGTTATGCTCTTGTCTCTGGCTGATACTACTAACGCGTTCCCACATGGGTGCTTTGTGAGTTAACTACTTCGCATTTCTATGGTTCTTTTTTTGTAAAGGTTCCAAAGTACCTCATTAAGAAAAAAATCCAAGAAAAAATAAAACTTAGGTTTCTTTTCAGAGGGTCCTAGTGGCCCTTTGTAGCTGAGGATGGGGGAGGAGAGGAGATTTGTTTATTGCTCTGCACGGGCCACCAAGGTGCCTTAGATGCCTTCCTTATCATAAAAGCCTTCACCTAGGAAGTTACCTGCTATTTGCCTAAACAGCAGACTTCAGAAACCTGAGGGTTTAAGACTCAACATCACCTGCTCAGTTGGGTCTGTTTTTGTTGCTGTTGTTTAATTTGGAACTGTCTGTATAAGTCAGACACATGGCTTCACTTAAAAAAATGAGAAGACCTAGCAACACTGGACCCAAATTCCTACATTAGCATCAGGTACTTTCCCTGGTGGCTCAGAGGGAAAGAATCTGCCAATGCAGGAGATGTGGGTTCAATTCCTGGGTCAGGAAGATCCCCTCGAGAAGGAAATTGTAACCCAATCCAATATTCTTGCCTGGAGAATCCCATGGACAGAGGAGCCTTGCGGGCTACAGTCCGTGGGGGCGCAGAAGAGTCGGACACGACTTGGCAGCTTAAGAACGGCAACTTACAGTGAGGGAGAATGGCTGTGCCTTTTGATCGTGCCAGCAACTTTCATCCATGTCTACTACCTGCCTGGCCCTGTAGGCTTTCTGAGTTTGGACTTCCTGATTTATAAGCAAGGTTTATAAACAGCCAGCGTTTGTTCATCATTATCCTGTGGAAAATCCGGCCAAGTACATTGGAACACTGAAAACCAGTTTGCTTTTAACAAAATGAAAGCAGCTGGTTGACACAAGAATTATTCACTGAGTTTGTGGAAGCCGGGTGCGCCCTGATTTCAACGCTATATTGCCCAGATAAGCAAGTGACAAATGCCCCGTGTTCCTCCCTGGAGCGCAGCTGGTCATCAGTTGGTATCCTCTTGGCTCATTTTTTGTCAGGCTCATTGCAAGAGCTGGAAGGGACTCTAGAGGTGGTACAGTTTGCTGGTGTCTAGTTTGCTGGCTAGTAGGAAGTGAACTTCCTGAGGATCATAAGGGTCCATAGAGGAAATGGAGATTTTCCTGTATGGTGGGGGAGAGATGACACCCAGAGACCTGAACTGCCTTTTTTTTTTTTCTTTAAAAAAAGAAAACCAAATACCTTCTCATGCTCAATTTAGAGAGTGGAGAACTTTATAGTCATCTGAACTTTTATTCATTCAAGAAATATTAGGCACAATTTGTGCCATGCATTTTGCTAAACTGCATGGTGAAGGAAACTGATGATGAAGGAAACTGTCCTGAGAAATTCAATCTGAAGGTGGATATTCAAATCTTTATACCCTGATAGTGACCTGAGAAGTGACTGGTGCCATCTTCCATAGAGCAAAGGCCTGTCCATTAGGGTCCCCCAAGAGATCCCGCAATACTCCCATCTGTTTACCTTCAAACAGATGTATTTTGCCTCAGAAAAGATTTTCCAAAGGTCCTACTGTTCTTCACCCCTAAGACACCTCTACCAATATAAATACCCTTGGTAAGGGTGAAACCTCCACAGCCTGCCGGGCCTGGCAGCTAACAGATGTGTGGGAGATGCCACACAGCTACTGCCAGCTGTTGGCAGGCAGGAACACTGGCCCAGCATTGCCAGAACCTCAGAGTTTGTGAGAGAATCCAGGACTTGCAATTTTATTTTAAAAAAAAAAAGGATGTGACATCTTCTTTTGTGACAGCTGGATTTCAAAAATATTTTTAAAATCAGTGTAGATCATCAAAACTGGTTTTGCAGACAGATTTCAGTTAAGGGTCACCAGATTGTGATCTCCAGTTCCAGGAAACTCAATGCCCTGCCCACTCATTGTATTTAACACAAATCTTATCAAGAATTGAGGGGCTTCCCAGCTGGTGCTAGGGGTGAAGAATCCATCTGCCCATGCAGGAGATGTAAGAGACGTGGGTTCAATTCCTGGGTCGGGAAGATCCCCTGGGGAAGGGCATGGCAACCCACTCCTGTATTCTTGCCTGACCAATCCCATGGACAGAGGAACCCAGGCTACAGTCCATAGGGTCACAAAGAGTGGGACACAGCTGAAGCAACTTAGCACGCATGTACCAAGAATAGGCAACCTGGAATTTGCCTTTTCCAGAAAGTCCCATTGGGACTTTCATGTTTTTGGAAATCCAGTACATGGAAATATTGACTTCCTGCCTCTCTCTCTCTCTCTCTCTCTCTCTCTCTCACTCAACATTTCTTCTTTGTTACTCTTGCTGCCTACTCAAAAATATTTTCATTAAAAGTGTGGAACTTAAACACTTGTATTTAACTTGTATTCATCAATACAAGTTATTATTTACGAGTAACCTTTGGACGGACAATGTGTGTACATGATCACAACAAAATTGGGTTCTTTTGACACATTCATATCACTCTGGCTTGGAATCGGATCCTTTCCCATGCACTTACCTTTTAGTTTGGGACTGGTCTTGAACTAAAAGTCCCTGAGTCGCTTCCCTTTCACTGCCTTCAAAGACTTCATTCTCTACCATTCACAGGAGTTCTATTTGCCCTACCTGGAATTGTATAAGCTAATTACATGAAAGATTTTGTTTCAATTTTCCATCTCCCTGTTCTCAGAGCTGTTTTGTTTTGTTTTGTTTTTAATCCAAATGCAGGCTGCAGAGAAGCAAGATAGAATTGAGAATATAAAGCTTCCCTGGTTTTGTTTTTATTCAAAGGAGGTATTTTCATTCTTTCATTATTTTTACTGCAGTTTCTCACCTCATTAGGACCTAATTTATGCACAATAAGCAGAATTAATTTTAATTAGTAGCCCTGGATTGTGAACTTTGCTTAGCAACATCCCAGAAAAGGCCTCAGCTTAATAATGCTTCAGATTCCCTGCCTTTCTAGAACAGTATTCAAAAAAGCAAAAATAGAACAGATGTACAAACCAGTTTCTCTAACACAATGTATTTACTTAAAACACTGTAGTCACCTTGGGATATTTGTTTACAAAATTTTTATCTCTTCGAATGCTTTGACTAATGTTGGGTCTTTTCCCCCTAATCTCCTTTTTGTTGTTGTTTAGTTGCTCAGTCGTGTCCAACTCTTTGCAATCCCATGGACTATAGCTTGCCAGGCTCCTCTGTCCGTGGGATTTTCCAGGTGAGAATCCTGGAGTGGGTTGCCGTTCCCTTCTCCAGGGGATTTTCCCAGCTCAGGGATCAAACTCACATCTCCTGCATTGGCAGGCGGATTCTTCACCACTGAACCACCAGGGAAGCCCAGTCTCCTAGCTGCCATCAAAGGAAGCTGTTGAGTATTGCCAGTACTGAGTCTTTTCGAGAAATACCCCTCCCTTAGGAATTTTAAAGTGATGGTTCGATTATCACGACTTCAAGCTGAGGCCTTAGTAGTTAGTAATGCCTAAATGTGATCTAATTTTCTGAGAATGAGGAAAGTGACAATTTATGGAAACCAAGACAATCATCATAGCTGGCATTTGTAACATTTTTAAATTGCTTGCTACATTCCATCCAGCATTGTTCACATCACTCTGCCTCTGTCAGCTCACTGAACTCCTGTTATCATCCCATTCTTCCAGTGACACGACTGAGAAGCAGTGGGGCTTGCCCAAGGTTATGGAAGTGGGAACAGACAAATCTGAACCCGCCACCTCTGGCCAGAGACTGAAGCTTAAACCACTTGCAGCCCCTCCTCCTGAGATTAAGGAAAAACAAAGCAGAGAGGTATGGTTAAAGTGGATGCTTTTTTTCCTTGTTATTTTCCCCTCAGTTTGCCCTGGGTAGCCTTAGTTATTCCATCTGTCCCAGATTCCTCATTTGTAAATTCCAACAGTCTATTTCCCAGGATGTTGTGGCAACTCATTATTTAAATGTATTCATAGCTTCTTGGAAGAAAGGCTACATAAATATTACAGAACCATTTAAAAAATGCATGAAGAGTCTTTACCTGAATATATGGCGGTCATATTTCTCACTCTGAATAAATGAATGGGTGCTGACTTTCTGAGTCCCTAGGACGGGGGTGCTCTGGGTCTCTCTGTCTCACCTCACAGTGTGACTCAAGTCAGACTTTTCACCAGGACTGAATCCCCCTGAGGCTTCAGGAAAACACCTCCAAGGCAGCGCCTAGGCTTCTGTGAACCTTTTCCTTCAAACCTTCCACTATGCTAAGTGCCAACAGAGAAATACGAAGAAGCAACAAAAGAATGAAGAAATTTTGATCTATGCATACCATGGAATACTAGGGAATAAATGAACTAAATATTCGTACAATATGGTTGAATTTCCCAAGCAGTTCCACTGAAAGAAGACAAGCAAAAACTAATACACATTGTATCATTTTATTCATATTAAGTTTAAAAACAAGCAAAACCTGAGGTGGTGGTTAGGGTGTGTATAGGCAGATAAGGGGAAAAGGGGAACTTCTAACAGGGAGAAAGTTCTATGTCTTGATCTGGGTGTGGTTAACTATGGATACAGACAGGTGTAAATATTCTAAGGCTGTACACTTGTAATGAATGAACTTTATGCAAGTTATTTTCTTGTTGTCCAGTTGCTAAGTCAAGACAGACTCTTTGTGACCCCTTGAACTGTAGCCCACCAGGCTCCTCTATCCATGGGGTTTTCCTAGGCAAGAATACTGAAGTGGATTGCCATTTCCTCCTCCAGAGGATCTTCCCAGACCAGGCATTGAACGTTTGTATCCTACACTGGCAGGTGGATTCTTTACCACTGAGCCACCTGGGAAGCCCATACACAAACTATACTTCAATAAAAAAAAATAAAAGGAAATGTGGGACTTCCCTGGCAGTCCAGTGGCTAAGACTCTGAGCTTCCAGCGCAGGGAACCAGGGTTCAATCCCTGGTCAGGGAACTAGATCTGGCTTGCCACAACTAAAACCTGGTGCAACCACATAAATAAATATTTTTTAAAAATTAAGTAGAAGGAAATGAAAAGTACATTTTGTAGAAGATTGGGCAGCTGCAAACTCATGAAGAGTTCTGCAGCCAGGGCCAAAGGCAGGGACTAGCTCACAACAGGGCTCGAATGTCAAGCTAAGGGGTTCGCCCTTTATGCAGTCAGTCCAGGGTCTCCCCTTTATGCAGTCAGTCCAGGGTCTCCCCTTTATGCAGTCAGTCCAGGGTCTCCCCTTTATGCAGTCAGTCCAGGGTCTCCCCTTTATGCAGTCAGTCCAGGGTCTCCCCTTTATGCAGTCAGTCCAGGGTCTCCCCTTTATGCAGTCAGTCCAGGATCTCCTGCAGGAGCCACATGATCGGATGGGAGGAGTAAAATCTCCCCATTCTGCAGAGAGGATGCCTGGAGAAGGGGCCAAGCAGAAAGCCAGGAGGTGAGATAACATAAATAGTCCTCATCTGAGAAAACTTGAGTTAATATCTCTACCCTCTTAGACTGAGTGCACACCTTGGGTGCCACAAACGCCCACCCATGCAGTTGGGGGAGGAGACTGCAGCCATGTGGATGCACCCTCCCTCCCCCACCTCCCCCAGGCCCTGGGACAGTGTTAAAACAGTTTGTCTGTGGCTGCATGCACCACCACAGGCCCAGAAAGCCTTTGGGCTCCCAGCCCTGCCCGGCTTCTCCTCCTTCCCCACCCTCAGCTCCTGTCTAGTTGCAGTTTTCTTCTCTTTGCAGCATTTGCCTAGAGGAGGAAGAAGCTGGCCCTGCTGGCCACACTGACCTAAATAAAATGCAGGGGTCACCAGGTCATCTCCATGGGGATTGTAAATCATTTGCACATTCTCACTCAGGCATGCTGTCAAAATTTAAGACATTTTCCATATTAAAATGAAATACTGCTGACTTAAAGATAAGCATTTTGAATAACTGAATTGAACATAGATGAGCTTTTAATGTATCTGAATCATAGCTGCAAGTCCTTTGTTTAAAGCTCTTTCTACTTATTTAAATAAATATTTTTAACAAAAACTGATGTTTATCTGTTTACGTGCTTTAAATACATATACATTGGGGGTAATGTTATGTCAGGAATCTGGGCTCTCTTCTGATGGAAGATTTTTCAGGTATGGTCTGTATTTTTCATCAGATACACTAAAGTAACCATTTATAGGCCATTAAATAAATAAAATATTTGGATTTAAAACAAATGCATTTCACAAATGTAATACTCCAATTTAAAAAAAATGAATTTGTGTGTGTGTGTGTGTGTGTGTGCACACACACGCTTGTGCATGTGTAATTACAAGGACTAATTTACAAACGAACCTTCCGGCACTCTCAAAGTGAAGTCATGTACATTTCTTTATGTGATTACTTTTTCCTCTTTTGTGTAGCTTTCTTAGATTTCAGATAAACAAATACATTTAAAAAATGTATTATTTGACTGTGCCAGGTCTTAGGGATCTTTAGGTGTGTCGTGTGGGATCTGGTTCTCTGACCAGGGATCAAACCTGGGCCCCCTGCATTGGTAGTTTGAAGTCTTAGCCACTAGACCAGGAAAGTCTCCAGATAATACAGTTTTCTGAGTGAGAAAGTAGAGAGAAACCATAGTACTTCCTGCATCTAGAGGAGTGGCTCAGAAGCTCACCAGGTCAGTCAGGGACAGAAATGCAGCACTAATAGACCCAGGGCCTCAATTAGCATTTTAGCAATTACCACATGACTCCAGAGTCTAGTATCCTTTAATCTCACATTTCTATCTCCCCAAGATTCACGTGGAAGCCCCTCTGATCGATTTGAAGCATGTATTGTGGTTCAAAAGCAACTCAGGCTTCCAAAGAAAACCACGGTTTAAAGATGAAATCAGCATTTCTTCAAGATTAAAGTGGGCATTTATCTCAGTCTTATGATTCTTATACACTCCTTTCCCAAATAATCTCATCTGAAAGAACACATCTGAAATGTTACACCTCCTGCAAGAATGTGCAGTACAATGATTCCCTGTTCCAGGACATTATATGCTTTAGTGAGTCTTTAACAGACTTTGGATATTTCGTTTTCCTACTAAGGTGTCAACCGAACTCATAATCGTGTTTAGGGTCACCGTGGCTTCCTTCTGACTGATCTAGTACATACTTAAAGATTTCCTGATGTCCAGATCTAAGAACATCATCACCCATAGGGTCACCATGAAAGTAGTTACAGTTGTCTTAAAAATCTGCAAACAGTTCTCAGAATGGCTAATGTGATGTTTGCAGAAATCCTCCCCACCTTTCCACCCCCAGAAACAAACCATACATTTGGTTGTGCTGGAACCCCCTGGGCTCATCTCTGTAGTCATTTGTGCCAGGACAAGTTCATTTCTTGCCCTGAGCATTTGAGTTATTTTATATTATAGCTTTTAGACTTCATTGCTGCCAATTGAGATAATTGTATCCAGGAAAGGTTTTTCTCTGCTTTCTCTCATGTTTTAACTTTTCTGTTGTTGTCATTGTTGATCTGAAAGATGTTGCAAGGTTTATTTCTCTTTCTATCTTCCCAGCTAAGATATTTGGCATATCCCAGACAATTACATAGGACATATTTATTCAGGAAGAGAATGTTAAGACCTTTTGAATTTCTTGGGGCCAAAGAACACCCCTCTCTCTTTTCTCTCAGGGGATGTTTAGGATATAAAATCAGAGCAAACCCGAGGACATGTTAGTATGCATCTATGTGCTTGGTTGCCAAGTCCATGAGGAGAATGAGTCTCTGATAAGTATCTTAGAGGGTACACACTCGTACTGGACAACTGAAAATGACTGCCCTGTCCTGGGAAGAACACAGTGCTCCGTTCAGTAATTTAGAGGCTTCTGTCTCAGAGCAGTCTGTACAGACTGGGTAGCTCAGTTGGCTGGAGCATTAAGTACCCACTGCTCCACAAGAGAGAACAGGCCCAGAGTTCTCTGGGGACTCTGAGGTGGGAATGCCCAGCACGGCCCAAGAGGAGGGGGTGCAGAGATGGGTCCTGAAGAGCCAGCTGGTCCTCGGCAGGATGTGGGTCACCGGGAGCGGTCTCGCTGGCAGGGCCTTCTGAATTCAAGGGACACCATGTCTTACTTCCATGTTTTTCAGAGTTACTGGTATATCGAAAAATGAATGCTGAAAAGGGTACTGAAGTTGTGGCATATTTTGAGACTTCCCTGGCTATCCAGTGGTTAAGACTCCACTCTTCCAATGCAGGTGGGGCAAGTTTGATCCCTGGTCAGGGAACTAAAATCCCACATGCTGCTCAGCATGGCATCACCACCCTCCCCCTAAAAAAAGAAAATCTGGCATATTTTAAGTATTTGCAACAATTGCAAATTGAACACCTTCCCCACTCCCCTCAGGGAGTGGCAGACGCTTGACTTCTTGGCCTCCACTTCCCCATGGCTCACACCCAACTCAGACCAGACGGCCCAACAGGCAAGGCCCACATTGTCATTAGAACTTCTTTTTTCCTCTATGCTCTGGGCTGTCTGTCCCCCAAGCAGTCCCTCAATAAGTATATGTCACACGTGTGAATCAAATATTCTCCCAACATAAGTAAGAATGTTCTTTCTCATTCTTCTGAAATCCCCCCTGGTTTGGCTCCCTCTAACCATGTGGACATGAGTTTGAGTAAACTCCGGGAGTTGGTGATGGACAGGGAGGCCTGGCATGCTGCAGTTCATGGGGTCGCAAAGAGTCAGACACGACTGAGCGACTGAACCAAACTGAACTGAACTGAACCATGCATTTTACCAGTCTTTGAAGTTCTAGACAAATTCCATGCTTTTTTAAAAATGTTTTTATTTATTTATTTGGCTGTGCCAGGTCTTAGTTGCAGCATGTGGGATCTAGTTCCCTGACCAGGGATTGAACCCAGGCCCTCTGCCCTGGAAGTCAGGAATCTTAACCACTGAACCACCAGGAAAGTCCCCAAGCTCTATGTTTTCAACAAAGTCTATCTGCCCCAGTTACTGTACCATATTTCCTAGATTTGCTCAGAAGTCCTTCTGTGCTTACAGTCAGAACCATTTACAACGTTTTGACACTCACACACCCACATTCCCCACTCCTGCTCCAGCCTGGAGAATTCAAGCTCTTTGCAGTCAGGAACCATGTCTTATTCTTCTTTTGTGTCTATAGCATAAGATCTAAAATTTCAAATGCTGCCTTGACATCTCTGAGCCCCCTGGGGCCATAGAGGCCAAACCATAAGTTCTCCTGCTTTTGCCAGATATGATCCCCCCACCCAACCAGGTAGGAAAGACACCCCACTTGGCTAGTTCCCTATTTGTATGACTAACTCCGTCCTTCCTGGTCCTCAGCCAAATGGATGTTATTTCTCTGTCAGCCATGAAGTTATTCAAACAAGCCAATCACATCCTCCCACAGGAACCAGGGGTCATTCTACCCTCTGGTTAATACAAAGCCTGCCCCCCACTGCCCCTGCTGGCTTACTCAACTTCTGAATGACCCTACATGGTGTGTGATGTCCTTCCACAGACTATATGTGACTAATAACCTGCTGTCCATCTCGTCTGTCCACTGTCAGGTATGTTATGTTTGGCCATCTTGTACTATGACTAACCTAGACAGAGTATTAAAAAGCAGAGACATCACTTGGCCAACAAAGGTCTTTATAGTCAAAGCCATGGTTTTTCCAGTAGTCATGTATGGATGTGAGAGTTGGACCATAAAGAAGGCTGAGCACCAAAGAATTGATGCTTTTGAACTGTGGTGTTGGAGAAGACTCTTGAGAGTCCCTTGGACAGCAAGGAGGTCAAACCATTCAATCCTAAAGAAAATCAACCGTGAATATTCATTGGAAGGACTGATGCTGAAGCTGAAGCACCAATACTTTGGCCACCTGATGTGAAGAGCCACCTCATTGGAAAAGACCCTGATGCTGAGAGAGATTGAAGGCAAAGGAGAAGGGGATAGCAGAGGGTGAGATGGTTGCATAGCATCACTGACTCAATGGACTTGAGTCTGAGCAAACTCCAGGAGATAGTGAAGGACAGGGAAGCCTGGCATGCTGCGGTCCATGGGGTGGCAAAGAGTTGGACACAACTTAGTGACTGAACAACAGAAACATCCCTCCTTCAGTGATTGGGTGAGTGGGAGGTGTTCAGAGAGGATCCTGAACAGAACTGTCACTCAACCAGTTTGTGCTGATGACATGATCTTCCTTCTGTGAAGTTTCTCACCCTAGTTAGGAGACTGGAAATTTTAAAAGTGTTCACTGTAGATGATAACAGAATTACTTTCCTATGAAGATTCCATATCCATTAGAATCATACAGCAATGGCTTCCACTCACTTGATTATATTTCAAGCAATCTTTTCTCCACTCACCATGCTGTTGACCAAAAAAAAGTAAGTTTGCCTTAGGGAAAATCTGTGCTTATTTTCTATACTACTGATCTGGCATCTATATTATAATTCCTAATTGCTAATAGAAATAAATTATAACATTGTCCACTTATGAAAACAAGATGCTACGTATTAGTTGATATAACCAAGAGACTAAATAACTAAAAGCATATGAGAACTCAGACTTTTCCCACACAAGAATTTACTTAATCTGTGCCACCACCTCCATTTATCTCACTTCTCTGTAAGCAAAAATGGCAACACTGAAAATCAAACAGCATCTTCCTCCAGGAATACTAATGTAATTAACATTAAGTTTATTAGTGCTTCAGAGAAAGTTTTTATTGCTTACTCTGTTTTATCATGGGGTTTCCCAAGGTCCAAGGGAAAAAAAATAGCCACATGTTTTTACTTTTGAGGGCTCCTGCTTATCCTAAAGCAATGGGTAAAAAATGCATAACAGCCAGCAGCTTTCCCCTCTAGTTTCCAAGTCACACTCATTCTTAGGTGGGTCATCTCCTCCTGGTGCCCCACCACCTCTCCCCTGGTTGGTGCTGGTGACTCGGGGACAAAGTCTCAGAGAGGGATCAAGAGGGCTGATAAAACCTCAGATCCATGCAGGTACCACTCTTCACCACACTGGGTATGTAATGATCCACTTTCTAGCCTCAGCTTGCCTTGGCAACTGAAAACACCAGGAGGCAAAAGTTAGCAGAAAATGGTCTTTGAACAATTCTAAGCCGAGTGCGGGGGCCCTTCTCTGAATGCCCGTCCTGGTCAGGTGCCTGAAATTCAGCTGCTCCCCGCCCCTTCACTGCTCCTTCTCCAGAAAGGATGGCATGGGTGAAATGCCCACTATACTGTGATGCTCATGTGCTGATCATGTGATAACTATCAGGCTGTTGCCAGAGGCGAGGGTTTGTGCTTAGGGTGGGGAGCAGACAAGAAGAGAGATTTCCCAACAACCCAAATGACTGGCTGCTGGGGTCTAACGTTTGACTGGCGTATGGAAGGGGAAGCCAACCGGCTGGGGTGTGTGCTCTTAGCAGTTCTGCAGGCTCTGTGCGTGGTTGTCTTAGCCATGCACGATGCATGTGTCAGCTCCAGGGCTGGGCTCAGACAGCTGCCTCCAGAATGGACAACAGGAGGATGGGCTCTGCTCCCCACAGCAGCCAGAAAAGGTGGAAGTGGAAAATAAAAGACCTTTCCCTCCTTTAGAGAGAGGGAAGGCAGGGTGCCAAATCCCTAAGAAAAAGCAGAAATGATTTCTCTTGAAATAAGACTTCTGTGTCAAATGGAGAGAGAGCTCTTAGAGCAGCTGCTGGTTTGCAGTTTTTTTGTGCCAAAGTTTATCTGCTTTGCAGCTCACTGCTGCCAGCTTAATCAGCCAAAAAAAGGTCCCCACATTTGACCGGTAGATACAGAGACCTTTCATAGTTGTTAATATACAGGTTTATTTAAAGGGTTTTCAGTTAAAAATATATATATATATCAAAGAGAAAAAAAACTGTTTTCCATAATAAAGGTATCCAATACTACACTAATGTGAATAGTGCCAGTAATTATACATATACATATATGTATATTTTAAGACCAGAACAGAATATATCATATAGTTATGTGATCTTCATAAGGTGTTTTTTTTTTTTTTTTTTTTTGGCTGTACCTCGTGGCTCAGAGGTTAAAGCATCTGTCCCCAATGCGGGAGACCTGGGTTTGATCCCTGGGTTGGGAAGATCCCCTGGAGAAGGAAATGGTAACCCACTCCAGTATTCTTGCCTGGAGAATCCCATGGACGGAGGAGCCTGGTGGGCTACAGTCCACGGGGTCACAAAGAGTCGGACACGACTGAGCGACTTCACTTCACTTCACTCACATGGCATATAGGATCTTAGTTTTCCAACCAGTGATGGAACCCATACCCTCTGCAGTGGAAACTTGGAGTCTTAACCACTGGACCTCCAGGGGGAGGCCTGATCTTCATAAATTTTAAGAAATCGAATCATGCTTCTCTTTTCATGTTTAGAAATATGTATTGTAAGGAATAGTTTGGGCTGAGACAGAAAAAAAGGAGAGACAGCTTCAAAGGATGTAGGTTATCTTTATTCAGGCTAGGAGGGGCAACAGTCGGCCTAAGGGCCAGCCTGAGCACGAGAGGGATCGTGGAGGCTTCATATTTAAAGGGAGGTTTGTGGAAGTGATAAGGGAAACGTTAGTCAGGTGGGACGTTTTGGGTAATCTTTAGTTGAGATGGCATTTGTAGTTAAACAGGGGGTGGGAGGTTTTGGGCAGGGGGTGATAGGTCCCAGGTAGATGCAACCGGCCTGCAGCATTAGGGTGGGACTTAAAGTTCAGTTTTGTTTTCCCTGAAGTTAGATGATTCAGCAAGGGCCTTTGAGACCGTTGTTTTCTTTTCTAGGTCCAAGGACTCCTTCATGTATACCTACTTCATAATTTTTAAGGCTGCATAGTATTCCAAGTGGATAAATAAGCCAAACAACCCTCTATTATTGGATGGTGTGAAAATATTCCTTTTTTTGGGGGGGGATCATAGAAACAAGATGCCCCCTCTGTGTAACTGGGTTCTAGAACTGGCAGATCAGACTGAATTTTTGGAGCCTCCACATTCCTTCCAGTTTTTTTGCTGCTGAACTTCACCTCCATGCCTTTCTAAATGCTACTTTGATTCCTTCTAAAATGTTTCTTACACAGAAACTGGATATTCCTTTCATTGTTAAGAAAGCATACCCAGGAGTTAGGGAGCATGGGTCCCAGTCCGACCTCAGGCATTGAGGAAAGAAAGTACAGTGTAACCTTTAGGGACTGAATTATTTGCCCTCACACACCTATTCACCCCCAGTACCTCAGAATGTGACTGTATTTGGCTATAGGGACATTCAGTTCAGTTCAGGTCAGTCACTCAGTCGTGTCCGATTCTTTGTGACCCCATGAATCGCAGCACACCAGGCTTCCCTGTCCATCACCAACTCCCGGAGTTGACTCAAGCTCATGTCCATCGAGTCAAGAGGACATTAGGTGAGGCTCTCTGATGGGCTCCTCTCTGTGAACACACAGAGAGACCCTAGTGGGATGTGAGCAGGGGAAAGGCCATATGAGGACACAGCGACAAGCTGGCTGTCTGCGAGATAAGGAGAGAGGCTGGCTTTGAAACGGACCAAACTTGCCCACACCTTGATGGAACTTCCAGCCTCTAGAACTGTGATAAGCTTCTGCTGTTTATGCCACCCAGTCTGTGGTGGCTTATTATGGCAGCCCTAGCAAACGAAAACAGCAACCTTTGAGAAAATGACTTGAATCCATGAGCCTCAGTGTCCTTCAGATTAGAAACTAGATGATGATATTCTGAGATCTGCAGGTTCATAAACCTTAGATATGTCATTTATTTTTAATGAGATTGGCATTGCAGAGAACCCTGAGCTTCACTGGCAAACACCCCTGGAAGTCCAGAAGCAGGCTAGAGACTTCAGAGCTCTTGATTTAGTGGAGTCGCCATGTTTTCAAGGGCCTAGCTCATTTTTTCTTTCTTTGTTCCGCCCACCTCAAGGGTGAGATTTGTCCTAGGCCTAGGTCTCTTAATGGTGGCCAGATAGATGGCTGCCCGCAGCAACAGGGGCAAAACCCTTACTTATTCACACCTGGAAGAAGCGGGGAGAGAAGGCCAGTATTGTTCTACTCATATTTCATTGGTCTGAATGGCTTAGAGCTCTCCATTCCCAACTCAATCACTTACTCAGAATTACAGGTCCTGCAAAAGGCTTGGAGTGATCATCTGGCTGGAAAGGATGTGAGGAGACTACTATAATGTCCTCTAAAACTCAGAGTGAATTGTTTAATTTCTGGTTGGCTATGATTTCTGTGTAATCAGTATGCATACTCAGGAAAGTGAGCCCATAATCTGCAAATATACTTCAAACATAATAACATTTTTGTGAATACTAAATTTAACAATTAATGTATAACTATATATTTCAGAGGCACTTAACTAAATATTTAATGAGTTTTGATATCACCATTTCTTTGTGCATTTAGAAGTCAATACATTTTTTTCAGGTTTAAAATATTCAGGCCCCTGAAAAGCTCTGAGGCTCTAGGCATTGTGCACAATGAATAAAAAGGCCCCAGAGGCAAGACTGGAATGTGAAGGTAATTAAGAAAATCAAAAATGTGATAAACGATTGCATTCTTTGCCTGAAGGAAAACTGTTTATGGGAGAAACAAAATCCCTTAGGAAGGGGGAAGCAAAAATAGAAAAAAATTTCAGTGTGTATCCAGCACCATCCGGGGAAATAAATTTTGACCACTAAAATCAAAGATGTGGGCAGGCACTACTAGAATTGCCTTTTCTCTACTGATATGTCCTTGTAGCAATCTGTACAGCAAAAAAAAAAAAAAGAAAAAATCAAAACTAAAGCCAACAGCAAGAGCAGCAAGGACAGCAAAAATCAAAAGAACTAAAATTCCTTGCTCTCTTGCAAACTGGGTTTTTGTTTGACACAATACGAGGCCAATGAGAAACAAGTCAAAGTCTACTGAAGATTTTTTGAAAAGTCTGCTTTCCTATTATAGATGCCTCCCTCCTCCTCGTTACTTTTCCTTGTTACATTTCTTCCTACCTGGAATGCAGATTTATGGCTGGAGGCGGAGCAGCCATCTTGTGACTATAAAGTGATCATGAATAGTAAAGCCCTACACCAAGGTTATGGTAGAAGGAAAAACAGAAAGCTCCTATAGGTTGGTAGTGTCACAGAGCTACTGCACCGATCAATCCTGGATGGCCAGCCTCTGGATACAGGAGAAAGAAAAACACCTAGCTGATAGAGGTATCTAGCTGGTTTCCATTGTTTGCAGCTGAATAGGATCCTAATTTAATGCAGAAAGCCTCATTGATATGGCAGCATTTAAGTTGTGCTTAAGGATGAACAGGATTTAGATGTGAATTAAAATGGAGAAAGTCATTGAAGCCTGAGTAAACAGCAGCAAAAAGTGCCCAATAAAATAGCAGTTTACCTTATGGGAAAGAAAGAGGGGTCTACATTGTTTATTCCGGTGCAAACAGTTCAAGTGCCACGTGTGACTAGTGCTATCATATGGACAGTGACAGCTTAGAGAGTCTTGAATCTCACATTTAAAATTTTGACCTCTGGAAATTCCCCAGCAGTCCAACGGTTAGGACATCGAGCTCTCACAGCCCAGGGCCTAAATTCAATCCCTAGTTAGGGAACAAAGATCCCACAGGCATTGAGGTGCAACCAAAAATAAAATAAAAATTTGAACTCCAACTGCAGAAGTGTAAATGGGCCATAATTTAATTTCTAAGAAAACTTCTAATATATCCTAAATATTGTTGTATTTTATTTCAGAACGTTATGGTTTATGGTTTTTAGAAGCAAAACCTACAAATATAGTAGATTTTCAAGCTTCTGTGAAACAGTGACACCAGTCATCTGGAATCCAAGTTTGGGATGTCTGCTGAGTCCACTTAACCTTAGAATGTTTCTTCACAAAAACATTTTTTGGGTATTTTAAACAAAAATCAGAAGCCAGTAAGAAAGAAAATAAAATCAACTACTCCAGATAACTAAGATCAACATATTAGCAAATTAACTTCTTGAGCTCTATTACGTATGGATTCTTTTACACAATTGAGATTATACTTTTTATGCTATTCTACATTCTTTTTTAAAAAAACTCTTATGCCTTAAAAAATCATAGTTTTGTATATGTATGTGTATACAGATGGCTAACAAACACATGAAAAGATGCTCAACATCACTCATTATCAGAGAAATGCAAATCAAAACCACAATGAGGTACCATTACACGCCAGTCAGGATGGCTGCTATCCAAAAGTCTACAAGCAATAAATGCTGGAGAGGGTGTGGAGAAAAGCGAACCCTCTTACACTGTTGGTGGGAATGCAAATTAGTACAGCCACTATGGAAAACAGTGTGGAGATTTCTTAAAAAGCTGGAAATAGAACTGCCATATGACCCAGCAATCCCACTTCTGGGCATACACACCAAGGAAACCAGATCTGAAAGAGCCACATGCACCCCAGTGTTCATCGCAGCACTGTTTATAATAGCCAGGACATGGAAGCAACCCAGATGCCCATCAGCAGACGAATGGATGAGGAAGCTGTGGTACATATACACCATGGAATACTACTCAGCCATTAAAAAGAATTCATTTGAATCAGTTCTAATGAGATGGATGAAACTGGAGCCCATTATACAGAGCGAAGTAAGCCAGAAAGATAAAGACCATTACAGTATACTAACACATATATATGGACTTTAGAAAGATGGTAACGATAACCCTATATGCAAAACAGCAAAAGAGACTCAGATGTATGGAACAGACTTGTGGACTCTGGGAGAAGGAGAGGGTGGGATGTTTCAGGAGAACAACATTGAAACATGTATATTATCTAGGGTGAAACGGATCACCAGCTCAGGTTGGGTACATGAGACAAGTGCTCGGGCCTGGTGCACTGGGAAGACCCAGAGGGATCGGGTGGAGAGGGAGGTGGGAGGGGGGACTGGGATGGGGAATACATGTAAATCCATGGCTAATTCATATCAATGTATAACAAAAACTACTGTAATGATGTAAAGTAATTAGCCTCCAACTAATAAAAATTTTAATTAAAAAAAAAAAAAACCATAGTTTTATGTATTTATTCATTTTGGGCTGGGCTGGGTCTTTTTTGCTCCATGGACTTTTCTCCAGTTGCAGCGAGAAGGAGCTACTCTTTCTTGAGGTACCCAGACTTCTCTTTGCAGTGGCTTCTCCTGTGGAGCACAGGCTCTAGGGGGTGTGGATTTCAGTAGTTGCAGCTCCTGGGCTCTAGAGAACAAGCTCAGCAGTTGGGGTGCACGGGCTTATTTGCTCCACAGCATGTGGGATCTTCCTGGACCAAGGACTGAACCTGTGTCTCCTGCATTGATAGGCAGATTCCCATCTACTGTGCCACTAGGGAAGCCCTATTCTACATTCTTAACGTTATTTCAAAAGTACTTTTTTCTGTCATTAATTCTTCTTAAGCATCATTTTCAATGCCTACCTTATTCTATTTCTTCACGTGAATAAATATATAATTTTTATACAATTTTTTGACCATTATCTTAATGTAGACACTTGAGTTGTTCCAAACTTTTTGCTGCTGTAAATAATTTGTCCCAATCATCTTTATACATAAAAATATTCTCACACCTTGGTTTATTTCCTTAGGGCAGATTCTCAGAAGTAAAATTACTGTAATGAAAATTGTGAACACTTCTTAATCTCTTGATATTGATCTGCCAGACTACTTCCCAGGAAGATTTGAATCAATTTACACTCTCACCAGAATTGTGTGAGCATATGTATCCCTCCACACTGTTGCCCACATTCTGTATTAACCTTTAAAAAAAAAAAAAAAAAGCAATGGAGGAAGAGAATAAATGTGGGAAATGGTATTTCAATGTGCTTTAATTTCAGTTAGTGGATTACTAGTTAGAATGGACTTTTTTCCTTTGTTATTTAGTGACTAGTGTTTCTCATCAATTTTATTAACAATATACTTACTTTTTCACACTCTAAAAAACTTTATTTATTTTTATTTATTTTTATTGTGCTGGGTCTTTGCTTTGTGGGCTTTCTGTAGCTGCAGTGCATGGGCTTCTCATTGCAGTGGCTTCTCTTGTTGGAAAGCATGAGCTCTGGGGTGCACGGGCTTCAGTAGTTGCAGAACATGGGCTCGGAAGCTGTGACTCCGGGCTCTAAGGTGCAAGCTCAGTAGTCTGGTGAACGGGCTTAGTTACTCCTTGGCATGTGGGGTCCTCCCAGACCAGGGATCGAACGTGGGTCCCCTGCACTAGCGGGCGGACTTTTTACCACTGAGCCACCAGGGAAGCTCTTGTCACACTTTTTAAAAAGCATTTTCCAGTGTGCTTACCTTCTATATGTTTCCTTTCTTAAAAAAAAATCAGGTTTATTATGGTATATTTTACATATTGTAAAATCCCCCCCTTTTTGTATAAACTTTTATGAATTTTTACAAACACATGAAGTAGGGTAACCTCAATTTATAAAATATTTCCATCACCTCCAAAAAATGTCCCCACAGCCTTTTTTAAATTTTTCAAAAAATTCTTTAATTGGAGGAAAATTGCTTCACAATGTTGTGTTGGTCTCTGCTGGTACAAAAGTGCGAATCAGTCATAATTATCTGTGTATCCTTTTCCTCTTGAGCCTCCCCTCCCCCTCCTTCCCATCACTTGGGGTCCTCGCAGACGCCCAGGCTGGGCTCCACGTGTGGCATAGCAGCTTCTCATTAGCTAGCTATTTACACATGATAGTGAATATATGTCAATGCTACTCTCTCAATTCTTCCCACCCTCTCCTTCCGCAAGTCCACTGTCTACATCTGCTTCTCCATTCCCTCCCTTCAATCCCTGTGTCCTTTTGTAGTGAACTCATCTCTACACTTCTCCAGCCTCTAACCCATGGCAACCACTCATCTGTTTTCTATCTCTATAGTTTTGCCTTTTCCAGAATGTTGTATAAAGAAATCATGCAGAATATAACAATTAGAACCAGACACGAAACAACTGACTGGTTCCAAATTGGGAGAGGAGTACGTCAAGGCTATACATTGTCACCCTGCTTATTTAACTTACATGCAGAGTACATCATGCAAAATGCCTGGCTGGATGAAGCACAAGCTGGAATCAAGATTGCCAGGACAAATATCAATAACCTCAGATATGCAGATGACACCGCCCTTATAGCAGAAAGTGAAGAGGAACTGAAGAGCCTCTTGATGAAAGTGAAAGAGGAGAGTGAAAAGGCTGGCTTAAAACTCAACAATCAAAACACTAGTACTATGGCATCTGGTCCCATCACTTCATGGCAAACAGATGGGGAAACAATGGAAGCAGTGACAGACTATTTTCTTGGGCTCTAAAATCACTGCAGATGGTGACTGCAGCCATGAAATTAAAAGACACTTGTTCCTTGGAAGAAAAGCTGTGACAAGCCTAGACAGCATATTAAAAAGCAGAGACATAACTTTGCCAACAAAGGTCTGTCTAGTTAAAGCTATGGTTTTTCCAGTAGTCATGTATGGATGTGAGAGTTGGACCATAAAGAAAGTTGAGCACTGAAGAATTGATGCTTTTGAACTGTGGTGTTGGAGAAGACTCTTGAGAATCCCTCGGATTGCAAGGAGATGAAACCAGTCAATCCTAAAGGAAATCAGTCCTGAATATTCACTGGAAGGACTGATGCTGAAACTGAAGCTCCAATACTTTGACCACCTGATGCGAAGAACTGACTCACTGAAAAAGACACTGATGCTGGGAGAGATTGGAGGCAAGAGGAGAAGGGGACGACAGAGGATGAGATGTTTGGATGGCATCTCTGACTCAATGGACATAAGTTTGAGCAAGCTTCAGAGGGTGGTGATGGACAGGGAAGCCTAGCGTGCTGCAGTCCATGGGGTCTCAAAGGTCGGACACGACTGAGTAACTCAACTAAACTGAACAGTCTTTTAGTCTGGCTTCTTTCAGTTAATATAGGGCATTTGAGATATTCATCCATGTTATTGTGTATGTCTGTAGCTTGTTCCCTTTTTATTGCTGAACAACATGTATGGAATCCCATATTTTGTTTCTCCAAATACTAGTTGAAGGACATTTGCATTATTTCCAGATTTTGTCAATAACAAGTAGAGCCACTATAAACATTCACATGTAAGTGTTTGAACACAAATTTTCATTTCTCTTGGGTAAATATTTCAAAGTGGGATCACCAGGCTATAGGGTGAGTGAATGTTTAACTTTATAAGAAAACCACCAAACTGTTTTCCAGCATGGCTTTACTATTTTGTATTCCTATCAAGAATGCAGGAAAATTTCCTTTGTTCCATATCTTCACTTGTCCTCAGTATTGCCAGTTTTGTTTGTAGTTTTTGTTTTTTCACTATGCCACATGGCTTACAGGATCTTAGTTCCCTGACCAGAGACTGAACCCAGGCCCTTGGCAGTCAGAGCATAATGTCCTAGCCACTGGATCACCAGGGAATTCCCTGTTTGGGGGATTTTGTTTTGTTTTGGGGTATTGCTTTTTAGCCATTGTAATAGATGTGTAGTTGTATTTCATTGAGATTTTAATTTGCATTTCCCTGAGTAATGCAAAAAACAAATAAATAATGCTTAATGCAATAAATGTCCTAAAGAAATTAAGTTTTGAACTCACATATAGTGACCTTTTCGTTTATTATTGTTCTACTGTTTTTTAGATTAGAAAGTTCTTTCCCAATGAGAAATCAGAAGAAAATTCAACTGTATTTTTAGGGATTAAAAAAAATATATTTTCTCTAAATGATCCATATTTTAAATCCATATTTAGTTGTATGATAGTGACAAGTATCTATATTCACTTAAAAAAAAGACTGGTCAGATTTCTCTATAACCTCTATGGACTAATCCATTCATCCTTTTATTTGTAAATCCTCCTTTATAGGATCTGCTCCTCGGATATCAGACTTCCATTTTTCTACCCATCCATCCATTTAACAATTGCCTATTAAGCCCTTGTTCTGTTCTTGGCCCCATTGTAAGTTCTGGGAATACAATAGTGGACTAAACAATAAAGACCCCTGATTTCTTGGTGCTTACATTCTAGTCAGGGGAGATGAGTGATAAACAAATTAACAATTGTATAGTATTTTTGGTGATAGTAAATGCTAAGAAGGAAAATAAAGCAGGGTAAAGGTCATGTAATGACCAGCAAGTGCCATTTGGAGATCACCGTTTCTGAGAAAGAAGTGTTTGTGACCAGAATGTATCAGCGTTGTGAAACAAGGAGATATCTAGAGGAGCATCGCAGGCAGAGCCACCTTGAAGTGTGAAGACTGCGTGTCGGAAATGAGCTTGACGTGTTGGGGAAGAAGCAAGGAGGCTACTGTGGATGAAGCGAGGTGCTGGGGATGGAGCATGAAGACGAGATGAGAGGGCCCGAGAGGCACAAGACGCAATGATCCCTGTAGGCAATGAATGCTGTGAAGCAATCAAAGCTACTGGAAGATTTTGAGCAGAGGGGTGATGTGACCTGACTGACATTTAAAAAATAACACTCTGGCTACTTTCTGGACAATAGCTTAATACATTTAATTTAAATATAAATAAAAATTAATTTATTGTAAGACAAATAACAGCAGAGTCGTACTTGAATATAACCCAAAATGACCAAGGAGGTACACTGTCCACAGTGTGGAAAACACTGGCTTTATTGGTTATTGCTAGTATCCAGGCAACAATTCTTACAAGATTCTCTCATGACAGCCATTTTCTTGAACTTTCTTAATCACGGAAAGAATTTTCCCACTAATTCTTCAACAGGGATTTCTCTGCTCCCTAGTCTTCAAGCCTAGTTACAGGGCTTCATGATTTCCAAGGTTATTGTACATCTGTGATTACAACAGAACACTGGGGAACTCGCCTCAGAAAGCTCTGGAATTCTGAAGCCAACCAGAGGTATGCGAGCCTCCATTACTGACTCAATTGTGTGCTGAGAGCTGGGATCTAGAGAGAGAAGGACAAATAACCACAGATAAACTATCTTGAAGGCACAGTCATCTCCATCACAGCACCTGTTTTTTTTGCCAGCAAGCAGTTTAGAGAATTGTTGTGATTCCACATGGGCTAAGAGAATCTCCATCAATAGTCTTATGATCCAAAAGCAGGATTTAAAAACTCCTTTCCTACCTAACTGAATGATCTGGGAAAAACTATCTTTTTTTGAAGAAGTAATATACTCACTTGATAAAAAATACTCAAATAATATGAGAGTATACAGTGAAGAGTTTAAAATGGGAAGTATGCACACATGGTTATGAATGAGTTAGTATGGAATGTTTCTGGAAAGACACACAAGAAATTATTCACAGTGGTTTCCTCTGCAGAGGGGAACAACAGGAGTCTGAAGCAAGGAAAATTATGAAGACTTACTTTTCACAAACTCTTCTACTTTCTCCATTTTTACTGGATTTTTTATTATGTGTATACATTAATTTTCAATGAAAACAAAGTAACTGAAAGCAGTACAAAAATGACACTTGTTTCTATCACTCACATGAAGATCCTAGAAGCTCACACTGCGAAGGCATTCAGCTGGGTACCTCAGTTCTAGCCAGAGTGAAAGAGTGTCCACCTGACCCTCAGCTTCCTAGGTACTACAGAGCCAGAAGTCCCCGCACTCCCTCCTAGAGATAGAACCCTAGCCTTGCCTGAAATGGGATGGGGAAGTTCAGTTTGAATCCCAACTTCCAGACTCACTGTGGGACAAACAGCAAATTGCTTAAGTACTCTGAGCCTCACTTTCATCATCTGTGAAATGGGGGAAATTATACCTGCTGGTGGTTGTTTTTTTAGACTGAAATATAGGCTTCCCTGGTAGCTCAGCTGGTAAAGAATCTGCCTGCAGTGCAAGAGACCCTGGTTCGATTCCTGGGTTGGGAAGATCTGTTGAAGAAGGGATAGGCTACCCACTCCAGTATTCTTGGGCTTGCCTGGTGGCTCAGCTGGTAAAGAATTCTCCTGTAGTGCAGGAGACCTGGGTTCACTCCCAGGGTTGGGAAGATCCCTTGGAGAAGCGAATCGCTACCCACTCCAGTATTCTGGCATGGGTCGCAAAGAGTTGGACAGGACTGAGTCACTTTCACTTTCACTATCATAGTTGATTTACAATGTTGTGTTTCATATGTACAGCACAGTGATTCAGTTATATACATTCTTATTCAAACTTTTTCCCCTTATAGATTATTCCAAAATATTGAGTTCCCTGTGCTATACAGTAGGTCCTTGTTTATTTTATATATCATAGTATATATATATGTTAATCCCAAACTCCTAAATTATCCCTCCATGGTAACCATAAATTTGTTTTCTATGTCTGTGGATCTATTTCTGTTTTGTAGATAAGTTCATTTGTATCTTTTTTAAAAATTAGATTCCACATGTAAGTGATATATAATATTTGTCTTTGCCTGACTTACTTCACTCAGTATGGCAATCTCGAGGTCCATCCACATTGCTGCAAGATGGCGCTATTTTGCTCTTTTTTATGGCTAAGTAATGCTCCATTGTGTACACCACATCTTTTTGTCAATTCATCTGTCGATGAACAGTTACTGCTGGTGACTTTTTAATGATAGGGCTTTTCTATGTGCAAAGGAACACTCCTAATTACTTGGATTTTAATTAATACTCATTATGTTGAAAGCTTTCATTTTTAAATCTTTAAGCACAATTCATAGTAGTACTTTTACACAGTATTTTATGCTACTGTATATTAGACTGTATCATTTTATAAATCAAATGGAACTAATTATTTAATTAATATTTAGTTCATTCATAAATTTAATAAATGAAAATTTCTTAAAAGGCCAATACCTCCTACATGATTAACCAGATTCCTTTAGATATTTCAAATATGACTTTGCTACATTTTATTCTCTCCAACACCTCAAATATTTCACAGCACAGACTTGTAAATCTCACAAACAAAATCTTTTTGAGAGTTTAAACAATTAGTTAATAGATCAGACTTAAAATTGAATCATCACCTTCTCCTAAGCATATCAAATATCTTTTTAAAAAATCATATATATAAAACAGCCCAAGGATTTAAAAAAAAACTTGCTACTAAACAATTCACACAAAAATATTACTAGCTAAAGATTTTAAAAATTTTAAATCCTTTTCTGGGGTTTTACTCACTACCACTGTAGGTCAGCTGAGATTACTCAATTGAAAAAGAATCAGAATTCAAACCCATGTCTTGTATTGTTATTGTGCCCCACTTTGTTTCTTAATTTTAAATGTCTGTTGACTCCCATCCTGTGGCATTTTTATGAACTATATGAGGGTTAAATGTGATAATTTATGTATCAATCCTTACCTAATATTCAAACACCAGAAGTATTCAGTTATTCATCACAACTTAGAAAGGAAGTGGAAGAAGACTGCAGATAGCCTCTCAATATTGTTCTCCTCTTCCTTATAACAAAACCTAATTTTTGTCTGGTCACCAGGCATGCATGAGTGCACTCAGTCGTGTCTGACTCTTTTGCGACCCCATAGCCCACCAGGTTCCTCTGTTCAGGGAATTTTCCAGGCAAGAACACTGGAGTAGGTTGCCAGTTCCTACTCCAGGGGATCTTCCGGACTCAGGGATCCAGGTGTCTCTTGCGTCTCCTGCATTGGCAGGCAGAGTCTTTACTGCTGGGCCACCTTACATCCAGCTAATAGATTACATTTGTCAGCTTCCCTTGCAGCTGGGTGTGACCATGTGACTAAGTTCTGGCCAATCAGATGGGAGCAGAAAAAAGGTGCACCTGTAGAAAGTATCAGTAGACGCTTCAGTCTCCCCTTCTACTGATTCAAATAAGGAGCCCCAGCAGCCATCAAGTGCCACAGCCCAAGGATGACGGACATACTAAGCTGGAAGGAGTTCTGGCACCTGGTGACTGCAGAACAACATGCAGCTCCTAGACTGACTTTCTACAGATTTCTTTAATTTCTTTTAAAAATTTGTATTCATTTACTTCCTTTTAGCTGTGCGGTGTCCTCATCGCTTGTGCAGGCTTTCTCTAGTTGCAGCAAGTGGGCTTCGTGGGTTTCTCACTGTGGCACGTGGGATCTTCCTGGACTAGAACACGTGTTCCCTGCACTGGTAAGCAGGTCCTTAAAGACTGGACCACCAGGGAAGTCCTAGATTTATTTTAAATGAAAAGAAAATAAGTTTCTATCTTGTTTAAGCTCTTATTTTTTAGGACTCGATGACTCATAGCCAGACTTTATCCTATTGCCCTACCTTTCTCCATATCAGAACCCTGCCTTACGAGTTAGAAAATCAAGAATGTCACATATATTAGATACATGGACCCATTCTTTATAAAATACATATTTTTCAGTTGTTGCCACATTAGGGTTGTAGGTTTTTCAATTTCTCTTTTATAATATTTTACAAATGAGAATTTATCTTTCATAAGATCAAACTGTTAATTTAAGGAATATTTAAAACATCTCTAGAAGAAAATAAGTAATGTAAATCAGTGCTGCCCTATGCCAGAGTCTGTGTAAGACGTGGGCCCCTCTGAGGTGCATGAGGCAAGCCTGGGGCTCTCAGCTGAGTTAATTCACTGGAGTCTCGGGGATGCTAGTCAGTTTCTTCTCACCTCGGGGCCCTCCCAGCCTCCCCCACACCTCACACTGCCAGATGGGCTCTCCTCACCCATTATTCCCAAAGCAGCTTGGCAGAAATATAACAAGAGTTTGGAGCTTTTCTTTCATTTAGCACTTCAAATATTTGAAATTGTACGGGATGACTCAATTCCAGGAAACTTCAGACATCCTGTGACACTTGTTCACTGAGGTGTTAAAAAAAAAAGACCTACTCCAGGGTCTTAGGGAAAGATGTGAGCAAGCCAGCTTGTAGGAGGCAAGCACAAAATGTAACTTCAGAAGAGAGGCTCTTTCATTGCCTTGTGGTTTGTGATGCCGGGCTTCCCTGCCCACTCCTGCAGTGTTCTCTAGGCCCAGCCCTATGTGCTGGGCTCCGGAAAGGCCCTGCCACTGGCTTCCCCACGGCAACTGGCTCGCACGCTCCTCCAAAGGCTGTTATGAATGTCTGTTTAATTATAAACTCTTTCAAATCCTTTGAGGGGAATATTTACTAATGCTGATGAAAGCCTCAGTACAAGCCTTTACTTCTCTTAACTATCCTTCAAAGTAGGCTTTGTGAGACCCATTTTACAGAGGAGAAAACGGAAACTCAGAGGTTAAGAAGACTTAACCAGGGTCTCAAAGCAAATACTCACTGGAGTTGTGCGTTAATCTCAAACTCAGGCAGTTTTTTCTACTGCCTCGCTCAGCCATGCCAGAAAGGAACTGGATTATTAATGTCACTTGTTTCCAGCAAAAGGGAAAATTCACAGGCTTTGGAATAAGACCTGGGTTTAATTCCAGTTGGCTATTTCTGAGTTGTGTGACCCGGGGCAATGTATTTAAATTTGGTTCTCCCATCTGTAAAATGGAATAATAATAGTACCTACTTTAGTAGGACTATTAGGAGAATGTAAAAAAAGATCGGCACATGCTAGGTACTGGATGAATAGAAGCAATGATACTCTTTTGTTCTTATTGTTGCTTTTTTAAAAAATTAAAGTACAGTTGACTTAAAATGTGTTAATTTCTGCTGTATAGCAAAATGATTTAGTTATTACATATATATATACGTTATTTTTAAATATTTTTTTCCATTATGGCTTATCACAGGATATTGAGTATAGTTCCTTGTGCTATGCAGTAGGACCTTGTTGTTTATCCAATGATGGCTTTTTTTTCTTTTATTTATTTTTTTCTTTTTTTTTTTTTTTTTTTTTTTTGTAACCAAAACTTTAATCCCAAGGATTCTCACAAAACATATTACAAATGACAGCATGAAAAAAGAATCTTGCACAGTAACTCAGTTCAGCTCTACAATGTACCCTTAAACAGGCAGGACATTTGTTATCTTGAGTATCTCAGATTTCCAAATAAAGAACGTTACAAAGAGCTATGTATTCATATACAGCAATCACAGAAGGAACTTACAACCTAAAGCAAAGGTAAACTAACTTCCTTGAAACTTCTTAGATTCTACACCAACTGGACAACCTTTTGTCCAGTGTGAAGACTAGTGGGATTTTTAAACCTCTAATCTGGTTTAAGGGTGAAGCTTTAATTTTTCCAGCTGGTTTCTGAGTTCACAGCAGCTTTTAAAAACTGCTTAACTACAGCTACATACCATATCCCAGCTATGTTGAAAAAAATATTCCAATTTTTGCCAGTTTTTATTTCCATAATGTTACAAACATTGACTTTAGCTGGGCAGGAGTTAAGAGGTTTATTTATCAGCCTATGCAAGACCAAAATTCAAAGCAAATTAAATTCTGCTTAAGGGAACATTGTAAAGTAACAATTCTTGATATTACATGCCCCATATGATCCATTTCAAACCATAGAGAATTACACCTTTGTGTCATTGTTCCAACAAACAAATGTGAACAGCTAAAACATTTTAAAAATGCACCAAGCTTATGAAGTCTCAAACAAAACTTGAATTTTCTGTACATACTCCTGTCAAATGAAGTTATTTCCTGTACACCACTCCTCTTGCAAACTTGTCTTCTATTTCCTTTCATTTGACCTAGATCGGCTACGAGACCTAGAGAAAGAGCGGGACGGCTTGTGATTTCTCTCCCGCGACAGTGATCTCTCTCTTCTCCTATCTCTAGAAAGGGACCTGCTCCGGCTGCGGGAGAAGCTTCTCCGTCTTGGAGATCTGCGTCGAGGTGGAGGACTCCTCCTCCGATAATCATCTCGAGGGCGACGACCCCAAGAAGGAGGTGGGCCACGATTACGACTTCTCTTTTCACCATTCGATAGTTCCACTCTTACTCGGCAGCCACACAGTGTTCTCCCATCTAGCTCTCGGACAGCATCAGCTGCATCTCGGGGATCTTCAAATTCAACAAAAGCAAAGCCGGGAGGGTTTCTAGCAACCCACACACTTCGGAGTGGTCCGTAATAGCCAAAAGCTCGTTCCAATTCAGTCTTATTACCATTGTTTCCAAGATTACCTACATAAACTTTACAGTCCAATGGACAGGAATCACGATGCATTTCGAGATCTTGGGTTAGAAATGCGGAGGTCCAAATCCACAGAACCTAGGCTAGGTCTTCTCAGTTCCCTCCCGCCCACCGTTCCGGATGCTCTCGCACACCCGGCGTCCACGAAATGGCTTCTTTTTTTCTTTTAATGACAGTTTTTTAAAATTATTCTTCAAGATGATGGCTGAGTACCTAGAATATGCCAGGCCTAGGAGTTTCACTATCTTTTAAAATTGCATTAGAGAAATAGAAATTTATTTTTTCTACATTTACTTGCCAAGACTGTTCCAGGGGCTCGGGGTCCTGAAGCTTACATTCTATTGAGGTGGGGGGAGAAGCAATAAGTATAATAAATAAGTTAACTATATAGCATATTGAGCAATAGTAAATGCTGTGGGAAAAAGAAGTTGACAGCGGAGGAACACGTCGCAGTGAGGTCATGGCCAGCCTCAGTGAGAAAGTAAGATTAGAACAAAACTTTGAAGGAGAGGAGTGAGTCAGTCAAGCAGACATCTGAGAAAAAAGAAAAAAGTGGATTTACTGTGAAGCTGAAATTTCAGATCCATAACTTGGGGGCTGCCCCTTCAAGAATTTGGATCTAATTTTTATTTGTAATTTTTAAACAAAGGTCACAAAGCTGTATGCATGTTGGCATTTATCCTGCAGAAAAGTATTTCCAGCAGAAGAAACAGAGCAAAGCCTGTTAGGTGAGCCCACCTGCCTCCTCAAGGACTAGCAAGGAGACCCCTGCGGCAAGAGCAGGATGAGCTGAGGAGGTGGGAGGAGGCGGATAGATCATGCAGGGGTTTGGTGGCGGCTGTAAGGACTTTCGCTTTTGTGAGAAGCCACTGGGGGCATTGAGCAGAGTTGTGACATGACCCAATTTATACTGCGAAGCATTGTTTTGCCCAGTACATAGAGCAGAGAGAAGTGAATGTTTGGGAGTCCATGGCAGAAATCCAGGGGAGAAAGATGATGGTGGCTTGGACCAATATGGCAACAATGATGTCAAAGAAGTTGACTTCAAAGTATACTTCAACATACTTTGAAGGTCAAGTCAACAGGATTTCCTGGTGGAGTTGTGATGGGCTGTGAAGAAGAGCAAGAATATTTAAAGTAGTGAGGTAGCATAAGATCACCAACCAAGTGAGCCTAGAGAGGGAAGAGGACCAAATTTTGAGGCAAGACACATGCTAACTTTTCAACAAAAAAGTTTGAAAGCTCTGGCCTCAAATTTGATTGGGGTAATTCAGATAAAAGTTGAGATTTAATTCCTTCAACAGTCCTTTGTAATTTAATTGTCCTTATTGTTTAATTTAATAAAACTAAGGTGGGTGTGAGGCCTAATTTTCCTCTCCCACTCTGTGAAATTCAACTAAGAAGATGTATTATATTAGGTCAAAGAAAAAAGGCATCAGAATTGGAGTTTACAGTTAAGGGTTGTAGTCCCAGGCTACAGCTAATGGGACCATGAGCAAGTCACTTAAACCCCCTGTAATTGATCTCCACATGTGAGATGAGATGATTGGAATAAATGTCCCTTCCCCTTCTATTTTTATATATATATTTTTTTTTTTCTTGGCCACAGGCACACAGCCTGTGGGATATTAGTTCCCCAACCAGGGCTCAAACCCAAGCTCCCTGCTGTGGGAATATGGAGTCTTAACCACTGATCTGCCAGGGAAGTCCCAGTACTTACATTATTATTTCTGAGATGAGTCTATAATTGGCAAGATTTCTTGTTTTGTTTGTTTTGTTCTTGATATAGTATAAGGAGGATAATTTGAGCAGAAACAACTTGACGCATACTTTCTCTCCCTGACACCCGTCTTGGTCTGCATAACCTGGACCAAATTCTTCCATCAAAACGGAGTCACAACACTGTAAACTCCTACATCTCCTGCATTGGCAGGCAGATTCTTTACCACTAGTGCAACCTGGGAAGCCCATACCCCAATATAAAATAAAAATTAAAACAAAACTGAGAACACAGTCCTCTCTCTGTGGGATTCCTCCTGCGAAGGAATGGCAGGGAACACACTAAGCAATTCCTGCTCAGGAAGGGATGTTTCACTGGCCTGCCAACCTGTGACTACCCTGCAGGTATTTCATCAGATTTTTTGCCTTAAAGAGAATTCAGCGCTGAAGCCAGTAGCAGCAGCTCACCTGTGTGTTGGATCATGAAGCCCCTTGAGAATCTGATGCAACAGCTGGTCTATCAGGTCAACAGGAAAGATATCATTGCCAGTAAATATTAGAGATGGAACCATCATCCTGTAATAAATGAAGATAGAATTTAAGAGACTTGCCCTAAGCCTTGCTGTTGCTAAATGGTGACGTCAGACCTAAAATCTAGATCTTGACACTTGACCAATGTTCTTTCCATTATACAGTGTGTGCCTTGATGAATTTTAAATTTCCCCTATTTTCCTACAAAGATAGTTTTTAAAAATATTTGCAGGGGCATGTCATGTTTTGTTCTTAGTTCAGTTCAGTTTGGTTCATTTGCTTAGTCATGTCCGACTCTTCGCAACCCCATGTATTGCAGCACCCCAGGCCTCGCTGTCCATCACCAATTCCTGGAATTTACTCAAACTCATGTTCATTGAGTTGATGATGCCATCCAACCATCTCATCCCCTGTCGTCCCCTTCTCCTCCTGCCCTCAATCTTTCCCAGCATCAGGATCTTTTCCAATGAGTCAATACTTTGCATCAGGTGGCCAAAATATTGGTGTTTCCACTTCAGCATCAGTCCTTCCAATGAATACTCAGGACTGATTTCCTTTAGGATGGACTGGTTGGATCTCTTTGCAGTCCAAGGGACTCCCAAGAGTCTTTTCCAACACCACAGTTCAAAAGCAGCAATTCTTCGGTGCTCAGCTTTCTTTATAGTCCAACTCTCACATCCATACATGACCACTGGAAAAACCATAGCTTTGACTAGACAGACCTTTGTTGGTAAAGTAATGTCTCTGCTTTTTAATATGCTGTCTAGCTGGTCACAGCTTTTATCCCAAGGAACAAGCGTCTTTTAATTTCATGGCTGCAGTCACCATCTGTTTCCCCATCTATTTGCCATGAAATAATTGGACCAGATGCCATGATCTTAGTTTTCCGAATGTTGAGCTTTAAGCCAACTTTTTCAGTCTCCTCTTTCACTTTCATCAAGAGGCTCTTTAGTTCTTCTTCACATTCTGCCATAAGGGTGGTGTCATCTCCATATCTGAGGTTATTGATATTTCTCCCAGAAGCCTTGGTTCCAGCTTGTGCTTCATCCAGCCCAGCATTTCTCATGATGTACTCTGCATATAAGTTAAATAAGCAGGGTGACAACATACAGCCTTGACGTACTCCTTTCCCAATTCCATGTCCAGTTCTAACTGTTTCTTCCTGACTGGCATACAGATTTCTCAGGAGGCAGGTCAGGTGGACTGGTATTCCCATCTCTTTTAGAATTTTCCACAGTTGGTTGTGATCCACACAGTCAAAGGCTTTGGCATAGTCAATAAAGCAGGAGTAGATGTTTTTCTGGAACTCTCATGCTTTTTCGATGATCCAGTGGATGTTGGCAATTTGATCTCTGATTCTTCTGCCTTTTCTAAATCCAGCTTGAACATCTTGAAGTTCACTGTTCATGTACTGTTCAAGTCTGGCTTGGAGAATTTTGAGCATTACTTTACTAGTGTGTGAGATGAGTGCAATTGTGTGGTAGTTTGAGCATTCTTTGGTGTTGCCTTTCTTTGGGATTGAATGAAAACTGACCTTTTCCAGTCCTGTGGCCACTGCTGAGTTTTCCAAATTTGCTGGCATATTGAGTGCAGCACTTTCACAGCATCATCTTTCAGGATTTGAAATAGCTCAACTGGAATTCTATCACCTTCACTAGCTTTGTTCGTAGTGATGCTTCCTGATGCCCACCTGACTTCACATTCCAGGATGTCTGGCTCTAGGTGAGTGATCACACCATCATGATTATCTGGGTTGTGAAGATCTTTTTTGTACAGTTCTTCTGTGTATTCTTGCCACCTCTTCTTAATATCTTCTGCTTCTGTTAGGTCCCTACCATTTCTGTCATTTATTGAGCCCATCTTTGCATAAAATGTTCCCTTGTTATCTCTAATTTTCTTGAAGAGATCTCTAGTCTTTCCCATTCTATTGTTTTCCTCTGTTTCTTTGCATTGATCACTGAGGAAGCCTTTCTTATCTCTCCTGGCTATTCTTTGGAACTCTGCATTCAAATGGGTATATATTTCCTTTTCTCCTTTGCTTTTCACTTCTCTTCCTTTCTCAGCTATTTGTAAGGCCTCCTCAGACAGCCATTTTGCTTTTTTCATTTCTTTTTCTTGGGGATGGTCTTGATCGCTGCCTACTGTACAATGTCATGAACCTCCATCCATAGTTCTTCAGGCACTCTGTCTATCAGATCTAATGCCTTGAATCTATTTCTCACCTCCAGTGTATAATCATAAGGGATTTGATTTAGGTCATATCTGAATGGTCTAGTGGTTTTCCCTACTTTCTTCAATTTAAGTCTGAATTTGGCAATAAGGAGTTCATGATCTGAGCCACAGTTAGCTCCCAGTCTTGTTTTTGCTGACTGTATAGAGCTTCTCCATCTTTGGCTGTACAGAATATAATCAATCTGATTTTGTTGTTGACCATCTGGTGATGTCCATGTGTAGAGTCTTTTCTTGTGTTCTTTGTTCTTAATAGCATTATTACTCACGTACCATCATAATCAACCATTAAAAGGTTACAATCCAATGGTCTTTAGTACAGTCATAGACATGTGCAACCAACACCACTGCCTAATTTGAGAATATTTTGTTACCCCAAAGGAAACCCCATACCTATTATCCTTCATTCTTATTATCCCCACCCCCAGCCCTCAGCACCCACTAACCTACTTTCTATCTCCATGAGTTTGTCTATTCTGGACATTTTATGTAAATGGAATTATGTAATATATGAGGTTTTGTGACTGCTTCTTTCACTTAGAATAATGTTTTCAAGGTCCATCTGCCCTGTAGCACACATCCAAATAATATTTCATTGCAGGTAATATTTCATTTGCCCATTCATCAGTGGATGCACATCTTGGCTTTTTCCACTTTTTGACTATTGTGAATAATGGTACTGTGAATACTGTACTAGTTTGTGTGGACTTTTTTTTTTTCTCTTGGTTTATACCTAGAATTGCTGAGTCATGGGATAAGTCTGTGATTAACATTTTGAGAAAGCGCCAAACTATTTTCCCAAGTGGTTACATCATTTTATATTCCTATTAGCAGTGTATACAGCTTTAAATTTTTCCACATTCAAGTCAACACCATTATTGTCCTTTTTAACCATAGCCATCCTCTAATAAACATGGTGACAAATGTTGTTAGTCGCTACCACATTGGACAGAGTGGAACCAATTAGTCAGGGATTACAATGTAACTCAAAGTCAGATCATGAATTCAACTCTCATTTTATTCCCCAGCCAACACTTAATGAACCTTTACTAAGTGACATTTACTATACTAAGCACCATTTTATATTATTTCATTTAATTCTCTCAATACCACCAGCAATAGCTACCATTTCTGGCTCACTGGTTTAGAAAAGTTAACTTGGCTTGACTTTGTGGCCAGTGAGTGGCAAGTCATTTAGCCCCTGAAATGAGATATTTAATCATCACACTATCCTGCTAAATATTTCATTCAGCAGGTTTGCTTCTCCAAAATGAATGTAACCACTCATTACTTTTCAAATTTTTACCTTCACTATACCTCCTCTCTAAGGCTTCCCTAGTGGGTCAGTGGTAAAGAATCTGCCTGCAATGAAGGTGACAGGTGACAGGTTTGATCCCTGAGTTGGGAAGATCCCCTGGAGGAGGAAATGGCAACCCACTCCAGGATTCTTGCCTGGAGAATCCCATGGACAGAGGAGCCTGGCAGGCTACAGTCCTTGGGGTTGCAAAGAGTCCGGACATGACTAAGAAAGCACATGCATTCCTCCTGTCTGTGCCTCCCACTGATACCTGAATAGTTATTCTCAAACGTGGGTAATAGAATCACCATCTTCAATATGCTTCGTTAGCCTTACAAGTGTTTCTTATATAACCCCAGATTTGGGAATCACTGACTCTGTTAGAGTTGAGTGTAGCTGCAATGAATAGAAACAGTGCCATGAACAAGTGAGAAGTTTATTCTTCTTATCCATTAAGGAGTCCAGAGATAGCTGGTCAGTCTAGAGTGGGTATCAAGCTCTGCCATATTGGGAACCAGGCTTCATTTACCTTGTTTCTTTGCTTTGCATGGCTTCCATTTCCCCAAAGTCATCTCATTGTCCAACTGGCTGTTGGAGCTCCATCTACTATGTTTACATTCCAGCAGGCAAGAAGGTAGAAGAGGAGAGGAATACATGCATTTCTTTTAAGGATCGTCCAGAAATATTAAGTGGAAGTTAATTATATGAATATAATTGGCCAGAATTTAGAAGTAAAGCCACACTCTGCTACAGGGGGGGCTTTGAGTGGTCGTGTAGTCAGAGAACTATTAGAACTCTTTTATTGTAAAGGAACTAGGAAGAGTAAATATTTGGGACAATTAATCTCTGTCATACCCAGCAAGGAGTAAATTTTTCCTAATTCCACCTCTACTCTTGACCTGAGACCTAAGAGAAATTCTTTCTATGAGAGATTTAGATCCCATAATGAAGGTGGCTAAGGCAGTATTTGTCAAACTTTGTTGTACATGGGAATCACATGGGGATCTCAAAGACTACTGATACTTGGCTTCTACATCCATGGCTCTCTGTGATGGTTCTAACATGCCACAAAGTTTGGGAACAAGACTCTAAATCTTTGACCTTTAACCTAAGATCCACTGCATGTTGACTTGTTTCATTCTATTTGTCCCTTTGAGACCCCAGCAGCTGGACTGATACATATTACTGGTAGCAAGGTTAGGTATTATCAGGGCTTCCCTGGTGGCTCAGATAGTAAAGAATCTGCCTGCAGTGCAGGAGACCCAGGTTCAATCCCTGGGTCAGAAAGATCCCCTGGAGAAGGGAATGGCAACCCACTCCAGTATTCTTGCCTGGAGAATTCCATGGACAGAGGATCTTGGCAGGCTACAGCCCAGGGAGTGGAAAAGAGTTGGACACAACTGAGCAACTAATATGCTTTTCATGATCAAGGTGAATCCATTACCAGTCCTGCAAGGGCATGTCCTCCTGACAATAGCCTGTGACATTTTAATATACAGAGGAAAACATATTTTAATTGTAGCTATATTTGAACACATGTATTATTTCTGTGTGCCTTGAAAATAGCAATTTTGGTCGTGTGTGTGTATGTGTGGCAAGGCTCAGACATGATGGAGTATCATCCTTCAACATTTATATTTCAAACACAAGAACTCATTCAAATCAAATTCAGATGACCCTCTCTGTTTGGCAGTATGTTTGTCATCTAGAAACTCAGAATAGCATTTTAGAGATCCAGACAGTCTGAGCCAGTGGCATCTCAGCCTATTACTAGCTGTCAGATATTTTATCCATTCAAGTCGATAGGTGGGCAAAGGTTATGTTTCTTTGAATTGTTAATGTGGAGGCTTGTCTTCTAAGTTGAGATGTGAAAGGAGGAAAAGAGGAATAAAATGGAAATTTTTCAAAGAAGAAATCTAGACAGGTCATTTCATCCACCTCTTCACCTTCAGAAAGAATGACACTAAAACAATCCAAGCGGATGAGAATCTATACTATTTTTATAGCTCTTAAGTGACAAGATTGCACAACCCCATTCTCCCTGCACCACATTTCATTGTAATAATTTGCAGCTAGGAAATTTTTCTTTGCATCAAAGCCAAGGGCTCTGATGAGGTTAATCCTATTTCCTCCTAGCTGGTCTTCAGTTCAGGATGGGTAACAGCATCCTTTGTGAAATTTTCTCACACACTTGAAAGCTATAATTATGTAAATCTTCAGGTTTCTCTTTTCCAATCTGAATATCCTTCCTTCATACCTATCTGTTACATTGTTTTCAAATGTAATTATCTTCATGGTAATCTCTCAAACATGAGGTTCTCAAACTTGTCTGCACATTGGAATCACCTGGAAAGCTTCAAAAACTACTGGTGCCTGTGTCCCACCTCCAGAGATTGTGATTTAATTGTCTGGGGTATGTCCTGAACTCTGGAATTTTAAAAAGATTTCCAAATGATTTGAAATTGTGGACAAGTTTTTGAACCCCTGTGTGAACCTGCTGCTGGCCTGTTATCCTCCTCTCCTTCCTCCTTGCTATTAGAACCTCAAATAGCAGTGCCAGATTAGGATTCATAATCAGGGAAAAGCAATTTCCATCCCTAAGTACCATTAGAATCATCTGTAGAGCTTTGACATTAGGAATACCTGAACCCCACCAACAAATTAGAACAGTTAGAAGTGGGACTGAGGAACCTTTAACTTTAAAAATGCTCTCCTGGTGTTTCTAATGCATTACCAGGCTTGGGAGCCATTGGTGACAAGCCAGTGGTTCTCAAGGCATTTCCTAAGATCAGCAGTACCAGTGTCACTTGGGAACTTTAAATAATAAAATCCTCAGGTCCTAACCGAGGCTGACTGAATCAGAATCTCAGGGGCTGGCGATGAGCGGTGTTTTAAGCCCTCCAGGTGACTCCAGTGCTTGCTGACATTTGTCAAACACTAGTCTAAGCCAGCTACCGTGAACTCGGGCCCTAATTTCCCAGCCTCACAGCACATGGCCATGTGACCCAGCTCTGTCCAATGATACCTCGCAGAGGTCTGGGAAGAGGTGGCTTCTGGGAAGGCTCTTACTTTCTTGATGCCGGAGAATGGACAAGGCTGGCAGTATGTGTCTGCTTCATCCTTCCTCACCATCTTGAAGGTAGGAGACCCCTGACACTATAGCTGCCATCTAGGAGGCTGCAAGGCAAGCAAACCCAAGGAAAGCCCAACAGAATCTCATAGATCTTGCTCCTGGTTATCGTACATTGCTAACCAATACCCACAGTAGCCCACTTCCATACTTGTAGTCATGGGAAATATAAATTCCTACTTATTGAAGCCATAGGAGGATTTTATAATGGATGCAGCAGAACACTATCCTAACTGATAGAGAACCAGATCTCCCAGTACCATGTACATGGAGAAAACTCAGAATTGGATCCAATATTGGTACTTGAAGCTAATGCTAAATTTAAGGGACTGTCACCTAAGTTTAAAGGATTGTTGCCGTCTATCTAATTCTAAATATTCCTAGCTACATATCAGCATTACACAAAGGAGCTTATTTTAAATGATTCCTGAAGCTCACCCTGATGTTCTGAATTGGAATCGCCCAGATTTGTACTGGGAAACTCTGCAACTTAACAAGTTAACTTCTGCTCCCTGCTGGCCCCAGTCCCCACGTGGTGGCTCAGACTAGGGTGAGGCAGAGAAAGAGTTCAAGGGTGAATTTTAAATAGGCACCCACTCCCAGGGTGGTGCAACTGTGTATCCTACACTTGCAAGCCCCTGAGAGTGAGTGCCTCCTTAAATTTTGTGTCATAGGCACCTCATTTGGTCTCACCCTACTCTCTACTCTGATTCAGATTAGATACTTTAACAGGTGCTGCCTGTCTTTAAGAGGCAACCCCAAATAATCCTTTAAACAAAACCATCAGCTAAATCAACTGAATTATCTAATTTTGCAGTGGTGGTTCCAGCATCATGAAGACACACACGTTTATTTATAAGTTATGCCACGTACAGTTTAATTTCAGTTTGGGGTCTGCATCTCAGTGCCAGGTGACACGAGTTCCCTTCTGAGCTGCAAAATAGCTATAGAGCTGATTGTCTCCACCCCTGTTCACCCACATGAAAACAGAAACGTGATCTTGTGAGACAAAAATTTAATTAACTGAGTCAATGGGTGTCGGATAGCGTGGTGGAGGCAGAGTCCAGGATGGAGGTCCTCCTCTAGCTACAAAGCACTCAAGTATCAGTGACTAGAATTAAAAGTAGAAACTAGTAGGTGTTTGTAAAAATATGTGTCAAGCTTGGCTATTCCTGGTTTCCCCAAAGCATTTTAGGACACATATATGCTGCGGTCTCCCAGAAATAGAAGTGTGGGTAACTCAACCCAAAGTTGTGGTTCCTGCGTGCTGCCCGTGTTGGGTGGTGCGTCAGCAGAATGCATGGGGAGGCGTCTGAGTGGCCTGACATTCGGCAGCTTCCTAAGGATGTCTCCTGAGGCTGAGCAGGGAGGGAGGGGTGCTGATCAGGCACAGGAAGGGAAGTCCCACGTGACTTAGGTTGAGGCAGAGCGTCCGGACTGAAGCTAAGATGGATGTGTTTCAGTCCACGTTTCATGACTCCGGCTTTTGATTTCATAGGTGTACTGATGGCAACAGCTGGTGGCTTGTAGCCGGAGAGCCCTAACCAAGTGAACTATAAAAGGGCCCTCTGTCACATCCGCCTGCCTGCTGCAGAGGCGGCCTTAGATTACCTGTCATCTTGGTGTGGCTGGTAGGCACCCCAGTACCGATCTGGCAAATATTTAACAAGTAGTTGCTAAAAATAATGACTGTACTTCCCTGCCTGATGTACGCTAGAGACTCCGGCTGAGTTCTCTCCGTATGATTGTCTGAGATTTATGGCAGCAGGATTAGATGTCCTCTCTCTCGCTGCGGACGGGGATTAGTTACAATTCTACCTGTGAACAGGAGTTGAGTAACGGCTGTCTTGAGGCTACTTCCCAGCTTCCTGTTCTGACAGTCTTGAAGCGGGCAAGGTAGCACTCAGCAGCCACTGGCAAACTGAGACTGGATTAAGTCAACACTCGAATGTGTCAGAGGGTTTGGAGCGAGCCCAGAATGTGTTTGCTCGCTGGTATGATTGAGAACCCACATGTGGTGCCAGACTCAGCCCGCCCTGCCAGCACCCGGGCATATCTGCAGTGTTCGCTGAAGCCTGTGCTCTTGGTATAGGGGGCCCAGCCGGCTCTGTCTGCAAAGTCACACTCCCAACACAAAGCTTGGATGTTCTGATGAGATGCAGCCAGGCATACAAAGGGAAGAAACAGCATGAGGTATGGGATATGTTTTTAAAATATTTAAGAACTTCAGCAGAGAATGAAGAAAGAAAAATAATAAAAGGGGCTTGAAAGAGCAACTAGGACAGAATCATGATTGTTGAATCTGGATTTGGGGTAAATAGGAATTTATTATTCTGTTCTTTCTGAGTTTGTGTATTGGAACAGTTTCAAGGTGAAAAATGTGTTTAAAGGTTAAATTGTCATGATAAAGATTGTGAACATTGTGGTAAGTTTAATGCATTTTTTTATACACTATTCATTTCTTTCAGGTGACCTCAAGCAACAAGGGGCCAGAACTATGTGGATTTTAATTTGGAATGTCCTTCCTACCCAGCCCTATCCACCTCCTGCTTGGGCTCAGGACCCTTGTTTTTCAGTGAAAAATGACTGGGGCTCAAGAAATCCGAGTTTAGGTTCGATCTGTTCATTGACAGGGAGACCTTAGATAAGTCACTCGCCTGTCCCAGAGCGGCTTGCCTTCTTCTGAGAACTGGGGCTGAGCCTGTGAGAACAACAGCCCCCCAAGTTCTTGGAAGATCAAGTAAAGTGAGATACCCTATGAGGTGTTGAGGAAGTGCTGTTAGTGACAAGAAGAGGTCATGTCAGCATTCCCAGGGCTGTGTGAGAGCTGCCCCAGAGGTGTGTTAAAATTCTGATTCTGGGCCTCCCCCGCAACCTACTGAATCAGGATTTCCAGAGCTGGGGCCCAGGAAATATGTGCGACCGATTTTGCATTGCAGCCTAGTTGGGGCTGGGAAGAGATACTGAATTCAGTAAAAATAGTAGAGGGTCTTTCCCACTTTCAAAACAGAAATAGCTGTTTGGGGGGATTGGTCTTCTTTTGTACCAAGTTATTTTGATGGTTAGGTGCAAGGCCCAGATTTGGGATAATTTCAATGTGGAAAACAGAAAACCAGAATAAACAAGGAGGGGGGAATCTGTACAGGTCTGGAAGACTGAGGTCTTTTTAGCCAGAGCTGGAATGGTTCCCTGGTGGCTCAGTTGGTAAAGAATCTGGCTGCAAAGCGGGAGACCCAAGTTCCATCCCTGGGTCGGGAGTTCCCCTGGAGAAGGGAATGGCAACCCACTCCAGTATTCCTGCCTGGAGAATCCCATAGACAGAGGAGCCTGGTAGACTACAGTCCATGGCGTCGCAAAGAGTCGGACAGGACTGAGCAACTAAGCAACCCTCCTGAGAGGGTCCCAGCCCACTGCAGGAGCCTAGCCTGGGAGAGCCAACCTTCTCCAGTGAGAGTGCCCGGAGTCTCTCCTGTCTAAGGATCCCTGGGTGGCTGGTCCAGACAGCAGGGCCACATGTGGGAGGGTGCCCTTGTGGCCCCGACTCCAGGCCTGTGCCTCCTTCACTGCACGCCCCCGGGACTGGTTGTCCCCCACGCCTGCATCCACCACGCTGGCCACCCCTCTGCGTTCCCCCGCAGCACATTCCAGCACTGGTGAGTGTTTGCTCACAAGCCTCTTTCCTCCCACTTTTAGTTCTCTGAGAATCATTGTTTGTCTCATCTGAAAAGCAACCAAGTCAGTATTTATTAACTGACTTGTGCTGCCTTCGAGGCCTTGTGCTACCGACCTCAGAGGAGACAAACATGAGGAAGAGGGAGCTTTTGCCCTTAAGCCACCAGACTTATGTGGGGAAAGAGGAGATGCTGAGACGAGCACATGGATAGTCCCAACACAAAGGATCTGGCAAGCGCCATGAGTTGTGTGAGTTGTGAAGGGATCTTAAGGAGGGTGGTCACCTTCAAAAGACTTGATGGAGAAAGTGTGGTATTAGAGGTGGGTCTGGAATGGTAAGTAGATCTTCTACAGGCAGAAAAGCATGTGGAAAGTGTCAACACTGGGGGAAGAACAGGAGCAAAAGCATGGTGGTAAGAAAAGGTGGTGTGTGTGTGTGAGTGAGTGAGTGAACGAACGTGTGTTGTTTAGTCGTTCAGTTGTGTCTAACTCTTTTGCAACCCCATGGACTATAACTCGCCAAGCTCCTCTCTCCATGGGATTGTCCAGGCAAGAATACTGGAGTGGGTTGCCATTTCCAACTCCAGGGGGTCTTCTCAACCCAGAGATAGAGCTCGAGTCTCCTGCACTGGCCGGCAGATTCTTTATCACTGAGCCGCCCTGGAAGCCTGTGTATGTGTGTGTGTCTGTGTGTGTGTGCACACACACCTGGAGAAAAACAAGCAATGACATTTAGGCTGGATCCTGGTCTGAATAGGAGACCAGTGGGGCACAGATATAGGCTGGGGCCATTCAGAAGAGGCATTTACTTCAACTTGTTAAATTGAAGGTTTTTGAGAAAAAACCTGATGTGATCCAAGCAGTTGTTTGAGAGCGTTGAATTAGCGACCAGCCTGCAGACGGGAGAGTCAGACAGACCAAGCTGCCTGTGTGGAGAGGATTGGAGAGTAGTGACCCTCAGGATGGGGCAGAGGGCCACCTCATGGTGGTACCCAGAGCCCAGGAAACTCTGGAGTCAGGCTGCAGAGGAGATTTTATAAGGTGTTATTTTAAAAGCTCCAGTTAGTCTGAGGTGAGCCACTCTCTGTCCTACACCTACGGTTGAGGTCTGGAGAAGTCGGCATTTTCCTATCTGACATAAGAAACACAAAATCAAGTTTCCTCCCCAAAGAACTGACTTTCAACATTGCCAATTTCGCCTTCCCCTGACACCTATAGACATTCCACAGAGATCTGCAAAAAAACCCAAAAAACCCAACCAGATGCAGGCCAGGGTACCCTGTCTTCCTTGCGTCTGCAGAGCTTCTGAACAGCCCCGCTTGTGGATGATTTTATGAGCATGCAACAGTCTCCCTCCTCCCTCGACACCCTTCCCCTCCCATAGCTCCTGCCAGGTCTCCCTGTCCCATGGCTCCACCCTCCAGCTCCAAACCACTGTCTCTCACTTCTACCACTGCTGGGACCTTCTGACCACCTCCATGCCCTCTTGTTCTCTCCCTGGACCTGCCCTTCGAGCCACAGACAGACTTCCAGAGCAGTCCTTTTCAGAGTGAAGCAACACTATGTCGCTGTATTCTTTCAACCCTCCGAGGATACTGCTCTGGCCTCCTTGCCACTTGCACACCCACCAAACGTGTGCCAGACTCCAGCCTGGCCCTTGCTGTCCCCTCAGTCTGGGATGCTCTCCCTTGCTTTATGGTTTTGTCAGAATGCCACCTCCTCAGAGCAGCCTCCTGGAGATGCCCTGTCACTCTCTTATCTATTGACCTGCTTCATGGATCTTTGTAGTGGTGATGACGTGAGTATCTGTGCTGTTCATCTGCACCAGCAGGATGTGAGCCCCCTGAGGGTGGCTTTCTGTTTTGCCCATCTTAGTTGGTTCAGGGCCTGGATAAGGGCCAGGTTCTCAAATATTTGTCAAATGAATGAATGTGGAGATCTCTCTAGAAAACACTTTCCTTGGGATTTGCTGCTGTTTCTCAGCTCTCATTTCCTTTGGTCCTTGAAGGTTTTGACTTAACTGAGCACCCTAGACATGCCCTGGACCAGCATGGAGCTAAAGGTTTCTTCTCTTCCATCTCAGACCACTCTTGATAATTTCCCAGACTCCCTAAGTAAATACACCCCCAGATTCACCTTTACCCTCCTCCCTTTCCCTCTGCCTTTCCTCCATCTTCATCTCTTATCTCTTTGCAGATGATGCCTTACTATTTACTTTCAGCCTAGATCTCTACTCATTCTAGTCCTTCCAGTGCCTACTAGACGTGATGGCGCCTCATACTTCATTTAAAATTTTTCTTCCTCCTCCTCCTCACTTTTTGATGCACTGTGTGTTACTAGCACTACTATTTCCTTGGCTCCCAGTTTAGTTAGTCTTAGAGTCCTTTTTTGCATTCCTCCTTCAGACCCTCTTTCCTATGAGTCATCAGTTCTATTGAATCTTCCTTTGAGATGCCTCTTACGTCTCTTCAGCTATTTCCATTCGCGTAGCATCCAACCTCGTATGGTCTTTGCCTCCTGACTAGAAGCAGTTTGACCTCTTTGGTGGTTCCTTTCTGGCTCATCGGCCCCTATTTAAGGCCCTCTCCTTTTGAAATCTGTGCTCCAAGGAGTTACTCCAGGCTCTGAGCCATCAGCCTCACTTCACTGCATTTCCAGTCCAGTTGTAGCTTCCTGCACTGCCCAAGGCTCCTAACTCTGCTCTTAAATGAAAGCCTAGAAGCCACGTAGGCCAGGCCCACTCCTTTCACTGCCTAGACCCAGCTCCTAGCACCTCAGTCCAGTCAGAGGCCTCAGTTCACATCTCCCCAGGCAATGAGGTTTGAAATCACCTCTTCACCAGCACCCACACCCCACTAGTCTCCTCCCCTCATTCCCAGATTCAAATAAAAGAATGATTTTTGAAAGAGTTGCTTTAAGCCTTGGCTACCCTGCTAAGAAATTAATAGCTCTCATGTCTGACTCTTAGTGACCCCATGGTCTGTAGCCTGCGAGGCTCCTCTGTCCATGGAATTCTCTAGGCAAGAATACTGGAGTGGGTTGTCATTTCCTTCTCCAGGGGATCTTCCTGATCCAAGGATCAAACCCAAGTTTCTTGCTTTGCTTGCATTGGCAAGTGGATTCTTTACCACCATGCCTCCTGGGAAGCTCATTTCCTACATAGTGAAGACCAAATACCTCATCTTGGAACTCAAATTCGACTATAATCTACCTTTTCAGCCATAAAATTCCTAAAATAGGCCCCAAGTGCTTAGAGGAGCTGGGAAGGTAATGGAGATGAGTAACACATACATTACAGTAGGGAGTGGTGGAGACAGCAACCTGGAGAATACGTGTGCTGTTTAAAGGGGAGAAGGAACCAGCTGCTGCCATAAGGAAATCTGGGGCCTGCTGGTGCCCAATGTTCCGATGATTCAACAGAAGCTAGAAATCGGAATTTTGAGGCAAAGTTTCCTGAGCTTTTAAATTTTGGCTTTAAAAAAAAATTTTTTTTTTTTTTTTTGGTACAGTGCAAACCATATCTGCTGGCTCAATCCAGCTGCAGAGACACCATTAGAATTTTGCCTTCTGTACCAACAAGTCAGCCAAAAGCTCTGAGCCTACACCTGTGAAAATAGTAATACTAGCGATAAACAAGTGTTAGAACAGTGTTAAAGATCTATTAGTTCCCAACTGAGACCTCCTCCTTGGTGTAATCAGAAGGAAAGAGAATTCAAGTGGTAATAACTTTCCCACCGCGCGAGTCAATGGCATCTGCTGCCGCGCCCGTATACAACCTAAAGTCATCCCATGAGGAGCAACAACGCAGTTTGTAAAGGCACACGCACACTGTGTCCCAGTCTGGCGTAACCTACACATGCAATGCTCCTTGTAGTAAGTAAGTGCCATTTTCAGAGGCTTGAAACAACATTTTTTTTTAACATTTTTTTTTTTTTTTTTGGCTGCACTGGGTCTTAGCTGCGGGGCATGTGGAATCTTTAGTTGCGGCAAGTGAGATCTAGTTCCCAGACCAGGGATGGAACCCTGGTCCTGTTCTTTAGGAGTGTGGAATCTTAGCCACTGGACCCAAGGAAGTACTGAGACAACATTCTTTCAAGAGTCTGTGCTCCAAACGTTTGTTTACCAGGGTCTTTTTTTTTCCACCCAAGACGGAGCACACTTTCCCCGGAAACGGAGCTATAAATAGGACCACAGAAGCAACGCTGCAGATGGATTACTTTACATTTGCAATGAAAAAGAGTAACCAAGAAGGCTGTTGCAAATGTATGGTGTGACGTATCAACCCCACAAACTTCCTCGGCCCCTAGCGGCTCCTGGTCCGAAATAAACCTCTGGGAGTTGGGCCTTGGCGAGGAGGAGCCAGAACAGACAGAGGGTGGGGCGTGGTGGTGGAGGAGAGTGTTTGACCGGACGCAGAGTTTGTGAAGACCCTGAAGGGAAGGTGTTGGCCTTCTAGCCATACTCCCTGGACTTGTCCCGGGAACGGCCCTTCTTTGACGCTGGGGGCCTTGGAGTTTGGCCGGAAGTAAGAAAGGGGAAAGCATGAGTTTGGGGAGCATCTGTCCAGCTGTCCTGGGGCCAGAGAGCATCACGACAAAGTACAGTTTTCCTTCCTGAGCTGGTGCAGTGAGATTGGGAGGCTGAGCAGGGAACCACATCCGGAAACCTCTTCCGCCCAGGTGGGAGATCCCTCTCAGCTCCCCACGCCTTTCTCCCAGCCCTGCCTTTCCCTGGGAGCTGGCTGGAGACATCTCCTTTATCTCGTATTTCACTCTTTCTCCACAAGTTCAGTAAATGGAGCTGACAGTACCCCAGGGGACTCCTAGCGTCTCCTTAGTCTCCAGGGAGATGCCTCCTGAATGAAAGGATCTACACACACATTTATTTATACATATGCCTTCCTGTTCTCTCAAGCCCCAGAATAGTTCCTGCTCTGGGCTCCCACACTCAACAGCCTCATTATCTTCTCAGAAATTTTTTTCTCCTTCCTCATACCATTGCCTCTGCTTCCCCCCAACTGCACACACACAAATAAATACATACACTTCCTAATGTCATCTGTGAAGGCTAGGAAAACTACTGAGGAGAGAGAAGTAGTTAGAGCTTCACCCACCTGGCAACTTTATCTCTGCCTCACTGTGGGACACTAGGAAAGCTGTTCCCAGAAGGATGGAGGGCATGTTGCTCTGTTCCCTTCACCTGCTCACTCCATTCAATTTCATTCCCACTGATGACTGAGCCCATAACTCATTTCAACTTTTCTTTTCTTTCTTTTTTGGACCACGTGTGCACATGGGATCCCAGTTCTCCGACCGGGGATCGAACCCACACCCCCTGCATTGGAAGCACAATGTCCTAACCACTGGACTGCCAGGGAAGCCCCCTCAAGTCTTCTTTTCAAACCTAACTTTCTCAGTCAAGACTGCCACAGACACTTAACACCTCTGCCTCCTCCTCTTCCCTCCCACCTCCCCCACAGTCGTCATCCCCCTGCCCTCCTCCCTCCATGCTCCCATCCCCCTAGTTTGGGAAACTGTGTCTTGCTTTTCTATTTCTGCCATTGATGAGACGCAGTTCTGAGGATAAGACACCACAAGGTGCTCAAAATGTCAGCTAAATCTGTTTGTAAATGGCATTTTAGTCACATTTCCCAGTAATACACTGAATATTTTTCTTCAACCTCTGAGCCCTTTTTCGGTTGAAGCATTTTAAAATGTAATGTAGTAGTCCCAACTGTTAATCTGAAAAGTGCAATGGAACACTACAGGCATATCCAGAAGTCTGGAAACGCAGATAAAATTCTATCTTTTCTCATGTTAACAATTAAATCCACTATTTTTAAAGTGAGCGATTCTTCACCTGAAATGTAGTTGAAAACAAAAACATATTGAACATTTTGTAAAATGTAAATACTGTGCTTTAAAAGGTAAGTTTCTCCCATGCTTCCTAATTTTACAAACACTCCATGCCACACCCTGTAGTTTAAAAACCTTAACAAGTGGACACTATAATGGGTGTGTGTTCCCTCACAGTCTTCTGAGCGAATTGGATTAATAGAGCTACTTATCAACACACAAACCTTCTCGTGAGGATGACCAATTCAAATGCAGAGTAAACTTATAATGTATTTATCAGAACCAGCCAGAAATGCAGATGATTTTGAGTTTTGCATTTTAATGAAATCCTGGAGCCTCCAATGAGAAGCAGAGTAGAAAAGGTTCATAGTGTCCTGTTTCTCCTTTTCTCTAAAAATAGATTTCTTATTACATAAATATTCTCTCTGTATGACACAATAAATCTAAATAAGTTTGAGAGAAATTTTGCTCAGAATCCAGTCACCTCAGCACAGCTGACTTTTCATTTGAACCAGCTCCCATGCAGCCTTTGTGAAAAACTGCCATGAGTTCATTCTCCCATTTTCAGCTCATACCATCTCAGAGGCGTGTTCCATGTTCTGTGTAGTCTTTCTAATTTAAAGTTTAATTACTGTACCACATTTTAAATTATTCCCTTGCTGTGGTACATCTATTTTGCAATCTTTTTTATAATAATTAATGTAGCAGGTAATCGTTGTTCATTTGGGTTTTTTTCCTTATGGGTTGTTTCTTCAGAATACATTCCAAGAAATAGGATAAAAGGTCAAATGATTGGATGCGAATAGGTTTTCATTTTACCCTCTGACCAAGGGGCTCTGAGAGCCCCTGCTCATGGAGTCCCACCTTTTCCATCAGAGATGGATAGTTCTCCATCAGAGGTTTTTCAGGTGGTTGCTGTCCCGCTACTAGAATGCTGGGACAAGGTCACGGTCCATTTCAGGAAAATGTAGGCTTAAATGTTATGAACTTTAACCCATATGAACTTGTTATTTGTTGTTATTACATGATTCTCAACAAGGAGCATCACCAGCACTGAAGGGAAAAAGAAAACAAAAAAATCGCATGACCAAGTAGTGACATTTAAAGAGTTGTCTGCCCCTTTAATAAGTGTAAAATGGTTCTCACTGTTGTTTTAATTGCATTTCTTTTACATTAGTGAGATTGAATTTGTTTCATTATATTTATCAGTTATTAATATTTCCTTTTGAATGTAGTATATTTCTTTCCCCAACTCATTTACTATGATAAGGACCTGATATTTTTGTATGAGCATCCTCTAGAATATAGGTTTTAAGCCTTTTTAATATATGCCAACAATATTTTCCAGTTTATTTTTTCTCTTTAATGTAATTCTAAAGTTGTGCTATTGAACTATGTCCACCTCCAATTCTCATACAAATGCTACAGAAAGCGTTGGAGATTTTTTTTTTGGCTCAAAGGGCAGCTGCAAATCACTAACATACATGCTTTGAGAGACCATGATACAAAAGTGTCAAATGTTGGGGTTTTTACAATATGCCAGGTATAAGCAATGGAAATATCTTTGGTGAATTCTGAATTCATGTAGTAACTCATTTTGGGGGAGAAGTGTACCACATAAACAGAATAATCGATTAAAATAGATTGAGATTCCAAGGAATCTCAGTGCAGGCAATAGGATCAGGGCCTTTGGAATGTGGAGAGGCAGGAGCTGGGCTTTCCAGGGTTGGTGAGATAGAGGTATGTAGAATGGTATGGACATCCATTGAAAGGTAGACTGGGAAGAACTGAGGTGAGAGGAGTTTTCTCCGTCTCTGGCCTTCCGCATTGTCTTCCCCTTACCCCCTTTTGATCCCAGGATGGGAGTTCCATAGGAAGTTGTTTGCAATTATTTTTGGTGTCTCCCTTCATCGTCTCTTTGCTACATTCTTTCCCATCCTCCTCCCACTGCTTCCCCTCCTTTTCTCTTATGGCAGGATAGCACTATACATTGGGATCCAACAAGCTGGGTCAGGCCCTGCCCCTTGATTCTTGTTTATCTTTTGCCAGTTTACTCTCTGAGCCTCAGTTTCCTCATCTGTAAAATGAAGATAATAATAGTACCTACTTCTGGAAGGCTGTTATGAAAATTAAAGGAGAATGTGTTTGAATGCATAACATAGTTATGGTGGGCTATTTTATTGTTCATAAACATTCGGTGCTCCTTCCCAGAGGAGGATAAGATTTCTCAATTCTAGTGATATTAGCCTTGGCCATGAGGGTCAATTTAGCCAATAAAATATGAATGAAGGTGAGTTATGACATTTTGAGACAGAAAGTTAGGAGCCAAACAGTATACTGTTTGCCATGTTCCCTTTTCCCTCTGCCATAATAACTAACAGTGTTCTAGACAGCAGCTATTCAAAACTTTGTCTCAAAGTAAAGAAAATGTAGAATAGTCACAACCCAACATGCAGTGGACATGTAGCAAGAATGAGTAAGAAAGTAAACTATGTTGTAAGCTATAAGCCACTGAGCTTTGGGGTTTGCCTGTTATTGGAACATAACCTAGCCTGTATTCACTGATGGACACAGTATCCAGCTTATTTTAAGAGCTCATATAATGACTGGGAACTGTAAGCCAATTCCAGTGCTCACATAGTCCTGGAAGACATTTGAGTTCTGTACAGCTAAGTGTCCTTGATGTCGCCTAGTAACAGAATTTCAAAATACATGAAGTGAAAATTAACAGAAATGCAAGGAAAAGTAGATAAATCCACAGTTATGGTCAGATTTCAGTACTACTATCTCAATAATTGATTGAACAAGTAGACAGAAAAGGATATAGACTAGTTGAACAACAACCAACTTGATCTAATTGACATTTATAGACTATTCCACCCAACAGTAGCAGAATACCCATCCTTTTCAAGCGCACACAGAATAATCATCAAGAAAGACCATATTCAAGGCCATTTAACAAGTCTCAGTTCAAATCATTCAGAAGATATTCTCTGACTATAAGATAAATTAATTAGAAATCAGTAACATATCTGGAAAATCCCTAAATATTTGGAAATTATGCTACACATGTCTAAACCTATGCATCAAAGAAGAAACAAGAAAATTAGAAAACATTTTGAACAGAACGAAAATGAAAGCACAACATATCAAAATTTGCAGGACAAAACAAAAGTAGTACTTAGAGGGAGATCTCTACATTTAAAGACTTTTATTAGAAAAGTAGAAAGGTATACAATCAATAAAACTTTCAACTAAGCTACAAAAAAGAAAACTTTAACCAAAGTAAGCAGAAGGAAAGACAATAAGACCAGAAATTAATAGAATAATTAAACCCAAAGCTAATTTTTGGTAAAGATTAATAAAACCAATAGAGAAGAAAGAAGAATGTTAGAAACAAAAGAGGGGACATTATTATAGATTATATAAATATGAAAAGCTTAATAAAGTAATATGAGCACCTTGGTTAATAAATTTGGCAACTTATATGAAATGAAAAAAAAACCCTTAAAAGTCTCAGTCAGCATTGATTCAAGAAGAAATGGGAAAACTGCTTAGCTTCATTAAAGAAATTGAATTCCTACCATATATTTAAAATATTAAACTTAAGCCTGGGAATTCCCTGATGGTCCAGTGATAAGGACTCTGCTTTCACTGCTGTTGCCCAGGTTCAATCCCTGGTGGGGTAACTAAAGTCCCACAAGCTGCCTCACTCAACCAATAAATAAAAGTTAGGCCCAAATCTGGGCCTAACAAGAGATGCAAATAACTTTACTGGTAAATTTCACCAATCATTTAAAGAAAAATAGTATCAGTTCTACCTAAACTGCCTCACAAAACAGAGGAGGAGGGCAAATTTCCCAACTCATTTTAAGAAGCCAGCATTACTGGCAGCTTGTCAAAAATATTATAAGAGCACTGACCAGTATCCCTCATGTAAGGATCCTTAGCAAAATATTAGCAAATTTAATCCAGCAAGATTAAAAGGAGACCCTGTCACGATCCAGGAAGGTTTATCTTAGGAAAATAAGATTGATTTGAAATTCAAAAATTGATCAATATTTATTATTAATATGTTGATTGCTAAATTGGGCTTCCTTGGTGGCTCAGATGGTAAAGAATCTGCCTGCAATGCAGAAGAACCCAGGTTTGATCCCTAAGGAAGATCCCCTGGAAAAGGGAATGGCAACCCACTCCAGTATTCTTGCCTGGAGAATTCCATGGGCAGAGGAGCCTGGTGGGCTACAGTCCATGGGTCGCAAAAAGTTGGACACGACTGAGCAGCTAACACTTTCACTTTTCCATATTAACAAAATAAAGGATAATATAATATGATCATCTTAATAGATACAGAAAATCATTTGATAAATGATTCATTTATGACAACCTCTCAGCAAATCAGGAGTAGAAAGGAACTTCTTACACCTGAGCTAAAAAAAATCTACGAAAGTCTGCAACTGACACCATACTTAATTGTAAAAGATTGGACGAGAAAACATGGGGAGAAAGTCTTCTGAAGTTTTCTTCAGAAGATAGGCAAAGATTTCTTAAAACAAAGATAAGGGGGGGAAAAAAATTGAACCTATCGAAATGAAAAACCTCTGCTCTTAAACAAAAGCAGACAAGCCACAAACTGGAAAAAAGTATTTGCAAAATACACATTAGATCAAAGACTAGTACCCAGAATATATGAAGTACTTGTATAGCTCAGTAGTATAAAGATAAAACAATCCAATAAAACAAGGGGCAAATTATTTGAACTTTACAAAAGAAGATATATGAATGACCAGTAAACCCATGAAAAGATGGTTCATATCCTCAGTCTTCAGGGAAGTACAAACTAAAACCACAATGAGTCACCACAACTTATTCATTTAAAAGGCTAAAATTAAAAAGCCCAAAAATACCAACTGTTGGCAAGGAGATTGAGCACCTAGAGCTGTCATACATTGCTGATGAATGGAAACAGAAAATGCTACAACAGCTCTGAAAAATAATTGGGCAGATTCTTTAAAAAGTTAAGAATATACTTACATACAATCCACCTATGTCATTCATAAGTATTTACCCAAAACAAATGAAAGGGTATATATATCTATATATGAATGTTTTTAGCAGTTTTATTCATCGTGTCACAGCTGCAAATAAACCAAATGTCTATCAACGGATGAAATGATAAATTATAAAATAGCTATACAGTGGAATATTACTCAGTTATTGAAAGGAATTAGTAATGCATGCAACAGTATCAATGATCTCAAATAGTATGCTGAGTAAAAGAAACTAGACATAAAAGAGTAAGTACAAGCTGTATGATCCTGTTTATATGAAAGTAGAAGAAGGAGAAATCTAATGTAGTTACAGAAAGCACATTAGTAGCTGCCTGAAACTAGGGGCTGTGGATTGAGGAAAAATGGACTGCAAAAGAGTACAAGGGAACATTTTAGGGTGATGAAAATGTGCTGTTTCTTGACTATGATTGTGGTATGATTGTGCACACTTATTTAAACTTATTAAACTATAACAAATTAGGCGCATTTTATTTTAAGGAAATTATATCTCAATACTTATTTTTCAAAAAGTTAGAACTATCTAACTTTTCTCTAAGGGCACACAAGGTGAACTTGTCAGCCTAGGTTGGAAACCTAGCTCCAACTCTTATTAGATGTAAACGTGGTTAAGTTATTGAATTTCCCTTAGCCTCCATTTCATCATCTGTAGCATCAAGATGATATTAATAGTACCTACCTCACAGGATTGTTATAGGAATTAAGTGAATGAATATACAGAATGTGCTTAGATCAGACAGCAAGTATTAATATTGTTTTCTTGGTCACATGACCATCCATAGAAAGGCACAGATATTTCAAAAACGAAATATTTTTACTCCCTCCGTTGGTTCATTTTTGTTTTTCTTCCATTGCTCCTTACTCATCTCCAGTATCAACTATGGGATGATAAGCATAGTGGGTACTTAATAAATGTTTTTTTGTGGATGAACTATTTATTTAATGAATAAGCACTTATTCAATGTATTACATAAAATGTACCTAGTGATACAGAGCTTCTGTTTAGAGTAATGAAAAAGTTTTGGAAATAAATACTGGTGATGGTTGTACAATATTGTGAGTGTAGTTAACATGCCTCTGAATTTCATGGTTAAAATGGCATATTTTGTTATGGACCTTACCACAATAAAAGAAAAACTTAAATACCTAATGAAAAAGAACCCACAGCTTTGGATTTTAGCTTTGCAAAGGCTACAAATAACCTCAGAAGAGTCACTACAGTTGTTTTGTCTGTGGTTAAAATGTGGAGGAAAATGTTTATTGTAAAGGCTTTTAAGGTCTGAAGATGGGGATGTCTATGAAAATCTTGAAGAAAAAGAGGTGGAGATTGGGTCCATCACAGGGTGCATTAAGAACTAAAAATCTTGATCTATCAAGTGTTTGTCTAGTAACATAAAATTTCCACCAACAAAACTACAGCTTGCTTCCCAGACAAAAGCTATAAAAATATAGAAGAATCAGCAAAAACCTGTTAGCAAAATTATGGATTGAAATATCTTGAGTTCTGATGTTAAGTTGTTCAACGATTTTATGATTAGCATTCTTCCTCTTTAGAACTTTTATAACATGATTTGCTTGTATCCCTTGAACACCTCTATAGAAACACTGATTTTGTTGAAGTGGTCAGTTTTTAGGAAATGTCAAAATGACAGCTTGAAAATATCATTCAGTTTATTTAGACACTTCTAAAGCACATGAATGGAGAAGTGTTAATGGGTACTTACACGTTCTTCCTCCTTTTGATGGAAATTACTTAAGAATTCATGTCCTGGTGTCTAAAATAATTAAAATTACAAATACAGAAGAAAAACAGTTTTAATGGTCAAATTAGTTTCAACTAGCATATAGCATTACTTCTTAGCCTAAAGACAGAATTAAAAGATACCCAATAGTTCCATTAAAAAAGAAAGTCTGATTCATTTATTTTTTCTCCATTCCTCTCTCTACTGTTTCATGGCAAACAGTGAAGAAAAGAAGAGGCATATTCGATTTCGTGGTGGTGTCTGCCATGATGTAGAGCAAAGTTCTGCTGTCTGCTGTATTTGGGGACTGATAGGCTATTTAAACCTTGATTACCTTATAATCAAAATACCACAATGATAAGTTTCTCTCCCTAAAAGAATCTGATTCACTTTACAGTTACTAATCAGGAAAGAGCACAGGGAAACTTTTATGAGAAAACTGCTAGGTATAGTGAGTATTATTTTCTTTTTTTTTTTTTTATTTTAACTATATAAATATTGTGATGGGTTTTGCCATATATTAATGGCAAAAAACATATATTAATATGAATTGACCATAGGGATACATGTGTCCACTGTATAGTCATAAGGGATTTGATTTAGGTCACACCTGAATGGTCTAGTGGTTTTCCCTAATTTCTTCAGTTTAAGTCTGAATTTGGCAATAAGAAGTTCATGATCTGAGCCACAGTCAGCTCCTGGTCTTGTTTTTGCTGACTATATAGAGCTTCTCCATCTTTGGCTGCAAAGAATATAATCAATCTGATTTCGGTGTTGACCATCTGGTGATGTCCATGTGTAGAGTCTTCTCTTGTGTTGTTGGAAGAGGGTGTTTGCTATGACCAGTGTGTTCTCTTGGTAAAACTCTATTAGCCTTTGCCCTGCTTCATTCCGTACTCCAAGGCCAAATTTGCCTGTTACTCCAGGTGTTTCTTGACTTCCTACTTTTGCATTCCAGTCCCCTATAATGAAAAGGACAACTTTTTTGGGTGTTAGTTCTAAAAGGTCTTGTAGGTCTCCATAGAACCGTTCAACTTCAGCTTCTTCAGCATTACTGGTTGGGGCATAGGCTTGGATTACTATGATATTGAATGGTTTGCCTTGGAAACGAACAGAGATCATTCTGTCGTTTTTGAGATTGCATCCAAGTACTGCATTTTGGACTCTTTTTTTGACCATGATGGCTACTCCATTTCTTCTAAGGAATTCCTGACCACAGTAGTAGATATAATGGTCATCTGAGTTAAATTCACCTATTCCAGTCCATTTTAGTTTGCTGATTCCTAGAATGTCAACATTCACTCTTGCCATCTCCTGTTTGACCACTTCCAATTTGCCTTGATTCATGGACCTAACAGTCCAGGTTCCTATGCAATATTGCTCTTTACAACATCAGAACTTGCTTCTATCACCAGTCACATCCATAACTGGGTATTGTTTTTGCTTTGGCTCCATCCCTTCATTCTTTCTGGAGTTATTTCTCCACTGATCTCCAGTAGCATATTGGGCACATACCGACCTGGGGAGTTCCTATGTCTTTCTAGAAATAGATTTAAGGGACTAGATTTGATAGAGAGCCTGATGAACTATGGACTCAGGTTCATGACATTGTACAGGAGACAGGGATCAAGACCATCCCAATGGAAAAGAAATGCAAAAACTCAAAATGGTTGTCTAAGGAGGCCTTACAAATAGCTATGAAAAGAAGAGAAGTGAAAAGCAACGGAGAAAAGGAAAGATATTCCCGTTTGAATGCAGAGTTCCAAAGAATAGCCAGGAGAGATAAGAAAGCCTTCTCAGTGAACAATGAAAAGAAATAGAAGAAAACAACAGAATGGGAAAGACTAGAGATCTCTTCAAGAAAATTAGAGATATCAAGGGAACATTTCAGGCAAAGATGGGCTCAATAAAGGACAGAAATGGTATGGACCTAACAGAAGCAGAAGATATTAAGAAGAGGTGGCAAGAATACACAGAGGAACTGTACAAAAAAGATCTTCATGACCCAGATAATCACAATGGTGTGATCATTCACCTAGAGCCAGATATGCTGGAATATGAAGTCAAATGGGCCTTAGAAAGCATCACTATGAACAAAGCTAGTGGATGTGATGGAATTCCAGTTGAGCTATTTCAAATCCTGATAGATGATGCTGTGAAAGTGCAGCGCTCAATATGCCAGCAAATTTGGAAAACTCAGCAGTGGCCACAGGACTGGAAAAGGTCAGTTTTCATTCCAATCCCAAAGAAAGGCAATCCCAAAGAATGCTCAAACTACTGCACAATTGCACTCATCTCACACACTAGTAAAGTAAAGCTCAAAATTCTCCAAGCCACCCTTCAGCAATATGTGAACCAAGAACTTCCAGGTGTTCAAGCTGGTTTTAGGGAAGGCGGGAAACCAGAGATCAAACTGCCAATATCCACTGGATCATCGAAAAAGCAAGAGAGTTCCATAAAAACATCTATTTCTGCTTTATTGACTACACCAAAGCCTTCAACTGTGTGGATCACAATAAACTGTGGTAAATTCTTCAAGAGATGGGAATACCAGACCAGCTGACCTGCCTCTTGAGAAACCTGTATGCAGGTCAGGAAGCAACAGTTAAAACGACATGGAACAACAGACTGGTTCCAAATAGGAAAAGGAGTACGTCAAGGTTGTAGATTGTCACCCTGCTTATTTAACTTATATGCAGAGTACATCATGAGAAATGCTGGGCTGGATGAAGCACAAGCTGGAATCAAGATTGCTGGGAGAAATATCAATAACCTCAGATATGCAGATGACACCACCCTTATGGCAGAAAGTGAAGAGGAACTAAAGAGCCTGTTGATGAAAGTGAAAGAGGCGAGTGAAAAAGTTGGCTTAAAGCTTAACATTCAGAAAACTAAGATCATGGCATCTGGTCCCATCACCTCATGGGAAATAGATGGGAGACAGTGGAAGCAGTGTCAGACTTCATTTTTTTGGGCTCCAAAATCACTGCAGATGGTGACTGCAGCCATGAAATTAAAAGACGCTTACTCCTTGGAAGGAAAGTTATGACCAACCTAGATAGCATATTAAAAGGCAGAGACATTACTTTGCCAACAATGGTCCGTCTGGTCAAGGCTATGGTTTTTTCAGTGGTCATGTACAGATGTGAGAGTTGGACTGTGAAGAAAGCTGAGCACCGAAAAATTGATGCTTTTGAACTGTGGTGTTGGAGAAGACTCTTGAGAGTCCCTTGGACTGCAAGGAGATCCAGCCAGTCCATCCTAAAGAGGATCAGTCCTGGGTATTCATTGGAAGGACTGATGCCGAAGCTGAAACTCCAGTACTTTGGCCACCTCATGCAAATAGCTGAGTCATTGGAAAAGACCCTGATGCTGGGAGGGATTGAGGGCAGGAGAAGAAGGGGACAACAGAGGATGAGATGGCTGGATGGCATCACCGACTAGATGGACATGAGTTTGAGTAAACTGCAGGAGTTGGTGATGCGATTCATGAGGTTGCAAAGAGTCGGACACGACTGAGCGACTGAACTGAACTGAACTGATACATGTGTCCCCTCCATCCTGATTCCCCATCCCATTTCCCTCCCCAGTCTATCCCTCCAGGTTGTCACAGAGCACTGACTTTGGGTGCCCAGCATGGTCATACACCAAACTCACTCTGGTAATCTATTTCACATATGATATTGTACATATTTCAATGCTATTCTCTCAAATCATGCCACCCTCACCTTCTCCCACTGAGTCCAAAATCTGTTCTTTATGTCTGTGTCTCTTTTGCTGCCCTGCACATAGGCTCTCCGTATGATATTTCTAGATTCCATATATATGCATTAATATATAGTATTTGTCTCTTTCTGACTTCACTCTGTATATAAGCTCCAGGTTCATCTACCTCATTCATACTGAGTCAGATGTGTTCCTTTCTATAGGTTAGTGATATTCCATTGTGTATATATATCACAACTTTTCGATCCAATGTGTATTATTTTCTTAACAAAACACACAGGCTAAAGTTTTGAAAGGAATACCTACAAGGAGTTTTGCAAGCTATTTTAAATATTTCAAAAAGTCTAGTGAAAATTTATTCAGTAATAAAAGCTTCCTGGCTCTACTTTTGGCTTGCATTTTTTTATAGCATGCTGATTAAGTGCTCTGATTAGGGATAGTGTGTGTGCCAAGTTGCTTCAGTCATGTCCAACACTTTGTGACCCTATGGACCATAGGCTTCCAGGTTCCTCTGTCTATGGGATTCTCCAAGCAAGAATGCTGGAGTGGGTTGCCATGCCTTCCTCCAGGGGATCTTCCTGACTCAGGGATCAAACCTGCATCTCTTATGTCTCCTGCATTGGCCAGTGGGTTCTCTACCACTAGCGCCACCTGGGAAGCCCCATTTAGGGATTACGTATGTCTAACTAAGGAATTACATATGATTAAAAGTGGAAAAAAAAAAAAACCACGCCAAAAAAAAAAAAAAAGTGGAAAAGCATATTATTGCATATGTAAGTGTAATGTGCTTATTAGACACTTTTCTTTTTTAAATAACAAAGGAAAAGCATAATGAAGCACAGATGTGTGACGAAAATGTTGGGAACCACAAATCTATGCTAATCATTTGGCAATCGAGAGTCCCTTGGACTGCAAGGAGATCCAACCAGTCCATCCTAAAGGAGATCAGTCCTGGGGGTTCATTGGAAGGACTGATGTTGAAGCTGAAACTCCAATACTTTGGCCACCTGATTCAAAGAGCTGATGCTGGGAAAGATTGAGGACAGGAGGAGAAGGGGACGACAGAGGATGAGACGGTTGGATGGCATCACCGACTCGATGGACATGGGTTTGGGTGGACTCCGGCAGTTGGTAATGGACAGGGAGGCCTGGCGTGCTGTGGTTCATGGGGTCGCAAAGAGTCGGACACGACTGAGCGACTGAACTGAACTGAACTGAAACATCTTCCTACGCTGCTGCTGCTTTAGTATTATTTATTTGTGATTTACACCCTACCTTTTTCTGAAAGAATTTAAAGTGTCTTGTAGTAGCTAAACATTGTTCTTTCAATACTTTCGCTACTTCCGTACATGGTCAATGAGATTTTAGAATCCTTAAGGAAAATAAACACGAGTCTCCAACATCCTTATGAAATTCATTCTGTTTTCCTAACAGGTATTTTATGGCATAGAGTAAGTGCTTTCCCCTTGTCCTACTTATTGGCCAATGGATTGTTGGTAGACTTTTCTAGTCAGATCTATTTGTTGTCCTCCATCAGGAAATACTTACTAAAAGTCTACTATTAATATGTGTCAATTATTTTACCTAATGTCAAGTATAATTAGACAAAGGCAATACACATAAAAGGAGTAGACTGAAAGTGTTCAAGGAAAAGGGAACAGTTTATGCAAAAGCCCTGAGACGGGAAAGAGCTGGGCTGATCCCAGGAACTGAAAGGACAAGAGGTTTTAAGCTCTGTGGGCGAAGGAGAGAAGGGAATGAGATGAGCCTGGAGAGGCTAGCGAAAGCCACATCATGCATGGCCTTGTAGGTTATAATAAGAAGTTCTTAAAATTTCACTTTCTAATTGGGTGAAGAGATGCAGGTTGGGGTGAATATGGTAAGAGATATGTCAGAGAAGTCAGTCTCGAGGCTAGGTGTTAGCTTAGACCAAAGTGGTAGAAGAGGAATATAGAGAAAGTCATCTAAGATTTTTTGTGAAGGCAGAAACCATAGAGCTTACATATGGATTAGATGTAGGGGACAAGGGAAAGAGAGAGGCTTCCGGCTGGCACAGTTACATGAAATTAAATATACCATTGACTGAGTTGGGAAGACTGGAGGAGAACAGGTTGAACTGGGAGACATTGAAAGAGAATCAGGCGTTTGACTGGGGCTATGTTGGGCAAGGAGATCCAGCCAGTCCATCCTAAAGGAGATCGATCCTGAGCATTCATTGGAAGGACTGATGTTGAAGCTGAAACTCCAACACTTTGGCCACCAGATGCGAGGAGCTGACTCATTTGAAAAGACCCTGATGCTGGGAAAGATTGAGGGCAGGAGGAGAAGGGGACGGCAGAGGATGAGATGGTTGGATGGCATCACCGACTCAATGAGCCTGAGTTTGGGTGAACTCCAGGAATTGGTGATGGACAGGGAGGCCTGGCATGCTGAGGTTCATGGGGTCGCAAAGAGTCAGACACGACTGAGCGACTGAACTGAACTGATGTTGTGTTTGAGATGCCTGAGAGAGATTGAGAGAGAAATGGCAAGTACGTAATTATTTGTGCCATCTAGAGCCTACTGGATATATGGTCGATCAGTGTATATTAATAGTATTTAATAATATGTCAGTGGGACTCTATTTTAGAGATTGAAGAGGAGAGGGTCAGAAGATAGAGAAGGAATGCAGAAAGGAAATAGAAAGGAAACCAGGAGGTATAGTGTACCAGAGGTCAAGAGAAGAAAATGGTCAGCTGGGAAGTGTGGAGCTCAAAAGCCACTGTGGAGTGTAAGGAGGAAAAAGCTACTATTAGACTGGCCAACACCAAGGTCACTGGAGGCCTTAACCAGGTCGTTTGGAGAGCATGACAGAGCTGAGCAATTTGAGACAGTACAAGCAGATAACTCTTGGGGGAGATTCAGAGAGCACACAAAAAAGAAATTCAAGAGGAAGAGACTGATTTGGGGAAGGGAGATGGGGTGGAGATGAACTAAGTTTTTAGGTGTGGAGAGCTTTGGGTAACTGTGGAACAGCTAACTGAAAGTATCATGATGCTGCTGCTGCTGCTAAGTCACTTCAGTCGTGTCCGACTCTGTGCAACCCCATAGACGGCAGCCCACCAGGCTCCACCGTCCCTGGGATTCTCCAGGCAAGAGTACTGGAGTGGGTTGCCATTTCCTTCTCCAATGCATGAAAGTGACAAGTGAAAGTGAAGTCGCTCAGTCGTGTCCGACTCTACGTGACCCCATGGACTGCAGCCTATCAGGCTCCTCCATCCATGGGATTTCCCAGGCAAGCGTACTGGAGTGGGCTGCCATTGCCTTCTCTGAAAATATCATACATAAGGCTAAATTATGACTTGAGAGGGAACTTTGGAACCATGTATGTGCAGCCGAAGCTGGGGAGCAGGCATCTCTGGCCCAGATGCCGTTTTAACACACCCTGTCCCCTTGTACAGTCCATGCTCAAGGTCTGATGTAAAATAGGAGACTTAGCATCTTATTTCTCTTCTAGACATAAGTCTTGGGAGACTACCGCTGAACTCGGCTAGTAACCACTGGCTCCTTCCTCTCCCTAGAATCCATCAGCCACTCTAGTCCTTTCTGGGACCCTTCATTTTTTTTGTTTTTTTTTCTAAAAGTGAAATTTCTAGAAGTAGCATTTCTGGGCCACAAGATACATGTTGACCTGACATGTCAGAGGCATGGTCATGGGCGGTTAGAGATAGCTGGATGCTGTCTCTCTCTGTTCCTGCTCTAAGTGGTAGCTTACTTCTGCTTGGTTGCTATAGTCTTTGCTAAATAAATCAGGCTCTGCCTCTTTGTTTAGTCAGTAAGTGTGGCCTCTCGAGCCAGTCAGTGGCCCAAGACTTCCTTTCAGTGTTGGGAAGGAGAGAATAGCTATGAAAATTAGAGGAAGTGGGAGGATTTTTGGAAGTGGAGCCCATTATGTATGATTGCTGAGAACTTTTCTCAACACTTTGGTTTAGACTGTGTTTTAAGATTCCTCATGGGAACTCTTTCCTGTGAGAGTTGCATGCAGGTATATTTTACAGGCTTCTTTTCCTTTTTTCAAAATAACTTTAACACCCACCTGCTCAAATAAGCTACCTGTCTTACATGAACTGACTCATTTGTCAATACTAAGTGCAGAAGCCAGTGTGGGGGCTGACTGTTTCATCAAGAACACAAAGTGTATTGTATTTCAGCTTAAGCAGGTCAAGTAGTGAACTTTTTCTTGTTCTTAGGACATCCTTTGACTTACACATGAGTTCTCAGTGTCCTGAGAGAGACTGGTAGTGGTGATGGTGTCCCTCCGTCATGTCTGACTCTTGCAATCCTGTGGACTATACCCTGCCAGGCTCCTCTATCCATGGGATTTCCCAGGCAAGAATACTGATGTGGGTTGCCATTTCCTTCTCCAGGGGATCTCCCAACGCAGGAATTGAACCTGGGTTTCCTGCATCACAGGCAGATTCTTTACTCACAGAGCTACAAGGGAATTTCAATGAAAAGGAGACAGGGACACAAAATGGGCAGGATGTAATAGAGATAGATGATTTATGGTGCATCAAGAAAGGACTATCTCATTGTATTCATTATTGTAGCAGTGTCCTAGTAGTGTCCTAGTAGTGATCATAACGAAGTACCACAAATGGGTGGCTTAAAACAACAGAGATGTATTGTCTCCCAGTTTTGAAGGCTAGGAGCGCCAAATGAAGATGTCAGCAGGGCCCTGCTCTCTTCTGAAACCTGCAGAGGAAGTCTTCTTTGCTTCTTTCTAGCTTCCGGGTAGCTTCCGGTGGTTGGCTAGTGACCTTTGGCATTTGTTGGTTTATAGCTGCGTAAGTAGTCTCTGCCTGCATCACTGTGTGCGTTCTGTGTCTGCCTGTGGCTGTGTCTTTCAAGGACACTATTATATTGAATTAGGGCCCACCCTTCTCCAGTATGAGCTCATCTTAACTAATTATATATATTTCCAAATTTTTGTGGCCCTATTTCCAGTTAGGTTCACAGCCTAAGTTACTAGGGATAAAGACTTCAACCCTTTTTTTTTTCTTCTTTTTTTGAGGAGACACAATTCATCCCATAATGCTCATGTTCACAGGAAGGAAGGCAGAGAGAGGGAAGGAAGAAGGAAAGAAAAGTGATAGTTATGGGTAATGCATTGGAAGGCTAATGTTTATAGACCACTACTTCCTTACTCTTTTTTAACAAAAAATTGCTTCTGAGGGCCTCTGTTATTTGGGTAAATTGCCCTCTCTTCCTTTCTTCTGGTAGAAACTGTTATGTACTGAACAATCTTCTGTTCTTTGCACTAAATTTTGGGCAGTGGTTCTCAGACTCTGCTGGATATTCCAGCTCACCTGGAAACTTGGTAAAAATATACAGATATCCAGTCTCTATCTTATTTCAATAAGCCTGCCTCTGTATCTTCTAAATGGTGCCCTCACGTCTGAGAACCTCTGGCCCTGGGCATATATGGCTTGCAGTCTTTCTACCCCAATCTTTGCCAGCATCTTGTTTGCGTCATCATCCACAAAGAAGACTCAGCTAACACCAGCCCTTCCTATCTTGACCTCTTCACCCTCAGTGACCTTCTACTCCAGGCCTTTCAAGCCGGCCCCTCCTACAGTCTCACTGTGGACCTCCTCCGCAGCATTACACTAAAGTGTGAAAGCAATGTCTCTTGCCTCCTACTGGCTTCCTACAATCCCTTCCTCAGCCCCAGGCCATCTGGCGGCCACTCCCTCTAGCCCATCTTGAAATCTGAGATAGCTCCGGACGGCCTCTTCCCACAGGCCCACATCTGGCCCAGGAGCGATACTCCCCCACCCCGGGCCCACTGCTGGGAGATGAGCTACCCACCACCTTCCATTTGGCCAGAGCGTCTCTTACCAGTCCTTACACTCTTCAAACTGAAGGAGGCATGTTGGAAGCTCTTCAGGTGCTTTCTTAAATTATCTCTCTCACGTGGTTTGAGAAGAGAGGAGAACCATTCCCTTCACCTAGGAGAGGGGAGAAGAAACAGCCACGGTATTCCAATTCTTAAAAGAAAATGTCTCCCAATTTCTCAACCCCTGTCCTTATACGTACTCCAGATGAGTGGATTGAAGGTCACAAAACCAGTTTGACCCCTCTTTACAAGTCCTGCACTGGTGATATAGCCCCTCATTATAGCACCTATTGTTTTCTTCTCGGTCTTTAGAGCTTCAGCCAAAAGGAAAACAGAAAGAGCCCCTACTGAACATCCTGTTTACACAGAGCGCTGCTCCCTAATTTAGGAAATGGCTAGTTTGTTTGTTAAACAATTTTCACTGGGACCATTCCTTGATCTTAAGGGGACCTTTCCTTAATCCATGGTTCCCTTCACTTTCACCACAGGACTTGTCCTGCCTCCCTCCATCAGAGGTTAGATTTCATGGTTTGTACTTTCAGTAATCCTCTTGCCAATACCTGGAATTCCCTTGTCTCCTTAACTCCGGGAATTGGTGATGGACAGGGAGGCCTGGCGTGCTGTGGTCCATGGCGTCGCGAAGAGTCGGACATGACTGAGCAACTGAACTGAACTGAGCTCTAGGCCCTCACTGCCAACAATGCTGTTATATTTCTTTGGCTAGCTGGCTCTCTTACTTTCTGCAAGGGCCATTTCAGATCTTCTCCACTCTCCTCAATCTCTAAACTCCTGCCTTGCTGCTCACTCTCAGAAAATACCTTACCTTTTATTTCTTAGAGAAAACAGAAGTCATTATACTGTAACACCTCCTCCTTAGCATATTTACCACCCAACTTAGATGGGCACCCGTGGTATTTTCTGTCCCTCCTGTTAAAATAGAGATATTCATACTTTGGTCCAAGACCAAATGCCTCTATTTCTTCTTCAGATCTCATTCCCTCTCACCTTCTTAGGAACCATATCCGTTATCCCTTCTTCAATCTGGATTCCTATGGTATCTGAATATATTAAAGTCTCCCCTAGATTAACAAACCTGCAATACCTTACACTTATAAAGTAATTACTGTGTATCACTATTGTGCTAAGTACTTTATATTTGTAACCTATTTATTTTTAAAAATTTAAGTATTTCTTTATTTTTGACTGCACTGGGTCTTTATTACTGCACTTGGGCTTTCTCTGGAAATGGCAACCCACTCCACTACTCTTGCCTGGAAAATTCTCTGGATGGAGGAGCCTGGTAGGCTACAGTCCATGGGGTCACAAAGAGTTGGGCACGACTGAGCGGCTTCACTGTCACTTCACTTTGGGCTTTCTCTACTTGTGGTGTGCCGGCTTCTCAATGTTGCCATGCCCAGGCTCTAGGGTGCACAGGCGCAGTAGTTGTGGCACACAGGCCCAGTTGATCCAAAACATGTGGATTCTTCCCAGACCATGGATTGAACCTGTGTCCCCTGCATTGGCAGGCAGATTCTTAACCACTGGACCAACTGAGAAGTCCATATACAACTTATTTAGTCATCATATTACCATGTGAAGTAGGTAGCATTTTTATCTCCTTTTTTTTAAGAGGAAATCAATTCAGAGAGTACATAACTTGTCCAAGATCATGCAGCTGATGGAAAAAGTGGGATTCAAACCGAAGTAGTCTAATTCCACAGCCTTTTCTATTCTCTGGATTCCCTGTTGGTCTGTTTTTGTTGCCTATTGTTTCTCTACATTTTTTTATTTCATTGTTTCCTCCACGGCCTGCTTCTTTTTCCCTGTCTTGCTCCAATTTTTATTATGACAAATTTGAAATTACAGAAAGCTGCCAGAATAGTGCAATGGGTACCTATATACCTTTTATTGTACATAAATAGGTGTACACATACAGAGAGAGGCAGCTACACAATGACATGATTCAAATTTCAATTACCATGGTATACTAACTGTAATTGTGTAAAGTACAAACTTCACTGCCAGAGCTTCAGTCTTCAAATAGCTACATAATTAACAGATGCTTGTAATGACCAGTGACAGTGACCAATCACGATACACCTTTCAAATCTGTTAGAATGGTCACTACATATCTGTTACTCAGTTCATGCAGAGATAGCAAAGCATGCAATTGTATGGCCTCCTTGCCTCTCAGTGATAAATTCACATGACATTTTATAAAAAGGGTATTGACCAAAAAAGATGAAAATGCAGGAAAGAAATTAAAAGTAATAATGCTGAAAGTAAAATTCAAATCAAACATAAATGGAGTTATGCCAGACTTAACTGGGAATATTGACACTGCTACCATTAGATACGCTCTGGAAATGCAGCCAGAGGAAGACAAATCTATCAAGATAAATGAGGAAAGTAGTTGTGATGAAAAGGATGACGATGTCCCAGGGAAGTGACATTATCAAAAACTTCACGTTATAGGAGCGTTTGGAGCTATTTTGCAACATTGTAAGTGAAAGAGATGAAAGGTGGCAAACTGACTCAAACTTAGAAGTGTGACAATTTGAAAGGGATAGAGAAGATTCTATATAGTTACATGATCAGAAGAACTGTTCAAACTACTCTTCAGTTTTTTTATGAAGAAATAAAATACTTTAATCCTCAATATTTCTAGTGTTTTAAATTACAGTACCACTTCATGGCAGATAGAAGGGGAAAAAGTGGAAGCAGTGACAGATTTTATTTTCTTGGGCTCTCAGATCACTGTGGATGGTGACTGCAGCCATGAAATTAAAAGATGCTTGCCCCTTGGAAGGAAAGCTGTGACAAACATAGATGGCGTATTAAAAAGTAGAGCTAACACTTTGCCAACAAAGTTCTGTACAGTCTAAACTATGGTTTTTCCAGTAATCATGTATGGATAATGAGAGTTGGTCCATAAAGAAGACTGAGTGCCAAAGAATTGATGCTTTTGAACTGTGGTGTTGGAGAAGACTCTTGAGAATCTCTTGACTGCAAGGAGATCAAATCAGTCAATCCTAAAGGAAATTAACCCTAAATATTCATTGGAAGGACTGATACTGAAGCTGAAGCTCCAATACTTTCGCCACCTGATGCAAAGAGCCATCTCATTGGAAAAGACCCTGATGCTGGGAAAGATTGAAGGCAAAAGAAGGGGCAGTAGAGGATGAGACGGTTAGATATCACCAGCTCAGTGGACATGAATTTGAGCAAACTCCGGGAGACAGTGGTGGACAGAGGATCCTGGTATGCTGCAGGTCATGGGGTTGCAGAGTCAGACACGACTTAGCAACTGAAAGACAGCATACTAAACAAAAATTAGTTTTACTAATTTTCCCTTTTCCTACATTTATAACTGAACATAAGAGTTCATAGTGTTTTGATATAACTGTTTAAAGGTCATAGAACAGTGGTAATTTCCCCCACTGATCATTAAAAATAATTTTGCACAGTTTCACTTTACACAGTCACTTTAAAAAAAAATTATTTATTTTTGGTAGCACTGTGTAGACGTTCTCTAGTTGCAGTAAGCAAGGGCTACTCTCATTGCAGTGGCTTCTTTTGTGGCAGAGCCCAGGTTTTAGGGTACGTGGCCTTCAGTAGTCATGGCACATGGGCTTAATTGCTTTAAGCATGTGGAATAATCCTGGACCAGGGATCACACGCATGTCCCCTTGCATTGGCCAGTGGATTTTTATCCATTATGCCACCAGTTGTTTGTTTTTTTTTTAATGCTCATTTTTGAGTTTTGCACTACCAGGCAAAATGAGGACTGCATATATGTATCCTTTTTTTTTTTTCCTGAGCCATTTGAAAGTACAGATTTCATGATGCTTCATCCCCTAAATATTTCAACATGTATCTCTGTCTCTTAAGAACAAGGACATTCTTCTACATAATCACAATACCTCTCTTACCACTCTCAAGAAGTTTGATATTAATAACATATCTAATATTCATTACGTATTCAAAATTTCCCAACTGTCTGAATAATATTCTTTGTAGCATTTTTTAGTATCCAATGTCTATATAAAGCTCAGACATGGCCTTTATTTTCCTTTAACTTAGAATAGTTCTGCTGCTTTTGTTTTCCTCTCGTAACACTGCTATTCTTTAATGAGTTCTGCAGAGTGTCCCATTATTGGAATTTGTATGATTATTCTCTCATGCTTAGATTAAGATATTTATGTTCTAGAAATTGTTTCTTCCACCTACCCTACTCCCACTTCCCAACCAGGGCCCTGGTAGCTATGGGAAGGTATGCTGACATTTCTATAATGTCCTTCTCTTCTTTATATTCCTTTCCTTCTCCTTAACCAAGTAGCAAACCAATCCTCTTCTCTCCAAAAAACAAAACCAAACTATTCTACAACTAGCTCCCGCAACCCTCCCACACATTCTTAAGAAGGACTGAAATTCCATCATGCACTTCCTTCATTCTATTGTTTCTAGGGCAGGTTCCTCTTTTAACCCCTTGGGTGCTCAAATGCCTGCACATCCCAGTCAAAATGCACTCTCCAGAAAAGACTGAAAACTCTTTCACTAAACTTGAAATGACTACCAGCAGTTTAAAAAAGACACATCTCCCAGAGGAGAGTTTGCCTTTTGAGAAGTATGTACAGTGCCCAGCCAGTTGCCAAGGCATAATAGAATCTCTAATTTTTTGTTCAGTTAAATTGCCTACCAGTCAGGATGGCTGCTATCCAAAAGTCTACAAGCAATAAATGCTGGAGAGGGTGTGGAGAAAAGGGAACCCTCTTACACTGTTGATGGGAATGCAAATTAGTACAGCCACTATGGAAAACAGTGTGGAGATTCCTTAAAAAGCTGGAAATAGATCTGCCATATGACCCAGCAATACCACTTCTAGGCATACACACTGAGGAAACCAGATCTGAAAGAGACACATGCACACCAATGTTCATCGCAGCACTGTTTATAATAGCCAGGACATGGAAGCAACCTAGATGCCCATCAGCAGACGAATGGATGAGGAAGCTGTGGTACATATACACCATGGAATATTAAAAAGAATTCATTTGAATCAGTTCTAATGAGATGGGTGAAACTGGAACCCATTATACAGAGCGAAGTAAGCCAGAAAGATAAAGAACATTACAGTATACTAACACATATATATGGAATTTAGAAAGATGGTAGCGATAACCCTATATGCAAAAAAAGAAAAAGAGACTCAGATGTATAGAACAGACTTGTGGACTCTGTGGGAGAAGGCGAGGGTGGGATGTTTCAAGAGAACAGCATCGAAACATGTATATCTAGGGTGAAACAGATCACCAGCCCAGGTTGGATGCATGAGACAAGTGCTCGGGCCTGGTGTACTGGGAAGACCCAGAGGAATGGGGTGGAGAGGGAGGTGGGAGGGGGGACCGGGATGGGGAATACATGTAAATCCATGGCTAATTCATTTCAATGTATGACAAAAACCACTGCAAAAAAATAATAATAAAAATTAAAAAAAAATTCATTAAAAAAAATAAAATAAAATAAATTGCCTATAGCTCAGTAGGTGAACTAGAGATTTCCATATCAAACTCTGTCTTCGTTAAAGCACTGCTTTCAGAGTGTTAACCCTTTTTATTGATAAGTTCATATACGAGAGAGCTAGAGTCTTGGATGATCAGGTGGGCATTTGCAGAAGATCTTTGTGATATTGCTGTTTTATGCTTAGCAAACAAAATAATTCTCGTAATTTTCATGGATGGCTTATCTCAAGAACTATTTATAAACTTGAATTCAGAGAAGACAAAGTTTTATCTTAAGGTCTCATTCATCTAAAGCTCCAAACACATGCCTTAAGCTGTAATCAAAGTTCAAAATATTTGACAAGAATACTACATAGATGATGGTTTGTCTTCTTTTGTTCATCATATCAGAAGGTTTATAATGTCTGTTAGCAGTCATTTTAAGTTTGACCATTGGATTAAGCTGGTGTGTGATTTCTTTAATGGTCAGATTACTTCTTTCCTTATTTTTAAAAAATACGTATTTGGCTGTATCAGGCCTTAGTCACGTCATGTGGGATCTTTTGTTACCTTGTGTGGACTCTATAGTTGTGGAGTGTGCTGCTCTGAGGCATGAGGAATCTTAGTTTCCCAACAAGGGAACCCAAGTTTAGAACCCGTCTTCTGCACTGCAAGGCAGATTCTTAACCACAGGACCATCAGGGAAATCCCATCTTTCCTTTAGTTACTAATGAGTAATGTTTGGGCTGCCCTGGTGGCTCAGACAGTAAAGAATCTGCCTGCAATGCAGGAGACCGAAGTTTGATCCCTCGGTCAGAAAGGTCCCCCAGAGAAGGGAATGGCAATCCACTCCAGTATTCCTGTCTGGAGAATTCCATGGACAGAGGAGCCTAGTGAGTTACAGTCCATGTAGTCAAAAAGAGTTGGACACAACTGAGCGACTAACACTTTTACTTTTTCTTTTCATCAATGTACAAGGAGATACTTGGAGACTATGTGAATGTTTTATTTTCCAACCTTTCACCCAGTAGTGTTAACATCCATTGATGATCTTTCCTTGTCGATTATTATATTAGTTGTTATGAAATAATCCTGTCAATCCATCTACGTTTATTACCTGGAACCCTTCTGCAAAGAAGAGCTTTCCCTCCTCCGCTGCACCCTGCCTCCACTCCCTGCCTTTTTTTTCCTTTTTTCTTTTTTAGTATTTTGGTTGACTCATGGATTCTTTTTCATTCAATATATTATAATGAATTGCCATCATTATTTTTAGAATTCAAATTGCCCTGCTTTGGCCTGTAGGAGAACCTTTAATCTGGCTTCTGTGTCCTTCGACATATCCCATTAATTTGGAATGCTTATCTGGTTGCTTTTAATTGAGTGCCAGATATTGCATTTAGATAATTGTAAAAATAGTTTGAGGCCTACAATAATATTATCTTTCTCCAAGGAGGATTTATGTTTGCTTCTGGCAGGAGGTTAAGGCCACTAGCAATCCTAGATCATTTTAATCCAATTGCAGAACCTGAGAGCATTTGAAGCGAGGAGGGCTGGTCTATTTCTGGTTTACCCTCACTCCCCATGCAGTCCTTTGGGTCCCAACCCCAAACCTGGCGTCTCTCCTCTTGACCTTCCCTGAACTTCAGTTTTTATACCCCGATCCCTGCTAGGCTGTCAAAAGTTCTCTTCCGCTTCTCAGCCACCTCTTTGGGAAAAGTGGCTTGAAATGTTCTGCTCACCCCCGAGTCTTCTCTCAGGTCTAATTACCATAATTCTTTATGTTAGATCTTGGAATAATTTTTAAAAGTATTTTTTGCCAACTTTTAGGGTTGTCTGGGTAAGAGGGCTAGCCTAAATTACATAATCTATTACTGGAAGTGGAAGTTCTCCTGACTCCAGAGCTGACTTTTAGAAGTAAACTATGGTCACATCATTTTCCCAATTTAAACACTGAAGTGACTGCCTATTTTTCTGCCCAATTCTTAATCAAGCCTAAAGGTCTATATCCCCACAACATCTCTAGCCACTCTCCTCACTTTCTACTTTCTAGACATACTTGCTCTCTTTGCATGCCACATCTTCACAATTCTGGCTTTGCACTTGAAGTTCCCATCTTCTGACCGCTGTTCATTTCTCCCACCCACCTCGCTCTGAGCTAGTTAACGCTTCCTTAATCATCAGAGCTCAGTCAAATGTTTCTTCACTGATGAAGCCTTCCCTGGCTCCCTCAGCCTAGGTAGGTCTCAGCGATGACACCCTGCTGTTCTTCAAAGCATTTAGTAAAGTTTGTAATTTTAGATTGATTTGAGTGATTATTCAAGTAATATCTGTCATCTTCCATATCCTATATGAAGGCAGGAATCATGTCTGTTCTGCTCACCATTGCACGCCCAGCAACTATTTGTGGCAGGCATTCAACAAAATAGAAGAATGAATAAAATTAATTGTCAATCAACACTCCTTTTCTAGGTCACTTACATATGCAATTAGCCCACTTGTTTTTTTTACCAATGGGTCCATGTACAGGATTTTGTTGATGCTGTTACAGTTTCCTGACTTTTAACTTTGAAGCCTGATAAACAGTTTCGGTTTCCTTTTCTCTTACAGTCACATTGATTTCGAGTCTGCAGAAGATTCTTTTTAACCAAAGAAACATTTTGATGTTTTTTGATGACTTTACATAACTCTGAAACCAAAAGGTTTCCTTCCTTTCAATGTAAACATACTGATGGAGAAATAACCAATTCAGAGCCTTGATTTCCAATTAAGTGAAGTCTTCAGAAAGTAAAAAATAAAAGTCAGAATCTCAGGTAGGTGATGGAGTCAAAAGAATTCAGTTAATAATGTTGCAAATATTTTCTTTTGTTTAATATAGATTTACCTGGTAAATTTCCATCTGCTTTGCATTTGAAAATAAAAGACAGCTGCTTTTTAAAAGTTTGTAGGCAAGAAGTCAATAAATAATGGGAACTCTAATTGATACTATAGGTTTCTGTTTTAAAACCAAACTTTGGCTTACCTTGCTAGAAACTTGTATGCACCTGTGCCAATTTTTTTTTTTTAATATTTATTTATTTGGCTGCTGCACTGGGTCTTAGTTGTGGCATACAGGATCTTTAGTTGTGGCATCTGAACCCTTAGTTGTGGTATGTGGTATGTGGTATCTAGTTCCCTGACCAGGAATCAAACCCCAAACCCCCTGCATTGGGAATGTGGAGTCTTAGCCACTGGACCACTAAGAAAGTCCCTTAATTTTTTTTTAATAAATTTTTTGTTTTTCATATTGTAATATGCTTGACTTGACTTGGCTGTTTTTCTTCCTCTAAACCCATAGAACCCATACAAATGTCAATTGTTTCTTTAGACTCAAATTAATTTCTTAGCTTCCCCAAATGGGGTCTTCATTAACAAAGTTAGATAATAAGAACTGTAAATTAGCTTAGATTTATAGATTTTTTTTTTTCCTAACATGCCAAGCTTGCCTCTACCTCAGATGCTATTCCACCTACTTGAAATGCTCTTTCCCTTAGTACCCTCATGGCTAGAGACTGTGTCTTCCTGAGGCTTCTGCTTAGATGTTTCTCTTGAAGGACATGCCTTTCTGAATGGCACATCATTTTTTAAAAGCCCCTCATTACTTACCCAGACTATGTTTTTTAACATCTTACCCAGAGTGACTATATATCTTTATTCAGGACAGTTCTGGTTTCATTTGCATTCTCTTAACATAATTATAAATAATTACTCTCAGTGTGTACTTATTTGACGCATTATGTGGCTTGTCTATCCTTGAAAAAAACTGTGAAAGTGTTAGTCGCTCAGTCATGTCTGACTCTTTTGGGCCCTGTGGACTATAGCCCGCCAGGTTCCTCTATCCATGGAATTCTCCAGGCAAGAATACTGGAGTGGGTAGCCATTCCCTTTTCCAGGGGAGCTTCCAAACTGTTACCATGTCTTATTTTTATAGCACTCATCACACTACCTGATACCATCTGTCTGTCTCCTCCTGTTAGAATATTGACAGGAATTGAGCATTTTTTCTATTCTCAAATGCTAGTATCCCTAGCACTTAGAAATGCTTAGAGAACAAATACTCAGTAAATGTGTTGAATGAATGAGGGAATAGGTCATTAAGTACATGCTAATGTTAAATGTTGAATCCGTTGGATCATAGAAAAAGCAAGAGAATTTCAGAAAAACATCTGCTTTATTGACTATGCCAAAGCTTTTGACTGTGTGGATCACAACAAATTGTGGAAAATTCTTAAAGAGATGGGAATATCAGACCACCTTATCTGCCTCCTGAGAAATCTGTATGCAGGTCAAGAAGCAACAGGTAGAACCAGACATGGAACAATAGACTGGTTTCAAATTGGGAAAGCAGTATGGCAAGGCTATATATTGTCACCCTGCCTATTTAACTTATACACAGAGTACATCATGTGAAATGCCAGGCTGCATGAAGCACAACCTGAAATCAAGATTGCCAGGAGAAATATCAATAACCTCAGATATAGAGATGACACCATCCTTATGGCAGAAAGCAAAGAACAAAAGAGCCTCTTGATGAAAGTGAAAGAAGAGAGTGAAAAACTTGGCTTAAACTCAACATTCAAAAAACTAAGATCATGGCATCTGGTCCCATCACTTCATGGCAAATAGATGGGGAAACAGTGGAAACAGTGAGAGACTTTATCTTTTTTGGCTCCAAAATCACTGTAGATGGTGACTGCAACCATGAAATTAAAAGACGCTTGCTCCTTGGAAGAAAAGTCATGACCAACCTAGACAGCGTGTTAAAAAGCAGAGACATTACTTAACTAACAAAGGTCCATCTAGTCAAAACTATGGCTTTTCCAGTAGTCATGTATGGATGTGAGTTGGACTATAAAAAAAGCTGAGCACCGAAGAATTGATGCTTTTGAACTGTGATGTTGGAGAAGATTCTTGAGAGTCCCTTGGACTGCAAGGAGATCAAACCAGTCAATCTTAAAGAAAATCAGTCCTGAATATTCATTAGAAGGACTGATGCTAAAGCTGAAACTAATATTTTGGCCACCTGATGCGAAGAACTGACTTATTAGAAAAGACCCTGATGCTGGGAAAGATTGAAGGCAGAAGGAGAAGGGGATGACAGAGGATGAGATGGTTGGATAGCATCACCGACTCAATGGACTTGAGTTTGAGCAAGCTCTGGGAGTTGGTGATAGACAGGGAGGCCTGGCATGCTGCAGTCCATGGGGTCTCAAAGAGTCGGACATGACTGAGCAACTGGACTGAACTGAATGTTAAATGCTCTCCTGTGAATTAGAAAGGAAAAGCTAAGACGGTCTATGTTCAATGCACAAGACGGTCTATGTTCAATGCACAAGTCCCAGCAAAGAGATTCTGGTTTGATTGGTCTTATGTAAAGAATATATATATATTCTTTCTATATATAAACAGATATGTTTATACACAGGTATATGTGTACACACACACACACACACATACATAATAAGTGGCTGAAGTGATTCTCAGGCCAAGTTGAAAACCTATGGTCTAGGTGCTATATGCCTAAAGGAGTCAGAGATGAAAGACAGGTGGACTTTAGGGCCATCTCTTTTCAGTGAATGGCTAGCATGTCCAGTCTACCAAAATCAATGCACTGAGCTTGGACATTAGCGTGAAAATTTGTGTTCTGTACACGATCCTGCCCAGTGTGACTGGCCAGGGCTAATGATGAATTAAATTCCTAAATTCTGTTTTTGTCACTGGAAAACATTTAGTACAGACAGAGTACGGGCTTTGCAGGGCCTGAAAAGAAATGGAAACTATTTATAGTCCAGAAAGTCTTATGACAATACAAAAGTGGGAACAGGGAGGTTGTCCATGGAGAACTGATTCTGGGACTTGATGAAAATGAACACTTGGTCACAATTTATTCACTACAGGGAATAACGTTATTATCAAACCTGTGCATACACCCTAATTATATCGCTAGGATAAATTCACACAGCTGAAATGCTGTTAACTCAGATGATACCTGCATATAATTTTCAAGATTACTTGGGAATCTTTACTTGGAAATTCACTTTTTTAAAATATAAACTTTCCCTATTAAATTTAGGTGCACTTCAAGTATAAACAACTGAGTTGCTTAACATTCTAAGAAATAATATCAATAATACTAGATACAATAATTCTAGAAATCTTAGTAATTCTCTGACGCTATGTAGTTCAGCTTAATTCTTCTTCACTATATATTCTTAGCACTTTGCATATATAATTTTATTAAAGCACCCACCACACTATAATGTATTTATTTATTTTCCTTTGTGGCCATACCCGCCAAGTCTCCCTTTCCTCCTACCACTACGTACCTCCCCAAGCCCACCCCTCCACCCCAGACATTCCCCCTTCCTCCAACCCCAGAGTGTTTTAAACTCTGAACTCTTAAAGCAGCAGTGTCTGGAACATCTTGAAAGTGCAGAATCCTCTGCCTTCTGACATTTTGATTTCAAGAGGTCTAGGGTGGGGCTGGGCAATCTGTAGCTGACTTTTGCAGGTGATCTGGGTGGTCAGTTCACAAACAACCAACAGAAAGTAGGACTTATCTTAGTCATTATTGCATAACTAGTACTTGGTATGTACACACCCAATAGACGTGAATTGAATAAACTGAATGAATGGCCTGGAAAAAATGTGGGACTTCTCTGAAGGAATCATTTAATACAGACCAAAACCAGTTAGATCGGACATCACTTTGATTGTGTGCTGCATGAATTAACCAACAGGTCTAAAATGAAGAGGATTAAAGATTACACCTGGCTGTCATGGATTCTGTGAAGATAAGAACAGTCCAGTAAGCAACTAAGCCTGTGCACCACAACCACTGAACCTGTGCTCTCGAGCCTGGGAATCACGACTACTGAGCCCACGGGCTGCAAACTGTTGGAGGCTGCGCGCCCCAAAGCCTGGGCTCTGCAACAGGAAAAGACACTGCAAGGAGCAGCCCACACACCTCAACTGCAGTAGCCCCTGCTTGCCCAACTAGAGAAAAGCCTGAGAGCAGCAACAAAGACCCAGCATAGTCATAAATAAATAAAATTATTTTTTTAAAAAAGAACAGGCCTATAGATTATTAGGCACTTTACAAATAAGATTTGGATAAACACAATAGATTGTGATCTGGCATACGCATTTTAGAATTCATCCTATTTTCTCTGTGTCATTTTCCAGTAAGCCTTCACTTTTCCCAGACAGAAGTATCTTATTGCCTCATCAGAGGTGGAGAAAAGATGTAAGTTTCAAGATAAAAGAAGATTATAAATGAGAAATATTTTTAAAACTTGAAGTGGTCTGCAAAGTGAACATTCTATCACTTTTTGAAAATATGAATCTTAAGTTTACATTTATCAAAACATGTTCATGTCAAGCTCTAAGCCATTCCTACCTCTGAGCTTTAAATTAATTCACCCTTCATTCCTGCTGATGAAACTCTCTACTTTTAGTTGCTGTGACATATTGTCTAGTAGCATTTTCCAATCTTCTCCCACCAACACTATATTTAAGATCCACTTGAGGTAAATAAATTTCAGCCAGAATCTTTTCTTACTCTAGGATCCAAGAGTAGAGAACTGCCTCTCAAAAAAATAGGAAATCTTCCTTCAGATAAATTCCAAGAGTGGCCCATTAGTAACAACATCAAGATAGGGTTTTCACCAATAGGTTTCATGTTTTAAAACATCAGTAATTCAGTTGCATAAAAATAGTATGACTTTTCTTTCACTTTGAATATATCACATACACGCACTTTGAGGTAGAGAATAAGCTGTCCTTATATACACAGCCAGAAAAAATTACAGCTTGGACTTAGCACTCAAAGATAAGGAATTGTCAACCTGCCATTTATGCAAATTGGCTGTGTTCTCAGAACAAAATTGCTGAGAGCCAAGCCCTCTGTTTTCAAATCTCAGGTCTTCATTGTGCTTTCTGAGTCATGCTAGTCACTGTTTCCTTCTTGGACTGGTAACCAGAAATGATTGTCTTTCTACCAGAAGGTTGCTGGGGAATTAACTATTACTAACAATTGTGAAAACAGAAAGCAAGAAAGAGATATTAACACTTTACAGCACGCATTCTGTTAATAAAAATGAAAACAGGAGATCTTCAGTCACTTGAAGTTTCAAGTAATCTCAGCTTTTACATGAATAAATTGTTCATTGGAAGTACTATACTGAATTGATCAGTCATGCTAAAGTAAATCCAGCAGAAAGGAATCATGGGAATTAGCAATAAAAGGAGTATGTGTGTGCTTGCTTAGTTGTGTCTGACTCTTTGTGACCCCATGGACTGTAGCCTGCCAGACTCCTCTGTTCATGGAATTTTCCAGGGAAGAATACTGGAGTGGGTTGTCATTTCCTCCTCCAGGGGAAAAGGAGTACATGGAAAAGAAATTGGAATATTTCAACCCTATAAGCATATTTAAAAACAGATGACTTAGGGCCACATATGGAAAGTATGCACATGCACCTGCCATATATGTTGCATGTATGTTTGTGTCTTGTAGTTTTGGAGAGCATTCAAATAGGCACTTTTCATGTACATGTACTTCTAATATTTAATCTAGTGACTTGAATGTAGTACTCAGTGAATAAGTGATTTTTTTTTAAAGTGAGTTAAGTTCAGTGACAAGAAACCAGTTAAGTAAAACTTAGTTACTTGGAATGTTAAACAGCTGTTTGTTTAAAAGCTGTTTGTTTCCACATGAAAAACTGCTTATAATAAGCATGATGTTAGGTAAAATATGAATATACTGTAATGTTATAATGAAAAACCTTTGAATAAGATAAGACAGAATAACTATAACAAGGGGCTTCCCTGGTAGCTCAGTGGTAAAGAATTTGCCTGCCAATACAGGAGATGAGGGTTTGATCCCTGGGTTGGGACTATCCCCCGGAGAAGGAAATGGCAACCAATTCCAATACTCTTGCCTGGGAAATCCCATGGACAGAGGAGCCTGGCGGGCTGCAGTCCATGGGGTTGCAAAGAGTCAGATATGTTTTAGTGACTCAACAACAACAACTATAGCAAAGTGTTAAAATGGCACTTGGGAAGTTTCACCTATGGGTAGTCATGTCTTCTCTCTGCTTTCTATTTTTTTATTTAATAAACATGTATCATAAAATGTTATATAATGTACTATACAACATGTATATAATTTGGCATATCTGGAATTGGCAGGAAATGCTATAGGAGTAGAAATATTGTTTTGTGACAGTTCTTATGTTTCTGACATTCTAGGTCATGCTGCTGCTGTCTAATTGGTAGAGCCTGCAAGCAGGAAGACTTAGAAGATAACTTATGGCAGTTTCTGCTTTAGCCAAAAATATGTTTAGCTACATGTTACAGAAAACAGTTTAACCAAATTGGGGGTTTATTTTTCAGCTATAACAATGAGTCCAGGGGTAGCCACTCTAGGACTACTGTAGCAGCTTTAAGATGCCATGAATGACCCGGCTCCTCCTATAATTCTGCTCCATGATCCTTAGCTTGTAGATACCATCTTTTTATTTTCCACATCATGTTCACCTTCATTATTGTCATGAGGTTCCAGTTCTATCTTCATGTTAGTATCCTATGAGGAAGAAATAAAAAGGAAGTAAAGAATTGGGGTATCTTTATATTAGGAAAACCCACTCCAGTGTTCTTGCCTGAAGAATCCCAGGGATGGTGGAGCCTGGTGGGCTGTCGTCTATGGGTCGCACAGAGTTGGACATGACTGAAGCAACTTAGCATCAGCAGCAGCAGCAGCATATTAGGAAAAAAAAAATTTTTTTCTTTTAGAAATCATCACTCTACGTCTAGAACCATATCCCATGGCCACCTATACGTGTACAGGATCTAGGGAAATGCATTTTGAGGCTAGGCACATAGCTAGCCCTTCTCAAAAAAAAGTTTCAGAATCTTCCTATTAAAAAAGGGGCAACAAGCAATGTCTTTCCTTTCTTCTCATATAAGGAAAGCTCAATTCTGCCCTAAGAGAAAAAAAGAAATCCCAAGGTTTCCACAATGAGCTTAGACTACAAGATTCAGAAATCCTAATGATGTGGGGTACCCTGCAGTAGCAATGTGTATCTTCACGCACTAACATCAGTCTTTTTAAAAAGTTATCTGCCTATTAAGTAATGTAATGATGTAAGTAATTAAGTAATGGTGAGAGTGAAAAAGTTGGCTTAAAGCTCAACATTCAGAAAACTAAGATCATGGCATCTGGTCCCATCACTCAGGGCAAATAGACGGGGAAACAGTGGAAACGGTGGCTGACTTTATTTTTTGGGGCTCCAAAATCACTGCAGATGGTGATTGCAGCCATGAAATTAAGACGCTTACTCCTTGGAAGGAAAGTTATGACCAACCTAGACAGCATATTAAAAAGCAGAGGCATTCCTTTGTCAACAAAGGTCCATCTAGTCAAGGCTATGGTTTTTCCAGTAGTCATGTATGGATGTGAAAATTGGACTATAAAGAAAGCTGAGCGCCGAAGAATTGATGCTTTTGAACTGTGGTGTTGGAGAAGACTCTTGAGAGTCCCTTGGACTGCAAGGAGATCCAACCAGTCCATCCTAAAGGAAATCAATCCTGGGTGTTCATTGGAAGGACTGATGTTGAAGCTGAAACTCCAATATTTTGGCCACCTGATGCGAAGAGCTGACTCATTTGAAAAGACCCTGATGCTGGGAAAGATTGAAGGCGGGAGGACAAAGGGACGACAGAGGATGAGATGAGATGGTTAGATGGCATCACCAACTCAATGGACATGAGTTTGGGTAAACTCCGGGAGTTGATGATGGACAGGGAGGCCTGGCATGCTGCAATTCATGGGGTCTCAAAGAGTCGGACACGACTGAGCAACTGAACTGAACTGAACTGATAAGGAACATGATGTTGTTAAAACTCCTATTCGGAAAAGGGAAGACAGAGACACAGTGGTCACTGGGCCATAGAGCATCTCAAATCCTGTTGGCTACAGCAAAGAATCCATGACCTTAGTGAGTTAATCTGTCAGCTCCTGGTTCTATCCGGAAGATCTTACTATTGCATTATATTCCAGGGATCACATCTGAGGCAGACATTGTGGAGGAGATACATTTTCGGAGCAGTAAAATTTTAGCAGTACAAGAAGCCTAGATCCAAGACTGGTGGGTCCAGACTTTGGTGCCATTTTCCCCTTTGAGCCAACTGACACTCTGAAAACGGTAGTGGAGAGGTTGAGAACTAGTTAGGGCTCTCTGTTGCCTCAAGGGGAGTAAGTGGGGAGTAGTGGGTAAAAAACAAGCTGGAATTCCAAAGGGCTACACCCTGCGAGTAACTTTTGATTATTAATCCTTGATTGGACTAAGGTGATCTGCTTTTATTCTAAGTATCTCCCAATATTCCCAGCCTCCAGCTGTCCCCTCCCGTGTAGACTCTGAGCTTGGCTGTGTGATTTGCTTTGGCTGATAGTACATTACTAAGCATGATTCAACCAAAGGCTTGTGCATTCAGACTTGTCCCCTTGAAATGTTCCCTCTTGGAAACCTGGGAAGTTTCCATGTTGTGAGGAAGCCCAAGTTAGTCACATGAAGAATTCTTGTAGGAAAAAAACCAGGGAAGTCAGCCAAGAGCCAGAACAGACATATGACCCTCCCTGAACCAGGCCCCAGCCATCTGTGCCACCCCAACTGAGCCTCCAGATACAGTGAAGCAGAGATGAGCCATCTGCCCTACGCCCTGACTGAATTCTTCAGCCAGAGAATCCAGAATCATAAGTAAATAAGAGTTGTTTTAAGTCATAAGTTTTGGGGTCATTTGTTCACAGCAATAAATAACTGAAATACTACTAAAAGAATATAAAATATATAACAAGTAACCTAATTGTTGAGAGAGACTAGGATTTAAAATACTCCAAAAGGCATGAAAGGAAAGAACATAGAACAGATGAGACAAACAGAAAATAAACAGTAGACTGGCAGATTTAAACTCAGATACTTGATTCTGGGAAACTCCATATATGAGTAGGCACAGATCAAGATTTGTCTCAATACAATTTTAAAAAATGTATTCATTTTTGGCTGTGCTGAATCTTTGTTGCTGCACACAGGCTTTGTGGAGTTGCAGTGAAAGGGGGCTACTCTTCGTTGTGGTGCGCAGGCTTGTCACTCCGGTGACATTTCTTGTGGAGCACAAGGCCTCTATCTGTGTGGGCTTCAGTATCTGTGGCTTGCAGTCTCCGAATTGCAGCTCAAGGCTCTAGAGCCCCAGTTCAGTCGATGTGGCACATCGGCTTAGGTGCCCCCCGCAGGTGGGATCTTTCCAGACCAGGGATCTAATCTGTGTCCCCTGTATTGCTCCTGCTGCTGCTAAGTCACTTCAGTCGTGCCCAACTCTGTGCAGCCCCATAGACGGCAGCCCACCAGGCTCCTCTGTCCCTGGGATTCTCCAGGCAAGAACACTGGAGTGGATTGCCATTGCCTTCTTCGTCCCCTGCATTGGCAGGCAGATTTTAAACCACTGGACTACCTGGGAAGTCCCTCAGTACAATCTTTAAAGCTTGAAAATTCTTGTCTTTTACTTAGTAGTTTCTGAATCCTGTCTATAACATTCTCACCTTAAAGACCCTGCCTTGATGCCATATGAAATAGGCCTGCTGGGGGAACATATTGTCACTATGTCGTTTCTGACTCTTGATGACCCCATGGACTGTAGCCTGCCAGGTTCCTCTGGCTATGGGACTTCCCAGGCAAGAATACTGGAGTGGGTTGCCATTTCTTTCTCCAGGAGATCTCCCTTACTCAGGGGTTAGAACGCGTGTCTCCTGTATTGGCAGGCAGATTCTTTGCCATCGAGCCACCTAGGAAACCCAGGGTGCTAGGGGAGATACTACCCTTAATCTTTTCTTTGCTGGTGTGTCACTCAGTTTGGTTTAGAACAGTTTAAGTAAGGCTTGGAACCATAATATTTATTGTTATCCCTTCTTATTTTTTAACAAGCTTGATAAGGTTATAATAATACTGACTTTTTCAGCCCATAATGGCTCCAAGCTAAGGAATGAAGGCACTTTAGATTTCAGGTCACAGGAGAGCAACTCTTTGGGAGCTGTGTTCGTTTTCTACCAGCTAATGGGGATACAGTCATGATTAATTTTCCTTGACTTTGACCAGGGCCTACTTTCTCCATATATAGTGATTATATGAATAGTGCTTCTTCCTCCACTGCTGAAGAAATATTCAATAGATCGCCATCCAGGATGTTTTACAATCCAGAAAATATTGCAAATTCGGGATATACGCCAAATATTTTAGAGGCGAGTACATGCTGCTACGAAAGCTCCATGAGGACAGGGAAGGTGTCTGGGCTGATCAGGACTGTAGTCTAAGCGTCCACTTCGCCCTTAGCATGCAATCCGCACTCGAAAAATATTTGTTGAATGAAGAGACAAGTCATCATGGTGTTTGTATCCTTTAAAACACACATAAAGGTGCTTATACCTCAACACCCCAAAACTAAGTTTCCTTTCTGCAATGCTGCGAATGTTTCCCGTGAAACCTGAATGCCTGCAACCAGGTCGGCAAGCGCTCGCCCGAGTGCGGTGCGAGCCCGCCCGTCCGGAACGGGGCGGGCGACCCCGTCTGGCCGCAGCAGCCATAGCAGCCGATAACCTCGTCTCGGGGTCGGCGGCTTCAGCGGCAGGAGGCCTCTGGTGAGGAGGCAAATAAACAAAGCCAACCGCACAAAAACGGGTTGTTCTGTTTCACATCCTCCCTCGGGTTTCCTCCGAACAAAGTGACCCTCCATCTGTCCGCAGGCAGGTGGAGCTCGCCCCACCCACGCGGCGCGCGCCTCCCCTCCTCACAGCTGTTCGACCCTAGACGCCTGTAGACGCGGACCCTCCAGCCCACAGCGGGCGGCGAGAGGACACGCCTCCTCCAGGGAGCACGCGGCCCCGCACGCACACCTCGCGCGCGCCTCCTCGCGAGCGAGCGCGCACGCGCACGCGCACGCGGGGCGGGCCGCCTTCCCGGCACCCACTGAGCTCCCGGTCCCCTCACCCCACCCCACCCCCTGCCGCTCAGGCTCCGCCTCCGCGACAGGGCTGCTGAGAGGAGGCGACCGGAAGCCACTTTAAAGCAGAGCTCGAGGTGACAGGCGAGCGAGCTGGTTCGGGAGTGCAGTCTCGGCTTTCTGCGCTCCCCGCGGCAGAATGGCCCGAGTGCCGCTCGCCGCTTCTCGAGTCTGTGACTCCTAGACGCCGGAGCCCACCCTCCTCGCCCAGCCGGTGGCGCGAACACTGCCTGCGACCCGGCGTCGTCCGGCTCAGCGCCTGTGGTCCGTTCTCTCAGACAGCCCGTTTCAGGTAAAGGACTCGGTTCTGAGGGGCCGGTGAGGGACTCTCGCTGGGATGGTGGTCGCGGAAGGGGGTGCCGGCCTTGTTGCCTGCTTTCACCGATCTGTGGTGATTGGTGTTTAGACTACCTTTTTGTACCGAATTCACTTGGATCCAGTCAACATTAGGATGGCATTGATTTACACTTCTAGTCACTTCGGGTCTCTGGCAGGTGTATAAATTGGGTTTAGTCGAGGCCGCCGGCGGCTCCGCGTTTCCACTAAGTAAGGGAGGCTCGGGGGCGCGTCTATGCGGTCGCCCCTGCCGGGCAGACCCCTGGCGTTCTGAGGCGCACAGCGCGGGGGAGAGCGCGGCGGCTGAGGGGAGCCTTCCGGCAGACCCGCGTTACGGCTGCAGCCCAGAAGTTTGCAAGCTGTTTTCAGATTAACTTTCAAGTCCTCGCCTTCCTCCCCGCCAGCCCGAGAAACGCCCTCTGCGTTTCCTCGGCTCTGCTCAGGTCGGTCCTCCGAGCCTCGCAGGACAGTCTTTTCGGGAAGGTCGGTCGAGGAAAGAAAGAAATTAAGGCGCCGCGAGTGGCTTCTGGAAGGGGGAGGGCAGCCGGGGCGGGGGGTCGCCGGGTGGGTGGGAGGAGGCTGGCCCGGGGGTATAGGAGCAGGAGGGGGTGGGATCCTTGGGAACACCCGGGATCTGGCCGCGAATCGGCTGCGCCGGGCACAGTTCGTGCGATCCCGAGCGCCGAGCTGCGCAAATCGCCGCGGCCGGCAGGAGGCGTCCCTCGGACCCCCGGCCGGAATCCGAGCGTCGTTCTACGCCCAGGCGGAGTCCTGAGTTGGGATCCGGGCGGTTTCCCCGACGGTGGTGGGGTGCAGAGTGCTTAAGAACCGGGGCATCACCCGGGGGCATCGTGAGGTGAATGGTGAAGCTGTAGGTCGCTTGCTGAGGGACTGGAGGAAGTGTCCTTCCAATCTTTACTTTTTTTCTGTTATGCAAACTAATTGAGGAACTGGGTTCTAGTGACTTCCTCACTCCAGCCACTCCTCCAGTTCTCTGCCTGTTTCTCGGTTTTATTTCTGAGTTTGACAGAGGGCAAAAATAGGAAAAGTTGTGGCGTGTGTGTGCCCTCGTATAAATGACTGGGTTTCGTGTCTGTTTTGCCTTGATTGGGTGTGATAGGAGTGGTTATTGTGTGTGTGTGTTTGTAAGTGCGTGCGTGGGGGAAGGCACAGGCCGGTTTGGTGTGGAGAGGGAATACCACAATCTGTGCCAATTGTGCCTTAAGGCAAGAGCACCAAATGATGAATAATAACGCCTGGCTTGGCTGCCTTCCAGTTGATTTATGTCTTATGTCAAGTCCCTCCTTCTTCGTGAAGCTTTCCCTAACAATGCCAGCTCACACTGAACTCTTTTTTCTACCTTTTCTTTTGTACTTGCCGTGTGCATTAACGCCTCGTTATATACTGTTTTTAATTTTTCCGAGTTTGATTTATTATGCACTTTTTACACATGTAGACTTCTAAATCTCTCCAATTAGATCTTTTACTTGTTTTTCTGGGGACTCAATTTTTTTCGTTTTGTTGCTTTTCTTGACCCATAAAGGCTCACGGAACTTGCCATTTAATTGGTGCTTTTTCTTCAATAATTCAGCTAGAAAATATCATGGAGCACCCACTGTGTGCAGTGTGCTAGGCACTGTACCCTGGATGCATACTTAAATCATGAGCCCTTGCAGCAAAGATTTCTTTCAGTCTGTTGGATAAGGGAGAAGAGGATTAATTGCTCATCACCACCCTTTTTCCACCTGGCATAATGCTCAGTAATATTTTCAGAATTAGTTAATGAATGCTAGATTGTGGAGGAGACACCATTCATCATTTTGCAAAGTTTTCTTTGCTTTTTAAGTTCTAGTTTTTTTCAATGGGTCTGATTCTTCAGAGAAAGCACTTTTTTTTTTTCCATTTATTTTTATTAGTTGGAGGCTAATTACTTTACAACATTGCAGTGGTTTTTGTCATACATTGAAATGAATTAGCCATGGATTTACATGTATTCCCCATCCCGGTCCCCCCTCCCACTTCCCTCTCCACCCGATCACTTTTTAAGTCCCTGTGTAGTTCATTAGGAATCTGAAATTTGCTGTGTTTTGTTTTCTTGTGTTATTTTTCTGTGCCTTCATTTGTCTTTTTTTTTTTTTTTAATTCACATATGTAGCTTTTCTGAAGACAGGGAGGCCCCTTTCTGTATTAGGAAGTTGTGTTTGGTTTCTAAAACAGTGTGCAGTGGTTGTTGCTGATATAGCTTCTGTTGCTAAATAAACCCTGGTATTCTTCCGCTACTAGTGGTAATGTTTTGGGGATTGCAAAAGTAGACCCTTAACATCCTTGGGGAATATATTGGAACTTTCTGCATCTAGACGTGCTTCAACAGGTTCCTGGTTTTCTCCCATATAATATTTCAGTTGAGAGCCTGCTTCCTGAGCATAGCCTCATACCGCAAATTCACTCACAGTTAATTTGCAGTTTTTCCTGCATTTGACAAACTTTTTTTTTTTTTTTTTTTTTTTACAGTTTTTGTCACCTCATGAGACAGGAGATACATAAACAACTGTGAAGAGAACCACAAAGCAATAGAGATGTGGTTTCCCCACTGTCATAGATGCACGTGTTTCTACCCCTCTCTCCACTCCATCCTAGACTTAAACTGTAAAAAATTCATATCCCAGCAGAATTACAAATCATTTTATATTAAGTCCACAAATAAATGTCAGGAGCCTAGTGGAGAAGATGCTATCTGTTTCATCTTTACTTGTTTGTGGGCTTTTGAATAACCTTAGCTCCTTTGGAGCCTTGATTCTCAACAAAATTAAAAAGTGACCTGTAAAGATGAAATATAGTATTGGAGAAAGGATTTTAGGAACTTAGAGACAAAACATAATGATGAATGAAAAGGATTCTGTTGTTGTCAGCTTGTAAATGATCTTTCCTTTCCTTTCCTTATAGGATTTTTAGACTGAGGAGCAATTGGAGCTAATCCACATCATGGAAGTGGAAACCACTGAACCTGAGCCAGATTGTGTAGTACAGCCTCCTTCTCCTGATGAATTTTCATGCCCAGTGAGACTCTCTGAAAAGATCACTCCATTGAAGACTTGTTTTAAGAAAAAAGATCAGAAGAGGTTGGGAACTGGAACCTTGAGGTCTTTGAGGCCAATATTAAACACTTTGTTAGAATCTGGCTCACTTGATGGGGTTTTTAGATCTAGAAACCAGAGTGCAGAAGAGAGCAGCTTACATGAACCTATGGTGAAGAAACCCTTGGAAATCAATACATCATGTCCACCTACTGAAAACAGTATGTCTGTCCTGATTCCTGATGGGACAAATGTTGGGGGCCAGATGCCAGAAGCCCATCCTCCCACTGATGCTCCAGAGCAGGTGGTTCCAATCCAGGATCATAACTTTCCACCAGAAACCATCAGTGGGACAGTGGCAGATTCTACATCAGGGCACTTCCAGACTGACATTTTGCACCCAGTTTCAAGTGATGTTCCTGCTAGTCCTGACTGCATAGACAAAGTCATGGATTATGTTCCAGGGGTTTTCCAAGACAACAGTTTTACAATCCAGTACATTTTGGACACCAGTGACAAGTTGAGTACCGAGCTCTTTCAGGACAAAAGTGAGGAGGCCTCCCTTGACCTTGTGTTTGAGCTGGTGAACCAGCTACAGTACCACACTCACCAAGAGAATGGAATTGAAATTTGCATGGACTTTTTGCAAGGCACTTGTATTTATGGCAGGGATTGTTTGAAGCACCACACGATCTTGCCATATCACTGGCAGATCAAGAGGACAACTACGCAAAAGTGGCAGAGTGTATCCAATGACTCCCAGGAGCACTTGGAAAGATTTTACTGTAACCCAGAAAATGATAGAATGAGAATGAAGTATGGGTATGTATTCATAACTACTCTAGAGTTATTGTTAAATCCTAGAGAGAAGGTAAAAAGGCTAAAGGCTTAGTAGGGTGGTTTCTTTCAGTAGTAACCTAACAGGTTTTATCCTCTTTTTCTACTTTTGTTCTTTTGGCTATGTGCTATCCTGATTTTTCATGGCAGTTGAATGCAGGCTATTTATCTAACCAAACAATGAAGGTTTTATGATTTGAACAATTCAGATGTCACTCTGCGCAATATGTGTGTGACTGAGAACTTGCATATACATTGAATACTGTGAATCAAATACTGTTTTATCACACAGGAGAGCTTGCTTTTGAAAGAAAATCAGTGGTGAATCTTATAAATTATGAATGTTTAATTTATCTAATTTTAAAGTTTTGCATACTCAGAAGTTGCTATATTTTTAAAAGAAAGTAGTGGTAGTTGAAGATTTTCATGACCCTCTTTTCATTTTGAATAGTTCAAAAAATTTTTCTGTGAATGATTCTGAGACCCTCCCAAACTTCTGAATTATGCCCAAACATGTTAAGTTTCTTTTTTAGTTTCCTTAAAGCTTTTTGCCATTAATTTTATTATTCTATTTATCTTCCAGATAAACTGTTCCACAACTCAGTATTTTTTTAAACCTGAAAGAGTCTTTTAACAGTGAGTGAAGGGAAAATCTATGCCAATGGACGTATTTATTTGACATTTACATAAAAGCAGTTATCCTCCTGTTTTTGTAGGCCAGACCTGTATTGGGTTGGCCAGGAAGTTCATTTGGAAAAAAGATTGTATAGAAAAACCCAAATGACCTTTCTGGCCAACTCAATAAATAAATTGATTCTTTTAGTATGGATATCCAAGCATTATTCACTGATAAGGGAGCTGAAATTCCCACATCTGCATTCTTTAATGAACTTGGAAATAGAGAAATCATAGTTGCTACATAAATGTAGTTGCACTACATTTTGCTAGTGCAAAAGTGGTTGTATAATAAGCACTGATCTTTGTATTCCTAAATTGTTTCTCCTGTAATATAAAGGGACTTACAGCAAGCTAACTATCCTAACTCAAAAGTTCAGAAGAACTTTGTGGAGAGTCAGTTTTGTTCACTAATAAGTTATACGACTTGTGTCTGGAGAGTCTGAAGGCAAATGGTGGTAGTGATCTATTTCCATGTTGTCCAATTCTGTTAGTTTTGATGTTAACCTTCCGTGTTCTAACAGTGCCAGAGCATTGTTGGTATCACAGTAACCTGGCCTTTGTTTAACTTCTCTTGCTCCCATTTAGTATTAGGTAAGTGGTTTTCTTTGAATATTTCAGTACACAGACCTGTCTGTCTTTTTAGCAATTTTATTATCATGAGACTGGAATTTTGCATCTTGTGTTTCAAAAGCTACCTGTGGAGCTAGATGAGAAGCAATATAAAGCAATATAAAGCCCAAGTTTAGAGGCATTATTATGTAGAAGACTTCTTGGGATAAAAGTAAAGCTTATATCAAGAATATAGTTTTCCTGATCATAAATATATTCTCTTGATAATATAATGCACTCAAGATCCTGTCCTGCTTGGGTAGCAGAATATTACAGAATTAGATCCTGTAATAAAGCTGACTACTTTTGACTTATTTTTTTAAGCAAGCATTGGAAGAGAGAAAAATGTTTTCCATTTTGCCTTAAAAATCTTTTTAATAAGTTATTGTCCAAAATCTCTGTTGCCTATGAACTAGCAATTCTAATTGGTATTTCAAGGGTAATTAATTTTATATACTCTCAAAGCCACTCTAATCCTTCCATCTCCAGATTGCAAAACTGTGCATAACAGTGGCCTCCCACTTCACTTTCATGAAGCAGATTTCCAGTCTGCTGAGTACTTGAGCATCTTGGTACATTAAGTTTCTGTCTGTTTGAATTGGTTGAGAAGAAACTAGCAGGATTATTGTCCAACACATTATGTTCTCTTACTATGAGCAAGACAAGACAGGTATTTTGATCCCAGAAAATCCAGGAACTCTTAGGACAGCAGCATATTGAGTATTTTATCCTTTGGTAAACTTTCTTTGCTGAAAAATAGACATAGAGGAAATGCATAGACATATGCATTCATTGTTGGATCAGTTATAAAGTAGTTGCAGTGAGTGCTTGATTTCCAACCCAGTTTTAAGGAAGTAAATATTTATTTGACACTTGAGAGGAAAAGATTGAGAGAATTATCATTATAGTTACTATTGCTGGCACTGTGTTGTTACTGGTGGTAAGTGATCCTGCCCTGATAAAAATAGCCAAAAGTATTGTTAATTACTAGTAAAGTGAAGTTCACCGAGGACTACAGTAAGAAATGTTGTAAGATTGTAGATAGCTAAGTGTCAAAAATTGGGTTTTTGGGAAGTTGACCTGTGGTCACTGCAACCTGGTTTTCCTTGTATTCCAAAGCGATGTTGTGTTTCCTGGCAACAAGATGCAGATAACGGCATGTTGAGCCTTGCTGAGAGATTCACAAACAAGCTGGAGCAGCCCAGGTTCACATGGTTACCACATTATTTGGCTAAAGCTATTAATCTCTGTGGTCAGGCCTGTAAAGCTGGTCTATCTGTGCAGATTGCACATAACCAGGAAGTGTGTGTTCAGCTGTGTATATGCCCAAGCCGAACCTGGCAGTCTCTGGATTCAGGAATAATGAATGGCAGTTGTTTATCCCACTTGTTTTCCGCAGTTTATATGACTTGGTAAATCATTATTATATACTATACCCATAATAGTTCATTGTGTGGAACTTGGGGAAAGTTCATAGTTCTGCGTCTCTAGCACAGATAAGAGTTCATAGTTTCAAACTGTGTAGATGAAATTCTCTGGTTTTTGCAAATGGATTTAACATCTAACCTAACTCAAATGAGATGTGCAGTGTTCATTTTATTCTTAAGAGTGAATGGAAGGAAAGTTGAGCTAGATAAGTTCACAGGTACCTTCCAACTATTAGTCAAGATGCTTAGCTACTAAAAACACGTATAAAAATGGGATTTCAATAATAAAGGTGCTTATTTGGTTCATTATAATGAAATTATTTAAACTATTCTTTTCCAGTTTTGCCTTCGCTCCAAATTATATTATTCTACTTTGCTTTCTCACTGCTTTTGTACATCTGCAACATCAACTGAAAACTGGTTGTATGTATGAACTCCCCATATTTAGATGCTGAGGCTTCTTTTGCACACAGGATGAGCTTTGGAGAATTTCCAAATCCAAATACACAGTTAAGAAAACAACATTGAATGTTGTGTTTTCCATTAAGAAAACATAGACAGTTTAGGCATTCATCCTTAGTAGAAAATGATAACTAAATGGCAGGACTAAGCGCTTTTAAAGGGGTCTCACTAACTGCAGAATACCATTGTAGAGAGTGTGCAAATCTCCCCTTAGCAACTGAGATCGCCATTAGTTTTCACATTACATTCATTTTTAAGTGTGCCAGAATAGTCTCATAGTTATTATCACCCATAAGGAAGAGGCACTGTGCTGACCTTATTTTGGAGGTAACCTATAGGTGGAAATATGACCAGTGACTTATTTCTAATTCTGAATTTCCTGAAAAAGGGATGAAGAAGAAGGTTGCAAACACTGACTCCATGGTTAATTTTTGTCAGAAGATAGTGTTCTTTTCTCCTCTTTAGAATTAAAACTTATTGCTAAAAGAAGTTTTGGGGCTTAAGCCTAGAGTGTTGTCATAGCTGTAGTTCATTAGTTTTGAGTGATTTTGATTGCTTATTGCTCTTAGAAGTTTGTTTCTGTTTTTTAAAAAATTGTCCAAGGGACAGTACCATTAGAAGACTTCACAGGAACTGCGTGAAAGGAGGAGAATTGCTTATTAGTGATGATGGAGAGCACATGCTGTTCTTTTCTATATGACTTGCAGAGTGGATTATCTAAAGTAGACCGAGCTCTTGACTGAACTCTACTGGAATAGTTAAATTAGCCAAGTTAGCTCTGGCCTGCACAGCTGTGATGATGTATGAACTAACTCATTATGTGTTATTGATAACACAGAGAGAGGAGAACAGCTGAAACTTACTATGCCTTGTGACTTTTTGGTATTTCTTGAATATACACAGCTGGATGAGTTTGAATTTATTTAAAAAATTCCTGCCGGAGAGAAAGAGAGAGCTCCATAAGCAAGAACTGTGTTTGAAGTGACTTTCAAAACGCGTGCCTAGTGTTCCAGGAGAAAGCAATCCAATGAATTATTTTCTGTACCTCTTTATGATGCTATTTACATATGAAATAAAGCTAATTGGCTTCTGTCTATACTAATCCAGGGAAGTTACTGGGTCTGTGTAGAGCCTTCATGGGAATCAATAGCAATCATTCATTTATTCCCTTTCTGGTTTTGTCAGTAAGCAGATTAGACTTTTTGAAGCAGCTGTCACCTGGCTTCAGGTTGGGGTCAGTCTGTTCCTGATATATTCATGGTCAAGAAAATGAATCTTGTAGAGAGCAAAGATGTATAACTTTTAAATTAGACAGTTGGAAGAAATAACTTACGAGGTTATCTGATAGTTCCTAAAAATAATTGCATGATACATTATACATTTTCTTGTTGAGTTGACTCTAAAGCTTTTACTTTTTATTGTAAATAGAAAAAATAGTTCCATTCAACATTTAAAACTTCATTCTGCATATGTGAACGTGCAGAAAATGCAACTTTTGAGTGATTACTCTGTTCCTGTAAAACTACTCCCTATTGTTAGACTAGAATTTCTAGATTCTAGCTTTGCATTCTGCCATAAAGCAAAGGTAAATTCATAAATTTCTTCTGGGTGCATCTTTGATCTTAGTGATTCTTAGTTTCATATTGGGTTTGGGGACTATTTCTAAAGGGTCTGATCAGTAGGTAACCCTTACAAACCTTGCCTACTTAAGGAATTTGGATAAAATGCAACCATTTAAGATTGTGACTGTTTTCCTGTGGCCTCTTGTATCTTATCCCCTGATTTGAGACCACCAGATTCTGCATCCTTTGTCAAAAAAATAACTTTTTTCACATTTAAAATTAGGACCTGAGATCCTCTTAACCTAGGTCAGTACCCTTTGATAATTACCAGTATCCTGTTAGTTGCACTTGCCTTCTTGTGAAAGGAAAGCTTATTTTTGAGTTACAAGATGATTCTTGGTTATTCTGGAAAAACTTTTTGTAAGGCTGGTTCAGATTGGACATTGGTAAGTTTTATAAGAAACTCCCTTTGTAAACGCAGTAGAGTTTCTCTTTTAAATAAATCCGAGAATATTAAGCTAAAAGGAAGTGAATATGAATGATGTTTGTATCTTTGGAAGATACCAGAGTGCTGAGGGTTGAGCCATTTTGTGTTTCACTCTGGGCTTGAAATCTGTAGGTAATAGCTTAAGATCTTGAGGTGAACTGCACTTTGCAACACCGTCAGCAGAAACTGTACAGAAGAATAAAATATTTCTAATTAAAGTTGACCATTTCTAGGAGCAAACAAGTCATGGTTTTAGATATGAAGGGACTCCAGTAACAAAACAAAATGTTATTTTTATATTTATAGATTATTTATGGCAGTGCTTTCTAGGGACCAGGGATCATACTGCACAGACTCGCCTCTATTTAAAATCCCTGTAAGTGTTAGACATAATCCAGCCCAATCCCCAACACATTAGCTGAAAGCCTCAAATTTCTAATGTAGATTAATTCCTTGTTAATAGGAGGATTTGAAGTTATAAGGGATAGTTTCTGAGATATATTTTGAGATCTTCAAAAATGAAGGATTTTATGTAAAAATAAATTCCACTTATTGAGCTTGGTAGTTTGATTTATATTTGATTTGTGCAACAAATAGTATTGTAGTGTTGTGCTAAATAAATATGACTGATTCTGTGAGCAGGAGCTCATTTTAGAAAGTTGATTATATTAATAAACTTCTGATTATGAAAATTCCAGTTTGCCTTGCTGACCTAGCCAATTGCTGTTGCTAAGACAAGCGCAGAAGGGAGTTAACTAAGCCCTCCTGTTTGCCGTGACCACACAGCAAAATATGTCTGTCTCCTCTGTCTTCTCTGCTCCGTGCTGTTTACTTACTGGTAACACCCACTTGACCAGTAAAGAACCTTTGCATGGTCATCACAATGAAAGGATAAGCGTGTTATGAGAGTGAGAATGTTAGAGCAACTGTTCGGTTTCATGTTCTACAGAAACCAGTGATTTGTGAATGTGTGTACCACAAAATGTGTAAGGAGTGCATTAGAATCCCTCGTGACTTAAGTTGTCTGAGAAAGAGTTTGGGAAGTTTGTATTCTGTATGCAAATAGATATCATTTGTTTTGGTGCTATTGCCTCTGAGCATAAGGAAGGATTTGTGAATAGTCTTATGTTGAAACCTAGCACTTCTCATAATGATTAGAAAATAGTTCAAGCCACATTTACAGGAATTTCTCTTCATTAATTTTTTCCCCTTTTTGGATTAAGAGCTTCTTAAACTGTTACCTTCTCATTTAACATATAGCCATAAAGTGTGTGTGATTTTCTTTCTCTGACTTTTTACCAGCACTGAATAGTCAGTGAAGAATGGCAGGGGTAGGATCCAAGAGTGAACTTTGCTTGCAGTGAACTTTCAGAATCTTGCCTGAACTCTGTGATCTTCACAGTTCCTGCAGCTGATCTGGGCGTAGGGAGGGCAAATGGCACAAACTACTCTAAATAATTTCCTGCTGCGGTTGGTCTTTGGTTTCTGACTGTCACCTGGCTTCGCTCTTTCATTTCCAGGCATTGCAAGAATAAAAATAAGCACAGGAGAAATACTGGGTTTGCCTTCCAAGGTAATAAAAGAAAGACATCCTTGAATGGAGGGCAGAGGATGTGAAATAGAAGGAACTTTGCTTTCTGATGTTAGGATCGTCCAGATGCTGCCACTCATCAGTAAATAATGCCACTTACGTAAAGTGTTCCACAATTAATTTGTTACTAAAAAATAATTTTTTCTTTGGTCATTTATCAGTTAGTTTGTACTAACTGGGGGAAAAGGCAAAATTTTATTTTTTTATTGGAGTTTAAATGTTTTACAGTATTGTGTTAATTTCTGCTACACAACAAAGTGAATCAGCTGTATGCAAAATTTTAAATAAAAACCTTTCTTTAAAGGAGTTATTTATAAATTTGAAAGTCAATTCAGAAATAAGCTAATAGACTGTACCTTACTAGGGGCTACTAGGAATAAATTTTATGATTATTTATAATTAGTGTTTCATTGATGAGTAAACAAGTTCTAAATTGATGTTATTTGAAAACAATTATTTTTAAGCAATTTGCATACAATTGATTTTATAATTATATAGAAAAGTTTTATAAGTAAATATAATTCAGCCTACTTTATTGTCAGATTTCATATCCACAGAACTTAATCAGTTGAGTACATGGCAGACATTTTTTGTTTTCTACTTTGAGATTAGAAACCTCTCTGTTTTAAAAATATTTCACTTGACAAGGGGATATTTACTAATCTTCATAAAAGGCAATAACTACATAATTTAAGGTAGTATAAGACATGATACATTTCTTTTCAATGTGCTATATGTTTCCTATCCCAGCTGTTCTTATAGAAATTGTTTCACTTCCTCTTCAGGCCATGGTTGAGATGTCTCACTTAAGTTACCTTCTGAGAGTCTCAGGATGTGTGACTGAACTGGGAAAGAAGTTAAGGCTCTATGACTTTTTTGATGTCTTCAGGGTGTGAAATTTAGGCCCATGCCTCCATAAATAGATAGCTGCGAGATCTTCTGATCTCAGAATATAATTTTTATTTATGAAAGATTTTAGGCTTATCCACATATTATTAAAAAGTTCTTCTGCATTATTTGCTTTGAACTGATAGTTTTGTAATTTTAAAAAAAGCCCAACATAACAGTGTTTTAGAAGGTTCTCTTCCTCAGGTAGCTATTGTAATTTGCTTTCAGGGGTTGCCTGAGGTAGAGAGGACTTATGATTTGTTAGGGATTTAGGAAACACTTAGGTGTACTCAGATCTGGGCCATGTCCTAGTACAGAGTTCTTTGAGAATAAACTCTTATGTGTCTGTTTAGTTCCCCACATGCTTTTGGATAATATAGAATTATAAAAACTTAAAAAACAAGGTATCCTTTCATATAGACAACCTACCTGCCTGGGTTTTTTCTCCTATTTCTTATCCTCTCATTTTTATTTCACCGTGTTCACTTCTAGAATCACTTTAACACCACAGATTAGATGGCTGACAATTTGTAAATCAAGCATGTGGTTTAGCACACAGATAAATCCACTCATTAACTTACTGCCTTCTCACTCACCTGTTTCCAAGATGTCCTAGGAGGGACCAAGAGAGCAGCATACACAGCTAGAAGTTGCTCTAAGAAAGTTGATCCCTGGACACTCGAAGCCCCATTGAATCTTAAAGTGGGGAATATTTTTACCTACCCCAAAATCTTTTGAGGTAAATATATCATCCAGGTTTAATGTTAATTGTTTTACAGGGTGCTCTAAGTCTCAGCACTCCTGCCTTGAATAAGTCAGGGTCTCCTTAGAGGTGGGCAGATTTAATTGCAAGTCAACATTTGATTCTTAGCTTGCTTATAACTACTGAGGGTCATACGCAAAGTAACAGTAAAATAAAAGCAAAACAAAGCTCTGAGTTCTGGTTTGTAGGTATGTCTGTATTTACAACTACTTCTGGATACCAAGGGGGAAAACCCAGTTGTTACCAGGACCCAAAGTCATAGTGTAGAAGTAGAGAAGTTTAACCTCTGGTAAACAGTGAAAGATGTTGCTTTGTATGTAGGCAACATACAAAGATAGATCATTTTTATTGCCTTCCCAAATAACTTCCTGCTATGTATTCAAGTCAGTGTTAGCAAAAATCTTAATTAGTGACAAAATAAATGACAGTTATTATGCTTCTAAAGCAGAAAGAGTACATAGTCCTCTGAAGTTTAATAACTAAACTGCTTTCACAGTGTATTTTGGTATTATATATGCCATGGCTTTGATTCTCATCACCTTGTAACATATTTGAAGGAATCTATAAGCTGCCAGATATTCCAGCACTGCTAAATGAGTTCCTGGAAACATCAAAGCCAGGTATCAAAAGCCAGCTATATTTCGTGCGCCTGTGAAATTTCTTTAGCAGCAGCAAACATACCCCATCTGTCATGCCTGTCTCAAGTCTGTAGCAGAAGCAGCCTAAATAACTCTCGATACTGCATTTGATCTTTATCCTTCTCTCATCGTGACCTTCAGCTGGGGGTGACATTTTCCCTTTATATAATAGTAATAAATAATTGTGTCTGGTTAATCCAGCTGATTAGGTGGGTGTTGATTAGTTTGAGGTCACAGGTTTATCCTTGTAGAAACCAGTTAACTTTTATAGTCAGGAAGCCAAGATTCCGAAGTCTAACTCATCTAGTTAAAACTGTACAGAGTAAGGTCCAGAAAACTTGACTTAAGTGATGTTTGCTAAAGTCTGAGTTCTATATCTTACATCATCTTCCTACTTAAATGTGTTCCATCTTCTGTGATTCTAGTCTCATTTAATTTGGCACCATTAATCCAGTCACCAGATCTGAAACATGGGACACATCCTGGACTCCTTCCACTCCTTTCAGCCCCTCCATGCAGTTAGCCTAACTCTTAAATACTCTCAAATCATCCCCATTGTTGCTTCCTCAGTTCTCTACCATAACTTGTCTCATTTGCACTTCTAGTAGCTATAGATGGCTAAGTATAGAATAATAAATATTTATAATAAACATGCTAATAAATATCTGGCAAGTAAGTGCCTATCTCCACCCTTCCCCCACCTCTCTCTACCAAGATAAACAAATCAGCCCTTCCTACCACTGCTGTTGGAATGACCTTTATAAAAGGCAAATCTGACCCTTGTTGAAATCCACCGGTGATTCCTGTAGCCCACAGAATCAAGTCCTAACCTCTTAACCCAGCACACAAAGCTCTTCATTATCTGGCCCCAGCCAACCTGTTCAGTTCAGGCTTATCTGTTATCATCCTGCGCACACACACAGACACCCTGACCTCCCACATGAACTGCATGTGCTGCTTGCTCTGGATTGCTTGAGTGGCGCTTGGTTGGCTTCTGCACGTGTCAGTCACTCTGCATGTGGTGTCCTGCCTCTCATGGTCTGCCTGCTGGCTGGCCAGACTTGGCTCGTGTTTCACCTACTCTGGGACACGTCCCTTGACCACCTTCGTGACCCTTTTCCCAGCAGTGAGGCCTCCGGATTGCTCCCAGACCACCTCTGTGCCACACTTCATACTGCGCCACAGGGCTTGCTTGTCTTTCCCCACTGACTTTTGGGCATTTTACCATTTTCATCTTCTTAGCCTGGCCATAGCCCAGCACTTAATCATTGTGTCCACTTATGATTACATTTGTTGTCACATTTCTTTATTGGTTTTGAACAATTTGTAAATAGAGAAATTGCCTAAAATGGTTACATTCTCCTGAGCTCCCAAATACATAATCTCAAGAACTGTTTATCCAACAAAGAGATTGTGTCCTAATTTCTGTTTTACTCAGCAGCTATTTATTTAATAGTTTTGGTTTCCATTACATTACATTCTATCATTTATATTGCAGGCCCTTTGTACTTTTTAGTATCTGACATACACATTCTAGAACAAATGATGGTATGGGTGTTGGTACTCTGTGTTGATAATATATGTTGGAAATGTTGGTGTGTCAAGATATTTGTTGAGCAGAAAGAGAGTCGTTGTTAGTAAGCATCTAAATTGTGAGAATGGATGTTCTCTTCAGAATTTTTAATTTTGCAAAATTCTTAGATTGGTATGTGTGCTGGTGTGTTTGGTGAAGCATGTTGACACAGAATTGTTAATATTTCTGTAGTCCACTCTCCTTCTTCCCATTAAAGCAAAAATCAGCCACTGGCTCACAATGGTTTTTTTTTCTAATTTGTTGTGATAAAGTTTTATTTTGGGTGAGTCCAGATGGATTGATTCAGCCACATGATACATTTAACTAAATCTAAAGCATACTGCACAGTGGCTGCCTCCTATTCTCGCTCTTCTCTGGCCATCCCTCAGTCAGGCTGTCTTTAAGTCAGACAGGGTTCCCTTCTGCCAGGATGACTGCACCCTGCTTTTAGGAAGCCTTGTCTCTCCTCTCTCCAACCCCATCTTTAGCACGGTCTCTGTTGCTCAGTTAATACACATCCTGTATTGACCACTTTGACCTTTTACCTCCATCTGCTCAACAGTCTAAATTCCAGCCTTTATTTAAGGCTCTGAGACCCTAGACTTGCCTCCTTAGCTCATGGCCTGACATCTCGCACTGTGCCTTGTAGTATGCTGTTCACATTTTCTCATCTCTTACATATCCCTGTTGAGAAGATTTCCTTTTCCAACGCTGGCCCTGTTATTCCCTGTCCCTACCCTTCAAGCAAAACGCTTGAAGAACTTTTTTTCTGCCATATAACCTTCACTTTCTGGTAATTATTTCCTGTTGAAGTGTTAGGTTACTTAATCATGTCTGACTGTGATTCTGTCGACTGTAGCCTACCGGGCTCCTCTGTCCTTGGGATTCTTCAGGCAAGAATACTGGAGTGGATTGTCATTCCTGTCTCCAGGGGATCTTCCCAACCTAGGGATCGAACCCAGGTTTCCTGCATTGTAGGCAGATTCTTTACTGTCTGAACTACCGAGGAATCCCTATTTCCTATTAAACTGTTGCTAAAATTCTTTCTCTTACAGAAAGCTATCTTGGATTGGTACTGTAAAGCATGTTATTTTCTTTACCTTTATCCATTCCTGGAGCAGTAGCCACCACCTCTCCCATAATGCTGCACACCTTTTCTTTGTCTTCTCATTCCCAGAATGTACTTGTGTTAGATAGGCAGATGTACTGCTTCTTTGGTTTTAGATTTTGTTAGTTTTTTCTGTCTTGAAGCCAGGGACTACATCTGTTTGATTCTTTGTGTATTGCCTAAAACAGCCCACCATCACCATTTCCACACACGACTCATAACTGGTTTCTGATAATACAAAACAATGGTTTGATAAGAGTGGTGAATGTTGAACATTTGGCTTTCGTGTTGGATGATTTTATACTGATGCAGATTGAAGAGAATAAAAACTTTTGGCTTTGGATTTTTTAAGCATTCCCTGTTTAAGGGAGAGCAGGTGGTAAAATTAATCTTATAAAAAGATAATTTAATGTTTTTCAAATTTGTTATTTTCTCCCTGTCAACTCTAGAAAAGCATATTGAAAATCAAGTAGAGCTAAAATAGTATTTTGATACATCAATCCACAGAACAGTTGATTGTAGTAAATTAGGATTTGTCATAGAAATTTCATAATGCCCAAAAGACTGAAGTGCTCAGGGAATGTAGCAAAAGCTGCAGTTTTAGATGTCTTTCTCATGCGAATCATTATGAAGTCTTAATAACATAGGCATAGACAGACATTGCTAGAGAGATGTCCAGAATAAAATCTGGACAGCAAAAAGCATTGGCTGTTTATAGTATAATGTATGTTAACATATTAACTGCAATACTAAGAACTCCATAAAGAAAATACTGAGGATTTGTTGACTCATAATTGGGAACAGTTACTGGGAATAAACTTAAAGCAGGAAAATCTGTTTAGAAACTGGAGGTGATCTTAAGAGGAAGAAAGAGGTTAATATCTCTCCACTTGATAACATCAGAGTCTCCTAAAATTAAGGGAAAATTGTTTAAAGTAACTTGATGTGAAGTTTAATTTCAGTATAGGAGTTCCAGTTTTCAGTATTTTTCTTTTTTGTAGAATTTCCCAGAAACATTTTTTTAAAATTCTGGATTATGTATTCCTATTTACCATAAATAATTTTAAACAAAGTAGTGTTCAAATGTGATATAAACTGCATTTTATTGTCTTCGCATTTCACACTGAAAATTACATGTTCCTTTTAAGACTACATCCTGCTAGTTAGGATGAAATTAGGCATTCTAATCCTCACTTGAAATTAAGCAAGAAATTAGGGCTTGGGGAAGCTCTTTAGGAATTTTTAAAGGAACATAGCTGCTTTTTACAAGTTATGTGCTACATGGCCACATCAGTTGGTATATGACTTTGAGTTTTTTGGTTTTGGTTTGTTTTTTTCCCAAAGAGAAGCTAATTCACAAATTATGAACATTGGGGTGGAGGGTAGAAAATATTTTCTCTCCCTCACATTTGCCAGCAGTGTTTAGTGAGAGATGTTAATAGGTATTCATGGTAAAAGGGAGAGTATTGTCATAGGTTTGGAAGAGTACTTTCTAGCCCTCACCATGGTATTGATACTTCAGTCTCTACCTTCACATATTTAAGGGACAGAGGAGTAGCTGCAGTAAGTAAATTGTTTAACTCTGTGTAGACAACTTTTTCAGACTTGACCACAGAATGTTTTTTTGCGCAGAGTACCTATTTAACAGTCCTTGAAACAAGTGTTCCAAGAGCAGAGTCTGGAGTTTCACAGTAACCAACAAAACCCATAGGTCAAAATCCTTTTCAAAATCCTAATTACAACAAAGCATGTCAATTATTGGGAATATCTGTCCAAACACCTGGATTTCATATGAGCCAGTTTTGAGTGCCACTGGGTCTGGAGTATCTGGATGTGTGTTAAAGACATTCGTTTAGAAATCTATGGTGGAAAGAATAAAATAATGCATTTAAAAACTTAGTCACTCTGCTTATAGCTGTGATGTTACATTTTCTTAGGGAAATCTTGAAATATATACAAAAAGAAAAATGAACATTTTGCCATTAATGGTTCAGATGAGTCAAACACTAGATGAAGTCCCATTAAAAAAGAAACACAAATTTTTTGTACCACCTTTTATAAATTTAAGTGATTCTGATTTATATAGTGGGAACTCCCCCTCCCCAATAAAGTATGGATGCAGCAGCAGCAGACCATATATCAAAATGAAAAAACTATTCTCATGCTGAATGTTATGATAATCCAGACTATTTTTTCTCATCATATTTTGTCAACCTTTTTTATTTTCCACCCACAGGATAAAAGATGATGTTGATGTTAGGTAGATTAGCAGTACTTGTCTCATCTGAGGTCATTTAATTTCTCCTATCTTTCATCAAGCAATATTGTATATTCCTGTTGTGATGCCTCTGAAAAAAAGACAGGCTTCAAGAGAAGTTTCTTTTCTCTCTCTGCTTTCCATGTCAGCTTCATCCTAGAGCTGACCCCCTAATTGGTTGAGACCAGGTTTGGCTCATCCTACTGTGGTGGGAAGAGCCAGGACTATGTTGATTGGTTCAGGCCAGTGATGCTGTAGGATAGAATCAATCTCTGCTCCATGGCTTGGACATTTTGGTCTTGTTAAGAAAAGACATAAAAGAAATGGGAAACCACTCACAATGGTATCTTTTTACTACAAACAAAACAAGCTTTGAAAATTCTACAGTATACTATACTAGATATTTGTAATGTCATATGCTATGTTTCAGTATTTGTTTTGCAAATATACTGATATTAACAGTCCATTTTTTCTTGGGTCTTTTTAGAGGACAAGAATTTTGGGCAGATTTGAATGCCATGAATGTGTATGAAACAGCTGAATTTGACCAACTACGAAGGCTGTCCACACCACCCTCTAGCAATGTCAACTCTCTTTACCACACAGTCTGGAAATTCTTCTGTAGGGACCACTTTGGATGGAGGGAGTATCCTGAGGTATTTACAGAGTATTTTTCCAGAAAGTGCATTTAAATTTTTTTGTGTTTCACTGTTCCTTTCTGATGATGACTAGATAGAACCACAAACCAAAGAGCTTTTGGATATTGTCTTGTTGACAATGAATAATACTTTTCTCTCTTGATTTTTCTGGAAATGTATTTTTTTCCCATTAATTTCCTGGAGCCCGTAAATGGAATACCATTGTTATCAGAGAGAAAATGCTTTTCCCAGTATCTTATTACAATAGGGACCAAGTATTTACTGTGATAAGTACTCAGACTCAGTGCCAACTTTGGAGTAATTTTAATGAGATGAGCACTAGTGTAACTTTTGACTATATCTGGCTCCTGGTGATTGGATCATGTGTTATACTATTAGCATTTTAGAAGACTGAGGAAAACAATTGCCCTTATGCCCCTGGAAAAAGTACTTGAAAATGTTTATTGAACTGTGGTCAAGCAAGTCAGTCATTTAAAATTCTATCACAAGTGCACAGGTATCCTTAGTCTGAGATGGTAAGAATAGTTCATCAATTACACAGTGAGGTTTTAAAATGATGGTAGTTTACTTTGCCTCTGAATGAGAATTCTGAGTCACAATTAATTGCCCCGAAATGGATTTAAAGATTAATTTCACATTCCAAAGATCTGACTTCTTTAATTGATTAAATTCATTTCCAGCATTACAAAAAGGGAGAACTGACTTATCTACCTTAGATAATAGCAAAAGAAAACAACCTAATATGTTAATTAGTATAAAACACAATATTGAGTTAAAATTTCTTATTCTTAAGTAGTCACTAGTATCTGGTATCTTCTGAAGAGAATAAGAGGCTGTTTAAAATATATTTGGATAGTCCAATGTAGTTGGACTGTCCCTGTGTTTTTCCTCTTTTTTTTGGAATGTAATTGATTTATGTGAGCAGTATGTACTACCATCTTTAATCCTCTTCTGAAACTCTCTTAAGGAATAGAAACAATAAAATCTCCAGGACATTTATAAGGCTTCTAATTAGGATAGATTAACCTTTCACATGTTTCATAAGGTGGGAAATCCATGGAAGCATCTTTCTGTTCTGCATCTTAGAAAAAAATAAAATTCCTGCATATAACAGGAAGTAATTTGATTCACTGTACTTTTTGGTGCTCTTCTGATGTTAACAGCAAAGTTAACTATTTTTACCTTTTGTTACATTAACATTTTTCCTATGTTATAGTGACTGTTTATTGCTTTTTTTAACTCGCTGATTTTTCTTTACCTTCTGTTTTCTCCTCCATAGTCTGTTATTCGATTGATCGAAGAAGCCAACTCTCGAGGTTTGAAAGAAGTCCGATTTATGATGTGGAACAACCACTACATTCTCCACAACTCATTCTTCAGAAGAGAAATAAAAAGGAGACCCCTTTTCCGTTCCTGTTTTATACTGCTTCCATATTTACAGTAAGTGTCCAGCAGAAATTCTCACCCTCCATTTTATGTAAACATACAACTTTTAAATACCAAAAAGACTTTAAAAGACTAACTTGATTGTCTAAAATGTAAAATTGAGTTATTCTTTAGGTTTAATTCTTTCAAAAATAGAGTTCAGATGAGCTGTAATTAACCCAGCACTAAAAGAGTGAGCATCCTCTTGCATTTTTTTGGACTTGAAAGCAAAGTAAACATTTTTCCACAACTAAAAGTAGTTCTATCTAGATTAAGTCAGTGTTTGCATTTGCCTCTTTCATTTAAGATTGAGATACCCTTCCAAGTTATGGGACTGTTTTCTAGCCCATAAACTGCCTTGGCAAGTAGAGATTGTCCCTCAAGGTAGTGTTCTCCATTCATCTCCCTTCAGTGAACTTGCATGGAGCAAATTCACCTTTTCAAGCAATTTGCATTCTCATTTGCTCAGTTAAGGCCTATTTTCCTGTAACATTCATTAAAAGTACCTGTCATACTTTTAGGTTTGAGACTGAGCTCAAACTTCTGAATTAAAGGGGAGCTCTCCTTCCAGTTCCCCCAGTGCCGTTTTTTTTTTTCCCTCTGGAGAGCCTACTGGCACATCTCCATTGATGGCTAAAGCTGGGGCACATTGCCATTAGCAAGGCCATCTCCGAAAGGTAGTGTCTCTAGGGAAATCATTACTCTAGTCAGATAGATCATATTTAGAGCTTGATTTTTAAAATACAACTAGGTTTACTTGGTTTTATGAACTGGGGAGATCTAGGGTAATAGTGGTTGGCATCTTATATTCTTACTAGTAGTTTATTTCAAGTCCAAAGTGTGTTTTTTGCATATCATTATGGTAGTCTTAATGATTCTAATTCTGAGATTGCGATGGGAACATTAAAAACAAAATATAAACAAAAATCCTTGAAATGCTCAGTACCTAAAAGCAGTTTGTTAGTAAGGCAGATTTAAGAAATATGTGTTTCTAAACTTGAGGTAAACATGTGTTTTCTTCTTAGTTTAGGTGTGAAAATTTTACCCTGTGGTTTGTTTTTTTTTTTATTAGAAACCAATAAAAACGCCGTTCTGTAATTGCGCTAGCACAGCTGAGACAGTGCCAGCGTCCGGCAGCTAGGAACATACTGTGAGACAGTGGGGCTCATCAGGGACACCCGCAGCCTGGCATGCTGGGCCAGTCTAGCACGATACGGCTTCTGTATAAGAGGAAGAAATGCTCGTTCAGTGCTGCATTGTGGGGAGAGTTTTACGGAAGAGTGAAAATTGATTTGTTTCGATCCTAAGACTAGCAATTATGGAATACCCTTCCCTTCACCTTTTTTTAAACTTAGGTTTGTTTTGTAGAAGTATGAACTGTAAAACTGGTATGAGCAGTAGTAGAGTTAGTACCACAAATATGGCCTTCCTAATTTTGGCTTACAAGAGAACAAAAAAAGTCACTCTCTTCCTTTTCAGACTTTCCTATTTTAGTCTTCTTATCTGGAACAGTAATCATCAGGTAAAAAGTAGAGCTTAGCAAATCAAAGAGATCATGCAGACATTTCAACAGGAAAAGAGTAGAGTAGCAGCAAGTTCACCAGGGTGTGATGGTGCATGCAGCCATTGAGTTCCTGTCTGCTCTCAGTCCAGGGCTGGCCTAGAGGGGAGAGAAAGGAGAAGGACCAATTCCAAAAGTCAGATTTCAGAAGTAGATTTCTAGAGAGACCATGATCTTAGTCAGGAAGAAAGTTTTGTTTTTGTTTTTGTTTTTTTGAAAGTTTTGTTTTGAAGTGTTAGTAAGTGCAAAGGGTCCAAGAAAATCATAGGTGTCAAAAAGGCTGTAACTATCAGCGTATCAGAGATACCTAAGAATTGGGAATGCTAGAGCAGGGAGGTGGGGGTGCAAGCTTAACTCATGAATTTCCTGCAAAGTTGGCTCTTTTTAAAGGGTTTCCCTGCCTTTTCCCCCTTCCAGTTTTATTAACATAATTTACATAAAACACTGTATAAGTTGAAAGTGCACAGCATAATTTATATATATTGCAGAATTATTACCACAATCAAGTTTAGCTGATGTTTCTCAGTTAAATTTTTTTCTATGTGCTTGCTGGTTTTTAATAGGGCTAACAAAAATCTTATTCTTGAATATTCTTGGAATATTTGAGCTAAACACACAAATAGCAGCTTTCAAAGTTTGGAAGTCCATTTCAACTGACAGGACATCTGTCCTGTGCAGTCACCTCATGGTCTTGATAAGGCCTGAGACCCACAAAGTAGCGATCCTCAGCCTTTCTGGCATCAGGGACGGGTTCCATGGAAGACAGTTTTTCCACAGACTAGGGGTCAGAGGAAGGTTTCTGGATGATTCAAGCATGTTACATTTATTGCGCACCTTATTTTTATGATTATTATAGCAGCTCCACCTCAGATCATCAGGCATTAGCTCCAGGACGTTGGGGACCCCTCCCAAAAAGGACAAAATTAATTTTTACTTCATCACTGAAGTTAGGAAATGTCTTTCAGAATGGCCAGAAGAGGGAAGGAGAGTGATAAACGGTGACCTTAGATTAGGAGAATTCATTCTTCAGAGGTCCTTGAGTACATGCTCCATAGCCTTTGACTGACTCTGGCTCCCTAGAGAAGGCTAGGTATGTGGGAAGCTTGCAATGTGTCCTTGGAATACTCATGAGCTGAATATGAAGCTTTCATTTTGTGAACTGATTTCCAGGCAGGAATGGTAGCAGAAGAAAGAGGAACCGTCTCTTCTGTTGTCAGTGCCAGGTTTTCAGTACAGCTGTGACAGCCTGTAACCTATTTTGGGCAGAGTGGTGGGGAGAATCTTACCTTCCTCCTTCAACCCAGAAACCTCTGTTGGTAACATCAACGGCTAACAATACTGGTAAACCTGGTGGGTTAGGACTTAGACTCTTCACAGAGCAGGAATAGAGGGAACAGCTAAAAATAAGGAGATTATAGTCTGTGTTTCCTGACATTCCTCTAGAATAGTGACGGCTTTTTAACGAGTTACATACCTGTCAGAATTTGATTAAAGCATTGGGGCCTTTCTTCAGAATAATGTACCAGGCAAGGAAGGCTCTGGAGGAGTCTGTCAGGTCTTTGTGAAAATGCTCCAGAAGACAGCTGGCAGGCCTTCTTTGCCCTGAATCTGAGTGTCAGGGTTAGGATTCCGTTTATCTCTGCTTATTTCCTTTTGCTCTATTTTGAAAACGGCCAAGAAATAGGATTTAAATCATGTAATCAGGCAGGAATAAGTAACTGCTTGTCTAAACTCATCCTTTAGAGTAACAGACCTAAACTTAAGGTTCAAGGATATTCTGGTATCTAGGGCTTAAGGTAATTAGCTCTATCTTAAGCACATCTAAAGCTATAAAATTTGAATTGTATTGATTGTTTTGTTGTTATATGTGATATTTAAAACTGAAGAAAATGCCAAATGTCAGCTTTCTTTTGATACCAAACCCATGATCTGTTTATTTTTATAAAAAGACTAGTTTGGTTTTTTTTTTTTTAATATTTTCTGTCGTCTCCCTGTAAGCTCCCTCTAACCCACCTGCCTCACTGTCTCCATTCACTATGCTTCCCCATCTAAGTAGTCTTTAGTAGTGATATGTTTTCTGCTTAGTACAACAAAGTTTGAGGAACACATACAAATTGTTGTTACCTTGAAATGGAGTGTAACTATATAGGCAAAAGAGGAATCCAGGACTCAGAAAGGAAAGATATTTATAAATTGGTGCTTGCTTACTTGCCTTGCAGCAGTACATTCCAGAGTTTTCTCCATAAGGAAGCCGGGGGGAACTAATAATAGGTTATCTGTACAGTGTTCACGCTAAGGTTTTTTCTTTCCTTTAATTGATAGCATTTTCTGTAATTTTTTAAACTTTTATATTGGAGTATAAGCCAGTTGTTTTTAGACATTCATTTAAGCTATTCAGATTATAGTGTTAGAGCACTGTAATGTGAGTTGGACTTAGGCTGAGGTTTACATGGACATTCCATCCTCTCCCTTCCAGGACACTTGGTGGTGTTCCCACACAGGCTCCTCCACCTCTTGAAGCAACCTCCTCATCACAGATCATCTGCCCAGATGGAGTCACCTCAGCAAACTTTTACCCTGAAACTTGGGTTTATATGCATCCTTCTCAGGACTTCATTCAAGTGCCTGTTTCTGCAGAGGACAAAAGTTACCGAATCATCTATAATCTTTTTCATAAGACTGTGCCAGAGTTTAAATATAGAATTTTGCAAATATTGAGAGTCCAAAATCAGTTTCTTTGGGAGAAATATAAAAGGTGAGTCAGCAATATGAAAAGTTCAAAAGAGGTTTTCTTGATGTAGTTAATGATAAATGCAGAACATAATAGTAAAGACTTGCATAGAACTTAATGTCATATATTTTCCTATATTAACTCATAATTCTCATAACAGACCTTCCAAGTAGGATTATTATAGTCTGCATTTTACAGAAAGAAAACTGAGTCACAGAAAAGTTTGGTAACTTGCCACAGGTCATACAGCTAATAAGATATGGTGCTGGAATTTGAACCCAGGCAGGCTAGCACCAGAGGCCTTGTTATTGATCACTTTATGGTGCTGTATTTCAAGTCAGCCACAAATTAATGTAATTCGGTGCGGGGGAGCTTGCATGTAGATTTGAGGAACCTCAGAATTGAGACTTTAAGGTTGGTGGAATTAGGTAAGGAAGTCACCCTGAGAAGGTAAGCTATGAGAGCTAGATTGGAAATGAAAGAGCAAGTGAACAAATGGTTGGTGGAGCAGAGAGGGAAAGGGCTTTTGTCTGCTGTGCAAAAGAGAAGTTTAAACTTGCAGTATGATCTTTGATGATATTTTTGTCCTTGATGGCTATGTTAACATTTCCTCACCATTGAAACCATAAAGAGAACATCATGCTTATTAAACTCATCTATACCTTCCTTTTTTTGAATTCCCTGTCCACTTTTTGTCTTAGGAAAAAGGAATATATGAACCGGAAAATGTTTGGCCGTGACAGAATAATAAATGAGAGACATTTATTTCATGGAACATCCCAGGATGTGGTAGATGGGATCTGCAAGCACAACTTTGACCCGCGAGTCTGTGGAAAGCATGCTACAATGTTTGGACAGGGCAGTTACTTTGCAAAGAAGGCAAGCTACTCTCATAACTTTTCTAAGAAGTCCTCCAAAGGAGTCCATTTCATGTTTCTGGCTAAAGTGCTAACTGGCAGATACACGATGGGCAGTCACGGCATGAGAAGGCCCCCTCCCGTCAACCCTGGCAGCGTCACCAGTGACCTGTATGACTCTTGTGTCGATAATTTCTTTGAGCCTCAGATTTTTGTCATTTTTAATGATGACCAGAGTTACCCTTATTTTGTTATCCAATATGAAGAAGTCAGTAACACTGTTTCCATTTGAAAAATCTTGGTACTGCTAAATTATTTGTATAAACTCAATCCAGCATTTGTAGCAGGTTTTGGATGGGTGGGCAGAGTAGGGAACAGCATTGGAAATAGGGCAGTTTTAAGACCATTTTTTTAAGTGCTAGAAAGTGAAAAAAAAATTTTTTTAAGAAAAACACAAGTTTTAAAATGACCACTTATTCTTTAATTACTTACTAATTGTTGTTTGCGTGCTCAGTGTGGGAAAGACTAGGATTGCACACTCTTCTCACTCACACCTGTACATCATAGGCCACAATGTTATTAGAAGCGCTTTTATAAAGAAACAGACAGCCTAACTAAATGTGGCTTAAGCCTGGTAGAAGTTTGGCCAAATGGAGGCTGTGCGCGAATGTGAGGATCCAGTTCATTTACAAAGATTAAAACTGACTGGAACTAGTACCACCTTATTTACTCTGTCCAAAGCACTGCTGCTGTGGTGTAGGATGAGCTGATGGCGTTCTGGTGGGTGGAAAGAAATTTCTGTTTCTATCAGTAGGACTGAAATATGTCACCCAACCACAGAGCATCAATGACTAACTGTTCTGCAGAGTTTGCCTGAGAACTCAGTTCTGTTTAGAGAAAGTAAGAGGAAAAAAGAACCATTTGAAAAATTTGTCACCAGCAAAATTTTTCATTAACTAGTTATATAAAATGTGGTTCTTATGTTAAACTTCAGCCTTAGAAAACTCAGTCTCTCATTATCATCCACCCCAATTTGAAGGAGTTGGGCATCTGATTTGGTTAAAGCCTGTCTTGAGAATTAAAAGTTATTACTTTCAGGGTTCCAGATGTAGACCCTGACTGAAGGTTTTAAAGAAAGAATACATCTGTAACCGAATTGGTTAGAGTTTATTACTGTACTTTGCACAAAGTAGATCTCAAAAAAGTATTTGTTGACATGGAAATATTGTTCAAGGTGGACCCCCACCCCCTGCCTGCTTCACCAGATGTAGCTGGGTTCCCTGGTCAACTTGTATCTTACACTACTTCACAGAAACACAGACTTGGAAATTGTGCCACTGGCCAGGCAGGAGCAGTGTTAGGAGACCGGGCCGCTACCTGAGCCGAGAGGTAGCCGCTCGGTGTACTTTGCCTTAAGCAAAGCAAACAGACCTGGATTTACAAAAGTGGAAGTGGTTGTTCACAAGAGAATTCACTATGGAATTCTTTCAGATTCCAAGCTCTCCTCGTATGTTTGCAGTTATTTCATTTATACACAGCTCTTCAGGAACTTCTGTGTTGTTCAAAGCAAGATCTATCTATCCTGATGTCTCAGTGACTTGGCCTGTTTAAGCACTTACCAGGGCTTCCACACAGTTATTTATTTTGCCCTCGTTGATCTTTTTGTTTGCTGCCATTGGCCTGAAATAGCCAGCTGAGGCTGGTATAGTTGCCCTTTCATTCAGTTGTAACTTGTAAACCAGTAATTCCCAATCTTTTTCAAGTTAAGACATCTTACTGTTGCTTATTTGGTTTTATGAAACTTGTTCCTTTTTTTCTCCCTAAAGGAAAAAAAAAAAGCTTTATGACATATTTATTTTTTTAATAAAAGCAAAAATAAAAGTTCTGGTAATTCTTTAAAACCTTTGTTGTTTTGGTTCTCTTTAAGACAGCTGCATTATGATCTGTAAATGCTGGTCAGTTGCGTGAATGAATGTGTGATTGAATGACTGAGTGAACAGACCTAACCAGAAATGCTGCCTAAACACTTGTGCTCTGAGAATCAGCAAAAAAAGTGCATTATCTGGCAATTGACTTAAATCACAAGAGAATAGTAAATATTTTTCAGGTAAATGCTTGAGGGAAAGAGATAAGTTTTATATCAGCAAATAACAATAGTAAAAAATATATATATTACCAGGTTGTCCCCTTCAGCAGGTGTTAAAGGAAATATAAAAAGGAAGTGTAAAAAATTCATCTGCTCTCAAGCACCTTGCTAGTGCTGTTTGGTCGCTCAGTTGTGTCCCACTCTTCTGCAGCTTCATTAACTGTACCCCAAAAGGCTCCTCTGTCCATGGAATTCTCCAGACAAGAATACTGGAGCGGGTTGTCATTTCCTTCTCCAGGGGATCCTCCCTACCCAGGGATCAGACCTGAGTGGGCCTCCTGCATTGGCAGGCGGAGCCTTTACCACTGAGCCCCCAGGGAAGCCCCTCAAGCCCTTTAGCTGCTTTCAGCTAACCTAAAGTGACCTGACTGGTAAACGTAAGCCTCTTGGATGTACTTTCTCTCCAGTGTGATTTTTAAATTCATGTATAGTATCATGTGTTTTAACTAAGCAAAGACCTGTGGAGCTAGACCAAATTTTGTAATGGTTCCATGGATTTAAAACACTGAAAGGGATTCAGCAAATCTGTCTCCTTCCTGGCACCACTGTAATTTATACCATTTTAGAAAGCTGGAACTGTGGTTAAGATTTTTAGGGGGAGTCTGCAAACCAAGATATTCCAGTGTCATACAATTCTGTGGACGAGAAAAGTTTACATGTGCAAGGTTAATAAATATTGGGCCCTTTGTATTTATAAATTCTAAAGCCCAACTCCACCTTTTTGCAATAAACCTCCTTTAGTAAATGGTTTAGATACAAAAATAGTCATTAGGGCCTGAAATATTGATCTTTGGGGAGAAATTTTTTTTATACTAGGTCTGAAAATGACTTTTAAAAATGATGCCCAAACAGTCCCATATGGTCATTTTAAATCAGAGGGGTTTCCATTAATTAAGGAAGGTAAGTGGTTTGTGTAGTCAGTTTTCTCATCTCATGAGTAGTAGGTTTTCTTCCCAAGACTACAAATGATAATGTTCTTTGAGACTTTACAATCCAGTTTTTATAAAATGCTATACAAACCAAAAATGTTTATTTACGAATTAAAAGCCGGAAGCAGTATGGAGGTTCCTCAGAAAACTAAAAATAGAATTAGCATATGATCCAGCAATCCCACTCGTGGGCACACATCTAGACAAAACCAATTCAGAAAGAAACATGGCACCCCTATGTTCATAGCAGCACTATTCACAATAGCCAAAACATAGAAACAACTGTCCAGTGACAGATGAATGGATAAAGGTGTAAATGGATAATGATGTGGGGTGTGTGTATACACACAATGGAATACTACTCAGTCATAAAAGAGAATGAAATACTGTCATTTGCAGCAACGTCAATGCACCAGCATTTATCATATTAAGTAAGTCAGAAAAATACCATATGATATCGTTTAATGTGGAATCTTAAAATATGGCACAAATGAAAAACTCACTTGTGCCATATGACTCACAGACACAGAAAATAGACATGGAATTGCAAGGAGGAGGGGGGAAGGAAGAGAGATGGACCGAGAGTCTGGGGTTAGTAGGTGCACGCTGGTATATACAGGATGTATATATATCAAAAAGGTCCTACTGTGTAGTACAGGACACTTTCCAATCTCCTGGGATAAACTGTAATGGAAAAGAATATTTAAGAAAGAATGTATAAATGTGTATAAGTCACATTGTTGTACAGCAGAAATTACACAACATTGTAAATCAACTATACTTCAGTATTAAAAAGCCAGAAGCGTTTTCCTTAGCAATGATAGTGTCAGGTTTTAAAAACAGACTCATTTAGTTTATTGACTTAGGTACTCTTATTGAGAAGGAAATGGCAACCCACTCCAGTATTCTTGCCTGGAGAATCCCATGGACGGAGGAGCCTGGTGGGCTACAGTCCACAGGGTCGCAAAGAGTTGGACACGACTGAGCGACTTCACTATCACTACTCTTATTGCAGGCAAAATAAAGAAATAAGACTACTTTTCCTTAGCTTGCTTACAAGCTATCATCATAGGCAGAAAAAAGATGCTATTGAGTTTCATCAGCATTATTAGCTGGTTTTCTTTTATTGCTTTATTCACTGTTCAGCATATGTTTTGGGTGACTAATGCCTGACTAGAACTTTCAGATGGCAGCTCTTTTAAGGCTTTAATCTTATATAAATGTGGAAGATTTGTGTGTTAGAACACTGCTAAATTCTCCAAACCAGAGCAGAGATAGCCACCCACTTTGATGATGTTAGAATTTTATGGGCTTAATTGTACTTAAAGTGAAAGTGAAGTTGCTCGATTATGTCTGACTCTTTGTGACCCCATGGACTATAGCCTACCAGGCTTCTATATCCATGGGATTTTCCAGGCAAGGATACTGGAGTGGGTTGCCATTTCCTTCTCCAGGGGATCTTCCCGACCCAGGGATTGCAGGCATTGTAGGCAGATGCTTTACTGTCTGAGCCAGCAGGGAAGTCCTAATTGTGCTCAAGTACCTAATTAATAAGATGAAAATGACCAAAAGCTCCTATGAATTCAGTGATCTTTTAAAGCAAATTCATATTAACGTGACAACCATATCTACATTTTATGTGTAGGATATACTTAGTTTCTAAACAACATTTCGGGCCCATGTGTATTAATGGACTCCTTACAATAATTCCTACATGCTGCTAAAGTTTACAGCCAACAGGCTGGAAACTGGGCTGGACTATTTCTATATAGGAGTTTTATAGCTATGTTTATCTCCTTAATTATATCCAACCCTAAAATTTAGCCTTAATCAAATCAGCTCAGAGGCTCAACACAGTGTTCAGAAGCCTCTAACCTTTATAAAATAAGTTTTAGGTGCCAAATTGTCATTGGTTGGCCTTCTGTCTGCATGCATCAGCTGCACTTTGATGTTTCATAGCACATTAAGGACAGTATTTAACAGGTCTGAGTGGCAAGAGTACACTCAAGAGATGCTATCCAACTATATGAGACTGTGGGACTCTTCCAAGCTTATTAGCTTGGAATTAAATTCCTTATGCAACCACCAGTTTATAAATTTTTTTTGAGCAGCAGTGATGGATTTGGGGCATTAACACATACCTTTCTGACAAAGGTCCTACCTGAAGGTTTGCCTTTCAAAGTATCTTGGTTACGGGTTTAAATCATAATTTCTAAGCTGAGTGAAATAAACTATTCTACTTCAGAGTAGCAACCATAAATCTAATGAGAATTACTCTCCATGACCTAAGTCAACTGAATGCAGTAACTACTAGCTTTAGTTCCGACGACTCGTAAATGCAGCTGAATTTCTTCTAAATGTAAATTTCTACCCATATGAATACATTTTCTAAAAAAAAAAGTTTGTAGTCTCATTTATAATTAACTTGTAGGCATATATAAGTCAGTGCTAGATAGGAGTGGGAATGCAGATTTTGTGAATCATTGTACTCAATTTTGCAATGAATTACTGTCATAGAGAGCAGTGGCTTAGTCACAAGCCTGTCTAAGAAAGCTACACAATCTTAGTGTTTGCTTGTTGACTGAGATACAGAATGTAAAGCAGCACAGTGCCTGGCTCATGGTATACTATCACATTTTAGCTAGTGGGAGTAACACAGAAGTAGTAGTATGGTAGGCTGGACAATGGCCCCCAAAACATCCAAGTCCTAATTCCAGGAACCTGTTCATATGGTATATGGCAAACAAGGCATTGCAGACATGATTTAAGGCCTTGGGATGGGGAGATGATTCTGGATTATTCTAGAAGCCCAATGTAGTCAAGGGTTCTTGAAAGAGTGAGGCAGGGGACTTCCCTGGTGGTCCAGTGGCTAGTGGTCCACTGAAAGGTGAGCACCCCAAGTCGGTAGGTGTCCAATATGCTCCTGGAGAAGCACAGAGAAGGAGCCCCAGAAGGAATGAAGAGGCTCAGTACAAAAGAAATGATGCCCAGTTGTGGATGTATCTGGTGACGAAAGTAAACTCCAGTGCTGTAAACAACATACTGCATAGGAGCCTGGAATGTTAGGTCCATGAATCAAGGTAAATTGGAAGTGGTCAAACAGGAGATGGCAAGAGTGAACATCGACATTTTAAGATTCAGTGACCTAAAATGGATGAGAATGGGTCAATTTAATTCAGATGACCGTTGTATCTACTACTATCTACTGTGGGCAAGAATCCCTTAGGAGAAATGGAATAGCCCTCATACTCAACAAGAGTCTGAAATGCAGTACTTGGATGCAATCTCAAAAATGATAGAATGATTTCTGTTCATTTCCAAGGCAAACCATTCAATATCGTAGTAAACCAAATCTATGCCCCAACCACTAATGCTGAAGAAGCTGAAACCTTTCAGACCTACAAGACCTTCTAGAACTAACACCAGAAAAAGATGTCCTTTTCATCATAGGGGATTGGAATGCAAAAGTAGGAAGTCAAGAGATACCTGGAGTAACAGGCAAGTTTGGCCTTGGAGTACAAAATGAAGCAGGGCAAAGGCTAACAGAGTTTTGCCAAAGGAATGCACTGGTCGTGGCAAACACCCTCTTCCAACAACACAAAAGACACTCTACACATGGAGATCACCAGATGGTCAATACTGAAATCACATTGATTATACCTTTGCAACTGAAGATTAAGAAGCTCTATACAATCAGCCTAAACAAGACCTGGAGCTGACTGTGGTTCAGACTGTGAACTCCTTATTGAAAAATTCAGACGTAAATATAAGAAAGTAGAGAAAACCACTAGGCCTTACAGGTATGACCTAAATCAAACCCTTTATGATTATACAGTGGAAGTGACAAATAGATTCAAGGGATTAGATCTGATAGAATGCCTGAAGAAATATGGATGGAGGTTTGTGACATTGTATAGGATGTGGTGATCAAAACCATCCCCAAGAGAAAGAAATGCAAAAAGGCAAAATGATTGTCTGAGGAAGCTTTACAAACAGCTGAGAAAAGAAAAGAAGAGAAGCAAAAGGCAAAGGAAAATAGGAAAATATACCCATTTAAATGCAGAGTTCCAAAGAATAGCAAGGAGAAATAAGAAAACCTTCCTCGGTGATCAGTGCTAAGAAATAGAGGAAAACAATAGAATGGGAAAGATTAGAGATTGCTTCAAGAAAATTAGAGATACCAAGGGAACATTTCATGCACAGATGGGCACAATAAAGGACAGAAACAGTATGGACCTAACAAAAGCAGAAGATATGAAGAAGAGGTGCCAAGAATACGCAGAAGAACTGTACAGAAAGGTCTTAATGACCCAGACAACCACTCACCTAGAGCCAGATATCCTAGAGTGTGAAGTCAAGTGGGCCTTAGGAAACATTACTACAAACAAAGCTGGTGGAGGTGATGGAATTCCAGTTGAGCTATTTCAAACCCTAAAAGATAATGCTGTGAAAGTGCTGCAGTCAATATGCCAGCAAATCGGGAAAATTCAGCAGCGGCCACAGGACTGGAAAAGTTCAGTTTTCATTCAATCCCGAAGAAAGCAATGCCAGAGAATGTTCAAATCACCGCACAATTGCACTCATCTCACACGCTAGTAAAATAATGCTCAAAATTCTCCAAGCCAGGCTTCAACAATATGTGAACAGTGAACTTCAAGATGTTCAAGCTGGATTTAGAAAAGGCAGAGGAACCAGAGATCAAATTACCAACATCCATTGGATCATCAAAAAAGCAAGAGAGTTCCAGAAAAACATCTACTTCTGCTTTATTGACTATGCCAAAGCCTTTGACTGTGTGGATCACAATAAACTGGAAAATTCTTAGAGATGGGAATACCAGACCACCTGACCTGCCTCCCGAGAAACCTGTATGCAGGTCAAGAAGCAACAGTTAGAACCAGACATGGAACAACAGACTGGTTTCAAATAGGAAAAGGAGTACGTCAAGGCTATATATTGTCACCCTGCTTATTTAACTTCTATGCAGAGTACATCTTGTGAAACGCTGGGCTGGATGAAGCACAAGCTGGAATCAAGATTGCCGGGAGAAATATCAATAGCCTCAGATATGTAGATGATACCACACTTATGGCAGAAAGCAAAGAAGAAATAAAGAGCCCCTTGCTGAAAGTGAAAGAGGAGAGTGAAAAAGTTGGCTTAAAACTCAACATTCAAAACACTAAGATTATGGCATCTGGTCCCATCACTTCATGGCAAATGGATGGGGAAAAATGGAGACAGTGACAGACTATTTTGGGGGGCTCCAAAATCACTGCAGATGGTGACTGCAGCCATGAAATTAAAAGACACTTGCTCCTTGGAAGAAAATCTATGACCAACTTAGACAGCATATTTAAAAGCAGAGACATTCCTTCATCAGCAAAGGTCTGTCTAGTCAAAGCTATGTTTTTTTCCAGTAGTCATGTATGAATGTGAGAGTTTGACTATAAAGAAAGCTGAGCACCAAAGAATTGATGCTTTTGAACTGTGGTGTTGGAGAAGACTCTTGAGAGTCCCTTGGACTGCAAGGATATCCAACCAGTCCATCCTAAAGGAAATCAGTCCTGAATAATCATTAGAAGGACTGATACTGAAGCTGAAACTCCAATACTTTGGCTACCTCATGCAAAGAACTGACTCATTTGAAAAGACCCTGATGCTAAGAAAGATTGAAGGCAGGAGGAGAAGGGGATGACAGAGGATGAGATGGTTGGGTGGCATCACCGACTTGATGGACATGAGTTTGAGCAAGCTCTGGGAGTTGGTGATGGACAGGGAAGCTTGGTGTGCTGCAGCCCATGGGGTTGCAAAGAGTTGGACACGACTGAGCGACTGAACTGAACTGAACCTCGGGATGTGCTGAGACAACATAGGCCTTGAATTTGTGGCAGGGTTAGGGTTAGGGTTAGTGAGATAAAACTACTTGGAGATGACAAACTTAAATTGTCTTATTACCAGCAGCTAACTCAGTTAGCTTTCTCCATTCATGCACACAAACATATCATGTATTCATGCTAAGTCGCTTTAGTTGTATCCAACTCTTTGCAACCCTGTGGACTGTAGCCTGCCAGGTTTTTCTGTTCATAGAATTCTCCAGGCAAGAATACTGTACTAGGTTGCCATACCCTCCTCAAGGGGATCTTCCAAACCCAATTAAGGTACTAACAAGTAGTATCTGACTGAGAAACTCAGGAATACCCCATCATTCTGCTTTGGATCTATCACCTCACCTTCCCACAAGGTCTCTGAGAAGGTATTTGCCCAAAGGAAGGAAAGCAAAGAGATCATTATCAGCCAAGGTCTTGACTAATCTCCAATACAGTAAACTGGACTAAAGGTTGAAAGGCAGAAGGCTACTCTTGTCTATCAATAGTTAAGACCAAACACCCTGGATCTAGCAGGATATATAGAAGCCCTGCTTCAACTACTCTCTACACCTAATGCCTTAAGTAGAGTTAAGCCTTCACTCTATGACACAAAGAAAAACCATTTCTAAGAAAAAATATTCATTATTTAGAGCTGCTGCTGCATTGCTTCAGTCGTGTCCGACTCTGTGCGACCCCATAGACGGCAGCCCACCAGGCTCCCCCGTCCCTGGGATTCTCTAGGCAAGAACACTGGAGCGGGTTGCCAGTTCCTTCTCCAGTGCATGAAAGTGAAAAGGGAAAGTGAAGTTGCTCAGTCATGGCTGATTCTTAGCGACCCCATGGACTGCAGCCCAGCAGGCTCCTCCGTCCATGGGATTTTCCAGGCAAGAGTAGTGGAGTGGGTCGCCATTGCCTTCTCCATTATTTAGAGCAAGGGCTGCCAAACATTTTTGTATAAAGAGCCTGATAATAAATATTTTAGACTTGGTGGATCACACAGAATCTCACAGCTACTGAACCCTGCCATTGTAGAACAAAGACAGCCACAGATGATGTGTAAGTGAATGAGAATAGCTATGATACCATAAAACCTTATCCTAGCCTCAGGTCACCTATGCTGTGAGCACTTCTCCCTCAATGCAATTGAACCAAAGTTAGTTTATTTGATTTCTTACTTGAGATGTCCAGGTACTGTATCAAATTTTTGTTTCTAACTCCTACTGTAGCTGTGCTAATTAAAGTGAATGCATTATTATTACTTATTAATATTTTCTTCCATCTCTATCCTATATTAGACCATGTTCAACTCACAAAGAAGACTGAAAACCTTTAAGAAGGCTATGCCCTCATGGCCATCATTACTTATAAAGGCCTGTTTTCCACTTTGGGGGCAGTGGATCATGAGACCACTATTAGAAGGTGCCCATCATTGCACTGATAGACACCCCAGTTGAAAGGAAATCCAGTCGTTGATGTTCTATGAGAAACCTTCCATTAGATCATGAATAGATGAGAAACAAACTCCATCCACTAACGGCAGGTGGTCCGTCCCTTACTACGGTACCAAGTGGATGGAAAACTTTTTTGACTTGGGATTTTTGGTCATAGGATGGCCGAGCACCTAAAGACGTCCCCAAAGGCAAGAGGTCACATAATAACTTGTCCCCCTTTTTTCAAAAATTAGAGTTGTCTTGGTGGTGGTGGGGTTCCCTAGAGCCAAGAAATAGCTCAGGAAAGTTCTCTGGAGACAATGGGAGACAACAAGATGGAAAGGATAGAAACTATATTCTACAACTATGACCATATGTTTGACAAGGCTCAGGATCAGCCCCAAGTCTGAAGAGGCCTCAGTGTCTGGTCTGTAAGAGATCAGGCCTGGGACATTGGTTTTATTCTGGTCTACTCTCCAGAAATGGAAGAGGGTATCTCATGAGTAAAAATGAGCAAAAGAGAAATAAACAAACAAAAACAAAACAAATGTTGGAAGCTCAAAGACATACCTATAGATAAAATAAAGACCTCCAAAGAGCTTTGATGGCTTTTGATAGAATTGCCACAGGATCTCAGAAAAGTCAAATTGGTAGTGATGGCTATGGTGGTAGTTAGTGACTATGATCATTGGGGAGGTGATGGCAGTCCTTCATGCTGATGCTGACCATGATGTTGGTGATGGAGAAAGTGACTGTGATCTGGTAGTGGAGAGAGTGATGCTCATGACCAAGGTGGTCGTGTAGGTCATGATGGTGGTGATGGTGATGATAGCTTTCTTGCTATTTGTAGTGGTGGTGGCTGAAAGAGAGGGGGAAAATAGACACCTAGTACTTGGTTTAGAATGAAAGTAGGGATAATAAATTATATAGTGTCCAGCTCCACTATAAAGACTCACAAAGAAAGTACAAAAAATACTGACCTTGAACCCTGCCTCAGAACTCAATCTGATCACTTTGAAGTCAGAAAAGAAAAACAGTAGATTCAAACGCTGCTTTTAATTGTTTAGTAAAAAAGAGAGACCTATGGTAATTTTTTTTTTTTTAATTTTATGAAGATATGTTAAGAGTCTTGATTTTGAAAGTGAAGCTTTTTCACCACCTCCACTCATGATGAAAAGGGTCAGGGCTGCCTTACTGTTGTAACTCCAGGAAATATTACTCACACATCTGTGTGAATAGCACCCCAGAGGAGTTTAAAGTTCAGGGTACAGCTATGCTTAAGGCATTGGCATGACACGGTAGCCTGTAGTCTGAGAAACTGGGGCAGAGATTGAAGGAAGAGCTAAGAAGGCAGAAGGTTTTCAAAAGTTCTTAGTGCTGACAACAGGGAGACAGACCAGGCCCAAATCCACACAGAATCAATAAGAGATTCCCAACAGTGGACAGCAGTCCATGATCTTCAGAAGGACATTGTGTGATATCGAAATTTTAGGTTGATTCCCTTATTAACACAAGGTAAATACAGGGTAAACTGCATTTCTTTGAACTGTGGTGCTGGACAAGACTCTTGAAAGAACTTTGGACTGCAAGGAGATCAAACCAGTCAATCCTAAAGTAAATCAACCCTGAATATTTATTAGAAGGACTGATGCTGAAGTTCGAATACTTTCGCAACCTGATTCAAAGAGCCGACTCATTGAAAAAGACTCTGATGCTGGGAAGAGTTGAAGGCAAATGGAGAAGAGGGTGGCAGAGGATGAGATAGATAGACAGCATCACTGAATCAATGGACAATGAATCTGAGCAAACTCGGAGATAGTGATGGACAGGGAAGCCTGGCGTGCTGCAGTCCATGGAGTCACGAAGAGTCGGACACAACTCAGCAACTGAACAACAGCAATAGCAAACTGTATTTACCCTTTGTTATCCACAAATCTTAAGGAAAATCTTACAATAGCCTTGAGTCTCAAGGAATGCTGGAAAGGAGATTATGCCCACTCTTGAAAGTCATGTAGAGAAGGAATAGGATGAAAGAAGACAGGTGACGGACCACTGAGCCAGGATAGAGACATCAGGCAGCGACCAGAGAAGTGTAACCACCAAAGAATTTCAGCACCTCCTACCAAGATTCAGGGGCATGTGCTGGTCTCATAAACAAGCAAGATGGGAGGAGCTGAATTCTTTATTGTGATATTAAAGAAAAGGGCGATCCTGGAAGACTGGAAAATTTGGAAATATTTAGGCACAATGATAATGTCTACTGACACTTATTGAACATTCATGATATTTATTGAATATTTACTACATGGTACACTCTATTAAATGCTTTGTGGGCCTTATCGCAACTTACAGTGAGAAAATAAGATCAAGGGAATGCAACCAGTGAGTGACAGAGCCCTATTTAAACCTGTCTGCTAAATTCCAAACTCACACTCGAAAAGCACTGGTCTCCAAATATTGTGATGATACATTCCCATAATTAAAAACTTCAGGGGCATGCACTATAATCTATGTATATTTATTTATTCATAAATTATACATATATTATATATATGTATATATGTGTATATATGTGTATATATGTGTGTATATATATGTATATATCTTCTCCACTAATAAATTATATGCATTATAAAATAAATATGAAAATAGAGAAGAAGTTAATAACTTTTATATGTTTTAAAAATAAGAAATGTATTTTTATATTTACTAAATGCACATACACACCATTGCTCTTGCTAAAAAATAATAGTATTAATAGCTGGTAAAAGTATATCATGAATATATCCAAATGGAAGATGCCCATCACTGACAAAGCTTACTAAATCATTATAGTAATTTTTTCATTCTTAACCATAGTTTTGGAATGTTTACTAGCCACAGTAATCATGAAAGAAAAAGATATAAAAGGAATCCAAATTGGAAAAGAAGAAGTAAAACTGTAACTGTTTGCTGATAACCATGATATTATACATAGAAAATCCTTGCAGGATACAACATTAATACACAGAAATCTTTTGCATTTCTATACACTATCAATGAAAGATTAGAAAGAGAAATTAAGGAAACAATCCCATTTGCCACTGCATCAAAAATAATAAAATATCTAGGAATAAATCTACCTATGGAAGCAAAAGACCTATACTCTGAAAATAAGATGTTGATGAAAGAAATAGAAGATAACACAAACAGATGGATATACCATGTTCTTAGATTGGAAGAATCAATATTGTGAAAACAACTATACTACCCAAGACAGTCTACAGATTCAATGCAATTCCTATCAAATTACCAAGAGCATTTTTCACAGAACTAGAAAAAAATTTTTTTTTTTTAATTTGCATGGAAACACGAAAGATCCCAAAGAGCCAAAGCAATCCTAAGAAAGGATAAGACAGAGCTGGAGGAATCTGGTTCCCTGGCTTCAGACTATCCTACAAAGCCACAGTAATCAAAGCAGTTTGGTACTTGTGCAAAAATGGAAATATAGATCAATGGAACAGAATAGAGAGTCTAGAAATAAATGCATGCACCTATAGTCAATTAATCTATGACAAAGGAGGCAAGAATATACAATTGGAGAAAAGATAGCCTCTTCAGTAAGTATGCCGGAAAAATTTAACAGCTACATGTAAAATAAAGAAATTAGATCATATTCTCTAGCTTCTCAGGTGGTGCTAGTGGAAAGAACCCACCTGCCAGTGCAGGAGACAAAAGAGACTCAGGTTCAATCCCTGGAGAAGGAAATGGCAACCCACTCCAGTTTTCTTGTCTGGAGAATTCCACAGACAGAGGAGCCTGGTGGGCTACAGTCCATGGCATTGAAAAGAGTCAGACACGACTGAAGCGACCTAGCACACATGCAACATCTAACATGATACACAAAAATAAACTCAAAATGGATTAAAGTCCTAAATGTAAGGCTGGATACTATAAAGATCTTAGAGGAAAACAGGCAGAACACTCTATAAATTGCAGCAATATTTTTTTGATCCACCTCCTAGAGTAATGAAAACTAAAAAATAAACAAGTGGGACTTAATTAACTTAAAAGCTTTTACACAGCCTTGGAAACCATAAACAAAACAAAAAGACAGTCCCCATAATGGGAGAAAATATTTGCAAATGAAGCAGCTGACAAAGGATTAATCTCCAAAACATACAAGCAGCTCATGCAGCTCAATATCAGAAAAACAACCCAATCAAAAACATTGCGTGGAAGACCTAAATAGACATTACTCCAAAGAAGACATACAGATGGCCAAAAAGCACATGAAAAGATACTCAATATCACTCATTACAGAGAAATGCAAATCAAAACTACAATGAGATATCACCTCACACTGGTCAGAATGGTCATCATAAAAAAGTCTACAAACAACAAATGCTGAAGAGAATGTGGAGAAAAAGGAAGCCTCTTGCACTGTTGGTGGGAATGTAAGTTGACACAGCTACTATGGAAGACAGTAAAGAGATTCCCTAAAAAACTGGGAACAACATTACCATATGACCCAGAAATCCCACTACTGGGCATATACCCTGAGAAAACCATAATTCAAAATGACACATGTACCCCAGTGTTTGATTTTTCACCCCAGTGTTCATTGCAGCACTATTTACAAAAATCATCAGGACATGGAGTCAACCAAAATGTCCATTGACAGATGAATGGATAAAGAAGTTGTGGCATATGCATACAATGGAATATTACTCAGCCATAAAAAGGAACGAATTTGAGTCAGCTGTAGTGAGGTAGATGATCCTAGAGCCTGTTATACAAAGTGGCGTAAGTTGGCAAGAGAAAAACAAATATCGTATACTAACACATATATGTGGAATCTAGAAAAATGCTACTGAGGAACTTATTTGCAGGGCAGCAGTGGAGAAGCTGACATAGGGAACAGACTGTGGACACAGCAGGGGAAGGAGAAGGTGGGGTGAACTGAGAGAGCAGCATTGACATATGCACAGTCCCACGTGTGAAACAGACAGCTAGTGAGAAGCTGCCGTATAATTCAGGGAGCCCGCTCAGTGCTCTGCGAGGACATAAAGGGGAGGAATATGGGGATGAGGGAGGGAGGCTCACGAGGGAAGGGGCATATGTATCCTTACAGCTTATGCATGTTGCTGTATAGCAGAAACCATCACAATATTGTAAAGCTATTAAATTAAAAATAAAATTAAAAATAAATTTAAATTAAAAAGAATTAAAAATTATTTTTAATAAATTTAAATTAAAATAAATTAAAATAAATTTAAACTAAAAAAAATTTTTTGTATGGAAACACAAAAGCAATCCTGAGAAAGAAAAACAAAGCTGGAGGAATCTGGTTCCCTGGCTTAAGACTATATTACAGAGTCACAGCAATCAAAACAATTTGGTACTGGTGCAAACAACAGAAATATAGATTAATGGAACAGGACAGAAGGCCCAGAAATAAATGCACACATCTATGGTCAATGAATCTGCAACAAAGAAGACAAGAATATCCAATGGAGAAAAGAGTCCCTTCAATAAGTGGTGATGGGAAAACTGGACAGCTACACGTAAAAGAATGAAACTAGAACATTCTCTAACACCAGACACAAAAATAAATGCAAAATGGATTAAAGACCTAAATATAAGGCTGGATATTATAAAATTCTTAGAGGAACACATATGCAGAACATTCTTGGATGTAAATTGCAGCAAAATCTTTTGTGATCCACCTCCTAGAGTAACGAAAATTTAAAAAAACAAGTTGGACCTAATTAACTTAACAACTCTTACACAGCAAGGAAAACCATAAACAAAAAGGCAACCCACAAAAAGGGTTGAAATATTTGCAAACAAAGTGACCAACAAGGGATTAATCTCCAAAATATATAAATAGCTCATGCAGCTCAATAAAAAAAAAAAAAACACAATCAAACAATGGGCAGATCTATATAGATATTTCTTTAAAGAAGACATACAGATAGTCAAAAAGTACATGAAAAGTTGCTAATTATTAGAGGAACACAAATCAAAACTACAATGAAATATCACCTCACACCAGTCAGAATGGCCATCATCAAAAAAATCTATTAATAATAAATGCTAGAGAGGGTGTGGAGAAAAGGGAACCTTCTTACACTGTTGGTGGGAATGTAAGTTGGCACAACCATTATGAAGAATACAGAGATTTCTTAGAAAAAACAAAATTAGACCTACCACATGATCCAGCTTGCACAAGCTTCTATCCCCATTCATCAAAGGGGAGACAGAAGAAACAAGAACTGCATTCCCACAGCCTCCAGAATGAAAACCACAATCACAGAAAGCTAACCAAAATGACCACATGGATCACAGCCTTGTGTAACTCACTGAAGCCAGGCTAAAAGATATGACACGGATGACGAGCCTGTCAGTTCAGTAGATGTCCCATATGCTACTGGGCAAAAGCAGAGAAATAACTCCAGAAAGAATAGAGAGGCTGGGCCAAAGTGGAAACGATGCTCAGCTGTGAATGTGTCTGGGGGTAAAAGTAAAATCTGATGCTGTAAAGAACAATATTGCATAGGAACCTTGAATGTTAGGTCCATTATGGGCGCTAAGTCACTTCAGTCGTGTCCGACTCTTTGCAGCCCCATGAACTATAGCCTGTTAGTCTCCCATGTCCATGAGATTCTCCAGGTAAGAATATTGGCGTGGGTGGCCATGCGCTTTTCCAGGGTATCTTCCAAACCCAGGGGTCAAACCCACATCTCTTACATCTCCTGCATTGAGAGGTGGGTTCTTTACCACTAGCGCCACCTGGGTAAATTTGACGTAGTCAAGCGGGAGATGGCAAGAGTGGACACCAATATCTTAGGAATCAGTGAGGAAATGGAATAGTCCTCGTAGTAAACATAAGAGTCCAAAATGCAGTACTTGGGTGCAGTCTCAAAAATGAAAGAATGATCTTGTTTATTTCTAAGGCAAACCATTCAATATGATAGTAATCCAAGTCTATGCCCCAATCATTAATGCTGAAGAAGCTGAAGTTGAACGGTTCTATGAAGACCTACAAGACCTTCTAGAACTACACCAGAAAAAGATGTCATTTTCATCATAGTGGATTGGAATGCAAAAGTAGGAAATCAAGAGATACCTGGAGCAACAGGTAAGTTTGGCCTTGGAGTACAGAATGAAGCAAGGCAAAGACTAACAGAGTTTTGCCAAGAGAATGCACTGGTCATAGCAAACACCCTCTTCCAACAACACAAGAGATAACTGTAGAGTTGTTGGACATCACCAGATAGTCAATACTGAAATCAGATTGATTATATTCCTTGCAGTCAAAGATGGAGAAGTTCTATACAGTCAGCCAAAACAGGACCTGGAGCTGACTGTGGCTCAGATCATGAACTCCTTATTGCAAAACTCAGACTTAAATTGAAGAAAGTAGGGAAAACCACTAAACCATTCAGGTATGACCTAAAACAAATCCCTTATTATTATACAGTGGAGGTGACAAATAGATTCAAAGGATTAGATCTGGTAGAGTGCTGAAGAACTATGAACAGAGAGGTTCATAACACTGTACAGGAAGCAATGACCAAAACCATCCAAAAGAAAAAAAAATGCAAGAAGGCAAAATGGTTGTCTGAGGAAGACTTACAAATAGCTATGAAAAGAAGACAAGTGAAAGGAAAAAGAGAAAGGGAAAGATACATCCAAATGAATGCAGAGTTCCAGAGACTAGAAGGAGAGAGAAGCCTTCTTAAGTGAACAATATGAAGAAATATAGGAAAATGATAAAATGGGAAAGACTAAAAAATTGGAGATATCAAGGGAACATTTCATGCAAAGATGGGCACAATAAAGAACAGATATAGCAAGAACCTAAGAGAAGCAGAAGAGATTAAGAAGAGATGGCAACAACACAGAGAAGAAACAACTATGATGATGTGGTCACTCACCTAGAGCCAGACATCCTAGAGTGTGAAGTCAAGTGGGCCTTAAGAAGCCTTACTACAAACAAAGCTAGGGGAGGCAGTGGAATTCCAGCTGAGCTATTTCAAATCCTAAAAGATGATGCTGTTAAAGTGCTGCAGTCAATATGCTAGCAAATTTGGAAAACTCAGCAGGGGCCACAGTACTGGAAAATGTCAGTTTTCATTCCAATCCCAAAGAAAGGTAATGGTTCAAACGAATGCACAATTGGGCTAATTTCACATGCTAGCAGGGTAATGCTCAAAATCCTTCAAGCTAAGTTTCAACAGTATGTGAACTGAGAACTTCCAGATGTTCAAGCTGGATTTAGAAAAGGCAGAGGAATCAGAGGTCAAATTGCCAACATCTGTTGTGTCATGGAGAAAGCAAGGGAATTCCAGAAGAACATCTACCTCTGCTTCACTGACTACACTAAAGCCTTTTTGTGGATCAAAACAAACTGTGGATCTTCCCAGTGCACCAGGGGATCGGGATGGGGAATACATGTAAATCCATGGCTGATTCATGTCAATGTATGACAAAAACCACTATAATATTGTAAAGTAATTAGCCTCCAACTAATAAAAATAAATGAAAAAAAAAAAAAAAAACTGTGGAAAATTATTCAAGGGAAGGGAATACCAGACCACCTTACCTGCCTCCTGAGAAACTTGTATGTAGGACATGAAACAACAGTTAGAACTGGACATGGAACAGTGGACTGGTTCAAAATTGGGAAAGAAGTACGTCAAGGCTGTACATTGTCACCCTATTTAACTTATATGCAGAGTACAGCATGTGAAATGCTGGGTTGGATAAATCACAAGCTGGAATCAAGATTTCCAGGAGAAATAGCAATAGCCTCAGATATGCAGATACCACCATTTTAATGGCAGAAAGTGAAGAGGAACTAAACAGCCTCTTGATGAAGGTGAAAGAGGAGAGTGAAAATGCTGGTTTAAAACTTGACATGCAAAACTCTAGGTCCCACTATTGTTGCTCAGTCACTCGGTCATGTCTGACTCTTTGTGACCCCACGGACTGCAGCACCCCAGACCTCCCTGTCCTTCATCTCCCAGTATTTGCTCAAACTCATGTTCATTGAGTCAGTGATGCCATCCAACCATCTCATCCTCCGTTATCCCCTTCTCCTCCTGCCTTCAATCTTTCCCAGCATCTGGGTCTTTTTCAATGAGTCGGCTCTTTGCACCAGGTGGCCTAACTATTGGAGCTTCAGTTTTAGCATCAGCCCTTCCAATTAATATTCAGGGTTGATTTCCTTTAGGATGGACTGGTTGGATATCCTTGCAGTCCAAGGGACTCTCAAGAGTCTTCTCCAACACCACAGTTCAAAAGCATCAATTCTTTGGTGCTCAACTTTCTTTATGGTCCAGCTCTCACATCCATACATGACTACTGGAAAAACCATAGCTCCCACTAGATAGACCTTTGTAGGCAGTCATACCTCTGCTTTTTAATATGCTGTCCATGTTTGTTATTGCTTTTCTTCTAAGGAGCAAGCTTTTTTAAATTTCATGACTGCAGTCACCCTTCATAGTGATTTTGGAGCCTAAGAAAATAAAGTCTGTCACTATTTCCATTGTTTCCTCATCTATCTGTCCCATTGCTGCTGCTGCTGCTAAATCACTTCAGTCACATCCGACTCTGTGCGACCCCATAGACGGCAGCCCACCAGGCTCCACCATCCCTGGGGTTCTCCAGGCAAGAGTACTGGAGTGGGTTGCCATTGCTTTCTCTGATCTGTCCCATTACTTCAAGGCAAATAGATGGGGAATAAGTAGAAGCAGTGACAGGTTTTATTTTCCTGGGCTCCCTAATCACTGCAGATGGTGACTGTAGCCATGAAATTAAAATATGCTTGTGCCTTGGAAGAAAAGTATGACAAATCTAAACAGCATATTAAAAAACAGAGACATCAGTTTGTCAGCAAAGTTCATATAGTCAAAGCTATGGTTTTTCCAGTAGTCATGTACAGATGTGAGAGTTGGACCATAAAGAAGTCTGAAGGCCTACAAATTGATGCCTTCAAATTGTGGTCCTAGAGAAGACTCTTGAGAGTCTCTTGGACCACATGGAGATGAAACTGGTCAGTCCTAAAGGAAATCTACTTTGAATATTCATTGGAAGAACTGATGCTAAAGCTGAGGCTCCAATACTTCGGCCACTTGATTGGAAGAGTTGACTTACTGGAAAAGATCCTGATGCTGGGAAAGATTGAGCAGGGGGTGACAGAGGATGAGATGTTGGATGGCATCACCAACTCAATGCACAGGAGTTTGAGCAAGCTTCAGGAGATAGTGAAGGACAGGGAAGCCTGGTGTGCTGCAGTCCACGGGGTTGTAAAGGATATGACTTGGTGAATGAACAACATGATCCAGCAATCCCATTCCTAGGCATATATTTGGATAAAATCATAATTCAAAAAGATACATGCACCACAGTACTGACTGAAGCATTATTTAGAATAGCCAGGACATGGAAGCAACTTATATGTCCATCAACAGAACAGATTAAGAAAATATGGCATGCATGTACAATGGAATATTCCTTAGCCTTAAAAAAAGAATGAAACAATGCCATTTGTAGCAACATTGATGGACCTACAGATTTTCATGCTAAGTGAAGTAAATCGGACAGAGGAAGACAAGTACCGTATGATACCACTTATATGTGGAGTCTAAAAAAATGATATAACTGAACTTATTTACAAAACAGAAACAGACTTATAGATACTGAAAACAAAGTTATGATTGGTTACCAAAGGGGAAAGGTGAGAAGAGGGACAAACTAGGAATTTGGGATTAACATATACATACTACTATAATTAAAATAGATCACCAGTAAATACTTCCTGCATAGCATAGGGAATTCTACTCAATATTCTGTAATAACCTATATGGGAAGAGAATCTGAAAAAGAATGTATATACATACATGTATAACAGAATCATCACTTTGCTGTACATGAGACTAACACAATATCATAAATCAACTATAATATAAAGTTTTTAATGTTTTAAAAACAAGAACTGTAGTGTTTTTATATTAAATGTACACAAATATTTTTGTACTTACTAAAAATAATAGCTGGAAAAAATATATCATGAAAATGTTCAAATGGAAGATGTCCATCACTGACTAAACATACTAAATCTTAATACCTATTTTTTTCATTTTTAACCTCCTTAGACAAAATTTTCTGTTGAAATTCAGCTAATAAATATTCATTCTTCCAGATGTCAGTCATTCTTGCAAACTAATAAAAAGGTGTTGTATTTTTATATTTTTAGCATGTAGCTTTAAATTCCATCGAAACTCTTCATTTAGATGACTTTTAAATGGAAAATTTCACTTCCAAACGTTTCTAAGAATGTACATGAGAACATTTTTATGTGATATACTTTTTTTTAGAAACAGAATTACGTGAAATGGAAACACATCAAAATATTCTTTTTCAAAATGTTCTCTCCAAAGTAGATGTCTTGTGAAATAGATAAGTAATTTTGTGCAATGTTTAAAAGTGAAAAGACAATTTCACTTGAAAAGACAAAATTGCTTGCTTTGTGTTTTTTCAAAAATATCTTCTAGGTCATAGTGTCAGCTATTTGTCATCAGAAGAAAAGTCAGCAACTTTGAAACATTAGTGTCTTCGTATAAAAATTTATAACTTATCTTTATTGCTACCTTTCTTTTAAGCATTTTTGTCAGGAGATAACCAATGAACCTACATACAAGACTGATTTTCATGGTCACAATCCTCCACACCCAACTTGTAAAATTTTACAAAAATAAAATTATTAGACAGGGTTGGCAAATGTTCTCTATAAGAGCTTTGACAGCAAATATATTAGGTTTTCCAGATCATATAGTCTCTTGCAACTACTCAGTTCAGCTGTTGATAATACTAAAAAGATGATAGTAAACCAAGGAGCATGTCTGTGTAAATAAAACTTTATTTACAAAAACAGGTATCAGCTGGGATTTGACTGTAGCTATAGTTTGCCGACACAAGACTTAAGGTGATGTAATCCTTAAATCCACTCAACCAAGCACAGATAACCTGCCATATGTTACTCCAATAGGGAAAAGACTGCTAGTGCCTCCAGCCGCTCTGGGAACCTCTCCCTTTTTCCTGAGGGTACCATGCCTACTGTACACGACGTGTGCCCCTCCGACAGACGGGCCTGAGTTCAGCTCAGTTGCTCAGTCGTGTCCGACTCTTTGCAACCCCGTGAACTGCAGCACGCCAGGCCTCCCTGTCCATCAGCCTCTGTCGAAGTTCAAAGCTAGGGAAACAAGACTTTTCTTAAACAGTTTTAGATTAAAATGAATGCAAATAGATACTCCAAAGTTCTGTCTTTCATCTCTATTGATCATTTTTTACACCCCACTTCTGAGATCTTCACTCAGAGCTATAGCACATCTGCCTGTGAAAGCAGGTCACTGAGATAAAAGGGGAGGTGAAATGAAGGGGCAGGTGTTTACTGCCTCTAACACCAGCCATCTTTCAGATGGTGGGTGGCATGGGGGAGGCAATGTAGTGGCTTCCTTCAAGGACAAAGGTCGAGGACTACAGATGAACCAGTGGAAGAAACAAAATAGGGCTTGGGCTTTGGACAGACTTTCTCATCATCATCCAGACAAAGGCTGTTGTGCTTCTACCACACTCTTTTGCTGTAATGTAATTAAAGGTATGTCTCTACCACTAGACTGGGTGCTCCGTGATGGTATCTTTGTATCTTCAGTAACTTTTTTTTTTTTTTAAGAAACCAAGTGTCATGAGCAGTCAGTACATAATATTTGTTGAGTGAGTGAATACAGAGATAACAGAAGAAGAGCCACAAAATTTGCAACTATTTCTTAAGGAATAAGGCTAATGTAAGATTAGCTAAAACAAGACTTCTCTGGTGGTTCAGATGACAAAGAACCCGCCTGCCAATGTAGGAAACCTGGGTTTGATCCCTGGGTTGGGAAGATCGCTTGGAGAAGGAAATAGCTACCCACTCCAGTATTCTTGCCTAGAGAATTCCATGAACAGAGGAGCCTGGCGGGCTATAGTCCACGGGGTCGCAGAGTTGAACACAACTGAGTGACTAACCCTTTCCCTTTCAAAATAAGACACATAAAAATATAAGGCAGTTTATGTCTCCAAGGTGTCCCTGTATATCTCAGCACCACTTCATTGAGTGAGGGAGGGAGGGAAGAAATTACAATGACTCAGGAGAAAGGGATATTTCACCATCATCATCAGATGTGCAGGAGATGCAAGGTAAGCTTAAACCAGGTTTTTTTCACAGATAGTTAAGTGGCAATGATTTAGTTGATTTGATCAACACGGATTGCAGAACTGGAAAATTCTGGTAAAACACAACCTACTTCATGCCAAATTATGTGGTTTGTTTAGATTTACTGGACTGGAAAATGCCAAATCCCTTTGCACTTGGCACCACATGAATATTACCTACAATGATTAAGGGCAGAGTCCCAGACGGTGTCAAAACACCAGCCAGCTGATGACGTGTGGTCCTTAACCAAGGCGTGGTTTCCCCTGAAAATAAAGGCTAACCCTATCTTCTGTATTTCATATGTTTGAGCTGGTGTCATTTTATATATCTCAAGTGTTGTTAAGCCTGGACATTATTTGTCAGTTAAGACTCTTCCAGTCATGCTAATCTTAGTGAGCCTTATCTATAGGTTTGTGTGCTGTCTCAGCTCAGCTCTCTAAAAACTCCTGCTGAATCAACATATTCATTCTCTTTGGGATAGGGAAAAGGACCAGTTTGAAATGGAGCGAACAGAGGTGTGGGTAGAATGTGAAAATAGGAAATTAATGTTCCTTTACAAGTAGCAAAGGACTCAGCTTGGAGGAGGAAAGCTAAACTCTAGTCCCAGCTTTTCTGATAGCTTCATCCAAGTTACCCAGCCATTACAGTCTTCAGTTTCCTTACCTGTCAAATGACTGAGTCAGGTCTCTACTCAACCTTCTGTGACTCTAAGACAAATGAAGAAACAAGTCTGTCATTAATACTGAAGACCTTGACTTTAGTGACATAGTATGCTTCACGAAGTCATGTGACTCAGGGTTGTGACTCTAAAGAGGAATCTCAAAAACAGAAGGTGGAAAATACAAGTCGAAACCCAGATTATCCACTCTCCCTGATCTCCACAGGACTTGCAAACATTTACTGTCCAGGATTCCAAGAGGGGCTGCTCATACAGACAGTAAATGTTTGCAAGTCCTGATTTCTAGAGTTTTGTCTGGATTATTCTCTTCCTCAGGCTTCTCTCTCCACGTCCTCTAGCCAGTGCCCACACCATAACTCTTTCCTTCCCTCCTCCAAGAATACCAGAAAACGCGTGTTTGCAAGGGCCGCCACGGCCTGCCCTGAAACCTGATCATGAGGACAGGCTACCCTGATCTGGAGAGGACCCAGTCCTCGCCAGTGACCCACTTTTTAATAGATAACAGACTGCCACTGGAAAGGCCTTCAGGGATATTGACTCTGGCCTCCTCCTCTGGGGCCCAGGCGGCAGTGCAAGCCCAACGGCCCAGGAGCCCAAGGCTCCCGCACACCTTTCACCGGTGCGGTGCCAGCCTCCCAGCGCGGGGAGCCTCTGCCAAGAATGGAAGGCATTCTCTTCCTGAGTGGAGCATTCAAAGCTGCTGCCACGTGTTGAAGGTGAACCCTCTCTGTCCCTTGCGCCTCTCCTTGGTCAGGCTGCGCTCTGACTCAGCTTCACATGCAGCTGTTCCCCGGGGTGTTAGCATAGTTTCTTTTTTTTTTTCCTAATGAGCCATTTCTCCTTTCTGCAGCCCCACTGGGACTCAAACCTCAGGCCATTCTACTAATTCCCCAGGCTCTGCCTTGGCTTGGATTTTCACAGCCACCTTGCAGCTGATGGAAATTCCGCCCACAAGCAAATTAATTCCTCACGCTTCTACTAGATACATATTTAATGCATTTTTAAAATAGATACTGAATGTCATTTCCATGGCTATTGCAGGTTATCGATGGCAAATTTTCTTTTCAATAAAACTTTTATATGCATATATGATTTATTTAGCATGGGGCAGATTTTATTACCATGAAGAATAGAGATTTTAAGTATTATTTGCTGTTGTCCCTGGCACAGTGATGTAGGAAACCAGACAGACTATGCTCTGAACACAGACATCTGAAAACATTTGATTTCCATCATATTTCCTAAGAATTTTACTATTAGCTTAAGACTCTTATCAGGCCATAATTATAAACGGACCAGAACATGAAATAGCTGAGAGAGCTAAGGAAAACATTCCTGCTGGAACAAGTTCATTCTTAGAAACCCAGGCCTCTTATAACTTAGAAGATTATAACATTGTATATGCATTAGAAGGTATAGTTCAAGAAAAATCTTTTTTCCAGTTCTTCTTCTGAACACTGGTCAGTTCACTTGTTCACATCTTCAAATGGATTAGAAATGAGTGCACTGTCTTCTGAAAAAGAGGCCCATTCTAAGAGAAAATGCCTTTCCTACAACATGTCCTAAACTCACTCTCACTGAAGCCATATCCAAGCCTGACTGAGAAATGCCCACACATCAAGCTAGCCAAGAAGACGATTACACACTATGTTAAGAGATTTTCCACTTTTAACATTTAAAATTCTTTCCAACCAGAACTGTGATGTGTGAGTACACATGAAAAGATCTTTATATGAAGATTATATATAATTACATTGCAATGCTCTATTTTCAACACGTTTATCAAATAGATAAGACATACACAAGGTGAAAAACACTTAAGTTACAAAAGAATGTATAGCATTTCCCTAATTCTTCCCTAACCCCTGCTGAGGTGAAAATTTATGAATTTCTTGTATACCCTTCCAAAGATAATGTGTCTATATTCTTTTTAAAAAAGATTATAGCATATAAACATAATTCTTTAATGTTTTTCCCTCTCTTAAATTTATCTTGGAGCTCAATCTCATTCTTTTTAATGACAACAAAGTGTTCTCTCATATGAATATTCCATAATTTATTTAGCCAATCTCCTAGTGATAAACTTTTGGACTGTTCACAGTCTTTTGCTATTACAAACTATACTGTGATAAACATCCATAGGTACACACACACACGTCTTCCTGCATATATGTCATTGTTTCTACAGAATAAATTTCTACAAGTAGGGTTGTTGGGTCTAAGGATAATTTTTTTTTTTTAAAGCCACGTATTGCAGCTTGTAGGATCTTAGCTCCCCCTTAAGAGATTAAACCCAGGCCCTGGCAGTGAAAGTGCCAAGTCCTAACCACTGGACCATCAGGGAATTTCTAATAATGCACTTCTAATTTTAGTAGATATTGCAATTTTGACCTCCCCAGAGACTGAACCAATTTACCAGCACTCCTTGCCTACCACCCTCAACTCAAAAAAGAAAAAATGAAAGAGCAATGCTTTCCTAATCAGTCTCTGCTCTATTTGAGTTTGTATTTGTGGAATTGCTTTAAATACAGATAACACCATACAACTGACATAATATTGTCATTCACATCTCCACTCAAATGTTACTCCCTCCAAAGCTTCCCTGACCACCCCACACACACATCCTCAGGCACAATCTAGCCTATTCCCTTGGTTCCCAACCTTTTTGACACCAGGGACCAGTTTCATGGAAGATAGTTTTTCCAAAGACCGGGGTTGGGGCGGGGGGTGAGAGGGGGCAGGGATAGTTTCAGGATGATTCAAGTGCATTTCATTTGCTGTTCACTTTTATTTCTACTATTATTGTATCAGCTCCACCTGAGATCATCATTTGATCCCTGATGCTGGGAATCCCTGCATTATCCTTTGTGTATCACCATCATTTGAAACTATCAGAATTACCTTGCTTCTTTTTTATTTCCCTCTATCTTGCCACCACCTACTAGAAGGTAAGCCTTGGGAGAAGGTAAGCCAGGAAGCACAATGACCCAGTACTTTGAACAGAATCTGGCAGGAAACTGGCACTCAATATGCATATGTTGAATGAAGCCCTGGCTTCAAAGTTACCTCTGGTACCAAGGATGCGCATATGCTCTGGGATAACTTTCCAGAGTCCTCAAACAAGACAGGGGGTGGTGGGTGCTGCTTAGAGGAGTTTTTAACTCATTCTGAGAATATTTTACAGGCCTCAGAGAGAAAACAAGGCCCCCACAATTCTGACGAAAACAAATGGGGCTGGTAGAAACCATCCAATTCTTTGATTTGAGCCTGAACAAAAATAAATCGCATTATCCTTCGCTTTGAGCAAACGATGTGTCAAAGTGTCAAACGCTTTTCAAACATTTGTAAAGTGGCTTGAAGAACGTCAAGCACCATTGCTCTGTCTATTAAGAGCCTAGAGAGATCTTCTTAATGAAAAATAAAGCAGCAGTTTTGGACTTTCAGTTCATAAAGTACCCTATTTTGAGGAAGTTCTGTCAGGCGGTATCTGTTGTGGAGGTGATTCACTGAATACAGGTGGTAATAAATGAGTGTTTGTCGAAGGGGTGTTTCTATATCCTCTAAGGGTTATGCACTGGGTCCCGGGTGTGGCTGGCAGCCTCAGCTAGGCCTAATTAATTAGATTCAGCCGTGTGGGAAACTTTAGTAATGACTGTTGGTATGAACATTTCTTGCCACCCATTAACTGGCTTGCCCCCAGGAAGACAAGAAAATGTCATTTGAGCTTTCTGGACATTATGTATTCTGGGAGATATAGGGCAATACCATGTGAATTTTCCCACTGGAAAAGATTTCTCAGTCTTAATGCAGGAAGTAGGTTCATCTTCATTGCTAAAGAAAGTACATTTTTCAGAATTCTTAGAGAAGCCTGCTAACTCAGTTGCTTATACAGCAACTGCATGTGGGCTTTCAGGAGCCGGTGCCAAGTCAAGGGGGAGTCTTCTGGAGTTTAGACCCTTTAATCCTCGTTAGTCACCTTTGCCAATACTTTAAACAGACAGTGAGTGTTTTCTCAAGCTTTAAGTGTTATGAAAGCACAGCTTCTAGACTAAGCCTCCCAGCTGACCCCCACCTCCAGCTGCAAGTCCCCCAAGCAACCCCAAACAGTAGTCCTGAAGTCACCCCCCAGGCCTAGTGCTCCATATCTGAAGACCCTGGAGAAAGCTGTCATTGCGGGGCCATCTGTCCAAAGACAGCCCGACTGTCAGCTCTCTACTTCCTCCCCACCAGACATACCACCTCCAGGGAATTCATTCTTGGCAGCCTTTCACAGGGGTTTCCCTGGTGACTCAGTGGTAAAGAATTCACCGGCCAGTGCAGGGGACATGGGTTTAATCCCAGATCTGTGAAGATCCTCCATGCCGTGGAGCAACTAAGCCCATGCACCACAGCTATGAAATTCCGCATGCTCTGGAGCCCGCGCTCTGCAATAAGAGAAGCCGCCTGTGTACCGCAGCTAAGAGTAGCCCCTGCCCCCCGCAACCAGAGAAAGCCCTCACAGCAGCGAAGACCCAGTACAGTCAAAATTAATTGTTTTAAAAAGATGTAGGGACCCAAGTTGACCTGAAGGATTCTAGGTAACTCCTTTTCATACCATGTATTTTTCAGACCTTTTGTAAAGTACCCTTCAAAGCAAAATGAAGGGTATATTTATGTTTAAGAAATATACACACTTTTGGAAAACGGTATCGCTAAAAGCCTGTCCCAGTTAAGATTCTCCAATATATTTCCGTACTAGTTGTCAAACATCTGCCTGCCTGCCTAGATTTTCTGTCCAGGAAGTAAGAATTTTCCCACAAGTGACTTAAATTGCCTAGGGGGAAAAGGTGGAGGGAGAAACACACTTCCTGGCATGTGGAATGAGGAGTGAGGTTATGATTCCCGCTCATATGATCCACTGAATCTTTCTGAAACCAAATGCCCTCTAATTAAGAAAGCTGCCCCTTAGAAAGGCTCATCTCACCAAGCCCAGCTCAAGTGAGCTCCCCTTTGAATGAACACCAAATAAGAACCCGAGTCTCCACTCAGCTGTGCCGAGGCGAGGGCACAAGATTAAGGGTGAGGCTTTCTCTGTAGTTTTAAATCCTCTACAGAACTGTTCGGTCAAGGACCTGTGGGTGGGTTTCCAGGGCAGCTGTGACTATAGTCTAACCCTGCATCAAGTTTGTATGAGAAAAGCCCATATGGGGTTATCACCTTGGTCAGCTGGAGCCACTAATACAGGATACTCAGTGGCCTAAACCAACGGTCCGCCACGTTTTAGGCACCAGGGACCTGTTTCACGGAAGACAATTTTTCCATGGTCTGGCAATGGGGGGATGATTCAAGAGCATTACATTCATTGTGCACTTTATTTCTATAATCATTACATCAGCCCTACCTCAGATCATCAGGCGTTAGATTCTGGAGACCCCTGACTTAAAAAACGAACTTATTTTCTCACCGTTCTGGGGGCTGGAAGTCAAGATCAGAGGGCCAGTTTGACCTGACTCTGGTGAAGACTCTTTCTGGTTTGTGAATGGTCATGTTCTTACTGTGCCAGAAAGAGACAAAAACGTGAGGGCCCCATCCGAAGACCATACCCCTAATACCACCACTGTAGGAGGTGCAGGATTCACAGACGCACACGCCAGCCAAGGTTCAGCTGTCAGCATGGAGGCTAACAGAACACAGCCCAGATTCATCCTTCATCTAGTACTTACTGAGCCCCTACCATGAGTCAGGAGCAGGTCTAGGCACTGGCCATACAACAGCCCAGAAAACATCAACCTTCCCTGCCTTTGCAAAGCTTCCAGTTTATATATTCCACCAAAAGCCTGGCGCTCAATAATTCCAGTACAGAGCGAGAGGCTTTGACAAGCTGAGGTTCTGAGCACTCCATCGGTGCTGCATTTTTAAAATGTGCATGGCCTCCTGTTTCTCCCCTTTGTCAAATTTTGAGCCACGTTGGGAGAACATGCTGTTCATAGGTGGAGCGGCCCAGGCTGGGAGCAGAGGCCCGGGAGCCGCGCCCCATGGGTGCTGCTCGGCCTGCGGCCGACTGTGCTGTGTGCAGCTGCTGGGCTGCATCCTGCACGGCTGCAAGCCTTGTGCTCATCCAGCCCAGAGACTGAAGAAAGAGCCCAGAGCAGAGACAGAGACGCCAGTGGTTTATCAGACAGGGGGAGCCTCACTCAGAGTCCTGGAGAGACACCTCGCCCAGTGTGGCAGACGACAGTGAGCAGGATGTGGCCACCATCTTCGCTACATTGGCGAGATCTTCTGGGGGAATTAATGTCAGGTGGTGTTACCAAGGACTACTTATGGCCTATAATTAAGAGAATTGGGTAGTCATATGAGAGAAGCAGGACCTGGTCGAGCTGGGGATACAGAGGACAAGAGGATAGCCATCTTGAATGGCCTGACCATACAGGGACCCTGAATCAGAAAGTTCCACCATGTCCCCATTTCTTCACTGGCACAGAAGGGATGATGCTGTTTACCTGCATCCTAGGGAGGTGTGTGAATTTTTTCCTACCAGTCGGAGACTGGAAAGATGGAAGGACAAGTAAATGAGATTTACAACTTGCCTTCCCGCAGCTCACTTGCTGCCTGCCTTTTAGAAGATCCACGTGTAAACACAGGACCGTGTAATTAACCTGATGTCAACACCAGCTGAACAAAAGCGCAGGGCTGAGGAGGGCCAGGTGGCCCAGGAGAGAGACATTCGGGCAGGCTTTGTCAAAGAAAGAGCCCTTTCCTCTGGCTCCTTATTCAAATCCCTTCCAGGGAGGGAGGAGTGACCTACTAAATGTGGGCAAATAGTTCCCGGAACTGCTGAGTTTCTTCCACACAGAACAAACAAAATGTTACCCCTGGAAGGCATTTATTTTCCAAGAAGCCATGGGTAGCCAGTGGCTATGGGCATTTGTCCAGATACTTCAGGTGGAAGTTGCAATTACCTGAATTACCCCCAACAAATTCTGTGATATGGTGATGTCTGGTGATGTCTGCTATGTTAAGTAGGGCGTGGAAGACGCATTGCGTTTGGTCCTGTGATTGCTGACGGAGATGGGGGATGGGTGGCAGTTAATGGTTAAATTTCTATCTCCCACTTTGTCCAGTGTTTTTCTTCACTTGGGGAAATAACAAATATTGTGATAAGATGAACAGGGCAACTTTAAAACAGAAAGTGTGAGAGAAAGCCATGTTGCTGTAATAGTAATGAAAAATGCAAAGGTAAACTTCACATGAAATTAAGACATAAAAATCACAATGTGCTATCACCTTACTCCTATCAGAGTGGCCATCGACAAAAGAATACAAATAACAAATGTTCGTGAGGATGTAGAGTAAAGGGAACCCTTGTAAACTATTGATGGGAAAGTAAACTGGTACAGTCACTTTGGGAAACAGTATGGAGGTTTCTCAAAAAAAAAAAAAGCTAGAAACAGAAGTACCATTATCACCCAAGTATTCTATTCTTGAGTGTATATCCAAAGAAAACAAAAACACTAATTAGAAAAGATACATGAATCTCAATGTTCATAGCAGCATTACTAACATTTGCCAAGATATGGAAGCAGCCTAAGTGTCTATCACAGGTAAATGGATAAAGATGTGACCTACATATACAACAGAATACTATTCAACCATAAAAAGAATGAAATTTTGCCACTTAGAACAACATGGATGGACTTGGAGGATATTATGCTAAGTGAAATCAGAGAAGGACAAATACTGTATGATATTACTATATGTGGAACATAAAAAATAAAACAAACTAGTGAATATAACAAAAAAGAAATGACTCAGATATAGAGAACAAACTGGTGGTTATCAGTGGTGAGAAAGGAGGAGGGAGGGACAAGATAGGGATAGGGGATTAAGATATACAAACTATTGTGTATAAAATAAATAAGCTATGGGGATATATTGTACAACACAGGGAATATAGCCAATATTTTATAATAACTATAAAATATTATCCCCTCTCATAAAAAGAAAATGGTCCATTTTATTTCTGCATTGTTTGGAACTGGTGTCCTAACTTTGAATAAAATACAATTTGAAGCAGCATAAAAAAAATAAACTACAAGGATTTATTGTACAGCACAGGAAATATAGCCAATACTTTATGACAACAATAAATAGAGTATACCCTTAAAAAATTGTGAATCAATATGTTATACACCTGTAACTTATATAATATTATACACTAACTATACCTCAATTTAAAGAAAAAAGGAGATAACAAGCTCGAAGACAGTCAGGGCAAGACGTGGCATCACTGAGGGGATGTCTCCCCAAGACTCCCCCACAGTTTAAGAGAAACTTCCTGTCCTTCCGTCCTCCTCCCTGTCCTCCCTTCTTTCCCCTCCCTGTTCTTAGCCATGATTAACAGGTTTTAGTGCTTTAGGTAAAAAGTGACACCTTTTTGACCTCCCTGTCCTCTGAGCTGTTCCAAGAGCATCACCTGCCCAGTGCGACCAAACAGTAACGAGACACACCTCCAAGTCTGGCTCCCGAGACAGGTCTCACCACTTTGTAGTCAAACGGCGTTGTTTATGGGAGGGAGTCGGGCGGGCAGGCTAGTGACCCCTCGGGAATGTGAGCTCTGGTAGGCGTCACAGTAAGCCAGCTTCCGCCATGGGAAAGCCCTTCCTTCCGGAAGACCAGGCAGATGTGCAGTAGGATCAGGTGCTTTGCGGCCTTCTTAGGGCCAGGCGTCTGACCTCACGTGTCCTGAGGTGAGCAGGGCCAGAACAAAACAACCAAACCAAAGGCACGGCTGCCTTTACCTTGAATCCCTGCACCCTTTCCTCATGGGTTCCAGATTCTGGTGACTTCAGACCACGGCTGACACCCTGGGAGCTGTCTTCTGCCCTGGACTCACTGGAAGAACTAGATGATGCCAAATTCTGATTTCTATTCTGAACCGTCAACAGAGCTGAGCTCTGAACAGTGCTGTCTGTTTTTCTATTTGTATTTTGTTTGTTTGGGGTAGAGTCGTTGTAGGCCGGTCTGTGTTCCATTCAATGGTTAACTTTTGAATAAATAAACATTAGGAGCTATGAGTTCTCATGGGAGGGTATTAGTGCATCAGACTGTCGATTCAAGAATGCTGAGCCTTAGAAACTACTCACAAGTGCCAAACCTTGAGCACCTTGCTAAACAATGCACGCTCATCCCAGGCTCTGTCGCGAACAGCTTCACATCCTGGAAGAGCAGACCTTCCTCCCAGCATACCAGGCCCAGGGTTTCGGGCACATAGCTCTTTCTTTCTTTATCCCGAGGAAGAGCTACCCTGACTAGTTTTCTGCACAAAACACGCAGTCTAACCGGAGGGATGGGTGGACATGATCCCACTTTTTTTTTTTTTTTCAGTCTTCACACTCTTGCTATGCTCAGGCCAGCAAATCCCTCTGTGCTTTTTGGAAACACATCTGTCTCAGGCGGAGTTAATGCTACCGACAGTGTTGACTATGGTGCAGGCAGTCAGCTTGGCTGTGGACATATCTCGTAGACTCAGGGGCCAGTTGAGATGATGAATTCTGTAGAGTCAAAAAGAGAGTCACTGTGCTTATCTGTCATTAGGGGCTGACTTAACACTAGGTTTTTCTATCTTGCTTTTTTTGTCTTCCCTAGAAGGTAGCATCAGCTGTCAGAATGTTTTAAAAATACAAAGCATAGGTTACCACAGGAATTGTAACATCTCTTATCATTGAAAAACTGAACAGAATTACAGAAAGACAAGGCAATATGTTGATCCTTACAGAAGCCAGGTAATATGCACAGGGAGAGTTATTATACTATTTTCTATCCTTTTACATGTGTTTGAAAGAAGTGAAATAAATTTTTTAAATAGACTCTGAACACCCATTTGAAATGATAGCAAAGACAACTGACATACAAAATCTTACTCAAGAATTGTTAAGTATGGTCAGTAACAAACACTCACCCTTGGATCTAAGGATCTTTTATGTGCCAAAGCTTTGCATATGTGATTTCCAAGCCTTACAACCCTGAAAAAACAGGATAACTAATCCAATTTATAGGTGAGACTCAGAGAGGCTAAATGATTGCCTCAAGTCACTTGTCAAGCAACAGAGTCAACAATGAACCACAGACCTATCCTTCCTGAAGAAGCAGAATTTTCCACAACTCCACGCACCTTCAGCTTTGTCTGGGTGCAGAGGGCATAACTCCGTGCACTGGTGATTCCCAAGGTCAGGAGTAATGCAGGGGGAAGCTATGTAGGTTTACCTTCAGGCAATTCTCCTTCTTGTTGTTCAGTCACTAAATCATGTCTGACTCTTTGTGACCCCGTGGACTGAAGCATGCCAGGCTTCCCTGTCCTTCACTATCTCCTCTTGGAGTTTGCTCAGACTCATGTCCATTGCGTTGGTGATGCCATCCAACCATCTCATCCTCTGTCGTCCCCTTCTCCTCCTGCCTTCAATCTTTCCCAGCATCAGGGTCTTTTCCAGTGAGTCAGTTCTTCACATCAGGTGGCCAAAGTATTAGAGTTTCAGCTTCTGCATCAGTACTTCCAGCGAATATTCAGGACTGATTTCCTTTAGGATTGACTGGTTTGATCTCTTTGCAGTCCAAGGGAGCCTCAAGAGTCCTCTCCAACACCACAGTTCAAAAGCATCAATCTTCAACACTCATAAAGAAGGTTCAGCTCTCATATTGGTACATGACTACTGGACTAGATGGACTTTTGTTGCAAAGTGATGTCTCTACTTTTTAATATGCTGTCTCAATTTGTCACAGCTTTTTTTCCAAGGAGCAAGCGTCTTTTACTTCCATGGATGCACTCACTATCCGCAGTGATTTGGGAGCCCAAGAAAATAAAATCCGTCACTGCTTCCTTTTTTCCCCATCTATTTGCCATGAGGTGATGTGACTAAATGCCATGACCTTAGTTTTTTGAATGCTGAATTTTAAGCCAGATTTTTCACTCTCCTCTTTTACTCTCATGGAGAGGCTCTTTAGTTCCTCTTCACTTTCTGCCATTCAAGTGGTATCATCTGCATATTTGAGGCTGTTGATATTTCTCCCAGTAACCTTGATTCCAGCTTGTAACTCATCCAGGCTGGCATATCGCACGATGTACTTTGCATATAAGTTAAATAAGCGGAGTGATAATAAACAGCCTTGATTTCTCCCTTCCCAATTTTGAATCAGTTCGTTGTTCCATGTTCAGTTCTAACTGTTGCTTCTTGACTTGCATACAGTTTTCTCAGAAGACAGGTAATGTAGTCTGGTGTTCCCATCTCTTTAAGAATTTTCCACATCTTGTTGTAATTCACCCAGTCAAAGGCTTTAACGTAGTCAATGAAGTGATTCTCCTGGAAAGAGAATTTAGGAAATTCTCCCATTCTCCTTGATTTGAGGCTCTTGGATTCCCCCTTGCCAAAAACAAACAAAAAACTGGGAAACTTGTTTCTCCAAAGTGTCTCCTCTTTGCTGTTGCTGTTGTTTAGCATCTAAGTTGTGTCTGATTCTTGCAACCTCATGGACTGTAGCCTGCCAGGCTCCTCTGTTCATGGAATTCTTCAGGCAAGAATACTAGAGTGGGTTGCCATTCCCTTCTCCAGGAGATCTTTCTGACCTAAGGATTGAACCCAGGTCTCCTGCATTGCAGGCCGATTCTTTACCACTGAGCCACCTGGGAAGCCCTGTCTCCTCTTTAGAGGTTGTCTTTTAAAAATGTATTGCTTTTGGGTACCATAAAACTTTTCAACACATTGCTAGTTTTTTCCCTTTGAGTTAATTTATTATGCAGCTTCATTTTTTCCCCCGTTGGGAGAGAATGTCCTAAAAGCAAGGACATCTGGGGCAGGGGAGTCACTAAGAGGTGATAAAAGGTTACAAAAAAGGAAAATGGGGAAATCCCATGTCCTCTCCTTTGTGTTTTCCCCCAAGCAGCAGTCAGCACCACACCCTTATGGGCGTATATTTGATCTTTATACATTGTAAAGTCTAAAAATAAAAGAACCATCTTTGAAAGGGAACATTGTGCCCTCAGTTTTTGTGGAGAATTTGAATCCAGTAATTAATTCTATTTTTTAAAGGCCAAACTTTGATATCTGGATTTTCTTCTTCGATGCCTCTTCCCTTCCCAGCGAAGTGAGTGTTTGCTGAATGGATGTAAGGGTCAGTTCCAGGCCAAAAAGAACAATGGGCGCATTAGAACTGCCAAGGGTCAGAAGCTGAAGCATTCACATCACAGGTCTGAGTAGCAGGAAATCATGACATTCCTGAGCTCTTTGGAGATACTGGTATTCAGAGGCAATGGATGATTCCAGCTTCATTTCAGGTCTCGGGGGATGGCACTGGGTTGCGAAGATCTTCAAGAACTAACACACACAGATACACACACACAGATACACACATACACACACACACAGACACAGAGATACACACATACACACACATATCCACATACCCTATCGATGAAAACCACATCATCTCAGTGACTCCTGACAGTCTTGACAAACATTTCTCCCTCCCACTAACACATCCATCCCCACTGTGAGGGATCCAGAGGGCCTCATAATTTGCTACTGTGAGAGAAGAAAACCAACATTGGATTTCACCCCGTGTGCTTACTGGCCAAGGCTAAGAAAACATTCAAGCTGATGGCTTCTTTGCTCAACCAGCTGAACCAAGGGCAAGGGAGCGAATGACAGCAGGAGCCTCAGTAATTCCTGCATCCAACCTCAACTCCAAAGATGATCTTCTTTAAAGAAAGAATTCTTTGAATGCCTCCATTTTATCTTGAGACATGGGGGATGCAGGTGGCTAAGGCTACACACACGCAAAGTAGCAGTGGATCTCGTGTTCATCCAGCCAGGATGCTGGGTTGACCAGAAAAATGTACCTGTAGGAATCAGACAAACCACAGAGATATGGATCCATTTCAAATAATCACTCTGAGGGGAGACCGCATGGTCAGCCACTGTCCCAACTTCCCCTCATGGGCCGGATGGGGGACTCTAAAGTCATCCAACAGGGACATTGGCAGTTCCATTAAACAACCTCTTCAGACCCACTTGTAAAGTTCTATGAACTTAGAAGCCCACATTCCAAGAAGAGAGAATCTCAGACTCAGAGGGCATCCCAGGGTCATTTTATCAAGCCTGGTTAGAAAATACCATAGATCTTGTAAGTGAATCTTCTACCCTTTCATAATAACTTGACATCACCCTTAAACTTCAATTTTTCCACCTATAAAGTAGAGAAAACAATAGCCCTGACTTAACAGGGATATTGTCATGACTGAAGGAGACATGAACTATAAAAGTGCCTTGTACAGCACCTTACCCATTACCAGTGTTAAATAAATAGCAGCAAGAATGAGGACACCACCACAGTCCTAGCAACCACAACCATCAGATATCTCCTGGACTGACACCCTGAGATACTCTACAGTACTCTGTCACACCTGTTAAGTCTGTTGTGGGCTGCAAAACTAGAAAAATCAAGCATGTCCAGCATTACATGTTTACATGCTCAATTAGAATCAATAAATATCCAAATGAGTGGTTAAACATACAGTTGTGTGGGTGCTTTATCTGGTTCTATAAAAGCTTTCTTCCACACAGGAATATAGTCTGTGATTGGAAGGGTTGAATATATTATAAATCAGTTCTCCAGGGTCTAGATGAGTGAGCTGTTACTGTATTTATTATCCCCTACATATACAAGCATATATTTCTTTGGAATAAAGTAGTCTTAATCATACATTTTTAAGGTCTTGCTGGGAAGTTTCTCTCTTTCCACCTCCTGGCAAAGAGATACACCAGAGCACCAGAGCACACAAAAGTGATGTATTGTGATCAACAGAAACCAAGCCATGTCTCCTCCAAGGACCACCTAGATTTAGAGATATAGTCAAAGCTATGGTTTTTCCAGTAGTCATGTATGGATGTGAGAGTTGAACTATAAAGAAAGCTAAGCACCGAAGAATTGATGCTTTTGAACTGTGGTGTTGAAGACTCTTGAGAATCCCTTGGACTGCAAGGAGATCAAATGAGTCAATCCTTAAGAAAATCAGTCCTGAACATTAACTGGAAGGACTGATGCTGAAGCTGAAACTCTAGTACTTTGGCCACCTGATACGAAGAACTGACTCATTTGAAAAGACCCTGATGCTGGGCAAGATTGAAGGCAGGAGAAGAAGGGGACGACAGAGGATGAGATGGTTGGATGGCATCACCGACTCGATGGATATAAGTTTGAGCAAGCTCCAGGAGTTGGTGATGGACAGGGAAGTCTGGCATGCTGCAGTCCACAGGGTCACAAAGAGTCAGACATGACTGAGCAACTGAACTGACTGACTGACTAATGCTTGTTAACCCAGGAGAAGTCTCTAGTCTTGACTGTCGAAAACAAATCTCACAGAAGAATGTCTACCTCTGGCTCTATAAGAGGGGGTAATGAAAAATAATGATGTATTTCTGGGTTGGCAGCTTGGCATTGCCAGTCTTCACCATAAGGGGATAAGTGTAATGTGAGGTAATTGTCTGTTATAAAGCCAGACACATACAGATGTAGTGAACTGTGATGGATTTTGCCAGCTCAGCACTGTTACTTTCCTTTAATAACAGCACTCCAGTCCAGCGATGGGTATGTAACTTGGGTCTGGCCAACCAGAGCACCATATCGGAAAGGGATCCCGTGATTGGTTCCAAGATAAATATTTTAGCCAATAGGAGGCCTGCTGGGATTTTTGTCTGTGCTAACAGGAAAGAGGACGTTTCTCTCTTTTAAACTGGAGATGGAAGCCTGGAGCAAGGTGGTCATCTTACTACCACAAGAGAAAAGCTGATCTGAGAATGAGGCAGAACTCGTAGACATCATTTAGCACCTTTATCCAGCCATAGCAAGACTTTACAGTTAGGTGTGCTAGTAGACACATTCTCTTTTTCTCTTTTAGCATCCGCGCCCCCCCCCCCCGACCTTGGAACAATTTGAGTTAGATTTTTTTCACTTGCAGCTGAGGGATTTTTTATTATACAACCTGATAATGTGCAGTTCTTGGTTCTGTAAGACCTCATGGTAGCCAGCCTCCAAGATGACCCTCAGTGAACTTTATTTCCCAAAAGTCATATCCTTGTGTAGTCCCTCCCTACACTGAATTAGGGCTGGTCTGTGTGACTACAGAAAGCAGCAGAAGAAATGGTGTATGATTTCCAAGCCTAGGTCCAAACACTGCCTTGCAGCTTCTGCCTTGGCTGTTTGAGGCTCTCATTCTGGGGGAAGCCAGTCACAGTGTTGGGGGACCACCCAGGAAGCTCGTGTGAAGAGGTCCACATGAAGAGCACTCAGGCGTCCTACAAAGAACTGGCACCAATTAGCCAGACATGTGCATGTGCCACCTTGGAAGTGGACCTTCCAGCCCCACTTAAGCCTTCATGATTACAGCCCAGCTGACATCTTGACTGCAATCAAGGGATCCTGAGCTAGAACTACCCGACCAGCTTGATCCCAAATTCCTGACCCACTGTGGGAAACTGCGAGAGACAAGAAATAATTATTGTTGTCTGTAGTTGCTAAGTTTTAGAGGAATGTGGGGTAACACAACATTAGGCAACTATCAGACCTCATCTTCTACTTCTCACGTCCTGCCCTGATGAGAAACACAGGATACTCTAACACAGGTGTCCAGGCTCTTATCCCTCAAAGTCTCACTTAGCTTCTGAGAGTTGCCAGAAGGGAAGTGATTATCACGGTGGAGTCCCTCCCACCATGTGTCCTCACCTTCCTCAAGTACCACCTCTGCTGGGCATCACCTCCCCAGGTCAGTGCCTCTTTAGTGATTGGCCCTGAGGCCTCGTCCATGGTAACCCTTGAGTTTCCACAGGAGAACTTAGGCCTCCTGGACTTGTGTGAGCTCAGGGCTCACCATGCCCCTTGCAATAATGAGGCTACTTCTTGTCCTCTCTCTGTGTCACTTTAACCTTTGACTTGTCCATGAAGTTCAGAATGTGTAATTTTGTATGTATCATATGATATCTCAGAGGTCTGGCTTGGCCATTTTCTCTTCCATCGTTGAATAAATAATTTTATTTAAAGCAGAGCAGCCTAATAGAATCTTTGTCAAGACAAAAATGTTCTATATCTTCACCATCCAATACAGTATACATTAGGCACATGTGATCACTGATCACTTGAAATATGACTAGTGTGATATGAGTAGAATTTTTAATTATATTTAAACAGTCTAATGAGTTATATTAGCTAAATCTAATGTTAAATTATATTTAAACATTATATGATGAGTGACTTCTGTATTAGACAGTGCAGCTTTAGATGCAGTGGTTGTCAATCAAAACACTTTTCATCTTGAGCAGAAAGTTTGCACTAAGATCAATATGACTTTAGGGAAATAATTTAAAACCAGTGTCATCCCAAATTTAATGGAAGTCGTTCCTTTGAGTTTTACTTTCAGAATCTCCTCCCACCTTCCTCTCAGGACTCAGACAGGAGCCAAGACTAACTAATCCCACTGTCCTCCAGATGTGCCCCCACACAACTGAATCCCAGCGATGGGCGTGGCCCACTTTCAAAGGGATACCCTACTGTTGGTATCTCAGAGTGGGAACGCATCTAGAAGTTTATCTAGACCACACTTTCGTGGGCCCCTCAGTGCTTATGACTGCATAATTGCTCACTGAGCAGTCCCAGTGAGGTCTAAACATGAAGTGGTTTTAATTTTTCCAATCACTACCTCTAAATTTGATTTACTCTGAAACCAATCTAGACAGCATATTAAAAAGCAGAGACATTACTTTGCCAACAAAGGTCCATCTAGTCAAGGCTATGGTTTTTCCAATGGTCATGTATGGATGTAAGAGTTGGACTATAAAGAAAGCTGAGCACAGAAGAATTGATGCTTTTGAATTGTGGTGTTGGAGAAGACTCTTGAGAGTCCCTTGGACTGCAAGGAAATCCAACCAGTCCATCCTAAAGAGGATCAGTCCTGGGTGTTCATTGGAAGGACTGATGCTGAAGCCGAAACCAATACTTCGGCCACCTGCTGCAAAGAGCTGACTCATTTGAAAAGACCCTGATGCTGGAAAAGACTGAAGGCAGGAGGAAAAGGAGACGACAGAGGATGAGATGGTTGGATGGCATCACTGACTCAATGGACATGGGTTTGGGTGGACTCCGGGAGTTGGTGATGGACAGGGAGACCTGGCGTGTTGTGGTTCATGGGGTTGCAAACAGTCGGACACAACTGAGCAACTGAACTGAACTGAACTGAAACAAACAAAACAAACTTACAAATAAAAAACAAAAAGCTTTTCCCTTAGCACATCTTGGGTAGATTCCATTACTCTCTGGTCACTTTCAGTCCATTAAAAAAAAAGACAACCACCTTCTCATAATCTAGTTCTATGCCAGCCTACTTCTGGAGAAGGGGACAACAGAGGATGAGGTGGTTGAATGGCATCACCGACTCAATGGACATGAGTTTGAGCAAGCTCCATGAGTTGGTGATGGACAGGGAAGCCTGGTGTGCTGTAGTCCATGGGGTCTCAAAGAGTCAGACACAACTGAGCGACAGAACTGAACTGAACTTCTGTCAGTTTTAAGGTCCTCCAGCCTGTTGGGACAAGAAGGGATAGGGAAGAAGGGATCACACGGGTCCCCGATCTGAGAGATCCAGCTGGGTAAGGCTGCCTCTGCCACCTCTCAGCTCAGCCCGGTGTCCGACCACACAACTGGGTTGTGAGCTGCTGGGTTCCTTTACTAGAGGGCAGCCCTCTGGAATGGATCCTGGCCAGGCAGCTTGAGACCAGCAACTTCTCTGGGTACAGACTCCCTGCCACCACCTCCAGTTCAGGCAGGCAAAGGGAGAGATCTGCAAGTCCTCAGCCCAAGCAGATGGCCACCTGGGGAAGGAGGTGCTCTCTCCCTTCTTTCAGCATACCCCCTCCCCATTTCTCTTGCCTGAGCAGGGGTGGACAGTGGGGCACAGAAGGAAATCACTGCCTACTGTGAACTCACCTCCAACCCCCAACCCTCCTCCCCTCAACCCCACCCCCAACCCCCCCACCCCGGTTCTTTACCATGTAAAAGGAGCAGGAAGGTGATCTGATGGGTGTTGATTAGTTGATTATGAAAGAAAGCCTAATCTGTTGCACCTTAGAAAGCCCAGGGAGGTAAGGGGTAGGGGTTGGGGTTGGTGGGGCAAGTATGGCTTCTGGTTTCTACTAATTCCCTTTTGAATGTGAGGCATTTAGCACCTCTTTTCTCAGCTGGGACTCTGAATGCCAGTTCCGGAGCAATAGGAACACCCTTACCTGGCCTTCCCCATTCCTGATTTGGTTCGGTTTAGGTGGTCTTGAGCAGGAAGTGTGGATGTGTAGGGATCTTGGTGAGTTGCTGGATGGTCTCGGGCGAGCTGCTGGCAGAAGGGTTGCAGACAGAGGCTGGCCTGGATGTTCAGAAGCTGGACAGAGACCCCAGCACCAGGCAGCAACCAACTGTCCTGGTGTCCTCATGGTGGGCAGGGGCTGGCCTGCCCCCTGCAAGGCCAGGCCGAAGGACTCTCATTGTACTGGCCAAGGTCAGAAGGTTAAGCTCTTTGCTAGTCTCTGCTGACTCACCTGTGTGTAGTGAGGGACGTTCTAGCCTAGGTAAGAGAAACCTTTGGGATCAATGTGCCATTTGCAGGGCACAGCGTGACCCGGGAACCAGTGGCTGCTGATCTTCCTGGCTGAGCAAACCCTGAAGGAGAGGTCTGGGGGCAGAGGTGGAGTCTGGGCAAGATGGAGCTGGTCAGTTTACAGGACTTCTGGGGGTGGACATGGCTCTAGCATCCCTTGGTCTGTGGCAGGGCTTCTTGCACTTATTAGGCAGACTACCCAGCTATGGACATTCTCAGTGACCTGCACACTGAACTAATGTACACAGACACCTGAAGGCCAGGAGGCTGGGAATGATGGCTCAGGATGGGCGCCAGCATCAACCTGCCTCCCCTTGACCAAGCCACCATCATGTCCCAAACACACGAACACTGTCCCCACCCTATCCAAGAGGAAACAGTCCTCTGCTTTTCTTTCTATGCATAAAGAGACAACTCACTCCATATCAACCATTCTTGGGGAGGTTTGCTTCATAGATTCCAAGGTGGTCTTCTAAACTAGCCTACATTTCTAAGTATCTGGCTCTTCTCACTCAGGAACAGAAAAGGAAGAAAGAAAAATCAAATTAAGTCTCCAGGGCTTGGCTCCAACAGAGTACCTGCTCCCCATGCACACTTGAGTAAGAGAAAGGAAAAAACACCATTGCTCTTAAAGCATTCATCTCCAGCCGGATTTTGGCAGTCTTTTCTCCACCTGAATATGTCCCAATTCCCCATACCATCTGTTCTCACACACCTGCGGCATTTAAATAGGCCAAATATTCTGGTGACAGGTAATAGGCATGGTTTCTATAAGCAACACACCCTGTAAAGGAAATGTAGTTTCTTTAAACTCACTGGGTTCTGAAACTTAATTAGAATATATAGGGAAGTCATTCCAAATCAATTCTCAGTAAAAGATATAAAATATGATTGCCTTGTCTCTTTATTAAAAAGAGGATATACAGCTGAAAGCTGGGTCAGCCATTGTTTTTTCTTTCAATTGTTTTTTCTTTGTGGTTTGGTTAACTTTCAGAAGAGTTTGTTTTGTTTCTAAAAACAATATTCCATTGGTTCTTAAAAGATGAGAGTGTTTAACTCACTGCACAAGGTTACATTTTCATTAGAATTACGGTGGCATTTTACATCATTCATTTTCTCACAACAGAGACAACATAGTATTATTTTATTTTATTTATGAGAATACCGAGGCAAGGAAATTTAGGAAAATTTCTCTAAAGTTATATAACTATTGACTGACCTAAGATTTTAAATCATTATGCAGTCCCAAATATTTAAGCAGTTATGCCACTGTTGACGTTCTGACTGGCCAAGATATTTTCCTTTAGTTCTCGATATCAACCCCTTGACCAATGTTATCAATTTATTTTACATTCTCCTGTAGTAGGTTCAGATTGATAAGTATATTAACTGAAAGTGTCTTGATTGTTTTTTTATAACTGCCTAAGGAAATGTGTAAGTAAATATGGTCAGAATTTTGTTCCAAATTTTAATATATTGTTTCAGCACTGATCTTGCTGGCAAATCATACTTCCAGTCCTTCTGTTTTAAAGGAGAGGCCTTACTAGTCTCCTGGAGTAAACATTAAAGGGAATAATCATGTCAAGTTACTCCCCTTCTCAATGCTTATCTTCTATATGAATAGATCATCTTTTATGTTTTTTTTCATATGCATCATTAACAGCGCATCTGTGTATGCTTCCATTCTTTTCCTATTTGGTTGTCTTTGTTTTCCCTAAGCCACCCAGATTTTCCCTCTTTTTCTACAGATGCATAGCCAACTGGCTTTCTCCCTTTCTCTCTCCCTTCCTGTTTGTTTTTGTTTATTTATTTATTTTACTTCTTTTCTCTAATCTGTAGTGTGTGCCCTATAACAGGATCAGGGGATTTCGGAGACTGCATTTTGGCCCTGGTCACACAGGCATCAATACAACACCTCCAAGGATTAAGTGTTTGTGCACCCCAGGTTCTCAGATATTCAGGCCAGCAATGTGGGTGCGAGCTGGTCATTCCAGGTCATAGCAGTGGGAAGCTAAGTCCTAGGTGCCTTGCTGGGGATGGGGGGAGGGGTAGAGCTGGGTAAGTAGCTCCAGGCAGCTCTCCTAGGCTGTCTGCTCCCCTGGAAACCGACAGGAATCTTTTCTTTCCAGAAACCTTTTTGTGCGGCTGCTAGGTCCTGGGACCTGTGGAATGCGGGGTTTTGCCTCACTTATTTGCCTAGTTACTGTCCTTTGACCCAACCTGGGAATATGCTTTGACCCAAACTTGACTTCCAAGAGTCTCCCTTTCACTCTTTTAAATAAAAAAAAAGATACTACAAAAATCACCAAATTGCTCATCTCTTAATTTAGGCTGTGGAAGATCAAGACTACAGCCTGGAGAAATAGGGAGTTACCTAAAACCATGGGAGGGCTTCCCCGATGGCTCAGTGGTAAAGAATCTGCTTGGAATGCATAAGACACAGGAGATGCAGGTCGATTCCTGGGTAGGGAAGCTCCCCTGGAGGAGGAAATGGCAACCCACTCCAGTATTCTTCTTGGAAAACCCCACGGACAGAGGAGCCCGGCGGGCTACAGCCCACGGGGCCGCGGAGAGTCTGGGGCAACTGAGCACGGGCACATGAAGCCACATGGGCCACTTGAAAGGCAAAGGCATTTTGGCAATTTAAGCACAAGTCAGTGCAGGGTGAGGGGGAATATTCAGCACTTGGAGAGAGACAGAAAAAAAAAGTTAGGATTGAAAAGAATCTGGAGCCCATCAAGTCCAGTGGTCCCCAAAGCTTGTCTTAGCACAGGGGAGATTCTGCTGTCTTAAAATGACCAATAGAAGGAGGTGCTGGAAAAGGAGACTTTGAAAAAAAAAGTATTTCTGGTCCTCAGATTTATAAACAACTAGAAATTCTGTCTTCTCCAAATCCCCAGTCTATAGATGATGCCCAAGACAGGGATGTGAGTTTTCTAGTATCTATGATCATTTAGGACAGAACTAGAATACAGAGTTCCCCAGCTTATTGGTTCATTTGTCCTTTTTAGTACAACACAGAAATAATATACCAAGACTGTGCTTGGAGGGTTGGGCATGAGAAAAGGAAGAACTGCCAACAAAATAATGAGTTAAAATACTAAGCAAAAGCTCGCTGTATACACACTAAATATAAAATGCGTGCTCTCGTTAAGTCGTGTCTGACTCCTTGGGACCCCAAGGACTGTAGTCTGCCAGGCTTCTCTGTACCTGGGATTTCCTAGGCAAGAATACTGGAGTGGGTTGTCATTTCCTTCTCCAGGGGGTCTTCTGACCCAGGGATCGAACCCACATCTCCTGTATTGGCAGGCAGATTCTTTACCATTGAGCCACCTAAAAAGCTCCTAAACATAAAATGTTTATGTTTTTAAAGAAAGCTGAGCACTGAAGAACTGATGCTTTTGAACTGTGGTGTTGGAGAAGACTCTTGAGAGTCCCTTGGACTGCAAGGAGATCCAACCAGTCTATCCTAAAGAAAATCAGTCCTGAATATTCATCGGAAGGACTGATGCTGAAGCTGAAACTCCAATACTCTGGCCATCTGATATGAAGAACTGACTCATTTGAAAAGACGCTGATGCTGGGAAAGATTGAAGGCGGGAGGAGAAGGGGACAGCAGAGGATGAGATGGTTGGACGGCATCACTGACTCAATGAACCTGAGTTTGAGCAAGCTCCAGGAGTTGGCGATGGACAGGAAAGTCTGGCATGCTGCAGTCCATGAGGTCACAAAGAGTCGGACATGACTAAGTAACTGAACTGAACTGAAACATAAAATAGATAAAATAAACAGGAACCAACAAGGGCCTACTGTATCACACAGGGAACTATATTCAGTACCTTGTAATAACCTGTAAGGGAAAAGAATATATACCAAACTGAATCACTTTGCTGTATGCCTTAAACTAATACAACATTGTATACCAACTACACTTCAATTTTTAAAGAAAGAAGAAAAATAAATAGATATTTTTTTTAAAAGCTTACTGTGAAAAGGGCAGTAGGGTATAAGGAGGTAAAACGCAGATCGCCCAGAATAATGTTTGTTCTCAAATTCAAAAGCATTCAGAGGCCAGGCATGTCATACAGATAAAACTAACTTGATCCAGATCTGGGAAATTATTGTCCCAAGTACGTTTTATAATTCCTGCTTTTTCCTCCCTCCCTTCCAAGGTGTGTGTTGGACCTGATGCATGGAGGTTGAGTGGATTCCCTGGAAAGATTTAGAGATATAGAGTCCAGGAAATAACTACAGCTCTTGTGTTCCCCACACAGAAGTGACAGTAGGAATGTATAATGCAGCTGTCTTTTCCAAGGGGAACAAAAGGCCAGGTGACCCTGAAGGAAAGAATATTTTAGCTCAAATATTTTTTAAAAAGCTTGCTAAACCTCAGAGCCATTCCTCTAAGCTTCTTTCCCTGCCATATTCAGATCACATTTTTTATTATTATTATTTTACAGCACTGCAACAGCAAGGCAGAAACTATCATTCTGCCAAACAAATTCAGGTCCATTTTTTTGGTTGTCTGTCCTGTTGCTACACTTTAAGAAACTGTTCAGTAAATATAGCAGGCCAGTAACATGACTGGCCTTTTCCCCAGTTTCGAGTCAGCCCTAGGCATAGCTGCTTGTAAGGAACAGGATCTTTCTTTAACCCTTCAGATGGTGCCAGGGCAAATTCCTCAGTGTACTCACAAGTCAAGGGACAGTATCCCTGGTGTGGAAATGTCTGGCAGGCTGGAATTTCTGGGTGGCTTTTCCCACTGCAGGGATTCAAGAAAACCATTGTCATCGTTCCCTCTCTAGCAAGAGAAAGGAAAATCCCAGCCATTAGGGAATTAGTTCTGGCTCAGGAACATGGGTTTTTATTTTCCTGGAAATAGGGTCTGGCTCAGTGAGATGCCCTCAGACTTGGTGTTTTGTGTTGCCAAGATGCCTGCTTCTGGCAAGCTACAGGGGAAAGAGAGTCTTGATGCCCCTCGGAATGACACAAAACCTCCATTATTTAATAGTTATTCAGTACAAAAGAAATTTTATCCCAAGAGTAAGGCTTAGACAATCTGACAAATAGGAGTATTTTAAGAATTATAAACAGAAATCAGATCACGTTAAATAGTTCATTTCTAAGCATAATACAAGTTAAACTACCTTACGGGACTGAATAGGGAAACAAAGAAGTTAGTTGTGGATTTGCATTGTTGTGAGTGTATCTGTAACTGGCAGCACAGGGACTGGTTAAGCCAATTTCCTGTTCCCTCTGACCAAGGCCTCACAAACACCTCAGCACCTGGACACTCCCAAGACTCCTCTGTTAATGACCCTGTGTGATGGAAGCTACTGGGTCAATAGTGAAGTTGACCCAGATGCAGGGCCAGACTGTGATGTGACACAGAACTGTTTTTTCCAGACTTTTGCAATAATCACTTTGTATCCAGAAATTTTCCTGAGTTTTTGCTCACAAAATTATCACCCATTGTAGGTGTTCTCCTGGAGAAGGCAATGGCACCCCACTCCAGTACTCTTGCCTGGAAAATCCCAGGGACGGAGGAGCCTGGTGGGCTGCCGTCTCTGGGGTCGCACAGAGTTGGACACGACTGAAGCGACTTAGCAGCAGCAGCGGTAGGTGTCCTCCAAGTGTGGTCTGTGGCCACTTGGGGGGTCCAGAACCGTCTCAGGTGGCCCATGAGGTCAAAACTAGTTCCAGGATAATACTAAGATGCCATTTACCTTTTTTACTGTGCTGACATTTGCATGGATGATACCTAAGTCAAGGTGGAGAAAACCTCCGGTGCCTTAGCTCAAGTCCAGGCAGTGGTACCAAACAATACTATTAGTTATTGCATTCACTGTCACACACTCAAAGTACCAAAAAAGACCCATCTCTTTCACTGAAGAATGTCTTTGACAGGACTTCCCTAGTTGTCCAGTGGTTAAGAATCCACCTGCCAATGCAAGGGACATGGTTTTTTGACCTTCGGCCCAGGAAGTTCCAGACGCCACAGAGCAACTAAGCCTGCGTGGTGCAGTGACTGAGCCCACATGCTGTGGTGTCTGTGCTCCGCCACAGAGAGAGGCCTGAGCACTGAACTAGAGAGAAGGCCCCGCTCAACATAACAGAGAAAGCTCGCGCTTAGCAACGCAGACCCAGCACAGACGACAGCAAAATAAATAAATAAAATTTTAAAAAGCATGTCTTTGACAAAGCCATCAACATTATTTGTTGTATTAAATATAGGCCTTTGGGTATATATTTTTAAAATATTTTATGTGAAGAAATGGAAAATAAGCATAAAGAACATCTGCCACAAAATGAAGTACCATGCCTGTCTCAAGGAAAAGCACGTGTGTAATTGAGTTACAAGCTAAACTAGCTGCCTTTGTCAAGAACCATTAATTTTACTTGAAAGAAAAACATAAACAAGTTACAGCTATTCAAACTTGGGCATTTAGCTTTTTTTTTTTTCCCTCAAAAATAAACAAATAAGCCAGTCATTTTCAAGAAAATGTATTCTGTTGCCAGTGGTAAAACTGAGCCTTCAAAAAAAAAATTAGAATTTTTGAAAACTTGTATCAGCCGATGAATATCTTACATTTTGAAGATCTGCATAACTCAGTGAATAAACATTTTCCAAGTGATCAATACCTGATGTTACAAAATTAGGCATGGGTAAAAGATCACTGCAAACTACAAAGTGGATCAATGGATTTTAATGCAACAGAGATGAAAAAATCACTCTTGTGTTTTTAAGTTCCACATTGCAGCTAACCTTTAAGAAACTACCACTTGTACAGTGTATCAATAGTGATACACTGTGATACTATCTGGCATAGTATCAAAGAGTATACATTTATCTGAAAGAGCTCATAAAATACTCCTCTCTTTTCCAATGACATATCTGTGCAAAGTCAGATTTTCTCTGTATACTTTAACTAAAACAATACAGACTAAATGTGGAAGTAGATAGAATCCAGCCGTCTTCTCTTAAGCCAGGTTTAAAGAGATTTGCAAAAGTATAAAACAATGTCACTCTTCTCATTATTTCATTTTGTTTTGGAACATATAATTATTTTCCAAAATAATGTATGACTGAAGTGAGTATTGGATAAGTTAATATTATTCTTGAACAAATTAATAAATACCTTAAAATTTTCCATTTTAATTTTCAATGTGTTAAGTATTAGTAGTTAAAAACTAAATAAGTGAAAAATCTTCATGATTCTCAATCATTTTTAAGAATGTAAAAGGGTCTTAAGTTTAAAAAATTGAGAACTATTGATCTTCTGAAACCTCATGCAGTAAAGCTACTCAAACTAAGAAGAATGGGAGAGTGGACAAAACATGTGCTCTGGACTTAGATAGATCTACGTTCAGATTCTGTCTTGTTTGATAGCTGTTTGATAGCTCACTTGATAGCTATTTGATCTAATGAATCAATTTACTGCTTTAAGTTTCAGTTTCCTCATCTATAAGATGGGAGTAATGATACCCAACTTATAGATTGCTTGAGGGTTGGGGATAACACTTATAAGGTACTTAACATAATGCTTCACAATAAATCAAATATTTATTGATTGAATGAATTTAGTAAGATATTTAGTATATCAATGACTGCTTTGGGTTGCAAGGATCAGAAATGGTTTAAATGGTTAAAAATACAAGCAAACAAACAAAAAACACCAACAAAAAAAATTTACCTTCCATAAAAGAAGTCCAGAGACAGCAAGACACAACAATGCCATAGACTCATATTCTTCCGATCTCTTTGCTCCGATTCCTCAGCATTGACCTTCCTCCTTAGGCAGGTGGCAAGGTGGTGGAAGTAGTTCAAGGGATCTCATCCAGGAAGAAGAATAATGTCGTAAAGAAGAGAGATTGTTTTTTTTTCCCATATGTGCCTTTCTCTTAGGAAAGATAAAACTTTCTGTATTGCCCTTAGCTTACTTACCTTCATATTCATTCCTGAATCTGGTTTCATGTCCATTCCCTGGCCAGATGGATAGGCCATGCCTTTGACCAATCAGGTCCACTTATTGACCTGGAGGTGGGATCAAGCTTCCTGAGCCACTGGCTTGACAGGTGAAGGGCTGATAACCGAACAAAATTAGGGCTTTATAAGGAAGGGAACAGAAGCAACTAGTAGGCAATCAGGGCTTCCCAGCTGACTCAGTGTTAAAGAATTCACCTGCCAGTGCAGAAGAGACACGGTTGAATTGTTGGGTCAGGAAGATTCCCTGGAGAAGGAAATGGCAACCCACCCCAGTATTCTTGCCTGGGAAATCCCATGTACAGAGGGGCCTGGCAGGCTATAGATTATGGGCTCAAGAAAGAGTCAGACACGACTTAGCGAATAAACAACAACAGCAGTAGGCAATTACACAAGGTTCACTACATCCAGTAAATAAAATTCTAAGATGGTGGGTCCCAGTACTGGTTGGCAGACTGGCTACATAGAAGCCACCTGGGAACTTGTTAAAAAATATAGCTCAAACTGTGCTGTACATATGAATTACCCTGAGATCTTATTAAAATGCAAATTTTACATTTATAACAAGTGCTCAGATAATATAGCCAAGGTCTAGTGTATGAACCCTACTTTGATTACCAAAGATATAGACTGCCACCTCCAAATTACTGACTTGGTCTCCCAGGTGACCATGGTCAGAGAATTGGGATCAAAGTGATGGAACATCAACAATATCAAGATTGGCATTCATTCACTCATTCATTCATTCATTCAATAAACATTCATTGAAACCTCTACCCTGCCATGTCTGGTGCTCATTGCTGAAAACAGAGTCCTCATTCGGCTGGGGAGAGAGAACAGGCAGATCGATAAGCAGATGTTGTTAATATAATGTGAGGAAAGCTATGAACTGTGATTGAGGGGCAAGAAGTAACTCACTGGTGAAGATGAGGTGACAGGTTGGGAAGGCTGCACAGAGAAGGACTTTTAACTGGCCTTTCTTTGGTGACCAGAGTGAGAAAATGTGGATGCATAAAAGCACGAAAATAGAAATGAACAAAGTACATTCAGGCATAGTGAGAAGGTCTCTTTGTGTCTCATGTACAGATTGAGATGGGGGTGGAGAAAGATAAGGTCAAAAAGCTTGGCTGGGGCTAGATGATGGAGAGGCCTTAAATGCTGTCTTAAATCACTCTATAGCTGTTCTCAAGTTTGCTTCCTAGAGTCACTTGGAGAGCTTTAAAAAATCATGATGCCCCAGGCCACATCTGAGGTCAGTTACAATAAATAATACTTTTGGGGAGGGGGTAGGACAGTGACAGGGAGGCAGCATCAGTACATTTTAGAGCAGGTTGAGGCAAAGTGCAGCCAAATTGAGAACCACAGCTCAGCACACAGCGCTTGCTCAACCTGTTTGCATAGAACATGCATTTCAGTGTGGTTACAGCCCATCCTTCCTAAATGCACTTTTCATTTCAATTTGATATTCAAAATCAGAATTATTAAAAGGCTTTTATGCCACAGAGGCCATGTGATGGGCATTGGAATGGCGCTCCCCCTGCATATGGGCCTGTGGGGTGCGGGCAGATGAAGCCTGCCCTTTGTTCTCCTGCCTGCATCTGTGAAAGCTGATCCCTGCGTAGCCACAGCCAGGCAGAGGGCACCCCTTTCTCTCACTAGCCTAGACCACAGGGATCTTTGACTGGAGTCCGCAGACTGTTTGCCGAATGAGAACACCTCCCCTGTTCCCTTGTATGAACTGAATACCTACTCAGGAATTGGGGCATATTTTCACTTGATGAGATGAAAAGATGAACTCTACACACTGTGAAAGCTAACAGAAGAATCTTTTTGTAGGCACTTCACAATATGAATTTGGAACGCCTGCTCTTGGTTTTGATTTCTGTATTCAGCTGCTAAAATGTTTTTCTTAATAAAGGTTGTCCCTTCTTGTTTCTCACCGTTCAAGTCCCTGAAGTAATCTCGAAAGTGTCCAAATGTTACCCTGGAACTTTTGCAGTGCTTGTCCCCTCAAGTTGCAGAATTTCTGGAGTATTTGGAATTTAACAAAAAAATACTTAAAACTGTTTCATGTATAAAACATAAACACAACTCAAAAACAGCACTCCAAACTTGTTTACCATCCAGCCCAGGCCCCCAGTTTTTAGCCAATAAAATATTCAGGCGTTCTTAATGCAATGGAACAAGTTCTTCCTGTGGGAGACAATGGAGACTGGAGACTGATGTATGCAAATACCACAGCCCAGCAGGTTCCCGGGAAGGCAGGCCTGGCTTTGGGCTGACTCTGGTTTGGCCTTAAAGACTGTTTTGACTGTGTCCTCTTTTACAATTCCCCACCCAGCACACGCGAGGTAAAGTGCTGCTCTATTTTCCGAATTAAACTGGTGTCCAACAAGCCTTCTGGGGTCCCTTCTGCTTTTCCTCGGAGAGGCCCCAAATGAGGGAGAGATGCCATCCCACCTCCCCGGCGATTCACAGGCCTTTGCTGCATACTTTTTAAATAATTCACTCAACTTCTCTCTGTGATAGCCCAGGCTTCCCCACAACCAAAGGATGTGTAATCACCTTGAAAAGAAAAATAAAACAAACATTCATCTGCAGCTCTGACTCAAAAGAACTGGATTCTATGGAAATTACAGGCTTTCACTCTGGCTGTGCAGATGTGACCAGGAATCCATGCTGTAGCTAATGCGGGAGGGGAGCTGGACTCCACGCGCCTGGAGTGCCAGTGTGTGGGTGGCCTGGGCCAGCGGGTGCAGCCCGCCCCTCCTGGGTAGGATTGGGCTGGGCTGAGTCCCTGAGCTGGAAGCCCCGCTGACGCCTGACCACTTTCAGGGAGAATATGTAATTAGTAAACAAAGCCTCAACAGCCCCCACCCCGAGCCTGCATTTCCACAGCCTCAGTCTTGCGTGGCCTCCCATTCCTGCGGCTGCGGCTGCTCCGACCCAGCGCCTGGCTCTCCCAAGGCCCCGCTCGGATACAAACAAGCTGGCCTTTGATGACAGGAAGGGAGTGGAGTTTTAATCTTGGTTCAGGGAGACGTTACCTCCCTCTTTGTGGATCAGCGATTGCTTTCAAAATACCGGGAATCATTATTTTACCTTACAGGAAGGGTTATTCTGTGCCATGATTAATTTAGCTGAGGCTCTTAGAAAACAGTAAAAGCTGAGTGGCCTTATTAGTCCCCATTTTAAAAAGCACTTTAACATCCCCGGGCAGCAGGTCTGATGAGAAGTGCTACTTATCGTGACCCTCTGTACATTCCTTCTTCTGAGCGGATTCTCACAGGGCTTTTTAGTCGCTCTGATGAAAATGCACTGGTTCCAAATGAGTCAAATAGGAATTAAGCAGAAATGTAATTTTTTATCTTTAAAGAAGATCAATTCCAGTTTCTAATGAAGGAAAGAGAAAAATCATTTCATGCTAACCAGAAGGGAGACACATCCTGCATTTTGGAGAGAGGTGGAACAAGGGTTTGGGTTTAAAGTTTAATTAGAAAATGTCTGCCTAAAAGAACAGCTCAACTGAAACTTGCTCACACTCTGGGGCCCCAGAGCTGCTCTCGTCTCCCCTCGTCCCTTCCCCTTCCCTTCTTCATTCTCTCTCCTTCTCTCTCACCCAGTGAAGAACAGCATGGAGGAAAGGATGTCTTCATAAGACACATGAGGACATCTTCAGTGGTACAGAAAAGGCAGGGATTACAAATGCAGGGGATGAATTGGTAGAGAGACCTCGCCCCAGCTCTGGGGAATTCCACATTCTTCCCCGGAGGGAGCAGCCCCTTTGCCTACAAACCCCCACCACCAGCAGCCAGGGCATCAGCAAGAGAGAGCCCTGGGAGCTGACGGGTTTCCTGGAAACCAGTCCCAAGCTGCACCTCTGTCACCAAGGATGTACCAGGATGTGCCAAGCTCCCATCCCATTTGACAGTTTTTTAACTTGTCCTTTACATGTGCTTTTAATTTTTACTTAATAAAGGAACAGATGCTTTATAAGTAAAGACCACTTGGAGATTAAAATCAGTTTTACTGATGGCTAACAAACACAAGGAAAAGCCGATATAAATCTTTATGAGGCCCACGGCTGCTTTGTGACAATCCCTCCTCTTCCAACCTTGTTTTCTCTGAAACGGCATGTCTCTCACTTTCCCTCAACTTTGTTTTGGCCTAGTAATTCTATCCTGTCACACAAGTGCTCATCCCCCATCCTCCTGGTTTTGATTACCAACTATTGTTTATTTTAAATGTAGTTACTGGTTAATTAAATAGAAACAAACTACATTTAGAGACAGGGTTCTCAACTATTGGGTTATTGCTTCTTCCTTTGGCAAATATTCCCCCTTCAGGCAGTTCTGACAGCAGAAATTCCAGAGGCAAAGTCTTTGTATAGGCCCCTTCGGGCAACTACCTGCTACACCCAGAGTTTCATGAAGTCAGGTGGCATGCTATCTTCATCCATCAAGACCTAGAGCAAGTTGGGCTGTAACTGGAGCTGCTTCCTGTTGTGATTTAGTTAAACCATTTCTGATTCAAGACAGACTCTCCTATCAGAAGGTCAGGTTTATTTCACTGAAGAAGGCGGGTGGGGAGGGGGGAATCCATCTTCTGCTTTTCTTCATTTTGGGGACAGCTGGAATGCATCTTCCTTTCCACCCAAACACTGAACTCTACTTGGTTGGGTGAAGGAGAGGCTGGCTCCCTTCCTGGGTTGAGTGGAACACGTGGACTAAATCAGTCAAACGCAGAGAACAGTTGAGCTGGAGGCTTCCTACTCTCAGGTCAAGCCCCTTGTAGTAACCACCTAGATAATCTGATATGGGTATCATTTATTCTAAAATGAGAACAAGAAACACATCAATGACAGAATTCAATAGTCCAAGCCTTTTTCGGTCTCAATCTGTGCTTCTGTAGATTGTACCGATGTGTAAAGTTATACATAGTTGTGTCTCCACATCATCATTGCCTTCTCATCAGGAGATGTCTTCTCCTGTCTTTGCCTATTGTTAAGCTACCTATCTTTCAAGATTCAGCTCTGGCCCATCTTCTCTTTTATGAAGATATTCCCTGAGATACTGAGTCAAGTCCCAGCTCCATTGCTTAGCAGCCTTATTATCCTAATAAGGAAAATGGGGCATTATTGCTAAGATCAAAAGGTTAATAAGTGCGAAGGATATTAAGTTCTTCATGGATGTGAGGCACCATTATAATTTCATTATGACTCCTTATTATTATTGCATTCTAGAATGCTATTTTGGGCATTCATTTTATGGTAACTTACATCATTACTTAATTGTTCCTGATATTCCTACTTGTTCTCTCTTTAGGTTGTAAATGAACAGAAAGTAAATAATCAAAGAGATTTATCTATAAGGGTGACACAACCCTATTTATAATAGAAAAAAATGGAAAATTGCCTAAAAGTACGATATAAAGGACCGGGATTGGTTTTTAAAAAGTGGATTATATATTCGTTTAATGGAGTAAAGTTTGATTATTAAAATGGAAGGAAAGAATGAAAAGAGCTAAAAGGAGCACCACTCTTAAAATGAGAGTATTAACTTCAAAATCATAACTTTTCTATGTTAACTTACAAAAGAGCTGAAGTTGCAAAGCAAACAGGTCTAAAACCTAAGGAAGGGACAAGGTCTGTAGAGAGAAAGGGAATGCAAAGTATTCACTTGGCGTAGATGTCATCAGATACCAGCGTATGGTGTTAAGTCCCTCAGACATATCTGACTCTTTGTGATCCCATGGACTGTAACCTGCCAGGCTCCACTGTCCATGGAATTCTCCAGGCAAGAATCCTGGAGTGGGTTGCCATTCTCTTCTCCAGGGGATCTTCCTGACCCAGAGATTGAATGTGGGCCTCCTGCGTTGCAGGTAGATTCTTCACCGTCTGTACCACCTGGGAAGTCAATGATGAGTAATTCTCAATAAATTTATGACTGAAATGCATGATTACAATGTGTAATTTAAAACCAACTTGGAGACAGCACTTGAGATTCCTAAAGAATTCTGCAAACACGAGGCTATCTGCAGAGCTCAGCTCTTCTTAGAGCCTATCATTGTGAGTTGGTCACCATGTACAGTAAGAGCACCAGAGTCTCCCTATCACTAGAGCTTTCCTAGTGGCTCACTCAGATACCAGTGAAAGTGAAAGTCGCTCAGTCATGTCCAACTCTTTGCGACCATGGAATTCTCCAGGCCAGAATACTGGAATGGGTAGCCTTTCCCTTTTCCAGGGGATCTTCCCAACCCAGGGATTGAACCCAGGTCTCCCACAATGCAGGCGGATTCTTTCCCAACTAAGCTATCTGGGAAGTTCTCAGATATCAGTAAGTGAGTTTAAATGAAATAGCTGATAAGTTGGTGAAGACAGAATACCGGCTGACAGTTCAGTTCAGTTCAGTTGCTGAGTTGTGTCCAACTCTTTGTGACTCCATGAACTGCAGCATGCCAGGCCTCCCTGTCCATCACTAATTGCTGGAGTCTACCCAAACCCTTGTCATTGAGTCAGTGATGCCATCCAACCATCTCATCCTCTGTCGTCCTCTTCTCCTCCTGCCCTCAATCTTTCCCAGCATCAGAGTCTTTTCAAATGAGTCAGCTCTTCGCATCAGGTGGCCAAAGTATTGGAGTTTCAGCTTCAGCATCAGTCCTTCCAATGAACACCCAGGACTGATCTCCTTTAGGATGGACTGGTTGGATCTCCTTGCAGTCCAAGGGACTCTGAACAGTCTTCTTCAACACCACAGTCCAAAAGCATCAATTTTTTGGCACTCAGCTATCTTTATAGTCCAACTCACATCCATATATGACTACTGGAAAAACCATAGCCTTGATTAGACAGACCTTTGTTGACAGGCTAACAGGCAAGTGTGAAACCCGAGGGCCACAGAATTTGGGAAATCTATACTTCTTTCAGGCTCTTTCTCCACAACCCCTACAATTGCTCACAGAAAAGACTGGAAAGAGCCCTAAGTTGGGTCTATCATGTAGAGCTAGGAGAGTGGCAGAGTCATTTTGTGGGAGGGGCAGGAAATACTGGTTGGTCTCTCTCTCCTACCCTCGATGGGGGAAAAAAAACAAAACCCTTAATCTTTAGAAGGAAAGTGCATCAAGCACTACTACCCTTGAGGCATTGGAGAAAACTCATTGCAAATGGGTGAAAGGAGCAGAAGCAAAAAATAAGGGAGGGATATGGCTCAGACAGTAAAGAATCTGCCTGCAATGCGGGAGACCAGGGTTCGATCTCTGGGTTGGGAAGATCCCCTGGAGGAGGGCATGGCAACCCACTCCAGTATTCTTGCCTGGAGAATTTCATGGACAGAGGAGCCTGGCTGGCTACAGTCCACGGGGTTGCAAAGTGTTGGAAACCACTGAGTGACTAACACACACACATAATAGAGCTTCCCTGGTAGCTCAACTGGTAAAGAATCTGCATGCGATGCAGGAGACACCAGTTTGATTCCGGGGTCGGGAAGATCCCCCTGGAGAAGGGATAGGCTTCCAACTCCAGTACTGGGCTTCCCTGCTGGCTCAGACAGCAAAGAATCTGCCTGCAATGCAGGAAACCTGGGTTTGATCCGTAGGTTAGGAAGATCCCCTGGAGGATGGGCATGGTAACCCACTCCAGTATTCTTGTCTGGAGGATCCCATGGACAGAGGAGCCTGGTGGGCTACAGTCCATGGGGTCGCAAAGAGCTGGACATGATTGAGTGACGAAGCACAGCACAGGATTACACACAGGACCTACAAACACAGCCAGGATAGGGTAAGAGAACTGAAATGCCGTATCTCATATGATGCATGCCTAAGACTGAGGCTTATTCAGGACACAGAGGATAGATTCCTGCACAATACCTCCCCCCACCACAAGCTAGCAACAACAAGTTACTTGAATAACAACAGTAGAACACTACTGAGAGAGAAATGGAAGAAAAATAAGAGTAGACCAGGAAACTCTTGCTGAGGAACAATGCAAAGAGAACACCTAAAATTCAGAATCAGACATTGTTCTGGTAAATTCACTTCCAACCTAAGCACAAGGTATGTCTATGAAGAATTTGAAGGCTGTGATACACTGAAGAAAAGCACAGCAATCCAAACCTAGAATGCTTCAAGTCACCACATTAAAGGTCTAACAGAAGGAAAGGCACTTTCATATTAAGGCTGATAAACTATTTTTTCCAGTCTCTACTAAGCTATGCAAGATGATCAGCTTTCAACAGGAAATTAAAAGGCATATGAAAAGGCAAGGAAAAAATATACTCCAAAGAAACAAAGCAAACACTGGACCAGATACAGTTATGACACAGATGTTAGAACTATCCGACAGGGAATTTAAAATGTGTTAATGGCCCTAATGAAAAAGGTGGACGACATGCAAGATCAGATGGTTAATATAAGCAGTGAGAAAGAAAGTATGAGAAAGAATCAAAATTACATCAAAATGCTGGAAATGAAAAACACAATAATAGAGATAAAGAAGGCCTTAGACCATTTCATTAATAGACACAGACAGATGGGGCATGAGTCAGTAAACTTGAAGACAGGTCAATAGAAATTGCCAAGAATGAAACACAAATAGAAAAAAGAGTGGGATGAAAGATAAAGCATAATACCCAAGAGTTACAGGACAATATTAAATATTCTAATATATGCATAATTAGAATCCTAGGAATAGAAGAGAGGGGGACACAAGATACGTTTGAAGAAATAATGACCAAGATTTATCTAAACTTAATGCTAAACACTAAACCACAGATCTAAGAAGCTCAGAGGGCATAAAAGTAGGATGATACAACAACACACATACATACCTAGGTATATCATAAGATTCAAACTGCTGAAAACCAACCACAAAGAAAAAACATTAAAGGAAGCCACAGAAAAAGAAACATAGGAACAAAGAAGAGTTGCAACGAAATTCTTCTCAGAAATAATGCAGGCCAGGAGACCGTGAAGTGACATCTTTAACGTTCTAAAAGAAAACAAAAACAAAAACAAAAAAGCCCCCTGTCAACCCAGAATCCTCTACCCAGCAAAAATACCTTTCAAAAAAGAAAAATACTTTTTCTGGCCTACAAAACTGAAGAAATTTGTTACTAGGAAACTCATTTTACAAGAAATGTTAAAGGAAGCTCTTCATGCGAAGAGAATATTAGACTGAAGCTAGGATCCACACAGAGAAATGAAGATCATGGAGATGGGATAAATAAATGAAGTAAAAATAAAATTCATCTCTCTTCTTATCTTTGACTGTTCTAAAAGATAAGTATTCAGTGTTGGAAGCAATGATAGTAGCAATGTGTTCTGAGTTTACAGTGCACGTAAAAGTGAAAGGCATGAAAATAATAACACAAAGGATAGAAGGGAGGAATTGAGACTGTATCGCTGCTAGGTCCATAAAAGAGTATAATATTTGGAGGCAGACCAGATTAATTAAAGATGTATAGTGAAACCACTTGAGAGACCACTGAAAAAAAATTTTTTTGAAGAGGAAAGAGTAATAAATAAACAAGGGAGATGAAACAGAATAATTAAACATTCTTGATTAACACAAGAGAAAGCAGGAAAAGAAAAAAGTACAGAGGGAACAAGTGAATTCACATTAAATTTAAAGACGGATTGGTTAAAGCAAAAGGATAAATGAAGGAAAATATGTCATGCAAGCACTAATCAAGAAAAAAAAAAAAGCTGGAGCAGCTGTTATCAAAGAAACCCAAAACGAGATATTACTAGGGAGAAAGAGGTATATACTACATAATGATAAAAGATTTAGTTTTCCAAGAAAATGTAACCAATCAACTTGTGAATGTACCTAATAGCACAACTTTAGTAGACATGAAGCAAAAAGAGATGGATCTGAAAGGAGAAATGTACAATTACCTCTTAGTAATCAATAGAAGATTACTTGGCTCGAACTGGAGTCTCCTGCATTGCTGGTGGATTCTTTACCAGCTGAGCTACCAGGAATGCTCTCAATCAATAGAACATTACTTGGCTGCTTCCCAGGTGGTGCTACTGGTAAAGAACCGACCTGCCAATGCAGGAGACATAAGAGACACAGGTTCGATCCCTGGGTTCGGGAAGATCCCCTGGAAATGGCAACCCACTCCAGTATTCTTGCCTGGAAAATCTCACGGACCGAGGAGCCTTGTGGGCTACAGTCCATACAGTCACAGAGTTGAATATGACTCAAGCAACTTAGCACAGCACAGCACAACACAATCAATAGAGGCAAATAGTTAATTAACATGGAAATCGAAGCCCTGAAGAACATTATTAACAGCCAGACCAAATTGGCATGTATAGAACACTCTGCCCAACAACAGCAGAATACACTTTCTTTTCAACTACACATGGAACATTCACCAATATGTACCATATTCTGTGAAATAAAACAACCTTTAAAATATAGACACCATTCAAAGTATGTTCTCAGACCATAATGGAATTAAACTACAAATCATTATCATAAAGTACTCAAATACTGGAACTCAATCCTCTTCTAATAATCTATGGATCAAAGAGAAAGCCTCAAGAGAAGTTAAAAAAGAGTTTTGACTGAAAGAAAATAAAAATACAACATATCAAAATGTGTGCAATGCAGCTGAAGTAGTGTTAGAGAGAAATTTAGGCATTAAGTGTTTTTAGAAGAGAAAAAGGGTCTCACATCAAACAATCTAAGCTCCTGCCTTTATAACCTAGAAAAACAAGAGCAAAATACACTTAAGTTACACATAAACTAGGGAAAGAAAATAATAAAAATTAAAACAAATTAATGAAGTTAAAAACAGAAAACAATAAAGAAATATCTATGAACCTCAAAGCCGATTCTTCTGGTAAACCTCTGACCAGACTGATCAAGAAAAAAGAGAAAAATACATAAATTACCAATATCAGGTACAAAAGAAGGGATATCATTATAGACCCTACAAACATTAACAAGATTATAAGGGTATATTATGAACAACTCTATGCCCAGAAATTTGACAACTTAAATGAAATGGAATCCAGGGAAGACACAAGTTACTAAAGCTCATTCAAGAAGAAACTAGTTAAAAAAAAAGAAGAAACTAGTTAAACCAGCAGTCCTAGATCTATTAAAGAAAGTAATTTGTACTTTAAAAACCTTTAAAAAAGAAATCTCCAGGCCCAAATGGTTTCACTGTTGAATTCTACCAAACATTTAAGAAAGAAATAATATAAATTTAACAAGACCTTTTTCAGAAAATAGAAATGACACCAGCATTGGCCCTAATATCAAGACAAACAAAACATCACAAGAGAAGAAAGCTATAGAATGATATCCCTCATGAACATAGATGAAAACAAATTCTTACCAAAATGTTAGCAAATTTAATGCAGAGAATATAAAAAAGATAATACATCATGACCAGGTAACATTGCTTACAAGAATGTAAGACTGGCTTAACATTTGAAAATCAATGTAAGGCACTGTATTAACAGACTAAAGAAGAAAATAGATGCAAAAACAGCATTTGACAAAATTCTACCTCCATTCATGATTAAAGCTCTCAGCAAACCAGTAAGAGAATTTCTAAAACCTAATAAGAGACATTTACAAAAAGCCTTTTGCTAACATCATACTAAATGGTAAAAGACTCAATGCTTTACCTCTAAGATAGAGAAAAAGGCAAAGATACCCACTTTCACTACATCTACTGAACATCATACTGGAAATCCTAGCCATTACAATAAGACAAGACATGGAATTAAAAGGCATATCATCTCTATTCACAGCCTCCCACAACATAGAATTATCCAACTCAAAATATGCATGTAGAAATTTCTAAAGAATCTACACGAAGGCGATTAGAATAAATAAGTGAGTTCCCTGGTGGCTCGGATAGTAAAGAATCCGCCTGCAATGTGAGAGACCGGGGTTCTTTCTATGGATTGGGACAATCCCCTGGAGAAGGGCATGCAACCCACACCAATATTCTTGCCTGGAGAATCCCCATGGACAGAGGAGTCTGCCGGGCTATAGTCCATGAGGTCGCAAAGAGTCAGATATGACTGAGCGACTAAGCAGAGCACAAAGTCTCGTGATACAAAGTCAGTGCACCTAAAACCATGCTATTTCTATACACTAGCACTAAATGTTTGAAATTCAAAATTAAAATAAAAATATCATTTACAGTTGTACCAAGAAGCTCCAACTTAGGTAAAATCTTTAAAAAAAAAAATTATGTGGGATCTGTATGATGCAAAGAACAAAATACTTGAGAAAAGTATTTAAGAAGATCCAAACAAATGGAGAAATAGATCATGTTCTTGGACTAGAAGATTTGGTATTATTAAGATGTTAAATCTCCAAAATTCCTCATACAGAGTCAATGCAATTCCAATAAAAAATCCAGCAGGCTTGTATATAGGTATGAACATGGTGTTTTTGTTTTTGTTTTTCCATTTATTTTTATTAGTTGGAGGCTAATTACTTTACAATATTGTAGTGGTTTTTGCCATACATGATATGAATCAGCCATGGATTTACATGTCTTCCCCATCCCGATCCCCCCTCCCACCTCCCTCTCCACCTGATCCTTCTGGGTCTTCCCAGTGCACCAGCCTCGAGCACTTGTCTCATGCATCCAACCTGGTGGTTTTAAAGTTTATATGGAAAGGCAAAGGAACTAGAATTGCCAGCAAAGTTGGTGGTTTCACACTACGTAATTTAGTGTTACTGTGATGCTATAGTAATCAACACGATGTGGTAATGGAGAAAGAATAGATACACAAATCAATGGAACAGAAGAGAGAGACCAGAAATAAAATCACATAAACATAGTCAACTATGTTTTGAGAGTGATGCAACTACAATTGATTAGAGAAGACGGTCTCTTCAAATGGTACTAGAACAGCTAAATGACCCCATATGAAAAGAGAAAAAAACCCTCAGCCTATATCTCACACCTCACAAAAAATTAATTTAAAATGGATCATAGACCTAAAATATAAAACACAAAACCAAAAGTCTTCTCAAAGAAAACACAGAAGATAAAAACACATGAGGTACATGGCCTTGGATGAGGCCAGTGATTCTGAACAAGTCATCTTTATACCCAGGGGACATTTGGCAATGTCTAAAACATTTATGATCGTTGTGAGCAGGTGGCAGGGGTGAGAGACGGGGGGTTCTATAGGTATCTAACGGGTATATGCCAGGGGTCCCGTTAAACATTCTACAATGCACAGGACAGCCCGCCACAACAAAGAATTATCCAGTCTAAGATGTGCCACCACCGCAGAAACCTGAGTTAGGCAAAGAGTTTTTAGATATGACAACAAAGTCACGATCTATGAAAGAAAAGAATTAATAAACTGCACTGTATTAAAATTTAAAAATTTATCTAGAAAAACCTTTGCTTTTTCATTAAGACAATGAAAAGGTAAGTCACAAACTGGGAGAAAATATTTTAACATCACATCTAACAAAGGACTTAATGTCCAGAATATATAAAGAATTCATAAATTGTGAAATCAGAAAGCAACCCATTTTTTAAAATAGGTGAAAGAAAGATCTGAACATATACTTTACCAACGAACATATTCAGATGAAAAATGAGCATAAGACAAATGATCAATATCATTAATAATTATGGAAATACAAATTAAAACCACAATAAGATACTACAATATATCTGTTTGAGTATTTTAAATGTAAAAAACCTGGCAATATCAAGTGCTGATAAGGATGAAAAATGGTGAAAATGCAAAATGGTGCATCGACTAGTGACACAGTTCAGCTATTTCTTATAAAGATAAACATATACCTACCATGTGATCCAGCAATCCCACCCTGAGGTGTGCATCCAAACACCTATAAGTAAATATTCATAGCTGCTTTAAAACTGGAAACAACCTTGGTGTTCCACAAAATGTAATACATCCATATAACAGAATTCTTTCAGCAATAAAATAGAACGGACTACGGATTTATAAAATAGCATATATGAATCTTACCTGCATTTTACAAGGTGAAAGAAGCCAGACCCAGAACTGTTTGATTCTATTCACACAGCACTCTGGAAAGGGCAAAATCATAAGGAGGAAAACCAATGAGCAGTTGATGGATCATGGGCTGGGGGAAAGTTTTCTCTACAGGAATAGTGGGAGAAACTTTTGGATGATGGAACTGCATATAAAATGATGGTTCATAATACTACTCTGTGCATTTGCCCAAACTGATAGAACTGCACATCACAAAAGTGAACTTTATTACATAAATATATATATATTTTAAAAACCTATCAGGATGTGGGAGATAAGATAGGGTGCAGATGGAGACAAATGCATTTAACGTATTATAAATGAATCACATAAACACACTGAAGGGAATAGTCCATGGAAGTCTCCAGGCCAGAATACTGAAGTGGGTAGCCTTTGCCTTCTCCAGGGGATCTTCTCAACACAGGGATTGAACCCAGGTCTCCCACATTGCAGGCAGATTCTTTACCAGCTGAGCCACCAAGGAAGCCCATATTTAAAAAAATAACAAAAACCTATCAGAATGTGGGAGGCAAGATAAGGTACAGAATATGACAAATGCATTTAACTTATTATAAATAAGTTAATCATACAAGCACACAGAAGCAGCCAACCTAACTAACTTTAGATAAACTGTTTTGATTTTACATAAGGCTAATGTACACAAACACTGTGCTTCAATTCTTTCTCACAGGGGGATGAACTAAGAATTCTGACACTACTTATTTAGGATAGTTGTATTAAACAAATAACTAAATATATTGTAGATAATCAAGAGTCAGGTTTCTCACTACTGGAGAAAGAAGGAAGTTAACATATAAGAAAACAGGGAAGGCTATAGTGACTCCTGTCAACTGGATTTTAAGGCATCAATATGCACTCATATTTTAAATTTGAGAAAGTATAAATATATATTATAAATTGGTACCAAAATAAAGATATGTGCTTATGCATGAGTTAGTGTATACTTAAACACACAGACATATTCCTGGCTCTATCTCCTGACAGGGGTTAAAACCAGTGACACCTCGGTAGCAAGGCCAACAACTGGCTGCTGGTGGTGTTGGTTTCTAAATATCACCCTCCAATATAAGAGATCAGGGATCTCTTTTGATTCCAGGGACTGGAGTTGTTGATGATCCTGGAACACCTGCCGTGTTTCAAAGTAAGTGGTATAAAAATGCACGGGAGCCAATCTGAAAGAGCTCCCAATGATAAAACTGAAACAATTTGAACAACAAAATTAAAAGCAATGGTACAATATTAGATTATAACAAAAAGAACAAAATAAATGTTCATGAGTCCACAGGGAAATAAATTAAATAAATATATGGGAAAGAAGGAACAGCTCTTCCTCAGAGAATAATACCAATAAATAAATGCAGAAGGGTGCATGAAGGAAATAGAAAATCACCATTAAAATACTACAGTAATCATTGCTGCAGGCAATATCCACCAAAGTATGATAAAAAGAGTGGGCAATTATTTAAGTAGAAACAGGATATTTGCATAGTCTTCAAGTAGCTCTACACAATTTTTACTAGTCTTTAAATCCAAAACTATTTCAAATTTCTCAAAAATTTAATAATAACAAAAAAAGAAGAATATTTAGTAACATGGAAAGGTGTTTATGATTATTAAACTTTTTAAAGCAGTATAATTCTAATTTTGCATATACCTATATACATACACACACCATACACACAAAGACCAAAATAATTTAAACCAAAGTGTGAGACATAGCTGTCTCTTGGTGGTGGCAATGTAGGTGATTTCAATTACATTTTATTATTATAATTAAAACACACATGATGTGTGTTTTTAGTACACAGATATATATATATCATTATAATAATTGTCATTGCTTATCAGTGTTTTCTAAAATTTTCTGCAATGACCATGCATGAATATTAGAATTATAAAAACATATTTAAAATACTCCTTGAAGGATGTATTACATGTCTTCTGTACTTCAAGCTGTGTTGAAAACAATAGTGGGTACTGTCAAAGTGAATTCTTAAACTGAAGCACTGCCTTATTACTTCCTCTTGCAATATAACTTTCTTTTGCAATATAGATAATTATCCCCCTAATTTACACTTTTATACAGCACTTGGGGCTTCCCTGGTGGCTTAGTAGTAAATAACCCGCCTGCCAATGTAGGAGACGCAGGTTTGATCTCTGGACTGAGAAGATTCTCTGGAGAAGGAAATGGCAAACCATTCCAGTATTCTTGCCTGGGAAATCCCATGGACAGAGGAACCCAGTGGGTTACAGCCCACGGGGTCGCCAAAGAGTCAGACACAATTTAGCAACTAAACAATACCAACAGCACTTATCTTAGTGTTTTAACAAAATACTCATTAATAGTTGAAGTAAAAATATAAATTCTGCTGTTTTTAAATTAGTATAAAATAAAGTACACCTGAAAAAATAAATAACCTATGTATATCATCCAATAAACAGAAATAACAGGAAACATTTAGAATTAAGTATGCAGTAGTGTATTGTATGTTAAGCACTATTCTGAACACTTTACATGCCTTAACTTACGCAATTCTCACCACAACTCAAGCAAGGGTAGTACCACTAACCTCATTTTTACAGATGAAGAAATCTAGGCATAGAGATTTAAGTAATTCACACAAAGTCACACAGCTAGCAAGTAGGAGGCAGCAATATAAAGTACTTCTATATTCATTATTGTTTTACTTCTCACAGCAACTCATTAAGTGTCATTACCCCAATTATCAAATTTATAACCTGAAGCTCAGAGAAACAGGTGGCTAGGTAGCTGAAAAGGACTGGGACACTTGTCCTCAAAACCCATGATTTTTCAGCTATGTCATGCTGCCTCATGCATTAACATGAAGTAGGCAAACCAAAACAGGAAACTACCAGAAAATTGTCAAAACACATCTCCAGTGGAGAATTCCAAACATGGATTAGTTCTTTCCCAAGTCTGCTTAAATTTCACACCATCCACCTGCATGTTTTTTTTCTTCTCTACCAGCTGAGTAGGGTGACATTTCCTGTTTTCTGGTTTAAATCAGAGAAGTTTGCAATAATATAATCACCAATGAAGCGACATATTAGCTTACAGAGATTTTTTTTCTCCTTTAAATTAAAGGGGCAGTGAAAGGTACAGTCTTGCTTCTGTTTCCAGATCTCTGAGAAAGTCACTCTCAGGCAAAAAGAAAATAACTTCATTTTAAGAGAATAACACCCTGTTGACAAGTCGTTAGGGCTGCCTTGCTTGCAAAAGAATGTGCAGAAAACCTGAAAGATAATGTGTGGTGATCTAACAGTATGTATCAGGACCATAGTATACCTGGCAGAGGCAGGTACAACCACACCGTTCATTAGCACTGTTTAATTTGTTTGATTTCAGTTGGGGCAACTAGAGAAGGGTCTAGAACTTGGAAAGGACCCCCAAATAGACTCTCTGATCTCAGTTGCAGTGATTCTAAGCCACAAACTTGAGCCCTGGGAGATTAGACCAGAATTCCTTATAAACCTATTTATTTTGCTTTGACAATCATCTTTACATTGCCCATTCTGATAGAGGAAAGCCGTGGCATAGATGGTCAAAGTAAAGGAGAATTTTGCAACTGACCTTACAATGTATTATACAATGATTCTGGTATTAAGCTCACCTTTTATCTTACAGTTCTTACCGAACTGAACTTTATCTTACATTTTGTGTCAAAGTCACAGGTGCTTCCAATTTTACAGGAGTGAATAAATTTTAGTAAAATTGTCTATGAAGTGACTTTCTGTTAATGTAATTCTGTTCTGCTAATGATTTAAGAAGACTAAAGATATGTTTCACTGGAGGAAAAAAATTTGCTTGGTAGTGTTGGTTTTTATGTATTTTGAAATGCTTTATAATATTCTGAGAATGTTCATTACTCTCCTGATCTGAGATTTCTCCTATTTAAAGGAGAAATTATTTTCCTATTTAAAATCTCCTATTTAAACACCTTTTATTTTTTCCTTTCCATTTCTCAGACCATGAACATCCTCACTTGGGTTCAAAGATTCTCTGTCTCCACACTTGGCAACTCTTGAAATCCAGTCTGGGAGATCTCTTTCTGCCTCTGTGTATTTAGTGTCCAACAGAGCTAGAATGCAGTCACATAAGCCAATAGGTGCTGCCCTAAAATATGACGGACCCCGACCTGATATATTCACTTATGAGTTCTCGCATGCAAATAGGTGCTGCATTCAATAAGTTCACTGACCTTGAAAGTCTATCAGAGAGATCTGTTTATAAAGCTGAAGTTGTAGTGTGGATTTTCTGAGCCTGGAAACTGATGGTGAGGGAAGCAATCCAGCATTATGCTGAGTGAACAGGGAAAGCCAAGCTGCCACTAAATATTTTCCGTAAGTCATCCTCTGCCAGGTTAATTAGCCAACAGATAAACAAGTGTTTTTGGGTCATTTTTAAAAATTAAATAAGAACAGAATTTTTTCTAGGCCACATGTATGGCCTGTCGGAGGAACACGAACTACTAGGCAAATGCCTGTACTCCCTACTCCTACCCCACCCACCTTGAGCAGAAGAAAGGGAACACGTGCAGCTTTTGTTTATAGCTGTGGGTCAGGGTGGGGTGGCACTGATCTGATCAGCGCCACTGTGCGCCCTGGGCAGGAATCCAGCCTTCCAGCAAAGGACTGCTGCATCTTGCCAAGACTTCTGTTGAGCTGTTATTAATATGTTCTCTTTCTCTCTTTCTACCTGCCTCTTCCTGACTACGGGAGGAAGTAGGCTGTCTTTGGCAACTCCTTTACACTCCCACGTCTATTTTCCTATGCAGTAAGGCAAAAAAGCATTGTGAGGCCTCTCTCCTACTCCTTCCGAGGGGAGGGAACTAGAGCTGCCAATGTAAAACTTGCCGCTGGTACGGTGTCCACCACGGCTTCTTGTTCCTAGTGGCCCTGAGTGGTTCGGTGAGACTGAGACATCACCCAACGCCAGCTCCACTCAGCAAATGGTGTGGGCTTCCTGGCTTTATTTCCTCAGCTCTGGAACTCGTCATGCCAGAAATCACAGGGACTTTGTAGGCATGTTATTGTATTAGCGCCATATGGAGAATACTCATGGAACTCACATGCAGAACGTGTGATGTCAGACCGGTTTACATGAGTCCAAATTTTGTGCAGCTGTTAGACTCAGATGTTTCATTTCATTTTTTATGTCAGCACCAGCCCAATAAACCCACTGATTCTGAGACTGAAAAGTAAAGAGAGCGCTCTGTGCTCACACGTGTTTCAGAGCTGGGAGACTCTGCACCACATCTGTGCGGACCTGCTCTCACGACCAGGGGTCACGTCAGAGTCTTGACTGCTGTGCTCCTCACAGAAGGGCAAGCGTGATTTCTCTGGAAATCAATAGACAAGCAAATACAAAAAGACAGCAATCTTACACAAATGAGAAACAATTACCTAGGACTGGCTGTGCTCTTAGAAAGAGACTCTTGCAAAGAAAAAAAGTCAGGAAAGATACTGCAGTTTCTTTGGAAGGTATTTGATAAAACCCACACATAAAAAATAATCAGCCTCTGACAAGGAAAAGGGTTTGCTAACAAGGGCCCCTGTCTTGTCTTAGGTTTGCCTTAGTGAGAGCAAGATGAATCACTGTCTTTTACCAGTAAAGGAAAACCCTCAAAGGTTGCCACCAAAATAATGCTGATCTTCAAAAATAAATAGCTCTTAACAATTCCTTGGAATTAAGGATAGAAGGCTACACATTTTTTAATACCTGAAGTTTTAGATTTATATAAGCTATTTATGACTCCATAATATGACTACATGTGTTATTTAAAAAAATAAATGCTGAGAAGTGTGGATTTTCTGTGATTCATTTGGGAAAGGTTGTGGTTCTTTGTGGTTTGGTTAAAAAGAAAAAGGAACAGAAATTTAAAGATTAAAATAAAAAAAGATGGTATTCTCTGCTGTTGTGGATTGGTGCAGGCACAGTTTCTGGGCCTAAGTTAAGATCTGATATAAGGTTATTTCCTCTTTGTCCCATCCCCATCACTCCACCTCAGGGAATTTCACAGACTCATCTCCATGCCTTGTGATACAGCAGAGTAAAGCTCTGCAAACACAACAGACTATTAGAAAGTGGATCCTGCACAAGAAACATTATGGAATTGCTTGCTTGTCTCTCCTCCCTGTATAGTTTTTTGAAATTCAGAGAAAACAAATCAAAACTTCTGAGGAAGAGAGTTCATCTTCTGAAGAAAGGAAAAAACATTCAGTTGCAACACGCTGTGAACATTTCAGGGCCTGCTTCTGACTCCAGCTGCATGGCGTGCCTTGCTACTTAAGACAGAAAATCCCCTGCCGTGCTCCCTAAGCAGGCATATTCAGCAGCGTTCATGAACTCCTGGGTGGAGTTTAGGCTTTGGCTCTCAATGCTTAGTCATTAAAATCGCTATAGGAGATGGAACTCTGTGGGGTGTTATTTGGGGAGATTCCCCCAGTGTCCCCAAATGCCATCTTCCCAAATACGGTGGGGAGAAGGAATGGAGCTCAATTCAGCAACAAGGAAAGGGTGTGCTTGGTATGAGGCTTAATCAGCTTGCTTTGGAAGATGCTGCCCTTTGAACAGAAAGCTTTGCTCCATTGCACCAACTTCAAAGATTCCTGAAACTCTCTGAACCTGGGGAAAGATGCTAACAGGCTTATAGTCCTTTTTGAGTATGGGGCTGAGAAGTTGTATGTGATTCAAACCGGGTAAGTCATGCAGCAGCACATGACTGACAAGTAACTGCTAGCAATTCTCATCTAGGAAAATCAGAAGATTTGCATGAGGACCTGGTGGCAATTGTAGCAATTATACAAATTGCTCAAGTGTGAAAGTTAAATCTTGTGAAAAATTCAGTTCTTGGTGAATGAAACCCTTCTGGATGCTTTTTTAATCATTTTTGTTTTTCATGACTCATCCTTCTCAAGACTAAGCTTTCATCATTCTCTCTAAAGTCATATTGTTTTCTCTGTGAGAAACATATATCCATTTAATGAGGACACGTAGGAATTTGCAGCATAAAATAAGTCTTACCGTAAAAAAATTCTGTACTGTAAGCCTGATTTCTGGAGGTGGTTTTCTTCTTATATTATTGCTGATTTTTGGATGTCTTACTCTCAACCCCTCATGCGCTTAACAGATTACTCATCTTTGAGTTGAAATAATCCATTAACTCTTTCACTGCAGAAAATCTTCCAGGTTTTTCCTTTCAAGGGAACGCGAGACTTAATAGTCAGATAGTCAAACACATGTGATGAGGACGCATCAAACTTACAGATGGACTCACCAACCTCCTTTCAAGAGCTACCAGTGACTAAATATGCAGCTTGTATGTCTGGTAATATAACTTATCAGGACAATACTCACTTCAAATATTTGATGTATTTTTTAAAATTACACTCACTTCGTATTTTGTTTATATTGGTTAAAAATGCACTGTGGAACCACGAGGGAACACTTCAGATGGAAAAACAGCTGACTGATTTTGCCATTCTAGACACGTAAGAAGCTGTGGCTGGGTTCGCTGTAATGGGAACTAAACAAAACTCTTCCCCAAGGGTAGAATGTGTGAGACCAAGTGGGTCCTCTTGAACGACAATGTCCAGAGGTGAATCCCAAGTCCTGCGGACAGACTGACTTGTTACGAGTTCTGGAAGAAGTACGCTGGAATAAATCGTAGATGAAGAGGTGGCCCAGGTTCAGGTGGTTCACTGGCAAGTTCTAGCAAGCCTTCAGGATATGGTCATTTCTCTATTATTTGATCTATCTGAGAGTATACAAAAAGATGGAAAGTCTTTCAAGACATTTGACTAAATACCCTACCCAAAATCTCATTGAAATGACACAAGAAATATAAAAAGTCAGAATAATCAACAGCAGAACTAAGAAACCGGAAAGGGTACCATTAGCAGACTCAGAACAGGGAGAACAGTGAGAAAGTCTTGAAAATTATACAAGATAAAATTGGTATAAGTATATATATATGAGTATACTAGTTTCCCAGAGTTTATTTCCTCAAGGAACAGATAATTCCTTAGTTATTTAAATTGTTATAGAGCAAAGACAAAGCAAGAAAACATCCCATCTAATGAATAAGGACAACATAACTCTGATATTTAAGCTTAGCATAAAACACATACCAGTAAAAAAAAAGAAAGAAAGAAAGAAAGATACAATGAGGTGTCACCTCACACCAGCCAGAATTCTAATCATCAGAAAGTCTACAGATAACAAATGCTGAAGAGGGTGTGGAGAAAAAGGACCCCTCCTGCCCTCTTGGTGGGAATGTGAATTGGCACAGTCACCACACAGAACAGTATGGCAGTTTCTTAAAAAGCTAAAAGTAGACCTACAAGTAAAACTAAAAGTATGATCCTACAATCCCACTACTAGGCACTTATCTGGAGAAAACCATAATTCAAAAAACATACATGCACCCCAATATTCACTGCAGCACTATTTACAGTGGCCAAGACATGCAAGCTATTGTAAATAGCTAAATGTACATTGACAGAGGAATAGATAAAGAAGATGTGGTAATAAATACAAAGGAATATTATTCCCATAATAATAATGAACGAATGAAATAGGAAAAAAAGAATGAAATAATGTCATTTGCAGCAACATATATGGACCAAGAGATTATACTAAGTGAAGTAAGCCAAAGATAAATATCACAATATTGCTTATACATGGAATCTAAAAAAAAAAATTATATATATGAACTTATATGAAACAAAAATAGATCCACAGACATAGAAAACAGATTTATGATTACCAAAGAAGGTGGAGGGGATAAATTAGGAATCTGGGATTAACATAAACTCACTACTATAATATAAAATAGATAACTAACAAAGACCTACTTTATAGCACAGAGAACTATACTCAATATTTTGTAATAACCTATAAGAGAAAAGACTCTGAAATAGAATATATTAAATATATAAGCTATATAATGTATAGGGAATATATATATATAACTGAATCACTTTGCTGTACACTTGAAACTAACACAACATTGTAAGTCAACTACACTTCAATTTAAAAAAATAATTAAAGAAAGAAGAAAAAGAAATGACTACATCAATACAACCATGTATCAAATATAAAAAATCTTAAAATAATAGCAAATCAAAATGCATTGCAGAAATAAAATACTGTAACCAACTAGTGTTAACATAAGAATGCAGAAATAAATTTAACAAATATTAGGAGATCTGTTACAGTAACCCCATTACATATATAGGTTAAAAGAAAAAATCCACATGATCATCTTAATAGATGCTTCAACATATATCAAAAATGAATGCCTGTACCTTTTGAAAATTATGAGCAAGGCAAAACTCGAGGGAAAACTTTTTATTTAATATCAGAAACAATAAATGTTATCCATAATAGTGAAATATTAGAAGCAATCCCATTAATTTTTTGAAAGGGTGCATATAATTATTACTAGTTAATAATGTGTTGGGTAATTGTAACAAGGTAAGAAGAAAGATATTATTAATAGAAGTAAGTAGTAGAAATAAGAAGAAAAGGTGTCATTTATAGTTATTATAAAAAGCTACTTAGGAAATCCAAGGTAATTAATTGGAAAAAAATTAGAACTAACAAGAGTTAAAATTTACTAATGTGATCAGATATTATATTAATATACAAAAAACAAAAAGCTTTACTATAATTAGAAGAATTGCAATTACAATGGCAACAAAACTGTACAAGAAGTATACAAGACCCATATGAAGAAAACTATAAACCTTTACTCAAGAGGATATAATGGAAGAGCTGAATAATAGCAGAAATGCCCACGTTATTGGATGGAGAGACTCAAGATTATAAAGCTGTTGATTTTTTCCCTAAATTAATATCTACATTTAATCAACTCCAATCAAAATTTCACTAGCATTATTGAAAATGAAATGGGACTTCCCCGATGGTCCAGTGGCTAAGACTATGCTTCAAATGCAGGGACTCCTTGACTTGATTCCTAGTCAAGGAACTAGGTCTCACATGCTGCAACTAAGAGTTCACATGCCACAACTAAAGATCCTGCATGCCCCAACAAAGACTGAAAATCTCGAGTGCTGCAACTAAGACCCAGCACAACCAAATAAATGATTTTTTTTATTAAAAAAAAATTAAATGACATGCTCATTCTAAATGGCAAACGGGTAAAAATAGCAAAGAGAGCTGTAAAAGCAGAACAAGGAAAAATGACATGCTTCAACCAAATACAGCATTTAAGTATGATATAAAGCTGTAGTAACTATAAAAAGTGATTTTTAGCATAGAAATAAATCAGTAGTTCACTAAAGTGGAATCAAAGGTCCAAATAGTTTCTCATAAATAGGTAGAAGAAGGATAGAACTTTCAATATATATATCTTAATAATAAAGGTGGCATTTTAATGGAGGGAAAAATAGACTATTTGGTAATTGATATTAGAAAATTATTATTCAATTAGAAAATAGTAAAGTATATCTTTACCTCATAACATACACAATAATGAATTCCATATACATTATAGAGCTATGCACGGAATTTAAAAAAGTATTCAAAGAAAAAAAGTGTTTTTTTACAATTTGGGGATGTTAAAGAGCATCTCTAAGCACATAAAAACTAGAAATTAAGGAAAAAAGGTTGACAAAATTGATCAAACATATTTTCAATAATAGAATACGGTTAAAGACTTCATAGACAAAGTTATGGGAGAAATACTGCCATGTATATAACAAAGGATTACTACACATAATATATAAAATATTCCTGTAAATCTATAATAGTCAAACAATATAAGCAGTTAATTAATAGAAAAAAAAGACAAATTGTAAGGATTCCAAGCTTCACTTGTAATGAAAGAGATGGGAAACAAAATGCCTAGGTTTTGAATTTTTCTTTTATCTAGTTTGGTATCTGTGAAGGGTTGCTGTCTATAACTGATTTGGAAGATTCTCAGATATTATTATTTCAGATCTTTTTTATGCTCTGTTCCCTTCTCCTTCCAATATTCCAATCACACACATGTTGACCCTTTTGAGATTGTCCCACCATTTTTTTCTTTCTTTTTTTATTGGGGGCTAATTGCTTTACAATATTGTCTTGGCCTCTGCCATGTATCAACATGAGCGAGCCACAGTTATACATACATCCCCTCCCTCCCTCTCCCATCTTCTGCCCCATCCCACCCCTCTAAGTTGTCACAGAGCACTGGTTTGAGACCCCCGGTGTGTGAGTCTGTGTGTGTAAGTCACTTCAGTCATGTCCAACTCATCGCAACTCCATGACTAGCCCACCAGATTCTCTATGCATGGGATTCCCTAGGCAAGAATACTGGAATCAGTTACCATGCCCTCCTCTGGGGGAACTTCCTGACCCAGGGATCAAACCCACTTTTCTTATGTCTCCTGCACCGGCAGGTGGGTTCTTTACCACTAGCACCACCTGGGAAGCCCATGTCACACAACAAATTCCCACCTGCCATCTATTTTACGTATGGTAATGTATATGTAGTCATGTATGGATGTGAGAGTTGGACTATAAAGAAAGCTGAGCACTGAAGAATTGATGCTTTTGAACTGTGGTGTTGGAGAAGACTCTTGAGAGTCCCTTGGACTGCAAGGAGATCCAGCCAGTCTATCTTAAAGGAAATCAGTCCTGAATGTTCACTGGAATGACTAATGCTGAAGCTGAAACTCCAATACTTTGGCCACCTGATGCAAAGAACTGACTCACTGGAAAAGACCCTGATGCTGGGAAAGATTGAAGGCAGGAGGAGAAGGGGACAGCAGAAGGATGAGATGGTTGGATGGCATCACTGACTCAATGGACATGAGTTCGAGTAAGCTCCGGGAGTTGGTGATGGACAGGGAGGCCTGGTGTGCTGCAGTCCATGGTGTCGCAAAGAGTCAGACACGACTGAATGACTGAACTGACTGGATGTATACGTTTCCATGCTATTCTCTCAATTTGTCCCACCTTCTTCCCCTAGTGTCCACAAATCTGTTCTCTAGGTCTGAGTCTCAAGTGAAAGTGAAAGTTGCTCAGTAGTGTGCGACTCTTTGCGACCCCATGGACTGTATAGTCCCTGGAATTCTCCAGCCCAGAATACTGGAGTGGGTAGCCTTTCCCTTCTCCAGGGGAATCTTCCCAACCCAGGGATGGAACCCAGATCTCCCTCATTGCAGGCAGATTCTTTACCAGCTGAGCCACATGGGAAGCCCAAGAATACTGGAGTGGGTAGGCTATCCCCTCTCCAGTGGGTCTTCCCAACCCAGGAATTGAACTGGGGTCTCTTGCATTGCAGGCAGATTTTTTACCAGCTGAGCTATGAGGGAAGCCCGTTGCTACCCTGAAAATAGGTTTATCAGTACCATCTTTCTAGATTCCATATGCATGCATTAATATACAACATCTGTCTTTCTCTTTCTGACTTACTTCACTCTGTATTTTTGAATGTTTTTTTTTTTTTTTTATTCTTTTTTTCTCTTTGAGTTTCTATTTGTGCAGTTTCTATTGGGTTACTTCAAATTCACTGTCTTTTTCCTCACTGCATCCAGCAGATGAGCCTACTGAAGACAGTCTTCATTTCCATTACAGTTTTTCATTTCTAGTATTTCCTTCTGATTCTTGCAGTTTCCATCTTTCTGCTGATGTTACTGAATTGGTTTTCTATTTTGTTTTATTAGTGCTTTTAACATATTAATCATAGTTATTTTAATTCCTTGTCTGATAATTCCAACATCTGTGTTATATCTGAATCTGGTTCTGGGGCTTGCTTTCTGTCTTCAGACTGTTTTTTTCTTGTCTTTTAGTATGCCTTGTAATTTTTTTGGTTGAAAACCTGGTATGTTGTAGTAGGTAGTGAGGTAATTAGGCCTTTAGAGTGAGGATTTATGTTAATCTGGCTTGGAGCTGGACTATGTTTCATGTTTGCTGTAACAATTCCACAGGCTTCAGATTCCTCTGGCGCCCTTATTTTCCTATGCTCTCTTGGCTTCAGGCTTCCCTTTGTATTCCCACTCAGAAAGCCACCGGGCTTTGCAGATCTTTCAGCTGTAATCCATTGAAGGCTTATTAGAATGGCAGTAAGGTATGGGGGGAGGGAAGTTTTTATAATCTGATTAAGTTCATCTTTGGCGGGCCTGTGTCTTAAACGTGTTTCTCTCCCTCTTCATTAAGTATACGACTTTCTCCCATACTCCATTCCCCGTGTCCTATTAACTATATTTTGGGAGGTTGTTTTAGTTGAGACAGGAAGGTTAGGGGCTGGCTATGGTGGAAATGCCTGCCTCCAAGTGGGATACAGTTTCAGTATTGTCCCTGGAGAGTGAGACTTTACTATGGAGAAGGATCCAGGAGGGTTATATCTTTGCTATTCTTCCCATCTCCTCCCTCTGCCTCCCTATCCCATGGGGGAGGAGGAGGTTTTTCTCAGATCCTCACCATGAGAATGTGGTGGGGCTCCTGGAGGAAAAAAACACTTCAAAACTGGGGGGCCCTCTGATGATTGGGGCCCCAGGTGTTTCTCAGTCACACTAGGCCATACTCTGCCTCCAGCTATTCGTCACAATTACTAGTTAAATCAAGCGGTCACACCCTTATTGGTCCACTGACTTCTGTTGTCTCTCTCTGGATGCACCTGTCTCTCCAGATTTCAGGGTGTGGTTTACCTTGAAACTTAAATTCTGTGATGTATCTAAGAAAAGTCATTGATTTTCAGCTTGTCCAGATTTTCCTTGTAAGAAAATGGTGTTTTCCAAGCTTTCTACATGTCAGAGTAGAAACCAGAAGTTTGCAAACTAGAATGAAATTCCATTTTTCCCATCAGACCGGCAAACTTAAGAATAATAATATTCAGAGAGGGAGGAAGTGAGTATTTTCACATGGTGTTGACAGGAAACTAAACTGGGTGTCATCTTTCTTGAAGGCAATTTTAAATTTTCAAAGTTTAAAACGCACAACTTCTTTAACCTAGCAATTTCACTTAAAGGATTCTACCCCAGATAAGCCATACAAATGAGAAAATATATATTTACAAGAACATTAACTAAGTAATTGTCTCTAATATCAATAAATTGGAAACAAATAGAAGTTCTAGTGATAGAAGATTAAAAAACAAGTATGATTGATTAATTCTATATCTATTATGTAGCACACTAAAAATGCAGTTAGATTAATATGCTGAAATATGTCCATAACACACTGCTAAGTAAAAAAAATCAAGTTATAAAACAGTATGATATTTGTTAAAAACAAAGCAAACAAAACATTGGGTATCCATGGGACATGGGAGTGGGTGTGCACAGATAGGTATTTGTATCTTCTTAGAAAAAAAGCCTGGAAAGTGCAGATACCAAATTCTAATTGCTTCTCTTCTGGCAAGGAGAAGAAGCTTTCCACTTTAGGGGAAATGAACACATTTTAAAGCAAGCAAGTGTTATTTTTATAATTAAAAATATACACACAAAGAAGTAGATCCTTTTCCTCGATTAAAGAGAAAGCTGTCTGGGAAAAGATGGCAATAACCTTTAGTTCCTATTTCCAAACAATTCCAGGAATCTTAAACAAGTTGCATGTGTGTGTAAGTGAATGACCTCTTGTGAATGGAGCCGTGGATAGATACCACTTCTCTGCCAGTGGAACGGGCTGTTTAACCTTGGCCTGTGCAAGAGTGAGTGCGGGGACTGTATCCACCTTGCTCACCATGGTCACTCCCATGTCTACCTTGTGTTGGGCACTAGTCGGGCCTTTGTATATACTAGTTGAATTAACAAATTAAATGAGAAAAAAAGGCAATGGTTTGGTGAGATTTATTGAACCGTGTATCATAGAGAAACCTGGCAGGCAGTTGCTCGGAAGTTTCTCTGTTATTACTGGGTTTAGATACTAAATTCAAATTCTAGAATTTAAATAGGAAGTTTCAGCACTGTCCCAAGGCTGAGGAAATTAACCAGACTGAGAAACAGTGCTGCTCCCTGAGTGAGCATTTTTCTCATATTGTAATAGCAATAGAAGTTGCCTAGACCATTTTCTCTCTGCCAGCTTACAAAAAGGATCACTGATTCAGGAAGTGATCTATGAGTATAACGTTTTAGTTTTAATTTTTAAGTAACATAGTGAATGGGGCCAGAATCCGAATTACCTGGGGTTTTAGTGGGTTAGAGCATGTTACTGGGATGAAGAGAGAAGAGACCAAGATTTTTTGAGGATCTCCCAGCAACTCATCGAGGCACGGGGTTAGTCGCTCAGCACATGGTATCTCATTAAAGCTCATAACAAGCTTGTGAAGTATCGTCATCATTAATAGATGAGGAAACTGAGACTTGGAGAACTTGGGTAACTTGTCTTAGGACACGTAGCCAGAAAATGGCAGAGCTGGGATTTGAAGACCGAGGGCCTGGTTCCAAAGCCCCTGGCCACTGCCTGGGCCACTGGACGCTGTCTTGATTAGTGTTGGCATGCCTCACGTTTCATATTAACATGCAAGCTGTCCCTGCAGAAGACTTGAAGGGTTTGGCTTTCTAAGAACTGACTAGACTGGACTATCACTCCTGTAGAACTAATCCAGAGATTTTACACGTATAAGTACGATCCCCACCCGATCTAATTTCTCGAAGCATTGGGGAAATGACTCAGTATTACCAAACAGGACTCTCCAAATCATGAATAAACACAGGTGTGCTATAGCTTTCCCCAAACTCATCCCAGGACACAGAGCACCCTTATCTGAGACAAATCACAGCACCTGAAGAACTGCTTACAGCGGTGGCAGTGATGCAGAGACGGTCACGTGTTATAAATACCCTCATGGAATAAAGATCATTTATTTTTCCATGATATTTGCTAACTCAGATGAAATGAATTTCATCTTTATTTTCACCACAGCAGGAAGTTGACATGCCCGAGTGCTGCAGTTTTCAGCACGTGTACGGCACCTTTGATTCTTCCTCTAATGCATTTTACATCCATTATTTGGCCTCCATTTATAGCATATTATGTACTATGTTTATTTCCTTGTCACTCTGTCCTAAACTTCTAATGTTGGAATGCCTCATGGCCTGGTCCTGCGCTTCCTACTTTTTTCTTCTCCCATAGTTTTACATCATCTTTTATAAACCAATTGTACCTACTTTATTTCTCCAGTCTTCATATCTCCAGTCAGATGTCCAAAAGAAATCTCCCATGTAACAAGCGGCAAAGAATTCTCCATTCCTACCTTTACGTCAAATCTTTTCCTCCGTGAATTCAATTCTCCATCTCGTGACACTGTCATTCTCTGTTGTTCAAACTTTAACCTTTTTCCTGGTTTCCTACCTTTCCCTCACCTCCATATCTAATTATTCAGCAAGTTTAGAGGTTCTGCTTCTAAAACATCTCAAATATATCCACTCTCCTTCCTGTCTCTGCCAATATTAAGCTACTAATTGCTTATCGCAATTACTTTAATTTAATTACTGGCCTTTTTGCTTCCACTGGTTTTCCATAAATCAGCCAGAATGATAAATTTAAAGCACAAATAATATTGATACCCTGCAGTCTTTCAATGTTATCCAGTTGTACTTTACCATAGTCTACAGGACTTATATTATCCAGCCCCTTCCCACCTCTATGACCTCATCTCGTAGATCTCTTTTAACTCATAGCCCTGCAGGCAGCTTGTCCCTCTTATTCCTTGACTACACCAAGGTTACCCCCGTGGGACTTTCCCTGAATGCTCCCCAGGTTCTTCCTCCAAATCTTCCATGGCTGGGGCCTTCCTCATAATTCAGGTCTAAGATCATATGTTGTTGCTATTTAGTTATTAAGTTGTATCTGACTCTTTTGTGACCCCATGGACTGTAGCCTGCCAGGTTCCTCTGTCCATGGGACTTCCCAGGCAAGAATACTGGAGTGGGTTGCCATTTCCTTCTCCAGGGGAACTTCCTGACCCAGGGATCGAACCTGCATCTCCTGCACACATCTCCTGCACTGTAAGCAGATTCTTTTACCACTGAGCCACCAGGGAAGCCCAAGATCATACGAGACCTCCTGAATGAGTCTTCCACAATCACCTTAGAGGAGTTGTCCCTTACTTTGCCAGTCTCTATCAAAAGATCCTGTTTTAGTTTTTTTAATTACCCAAAATTTACAATTATTTATAACTATTTTTCAATTATCTATAATTATTTTTCAATTATTTACTTACCCATCTGCTTCTCTCTGGAGAAAGAAAGACACCTCCACATGGGCAGGGAACTTTTCTTTCTTTTTAAGAGTGTATCTCCAGATCTCAGTAGTAGTAGAAGTTGCCTGGGCAATTTTCTCTCTGCCAGCCTACAGAAAAATAGGAAAAGACCTTAAAGTATAACATATTAGTTTTAATTCTTGCATTAAAAATAATGTGGTGAATGGGACAAGAATCAAGGTTCTGAATCAGAATCAGACTAGCACACAGTAGGTGTTTAATAAGAGTTTGTTGACTGCTGAATATGCAATCGCTTGCTTATGAAGACAAAGAACCGAAATACTGCCTTCTACTAAACTGAGGCTATAATTGTGATAAAAGAACAGTTCTAATTTTAAGCAACATTCAAACTAAATGACAAATTCTGGCTTGTATTTAAAATATATATTGAACTGTGTCATGACTTACTGGATCATTTCACATTAGTTGGACTTTGCAATGTTCACTGCTTGAATTCAAACAAAGAGGAATAGTAGAGGGGAAATCTGCTTTCCTAACAGTGACCAGCTGCCCTTATTGAACATTCCTGTTTGATTTTCATCACTTTCCATGTCTAGCATCACTTCAGAATGCTGAGATAGCCAAATAAGGACTGCCCTGTTTAATGACCTCCATTCCCCTTGAAAATGGTCCCTCAGCTAGTTAAACTGCAGCATGGCAGTCCTGGCCCCCAACCTGATGAGCTGGCAGTAGAGACAGCTGGTTGCCTTTGAATGCCACCTTTCCTAAGCAGAGGTCCATGGTGAGGATACTGATCCCTCTTGGTAGGGGTGGCAGCAATGAATTTTCTCCTTAAAAACAGTAATATATTATTTATTCTCAGCCTCATTCACAAAACATTATCTGAAAGAAGCCTAAGATTTCCTTTTGCCTCCTAAAGAGGACTTCTAAATAGAGGCATTTTATAAACAGCTGCATGTGCTTTTGGAGAGGAAATTGGAGGAACTGAAAAAAAAAATGAACCATGGAGCTGTATGAATGCCTTTTCTTTTGACAAATTGTGGGTAAACCTGAAAGGGCAGAGAAGACAGCAGTCCTTTCCTTATCTGCAAACCAAGCCCAGGGCATGTGGTACGGCCCAGGGCGACTTCTCCAAATCGAAGTGAATATACTTTAACTCGGGGCTAAAAACAACAACAATAGCAATATAAAATTAAAAACAGTCTTGATAAATTGCAAGGAAAAGCCATTCACTTCCATTAGATTTCTCCTGATTAGGTTCAGCTAAATTGGGCAACAATGTCTTTTGCAGATTGTAGGAGATTTATTTCAGGACTCTCTGTCAACAAAGAATGCAAAATGAGTTCAAGTCAGATTCCATAAAGATCTGGAGGAAGGAGAACATACAAATCATAATGAATAAAGTAGGCACACATTTCCTGAGGAGTCACAACAGTTAATTCTTTGGGCTTTTTTTGCCTTTTTTTTTTTTTTTTTAAATCTGGACAGGGGGATGCAAGATGCCTTATATCTGCAAGGGAATTAGGTTGCGCTCTGTGTTCTTGAAACTCAGGGAAGACAGAAGCTAATTTGAGCTTCACTGAGGTCTCTGCACATATCAGGACTAAAACATCTAAGGCCATGGAAAGCCAGAGTTAGAAAGGGCTTTGGGGTCCTTCTACTCAATTTGTGGATGAGGCCACAGATCCATGAAGTGTTCTGTCCCAAAGCTGGAAGTCAAGGCAATTTTAGGCTTGCATCACTTTCCTCTGTCTGTCTACCTCTCTCTTCTTTCACTTGGCAATTCTAAACCTGTTTGAAACTGTCAGGTGAGTGTATGCTCCTCGGTTCTTTGTCTCATCACAACAAAGATTTGGAGTGACGGACACTGAAGCCCCCTCGGCGGGTCACAGCTCTCGGGTCTTGGACAGGCCATGTTATAGCTCTCAGGTCTCGAACAGACCATGTTTTAGCTCTTAGAGAAATCAGTGTTACAGCTCAGTGTTACAGCTCTATTTTATTTAGATAAAAACAGGAAAATCCATCTTCGAGGCATGAGGGCACGTCGATCCAAAGACGCGAAGAGAAGATTGTCCCATCGCGTGGGAGAGAGAGCGAGAAGAGAGCTTTGGCTCCTCTTTTTATATGTCTCTGCCCCCGGGCCTGTCTTATGTAAATTGGGCCAGCCAGGAGTGTTGTTTGTTTTACCTGAGGTTCTCACTCCAGTCCTCCGACCTTCCTCTGTTCTATTTTCGCAGGCTTTTCCCTTCCAGGTCTTTTAGCCACCGCCATTCTGGACTCCTTTTCCCTATTCTAACTACCTAACAAAAACTATAGTGGTCAGAAAACAGCTTAGGAAAGAATGCGGGCTAGACTTCATGTCAGGTTGGAAACACACCTCTAATTACAAAATGAAAACTATTTAGGAAAAGAAAGTTCAATAGAGGGAACTTCTATTTAGACAAATTTTCATGAGTGCTTCTGTTTTATGTATTAAGAGATTTCTTTATATTTTGGAGGTTTCCAAATAGAGTGAAATCAAACTGGTATGATTCAAAGATAGTGGTTTCCGCAGATTTTCATTTCTATTGACTAATTATATATTATCCTGTTCCTCAAACTCCAACCACCCCATTTCTAAGGTCAAATGCCA